>NC_042530.1:9520838-11920838 GCF_900963305.1 Echeneis naucrates | reverse complement strand
CAAACCACCATGAAATCTGTCTGTTGACTGAAAACTTCAGGGGCGGAATCCTGTGAGCAAACTTTAGAAACAGCATTTCATGTCCATGTCATGGCATATTCGCATGGCACTCAACAATTCTGGAAATTTGACCTTTGACCTCAGCTACTGTGGCACAACTGAGCTAACTCTGACACAGTTGGGCTGGAAAATCTAAAAGGATAAAATGAAGCTATGACATTTTGCATCCAGAAGGTCGAAGGTCATCCCCTCTGTGACATCATGCTCTGCTAAACATTTCTGGCCATTACTTCAGTCAAGAAGGGAAAATTGAGACCATATTTCCAAACCAGCAGAGGCACAGATCCATGAGGCCCTAATTATTTCTCCGGTTCTTTTAATCTGTAGAAATGAAAAATAACACACATGGAAATCCCATTCCTAACTGTAAAACATGCCAACACTTGATCTAGAAGCTCTGCAAAAACAGAACAGCGGTTTTCAGTGACGTTTAAAAACCACTGGCCATTGTCAATTTTACTGCCTATGACACAGCACTTTCTGGTCTGGTCCCTGTCTGAGCTCACCACAGGCCAGTCCCCCATCTCCAGGTAGTTTGCGGAGCAGCTCTGGCTTGGTTGGAGCGCAAAGGTCTGAACTGACACTTTGACGTTTTCCTGGGCTGGGGCGTCCAGGATCCAGCGGCAGGCGGTGGAGGGGGGATAGGCGTTGGGGAAGTAGGGTGAGGTCAGGGTTTGGGCGGTGGTTGTCGCATTCAGAGTCCCTCCACAAACCACTGAGAGGAGACAGGCACAGAAGGTTTCAAAATGCAAAAAGCTAAATAAATCATAGTAGTTTCTAGTTATATAAAATAGAAAAGAAGTTACTATCTGCACTATTGTATTTTATCATATTAATGCTTTTGCATCGATGAGTTTGTGACATTAGATGCTATTAGCATCATTATTATGGGACTTCCACTTTTTGTCGTGGGTTTCTTATGTTTGAAGTAGAGATAATATTCTGGTGTATTTAGGTTAGTGTAACAAACACAGGTCAATTATCGGTTGAAAGTTTTTTGTTTCATGCGATGTAAAGCCATGTTTCTGCAGCAGAGGACTCACATGGCAAAGCTCTGTATGTGGCATTGAAGCCTCGTCGCTGTACTGAGCCGTCAGTGACAAAGTGAATGGTCAGGAAGTTTCCACTTGATACGAAATAAGATGGGATGGAGTTTCCACAGAATGTCCCGACCAGGAGGAAGTTAGTGTTGTCACCATCATACACCTGATGGAGAAGCAGAGAATAACACACCATTGTTTTAGTGTGCAGTTAGAACATAAAGTAATTCAAAAGGCTAACAACTATCGTTGGCATAATTTCTTACAACAGCATGACAAAGCACGTATGACTCAACTAAGAGTGAAGTAAATAAAATTCCATCGACTGAAGAGTCATTACTTTAATGGAGTCATAACGGCACGTAGATGAGCTCTCCAGGTCAAAGGACTCAAAGGTTAGGTTGATAACCCTGTTGACTGGCATCTCAATGGTCCAGAGACAGTCCAAATTGGGCTCATAACGCCCATCCAGGTTTGGATCTGGAGAGCCAAACATTCCCATGGGCATGGACAGGTAGCCTCCACATCCCTGTTCTGGACCTGCAGGCGGTTCAGACACAAATGTTTAAAATGAATTCAAGCCTGACGCAGGCGCCAGGCATGAAGTACACGGATGGAGAAAACTACTCCGTCCTAAATGGCCCCACAAACACAGTAACAGACGTACCAAGTGTCTCGGTGTAGGTGGCTCTCCAGCCAATGCCGTTCAAAGAGGAATCTGTCCTGAAGACGATGAACAGCTGATTGGTGGATGAGCGCAGGTTCGGCGGGAGCACAGCACCGCAGAATTTCCCAAGCAAGGGAGACAAGGTGTCCGGTCCATCATAAACTGCCACGTAGTCATAGCGACAGGAAGAAGACGCCTCCAGGTGGAAGGTGTTAAACCTGTGGAGAGAGAAAAAGGAAACATCACAACTGCAGATTATTGGACGGAGTCAGGACAACCACCAGCCTAAGACCAATGGGGACCAATAAAGGTCTGACTACACAAGAACATTTTCAGAAATGTTCACAGCAATATTTAAAATGAAATATTTTTCAAATTGAATATTGTTATTATTTATCATCTCTCAAGTTCTTATCCACCAAGACTAGACTGTCTGTCTGTCTGACAGATTTTCAGCATGTTCCTGTTTCTTTCCTTACATGACTCTCATTCATTGATAGGAGGGCAGTCTGGTGTTCATCTTGACCTCTAAGGGGAAAATAGCATGTGACTAAAAGGAATGAGTAGCTGCTCTTGCTCCATAACTGAGAAGATATGTCATGAATTTACCTTCAGTTTGTGTGTGTGGAATTAATGAAGTTGTCCGTCTTTACCTGAGATCCAACACCCTGTCTGTGCGGGCCATGATGTGATAGGTACAGTTGATGTTGTGGTGATAGTTGGTCATGGAGAGCCCTGGACTGCTCACTGACCCCATAGTGCTGTTGAAAAAACCGCCACATGCTGTGTACACACACACACACACACACACACACACACACACACACACACACACACACACACACACACAGAGTCACTGGTGTTGGCATTAACAGTTGAACTGACCAACCTGTCTGAACTTTTAGCTTTTATCTTTAGTTTTGGCATTCTCCCTTTTTTTTTTTTTTTTTTAAACATCTGGCCTACTTTGGCACATTTTGAATGCAGCAATTATTTCATTGCTCTGTTACTTACGGATGGCCCTATATTCTGCCAGGAAGCCAGTGTCTTCTATCGAAAAGTCTGAGTAGAAATGGAGCAGCATTGGACCAAAGGTGGAGAAGGTTCCTGGGACATTGCTGCCACACAAAGTGGCCACAATTGTGTCAGTGGCACCCAGGTTGTAGATCTTCAGCCCATCAAATCTACAGCTAGAATGCGCTGAGCAACAGAGACACACCACACACTCAGCATCAGTTATTTATCAATGAAAACTGTAGGCTTATTGTCCAAAAGGGTAACAGGATGATCTTTATGATAATTAAACCAGATGTGAAACACTTACCTTCTACTTGGAAGACCTGAAAGGTGACTACAATGACTGTCTTCTCTCCAGCATCAATGGTGTAGTTACAGTTGGCGTTATTGGGATACTCAGCTGGATAATTTGGAGAAACCACACGACCGCTGGGAGCTGTGAAGTTTGCGCCACAACCTGATGAACAGACATCAGAATTTTGCTACCTGCTGGGCCTCAACCTGAGTTGTGTTTTATAAAATGGACCTTTGTTCAGTAACAGCCATTCCGAAAAAACACAAGAACTTTGATTTCCTCTATCGATCAAAATTGGGTGCATCATAATCTCAGCATGAAGCTGTCTGCATCTCACTCGTTCTGAAGGAGGCTAAGAAACCGCTGCCCGTTGCTCCAGTGGACTGGAATCTGCTGGTGATGACGTTATATGGAGCGACGACGGGAGGTGGAGGCGCTGAGCCACAGCCTGTTGACAGCAGAGCCTCATCGTTTTGGTTCCGACCTGACCACACCTATAAGAAATTACATACTCCATTAAAGCACATATAACATACCACCTACAAAATCTATAAGCATCTGCCTCTAAAACGGAAAATACCAATGAAAGAACTCATAATGTAAAACTTTTAATATTGTTCAGATAAAACACAATAGTCCACCTATTAGTTTGATTAACCAGATGTTTTTCTGTGGCTCAGTGCTGGTACCTTGACATAACTGCTCTGACAGCTCCCTGTGCTGTCTGGAATCTGGAAATTGCTGTTGTAGCTTATCTCCAGGTGGTTTCCTTCATGTGCAATGACCTGCCAGGAACACTCCACGTTGGCTGGGAAGTTCTGGGGATAGTTGGGAGACTTGAATGTTCCAGTGTCAGCATGGATCACCCCTCCACAGCCTGATGAGGAAAAAAAAACAAAACACATAAGAACACATATAAAGTTGGACTGAATGATGTTTCTGAGGGACTGCAGGTCACCCGGAGAGAAGTGAATAGTGTGAACTGTTTGGAGCTACACTGTCTTGGTGTAATAACCAGTGTGAGATTATTGCATCACTTGATGGAATTGGACTGTTACTGCAGGGGAGTGAGCTGGATGCACTGGCAGCTTAGTCATGTGGCAAAAAAAGCTGAATCTGGTCTTTTTCCACTGCTCCGCTCAATGATGTGAAACACACTAAACACACTAAAATGACCTGTTCCAACCACATGAATCATGTGGGGGTGAAATTCACAATAGTATATCTATTCCATTGGTCCAGGCCCCAGTAATCACAAATAAAAGCTGATTTGGACTGGACCTGACAGTGCTCCAAACCACAAACCCACATGTTGGAAATAATCCCAGATTTCATGGGAGTTCATGTTTAATGTATGACTGTAGCCTTTCGCTGTGTGCACCCTGTCTCAGTAATAAAGTGCTAGGTCTTTCTGAAGAAGGCTTGTGTCCAAAACTTGAAAATAAACACTAGATGAAAAAATTCAATATTGATGAAAGCGAGGATTTTACACTGAGTGGTTAGGGTTAGGTTTAGGTGTGTGCCAGACACGGCCAGTGTAAACACACCTGAGGAATCAGTAGTCCAGGTAGCTAGAAAGCCTCCTCTGGACACGCTGTGATCGGCCAGGAAGACAACAGCAAGCTTATTGGATCCTGACTGGATGGTTCCTGGGGAGGTGGTCCCACAGTACTGACCAATAATAGGCGAGCCAGGGGACCCTCCATTGAAGATAGTGAGAGAGTCCCAGCCACATGTGGAGTGGAGCTCCAGGTTGAAGTAGGCGAAGGTTAGCTGTAGCACAGAGGAAATTTGTCAAACTACAGCGCAGATAGAATCGCATCAATACACACAGTGAGCTGTGAATTTATTGTATATGATTATATAAAAATAAATTGGTGGCATTACTACATTTGTGCTGGGTGCATATGCAGGCTGCAAATTGTTGGACACATAAAGTTGCTGGAGGAAAGAGAGGACTCACACTGATGGTGTGACCTTCTGGAGCCTCGAGCAGCCAAGCACAGCGACTGGGGCTGGGGTAGCTGTTGGGGTAGTTAGGACTGGATAACACCCCTTCCTCACCTGTCTGAAAGCCTCCGCACTCTGTATGGAGACAATAATCCGTATGAGGACTAGTGTAGGGAACGTTAGGGATTTCTAGATCAGACAAACGCTAATCTTATAATTAAATGTACTCCATAACAGTGTGAAAAAAAAAAAACAAACTTTCAGTTCCTGACTCACCAGAGAACAAGTACTTTGCCTTGAAGCCCAGGTCTCCTTGAGAGCTGTCAGTCTGGAACTGAACCCAGAGCTCAGGGGTGAAGACCACAATGGGAATTGTGGGAGTGGTCTGCCCACAGAATGTGGCCAACAGTTCTCCATCAAAGTCGCCTGACGGGGGTGATAGAAAGATTAAGTGTATTAAGATTTAAAAATATAAATAACACATCCATTCATGTTTTTCCTAAACCAGCTGCCAGTCAAACCTGTTCACAATCGTCATCACCATGGGAACCAGATTTAACCCTAGAGGACGCAGAATGCACCAAGATTGCTGATGTCATTCAGTACCATTATTGCATTAGTCATACTTAGTTCAGGGTATCATAGCATCAAAAATCCTGCGTTACCATGTTCTGTGGGACGATACAATTATCATGAGGTTGGTGGGAGAGGAAAAAAAAGATAGTTGTGTATTTTTCCATTTTGCTAAAGGGACTTTTTTTAAATCCCAGACTTAGGTTTGGCTGTTGTTGTTGTTATTGTTGTTGTTTTTTTTTTATTTTCAGGCACATCAGAGGTATATTTTTCTATTTGTGGGTAATAAAGGTGCGCTTTGAATGTATGTGTGATAGTGATCCAGTTTCTCTGTTGGGGTCTCTTATTTTTTTTTTCCCAAGTTTAGATTTTCTGACTATAGGAGGCCAGCAGCAGGGCAATCTGCATGTGGAGCTCACCTAAGCGGAACTGGAGGTAGTCTGAGCGACAGGTCTGGTGGTTCTGCAGGTGCAGGTCCTCTATCAGGACCACAATAGAGGAGTTGATGTGCTGGGGGTTCTGGATCAGCCACTCGCAGTTCAGGTTGTTGCTGTAGTTGGACACCAGGTATCCAGGAGAGGTGAAGTTCCCGCCCAGTGGGTTGTTCAGCACTCCACCACACTCTGAAGTGTAATTAGAGCACAGACAGAGTTAAACAATATCATAACAAACACAACTCCTGGCAATACGCCTTTCATTATTACAGATTACAATTCAACAACACACTCTACATACTTCACACACGACACATGACAGAATAACAGATTTCTTTGTAATAGTTATCACAAACATGAGTGATTTTTTTATGATAAATTTACTCACATGTTTACGCTCTACTTAAATTTAGCTTATGGATAGATGTCGATGAATTTTCACTTTTAATCATGATACATTTTTTTGCATAGTAAACAGTGGTTCAGTTTTAGTTAGTTTCTGACCTGCAGGCTCCTCAGAGGAGTAAGAAGCTGTGAAGCCACCGTTGGACACCGAGGCGTCAGTATTGAAGACAATGGTCATAGTGTTGCCAGAGGAGTGCACCTGAGTTCCTGCTGGTACGGTGCCACAGAAGCGCTGTAGGCGAGGGGCGTTGGAGGCCAGCCCATTCAGTACCTGGAAACACAGGGGAACACACATACTGGGTCTGCAGCAAGGCAGGAACGCTTCCTCAGTGAGGGTAAGAACAAAACCTTTGGATTTGCTCTTTAATGGCTAAAAGATACAGACTTCTCCTAGGCTGGTTAGGATTAAGTCCTCTATGAGGATTTATGCATCTATTGCCTGACAAACAGCTTCAAAGTCTGCTGTTAGTGCTGTACTAACCTGTCCTTAGCGTATCAGCCTTATTGTCTCATACAGCCTACACTGTTAACTAAGTGTACATTTTTCCATTCAAGCAAAATAGTTGAAATTTCATTCTTTTCTGGATTTTATAAATTATAAATATATTACTGCTGGAACTAATTTGTAATCTTAAATTTGTGAAATCTAGAAACAAATGCATTATGTGAAGAAAACTTTGTTGTTGAGATCATCACTCGATAAGAACAACAGCCTAAAAGGAACTAAATATTCTTACTTTGTGTTTTCATGTTGGGTTTTCTTCTGACTTTTGTGTCAGCTTGTGATTCTGGGTTGCATTAACTTTATGTATATTTGAAAAAGCAGATTATAAAAAAAAAAAACCCAAAAAACGACTCAATTGCAAATGAGGAGCCAAACTCGAAAAAAGTAAAGTGCCGAAACATTAGGAACCCAAAGGGACTCACATCGAGGTAGTCATAATAACAGACGGTACCGGATCCTTCCAGCCGCAGGTCATTAATGGTGAGAGTGACCCGTCGGCCTTCCGGCACCACCAGCATCCAGCGACACACCCGGCTGTGTGGGTACAGGTTGGGGTAGTTGGGAGAGGAGATGGTTCCTGAGGGAGCGTTCAACTCTCCTCCACAGGCTGCAGGCAGAGGAGAGCTCAGTGTTTTCCAAGGCACTTTAAGTTATTTTTGTAACAAGCATTAATTAACCCTTTTTGATTGGGACGAATGTAGAGATCACTCACTTCTTTAGTCCATATAATGTCCAGAATAGCTAAATTCTCATGATTTTAATTTGAAATAGACCCCAGCAAATCATTACAAATTACACATTCTTCACATATCATGCTGCAGTAGATGCTAATGTGTCATAGAAATGGATCCCACATATTTCATTTTGTCACTAAGATGAATGCTCTTGGAGAGAAAATGGAAAACGAAGGAAACCGTCTAGTAAGAATTCAGCCCTTTGTCATCACCATCTATGGCGATGAAAATTAAGCATCCCTTTGTATGTTTACATGTAAAAATTCTGTGAAGCTGATGCAGTTTGTTCAAATGCGACAATTCTAATTTTTTAAACATTGTTATACCTTCAACACTGGATTCAAACGATAGGCTGAAGCCAGCTGCATTTCCACTGTTGTCACTGACAAATCTGATGTAGGCGAAACTGTCAGATGTGTCTACGGGAGCTGGAAGGTTCCCGCCACAGTGTTGGCCCAGTAAGCGTCCTGCACACACAGTGAAACTGTTAGATTGTGCATGTTTGGTGCTCATGTCCTGTCATGTCAGCATGAAGAAGTGTGGCTTTCACCTCAGTCCTCTCATGCAGCAACAAAAATATACACAGGGGAAATAATGTACAGTTTGCCTGTTACGCTACTTGCTTAAAGGTTTTAAACTTTTGCTGGTGTATTTTTATCATTCAGTAATTGTTAGAGCTGATTCTCGCTCTCTCACCTGAGGCATTGTACTCTCTGATCTCCACATAGTCAGCAGAGCAACCTTGACTGCTCTGCAAGCTGAAGTTCCCAAAGCTGAGGGTGAGATAGTGTCCTGTGGGGGCTTCCAGGTACCACTCGCAGTTGGACCCGTCGGGATAATTGGATCCAGGGAATCCGGGGCTCTTGATCGTACCGCTTTGAGCTCTGTATGTGCCACCGCATATTGCTGTGAGGGTGGAACAGAATAAAGGCTGTTAGGGTTTCACATTAGAACTGGATCTATTACCAAAAGTTCAGATTTGGAAAACCCCTCTGAGATTGTGTGTGTGGTGACTGTAACTTAGTTACCTGTGGAGTATTTTGCCTTGAATCCTTTGTGTGTAACGCTTGTGTCTGTGCGAAACCTGAGAAGCATTGTGGACCCTGTTGAAAGCTGGGTAGACGGGTGGGTATTGCCACAGAGCCGGGAAATTAAGTCATCGTTCAATGATGAGCCATCACGTATCTCCAAGTAGTCATATGCACATCTGAGAAATGCATGAATGATGATCAGAACAGATTATCCCAAATTCCCTGCTAGAGGCTAACATAAAATCTATTTATGAACTTCTCACTAAAGGAAACCTTTCACTAAAGGAAACCTTTGGTGAGAGGTCATAAATTCAGAAGTAACTAAACAACTTCCTATAAAGAATAAAGAAATAGTACCCTGTGTTTGGCTCAATGTAAAATTCACCCTCAAAGTCAATCTGGACAGCTTCTCCATTGGGCACAGAGATGACCCAGATACAGTCAATGTTCTGAGGGTAGTTCTGAGGATAGTTTGGTGATGTGATGTAACCTGGAGGATCGTCATGATTCAGCTCAATGAAGCCTCCACACGCTGCAGAAGGAGAGAAGGTTCAGAGGTTTGTCCTCAATGGTAAATCAAAAGCCTGTTAGTTGAATCAAAGGGAAGTAATGAGCTGGCAACAGAAGGGTGATGTTTCCTCCTGCTGGACATAAATGTTTACTGCACTACAGACATCATTATCACACTGGAGCTAGAGACAGAGAGCTGTAACATCAGCATGTCCACATTTTCTTTCAACCCCATCGACTGCAACTAGCAACCATGCCAATAATAATATTATTATAATTTCTGGATCACTTGATGACATCATGTGACACTGCAGATCACGCACCCGCCATGTGAAAAAAGAGCAACAGCTGTACCTTGACTGTGGGCCTCGAAGGTCAACTTAAAGCCGGTGGCCTCATTACTAGCATCAGAGAAAAAGCGAATAAAGAGGTGGTTGTCGGTAGTCTGAAGGATCGACGGGGGACTTGCACCACAGAGGCGTCCCCCCAGTAAAGGAGCCGAAGCGTCCGGACCATTCCTAACCTGCGGAGAAAGCAGCCAGTCAATTATGAGTATATTAAACATTGCTGAATTTCACAACAGAACCAGTCCTGTCAGGTTTCACTCTTGATGTTACAAATGCGAACTATATATGTGTCTTGCAGATCCTTCTATGAGGAAGTGGCAGTTTAACCAAAGCCCTACAGCTATAAAAGCAACTGGACAACTTGTAACCTGGAGGCTACTGTACAAAACCAAACTTTCATTTGTGGCAGTATAAGGCTCTTTTTGAACTTTTCATTAGTTTAATATACAGACATTGGGATGGATTTGTTTACCTCGATGTAGTCTCCCGTACTGCATGCAGTTCCATAGCCTTGAACCTGGAAGGGGCTCTGGAAGGTGACAGACACCCTGTATCCAGGCGTCACCATCACATGCCAGCGGCAGTCTAGATGAGGCAGGTAGTTCTGGGGGTAGTGAGGACTGCTCATCACTCCCCGGTCTACATGTAGAAGACCACCACAGCCTAAATGGGCAGAGAAATATCATAGTTATTATTGTTCATGATTATGTCATTATTGTTATTTTCATTGTTGAATACATGGAAGAAAATGAATGGGAACAATTCTTATCTAGCATTGAATTTCAAATAAGTGAAAAAATAAATAAATAGTGAAATACAGAATGTCTTCTCCAGATAAATTAAAGCTATTTAACCTCATTAGTTTAATCTGATCAAAAGATTTGGTAAAAACTGAATTTTTGTTCTCTGTGAGTCTCTGTGAGACCAGTAATTTCCTGAAGCTCTCAAGACATCCCCCTGGGTAGACTCCATGAGGGAGATGCACTTTATAAATTGTTCTTGTCTGATTAAAGGTGTTGGTCATCAGAGGAAAATTCTTTCTGGTGTGTCTGAATAGGGAGAGGAGTGACCGTGCGCCCCTGATGTATGACCTCTGGAGTAGGAGGCATTGAAGCCTCGGCCACTGACGCTGCTGTCTGAGGAGAAGTGGATGTACATGGAGTCTCCTGTGGAGTGAAGGGGGCCTGGAGGATCCCGACCACACACACTGGCCAACACCGGGGATATACTTGTATCACCTGAGAACACACGAATGCAAAAAGGTGGTGATTGATTGAGTATGGAGGTTCCAACAGATTAACAGTAGGTCCGCTCAGGTTCAACTCTTCAACTCTCACCATCTCTGATGACAAGGCTGTCGAAGAAGCAGGTGGGGTAGTCCTCCATGTCCAGATACAAGATGTTGAACTCAACAGTGGAGTCTGGAGAACGTATCAACCAGGTACACTCCTGGTTATGTTGGTAGCTTTCAGGCCAGCCAGGAGAATAAAGGAATCCAGGAGTCTCCCCTGTTATCAGCATCCCACCGCATGAACCTGGAAAAACAGCACATACCCATAGCGAAGCAAAAAACAAAAACAAAACAGGGTCACATAAATACTAATAGTCCTATTTGCCAGACAATGAGCTCCCACCAGGAAATGTTTTGGATTGATTACTTCTTTCACAAGTAACACTTCCTCAATTTCAGATGTGCTGCAGTTTATTAACAACCCTATATTCTGTTTCAAGTGTTATTTGAATGTAAATGAATACAAACATTATTTTTCCTTGCTGTTCGACCTTGTAGATTTTCAATTACTTGCACACCTACTTTACTACTTTAACAGTGGATATAGTAGTATATACAGTAGCATTAAGTATGCCTATAGATAAAATGGTCCAAAGGGCCAAACTGACCGGGTGTGATGGTAGGTGGTGGTCCAGAGTCCTGGACAGCGGTCCACTCCACGAGGAAGCCTCGCCCTCCTTGCGATGTATCTGACTGGAACTGCAGGGTGAGTGTGTTGCCAGAGCTCCTTATGGGAGAAGGCAGGCCCAGACCGCAGAACGTCCCGATGGGATAGGCGTGAACATTATCGCCATCAAATATCTGGAAAGAACCAAAAGTGGAGGACAGAGGAGACAATGTAGCATCTTATCCAATATCAAGGAACAGCTGGCTGTCCTCTGCTTTACACATCCTGTACAGCAACAACTCTCACAGTGAGGTTCAAATCTTATTTTGCAACTGATCTGATGCATCTGGATCCATTGTAGAGAGGCTGTGACTGTGAGAGTGTAAATCCACAAGGACAGTCTTACCTTGAGTTTGTCGTAGTAGCAGTCATACAGGTCCTCAATGTCCATGTCTAAGAAGCGAATCTGGATGAAGCTATCCGTATTCACAGTTATGGTCCAGCGGTAAAGGGCATTAGCAGGGTACGTTCTGGGATACAGTGGGGAGGCTATCTGACCAAACTCTCCTATCAAGTCATTACCGTACACTGAGGAAACAGGGAGGAAGTCACAAGTTAGATTTCTACTTCTCTCTTTTAGTTTTCTTCCTTTAGCTGTTTATTTACATGCTTGTAGCTGAATAATAGATATAAACAGATATATTTAAGTGACATGTTTACAAAATTAACTCACAATTTGAATGCACATGTCTGAATAGGCTCAACATACACGTCCACATATAAAGTGATTTAATGCTTTATTTCTTGTTAACATGTATTTTCCTGTATATAATCTGAAACACTCACAGTGTGAGAAGGTGGCTCGGAATCCTTCCCCACTAAGTGATACGTCTGAGATGAACTTGACCCACAAGATGTGAGCGGTTACTGATGTGTAGTTGGATGGAAGAGAGTTTCCACAGAAGCGACCGACCAGAGGCCCAGTGGAGTTTCCCTCTCTGATTTCCACGTAGTCGTTTTGACAGTTGAAGTCTCCCTGCAGGTGGAAGACACTGAACAAAACCAGAGACAGTTACTGGCATTCGGTATTGAACAATATACATTAAAACATCAGACATTAATCCGGGAGATAAAGTATCAGACCATTATTTTCCAAATCTGTAAGTGAAATATCAGGTGATATATTCTGGATTTCGGAAGCCTCGATATGTGAGAGGGGAGTGATATATATATCTATGATGAGATAATAGTGGCAAACAATATTAGCTTGCACTCGCAGTGTAATATGCCACATTGTTGATTATATTTCTGACTAACATAAAGGAGAGCTGCAGGCGGTTTCCTGGTGAGCTCCTGATGGTCCACACACACTCCACATTAGGCGGGTAAGCATCTGGATAGTTGGGACTGTTGAATGCTCCGCTTTCCATCACCATATCTCCACCACAGCCTGGGCAGAAGAGGTGAAAGCAATGAGGGCAGGATGATTTGAATTTCATGACACATCTGTGAGTTCTGGTGCGTGCTAGTGTGTCTCACTGGAGGTGGACGCTGAGTAGGTGGCTCTGAATCCTTTTTTGGCGACAGAGTGGTCCGAGACAAAGTTAACTACCAAAGAGTTACTGAAGGACGTCACTGGATGAGGGACTTCAGTTCCACAGTAGCGCCCTGACAAAAATGCACATTACATTTGAATCAAAATCTCAGACTCCACTTGAATTCACTAATTGAACAAGGTGACTTGCGAGATTAAACCAAAATCAAATGCACAAACCCATAAATCACACACACACAAACACATGAGCACACACAGGAAAATCACCTATAGAAGGTGCCTGGGTGTTATCTCCATCCAGAATTTCCACAGCATCATGGGAGCAGTTGGAGTTGATCTTCTCTAACTCAAAGTCAGTGAAAGACAGGGTCACATGGTTGACTGGAAAGATTAAGGTTAAAGGTTAAAAATACACAACATGTGTCACACCACATATCCAACAACATTTTTTTGGCCTTGACTTAGGCAACTCACATGGTTCCTGCGCTTTGATGATCCAACTACAGTTCTGATTTGGTGGGTACTGGGTTGGGTACCGTGGTGATGCAATAGCCCCACCAATATCGTCTGTGAAGATGGTTGCCCCACAGGCTGTGAAAACAAAATGATACTCAATATATCTTGCTTTGTGCACAGGTCTTGTGGGGCAATCCTGAGATTTTAAAATTCTTGTGGTTTGAATTTGGTGAGTGAGTGTGGAGATGGGATTGATGGATGAAAAGGTGGAGATGATCTTTCTCCCACATTCAAGTGAGTGAGAATAAAGTTGAAGTCAGACCCACCCTCAGAGAAGCGAGCGCTGAAACCACGGTGGCTGCGACTGGAGTCAGACCTGAAGCGTACGTAGATGGTGTTCCCGGTGGAAGTGATGGAGGGAGGAAGGCTGGTGCCGCACACATGGGCGAGTAGAGGAGAAAGTATAGTTGGGCCATCATGGATCTAAAAAAGGACAGACAAATGGTCTCAATAAAGCTATGCAGCTTTGGGTTTAATTCACTTTAACGTGAATAACTTGATGTTGATGATGGTGCTGTATGATGATTAGTACCTGAAACAAAGATATGATCTAAGTCAATATACAAGAATAGAACATCATCAGTGTGTGTCATCCACCTGAACCTCTATGATACACAATATGGTAAACAATGACACTAAATAAAACACATTACTTAACTAGTTACAGTCCAAACACTGATTGTTAGCATCATCACTACTCTACTATTATTAATCTTAGTATTATTATCATTACACATAACTATGAGGAACTACACTGCACAATCTCCTCTTTCTTCCTGAAAATAGGATGCAGAAATGGTAATATTCATTCATTCACTGACTCACAGCCACATAGTCCCAGACACAGTTGCTATGATGTTCAATGTCCAGGTCAGAGAAATTGAAGAAGACGCGGTGGTGGGAATCTACACTTATGACCCAGGAGCAGTCCACATTATTGGGATAGTTGTTGGGATATGAAGGAGAATGGATCTCCCCGGATGGAGCAGTGACTGGGCCTCCACAACCTGCAGGAGGAAAGACAGTTCAGTACATGTAATGTATCTACTGTGTATCTGTGTATGTATGATAAGTCGTCAACCAGCAGGGAAAAGAGTTTATCAGAATGTATATTTATGTCCATGTGTGAAATCCTCTCCTTCAGAATACCAAAGCAGGTCTCACTGTGTTTCCGTCCAGGTCACTCTTCTCCTTTCATTGGACATGTACACCCACCTCCTTGGACCTCAGTCCAGCTGGCATTGAACCCTCGACCGCTGACATAGGCATCGGACTTGAAGCGCACAGTGAGGAGGTTGCCAGTGCTGGAGACCTGCATCGGGGTGGATGTGGTGCTGCAGAGCTTGGCCAGCTGCGGGGCGGAAAGATCTGGGCCTCCGTACACCTGAAGGGAAGTGAGAGGGAATGGTCAAAATGGCAACTGAGAACGATGTACTGAGACTCGTATATAAGGTCATTAATGCATTTAGAGGGTCGGAGTGTGCGTTGTGGACTGGGACATAGAAACACAAGTTCTTATAAATTGCACTGAACACAAACAGACAGGCCTTACTTCCAGCACATCATAGTTGCAGTCTTGGTGGAACTCCACATCAAACTCATGGATGGTGAGGGTGATGCTGCTGCCGGGTGACGTGGTGATGTACCAGACACATTCCCTGTTGTCCGGATACTTGCTGGGGTAGCCTGGGCTGTTGAAGGACCCACTGGGGGCAGAGAGCTCCGCACCACAACCTGCAAGAACACACACCAGTCAAGTGTAAGTTCAGAACCCATATTCTTTAAGATACTGAGAATTGTGTTACTGCATTAAACCTTATTTTAAGTTCTCTTCTTAAACACTGATGTGATCGAATCGAGCTCATCCACAACTGCAAAAAGACAGTTACCATCTTACCATTCTGGTACCACATCATCTGGAAGCCGGGCTGGGGCACAGAGGAGTCGGATCTGAACACTATGGTGAGAGATGAGCCAGTGGTGCTGTTGGCTGGAGGGGGCCCGTTTCCACAGAATGTGCCGATCATAGGCGCTTGTGTGTCAGGTCCATTGTAGAGCTGCAGCAGGAACATTTGGAGAAAGGTGAGGTCGAGTGCAGAATACAATACACAGCCAGAAAAAATACATCTGCACATAATGGGATGTTAGAATATAACAGACTTCCATCAAAAGGAAAATATTACTATAATTTGTTCCATCAAATCTGAAAAGCAGATAGTGTGTTTGGATCCATGGATTTCAATTGTGCTTTATTGAAATAAAAGCTTGGGGTTTTTTAAAAGCAAAGCCAACGTTACACAGATAACGCATCTGCGTACCTTCAGGTAGTCAAACAGGCAACTACTGGAGGCTTCCAACTGGAAGGCAGTAAAGGTGTAGTTGATGGTGTTTCCACCAAGGGCCTGGATGGTCCAGATGCAATAGGAGTTGTCTGGGTAGTTGTTGGGGAAGTTCAGTGATTCCACCACGCCACTGAATTGGCCCGAAATCAGCACATCACGGCATTCTGACAACAAACACAACTATTAGTCTGTCGGTCTGTCAGCCTTTCTTAATATACAATAGTACTATAAACTAAGAACAAAATACAAATGAATCCTCAGAGCAGTCCATCTTTTATACAGTATACAATATGCTCAAATATTTGTCAATGTCTGTCTTAACTTTCTTTGAGTCATTATTGTTGTACTTGCGTTCAAGCATTAAAAAAAATACTCTCAGTTCACTTCAGGGACACTAGTCTAGGATCTGAAGTTACTGGCATCACTACTGAATGTTCATGTCAGCATCAGTGTGTGAGTGTGTTTTCGCACTAGAGGTGTATGATGCAACGAAGCCTCCGGTGCTGATGCTGCTGTCAGTGCGCAGTTTGACAAAGAGCTGATTGCTTGAAGCATTGATGACGCCAGGCACCTCAGTTCCACACAACTTGGCTAGCTCTGGAGCATTGCTGCTGTCACCATCATACACCTGAACACACAAACACAAATACACAAACATGGTTATTAAACTGGGTATCAAAGGAGTCTTGGAAAAGGTTTCTATTGGTGTTCAGCCTGTAAACTCATCATCTGGAAACTACTGAGTAATGCACCCACTTTGAGAGAGGTAGAGTACTCACAGCCAGGTAATCATAAGCGCAGGAGTAGCTGGACTCCAGGTGGAAATCAGGGAAGGAGAGCATGAGCTGGCTGCCCTGACTGGTCCTGATGTTCCAGTAACACTCAGCATTAGGGTGGTACGGCAGGGGGTAGTTAGGAGATGAAAATCCCCCTGATGCAGTTGTCATTGTCCCTCCACAGCCTTCAAGAAAAAGGGACACAATGTTTGTGTGTGTGCGACTTTACTTGCATGGTGGTCTTTCACAAATTTTGGACATTTTAAGAAAGCATGGACATTTTGGCTTTCCTGACTGTCTAACAAACCTTCAAAGAGATGATAATTTGGTTTAAATCAGAAAATTGATATAAAATCGGCCATAACAATGTTTATTTTTCCACAAAAATCTCCCAATGAGGAGCTTGCCGATCAAAACGACAACACAGCTAATGGCGCATTTCCATGACGCAGTAACTAAAGAAGTATTACCACCCACCTGTCTGCGAACCATCCCACTGGGCAAAGAATCCACGGTTTGGGGAGGAGGTATCGGAGCGGAAACGAACCCAAAGACGATTGCTATGAGATACCAGGACTGGAGGTCCCTGATTGCCGCAGAACTTGCCAATTAAGGGAGATGTCTCATAACCACCATCCCTGCAAAAGACATACAATGAAGTAGCCAGATGTGTTACCAGTCAACAGGCAGCTGAAATATCAGGTTTGGTGACTGAATAGTTGAGACACAGTCATGACCATCCTGCAAGACTCAAAGAGCCCGCCATGATTCCTTTACATGGTAAACAACCACTTGCAGAGCAACCCAGGCATTACATAAATTTTTACCATGAACTGAAACTGTATGTATCGTCTCTTCAAAAGCCAACCTCTTACACCAGAACTCCTCTCTTACCTGATCTCCACAAAGTCATATCGGCAATAAGGAGAGGTACCCTCCAGTTGAAAGTCGGTGAAGTTCAGCTTAATCTGCATGTTGACCTGCAAAATGATCTTGAAGATGCAGTCTCGGTTGTTAGGGTAGTAATTGGGGTAATTGGGTGAAAAGAAGGACCCTGTTGGAGAGGTGAAGGTCTCCCGACAATCTGAAGAGAGAACCTTGTAATGTGAATGCTGCATTTTCATTTTTTCATCCAGATAAAAATACATGCATATGTGACTGCTTTTCTAATATGCTAACAGTTCTTTGGAGTTTCAGTGTTAATGACCTAATGACCTGATATATACATTTAGGGGTAAATTTGGTGAATGCAGCCTCATGGTAAATAATTAAGGTTAAAAATAAGATGTTTGTCTCACTGTGACTTAACACTCATGAAAAATACTGTTCCCCATACAGAAGAAATCTTTTAGTATCAGAATGGATGAACCTGCCATATTTTTTCTGAGTCTGGATGTCCAACCACGACAAGTGGTCCTGTTGTGATGGTATGTGGAGCCTGGATTTTGTTATGATGAGTGGATCATGTGCTAATGTCAGACTGAACAAGTTGTCATTGACAAGGAGTGATAAGCATCTTATATAATTCTTTACAGCTGAATTATAGTCAACAATCGTAATAGGAAATTATAATAACTCATTTCCGTTTAAAGCTAATGTATCTGTAGTCTTGCATAAATTCTCTAAAATTTGAAAAATAAGGTGCTTATTACCTGTAGCAGCATGGATGGACACATAACTGGCAGAGAATCCCTCTTTGGTTAAACTTGAGTCAGACACAAACAGCAGGGTCAGCTGGTTGTCAGTGCTGGTGATGGATGGAGGCACTGAACGCCCGCAGTACCTGCACACATGAAGCACCCAGGACCTCTTCAATCATCAAGTACAATAAATAGAAACTGCCAATCGGAGGATCATTTGTTTATCTAGTCAACGTCAGAGCATCTGAAATGAAAAATAGACTAAGACTAAGTGTGGATACACAGATATATTCAGTGCATATATTGTATACCTGCCGATCATGGTTCCAGTCTCTACAGTGCCATTGTCATAAACCTCCAGGTAATCCAAGGCACAATTACTGTGGTATTCCAAGTTGAAAGACTCAAATGTCAGCTGAATCAGGTTTCCTGGAGAAACATTGATGTACCAGGTGCAGTTGGCACCGTGTGGATAGTTGTTGGGGTGGCTGGGGCTTGTAATGATGCCTGTAGCACTGGTGAGGATATCACCACAGCCTAGTAGAGGAAGGAGACAGTAATGGCCAATATTAGAGACTGGAAGTTGTTTTAGTGGACACCATCACCATCACGACACCACCAAGACACCTGAAATAAAACTGGATTCTTGTGTACTGTTCAAAGCAGCCGCTATAGGTCAGTCAATAATTTGTTGCTAAATCAACAGTTGTATTTTCAGAAGTATTCAAGAAAGTATTCAAGAAAGACAAAACAAAAATAAAACTGAATTAAATCATGCAAAAAGTAAAACAATAATATATTTGAACTGGAAGATTTGATTACTATTTTTGTTAATTACAATCAACTGTGGAGCCTTATATTTCTAACCCAGGATCTTTTCCCGGATTGGTCAGTCTGAAATGTTTGCTAATTGTAGACAATGTTCTCACCCGCCAAGGCAGAGCTATAGGCAGCTTCAAAACCATGGTTGCTAATGGATGAGTCGGTCTTGAAGCGGATATACATGGATCTCTGGGTGGACTGGAGACTGGGAGGGATATCATCACCACAAAATGTCCCCAGCAGAGGAGAGCTGGATGTGGAGCCATCCCTGACCTGAATGACGAAGGAAACATGGACCATTCATTCCAGCCATTCTTACCTACAGGCCACCTTTAGTTTACAATCTCCACTCATTATGCACAGTTTACCGTGCATGGGGAAAAAAGTGCAGAAAATAATCCCTAAAAAAATGTGGTTAGTGGTATATATAGGTTAAAATATTTAATTTGCATGGTTCAATTACCTGAACGGAGTCAAAACTACAGGAGCCTCCCTCCACATCAAATGACAGGAAGTTCAACCTGACCACGTAGCCCTCTGGCTGGTTAATGACCCACTCACAGACCTTGTTGTGGGGATAGGCGTTGGGGTGGTATGGAGAGCGCAACTGCCCACTGCCAGACAACGTACCTCCACAAGCTGGTGAGACGGAGGGTTAATGGTTAGTCAGCAGCCAAAAGACATAATAGACAGAGGGCAGACTGTGTGGATTAAATTGGCTTCTTTATCATCACTGCATCAGTGCTTTCTCAGAAATACACATCAACTGGTAAAGAGATACAGAGTTAAATAATGCCTACTGATATGTTTGACAGGGATCATAACCATAAAACCTACCTCCAAATCCCAAAATCATAAGTGTTTTAGATCTGTTTTACTATCCAATTAAACCATATCATATAAATTCATTTCATGACCTTCAGTTTAAAATTCTTACATCATTTGCAGTATAGTATATAACAAAAAGCATGAATCACAGCGCGACCAACACATTAATACAATGCCGTATTATAAAAATATGTGCGTAAAGTCTCACCAACAGTGTAGACAGCGCGGAAACCAGCACGGCTCACTGATGAGTCGGACCTGAAGCGAATCCACAGGTTGTTGGAAGATGAGAGGATGGGAGCTGGCAGGGTGTTCCCACAATATTTCCCTAACAGAGGATCAGTCTCCGCATTGCCGTCACGGACCTGGGAAGGAATAGGCAGCAGGCAGAGGGTGTTGGCACTTGTTTCACTGCCGGGAAGGCACCAGAAATCCCAAAAAAGTATTTTGTGTAAGACTAAATGAATGAATGGACTAGTGATCTGAGTACTGTTTTAATGCAATGTTTTAAATCAGTGAGCACATCTTACCTCCACGTAGTCAAACATGCAGCCGCTGTGACTCTCCAGGTTCAGGTGAGTGAAGTTCAGAGCCACCTTCTCACCAACTGGCAGCCTAATCAAATAGATGCACTGGCTGTTGTGGGCATAGTCATTGGGCCAGTTGGGGGAGATGATGATGCCCTCACTGTCAGTGAAGGTACCACCACAACCAGGGTCACCTTGGAAAAAACACAAAGCAGAAGGCTGTCTCATACCGCTGGAAGCATAAAATGTATACAAGAATAGATAATGTCATCAAGCCTAAAATGATCCAGCTGCAGAAGCAGCATGGTTAGATCTGACACAATGTATACATTAATGTACTTTGTGTCTGGGTGTTCTTACTTGGCGACGTTGTGTATGTTATGTGGAAGCCTCGGTCAGAGATGCTCGAGTCGCTGTGGAAGTGGATCCATGCAGCTGGACCTGTCGTCATCAGGGGCGGAGGCGATGCAGTACTGCAGTATTTCCCCAGAACAGGGTCTTGAGACAGAAGACCATCCCGAATCTACAACATTTGGTCAAAGAGAACTTAAACACAGCTGCAACGCTGTGGGGTCAGTAGCCAGTCACACCAGTGCCAGTCTTACACTATATTGGGATCTAAACTGAGCCAAATTCTCGGGAGAGAAAAGAAAATTGGTAAAAAGAGCATCATCTTGATTGACACATTGAAGTTAAGATTGAGGCTTCAGGTAGGCTTGCATTTCAGAATTAAATCTTCATGACAGGCACAATATGACTGTGACGTCTTTTTAAAGTATTTTATTCTCAGAGTTTTCATGGGCGTGCATTTCAAAAAATGTAAAGGACACTGAGATATATTTCTCACCTCCAGGAAGTCAAAGGAGCAGTCGGAGTGATGCTCCAGACTAAGAGTGCCAAATGCAAAAGTGATGAGCAGGCCGGGGTCCACTGTCACAGACCAGTAACAGTCTCGGCTGGGTGGGTAGTTTCCAGGGTAACCAGGTGAGTTAATGCTGCCATAGGGAGCAGTTAGCTGTCCTCCACACACTGACATGAGAGAGATTTCAGGAAATGATAAGCAATATTTCACACCGAGACCTTCAGAAGCCTTTTTGAGACAGAGACAATTAGTTTTGATCAAATTTTTGGTAACACCATAATAATGATGGGCAAAAAAGGCAGTTACCCAAACCAAATAGAAAGACTAACGTTTTTGGGGGCCAGTCCTTTGAAATCCAATTGAATGTTTTTCGTTTGAAAGATTGCTCAAAGCAAAACAAACGAAACATCCCTACCTGGATCTTGAGCCTCCCACACAACTGCGAAACCACCATCATTAACAGTTTCATCTGAGCGAAACCAGAAATACAGGGAGTTGTGGGAGCTGTATTGGTCCGGTGGCTTATTTTGGCCACAAAATTTTCCGATCACGTGAGCAGAAGCACTGCTCCCATCGTGAATTTGAAGAAAGTCATAGTTGCAGTTGGTACTGAGCTCCAAGTGAAAGTAAGAGAAGGTGATGTGCACAATCTGAAGAAGAGAGTAAACAAAATTTTCCGGGTCAATAATGTAGAAGATGTTTCTAGTGCTATGTCACCAGGGAAAACATTGCGATCCGAAGTGTAAGCTAAGTTAAGTAATTATTAGGGAATAAACTAAAATAAGAATAACTTTTCTGATGATAAAGATGAAGGAAATCTATTCTTGCACGTCAGAGTTGCACCATGACAACGAAAGTGGGCTGCATTGTAAAATCAAGACAAAACAGCTCAAACAAGCAAACTGCACACTTCCTGTTCAAGAACACAAAGGGATTTAAAAAAAAAAAAAAAAACTGAAATACAATAGACTGCAACTCACTTTGTCTGGGTTGACAGTGATCACCCAGGCACAGCTGACCTGGTGGTCATATTCATCATGACCTGGAGTGTTTGGGTAACTGAAGGAACCGGCAGGGCCGGTCAGATAACCTCCACACACTGTGGACACACAACACACAAACTCACATTACACAAAGAATGAGCACAACAGGATGCAAACAATTAATATTCACATTTAAAGGGAAAGTGTGCAACGCAAATGTTAGATCCGTCCACTAATGCAAAACATTAACTTGTGAACAATTAGATTTATTATTACTAAGCATAGGTTGGGCACCTATATTGAATATGGGACTTCATAGGATTTTGTTGATATAAAATTGACCAGAGATTATAGTCACAAAGTAGCACATCATCTCACAAGCAGATACAACTCTCTGCTTTACTGTCTTTTCTATGCTGAGCAATGCGTTTCTGAGGCAGTTTCTGACTCCCTAAAAGGTAATTATACAATGAAATCATCTATCCAAAAGATTACAGACATAGATCATATTCTATATCACTTTCTGAGTGATCAATAAAAGATGATTTCCCTTCTGATAAGCAGTTCTGTCCCTTAGCTTCTTCCCATGACTTCAATCTATTCTACATTTTTGCTCTTGACCTTGTTTCTTTCTTCACGTCCTTTCAGCCGACCCATCCCTTCTTGTTCCCTTGACCTCCCTTTCTTCGCGTCCCCACTCCCTTTTAGTACCTTGCTGTGCAGTCTGGCAGAGTGGGCCAGTCCAGTGTGCAGTGCAAGTACAGCTGAATCCATTAACGCCGTCCACGCAGGTGCCTCCGTTTAGACAGGGGTTACTTGAGCATTCGTTGATGTTCTGGTCACAGTTGGTTCCAGCCCAGCCAGGGTTGCAATTGCAGATGTACCCGGGAGACGAGGTGGTTTCCTGTGACAGTGGTCAAACATGAAATTGTTGTGACACTCTCTTTTTTGCAAATAATGTTGACGATAAATCAATACAGGCTTTAGTAAAAGATTAGATTCCTACTGTTGGTTAAACTTAATTTCTGTTAACTTTTGCTCCAGCAGCAGGACAGAGCATTTGGCACTGAGACAATATAACAAGAGACTTAGTTAGGTAGCTTAGAAGATTGACATGATATTTTAATAATTTTAATGTAATAATGTAGCTCAAGGCACAAAACTGAATATCAGAATAACAGAATATCCTTTGAAACAAGTGGTTGTAAATGGAGTGAGGGACAACATGTCACTGTACACCACACACACTCACCATACATTGTCCATTGACGCAAGGATTGCTGTTCTGACATATGTTGCTGGTCTGAGTGCAGCCTGTTGGCCCATAACCATTTCCTGTGTAGCCTGGACGGCAGGTGCATATTGGGAAGCTTGAGCCTGGTGGATGTGGGAAAGAAGCAGAATACAAGTTAATACAGTTAATACACAATACAGTTAATTCTGTTTGTCTGATGAGGCTCTCATGAGTAAGTAAGATCAACCTCCATATCAATGATACTCTAATCGTATTGAAGAAGAAACTTGATATGATTATGTTCAATTTGTTTAATCAAATCGTCTCAATATCCCTGTTTTCCTGCTCAGTAAAAGCTAATAAAAATGTTTCTTTTTACCTGAGCTTGAGGAGCAAGTGGCCATTGGGTGACAACCTCCATTATTGACAGAGCAGATGTTACTCTGGGTGCACGTTCTCCCATCACCCTCATAGCCTGCACAAACACCCGAATGATCCTTAGAGGTATTATATAACAATGAAAATGCCCGCCAGCTGCATACACAAGACATTAAGACCTTATACCAACAGCACATTCATGACCCGGGTGATGGATATCCAGGTAGCACCACACTTTCTCTGCTGCTGATTAAGAATTCACAGAATTGTAACTAGACTTATACCTGGAGGACAGGAGCCACAGTGGAAGGAGCCCATGGTGTTCATGCATTGCACCATTGGAGTGGTGGAGCAGCCGCCATTATTGGTCAAACATTCATCAACATCCTGACAGCTGTAGCCATTGCCTTGCCAACCTGGGATATATTACAAGCAGTTAGAACAAATCTCTGCTTATTCCATTTACTTACTAAAGGATATTTTACGTTTATTTATTGATAAGCCAGCCCCAGCAATCGTGGCCTGTGTCCATTACAGAACAGGCCAGAACGAGCTACGCTGCTGAGCCTTACCAGCAGGACAGGCTCCACAGTAGAAGGAACCCTGAGTGTTGTGGCAGGGAACCATGGGGTTGGTGGAACAAGGCTTGTTGGGAAGGTTACATTCATCAACATCAGCTATACAGGCTGGGTTCCCAGCTGGAGCCTCCCATCCACTTTCACAAATACACTTGTATTTGGGCTGTTCATCAGGGGAGGAAACAGACACAATGGGGGGGAAAAAAAAGTCAAACAGAAGTATGGAAACAAAAGAACAAATTTAAATAAACTGGAATTGTGATAAAAGATGAATAATTTCATAATGTTATGTTATGTTATGTTATGTTATGTTATGTCCAAATGAAAAAAAAAAAAAGAGTTTTCTTTTGTCAGTACAGTGGAAACTGCTTGTATTGACCACATCTGCCGGGCTCTCTACAAAATGCCTAAGCTGGCTACAAAACAGCTTTTATTTTTCAGATGCATCATCTGGAGCCATGACATGGTGTGCTAGTGAAGTGACCTGTTGCAAAGGGGTCAGTTACCTGTCCAGGCGTAACACGGTCTGCATCGATGCACGTGCCATGCACACACAGGTCCTGTCCTCCATTTCTGCAGTCATCGTAACGCACAGTGCAGAGAACCCCAGACCACTCCGGAGGGCAGTTACAGCTGCACAGAAGCAGGAATACCGGAATGTCAAATCAACGCCATTTTTATTTCATCTGGCAGTGCTTTGGAAAACATTTTTAAGTATTATCATTGTTTTTGATCACTCTCAAATATCCACCGTCAGCTTCAACAGTGAGCCCCAGACTTCCTTTTGCTGAGCGACCGGCGGCTCTACTCTGAGCCTCCCCGCCCTGTTCCTACGGGAGAAGCCGGCCACCGATGTGGTTCTGTCGGTCATGACCCCGTTCTTGTGACCGTAGGTGAGGGTAGGAACCAAGACTGGCTTTCCGGCTTTCCGCGATGCAGCGACTGCAGGACCGATTCTCCAAGACCCCGGGATACTCAAACTCCTTCCCTTCGGGTAAGCACTCACTCGGAGTAGGCAGTCCATCGGCTTCCGGCAGAGAACCATGGCCTCTGATTTGGAGGTGCGGAGCCTCATCCCAGCCGCTTCGCACTCGGCTGCTAACCTGCCCGGTGAGAGCTGCAGGCCACAGCCCCCCTCTCTCCTCCCCGGCCCTCCCCTCTTCATCCTCCAGCTCTGTCTCTGTCCCTTCCGGTCCCGACAGTCTCCTCAGCAGCGTCCCACCTTTTCCCGCCACGGCCGCAGCCCTTCGAGCCCGTCGGTACCCTGCAACTGCCTCTGGAGTCCCCCGGGATAAGGCCTCCTTCTTCAGCCGGACGGCTTCCCTGACCGCCGGTGTCCACCACGGGTGTCGGAGGGTTGCCGCCCCTTGAGGCCACATCGGCAAACCGCTCCAGCCCGACGCCCAGACCCCCCCACCGGGATGGAGGAGGAAAAGCTCTGCCGGAGAGGGGCCTCCCGGACAGGGGCCTCCTCCAGACCTCACCACCAGAGGCTGATCAGTTGACAACTTAGCCCCTCTCTTCCTCCGGTCATGGTCATCTTGTCTCCCCCCCCCCCCCCCCCCCCCCCCCTTTTTTTTTTTTTTTTTTTTTTTTTTAAATGGCGTCTTCTCGGACCATCCTTTGTCTTGCCCCTGGCCTGACACCAGTTTGTCATGGGTGACCCTACCGGGAGCATAAAGCTCCAGACAACATAGCTCCCAGATTCACCTCTCCACAAGGTCAACTGTGTGAGTGGCGGTTAGAAAGAAAGTGAGTCTCTGTGCACTTCAATATCAAGAGTGTGTTAAATCAGAACACAACACAAACAACGGGAGGCCAGACACATACGTGAAGGATCCAGGGGTGTTGACACAGCTTCCTCCATTCTGACACTGCTGAAATGTTCCTGAATACAGCTGACACTCATTCACGTCTGTTCCACAGGTAGGACCCTGGCACATACAGATGGAGAGGAAGAAGGGGGAGAAAGCATTAGTCTTACCATGATGTTAAACTCAGTCAGAGCTGAGTATTCATCATTGTCGTCAGTTCTTGGTCAGCAAAAAAAAAAAAAAAAGAGTTTGACGCTTTTATTTATTTATTGTTTATTTTAGCATGCCGTAAACTGGTGGTGCTAAAGTTTGTGTAAAATTTAAATATAGCTTCTTTGATTTTGTTCTAAAATAAAAGCTAAATATTCCACTAACAGCGACTTTCTGGGAGCTCTGGACAAAATATGATGTTGCCCCACTAATAAGTACCCTCTGCAGTATTAATCCGTGGCCTATTGTAATAATTACTGCTGTGATGTAACAAACCAGGAGAGAACTCACAGCCCAGTTGCTGGGACACACACAGTAATACGTGTTGAGCAGGTTGAGACACGTTCCTCCGTTCTGACAGAGGGTGCTGGTGCAGGACACCTTCTGGATTGTCTGAGAGATAGAGGAGAGCAGGAAAGGTTAGGAGAGAAGAGAGAGAGACGTATAGTACAGTTCTACTACATTTGAGCCACTTTCCTAAATGTCTCACCGATTCGAGCGCAGTCACTTTTTGCTGAAGTGTTTTCACCTGGAGAGAAACATGGGGCATTCACAACATTGTCATTATTATTTTATTTCACTCGCAACAAAAGAATGGTATGTTAATATTTCAATGACAAAGTATTCTATCATCTCCCTTTTATCTGTGTGATCTAAATAAAATACAATATAAAAGGTGCTGTAATGTGATTCTCCTCTAAATTCATTTAATTAATTTTTTTTTAATAAAATTAGTTTTACTCATGTAAGATTTTAATCCAACAAGAGCTACAATAGTTGTTCATGTTCTACCGTGGTGTTCAGCTGGTTCAGTTTGTTGGTGACATCAGGGGAAACTCCACCTCCATGAGTCTTTATGTAATTTATGTCATCTTTGTTGGTTTTGATCTGAAAGCAGAAACACACAAACACCTCAGTGTGGAAAAAATATATTTATAAATGAGACCTTTTTGACCTTCACTATAGAGTCAAAGCCACAGGGCTTTGACTAAGAGTCTCTGATTTGTCTGGCTGGATCCACATAGAGTTCCACGGCAAGTTGACCTTGTGTCCCATTGATGAAGACGCTTCACCTCATCCAACAGGCTGCTTCAGTTCTGTCTGCCCGCTGAGACCCAGATATTAAATCTTTATAGGGTCCTCATCAAGGCCAGTGAAGTAACTTATTTTGTTACAGCTCCTGGTTGTTGAAACAACAATTGTTGGGGGCATAGTACTTGTTGGGGACATGTGTGAATGGCTGTTAAATCTCCCAAGAAGACATAAGGAGACTCTAATGGTCTTGATCTTTGGTCCTGTCCAAACTGCTGTGTCTGTTCCTGAGAAGTTAAATATTGATAGTCTCATATGAGGAGCAGCAGGCTTTCACCTGTGGAAAAGCTGGAAGAAATTATATGGGGGGGGAAAAACCACTTACAAAGCACAGTAGTCAGTATAACTGACTTGTTTGGATAAGCTAATTAGTTTTAGGGTTATGGTTATCGTTCCTAAGTCACCTGTTTTTATCAAGGACCTTCTCCTTGAGATGGCTCGGTTTGACTGAAAGAGTCCTGATTTGACTTCCACTGAATTATGCAGGCCTTCAATGCAACAACAGCTACAAACAAAAAAAAAATTGCATACTTCCAAAATCCTGTCTCTGAGCTCTGCAGACAGTTCTACTCTCCTCATGGTTTGGTTTTTGCACTATACTCCACAGTGGAACAGAAGCATTATCCATGTTTTTAAAGAAAGCTCATGAAGACTCATCATCATAGGGTCCAGTTTATTTTCTAGACAGTCACTACATTGCATCAACATAAATCCTTGGTTTTACTTTTGTACAGTATGTGCTGTCAGCTAATAGGAGCCACAAGGTCAGGTGATATCAAATCTGCAGAGAAGTTTTCTTGTTTATTTCAGACTCCAAGATACTTTGTCATATAACTTTGGATTTTGGTGGTTGTTAGTGATGGATGCTTACCTGAGTCAAAAGCTGGGTGAGATCTTCATTACCCACTTTAACCCGGCCTGACTCTGTTGTCTGGAAGCGGATGTCTTTATTGTTGCCGGGTGTGAAGACAAGGTGCCCACCCTCTGACAGCATTCGAGGCCTATGGAGAAAAATCACCAGCATGCATGTTGTATTTAGGCCAAGTTAAGGTAATTTCCAAAGGCTTAAGGCCCCATTTAGAATCTAACACTGAGCTTCAGATAATATTCACAAATTTGGGTCCCTTTTTAAAAAAAAAAAAAAAATCCTTTATGTTTGTAATCAGTGAGGGAGAAAATACAGCAACTAGTAAAACAAGCTTACTTATTAATACTTAATATAGAGGGACTTTTTGGCTTTTCACAGTTGATTCTCTGGATGAACTAATAAAATATTGAAACTCTAGTGAAGAAGCTGACTAAGGTATCAAATCAAATAAAATCTTTTTATCCTAATGACACCTGTTTTAGGCGTGTGTAAGATGAGAATCACTGCTAGAGCCCATCAGCGCTAAATGATTTCATACATTCTGCCTTAATCTCACCAAATTCCAACTCACTGGTCATTGCTTGTGCTCCTCTTTTGTCGCATTGTGTCCCTCTGCTCTCCTTGCAGTCCCACCAGGAGGAAGAAGAGGATGAAGAACAGCCATGAGAGCTGTTGTGTCCCAGCCATAGGAAAGAGATGTGCTCTGGACACTCCAAATACATGTAATGAGGTCTGGATGTGCAGCCACTCTGAAGCTCACTGCTCAGACTTTGACCTGACAGTACATCCATAAAGTGCATCCCAATTTACCAAAGCTGGTTAACTTTATTATTAAGTAAGGAGTCCCCTCACATGACTGTGGGAGATAAATAACTTTGTGTCACATTGTGCGCTTCTGCTTTTCTAGACGTGAGTGTGTGTTAGCACTGGACAAATTAATCTAAGTTATTTTATGTGTATAGCTCCATCATAGTTCTGCAAAATGAAAACCAACAGATGACAATAGTGGTTCCTGTCAAAACACCTGTGACTAAACTGGCCGAACAAGTAGATTTATTTTGCACTTTTCACAGTCGCAAAAGAGTTCACTGTGAAAAGAATATAATACACATATAATATGTAATAACAGCAGTGAAATACACAGGATAAACAGGAGTACAGTATGCTGCCTGTCTGAATGGTTGTTCAGCCTGACAGCAGCCTTTTGATCAGTTACAGGGTAACAGTGTGAAGAGGCTGCGTACCATCTGACTTTTTAATCTCAATTCTTTTGATTTAAATTCTCTGTTAAATGACATTCAATTCAGCAGGAAAGCCGGTGGTCATTAAAATTATTGGACAGGACAAAGAGTGTTTAGTGAAGTCATAGCAACCTCTAATTTTTGCAGATTTGAATAAATTACAGAAAATGGCATTGCTTTATAGTACGCTTTCTTCTTAAGAGTTCTCCATTTATTAGTAAGAATGATGATATACAGGTTATCTTTCTGACTTCTGCTCATTTGGGCTTAATGACTGTAATAACCTCATATTGCACACCGTGCAAAGTACTTTTGATGTACTTACAGTCTCACCTTAGATAAGAGTGTTTATTGTTATTGCACATTACTGTACAATGAAATTTCTGTTGGTCAGCATTCCGTTTTGAAAGCAGAATGTAAATATGATTAAACAATTAAGGAACAATTTCACAGGTCTCCAAAGGGTTTATGAAGTCCTATAACAATCTGCAGCATTTCCTCATACAAATACACGGGGTTAGCGTCCCACAAATCATGTGAGACAGCCAATAAAGATAGCAACTTTGTTGAACTTGAGTTTTTATGAAGAAAATACCGTAGATGCTGTTCTATGAATCCCGATCAGTCCTTTTGCTTAAGTTGACCACTGGAACAGGAACATTTATGACGGCTAACTCCCCTACAGCCAAATTCTGGCTTCTACCTGTCATTTGTGCCAAAAATGAAATCACAAATTAGAGTAAAAATATACTTTGCTCATTGTTGATTCATCTCATGTTAATTAAAGTTGATTTTCAAAACTCAAAACCATTCATTTTGATAGTTAACTAAACTGGTAAACTTTTAAAAGTAATTACGCATTGTGGCTCTGGGGGTTGAGCATATGCCACATAAAAACAGTATTCTGGGTTCAAATTTGGCAAGGGACCTTTGCTGATTTGCTGCATAAGTAGACACAAATTCCATACTGCTATCTGTGATAATAGTTAGTGGCAGATAGGGGTCCGACTTTTGAATTTTAGAAATCATTCAGTCCTTTGGTGTTCTGCTGTTATCTGGCAATTGTGACTTTAACACATCTCTTCATTTTGATTTGTGCACTTTCATAATGTATATTATTCATTAATTAATTCAACTCCTTCAGTTTATCCGTTTCTGGGTTGCGGAGGGTGCTGGAGCCAATCCAAGCTCACATTGGGTGAAGACGTTTGAAGACGCACTACTCTGACCCAGTTAGACCTAGTCAGACTAGTGCAGACTAAGAGGCGAAACGTCTTCAAACGTCTTCATAGACAAATACAAGTCCAGTTGCCTACAAATCAAGAGAATTTATATTAATGCTTAATTCATTCAGTTACTTACAGACTTCAAATCAAATAAAATCTTTATTTATCATTAATCTGGTGTATTGTATCTTCAAGAGCTTGTTACCTCTGACTGTGATGTATCCATTTTCCTTCAAAAGATTGTGGTGCCACAACTTTCATCAGGTGCAAATCTAAACTCAAAGTAGATCTGAAAACTGTTAATTGATTTATCTGGGGAATAAACAACAATGTACAATGCTTTTTTCGGTCTTTAAGTATAAAAATATATTATTGTGGTCTCAAAAACAACAAATTCAAGTCAGTGGAGTTTGAAGACTTTGAAGTGTATATAACTTAATCTGTTCACTGGTGATGTCCCTTATCAGTATTTATCAGTCCTACGCAGCCACTGGGCAGGTTTATAATCCACAATGACAGATAAAATGATGTTGTCCTTCAGAGGCATGTCCCATGTGCTAGGAGACCAGCAGCCGCAGGAGTCTGGCCACAACCTCAACATTCAGGCTGTTTCCTAAAACTCTGTACCGCTGTTTGGTAGAGATTCCTTCTGGAAATGCTGCAAAATATATCAAATAAGATCAATTAAGTAAATACCTGGTTTAGGATTACAGCACACAACATCATCTTCATAATAACCTTCATTTGGGAAATTCATTAATGAATATAATTACGGTCTCTTATAGTCAGGCTAATAAGCTTCAAGAGTAGTGTAGTGCATTATTGGGACTTTTTTTTCTGTCCAAGGTTTTTAATTTAGAGTTCAACAAAAAAGCAAAAATAGCAATAGCAAAATAAACAATATATAAGCAATATAAACACACTCCCTTTCTTGGCTGAACACTGTATTGAAACACGTAAAAAAAATAAACAAACGAACAAACAAAAAAAAAAACAGGGTATGAAAGGAAAAGTGCTGCAGCTGGTTGGACTTACAGAAGCTCTGAGGGAAACCCATGAGGTTGGCAACTTCTCTAGGAGTGAAGTAACGGAGCTTCAATTTCGACAGCTGCCGGACTTTTTCTTCTTCTGAGAACTGGTCCAGACCAGAGAACACGCTCTCCATCTGCACAGCACATTGAGTAAAAGCCAGAATCACATGTTGTACCTTAGCTAATGTTGCGTCAAAGCTCTTTACTGTATATTAATACAGTCGGTCGAGCAGTTACACAGTACTGTCCCAAAGCTGAATGTTTAGCAATTTTACTGCTGACCTAATATCCCTGCTGACAGGCTGCCTCCTAATGTTTTTTTACATTGACTATACATGTTCTGGACGAAGAGTTTTCTTAATATAGCTGTGATGTATCATTGCTCCAGTGGTGCTGCGTGTTGTGAAGGGATTCACCTAACACAATACAGATTCATGTATTGAGCCCGAAACCTACTTTTGTTTCAGTACAGCACTTCAGCACCGATCCAGTTCCCTCCACATACCGTCCATAACTGAGGACACAGAATGTTAAGACAAATGAATTCTTCTGCAGTGATCAATTGACATAACAGAGATACACTTTTATCAAATATCCTGTTTTTACTGTACACACACCAATCTGCTTTACACTGAATATTTTCAAATAAACTGAATGAATTTTGATAATCAATTCTTGATCAGTAAAGATGAATGAAAATGTCCCGGTACCCACCCTTTGGTGAAGCAGACAGACCTCCTACATGTGGGCTCAACAATGTCCATAAGCAGAGCGTATCTCAGCAGTGTTTTGGGAGGAAGGAGATACTGGTCTATGTTTACTTCTGTTTGTGGCTCCAGGAAGTCTTGGACCTGCCTGATGGACAGATTGTTGTTTTGACTCATCTTCCTCTGGACATCTGTTGCTGTCTCTAATTTATAGAGGACATGACTGTCCTGGACTGTGTCGTCAGGCTGGCAGGTGTCCGGGCAGGAAGGATTCACAACAATCGGCTGCTCAGAAGAATCGCCCTCAGCAAGATGTGGGAAGACATCTGAAATCTAAGATTACATAGAAACAATAAAAACGCTGACACACTGATATGATCTGAATCCTAATGTCTTCAAATATCCCACAAATCTGGTTTCCTCGGTTCACTCAAATGGCAGAAAAACCAATTTGTTAGAAATAGTTGAGAATTCGGTCTGTAGATTTAAGATTATTATAATTTTTTTTTTATTCACAAAGGGGTTGATAATATGGAAAACATTCAATATTTCAAAGTTAAGCTTTGCTCGACAATGGAAGCTTCAAATGCCAGGAGACCCCGTGTTTGAACTAACCTGGGTGCTAAAGTTTTCTGTTGCAATCTTTGCAATGAGGAAATAACGTAGTCTGGAATTTGGGATCCCAACCTGGATTTGTGAACACAGAAGTGATGAAGGTAAAACGCATTGCCTTCATAGCACAGATGTGATCGAGGAAAGTAGTCACACAACGAGCATGTCTTACACTTGTGGGGGAGATCATGAACTCTTGGAAAGTATATCCGCAATCCTGTAGTGTTTTCACCAGTAGTTCCCTTTAAAAAAAAAAAAGTGTAACATGAGGTGAGATGCATTTATTCCTGAGAAATATCAAACATTATTTTCAAGTAACAGAAATAAATCCATTAACTCGAATCAGTAAAAGCTTTAAAGATAAAAAGGCACTATTGCAAATTTCTATTTGCCATTGCAATTTTTTTACATTCTCACTATTAAGAGAAGATAAGTACATTTGTCAGAGCTAAAGCAGCAGGTAATATTTCTCTGATGTCAATTATCTGTCCGCCTTGCAACACGGTACAACATGTTAAATGATCCCAGGTGAAACATGACAGTATGAACCTTCAGGATATTGTTCTGTGTTCCAAACAGGACAACATAAAAGGACTGTAATAATAATAATAATAATAATAGTTCTTATTGTTTTTATTAGTAATAAGGCATGACAGAGATCATTTGCAAGACTTCAACACTATATGTCTATTTTCATGCTGCTGCATTTTAATGAACTCCTGCTGTTCATTAAATAATTACCTGGCCGAGGAGCTCTCAAAGCCTTTAACATTCTCCAGCAGGATGAAGCGGGGCAACCTGTGAAGCCTGTCGGTCATTGCCATAAGCAGGTTGGGAAGTAAAATCATATAGTCAGAGAATTTATTGACAGAAACCATGCTTGTAAGGTACGTAGAGAGAAAATATCAATAAATAATTTAATAATGTATAAAGCTATATTCCACATTAGATAAAGCTACACAAAAAAATTATTTTTATAAAGGGGTGAAGGTCATCTGAGGTCTCATCAGTATCACAAACAAGACACAACTTGATGGCTGCAGCATTTAAACAAACATGAAAGTGGATACCTATTTACAGTCATGTACAGCTAGTTAGTAAAGAACGAAATCCTGATTCTGATGACCTGGGCAGGAGATCGAGAATGTAGAGGAAGCTCTTTGTTCTGGGATCACTGATGTCACCTTGGAGTCCTATCCTGCGTATAGAAAAAAACAATGAACAATTCCAATGGAATGAACAATAAATAGATAAAAGACAACACATACACATGTCAGTATAATAATATTGACTGGCAAGTATCTATCAAAGTAGTGACGAGAAAATTCACATTCTCTCATGTGGTCAACTTTGAAAAGAAAGGAGAATATGGAAAATTACACAGCAAGGACAGAACCTATAAACACCACAAAGGTTTGTCTGAATGAAGTACGGCAATTTTTGGATCCCAAGACGCAGATAACACACTCACCTGGTGAAAGGCTGGCAAGGAGGGCTCATCAAAATCATGTCAAAGGATAATTTATTAAAATCATCAAGCACGATGCCCTGCCGATAAAAACAGATAAACAAAAAGAAGTTTAAAACATGTGAACATCACAGTAGTAGGAAAATGTATTCAGTAAGATGACCAGATGCTGATGTTTTCTGAGAACAAAACAAGAACCATAAATCTTTTTTATTTGATATTTCACATTGATAAAAACACTGAAAATATCTTATTTCAGAAGTCTGGCTGATCACTTACTTAATATATGATAGCTTATAGCTATATGGATAGCTCCATATTAATTCATGCATTAGATCATCATGAGACGTCACCATTAGTAAAGCAGTACTTAAAAATGTGAAATATTACGATGTCAAACCACCACTATCACCCACCTCGATAGTTTTGTTCCAGAGGGGCGTGTCAGGGAAATTGTGCTGGTAGATCTGATTTGCTGTGGTGTTTATGTCAATGGCGGCCACGACCTGGCCCGGTATGCCACTTTCTAGAGGGAGCAAAATAGATAAGCCGCATATCTAGCTGATGCCAACGATGAAATGAATGAAATAAGTTGAGGAAAATAGACCCAAAAGTAAAGAAACAGAAAAAAGGTTTATTCTAGCGGCTCTGCAGATGGAAGAAACAGCCAATCTGCACTAGTCTAGACTAATTAGGCTAAGGTTGATATTATAGTAAAATGTGTATTATTAAACTTAATAAAAATAATAATAAACAACAGTTTTAACAGAACAGGAAGTTACCTGAAATGTTGACAGATTGCAGCCTAGTAGCTAAAGACCATATTCAAAGCAGAACAAGAACACTTCATATAACTGAAAGAATACAAAATCTTACAATGCAACCTGAACGCACAAATACACAATGCTATTTTCAACACGCACATCTGAGTACAAGCGGCACGGATGGATGAAATGGTCTCGCACCAGCAGTCTGTTTGGTTTGCACAGTTTCGGTGGCAGTGGCTGTCTCAGCTCCATCTGTTACACAGAAATGAATGATCTACAGTAAACCCAGCCTGCACTACCTCAAATCCAGGACTTGTAAAAACCGAAGAGGATGACTGCTAATGCAGAAGGTAAAGGAGTTTAAGACCATATAGACTTATGAATTATATGAATTACTGCTACACCTTCTGCACCTCTCTCTCTCTGTCTCTGTATCCGCAATAGCAAAGTATCTGATCAAACCTTTTATGATAACTTCTGTTTGTTCCTACAGGTTGGGTAGGTCCACTCACTCTCCCCAATGTGGACAGGTAGTACCCGTGCGTTGCATTTAAAGACATCCAGACACGGAGCAGCTTTTCCCTCAGGTGATTTCGACCTAATAACTATGATCTTACCTTTCAGAGCATAGTGCATCCCCCCTATTCCACTGTACAGCTCCAGCACACGCACACTCTCCATGGCACGCTGTTTCCTCTGCGCTCAGCTGTTCGCTCTTCATGTGTAATGGAGGTTGGAGCACAATGACAGGACGCATTACCGCCGCCCAGCGGTCTGGAGAGCAGTGCCACAGTCAAACACGAGGAAAAGCATGCATTTCTTTGCAGGCTGATAAGGCACAAATCCCGAAGCGAAATAAAAATCGAAAACAAGGCTTTTTTTTATTTTGTTTTATTTATTTTTTTTTTACTTTTCCAGGCATATATTGTTTCAGGCATTGCATATTAAGCCTTCATATTTTTGCCATGTTTCAGATTTTTCCGATGAAAGCGACTTCTTCCTGACTGTACCTGACTGTAATAGCACCTAGCCTACATAGCGTATAGATCACTTTTTAGTAGAACAGATTTCTTCTGAAAGTGAGCAGGAGCCCCCATTCATCCTGTCCTCAGACTGTTCAACACAGCCAGATCGATTAGTGCTTGTTGTAATGTTTTTTTTGTTTTGTTTTTACAACGCACTGCACTTCTTAAATTATGTGTGTGTTATGAAAATTAATATATCTTCTTTTATTTTTCGTAAATACTAACCCTTCCCCGGCTGTTCATTGTAATGTTATATTAATAAAGTTGCTGTTTTTTTTAAGCGGCGACCCTTTGGCCACTTCCCACTGTTACGGGCAGGGCATGAGTGACAGGATCCCAGACCAATTGGAGAGCAGTAGACTACCATGACGCAGAATCCCCGCCCTTTTACCGTAATGGCAAAACTTGGAAAAAAATTGAGAATCGCAAAAGAAAAACTTTGAACTTGAAACGAGAAACGCTTGATGCAAACCGTAATTTTGAATTCACAAGACGGGAAGCCATGTTTTTCGCCGTAAATCCTGGTTATATATCTGTTTGACAATAACTTGGATTATTAACTCGGTTGCTGTGCGACCAGACGTTGGTCCAGGCAGGAACAGGAAGTGTCCTATTATGGAATAATGGCACTCATACAAACTTCCGGTTGGGTGTGAGCTTGAAGCGACTGGACTGTCTGGAGTAAACATTTTCACTCGTCCATTCCTCGTTTTTGTTAAAATAGGGGGGTTGACTCCTTCAAATTTTCTTCTCTCAGTTCAACTACCAACCAGCTGGACGTTTGTCGTCTTGGCTCCCGCTGTAACGTTAAACTGTCGGGAAAAAACACGACTTTTCTGACTTGCCGTCTGTACTTCAGCTCCGTGTGCTCAGAAAGATGTCCAAGTCTCTGAAGAAGATAGTGGAGGAGAGTCGGGACAAGAACCTGCCCGAGGTGGAGATGTGTGACAGAGGCATTTCCAACATGCTGGACATCCCGGGACTGTGTAAGACCTGAGTCCTGTGTCGTGGCGGTATATTAATATAACTGCTAATGAACAAACCGAAGTTGTTAGTTTGAGTGTATGACCTGATGCTTCATGTCCTTTCAGTCACCCTGTCCAACATCACCCAGCTGGTCCTCAGCCACAACAAGCTGGCAGGTAAGCCTCACCCTGTGCTCTCTCACAAGACACCAGATCAAGCTGACTGACTGACACTGACACACACACACACACACTGTGTGCCCGTCTGTTTCCAGGCTTTTCCCCCTGCAGCTGTCGTTGCGTCACTGTATTAGCTGTCTCTAAATTTAGGTCACGTGATAGTCGGCCGTGTAAGGGGTGAGATCACAAACCCTGCGAGGGTCAGTGGATACGGATGTGGTGTTGGAGCCTGTGTTTATGGTGAGGTCATGGGGTGAGACATGATATTAAGTGGGTTCAGTGAGTGCTGACCTCTCCCTACATAGTCTGGGAGTGCAGCCTCAGGGTCCATCCCAGACCCGATGGCTCTGCTCCGAGGAGCATACAAAACATCCCTTTACAACCACAAGGTATCACATATCTGACATTTTACACCTGAGTTGGCTTCGCGGAGAGAATTGAGGTTCGTGTCAGACTGTTTGTCAGTCAGTCTGACATTGCTGTTTGCTCATGTTGTTAATATGGCAGCTGATGGTCTTCTGTCAAAGTTTTATTTTTCCTGTGGAACAGGAAGTCTGCAGTTGAGTGGATATCTTCAGAAACAGCTGATTGGAAGAAAGTGATGTGATGATGTTTTGCACCAGCAGAGGTCATTGCAGATCCATCAACACACTGCAAACCTGTTTTAATTGTCTTCTGTAAAAGCAGTTTGAGTGATGAGTGACCAAGTGTCATTCTGGTTGTGTATTGAGATTCCTTTGAATGTTGATTGTGAAAGCTAAATATTAAAAGTCTGGGTTAATTATTCAAATTATTCTATTGTCAGTTTTAGCTTAAACTTATTTTTCCTCATTTCCTTATTTTCCATGAGAGCTGAGCTTGTAATGAAATATGACAGTGAGCTGGTGTGTTTTCTAATCTGCTGCTTGAGATGAAACGATTACACACATTTCTGTTTGCTTGGTTATTTATAGCCTAGATCAAACAGAGATGGGGATAACATAATCAGCATTGTTGTCCACCTTCAGGCACTCTCAAGGTGTCCTCCGTAACCAACCAACAAGATCTAAACACAGCAAGAAATACAGTTGGGAATTTGAAGGAGATGCCAGAATAAATAAAATAAATATCGTCACCTACCTGTACACCTTCCTGTCCTCCACCTGATCCAGTATCACCAAGAGGCTGTGTATGCTACTTCACCGTGTCGGACAGGCTGGAGGTATTTTGTTGCTACTTACCCAGAATTAAGAACATTTCTCAGTTCAGTAATTTCATGCAAGCCCACAAAATTCCTCATCAAATACTTTTTTGGTCATGAATATTTGAATTATAATACAAGTCCATGATGAGTATTGTGATGTCAGCGGTCTGTTACAATAAGGTGAATGAAAGTTACATTTAGAAAGTCTTCTATTCGAGGAGAAAGAGGCAGAGCATCAGCTGGCTGTTGCCTAGTGCTCCCATTTTTTTAAAAACCAACATATTTAGTTATTTTATTTAACTTTTATTTAATTTACATAATTTAGAACACATTCATTTGTTGTAGGTTATCTAGTTAGTTGTCATTTATTGTGGAATGTCTCTCCCGTCCTTTGCTTCCTGTTGAACTGTGTGAATCTTAGATTTTCCCCACAGATACTGAGTGGAGCTGAGGCTGTGAAAATAGTAATATGAGAAGTCAGTGTCATATACTGAGATAATTGTTACATCAGATGCTTGCTATCACAGTTCACAAATAATACCAGTGATATTTTCGAACATGAACATGGTGATGACATACTGTTAATGTGGCATTCACTGAAACACACAGCCTGAATTTTAGACTTGATAAACTACATATACCCTAAACTGCTTTCTGACATTCTCAGTTGAAGTCCATTTACGTTGGCCTAAACTTGCCAACTAATGTAGTTTTCGGGAGTTTGGGTCTGAGTAGTATTTATTTATTTTATACATGTATATTCATGACACAAAATATTGGCATTGATAAGATAGTAAATAAAGTTTTCAAAGATTTATTTTTAGTTTTGATTATTTATTTTTTTTTCTAAACTAAATCATCAAATTTTCTAAGGGATTTTCTTTTATTTGTCTTAGAGCTCAGTTTTCCCTTTGGGTCTAAATTGACTTGGGTCAGTGTAGCTCATCTGTTGCTTATAAAAGGTACACAAAGCACTGATTGCTTTGATAGAAGGTCCTGATTCATGCTCAGTCTAACCTGACATGGGATTTGTTTTATGGGTTTAGGTAATAGTTATAATTGCCTTCCAAAGGTGAATTTCTACATCACAGTTTTGAATCACAAATACAAAAATCATCACTTTCATGTTCCGCCCTATTTCTCTTGGGACCTACTTCCTTTCAGCCCTTCTCTTCCACTCAACTATTGCTCCGACACGTGAATCAGGAGAGTTGAATTGAGTGTGCGTGTGTGCGCTGATCTTCACTGATCTAAACTCTCATAAAGAAGTCTCTTGGCACGTCTCCTTAATGCTGTTTTTGAAATGATTACCAGAGGAATAAACAGCTGAGATTTGTCTTATTTTTCAGTCCTTACCTGAGCAGCACCCTGGGTCAAAATGTGTACAGTTTTTAGTTAACATACTCACACACATGTCCACCTAATAAATTATCAGGTTGCCCAGAGCTCACCTCTCTTAACACTCATCCTCCCGGCAGCATTCAGGTCAGGGCCTGCTTTCCTCTTCTTCTCTTCCTCTCGCTGCTTCGGTGTCACCACTTCCATTGGTCAACCTGATAATCCAATAAACTTTCTGCTTCTTTTATCAGCTCATTGATCTGTGTTTGGCACAGTAGCCACAGACCACAGGGAATAAAACTATAGATGATTGCAGATAGAGAAACTGCTCTGTGTGCTGTTCATGTAGGAGCAGGGCCACACAGCAGCTAATGGTGCTATTAATTATATGAGGTATGACAGAACCCTGCAGATAATTAAGATGTCTTTTTTTTTTTTTATGTTTTCCAGTTGTGCCTGCTAACATCTCTGAACTGAAGAATCTTGAGGTTCTCAACATGTTTAATAACCAGATTGAAGAGCTGCCCACTCAAATCAGCAGTCTTCAGAAGCTAAAACACCTCAATCTCGGGTATGTTCCACTCTGTGTACACACACTTGCACACACACTCTTGCTCTCTTCTACAGGGACCCGAGCCCCCTGCCCTAAATTTAACCAAAGATGTTCTACCAATGGTACCAGTACCTTGTTACTACAAACAAATCTACCTACGGGTACGACTAAAGTCACCTTGAACCTTGAATGGCATGATAGATTGGCTACTTTTGGTCTCCTAAATGAAATGTCACACTATCAGTACATTTACCTGAAATAGTTAGTGTGAGTAACCTGTCTGCATCATTCAGCCTTCTGCTGCACTAAGCTTGGACGTCTTTAGCATTAACAATCCAAAAATCCATATCCATCCATCCATCCATTCATTATTTACACCACTTACCCATCAGGTTCACAGAAGGGACTGGAGCCGAATCCCAGCTGACATTAGGCAAGTGCAGGCTACAACTTGAACAGCTTGCCATTCCATCCCAATGCAATACAACAATTTAAAACAATATGAGACAAGATGAACAAATTTCCTTTTTTTTCTGTTGGTCATTTTCATTTGCAAGCATTACTTCTGATTAACACAGAATAAGACCATTTTAGTGTGAGAATGTTCTGAAGTTATGCCGTAAGTGAAAAATGGGTCCAGTATGTAATTAAGTGACTGCGAGGCAAAGGAATGGACTGTATTACTCTCTCCTCCCTTTGGACTGAATAGACTCATGCTCTGCTGCTAATCCTTTAAAGGGGAGGAGCAGTGTTGGGCTCTTGTTTTTTTTTTTGCCCCATGAATATAGTAAAACAACGCCAAACACATTTAAAGCTCTTCTGTTACTCCATTCCTTTTTTCCTTTTCATCACTGCAATCTCTCCACACTGACACCCAAATCACACCTTGAGGGTGCTCCAGGTCAGATCTGGTCACAACAGTTATTTTGGACTTTTAAGCCTTTCTGCTTAATTTAGGTAATGAGACTGTATGGCAGGGAAATCAATACATCAGAGAGCAAACTGACTTCAGTTGAACGCTTTCAAGTCAACAGAAAAACTCAGAAAGGCTGAACAATCACTTTACTTGCAATATACTGATGCTGAGTGTATAATTCTAAAAAATATAAACTGATCCAACCTCAGAATTATATGTCAATAGTTGAAGGAGCTTCAGTTCCTCACCTATTGTCCGGAAGCTTCATGGCTGTGTCTAGAAATGAGTGCAGGCTCAAACAGGCAGGATGCTGCTGACGGGAGGATTAGGGGGTGAGCCTTGGCATGTATTGATCCACAGACAAACATCATCTGGATAGCGTAAGCCGAATACTGCTATTCAGTCTGTGCCTTCACTTTCCACTCTTGTTTGTTTTACTGGTGGCTGTGTTTGTATTCGTCAGACGGCACATGCCTCTGTGTTTGAACCTTTGAAGTATGTAACCTCATTTGTAAATTAAATATTAAAGAATTGAAATAGAATAGTTGTCCTTGTGACCTGTGAGCCATAAGCATACAAATATGTGCATAATCTCAGCTGGTTGTTAAAGCATCCTCCCGGCTTGCATCTGTCTGTCCAGACCTTTGACCTTTGTTGGTTACAAGGGCGATAGTTAATTTGTTAAATGTTTGTTTTAGATTACACCAAATAAATCTCATTCACCTTAGTTCTACAGTACTACTACAGTAATATAAGAGACGCTATTAGTTCTTAATCTACACAATAGCTCTCACATATTGAAGAAAGTGACATTTTTCATGTGTATTTATTTTATCCTATGAAAGTATCACACTACTAAAGCTATCAAGAAGTCTGCGCAGTCCATGTTTGGAAACCGCGCCCTAATATCAGGTAATTAAATGTTCGATAGCCTTTAGGCAAGAACCTCCCCAGTGTGACTCTCTGAAGCGGACCACGATAAACTAAAACCTGGGTGTGAATAGCATTTTTTAATTTGTCAAATGTTTTGCATTCAAATGTTGAACCTTTGCGGAAAGGATTTCACTTCAACAAGTCCAGTCTGTATGTGCAACAGAATTTTCACGTCACACTTATGTTAACTTCATAGAGAATCATGGACCATAGTGGCCTTGTATTCCTGTTCATTGGAGATTAAGTTATCAAACATTTTTCTATGGGTGAGCAGCATGACTGCTCCATCATTATTATTAATTATTATTGTATATATCTTTTTGCCATTGACTAAGAAACGAATTGCAAATATGTCTAACCTGTGTGTGTTTGTGAAAACAGTATGAACCGTCTGAACAGCTTGCCCAGAGGATTTGGTTCATTGCCGGCTCTAGAAGTGTTGGACCTTACTTACAACAACCTAAACCAGAGCTCCTTGCCTGGAAACTTCTTCTACCTCAGTGAGTGCACACCATCTCACATACACAGACACACACATAATGAGCTGTTTGCTAAATCTGTAGAACTATGGAAGAGAAAAAGGCAATCGGATGATGAGACACCTTGATGTCTGAACTGCTCCACAACACCTTCAGATGGCGATGGAGTACTCTACAGAGTCTCTGATGGTTGCATAGCAACCTCACTTATAACAAGGCCTGAAATGTAGTACATATTAAATAAACAATTTCGATTTCTAGGGATATGGGAAGACATTTTTTTTTGATTCTTCAAACAGAATAGCTGTCCATATTTAACGAATAGGAAGTCTGTATCAGACTTATTTTATATAAGTCAGCAAGAAAGCCACAAAGTCTATTTTGTCAGCCATAAAACTATTCTGTTAATGCCGAGCTCTTAATCTAATGTTACTTCGCACAAAGTTCATGACTGTGATCTGTAGAGGAGGTTGTATAACTTGTGTAAGTGTTTCATAATCCGTACTGCAGTATAATGAGCTGTTTGCTAAATCTATAGAACTAATTTCAAGAAAGCCACTGAACCAAAGGTCACAAACAAAGTTATCCAATACAGTGGACAACTTATTGGGCAGTCCTGTATTCACTAGTACATCCAAGCATATATAGATCACACTTTGTAGATACTTCGATACACAGGCAACAGTAGAAATTCTTAAGACAGACTAATTTCTCCAGCTACTCCACAAAAGACTAAAAACTTACATATAACAGTAATGCGTGTGTTTAGAATATGTTATGTTACTATGTTCCTCCCTGATACAGTATCTAGAGCATCAGCCAATGGAGACAGGAGGAGGAGCAGCCAGTCCTCATGTTACATTAGTCTTACACGGAATAGTATGGATTTCACATTAAAAGATGAATAGGACTCTAGAACAGAAGAAGCTTTTTTTCCCCACGTTGTAACTATTACATAGGATTTTTGTTTGTGTCTGTTTCTGAAATATTGTTTAGCATTCATTTGGCCAACTATCTGTCTTGCTGTCTCATCTGTGGTCTAACCAGACAGACAGAAGGTCTTTGTAGAGTGATTCTGTCCAGGTTGTGAGGCAGTATTATGAATTATGCTCAACTAGTGGCATTGATCAGAACCTAGTCCAGTTGGGATGGGCACAGATGCACACAGACTAACGAAGGTGCTTGTTTTGCAGCCACTCTCCGTGCTCTCTATCTGAGTGACAATGACTTTGAGGTCCTGCCTGTCGACATCGGAAAGCTGACCAAGCTGCAAATAGTAAGTTCATGTAGCAACTCAGAGAATGAGTCATGTCTGTTGGTGATCTTATACCAGGAGGCGCTGCTGAAAAATGCTTTCTGACTCTCATCTATTGCAATTCCAGACTGATTATTTTGTAATAGTACTAACTAAGACGATTAAGATTCAGCATGTAGCATCCAAACTATAGGCAGCAAACCCATCAAAGTAATCTTGTTTATCTTACAAAAAATGGATATAATGACTTCATAATGATTCTGAAACAATAAAGTTGGCATAGTTTATCTTTTCTTTTTTGCCTTGTATTTGTTCTAATTTGGACTTTGTGTGTAATAAAAATTAGTTCAGGTAAATTAATTTTTCACGGTTTGGGTCTCCAGTAAGATACAAGAGAGGTAAACTCATTCCTAGAAGTCACAACATTGAAAAATGAAAGATTTGAAAAATAGCAGCAGGAAAATTCCACCACACAGTTTACACAGTGACTGTTTTATTAAGTGAGAGTTTTTGGAGTGTGGCTACAAAAATGTCAGGAAAGGCCTACTAGAACAGCTGAACTATATTTGGGGTTAACCAGAGGCATTTAAAATGGTGACAGGGGTGTGCTGACTCCAATTTAACATGAGTTTGAATGTAATTGGTTAAATCTGAACACAGCCATATCGCCAGTTATAAGGGTGTGTGCATACTTGTACAACCTTATTATCTCAGTTGTTTATTTTTTATTCAACTCCGTGAAAGGTTTCAGTTTGTTTTTCAGTTGTGTTGTACAGTTTATAGGCCACATTAAAGGTGGAAAAATTCATGAAATTATTTATCTTGGTGTAATTTTTTTACATCGCAAAAACGTGGCATTTGAACAGGGGTGTGTAGACTTTTTATATCCACTGCACATGATTGTAAAAAAGATTGGTTTCAAGATTTTATCATTCTAATAATTGCAGGATGTTAATCATAGAAGATGAGTCTCGCTTGCATTCAGTATTTGTATTATATTTGTTAAACACTGTTGGTTCTATACATATCAATCATATCAGATTGTGTGTGAAATGAATGTGTCCTGCTTTTCTTTTGTTTTTTCCTGCTGTGCAGTTGAGTCTGAGGGACAACGATCTGATATCGTTACCAAAGGAGATTGGAGACTTGGCTCAACTAAAAGAGCTTCACATCCAAGGGAACAGACTGACTGTCCTGCCCCCTGAACTTGGTACTGACCACACAGGCAAAGACATTGGTATTTTGTAGTATTACCAGCCAGCCATTAAATAACACACGTTGGCAAACACTGTGCATGTAAAATAATTACCCATTCGATTTCTATTGTGAAGGAGTCCAGTCAAAATCCACATTTACCTATATTAACCCAATATTACCCCCAGACTGTTGGTTTTGGAGATGTGGTGTTTAATAGACCAGTTCCTACTGTCCGTGATAGCTCAAAATAATGAGCTGTAAAGGATCAAGGTTCAATGATTTATTTGTCACATACTGCACTGATTTATTTATTAACTGATTTTCAATATGTGCAGTGAAATGTGGGCCTGCTATACTCTAGAAGTATGTACTTTGTACACCAATAAACATCAGTTTAAGTGTAAAATATAAGGATTGTTTCAGAGGTGAAAAATGATACACACTCACCAAGCACTTTATTAGGAGCACCATGCTACCATAGCCTCATATCTACAAAATGTTGAAATACATTATACATACACCATACATTCTCCGTCAACCCCACTGGTCATTCTCCTCCGATCTCCTCTTACAGAAACAGTGTGTATCTGTCCACAGAGCTGCTCCTCTGGACGTTTTGTTTGTTTTTCTTTTTTGCTCAATTTCTTCAAAATCTCTCAAGGCTGTTGTTTTTAATCCCAGAAAATCTGCACTTTTAGAAACCAGCAATCGTGTCATTTGTTTCCCCATTCTCATATTCTGACCTGTCGGTTATTGTACGTCTCTTCTGTGCCCAACACACAGCAATAACATGAGAAACGCTGACACAATAGCTTTATTTCAGATTAACCTCACTGTACCAATTCAGGTGTGAATGTAAACAGGGCATGATTACATTGCACACCACCAGAATTGGTGCGGCCAGTTACACGTATGTTTCTCTCTCTCTGCAGGGAATCTGGATCTGACTGGTCCTAAACAAGTATTTAAAGCAGAGAATAATCCCTGGGTCACTCCGATTGCAGACCAGTTCCAGTTGGGTGTCTCTCACGTGTTTGAATATGTCCGCTCAGAGACCTATAAGTAGTAAGTGCAAACACACAAATACAAAGGGACAGTGGGGACAGGTGGGTTTTAATAAACTCAACACAGGCTCTGAACACTGAATAAAAAAGAAATAACTTTTTGAAATAATTTTGAAATAGAAAACGTTTGGTGTTTTCTTTCCAGCCCAACTGAGTAACTAGGCAGGAATGGTCACTCTTAACAGAGCCTCAGCAGGAGAACCTGCTCAAAGAATGACCATCCCAGCAGCACCCTGTCAATCAGGCCTTCACGGTAGAGTGGAGAGACAAAATTCACTCTTGAGAATTATATAAGGGATTTGACAGTACCGTTTGAGTTTGCCGAACAGTATGGAAGGACTGAAAGTATGAAGCATCAGATACTTAAGTCTGGTCCAGACAAAAACTGAACCTTTTGAGCAGTACTCCAGACTCTTATCACCTGGCCAATACCAACCTGACTATAAAGCTGTGTGGTGGCAGCATAATGTCAGGACATGGCAGGGATGATTGCAGCAAATTAGAGAAACCCAAAGCAAACGTTGGTGTGGCATCAGGACAAGGGTGCTTGAGGGGCCAAACCAAAGAACTGACTTTAACCCCACAAAACACCAGTGGAGAGACCTGAAGATGGTCGTTCATAGATGCATTCCATCCAATCCGTTCGGGCTTCAGAGGATCTGCCAGGAGGAATAGGATAAATCACCAAATGTAGGTGTGCAAAACTTTCAGATACTCACTCACCATGACTTGAAGCTGTAAATGCTGTGAAAGGGGATTCTTCAAAGTAAAAAATTAAGTGACAATTTTATTCATTTAAAATTTAAATCTAAAACACAGAATAGTGCGCAAAAAGTGAAAGTGTCTGATATTTGAGGCCAAAAATAAAGGGTTGGAGATAGCACTATGAAGCTGAAGGCTACTATTAATTCTTTGTTCCAGACAGAGAGAGATGCTGCAAATCCTTTGTGTGAATGCTTCAAACTGCTGCTCTGGGGCATGCTGTGGAACTGATCCTTGCCCTGTGTGACTGTGTGTGAGTGGGACAAAAAAACCATGCCTCAACCTTATTCCAGTCCATGTTATGTTTGCATACATGTATCAGCAGCAGCAAGTCTTCTAAGGGAGTACACATTGCGTACAGTGCTGCTAAATCCTTATGTAAAGGTATAGCTGCCAACATACAGCTGTCTATAAATCTGGCCTCTTCAGAAACTTTTTACTTTTACTGATGCATGAAGAAGATACTGGAAAAAAATACAATTTGCTATAACCCGCCACTTGTGACAAGCTAAAACTAGTTATAGGATTTTTTTAACCACTCCCCCTGCAGATCACATCAAGCTCTGGGATATTTTTAGGCGGACTTCAGGTGAACATGCTCAGCATGTTTAAGATCCCACCCCAGATTCTCAGAGAATTTCAGGTCAGGGTATTTTAAGGACTCCAGATAGTTAATGTCATTTTAAGATTCAGAACATATATGAAAAGATAGGTTTAGGGTTTACGAGATATTTTCTTGACTTCCACAATTCACCTTAAATACCATTTCTTAATAACTTTTAAAATGATGTGATTATAAGCAGGAAACTGAATGATACATTTTTACAGCCTTGCTCTACTTCTTAGGCATCGATCAATCTTCAGTTTCTGAATTGCTCATAACTGAGAGTGGATGGTTGTTGTCTACCAACACAAGGTTGTGATGTCAAGAGAATTTATCAAGTTATTTAACATCATAAGCTGGCAATTCCTAATGACAGCTCTTACCTACCTGAAAACACCTGAAAAAACCTCCTAACAAGTCGATCAAGGCCAAACAAGCTGTAGTGCAGCTGTAGCCTTATTAATAAACACAGTCCTCAACCTGTCACTTCAAAAAATACTGACATAAATTCCATGGATGAATAGTCTTCAGGCAACAAATAACAATCACATTGAATAGAGAATAATGAGTAATCAAGTCTATTATGTACAAATGTCCATCAACATTGAAAGAAAGAAAGGCAAGTGGATCCCACTGTTCTGATAATCACTTTGAATGTTTTGATTTTTAACCCGTTAAAAATGTGCAAAGCTGTTTTTAAGAGTCGTATATTGTTTACATTCATGCTTGGTAACATGCATGAATGTAAACAAAGGCATTAAACATGCTTATGTTCCTTTTACATGACTAAAAACTCAACAGGGTGTCTTTAAGTAGTAAGTTAAGTTTGGGGTGTTGCACTGCACTTGTCCTACCATTGCAGCAAGGTTAGAAGTTAAATCACACCAAGTCAGCAAAAACCCAATTTTTTGGGGGCATGCAGTCACTCTGCAAGTGATTAGGAGCCGCAGCATGAGTGCCTGCACACAAGGTTATTTTCAGTTTGTTCTGCCTCCTGTGATGGCCAACACACCGAATATACCCCCTCAATCTGCTGGAGACACTTTATGAACAAAACGTGGCAGTGAGAAAGAATGTGAAGAAGAGCAACAGAAAAAGAGAAGACGGTGTGTATGCATGTGTGCACGTGCACGCACGCAGCTAGCAGCAGCTTGTCTTTGGACAGGTGTTAAATAATTTTCCAAAGAGATCTTCACAGCTTAATTTACACCCTGACTAAATGTCCTCCCTCTTCCAACTCAAGACACACACACACACACACATCCCCCCACGCACGCACACAGACGCACGCACATGTTTCGCCTCAAGTTTCTGTCTAATTTAGTAGGCCGAGCCTTAAATGTAACACTTTGCTCATTTGTTTTTGTTGGAAAAGACATTAATATTTTGTAGTATTACCAGCCATGTGTTAAAATAACAGAGATGCTAACTAGCTCCAATGATTGCTGTAAGTCTTTACCTGTAGTTGTGCGTCGTACTTATGGAGTCCTCTTTGCTCGATACCCACTTCAGATGCCCTTTGCCACAGAATTAAACCTTCATTTTCTTACTGGACTGATGAATAACGAAACTGTTTGAGATGACTCTGTATCCCGTTTATTCCCTTCTAAGATCATTTTTGTGACATCTGGTTCTCATCAGCAATATTTCATGTGAATAGTAAACCCAGCATGTTAATAAGCCAACGTAGCTCTCACCTACACCTCCAATCTGGTCTCAGTACTGATGTCCAGGTCTGATGTGTGTGTTGATATCCAGAGTAGATTGTGTTGTGGTAGTTCCATCGTATCCACTTTTTTTTTTTTCTCGCCACTTCGTAATAGAGCCCTAAAAGTAAACACAACAACAAACTGCAAATCAGAGGAGCTTTGAGCGCTAGAGATACCCCCTCAATCTGCTGGAGACACTTTATGAACAAAACGTGGCAGTGAGAAAGAATGTGAAGAGCAACAGAAAAAGAGAAGACGGTGTGTATGCATGTGTGCACGTAAGGATTGTAAGGATTTGTATTTAAGGGATACTTTTATGAAGAACAAAACAGTTGCTTATCTGTAGTTGCTGGTAATTTATCCATCATAGGATGCCATTTGAAATTTAGTGGTGTCTCTTGGTTTAACGATACACCGCTCTATCACCTTGAACTTTTACTAAGCATGGGTTCTAAGGTTGGACTTTATTATGTGTCTGCCAGGAGGAACAGATGTTGACAACTCACACAGCTGCGGCAGCTTCCAGAGTGACTCTTTAACTCCCATGTCTAACCAGCAAGACTCAAAATTACAGTCAGAATGTGTCAGGCGGTGCAACTACAAGCTGCTGTAGCTTGATCTTTGAGGTCAGCTCACTTATCTATCTGGTCAACAAAGGGCTAACTTTCCTTTTGAAGCCTAAAAGACTGGCTATGATCCCACAAAACCTTAAATCTAAGAATTTTGGAGGAAATGGGTCATAAAGGTCCATGACAGTGGCAGCCTTTTGCTTTACCATATTTACCATTCATAGTTATCCTTCCACTTCTCAGACAACTTTTATTTTATTCCTGTTGTCCATTTTCACTGTCGCATATACAATAATAACAAACAGCACAAAGAGCACTTCTCTACAGGTGAATAGACTGAATGAATGATAAGACTGAAGACACCTGTGATATAAGTGATATAAGTAAGGACAATTGTGCTTGAAAGAGGACTAAGATCCACTTATCACCATTTCTTTGAGCCGATCATTTTGTTCAGGTAATTTCAGAAGGCCTTTGTTGAATAAGCCAAGATTCAGCTCTTTCTTTGTTTCTTTTATTGAATGCACTTTTTGGGATTGATAACATTTTTTCAATTAGTTCTAAGGGTTCCAGGGATTTTGACCACGAATGTAGTATTCTATACCAAACTAAATACAGCATGTTTCACAAAAAAACTCTCTCTTGAATTGCTTCTCAATCCAAGGATTGTCCCATAATGAAAACCTCTATAGCGAGAGCCCATCGACGTTTCTTTAATAAAATACTAAAATGATTGAGCATTCTGCTACATTATTTTGTGTGCATGTGCATCAGAGCCAGAAAGAGAGAGAGGCAAAGATGGAGTGGGGGGATACGTTACCTGTCATACATGTTTCATCAGCAATCTTGTTATCCTGACAGAGAGAGCTGCCAGACTATGTAGCTCATGACACATTAACATACTGTAGAGAGAAACCTCTCTCTTTTCCCTGCAATGCCCATCTTTTATTCATTTCCTCCTGCCTTCCTTTCTCTCCCCATATCGCTCTCATTTTACTGTTGTTGGGGCAAAACAGACTTTTGGTCCGTCTCTGTTTAAGAATACTGCTCCCAGCATTAATATCAAAACCCATTCCAAACATTTTATTGATTAGAAGCTGAGATATATCCTTATTATAATTCATTCAGAATATTGATTATTGATTGATTACATTTGATCTGAGGGACAGTGGATGTCAGGAAACAATTTGGAAGATATGGCAGTTGATGAAATCAATGAATGCCACCAATCTGTGGATAATGCAAATGCAGTTATTCAAACCGATTAGAGAACTCCAGCTCAAGTAGAATGAAAAATGAACAGCCAATTAGCTTCCCATTTAGAGAGCTGTGTCTGTGTATCTTCAGTCCGACTGTACTTAATGCCTTTCCGCAACATTCACTGGGTGCTCTTCAAGTCTCCGCTTAGAAACCATTGACCCTAAAGGTGCATCTACACAGGAGGCATTTCAGCTGTGTTTGTAATCATCCATCTCATCTGTGTCCAATAGAGCAGATGCACCATTCTAATTAATACAGCCGTTAACACAGGTTGAGTGATGGTTCACACGCTGAGCTGAAATCAAGCTTCTCCAAAGATACACACAAAAGTACAATAGAACCATATTGGCCCACTGAGAAGTGTGCGTGTTCCCATTAAAACAACTGCACAGTAATAAAAAATAAAAAGCAGTCACAACTAAAACAATGAGGCGACACACACAAGGTCAAACATCATCAGCTATATACAGTGTGTGCAACAGCTACAGTACAATTTTAGTTGCCAGTTCTTATGGCACAGACTAACTATAGCTGTATCTGCAGCATAAAGATAATATAGTTGGTAACATAAACAGCCAAGTGTGTTAGATGTGTCTCAGACCACATTTTGCCTTGATGACGCCCACACAGTAATAACACAATGAGTATGGCTCTGTCCATTGGTGGCTTTTGTTCACCACGAATGTACTCTCCACGTACCTGACCTCAAAAAGTTGCACTAGAGGAGCCCCTTAGCTACTGTGCAACAGTTCTTCCTTTACTGCAATACCATAGTCAGAATAAATGACTTATAATGCAAACAAAATGCTCTCTATTAGAGAATAATGAACAGTCTATACTTAATCACTGTCAAGTGGGACGAAAGCTTAAATAATGATCAGCCAGTCACCGAAGACATGCTGCATTTCAAACTTCAGCAAATAATGATCTGTGGCTGATTGATTATTATATCCATAACTGCGTCCTTGTCTGGTTGGAGATGCATGATGTCTGCAGTTGGGCTTTGGTCTTCTGCTGTATCAGCTAGAACAAAAGCAGGTTCCCCCAGTGTATGAAACTCGCTGTGCTAAATTTGTGAAAGCTGAGTGCCGCAGCAGTTGGTCGAGTTTATAGCTCATCTCAGCTGTCAGTGTCCTTTACGTTGTTGTTGTTTACAAGTGTGAAATTGTAAAGGTTCCCAGATGTTTGGTGGGACAGTAAAGCTGAATTCAAGGTAAAGACCCCCTGGTCTGTTAGGAAGCTAAGAGCATTGTTCTTGGTCTCTGTGCTTTTCCTTAATATTGATAGTGAGGGGGTTAGTTGCAAAATTGCAAACTCTAGGTCATACAAACTTTATTATGCATGTTAGTGACATTATTAAATATTTTATGGTGTCATTCATTGCTGCGCAATATATCCAAATGAACAATATGGCTGTATTGCTGAGAGTATTGCTGTTAGGTCTCAGACAGAAACCCGTACCTGCAGTTGTTGTCGGGAGTTTTATTTCATCTAACCTCCTTACTTAATGTGGATTTTACAAAGCATATTATTAGATATTTAATTGCGGGTTCGACTTTTCTAACTGTTGACTTTGTCTGTGTATTGTTAAGGAAGAGCCTGGAGGTCAACGCCAGCAAATGCAGCAGAAAAATGTGGGCTGCACTTATAAGTGTCTGTGTTTGTGGTTAATTAAGGTAGGAGGGATTTGTGTTTCAATGCAAGTTACGACTACGGTGGTACAGACACACACACACACATGCACATCCCTCAGAGTACTACTGGCTCAGCAGTAGTTTTAACTGACTAATGATGAGGGCAGAGGGCTTTGCCGCCATTGGCTAAAAGAGCAGTTGTTTGTCATGAATCTTAATTAGGATCTTTTCTACACTTTCCACTCTTTCGGTGCCTTTCATCCACCCCCATTACTCCTCTCCTTATCATCACTGCTCCTTTCCTCCTACTTCTCCTTCCTACTAATGTTCCTCCGCCTCTCTGGAAGCTACTAAATTGCTTGGCAGCTCTGGTGAAGATGAGGTGGCTGCGAGAGGAAGGCCCCCATCCGATCAATGGCCTTTGGCCTCCCTGCACATTTGTCAGACATGCACTTACACATACACATTTTTAACTCTGCAACACACACCAACGCACATGCACATGCAAAAACATGGTTAAAAGAAAAGAAAATACCAACTTTCAATCTCTTTATGCACACACACCCAGAACTTTGGTATATGATTAATTAAACCATGAGGAATAGTAGAAGTCCACAAAGACATCATCAGAAATCTGAATCCATTTGCTCTCTTCCTCTGCATTTAATTGGCCCTAACAGTTCATCACTGGAGCTCTACTTGGGCACTCTCTCTCTCTCTATCTCTCTCTTTCTTTTATGTGTGCAACTTGTTTTTCTCACTTAGATCCCTTTGTTAATTTGATATAGTTAAGTTAGGTAAAATGAGCAATTTTGCTGCTTTGCGTTTTAGACTAAAGCCAGATGTTAGCCAGTTAGGCAGGTTGGCAGGCTCGTAGGCAGTTGAAAAGTTGACGTCTGGTCAGGCTCCTTTGCCACCTTTGCAACCTTTGCTGTTGGTCTCCTGTTTGATTTTCAGTCATAAATCCATTCTAACTGAAGTCACCTTCTACTCGAGTGGAGAAACCAGTTTGTCTGTCTTCCCTGACTCCTTATGGTCTCTCCCTGTCTGTCCAGGCCCCAGGCCACCTGCCTCAAGTCTTGTGCTCTGCCTTTTTCTTGTACATAAACAGTATGACGGTCTGCCCCTCCTCAGTCCCCTGGCTCAGTTTTTCCCCACCCAGCCCACTTTCCCCCTTCAACTGTCAGATTGATGAGAGCTGGAGTAAGATTACATGGCTGAACATCACAGCAACACACAACATACATACTGCTAGTGAAAAGAATTGATGAAAAATCATAAATAAACATTGGCATCCTGTTTATTCTTTTTTTTTCTTTTTTTTTTTGAATGATCACCCCATCATTAATTAGGCAGCATTATTCTCCCCTCTTCACATTGATTAATTTTTTTCTCTATGGCAGACTCACTGATCATTCCCCTCTTCCTCTCTTTTTCTCTACACGTTGTTCTTTCCTCCGCTCATCCATCAGTGTTGGGGGCCCACAATTATGTGAGCACTAGCTTGTTATGACAGCACCAAGTGGGCTGCACTGGCCACTTATTGACTAAATGAATAATCTCTCTTTTCTTAACAGGAGCTCACATAATCAGTCACCGCGGTCCTGATCTCTCCTCCAGCATCTGCGTTGCACCACACACACAAACTGAATGAATATGTTTGTGATGTAATTGTGTCTTTGGTACAGAATTTAAATGAATTGACACAAATCCATGGGAAATTCAATGTACATCTGTACAAAGACAACAAAAAAATTCCATTTATCTTAAAGTCATGTTGTCAGATTTTTTGCCCCAGTCTCGCTGAAATCACGTTTGCAAGATTACATTGGCCATTTATATTTCCAAAGGAAGTCATGAATAGATGAAGACACATCCCCCAAATCCATCATTTTGCAGACAAAATCACTGTCTGCGCCACAAATTATCAAGATTGACTGAGAAAAGATCTCACCAACTGTAGGTCGGGTTATAACTTCAGCAAAGCTAAGTAAAATTTATTACAAGAGCCAACTGTAACATCCTGTTTTACATTTAACTTCGGTCGGACTAGAAACGTCTTAAATGAGACAGGCATACAAAACTAAGCTGCAGAAATATAAAAATAATATCAAAACAATTTACAGTATGCCTCACATTAAATTCCCATGCTAAATGAAATGGAAACGCATATAATGATGTTAAAGGATGCAATGGAAGTTGGAGCTGAAATGAAGCACTCAGACATTTTCCGTTCTGGCTGGTTGTCTTGAATTCGGACAGTTTACTTGTCGGATTTCTTGATAATCCATAAACAATCACAGAATACGTGATCAAGGAGCCCGGTTGAAGATTGCTGTTGCAGTGCCTGAGGGCTTCCTTCAACTGCTTCATGAGTTGGTAATTTGTCGTTTAGTGTTGACAGATACAGTGTTAACAAGACCAACACCATGTCTACATAGGAAGCATGGTGTTAGCAGCTCTAGCAGTGCAGCAGCCAAATCTGTCTGCTGAGGATGTGTTCAAAAATAGCATTCAGACACCACCCATGTTTTGACAGCACTCGAAAGCGATACCTAATCACTGTAGTAATGGAAGAATTTAGACTGAAAGCGAAATGTCTCCTAACAAGGACTTTGTGTAGAAAGAGTTATTTATTAAAATAAAGGTATATCTGTTACATCCGACACGTGAGCTAAAGGACAAAATGCTTTTCTGTTTAGGCACCCTGTCTGAGTCCACGGTAGCGATGTGTCGTCTGTGAACAATATGTTCAGTTTGAACTAATCTTTTGTATGACTCGGGAGTAACAGCTCATCTCAGTGAGTGATTCGTTCTTTGGTCCGCGCACGCTTAGATGCTTTCATGAACAGGTCTTTCTGTCGCATATTCCCAGTGTATGAATGACTGATTCATTCATGACTCATAAAATAGGGTCTTCGGGTCTGACGTTCTTGTTCACTTGTCTCATGGCCGCTGCACAGGCTCACTGTAACTTTGGGTCTTTCGTTCATTATTCACGTGGTTACAGAAGTAACGTAACCAATGCAGTTATTACTGGTGAGGAGAGCTGTCTGACGTTAGCACCAAAGTTAACGCACACTCCTGCCGATGGGAATTTCACAAATTTTGCCATTGGTAAATTACCACAATATGAGGAAATTTTGATATGATGATGATGTTTAAAGGTGCAGTCATCCTTGGATTATTATTAATTATTAATTTACCAAATATTATGGCACTTATTCCGATGTCCCAACATTTCGATCCAAGTGTCACCCTCAAGGTTCAGCAGGGTCGACAGGAAACAGATTTTACACAAAAGGGCCCAATGAAACCTGGCTTTAAATCTCAAGGTTGGAAGAATCTGCAAAGCGAATCAAAATGTTTGCCAGTCATGTAACACTTACAGCATTTAAGCTAAGAGAACGCAGACGCCTATGGCACTCATTTGTGTTAAAATGGAGAGGAACTGTGTCCTCCACTGGGTGTATGTCTGCCTCTCCCCTCCTCCCTCCCTTCCCTTTGACCGTCTCTGGGCTGTAGGCCTGCTCTGGTTTTGATGGGTGGCATATGTTAGGGTGGTTGGCAGCGTTTAATTCCCAGTTGAGAGTGTTGACATGGGATCGAGACAGACAGAGGAAAGAGTTGAAGACACTTAAGTAATAGGCTGACAGTTTTCCACCACTGTGGATTTGTATATAAACACTCTCTCCGTGTGTGTGTGTGTGTGTGTGTGTGTGTGTGTGTGTCTGTGTATGTGTGCAGCATGAACTGTGGAAACGCAGACTGTCACTAATCGTATCTGAAAGGGATGTCTGTATTTTAATCGTCCTCTTGACGCTATCTCTGTGACACTGTAAGTTAAGATATTCATTTGGTCAGAGAAGTTTGGTTACAGCTGCCTGTGATGCACCAAGACGTCTGTTTACAACGGAAGCATTTTATACTTGATCAAGTCTACGGTTGGCCGCCAATAACTGGCCGATCATCGATTGATTGAATTGGTGGATGCTGCTCCTTCACATCATTGGTTCACTCCAATAATTTGCATGCTGTTTTCAGCAGGCACGTTTAAAACCAAGACTAATCACGAAGTACAGTAATAGGAGGAAAAAGCGAAGACACCATTATCTGTAAAACAGGCTGCAGGAAGGCGCACAGAGACCAAGCTGAAGAAAACGTCTTTTCCACTCCGATGAGCTCTCTCGCGTCTGCGCGAGCGAGAGACACCCAGGGGAGGGGAAAAGTGACAGACAGAGGTGGGGATGAGGGGTGGGCGTGTGTGCGCATGTATGTGTGAGGGTATTAGAGGTTGAGAGAAGGGGGGGGCTGTAGATAGAGGACACTTTTCGCCTTGTCTACTTCGCAGCAGTAATCGACACTAATAGGCGAACCTCCATGAATGTTGACCATTATTACTGACCTCGACTCCATAACTGTGTATGTGTCCACTGTTGATGATGCCATGAGAATATTTTGGTGTCTGCGTATTTGTTCCAATTAAACTGTCAGATGCTCTCGCACCCATGAGGATCACACTGGTTGCTGAGTGAAATCTGTGGCTGTGTGTGGACACCAGAGAGGAAAGTCAATACAGAGAGCCATTTTGACGCCAAAGCTTTCCACATCTGAGCACACAAGCTGCCATTTCAGGGTTATGTCTGTGTGTCCTTTGGGTTTATTTAAGGCGGTGCGTCCATGGAAACACGAACAAACGTACCTGTAGAACATTCAAATGTGAAATTCACAGCTTCCCTCACAAACAGTATGTGTGTCCCCCTCAAGCTCAAGCGAACAGTCTGGTTTGTTGGTTGGTCGGACCCTGCCATCCTGCTCTGCCATTGGTCAGACCTGCTTTAACTGTTATACACGCTCTGCTGTATAAGCAATGCCTTGTATTTTTTTTATCTAGCAGACCTGATCACCGGAAGACAGCTCTGATCTGCTGTCTTCTAGGGGCAGCATCCAAGAACATTTTTTGATTTTTTTTTTCCATGAATCAAATCCATTTTTAGAAGTAGATCATATAAAAGCCTACAAACCAGATTCCCCTTGTGTGTGTTCTGGCTATTCATATTCTTATTATATGTTATATGTGTTTTTAATCCTGCTAATCAGAATCAGAATTAAATGTATTACAAAGTAGTTTTTCACGTAAGAGGAACTTGCTTTGGTGCTTTAGAAAAATAAAAAGAACACATCACACACCAACACAAAACAGCTCAGCTCATATGTACTTAACAGACAACCAAATGTGCAATATACATTTTCTGTTGCCATTTCTAATTTATTTAAATATCTAATTATGCATGTAGACCTATTATTTTCTGTTTTTATTATAATTTTAGTACATATTGCATTTGTTTGCTTCTTCAACCTTGCTGCTGTAACAGTTCTATATTATAAAGAACAATATTATCCTCAACATAAATGGCACATTTTCACATTTCCAATTTGTTTTGTCTTACAATACAAAAGTTAAAAAAAAATTACATTTTTAATGCAAAAAAAAAAACCAAAACAACTAATATTTACAGACTGCATTGAAATATATGAATTTAGGTTAGAAATGTCCAGGATGTAAGAATCTTTGAATAGCAGCATCCCTGCACACCATCTGTCCTTTAATTGTTTATCTCATGATAAGTCACAAATACTGGAGGCTCAAGGACCACTAGGGGGACGTTAAGGACTGTGCTCCTGTGACATATGACAATACAGACCCATCGCCAGTGTAAACTAAAGCAAGTCCTCTCCTCTCCTCTCCTAAGTCTCTATGGCAGACACATGCAGGCCAACCCAGAACCTCCAAAGAAGAGCAACGACAAAAGTAAGAAGATCAGCCGCAAACCACTGGCCGCCAAGCACAAGTGAAGAGAAGACAGGATGGAGGGGAATACCCGCTCAGCCAGCCAAACTCCCTGCATGTGCCTTTTTTTCTTCTCTTTTTTGTATTCTATTGACATTTATCACTTTTTTTTTTTTTTCTACCTGTGTCATGATAAAAAATGTCTGGACTGTGTTTCTCGGTAGGTAAGTTTAGATGGATGTTCTCAATCTCTTCTTAACTATTTGAGTCCTGGTTTTAGTGTTACAACAGAAAGAAAATATTCTTATTATGCCAATGGCCCCAGATGGTCAATAGAAGTATTATAACTTATCATTTTTGTCCTGTAAGGTGACACTGTTAAAATGCGAAGATGCCAAAGGTTCAGCCTTGTTGTCCACAGGAAGCCATATTTCTAATTAAGTTTAAAGTAATTAATTCATTAGAATCATTTTTTACATCTTAAAAGTGTTTAAACACATTTTCAAATTAAATATGTTTAATATTACACTTTGCTGTACCTCTCACTGTACCTTAAATTTCACAGTGTCCCTGTGAAGTTATTTTTTTAAAGTGTCACTCACATTTCAGCCTGTTGCAAAAATGAATGTAATATTTTTTCTTTTCTTTTTCTTTTTACGTTCACCATGCTTTTATCACAGGCCAAAATATACTGAAAGTTCATTGAATGTGATGAACATTCCAAATAAAACAATCACGGTCATCTTTTGTATCATTTATTTCATGAAAACATACAGCGAAAATCTAAATATGTGTATCTGCTGCTGCTGTTTTAACTTTAACTTATAACTTCCTGTTACTACATTATTATAAAAGCAATAAATCCACAGAACACCTCACTGTCCAAGGTGTTCAGCAGTTGCTCAGGCTTATGTCTGGAGGTTTTGAGTCCCCCCCCCCCCCCCCCCCCGCCAGACTAGTACAGTATGGTTCCTGGTTTTCATTCAGAACATGTCAACTTTAAATCAAGCATAAATTGTGGTGGGATACAAATTTTATTGAAATTAACCCCCAGGGGGAGATACTGCCTTCAACATGACCATCGATACACATCAACTCTTGATCTCCATTTTGGATGTCTTGCTTGCCTTGTCACACTGATCTATTGATGCTGTGATTTCAATGGCTGGTGAAGCCTCATATTTAGGGCTGTGTTTAATTTGTTAATCATTATAACACTATATACTGGCAACAGTGACAAAAATATTATCACCAACAAAATATCACCTATTACTTAGAAGTAAATTGAGTGAGTAGCTACAAATTTGCTTACATTGTTTTCTATGATTTTTGGCATTTGGGTTGTGAGGCAGGTTGTTCCATTTCAATCGGAAAAGTGGCAAAAATAATCAGTGAAGTTCAGCGGAGGACAGGCTTTCGAAAGTTTCCCGAAAGGAAAGACTATTCAAAATGGCTGCCTTCGTTTTATGCTCTCATCCATCTCTGGGAGAATGCTAAGTACCTGATTCATCCTCCGTTGCCTTTCGCTTGTTTTGTTAGTCTGTTAGGAAGACCGAGCTCGAACTGAAAAATTAGCAACTCATCATTATGCACAATAAGTGCCGGTCAGATTTGGAAAATGACAGCCAGTGTCCTGTGATCTGAATCTATCTATCACCTCCACCCTAAAATACGGGCTAATTATGGTCACGGCTCAACTCTTTGGTGGGGGTTTTTTTTTTTTTTTTTTTTCCCCCCCTATCCCATGACTTTTGGTGGATGCTGTTCCTGTTTTATTCTCACTTCATCTCAATTCATCTCACACCTTTCCAAGGACACAATGAGTCCCAGGCTAACTAAAGCCCATTGATTTTCATGAGGTGATTTATAGGTGGCGTGTGTGTTAGGGCAGGTTTGATTGTCTAAGGAGGGCTGCACTGTGCCACTTTAATGAGGGTGGTGACACAGGGCAGCGAGGCAACCCCCACCACAGGATCAGCTGCTAATATACAGCCACCACTTTACTTAATGACCAACATGTATACAGAGTAGGTGTCTGTCATTCAGTCTACTGCTCAGCTTTCACAACTTATACTTCTTGGAATCTTTAACTACCTAACCCTAACCCTAACCCTTTTTACTTACATTTTGTTTTGAAAAATAGTCTGGACAGCACTGGTATCAGAAAAGTTTAAAATCCAACATATTCCGTATTGTGATAAAGTAATGTGAGTTTGATTACAACTCAGCTCTGACAGCTTTTGCCGTAATTTCAGTTTTGATAACACTGTACAGAACTTCTCAAGTGCTGTGGTCTATAAACACTGTCGCCTTACTTATTCTTTAAATTAAATTAAATGATATAAAAAAACAGCAGTGGTGTGATGACAGGACATGTCAACACAAGAAAAACACAAGAAGAAAACAAAACTCAATGCGAACGCATTAAGTTCTGACTATTCATTTGGTTATGTAACTCTGTTCACCTTCATTAGTTGCCATTCGGTCTTTAAACTTGTGACCAAAAGACTGAGGGCCTTGTTGTCAACACCAAGTGCTGCTTAGGTTGCACAACAAAGGGGAAGATAAAACTAAAATAAATAAATAAAATAAAATAAAAAAAAATAAAAAAAAGTCAAACAAAACGAATAGATTCGATGAAGTCAGTGTCTAAACCGTGTCCCAACTGACGCATCTCTATTTCAGACACAGCAAATGTCCAAACTGAAGCAGCAGGGGTGATCTTAAACGCATTATGGTGAATGCTCTGGAGAAATCTTGACCACACCAGCAGACGCAATGTGTTTTCACGTTCATCATCAGAGGACTGTCTCTGCAGGGATAGTGAAGCATCCATACCGAGCGAGAGAGAGAGAGAGAGAGAGAGAAAGAGATGTCCACTAGAAATGATGTCTGTCACATGCTGGTGAAAAAGTGGCAAATCCACAAACCATAGAGTTGGTGACCACAGATGAATCAGTTGGGCCTCCCTCCCACACTCCAAGGCACCATATTGTTGTACCATATTTTTTCCACACCAAAAAAAAAAACAAAAAATCCCTAAAAAAAAATAGCAATGATACTTTTTAAATCACTCGCGCAAACAAAGTATGAATAAAATCCAAACACCTGATGGAGGGCCTCACGCTCCCTGATCTCTGTGTTCACGTGTTCAGTCACACATTGGGCTGATGGAACCGCGGCACGATCAACATTAAACCATAAGCACAGATACACAGACAACAAAGCACACAGTAAAACAGATCAATGAGCGTGCCAGACACTACAATGTGCAGTATTGATGCTGTGTCTTTGAAGCTCAGTGACTGAGTGGGCCCCAGCTGGCTACATATATTTTAATAGATCGTGCCCAGACCAAAAGCAAATCAAAATGGCCGAACGTGCCTACTCAGATCAGAACGGCGTGGTCGAGGTTGAGGTCACATTCAAGGGGAAGAAAGCCTCCATTCGCAAATTTGCCATCCTGCACTGTCGGACTTTGATCATCCAATTCAGTAATAAGGCCAGTTAAAAATCTAAAATGGTAATACCATTTTGGATTTTTGGATGAGATTGATAAAAAAAAAAAACGATATTGTTGAAATCTAAACTGAGGCACTTAAAATGATCAAGCTATGCACAGTCACAGCAGCGCTGGATTAACTGCAAGGATGCACAGCGCTGACTTAATGCGACGCATGCTGGATAGTAATGTTGTGACTTTTTAGACTTACTGCTTCAAGCCACCATGTCACATGACAGCAAAACCTCAGATACAAAGCCGCAGTTTCTCTCCTCTAGATGTGCAAAAAAGTTTCTTGTTTTGAATATAAAAGTATTGAAGTATTGAATGAAGTAATACCCCTGACAGAGTTCATATTTTTAATCATTAAGCTGCTTTTTTTTTCACCCTCTTGGTACCATTTCCAACTCCAGCCCCTTTTGAAACCTCCACCATGTTAAGTCCACTGTCTTTTGGATGCTGTATATTCCGGGCAGTTTTTGAAGATAATCCTCGCACTCCATCATCAGTTTGCACCATACCTACTCTGTCCACTACCGATGTCTGACGCATGTCCATGGCTTAACCAGCATAAGGCAGCACAGCCACAGAAAGTCCTCTCATGCCATGAAAGACTTGTTAGTTAGTATGATAATAATGATTTAAAGAAAAAAAAAGTTAAACTTACAACAAAACGAACGTGCCGCCATAACAACGCATTGGAGTTGTCATCTTGAGATGTCCTGATGCCCTGATATTCCCTCATGCTGCTGGCTGCTGTCATGTCATCAGGCTGTCATCTGACTGAGGCGCAACACCCACCAAGTGATAACGTCCTCCTGTGATGGAGAAAAGCAGCAACACCTCATCAAGCATGAGCTTCATCAGGTCACTCACATAATCTAAAAAAGCTGGCAGATTCCGTTCTACTTGTAAATGATACTGTTTCATGCCGGGGATGTCTCGGTGCCAGTGTGGATAGTCTCGGTCTTGACAAGAATAGGCGAATCTTTATCATGAAGAAACCAAGGCAAAATCTGTGATTCATTAAGGCCACCTGCGCAGTGCAATAGCGAAACGTGTAAATCGAGCTTCCAAAGCGTACCGATGTATGTATTTAACAGTAAAAAGTAAAATGTATTTATCAGCACTTTTCACAGATATAAAATCTTTTAAAGATCGACAGAAAAAAGGTTGAAAGCTATGGAAATGCAAAAAGCACTGTGCAGGATTATTAACAGATCACACAAGCGCCCAAACAAATGTGTTTATGTTGTACACATTAAACTGCTCCTCCTAAACCTTTTTTTTTTTTTTAAGAAAAGTTTGATTGCAATGTGTCTCCAAGCATATAAATTCAGACAGACAGAAAAAAATGTATCTTATTTGACCCAATGGGGGCAAACGGATGCAGTCGATGATCCACATATGGAGCCTGACCAGGCAGTGCTCTGAATATAAGAACGAGAACTTTAAACATCTAGCAGGGAGGAAGTGAAGTGAGGTGAGACGGTCTACTTCTATTTGTTTCATAATTGCTGCCATTGAAATATTTAGATTCTTTTGTTCTCTTGTGCAGTGTTGGTTCTGCTATGATGTGTTTCATTTGCATTACTTTGACTTGTGATTTAGTGTTTTAAAACTCCCTTGAACTCCCTGATCGTCACCGCCAGATGTGATGTTATGATCAGCACGTGGAGCTGGACAGAGAAACACGAGGAACGTTCTGTTCATAAGTTGATTTGGAGCAGAGCATCATTATGTCTCAGCTGCTACCCGGTTATAGAGCAGCTGTTGTGGTGTAGACGTAAACGCAGCAGACTCAACAGCGCGTCGGCCCCTAACAAGATATCAGTTCAACGTTAACTGTGTTGGTTTAGATTCAGGTCAGGGGATCAGAAGGTGAAACGAGTTCAACACGATGAACGCCAATCCGAAAATACAGATGACAAATTCTGATGTCCAGTGTTGTCTTCCTTCCACTGGTCTATTTTAAAAACTCAACAATAAAAACCTTTTCTATTTGGTGCGCTCTGGGCCGCTCCGTTGGCCTTTGGACTTTTGAAGAGCACGTCATGAAAAGCTTGCTTCCTATTATCATACGAACTATCTCCAACATGAAACTGTTGCCAGGGTCAGCGGCAACGCCCTTTTTTCTGTCTATCTCTGAAATGATTTGAACTATCCAGCCCAAACTTCGACTGGCCCCTCATTAAATACTGGATCTCTGAACAGCTAATTAGTCTGAAAGCTAAGAGTGCTTTTCCAGCTCTAGGCTATACTGTGTATAGAGATTATTTTATCTGTCTCTCTCACATGGCGTTTTAAAATAGGAATGTTAAGTGCATGTGTACAAAGATATTATGTACGTGTATATGTGTGAATTTACATGTCAACAGATATCTTATTTTCATTGTCACACTGATGATGTTTTTCGTGCTGTTATCTCGTTTTATTCTTTTACTCGTGCCTCCTTTGTCTTGCATTTGGCGTTTCTAAAGCGCGTTCACAGTGCTTGTAATTGCTATTATTGTTAAAGCCCTGACCAGTTTCAGCCCGCTCGCCTCTGTTTGACTTTTCTAAGACATCCACGGCAATTAATCACTCACTGTGCTGATATCGAGTGAAGTGCCAATCCAATGATCCTCTGTTACCTTCACAGCTCATTTTCAGGGACTCTCGATAAGTAAATGTTTGGAGACCTAATGAAGTCAGAGAAAATGACATCAGTTTGATTTTAGAGGCATCGATACAACGTTTGCTGCCTCTGCATCCTCCTGATCCACAAGACAAATGGCTTTCTTTAAAGGGGTGGATTCGGATATGGATGTTTAAGACGCCTCCTTACTAATTTTAAGACACTGCTGAATTGACCCAATGAGGTTGGGCTCATCCACTCACCCCGAATCAATATAGCAATATCTGTTATCATTGATGTTAATAAAATGTGTCCTTTGTGCGTATACATGAAATGTAAGAGAACCAGTGTGTCCAACAGACCTGACTGATGTTTGATGTGAGTTAGATAGAAAATGAGTCTCCACTGGTAGACACGCCCTCCTGGATATAACCATGCTGGCAGTCTTCTGTCCCACACTGAGAGAAGCTTTCTGCTCTTGTTGCTGCAGGGGTTCAGATCCTCTAACATCTGTGCCACCGTGCTGTGGGTGCGTTATAAGGCCGGCGCCGTATTCTACGCCATGGTCTGCTAGAGCAGTCCCTTGGAGCGCAGTTGACAATGACACGTCAGCTCAGTCCTGCGAGGGTCCAGGTCCCAACCTGCACCCTCTGCATGTGTCCTTGTGGTTATTTTGGGACGATTCACGTGTTCCCAGCATATTTCTGCATTCTGTTGCTTGAAAGCTGTAATGAAAGCAGTGAAATGTTTGACTCAAACACGAGGTATGTGCTCGTTACCATCTTAACCCTCTGACCTCAGTTTGATCAGCACAGGCAGAAAGAGACAGATCAGTCCAGAAGACTCCAAACTTAAATGTAAGTAAACGCGTGATCTTAACGCTGCCATCTGAGCTTCAGGTAGAAAAGGCAGCGGATTGCTTGGTTGATATTCCCTGAGTAATTAAGTCCATTAAATAGTCAGGAGAAAACGCATTATCCCTTGAAACCAAAGGAGGCAGGTTAGTGGACAGAGACCCCCACCCTCTCAGATCTCCGTGCTTTAAATCTGATATTCAGGGAAATGACTGCAGGGAAGATTTTTTAAAACTGCAACTTCTTAATTCCCCACCCGACAAAGATAAGGAATTTGGAAAGGGACTCAGATTCGACAAAATGTTATCAGTCCCACTTGAATAGCCTCCCCTGTTTCTATTGGATGACAGAGAGTCTGAAGCCCCTTCCTCCCCCTCCCTTTCCTCAGCTCCGGCTCTGTCCCTGCGCCTTTGACTCCGTGCGCTCTGTACCAGGCAGACGGTCTAAGTGGTCCTGATCCACCTTAAGAGTTCAGCTGCTGTGCCAACACTTTGGCTCGGGGACCTGTGGATCACGGAGGGGGGCCAGACCCCATCGTCTCAGAGATGCTGAATCCAGAGATCCCGGCGCAGTAAAAGGGGCTCAACTTTCCGCCAAAGTTGAACAAGCGGCGCATCAGCAGAAAAAGTCTGGAGAGGAGAGAGAAGAGGACTCCGAGGGGAGGGGGGCTTTAAAAAGTTCATTAGCATTACCTACAAAGTGTAGCTCTGCTACATTTTTTTTCTCTCTTTAAAGGGTTACCTCTCCATCCAGCAAAATTTCACCCAAAAGCAGACAACAGGATCATCCTGCGCTGACGCGGCTGGTCGGCAGGAAGCGGCTGGTCGCGGCGGGGGTCCTGGGGGTCGTTATGGTCCTGGTCTTGGTCATCCTCATCCCGGTTCTGGTTAACTCGGCGGGAACGGCGGCGCACTACGAGATGCTCGGCACCTGCAGGATGGTGTGCGACCCGTACGGCACCAAATCTCCCACCAGCACCGCCACGGCGGACACGGTCCGGGACAGCAGCCTGGTGCAGTCTTTACCCACGTTTATCCAAGGGCCGAAGGGGGATCCGGGTCGGCCGGGTAAGGCGGGTCCACGGGGACCCACCGGCGAGCCGGGACCGCCCGGTCCGGCGGGGCCACCTGGAGAAAAGGGTGAGCCGGGCAGGCCCGGGTTGCCGGGTCCTCCGGGATCCAGCGCGGGCGCAGGAGCCATCAGCGCGGCCACCTACACCACCGTGCCCAAGATCGCCTTTTACGCGGGGCTGAAAAAGCAACACGAAGGCTACGAGGTGCTCAAGTTCGACGATGTGGTGACCAACTTGGGCAACCACTACGATCCGACCAGCGGGAAGTTCACCTGCTCCATCCCGGGGATTTATTTCTTCACCTACCACGTCCTGATGCGCGGAGGAGACGGAACCAGCATGTGGGCGGATCTGTGCAAAAACAGCCAGGTAACACAAAACTGTGCATGCTGCAGCAAATGTTAAAGAGTCCGTGTGAACCGCAGGACAGCTTCTGTTACGTCACTCCACAGTTACACACAGCTGAACCGTCAGCTCCACAGACATGACCACCAAGGGTTTAGTCCACATGTGTGGCAGTGAGGACAGCGACATTTGTAGCTAGAGGGATGGAAATGATGACAATCCTGGCTGGGTCAGAGGTCAGATGTCCTTCATTTACAGTTCTTATAAAAGGATCTGGTTTGTCCTTTGCTGTTTTCTCAAAATAGTTGTACAAAAAATGTGATAATTGTTTTGTGATCTGAAAAGATTTCATTCGATATTAAGCATTTCTATTGTTTCTCAGCCATTAATCATGTTCAGGTGAACAACCAACATTACAGCGTGGAACGACTCATGCAAGTCTTAAATTCAGTACTGTAAAAGAAAAGAAGTCCACATCACATCACTGATGTGTATAACAATAGAGTTGTGCGTTATCCATGCATTTAATGCTTTCTATAGGTTACATAACCAGTCGTCATGGTAATAAGATGTGTATATTCTACTGTATACATTGTCTGCAAATATGCATTGTTTTTTTTACATTATTATATATATTAGTGCATTTAATATTTTAAAAGAAATTATTCTATACATGAATAGAATTTCTTTAAGTGAAGACTTACTCGTTAAAGACTATAGTTTATGTTAAATATTACCTGAATGTATGGAAATAACTTTTGCTTACATTTATACAGAAATGCAGCAAAATAAAATGTCATGCAAGCTTTTGAGATTCCTCAACTCAAATTCTGTTTGTTGGACTTTCCCACAAACAATTTCACTGACTTCATAAGAGACACCAAAATCGTGAGAAACCAACAAGAAGTACGACATTTATTTTTGTTGATATAACAATTTAAGATTATAATGTTTATTATTATCATTATTATTAATAATAATATTAAGCCATAGGACCTATTTTTGCTGCCTCCTCTGCTGTGCGTTTGCTCCATCTTGGTGTCCTGCTCTCCATGCACCTCTGTAGATGCCCGTAGTGATCAGGCTGTCAGCAGCAGATCTAATCCATGGGGCAAACCAGTGTTGCAGCATCGCTCCACCAAGCACATCCCTCCTGCCTGTCAGCCAACTACTATAATGCTGCTGCAGACGGCAACAAACACGGCAAACATCTCTGGGATTAAACCAGCAGAGCCGCACCCCGTGACAAATCAAATTCTGAAAGACATGTTTCAATTAGGACCAGTGCTACTGAGACCTCTAAACTGCTGAGAAGGGGAAACAACACAGATCTCTGTAAATTATTAACACATGCTGAGGATGACCAACATCTTGGTTTGGTAAAATAAAATAATATAAATTGTCCACATTAAAGCAAAATATCTTTTTTATTTTATTTATCAACATCGAAATTTTGGAAATATAAAAAGGAAGCTTGGTAAAAAATAAAAAAAGCCAAGAAAATCGCTAACCTAACTAACCGCTAATGTAACTCCAGTTACCCAAGTGGAGTTCACTTCTGAGGTATTTGCGTACTATTTGAATTTCCGATTTAATCCAGGTTTGTTTATACATCTGCTGCACTAGATTTCCATGAAATACCTTTTGCTTTCTTGAAACTATTCGACTAGTGTGTGTAAATATTACTTTCATTTTACCTTTACATACAAAAATATGATCACCTGGCTCATCTATGAAATTGAAAGGCTGTTTACTTGTCTATGCAACAATATTTAATAACTCTGGCTGGGACATTTCTCCTTTCAAATATGTTGTTTTTTCCAATGTGAGTATTTTGTTTGTGATGTTATTTGAGTGCTTAGTCCATCAGTCCTTTAAAAAAGACTGAGCCTCAAATAAGTTGATAATTACATACATTTAATCATTATCTACTTTTTGAACAATGGAAAAACTACTTTATATGTCATATTCATGGAGAACAATTTAACCAGAAGAGTTAACGCGATCAAAGAAACAAAAGGCACAGAAACTAAAAGTATATTTCAAACTTGCAGCTTAAACTGACAGCAGGATTTCCTTCCAAAGATTAATGAAGCATTTCTGATTCTGATTCTCATCCTGATAAACAGAAAGGCGAGAGGAACAACCAGGGCTGTATATAGTAACAGGGCACCACCAGCTAGAGGGGCACCAACGAGGAAGAAATCTTACTGAATTCGTTTAAGGTAACATTTCTGACTGCCACTTATTTTGTGGAGCGCACAATTAACTACTTAGCATGAACCAAGTATAACAAAACATCACAACGTAAATCACATTAGAATAACACTTATTATCAGAATATAAATAACAGGTTTGAAGGGATTTCCTAAAGTCATTTTGTTGTTTGTATGTAAGTAGATTTAACAAGACAATATGAAATTAAAATAAAAATGTCCTGAGAGGGACTGCAGGATAAAGATTTCGATTCAGATTAATAAACGGTACAGTGCTGTTTGAATAATAGATGTCAAAAGCTCCACTGTGTGCTGCAAAGCTACAAAATCCATATTTTGACCAAAAAAGTAGTCATGTTTCTTCTTTCCACGAATATTGCAGAAAATATTAAACGTGACATCATATAGAATTTCTCTAACTGAACTCAATTATTGTATTGTTGCAAATGCACAGAGGGGACGCTGCACGAAAATGGAAGAAGTCTTTTTTTTTTTTTTTTTTGCTCATATTTTTGCCTGTTTGAGAAGGTGACCCAATGTTTACACCTTCCCTCACCAGCCCTCCTCGCGTGTGTTACCAAACTAGCTGCCAGCTATTTATGACAGCATTACCACCTTAAATTATGTTACAAAGTAATCTCAGCTCAGTGTGATACATTTCGTGTGATTTCAAATTTCATTTGATTTAAGTTCTGCAGGTAGTAACAGACTGGTGTGTGTTTTCCCGTGGCGGCTTACGCTTGCAACATAATATGGAGCACCGTTAGTGCCATTAAAACGTATAAATCTGAAAAAGAATAAAATGTTATATGGGGAAAAAAATAGAGGAATGAATGAAAATAAATATGGCTCAATGAAGACAAACCAAAAAACTAAAAATTTGTTCTGTGTATATTTAAATACAAAATATTTATTTTATTATCTGTAGAAACTATAGTTGTTGTTTTTTTTTACTTTGTTTTTTATAACATATATTCCTTTTTACATCTTTACCTTTCCTTATGGAGCAGGTCGATTTTTCTTTCCCTTTTGGATTTTGTTTTTCTTTGAAGGGCATGTTATTAATGAAGTGGTTTTTTTGTAGTTTTGGAAAGTTCTGAGAAGTCAGCTCCTGCGCATATTGCTGGAGCCATTTATGGAGGACAACAGACAGTAGATGCAATGAAGCCTTGCCATGATGTTTCCCTCTCTGATTCAAACTGGTGTTATATTTGCCGATTTCATGCCCTCCGTTTATTTCTTCCTCATTCTTACTACATAATACAGCTGACTGATCTAACCGGTGTGGTTAAAACTGGCAAAATGTTGGAAACAAACTGCTACTCATGGTCTTCCTGTGGGGAGTGTAACACCAAGCTGCTTTTTGTTTATGTAACAAAAATATCTTTACTCTTTCTGGTAGAAGTTGTTAAAAATCGATGCTTCCCTGCTGCAACCTACTCTTCATTTACAGGATAAAATATGTTGAGCCGTCAACCGAATCTACCTCAGTGTGGCAGAGGGATTTATGTGTCTCAATGAGGATGCAACTATGTTGTCGGGGTTCTAGCAGAGAGACCAGGTTAAGAACGATCCAACAATCCTCCAAACTGCCTTACCTTGCCCAGAGCAGAAAAACCGAGGCGTGGAAGGGGTGCTCCAGTATCCGTTGACTGGGCCTTAGCCCATGGGCCCTGAATTGATGCAGCCTGTTGAAATGATATGCAGCCGTTTTTCTAGGGTTTCATCTTCAGGGACTGGGTAGAGAAGGTTATCTGTATCCCACTTGAAGTCTCTGAGGGGAAGGCTCTGAGAGTTGTGTGAGTCCATGCTGTTTTAAATATCTGGCCTTTTTGCAGCAGTTCCTAGGAAGGGCACAGTTTAGGGACTATATTTTTTTCTGTGCTGCTCTTCGACTCTGCTGCCTGATTTAAACATGGTGTGGTGTGTTTGTTGTCGGAGCAAAGCGTTTCCAGGCACATCTGGCCTAAGAACAATAATCTTTGTGGCCATCTTCTTTGATCCGTGCCAGTATGTCTTGGACATCTGAATGGTTGGATTCAGTGTCAGCAGTAAAGCAAAGCATTGTGCCACACCATTGTGTTGAGGAGGGAGCTTTGCTCTCAATATACCATTCAATAAATGTCTTGACCTTCACCTACCATCATCAGCTCTGGGTGGTGACTGAAAGAATGAGACTGCAGCTGATATGAGTTTTCTTCACAGGAAGACTGGGTTAAGCCTTAGAGATTGGGCAAAGTGCTTTGACATCCAGAGGGACATTGGAGTAGAGCTGCTGCTCCTTCACCTTAAAGGTGGAGGTGTTTTGTACACGTCCGACTGGCATGAGGCTAAATCGATAAACGGGAGAGAGATAATATACCTCATCCAGCCTGGGAACACCAGGGAACACAGACTATGGGTTCAAATATAATCCCAAACTATTTCATGCTGTTAATATTTGCGATCATGTTATTATCTAATAGGGGTGTTGTTGTTTACATCCTTGTTCCTTCGGGGTTTGGTGGTGTGATGATATCTCACCGTGCGCTCCTGACAGACCACAGTCAGGTCTCTGTAAACATTCACGGGCATTTTAGGCATTTGAACAAATGTTGTCACTCCATTCGCCGTCCCTCTATAATTCATCAGGGTGTGACGCAGTACAAACACTGGGTTTATTTGACAGCGCTTCAGGGAGGTGAACTTTTTTTCTCATAGACACCATCGCTCCTCTCTTTCGACGCATTCAGCTACTTTGCTGCTTGTGAACGGGATTAGGGGAGCTCAAGTGACTGGCCACTACAGAAAGTGACACCTCTCCAGTCTTGCCGCTCCGCTCCGGACTTGGCTGTGGGAATCCAACCTGTCAGAATACAATGTCCCTGTACAAAAAGGCCAGCTGTGACATTCTTTACCACGCTGGTGCAAAAGGTCATAAATGATCCACCACAGATGGACAGGAATATTGAATGAGGCTTTTCTCTTTATCATCTTGAACCTCGAGTAATACTTGAGGTTCAAGAGGCCTACTCAAGGATGAGCAGGCCTTTATTTTATTTTGAAGTTGAATGCCTTCCTGAGTCTTTGCCAGATAAGCAGTCGTGGCTGCTCACACTATGTGAGTTTTCCCATCCATCAAGAAGTGATTCTTCTTGAGTAGAAGAAGTGGCTATCCTGCTCTGCTCTGTTTATCTCTATAATACCCTCAAACATGAACCTTTAATTTGTGCCTTAATGACCCATCCTCTGCAACGGAGGTGTTAAAGGACCAACACCTTGTGTGGTGATCAGGCAGCACAGGGATATGCTTAAATCTCACGCACACTCTGCTATTGGTAAGAACTGCAAGCTGTGTAAGATAATACAGTGCAACTTAACTTAATAGGTTTTAAAGCCTAAAAAATTAGCATCAGGTCCTGATGTGATCTGAAAATTGAGTATATGTCAGTTTTAAATATATGAAGGCCAACAAATAATTATTTTTCATAAACTAACAAAAATAAATTAATAAAAGTTTGATCCACTAGCAATAAACTCACAGTACTGCCCTGCCACATTTTTCTTGTAAAGCATGCTGTAGTTAACGTCCTTCAAGAAACGAGAGAGAGAGAACCAGACAGTTTTCCAGCCATCATAAAACATAAAAAGAATATGAACATGAACAATGAGCATTGCAAGTAGGAAGAATGGAGATTAATTGGTGGAGGGTGAGCTGGGTAAAAAAAAGAAAGTGACTCTTGGTCCAACAATAGTACAATGGAGGGAGAGCACATCGAGCCGCTTCTGGACATGACAATTGCGTAACTGGACCTGTAATTGTTTACTTCAGCTTGCACTATTTATTGGTTATTGTTTTGAAGCGGTTGAAGCGAAGATCAGGAGTCAGTTGGGCCGTACTGTCATCGGACTCCTTGTTTGGGTCAACGATGGGTGATTCTGGCGCATGTTTTTGGGAACACGCTGCTGCAGACTGAACAGATGGCTGATCACATGCTTCCATCCTGGTGGTGTGGTGGAAACCTTGGTTCAGTGCTGTATAAAAAAACAAAACTGTGATGGCAGTTTTGCCATCAAAGTTGCCATCGCGGCAGCAAAACTTTGGTTAGGTCGGGAAACAGGAAACGCAATCCTACCCAAAACATTGGCTCAATTACTGTGACTAACCTTGTAAAAATCATAAATCATCTGGGCAGATAATAGGTGTTGCAAAATGATCCCAGCAACAAACAGTCTCATTAACATTCTGCACTGTGTCGTATTTTCTTTTATGCAGTCAGACACAACCACTCCTGTCATATTTTATTCTTACTTGAGTCATTTCGCATCAGGTTAACAGCTGGCAACTATTAGATGACAACAATTACACTGCAGGAGTGGAGAACATTGAAGTTAGCGAACGCTCCTTTGAATGGCTGTCATTCCTAAACAGTATCCAAAAACGATAATCTGTTGAAAAATATAAACATGTACAATGTTTTCTTTGACAGGTTTTGTTCAGTGCTCAAACAATGAAAGCTATTTTTGATGGATTAAGACTCTTGCACCTGTTTACCTGCCACTGTGACTTGTTTATACGCCAATATCAATATATGCAGTAAAAATCTGATGAAATATCAGTCTTTGATCTGAAATGTTCTCATTTTGCATTAGGATGAGTGATTTGGAAATGTCAGATAGACCGAGTCACTAACTGTCCGTAAGTTGCTGACTGAATGATGACTGACTGACAGACTGACTGAGACACTAACTGGCTGACTGTGTAACTGACTGACAGACATTGTAGAACTGATTGACTGACACTGTCACTTGGTGACAGATAGACACACAAACAGGTGAACTGACTAGGTGTCTAACAGGGGGACGGACGGATGGACCGACTGAGTGTCTAACAGGGCTGACTGAGTGTCTAACAGGGGGACAGACAGGTGGACCGACTGAGTGCCTAACAGGGGGACAGACAGGTGGACCGACTGAGTGCCTAACAGGGGGACAGACAGGTGGACCGACTGAGTGTCTAACAGGAGGACAGACAGGTGGACTGACTGAGTGTCTAACAGGGGGACGGACGGGTGGACCGACTGAGTGTCAAACAGAGTGACTGAGTGACTCACTTAAAAACAGATGGACGTGATAGATTTGAGTGATGAAGTCAGCCTGTTGGTCAGTTTGAGAGGCGTTTGAGAGGTTCAGACCAGAGGTGGTTTTACCCATGGAACCTCAGACGTCATACATACTAAGCACACACAGTGAGCCCTTTCCATCCCCTAGTTTCTGATTTATTTTTTATTAAACATATTTTTCTCAGTTGTATTTGGTTTAAAACTTCTTCATTGCTCTGATTCACTCTGGTTAGACCTGCAAAATCACCGTCATGGGAGCTCTGAGCTGTCACAGCAGCACTAGTGTGTGTTGTCACGCTGCGCTGATTTTTTTTTTTTTTTTTTTCCTGATATTTGCTGTAGCAGCTGCTCCTATCTCCTCACCCTTCCTTGTATATGTTGATTGATTTTGCTAAGTTCTGGTTGAATTTGCTGACTACACACAACCATTTCAATTTGGTAAAAGGCATTAATATTTGACTGACAGAGGAATGGTCTCTGCATCCATATTTGAAAATAGATGGTTTTATAATTTATGCACTAATTTCCTGTTTCACACTTCTTCTGCTGTTGACGTGCTGACTTAATGTGTATGATTTGTGCCTGTGTGTGTTCTCCTGCAGGTGCGGGCCAGTGCCATAGCCCAGGACGCAGACCAGAACTATGACTATGCCAGTAACAGCGCTGTGCTGCATCTGGAGCCGGGAGACGAGGTCTACATTAAACTAGATGGAGGCAAAGCACACGGAGGCAACAACAACAAGTACAGCACCTTCTCTGGATTCATCATCTATGCTGACTAGACGACAACACATTTGTACGGTCAGCTCTTATCTGCCTTGTGGCCCAGTCCTTCTCCAAATCTTCCCACTACCACTAAGATGCTCAAGACTCACACTTTTAAACATGTGTGGAGAAACCATTATGAAAATACCTTCATAACCTGTGTATTATTTTGCTCTCCATCATCACTGTCCACAGTGAAAGAGACTTTGGACAATAACAGAAATGAAATGGCTGAATTATCGGTGTGGGATCAAATTATATCTTCTCTCTACCATTACAACATCACACTTAAAGCTGATGTCTTTACATTAATGTCGTACTGTGATGGGATGATGGCGTTAAAGGTAAGAGGAAGGAGTTGTGTTTGTGAGTGTGTAAGTGTGTGTGCGTGTGTGTGTGTGTGTGTGTGTTGAGGGGTGTGGGAAAGGTGGAGACACCCTTCACTCTTTAATCTGATTGGGCAATAACCTGCTTGTCAATAGACAACATTTACGTCAGGACAGGAGAATCTTTGACGGTGGAAAAATGAGAATGAAACAGAAATACATCAGCTGATGTGTAGTTCTTAAAACTGTCAATTCGTGCCAGGTAATTGACTGTTGGATGATTTTGTGCAATACCTATTATAATAAACTATATTCATGGTGATAATTAATAAGAGTGCCTTCAGTCAGTGTGTGTGTGTCTCTTTTTTTGATTGTCTGCTGTAAATATAGCTTTGAGAGGTTGGTAACACTTGAAGTTCACTTGGAGCAGATTATAGAGGCCAGTGTGCTGATGGGAACCTTAAATGCAGAGGACATTTATTTTTTATTTTTTTGCTTCCTTTCTCAGGTCAGTGCCTCAACACAAGCGTGTCTCATCCTCTTCCTTCCTCTTATATCCATTTCCATCTGTTGGACATTATGTAGGCAGCGCAGTATGTTCAAATCCCACCCAATCACTTGAATTAATCACAGGTGGACTTGAAATGAGTGTAGAGAAACATAGAAGGCACCAATCTAAACTTTATAACAAAGGGTCTTAATACTTATGTCGATGTGACCCTAACTCTAACCCTCACATTCTTTCCCTTGAATAAATTAGCAAAAATCTAAAACTGTTTTCCGTTTGTCATTATGGGGTGCTGAGTGAAGGTTGATGAGGGTATGTTATGCATAAGCTATCGCAATGAAGCAAAATGCACAAGCAAGAACACGTTGCAATCAAAATGTGGCATAAGCAGTCCCAAAGTCGACAAGTCAAGCGACCTCATGTTCAAATGTCACATACTAACCAAAGTACCAGGATTCTTTCTGATCAATTTGAAATCTAAAGTGCAACAGGCTGATAAACTTATCCACTTTGGTAAAAAAAATAGCAAATTGGCTCAATTAAAATAATTCCTGTTTTATCGGGGTCGAAGAAGAAGAAACTGGGTTACTGGGTTGAGAGAAAGAGACCTGTGTCTCATCAGCATAACAGTAACACGTCATGGCTCAGAAAACTTTACCACCTTCTTTACCGTGGAATCAGAGGAAGCTTTAGTGAAGAGGAGTCATCCAGCAACCAAACCCAGAGCGACTGGGCCAAGGCGGACACACAATAGATGGTACAAAGACACAGATGAACAGAACCAGAATCTCACTGCTTTTAATTTCCTCTCTCGGGCTTCTGGAGCTCTTGCAACAGGTTGGTCAACTGTTTTCTGTGTATATTAGGAATAATGTTTGTGGACTGAATGATACTTCCATATTATTAATATACCACCAAGACCTGCTGTGTTACCCCCCCACCCCACCAAAAAAAAAAAAAAAAAAAAAAAAGACATGATGGTATCTTTTAAAAGAACCAAAACTATATTCAGTGTGCAAATGAGAGGGCTGAGCTCCACTAGAGGGAAACAATCCCCAGGTTTAAGACAGGTCTCAGTCAGAAATATAGGAAATCAAGGTGATGGGAAGTAATTTGATCATTCAAAATGAAGGATACATTGGAGGTAGACAGAGAATTTAAAAGAGCAACTGACAACTGGACAACTGCAGAAATATAAAATGTGAAATTATCAAGACCAGTGATTGAAAGTAAAGAATGTGCTGAATAAAGGGGCTTCCATCCAAGTGCTGATTACTCTCTGAGCCCAGGGAGTGCAGTCAGGCAGGATCACTGCAGGTTAGGAGGTAAAAGAATTACAGAAGTGCAAAGTCACATAAGCTGAGACTCATTTAAAAAGGCCACAAAATGATCTATAAAGTGGTTGTCTCTGTTCAGGCAGTAACCTGCATCTGAGGCCACGGTGCATTCCTGAAAACGGACGGATTGCTCTGCTCTGATTGAGAATGAGCTGCTGCCCCAAGTGAAGGAGTGTAAGCGTCATGGCTCTCTTGTCTACGACAGAAGTTCAAATGGAGTGCGAGATCAACAGGCAGATTGGTGCTTTCTGCAGTGATGCAGTTGTTACCTTTCAAAAGCACAGTGATGAAGTCCATCCACATTTCAAACTACACCTGCGGTGATGGGCTGTTTGGGAAGGAAATGAGAGTAAAACAGAGGCTGGCGAATGCATGCAAAATTACAGCTTTGTGTGTGTTTTTGTTGTTGTTGTTTGTTTGTTCGTTTTTTTTTTTTTCTTTGTTTGTTTGTTGTTGGGTTTTTTTTTGGGCATTTGGCATCGTGGGAAAATTACATTTTAATTTCAATGTACTTTGTCAGAAGTGTTTCTATTGTTGACATTTATTTTATTTCCCATGCAGTTTTCTGCTTTGTATCTTCTGAGGCAGGCAGCTCATTTGCATACGGCACAGAAGACTCCTGTCCTTACATAAAACTGTGTGGAGGTTTATTTACGCTAATGGGAGCTGCACAGGATGTGCATTCAATTACAATTGATCAATTGATTCAGTTTGAATGAATAAGTGATATGGTTTTCTTAAAGTTTCCATGAAAAAAATAAAGTTAATAATACTAATAATATTGCTTCCTTATTTCAATGAAAATAAAATAAATAAATTAAAGTCAAAACTAATAACCGACAGTAAGAGAAAAATTTATGGCCCCATGACTCATCATCAAATTCTCATAGTAGGTTTCCTCACACTCGCCGAGAAGATGATTTCAATGAAATTGTAACCAAACTAGGTGACACAGATGGAAAACAACACTAGAGAGAGAGATCACCCTGTGCTATACAAAATCGCTGAAACTGTCTTTCCAAAGAGACAAGCATCACCTAACACTCTGTGCTCGTCACTCACAGCCTCACCTCTCCCCTGCTTTCGAGCCCTCTGTCTGTCTCCGTCAGCATCACAAAAGAAAGTTCCCTTTCTCTCCCACTTATCTGTAAGCTCCTCCTGTTTAACAGCAACGCAAGTAAAGTGTAAGCCAAGAGATCTTCATGCAATATGCAAATACATAGTCAGACTTCAAAATAAGCTGGGCTAAGGAAAAATCTGATCACTCATCCCACAAACACACACACACACACACACACACACATATTCATGCAAACACCTTTTACTCTCTGATGCAACATTTGATAATGGTGATGAGGATAATGAGCTGTGGGAGCTGTGCTGTGACTCCTGTCTGCAGTAGCCACCTGTTCTGTTCAGACAGCCTGTGAGGGCTGATCATGGACACATGTTCTCACAAAGTAAGTGTGTGTCTGCCTGCGCTTGAAATGCGTGCGTGATGACACTACTGCAGTGCACATGTCTGAGTGGTTATGATTCTTCAATCACACAAGGTCACATATAACTTAATGTTTCAGCTGGATAGATAACACAAAGACTGCAACTAAAAAAAAGGGAAATTATATGAGATGTTTGACAGAAAAATGTGATCGCAGACTAGCTTTTGCTTTCTGTATATCACTGTTTTCTTCCTTGCTGGAATTCTGCTTTGATGTCATGGTAAATTTTATAGACAATTCTGTGTTCATAATTTTAGTCATCAATAATTTTGTTTCTCTGGAATATGTCGAGTGCAGGATCTAAAAGGTCAGTTGTGTTAGAGGTGTTAATGGTTCATTGGATTCACTTGGTTAAATATGAAATTGGTGGTAACAGATGTCCAGGCCACACACAGCCACTATATTATCAATTTTTGTCCCGTTGCGTCATTAAATACACATCATAAATGTACATTTAAAATAAATTGTAATACAGCAAAAAATAAAGATTTTATGAAACCAGATAAATATACATACAAACCTTATGGTAACTGCAGTGTAGAGGTGGCCTAACCCTAACCCTAAGAACACAAATAAACACAACCCTGTGAACTTCTCTTCCCTTCAGATATTGGTTCCCAAGCAATGGGTGGTCAGTTTCATCCACATCCTTTATAACTTGCCCCTGTTTTCTTACAAGGACTTAAATACAAAGAAGGATGGGTAAACGTGTCTGACATTATGGGTATTTGAGGTGAGATGCTGAAGTGGAGCCTATAATATATTTGAGATGGTGGGAGACCCAGATGAAATGTCATTAATGGGCACAATGAGACAGACTGCAGTCAAACAATCAGCAAAGAAGGATCAGGAGAGTCTGAACATCAAGACCAGACCAGATCCAGATCTCAAGACCACTGAAAAAAAATTCTTTTGAGGTGTAGTAATATTTATTAGGTTAACTGTCACAATAATTACTTTCTAAACTATATATCTTATTCATGTAATAAATAAGATGTGTGGGAAGAGTAAGTTTTACGATGTATTTTCACATAATATTCAAAGGTTTCATAGTCATTGCACATGTACGTAGAAATACCGAGTTTTAGTAGTTGCGTGTTTTGAATCTGCGCATGCGCCTTGTGACGCGCATACAAGACGCATACGCTTCGTTATCCGCCAAAACCCGAGCAGATGACGACGGGCGGTCAGGTGTAATGGAGGCAGGAGCGGCGAAATCATCTCCACGGTAAGTCATTCGGGGCTTTTTGCGGCACAGAGGTGGCGAAGGGAGTCCGCTTCTTTCACTTCCTTTATGATGCTGCGGCCACGGGAACTTGAGCGCCTGGTTCAGCTATGAGCCCGAAAGCTAAATTTATGCTAGCAAGATTCAGAGCCAATAAGAAAAAGGTTAGCGTCAAGCCCCGACTCACTGCCGCAGTCTGCTGACAAACGAAATGGATTTAATCATGTTAGCTGTATGGCCAATATCAAACGTGCACTTAATACATTTGCACGAACTCTTAATTGGATTTCCCCCACAGACATCACCACCAAAGCCCGTTTCTGAGCTGGGAACAACCCCGATGCTAATTTTTTTTTTTCAGAAATAAGCAAAAGAGGAAGCTTTCATGTTTGTTATTTTGCAGTGCACTCTTAGTTTGCCACAAATATATAAAATCTTACAGAGACAGGCAGTCTATGCATCTGCAGAGCAATCGGGACAGGAGAGATGTTCATTCCCACGAAATTTCACTCAGTTTGTCATGTTAAATATCGTTTACTTTATTGGCATTTCAGATGTTTGTTTCTTACAGTGGCTGTGTATTTTTATTCCATATATGTAAAGACATTGTATGGCATATTTCTAAAAGAACCACCAGAACGCCCCTAGGATATAGGCCACTTGTTGATTAGCCATAAGTATCTGAAATTGAGATTAATTTGTGGGAATTTGAAAAAAATCAAAATGATTATCCAAAAATATTTGCTATGATACTTTGCTTCACATGCCTCCTAAGGACCATCACCTTAAATGGAGGCCTTTATTTCTAATTCCATCATCAATATTTTGCTTGTAATTTGAAATGAAGGCACGTTGGTCTCTATTCTGATTCCGTTTACACTGTTTAAATTTTGATTTTGCGTTATTCTTCATACATATGACGCAGCTCTCTCTCAACGACGTGCATCTAGATTCCAGTGCAGGAAAATGCAGGATTTTCTTAATTTAAGATTTAATATATGTGGAAACAGTTCAGATTCTGTATGAAATTTGTGTAATTTTTTTTTTTAATCAGAGCAAAATATTTTGACATCATATCAAAAAGGCATTCGTTTGACAGTGGTACAGTTTATTTTGTCTTTTTGTTTTTGTCCTTAAGCCTGAAGCAAGAACTTTCTACAGTTGACACAGTGCCCTTTGAAGCAGCAACTACAGCAAGCTGTGTCACAAGCAAATCCTTCTGGCTATTCAGGTAAAAAAAAAATGCGTAATTTTTGCACTTCATAAGTGGTAAGAGGTTTACCTTCATCACAGAGCATACATACTATTCCAAATTAAAATGGAGCAGAATACATTCTGAATTTTGAAGTTATGTGTTGCACTGCATAAAAAATTAATGCATAGAAAAGTTGAAAGGACAATCTGTTATATCTATTCTAGTGATATGAATATAGCTATGAACAGATGTTTTGTCACTTAAGAAAAATAATGGTGGTGTTAAAAAATTTAGCCAATTTAAATTACAGAAAAAATATGTAAAATGTAAAAAGTATGTACAAATTACCTTGAAAAGCCACTGGTTTTAGCTGAGATTTTTCAATTTGTTGCAAAATAAAAACTGTAAAATTCAATGATTATCATATTAATAATCATCAGTAAATTACCTGATTTTTGCTAGTAAAAGAAACTTGTATCCGCAAGTGAAGTTTACTTGATGATCGCGTTTGTAGAATTTATTTACAATTTCTAAGTGCAAAAACCTACGTTTTCCCAAGTAAATAACACTCCAATTTTTTTTTTTCAGTGCAGGACAAAGAATGAGTCTAAGAGAGCCAGAGCCCAAGATTTGGAAACAGAAAGAGTCTGAGATCAGGACGTAGCCTGGGACTAAAACCAGAACAGAGCCTGGAACCAAGACCAGGACAGACCAAGGTGATTTCTGAGGTAGCAGAGCACACATGTACAGATACTGTACAAACAATAAAAAAAAAAAAGAACTCAGACAAAACTTTTAAGGGTGCTAACTACATTCGCCTTAGTGGAGGAATTCAAGACTCACTATCTTATTTTCAAGCACACAGGTCAATTTACAAAGAAAAATATCTGGGAGAAAACAGGGTAGCTGACAAAGCTGTGGGGGGAGTTAGTAGGCTTATTTCCCTTGGAGCATCCTGAGCTGTTCGTTGTGCTTTCTGTTGCAAACATGCATGCACGCACGCACGCACGCACACACACACACATGCACACCTTCAGACACTTATATGAATGCAACACTGATCTTCACTATCATCACTCTATGACATGATAGAGACACTGACTGACACACAAAAACTGGGCAGGGAGTCACGGGATGATGCTGACAGGGCTTTGAGGGGTGTTAGAAGACTTATTTCCCTCGCAGACTTCCGCTACCCTTGTGGAATTTTTGCAGCCCTCTTGGAGACCGCTGCTGGAAAGCTGCTACACCTTCTTCAGGTGGGGGTATGGGTTTCTGAAGGTGGTTCTTATCCTAATGCTAGCTTGAGGTATTTGACCTCACTACTTTGTATTAAATTATTTCTGAAATTGATTAATTCTTGAGTAAAATACATTTTGGAAACTGTATGAGTTGTTTTATAAAAATGTTTTAAGAGGACACAGAGAGAGAGACTCAGTGTTGACAGTGGATTTATGCCATGATCTATTTTAAAATCTGTGTATGATACATGACTTGACTACACACGGGCTGAGTATTTGCAGCAGACTAAACTCAGGCTAGACTCCTACTGTATGTCCCAGAAAGTAGCCCGGTTTGTCAGCTGAATAAATAACAGCAACACAGAGAAAGAGAACAGTGCTTCTTCTTTCCTCCTGGTATAGACTGAAAAACTGGGTAATCTGCTCACAGAATGATTATCCACCATCTTTGCCAAGATTAGGTTGTACCTTTAATGAGATCACTTTACACAGGTCACATGGGAAATGATGGAATATGATATGGGTATAACCAAAGGAGATTCTGCAGCCACATAGAAGATATTTCTCCTTCTACATCACATTTATATACCCCTCACTGATTTGAGCTGAATGTGGATTTGATGCTAGTCAGTACGTTGTTTTTCACCTCATAAAATTTGGAGACTTGCATGAGACTGATTTGACAATGGTCAAATTTGTGTAGTTATATTATAAATCAGGCCCAAGCTCAAATGACTCCAGTGATGTCAGTGCTTCATCCAACCTGAATGACCGTATGGACTGTCTTTTAAACCACCTGTTCAACTCATGGCCTGAAATGTGGCAGGTTTTTCCTCACCTTGGTCGGCAGGGCTACAATCATGTGGACAGTGCAGACAGTGGCCAAATGATCATGGCCTTGTTGGGTTTAGATACTAAAACCACTTGGTTAGGTTTATGTTTAGATAACTATGGCTTGAACTATCCTGCTGCATAGGATCTATAGACCATCTATCTGAAAAACTCCGTTTGCTCTCACATAACTTTTATTAAATTGACTTATGGATGATAAAGAAGTGACATAGTTATCAGGATAAAAAAACCCCCATTTGTCATCACTCAAGAGCCACTTTGAAGCAGGGCCACCACATTTAGGATGAAGGCCATCTAAAATCAATCTGTTGCTTTTTTGAAAGTGCTATTATTATCTGAGAGACATCTGTCATGTTGACATTGTGTTATGTTTAGTCCATATAGCCAAGAAGCAACTAGGAACCCAGCAGTGATTCATGCTCCCAGTCCAGTTGGAGCTGTAGTAAAGAGTGGCTCAGGGCCCAATAAAGGCGAGGAGATAAGACAAATGATAAAAGTAGTAGTTTACAACCTTTCTCTTGTTTATGTACTGTAGTATTGATAAATAGACAGTAACTAAAGGTTCCAGTTTCCTGTTCTATTCTGGTAGAGTCCAGGTCAACCTGCTCATTTAACAACAAAAGGACATTTTGTGTTTCACAAAGACAGCTTCCTCTCAAATCCCACAGGCCACTGTCGGTGGAACACGTGGTTACATTTTGGTTAAGCTCCTATTTTGAGAAAGAGGTAACCGACAGTTATACTGGGTAAAAAAAAATCCCCTAATCTTTTGTAGCTATGTAGATAGTGTAGCTTGTATTGTGTTGCTGCTCTAAACAGTAATACTGTTCAAAGGTGTTTTTTATCAGCTATATAATTCCTGTTCGCTCTTTTTGTTTGTCCTGTCTCCTACCATTTTTCATCCGTCCACCAGATGTCCTCAGACTCACCTCCCTGTCCAGGTCCACCTGCCAGCTCACCTGTCCTCTACTCTCAGTCACCTACGTTTCTCGGCCAATCACACTCCAATTAATAATTTCTCCGACCTGCCCGGTATGTGTGCCCACCCCTTTCCACGGTCAGTTTTCAGGTCATCTATTTATGTCTCTATGTGCATGGTTACCAGCAGCCTAACCTGTTGGTGGGTTTTTTTGACTGTGTTTGTCCACCTGTTTTTCTATAAGGCTCCCGATTTTATCAATTTTAAGTTCTTTTACTGCACCTGTGTGACCCTGTATTTGAGCTCCCTGCCCATACTATACTATACTATACTAATAGTATACTGCCTATACTATTGTAAAAAGCCTAAAAAAAGCTAACGACTCTGCCTTCCCCCTGTGAATGTTCTTCATTATACGTTGTCCTGTTTCATTTTTTAGAAATAAAGTAGAGAGAAAACTACATTATGTGAATAAAAAGGTCTTTGATTATAAACTAAATGATATTTTGTACAGGCAGTAATAAGCAAGCATTCATGCTTGATGGGGCACTTGCGTGAAGAAAATAAAGGTGTTGTGGAAAATGCAAAGGCTGCAAAATAAGTGCTGGTTTTTGACAGAGGCAGTTAAAAGGTATCTGCTGCTTCTTTTGAAATCCTTTGTTGTTGTGACACAAAAGCCTGGCTTGTTTTTAGTGACCTTGGAGACTCTGGAGCAGAGAAAGACAATCCTGCTTAAGCTGAGAGGGCTGTAGAGGATTTAGAAAACAGGTTGAGGATGGGAGGGTCACAGATGGAATCTCAGATGGAATAATTACCATGTGTCCCAAATCCTGCCTGACTCTCCCCTCTAATCCAGAGAAGAGGAGAAAACACAGAGAAAAGTCCAATTATATTCTGAACTTCCCTTTCTTTTAACCTTTCCCTCTCTTGTTCCAGCCACCACTCTCCCCTTTATACCTCTGGCCATCTCTACTCAAGGCTTAGTCTGTCAGAATCAGAATAAGTGTTAAACATTGCAGCTGTGTGAATGTCGATAAGTTTCCTTCCTGCTGTGCATACTGAGGCCCGTTTGAAAAGTTATGTGACCGCTTTGCTTCAGATGAGGAATGAACAGGGATTACACGTCAGAAAACCACACAAAGATTTTTGATTTCCATTCATTCCATGTTATCATTTGTTGGACAGAGCTTTATTTAGTGGTAGCATAATATTCGACATGTTTCCTTTAAACAGGACTTATTCAGATTACAATAAAGAATCAAATGATTTTTAGAGTAGAATAGAAATTTGTATTGATTGAATCAGACATTATTTGTAACATCTGTTTAAAAGGCACATTTTAAACCTGGCCCAGTGGTTTCATGTTGTGATCTACTCATATATTTTTCTGTGATTGATGGTCTGGCAATAACAATAGGCCTGCCTCTGTGTATTCCAGATGAAGTGCCTGTACAAGGGAAGCCATGAGAAAGAAACAAACAGAAGCTCATTAGTGTGGCCTCCTGTTTCTGCGTCCAAAGAGGCCACTGGATAGCTCTGTATTTTTTTATCTAAAAAATTAACTTCATATTGTACTGAAGAAGACTTGATACTAGAGTGTGAGACCATACACTAACTGGGTTAAATAATAAACAAAGTGAGAAGTAGGATCATTTTCACATAGACTACAATACAATCTTCTTCTTGTAGGGTTCAAGCTCCTCAGCATTGACTAACGTGGTTTTAAAGGCAGTCTATGATCAAAACTCTAGCGATATTAATATTTAGTTGACTAATTGACAATGTAGTTGACTGAAACACTTGACACTTTATTTCAATTTAGTCAGGAAACTAATGTCAGACCAGGATTAAATGGCAACAGTAAAATGAGCGGCTGATTTGATGCCGGATGCTGTGGCAGAAACCATTAACAGTGTCCCAGTTCACAGACTGCATCCTTTGAAGGCTGCGTTTGACGTCTGATTGCCTCACAACAGCATGGCTAGGCTGTTTCATTTGAAAGGCTCCTGTGAATGCAACCTTGTTTCCTTAAAAAGAAAGAAGGCTCCAACAGGTGGATCCTTGGTGACCAAACAGAAGTTGCTGAGTCAGAGGGGCAGTGAGAAACTTGCCTCATCACATGGAAGGTATAGGCAAGGCAAAGCAGGGCAGGGTTATTTATATAGCACGTTTCATACACAAAGGCATACATACAGAGAACATAAAGAGAAAAGTGTGAACAGTGACATGCATCATATCAAAGTCATAAAATAATAAATTAAAATGATTAAAAGAATATGTGGCCGCCTGGATGAGTCTCAAACGGTGCAGGTTTCATGCGTAAGCGAATCAGGAAAAGAAATAAAAGTATCAAAATTTGGTGCTCTCTGATCTGGGCTAGCTGACCTGAGTCCATGGATCTAAGAGTCCTGCTAGTTTTATATTCTCTAAACATATCAAAGATGGGTTCTGGTCCCAAACCATGCTGTGATTTGTAAACTACTAGCAGGGTTTTAAAATCTATTCTGTGACCGACTGGGAGGCAGTGTAAAGATTTTAAAACTGGTAAAATGTGCTCTGATCTCTTTGTTCTGCTTAAAACTCTAGCAGCAGTGTTCTGATGCTCCAATTTGGAAGTACAGTGAGAAGACTGTTACAGTAACCAAGTCTACTGGAGATGAACACATGGATGAGCTTCTCCTGGTCTTTTTGGATGACAAAACCTTTAATTCTGTTGATGTTTTTGAGTTGGTGAAACTCTCTCTTGATGACAAGGTTATTTCATTTGTTGTGGAGTTGCCGGTGTGTTTTCCAGCCCTCAGCCTGGTGGTGGTTTTGAGGCTTTTCCTTGTGTTTTGGATGCCCCTTGGCTAAGTTTGGGGGCTGTTTCTTAGGCTTCTGGCCCTCGCAGTGTTTACAGTTTTAGCTGGTTCACATTCACCATCACACGTTATTTAGGGTCAATGGATCCTACCCGATGTGCAGTAAAACTGGTGGAGTGAGCGTGGGAGCTTTTAGATTTAATTTCCTGCTAGAATTTTCTCTGGGACAGATGATATCGATAAAATAGATTTTGGTGCCAATATTAGTTAGTTCGAAAATCAATTTAATTGACACATTTTAAATTTTATCAAGACTTCAATTTATGCACACATGCTGTGGCAGTAGGGAATCAGTAGGAATGCAGCAACTAGAAATGAGAACTTTAGGTAAACAATCTTCAAGCAATTCAAAGAGGATGCTTTTAGTCTCTGCTGTCCAAAACACCATGTATTTCAAAATCGCTTAAAACTGACGACGACACAGCGTTTGGCTGAGCAAGCGTTAACAGCTGCTGATCTGCTGTGTATAAAAAAGGTGTATTAAAATGTGTTTAAAAGGCACTTTTTTCAATAAAATCTAAATCCTAGTATTCTAGATCTTTTGTCCAGAATACAGGAGTAAAAACTAGGTTAAAAGTGTGATAACATCAAAAGCAAAACAGGAGCAAGCGGCAAAAGTGTCCGCACTGTAGGAGGCAGGAAGGAATATCCAGACTTATATCCATCCAAGGGATGCAATGTCCCTTAAAGAAAGCACCAAGTTTTGAGGGTGCATAGTTCAGTGTCTTTTTTTAAAATTTATTTTTCAGAAATCTAGATTATGAGAAATGCTCTTGCTCTAATAAATTTTTACTTGGAAAGAGAAAAATAAATGAACAAGACTGATTACAACAAAAAAACTCAGCATTTTGGCAGCAATGCTATGGATGTTTTCCTCATTGAAAGTAGCAGCACATGCTGGTGTAGGAGATAAGGTCAGGATAACGGCTCAGGCCCTGCAGGAAGGTGACAGAGCTGTCACAGCGCATTGCCTTCAAACATAGAAGAAACATTTGATACCAATCTGCTAAACCTCATGTAAACAACTTGTTACCAGAGATAAAGTTGATAGACAGTAAATAGAGGAATCAAATCCAGAACAAGTATGTGTCACTGTGTGTATCTTTGTGAGAGAGGTAAGAGTTTTCAGTCCAAAAATAATATTCTAATATAATAGAACCATTGTTTGAATAAGATAAAATGAGGTAAATCAAAATGAAATAATCACTCATAAACCCATTGAGAAGTCTAGTCTTGGACCTTGGTTGGTACAGATGTTTAGTCCAGATTATCTGGTAATGTGTGGGCTTCACAGGTCCAGTCCTAAACCTTCTCAACTGGATACAAACTCGGGCCACCCTGATCAGATCAATCAATGTGATATAATTTATATTCAGCATTCTAATCTGATAATAATCTGATTTATTATTATAGTTGTTTATGATTGTTGCCAAACAATATCCCACAATTTAAGCCTAAATTTAGACAGCCCTTCCTGGTAGTAAAGTTTTTCAAACATTGCATTGAGTTCATGCATAGTAGGTTTCATTGTATTTCCATCTGCTTCCCCCATCACTTGGTGTGGTGCATTGCTCCACTGCTCGTCTCACACACACACACACACACACACACACACACTCCAACCCTCACTGACTCCCCTTTAGCAGCAGTTTTTCTTCCTCTGAATTAGTCTGCTATAGCAACCCTGCTGATGTGATGAGAAGTGACAGCTACTATGGACTGTTTGGACTGGATGTGATCCACTTGGCTCACTGCTGATCAAATCTCCTACAACAGACTATTAACTCCAAGCAAATTGCGCCAAGTAGGTTAAAGGGAGCCTTGTCTGTTTTAATATCACTGATATCTCTGTTTGTTGTCAGGGTATAAAGAGGCTCATCCAGCTTAGCAGGTGCTTGATAGCAAAAGCACATTTGTCACAGACTCCCACTCGCTCTCTTTCTACTCTCTCCACAGGGGCAAACAAGCTCATTGTGTCATTTTACATTACATTTTATGGGGCAGCAGACTCTTTCCTTCTGAAGAATGAACCCCAGTTTCTTCATTCTCTGCTTCTGTCATTATCTTTTCACATAGAAATTCATGGAACTCAGTAACCGGACTTAATGTCACTGAACTGTAGTGTGTTGTTATGCATGATAATGCGCACTATTGATGCAATTTAAAAACGACCTTATAACTCTTTGAAAAAGCATTAGTACTGCAGTCTACACAAAGATGTTAGTATTTGGTTATTCTTATTTTTAGAGCTAAGGAAGCATGTTTGCATTAACGCATTAACCCTCTGCTGTACACATTGTGTACACACGAGTCTAGAAATCCTAGAAATCTGTTTTAGAGGACCAGGAGCTGTAAAAAGATAGAGTACCACAGGCTCCGCCAGGCATTAAATGAGTCTGTTTACGTCTCCAAACAAAAGCCTCAGAAATTGGTCTGTGCATTCGATGTGTGTGTTTTAGAGTAAAACTGAGCAAACCTGTTGTATACTACAGTTGGTAACACACAATTTGTAAAGCTGTTCAGAGAGTTTGCATCAGGAACATGCAGACTAACAAGACCTTCATAGTCCACAACTCATTAACATACTTAAAATGCTTCATGCCAATCTCAGGACCAAATGTGCTAGAGTGCAGACTTTCCTATGCAAATAGTCACACTTCGCCATTTATTACACAATGCCCAAAATAATGACCGAACCACGGGTATCACTGTTATCTTTAAGATGCCTTTTATTTATTTTTCTATTTATTGGCACAAAATCATATTACAAGAATCCAAGCATGCTTCTTTAGTCCATGGATAACCTTCGTCCTTTAGTGGGATATTATATAATAAAATATGTACGACACAGATATAATGTATAATTGTTTCGAAACACAAACACTGAAAGATGCTATCAATTCATTTTTGAATGGAGTAAATTTGTGTGCACACATTGAAACAATTTCACTAACTCAACACAAAAGAGCCAGGAGTCCAGGGGACTGTATATATTCACACTTGTTCTTGTTAGACACCCAGGAAGATGCCTGATCCAGCCTTTAGAAAGATCCAGTGGATACAGTATATCTAGACATCCAGAAATCATGTGGTATAAGAGGCTTCTGATCAGCGTGGCTGGCAGTCATAAACTTTCCACCTGCATGAGTACAAGAACTCCTCTGTGGATTAGAAGACTGGAGGGTAAGTTGTAAAGAAAAGTGACATCAAGCAGGCATGGGCTGTAAACCACTGCTGTGACTGTAACAGACTGACACATCGTCTTTAAGTGAAGCCTTTCATACAGGCCATTAACCAGCTGTTATCCCAATATTGGCAATGAGTCACATTTATTTTCTTAAGTAGCTAGTTATTTAATGCTTATATTTGAATAATAAAACAAGATTCCTGCTCTGAAAAGTAATCAGAGCATTATAAGCTTGACTTAGACCCAGTTGTAGTAACGAGTTAAGAGAGGATTTTTTTTTTTTTTATATATATATCTGGAAGAGCAATACAAAGCAGGAAACTGTCAGTCAACAGTGAATGCTGTAGATTGCTGGAATTTTTCTGAAAAAGTATCTCGTGTTTTGCCTCAGCTTTTTCATAGATCATTACATAATAAATTGTACCTCAATGAAAAATCCAGCGAATAGATGATATAAGGGGAAGAAAGGATTAGTAGGAGTGAGTCATTTGTCTGTGAAAAGACATCGTAGACCTGAGCCTAACACAGCAAATTGGGCCATCAAAGATTTCGATCATAGTTTAGCTGCGGTGTGACAATCCTCTCTCTAAGTTTCTATTTGCCACTAAAATCGATGGACTTCAGCAACAGCAGAGAGTCAAGCTTTGTTGATACAGAATCAATATATGGAGCATCCTCTTATGAGGATGAGCACTGTATGGGAGTGTCTGGAAGTGTGCACTTGTGTCTTGGGGGATGGGCAGTGGGTTTTTCAAAATTAAGCGACTCCCCGCTTCCATAGAGAAAGAAAAATCAGTTGCGACATTCTCCAGACAGTGTACACCGCAATTAATTGGTACAGAGATGTGTGGGAGAAGGCCAAATTATCCAATAAAGGGGAGGGGGTAGTCATCAGTTGGTTAGGCCAGGGTGCAGGAGGCCAATGGGGGAAGCGAAGGGAAAGTAATTGGAAGATAATGGGAGAAAGGAGGGGGGCTTGAAGGGAGGCAAACAAGTGAGAGAGGTAAAGGGAATGCAGGAGAGGATGAGTTGAGAGAGGTAAAGTGGAGGCAGTGAGGAAGGAGAGGAGAAAGGGGAAAGTTGGGGGGGGTGTCTTCTGTGTGGGAGCATGCAGCTCCTGACCATTTAATTTGTAGTTTACTCTAATTTCTTACTTCAGACGTCTGTAAGTCCTGACAGCAGCGCTGCGGCTAATTGTACCAGGCTCATGCTCTCGTTGAATGATGCACCCACACCGCTAATCTCATCAAAGGAAAGTAAACTCAATCTGAGGGCCAGAGAGGTTTTCTTCCATCCCTTTCCAACAAAGTCACCATTGCAGATTTGGACAGATAAATGTAAAAGAGGTTAGTGTGAAAGGAAATAAGTTTCATGTAAAAAGTGACACCAAACATACATATGAGACCATTTCATATTATAGTTGTGTTTCAACTGCAAAGCAAAACCGTCATAAAAAAATTTAACCAATGTAACAACAGCCTGATGACCTCACCTTTGACATTAACTCCTGTTGTTGTTCACGCTTCACTGCAACTGTTCAAACCTGTTGAACAAGTCAGTCTCATGGTGCAATCTCATGTCGTGGGACATTCTCTTTGTAATATTTGTTGCTTAGCTCCAGATTAAAAAGTTCCATCAACATTAGTTGTTTCTAGTTGGAGCAAATATTATTTCAATTTCTGTCTCTTGCAAGTAGAAGGCTTTGCCTTGGTCCAAAGTTTTCTAAAAAACTTGTATTGATTTTCTTTTTTCTACAAATTTTTGTCCTCTAGCTACCAAAAAATGGATTTTGGTAATATTAGTTAAAAAATAATTTTAAATGACACAGTTTCAATTTTATCAAGACTTCAATTTATGCTTGTTTGGGGTTTTGGGGTTTTGTCTCTTTGAGTGACAGATGGGTGAGTATATGTTGAGAAATGTAGAGATCAGTACAAATAAGACGGACACCGACAAAACATTTTTCTGTTACAGTATGAACATTCACTCATCTCCTCCTCAGTATGAGTGATCCACATGTTGAGCTGAATATCCCCCAAGAGAATAGTCTCTCTTTATCCAACACAGCTAACCAGGCTTTACTGCTGTTTTCTAAGGTCGCAGCTTTGACTTATTTCAGCACTTACTCAGCAAACTTTTAAAAAAAACTGATGGTCAGTTTTTTCTTTGGGCCCAAATGCAAACAAGGAGTAGATAAAATGCATCGTAACATTACAGCAGGTGGACTGGCTGGCTTAGCAGAGAGAAAGGCTAGAGATTATCTGCAAACCAAACTGAATGGAGAGAAAAAGATCAAACTAATACTCTCCCAACTACAGCTCCCAAGGTGCATTAATGCAATGAACTTGGAATCATCAAGCCTAAAATTCTGAGCTGCCAGAAGCAATAAGCTAAAGAGTAAAGTGTTGAGGGAGATTTTCAGTTCAGACAAGCAGCTGAATGAGCTCCATGTGTGCAGGGGCAAATCCTCTTGAGATGACCTGTCCCACGATAGTCCACATGATGGGCACTGAACACTTGAATTACCTGTAGTTTTGTAGATAACATCTAATCTCATCTTCATCTAAGTCAAAGGCACACAAGGACAATGTGCTGTAGCTGGTAACCCTGAAACAAGTCTTATTTTTTTACACCACACGTGTATTTTGTTCATGTACAGCACCAGTCAAATGTTTGGACACACTTTACTATTCATTTAAATGGGAAAGCGTCTCCAAAGGTTTGACTGGTGCTGTACGTTAAGTGGAGACCAAACCAAGCCAGGATTGCCACATTGTTGTATATTAATGTTATTATTCTTAGTTGCGTTTTCTAAAATGTCTGCATTACTTAGAGCTCCATTACCTCCTGTACCCTTGTTTGCATCCTCAGCTGTCTATGTTAAGATTATCAGATGAACTCATCTGTTTTATGTACATTATGATTGGTAATATTTCAGCTTTGTTTAAAAGTGTATACGTGTATCTGCTAATGTTTTATAGCCATGATTCCACTTTCAGGGCTTTGAGACTTGAACTTCATTATCCTTGTTAGCAATCTAGTAATTAGTTTTTGCATGCATACCTGCATCCTGCACCCCCCCCCCCCCCCCTCTCTCTCTCTCTCACTCACACACACACACCAGTTTTCCTGTCAAAGCTGTAACACCAGTTTAACAGATCATTTTGCAGTGAACCACAACTAAAGAAGACACACCCATTTCTGTCTTTAGTCTCTCGCTCTCGCTCTCAATATCGCTCTGTCACTCTGTTCTTCTTTCTCTCATGTTACGATGAATTGAACTAACCAAATTCCAGGATCACAGAGGCTGAAGAAAACAGGAGCATCTCGCAAAGATTTGGAGAAAAGCTTTTGAACAGGTACAAATGACAAACTGCCGATCAATTGAACTGAATTGTTGGTCTGTGTCAGGTCAGTCCAATCTGTGTGTGTAGTCATTATTAACCTGCTTCAAACTCTATAGGCTTCCATTCAACAAGACCACAGCAGTTTAGTAGTTTCATCTACCTTATTGTATTATTTCTTGGGCACATTCAACCCAACAGTTATATAATTTACGCCTAGTAAACAACAACTCATCCCAACATGTAATCATACAGTATTTTCTTTGTGTCACAAGTGATCTCTCATGCTGCCGGAGCACAGCTGTGATGGCTGTTTGACAAAGTTGATTCTTAGTCTCTCAAGAACTGGAAAGAATTCAAGCAACAGTGAGCATTGACAGTACAGTAAGTTATAATAAGCTACAGTTTCATTTAGAGTTAATAGTAGTTCCCAATCAACAGCTTCACTGTGCCAGACGGCATTAAAGAAATGTTGTCTTTGGACAACAGAGTTGAGTCTTTAGGCAGAGACTTGGTGATGGATCCAAAAGGCAGCGGATGCATCCCTAAAGACACTTTAAATATAAACAAGAGAGACAATTTAAGATAAATGATATCAAGTCTCTGAAGAGAGGAGAGGATGGGTGACAGATCCCTACAATATCATCCAGGTATGTTTATCCAGCAGTTTCACAACAATTCACACTTTGATTCAGGAAACCCCAATGGCCTTTGGGTGTGAATCATCAGAACCTCCATGGGAATGAATACACCCAGTCTGAGTGGACACCTTTTCAAGACTAATTAGCAAGTCCAGTGCTATTAAGAACTGCTATGCTGGAATTGAATAAACATGCTGTCAGATTCAGAGTTCAGAGAATAAAATCTAAATAATTACTAATTAATATAATAATATAATAATTTCTTCCTCCTTGTTTTTCCTCAGGCTCTCAGTGCGTTGGTATTATAGCCCCTCACAGAAACTGTTTTAGGATAGAACAGCAAAGGTTAAAAGAGCAAAGATGTACAAATGAGTCGGTTTGGTTCAAACTTCAAAATGCTGGAACCCACATTTCCTATAAAGCATCTAAGAATGTTGTTACAAGACACCCACAGCATGGTGAACCCCTACGTTTAACTTCTTCTTTCAGTGATCGCATAAAAATTATTGCCTGATTAATTTAAAGTACCACAATCAGCTTTTGATTATGTGCTCTTAATTAACAATCTACATTTTCCAAGACATCCTCAGCAATCAAGTCATAGCTGTTGACCTGATCTGCTCACTGTGTGTTTCTCTAGTTCTGCGCAAAATGGGCTCTAGCCATAGCAGTGACAAGTTGCACTGTAATCGCTACCTGAACGGACAAGGTCCTCCATCCCTGGTACAACAAGGTCCTTCACAAACGTACACTCCTAGTTCCCTCTTTCTGTCAAGCTTTTCATGAATTCTATCTGCCCACTTCTTCATAATAACTAAAATTGTCTTGCTGTCTTTGCAGTCAATGGAGGCATGAATGGAGTGGATAGTGTAAAGAAGAGCTGCCAGCCCCACGGCCAGATGACCTGGGTGATCCTCAACAGGGACCTGCCTGGATTCCCAGATGACAACACCATACAGATCAACTACATTTTCAAAGATGGGGTACAGAGTGTAAGTTTGGCTTAACCTACAATATGCTCATATTCTGCCACATTCACATAGATAGATCTTTATTTGTCAATTTAGCATACAAGGAAACTTTGTTTCAGCAGTTCTATGTTGCAGCTGGGCAGCACGGCAGCATAGTGGTTAGGGCTGCTCCACAACAAAAAGGTCCTGGGTTTAGTTCCCAGGCCTGGTGCCTTTCTGTGTGGAGTTTGCATGTTCTCCCAGTGTCTGTGTGGGTTCCCTTCGGGTACTCTGGCTTCCTCCCACTGTCCAAAGACATCATGTTTGGGTTACCTGGTGACTCTAAATTGTCCGTAGGTCTGAGTGTTGTTTGTCATGTACATCACTGAAATCAGTCAACAGCTAGACTCTTTAGCAGTTTGAGTTTTTACACAGAAAGGAACAAGACACAGGGTATCCAGTGCTGTATCTAATTTGAATTTAAATTGTCTGTAGGCCTTAGTGTGAGTGGTTGTTGCTGTCTGTCCTTCTCTGTGTGTTGGCCCTGTGATGGACAGGCGACCTGTCCAGGGGGCACCCTGCTCTCAACCAATGTGAGCTGGGATTGGCTCCAGCAACCCTGGGACCTGGAAATGGATAAGCGGTTGAAGATGAACCGAACCCACAACCTTCTTATTTTGGGGCAACAGCGCTAACCACTATGCTGCCATGCTCCCCACCAAAAACACAATTTGAAGTAATTTTATTCTTTACAGTCAACAAAAGCAGCAGTAACGAGCTCAATTCATAGAAGTCACAGTTCTGTTGTCAATATAACTACATTAAAATAAAAGCAAAACAAGATAATGAAGTCACATTTTGATTTGGGTGAAAGACATTAAGACGTGAAGGAAGAGGAAAGATTTCTTTTATTCAAACTCTGGCAGCATTCTTCCCAAATTAGAAGCTGATTATCTGGTTAGTCTGGTTATCGGAGCTACAGGAGGGCTGGAACTGAAAACAGCACAGATCTCACATTGTGTACCCTGCAGGAAGGGATATCTGTTCATCACTGTGTTCCTTCTCTGATTGATTTTTATTTCTGTGACTCCTCCGAGGAATGAGTGCGAGAGCTGGACCAGTTTTGAACCTAGAGTTAATGTTTCTGTCAAATGAACTGCACTGAATAAATGGCAGTGTAATCAGGAGCAGGATCAGCTGTGAACATATTTCATAAGAGATCAAGTTGCGGAAGCTCAGCCATAAAATACCTGAAGAATTACTGTTGAGACAGGATGATCTTGTCCTTATTCAAAGGGTTCCAGGGAATGATTTGGCAAGTGGTCAAAAAAAAGGCAAGTGGTCAACCTAGTTAAACACCTATGGGGGATATCAGACTCCTAAAAATGGGAAATGAGCAAATAGAAAGAAAAAAATGGCTATCCTTCATAAGATACTGAAACTGTTCATACTCTACACACAGTGTGTAGGAGGCTGTGTTGTGTAATGTGTCAGTCTTCTGCAGGAGGTGCACCCTCACCCTGGCCAGTCCTACTCAGGGATGCGACTCTGTGCTTTCCTGCCAGACAGCCGGGAGGGCAGGAAGGTTCTCAAACTGCTGGAAAAGGCCTTTAACCAGCAGCTCCTGTTTACTTTTACCACCGACACCAACGGCAGGGATGTGATCACAGCTTCTGTCCCCTTCAAAACACAACAAGACGGAGGGAACAAAATGTGAGTAGCAGCATGTCAGTTGTACTTGATTTGTTTGAAAGTGATGGACGTCAGAGAATACTTTCATCCAAAGCATTGTGGCAGTTCACACCACAAAACGTTGCTCAAAGTTGAGTTCACACAGACTGAAATGATCTGAGTGGAATTTATTGTTAAAAATTCTGAATTCAAATCTTAGTTCATGGTTGCAAAACATGAACTAGGTCAACATTTTTTCTTTAATCACCTGCACTGTGCCACTCATTTCAATTGGAAACCTCCTCAAAATATACTCGACTATAGCATAACAAGAAGAAAATCAATATACTGGTAGTGGGCACATCTTGAGTCCATAAATCTTTAGACACCATACACACAGCTGTTCTGATTTTGTGTAGTGAATGGTGCTTTGGCCTTTGTACATGAAGATTGTTATAAGAGTTAACCAAGGGCGTTTTTTTTTTAATTTATTTATTTATTTTTTTTCTCCCCTCTCTTTCCTGCCACTGTCACCAAGTGCTTGCTCATGGAGGGTTTTGTTGGCTGTTTTTAAATAACTCGTTAAAGAATTTGTTCCAGACCTGCTTCGGAGGTAAATTGTCTTCAAGTCTGCCTTGGAGCAACATGAATAAAATTTGATTTGAACTACTTGTTCACATTCATCATGCATAGAGAGAATTGTGGACAAACATGACAATGTTTGATGAAGATCCTCTTTCATATTCCATCCTGTCATTCTTCATAACAACCCATAATGGCAAACATTTGAAGGAAACATTTAAATCTTGCAGCTATAAATCTTGCCCATAATCTGGCATATTGGGCAAAGTTTGAACTTAAAATGCTGTTAATGTTCTCATGAGGAGGACATTCATGTTTTTCCTGCTGGGTTTATGGCAGATAAATGTTGAAAACCATTACTGTGAACATAATACGGTCTCTGTGTTTTGTGTTCTTTTAGTGATGGCTACCCGGACTCTGACTACTTGAAGACTGTGAGAATGCTACTGAAGGATAAAGGTATTGAATAATACACAACCTGCGCTGTTGAATGGACAAAAGGCACAGATCTACTATTTATCACTGAACTATTTATATTTCAATAACCAGGCAATCGCTGCCATATGCAACTGAAAATTGTATAGAAAATCATATGATAGTTGTTATTGTGAATGTATAAGTTTTGAATTCATTTGTAACTGCAGTTCTTGTATTTGAAATACACAAAGATTTGGAACAAACTTTATAGCAGCATCAGACAGGTTTATGATTGGTTGAAGAGTTATACTCTCCTCTTTGATACATCTAATGAGGGGTCAAGAACTAGAGCAGCAGAGCCCAGATTCAAAGGTCACAGTGCAAGTCTGATTGTATAAAGAAAAAGTAGCCATGAAAGAAATGTAGCTAATCCTCAAGTTGCTTGGAACCTTGAGAAACTTTGCAGATGGATCTAATAGGCCCCAACAAATGTTGATTGAATATTGGCATTCTCTGTTGACTCTATTTTGTTTGATGTTAATTGATAAATAACGGTCCACATATGATGGTTTGTGCCATGCTATGTCTTTGTACATCGTCATTGTGTTGCTGCAAAAAATTGTGAATTGGGAGGTTTTTTTATTTATTCTTTTTAGTGTTCAGCAATGACACTAATAAAGTTCTTCTATTTACTCTACTGCAAGTGTTGCTGGAATTTTGACCTCTGCAAACTTTCGCCTTTCTCCATGCTCCTGTGGAGGTGAAGTTGGGCCTCAAACATTAAGCACAAAGGCACATTTTCTCTCTCAATTCCAACAACTGTCTTTGCACTACCGCAGTTGAAAAACGCCCCTCATCTTTCTGCCTCTCCTTCTACCTGTGCGCTCTGCATCAGAATACCATAAAGAGAATTTCAAGGTCAGAAATATGCCAAGTGCTAATCATTTCCACTGAGCTACTCAGGAATATGCAGCCCTATATGTTATCCAGTGCACAGAATCACACAGGGAATTTTTTGATTCCTACCCTGAACCTAAATCTGTTCTTTTGGTATTGCAAAGTCTGTTAATGTGAACATCAGTCCTCCCCAGAGACCCCATTACTATGCAGTTAATACACATCAAGAAATAAAAGCGGTTCCACTGCACAACTGTTCCAGTAAGAGGTGGTGGGAAGAACATTGCCGGTTATTGGTCTTATTTTTCTCTTCTACCTTTATGCCCTGTTTAAATCCTTGCCTCTACCGTATTGGTCCATATTGCCAAGTGTGAACTTTCTCAGTTTAATGCAGGCTTGATGTTCTCTTCAAACTGAATTACAGCCAGGTCCTTGCACTCACAATAAAGTATAATCGCATTTGGGAGGCCTCTGTCATCCAGGAGCCTCTTAAACCACTTTCTCCTGGACGCTCAAATCATCTGTCCACCACTGGCAGGTCACAGCCTGTCAAATTTGTCTTCACCACAACACACACACACACACACACATCAGGGAGGCTGTGGTATTGTTTGTAGCTCCAGGAGCAGCTGTATACCAAGCCCAGTCTTGGGATGGAGGAAGGCTCCCAGCAGAGTCTCACAATATTTTATTTGCCGTGTTGAAATTGATCTGTTGTTCAAAAAAGCATAATCCTTATTTTTAAACATTTCCTTCTAGTTAGGTTTGAAAATAGATAGCCGTTGGGAATTAAGCCTAAATGGGTAAGTTGTGACTGAAGTTCAATAAATCTTTTAGCGACACTATATAGGTATTTTATGTATCAGGTCTTTCCTTCTGTTTGGGGTGATAAATGGTCCACAGGAGTGTTTCATTAAGCCCCTTTTTCCCACAATTAGAGTCTAGCCCTTTTCGAAGACAAAGCAAATTGCGTGTCTGGTAATTACTAGACTTGGGGATAGCGATATAGTGAAGATGGATGTAATGTACATATCCTTTGCTCCTATAGAAGGCCAACGTACAGTTTATCTATCAATCTATAATAGATAGCCAACTTTGCAGTATATTTCTCTCGCACCTTATTTAGGTTAGGTCAGACCAATTAAGGCCAGGACTTGGAAATGTGAAATAGAATAATTTTAAAGATAATCTTTATGAGCTTTTATCTCTTGTCGCATTACATTGTGTTTACAGGACATTCTCCTTTTTGGTGTTTTGGAGCATTCTCCTTTAAATTTTCATTTATGTCAAACGTTAAAAGGTATCCCTCCTCAAGCATCTCACAGCATAACTTGCTGTAAGTTTGGTCTATTCCTCCTGACAGAACTGCCGTAACTGAGTCAGTTGATTGAGGTCAGGGCTTTGTGACGGCCAGTCCCTTGAAACTGTTGTCCTGCAATATATTGGGGTCATTCTCCATTTGGAAGACCCATTTGCGACTGAAGTTTAACTTGCACACCCCTCCCTTCTGGAGTAAAGCGCTGCCATGCTGCCACCCCTGTGTGACCACATGGCATTCTTTTGGCTTGCAAGCCTCGCCCTTTTCGCCCCAAAACATCGATAGAGTCATTGACGGCTTACATCCAGGACAGGTTGAGTCTATTAATGGGCCGTCTTATAGAGTTGAACAACTAGCCACACTTCAACACACAACTACGGGCAGTTTCAGCGTTGCCACTGATTATATAGAGCATATGTGTCAAACTCAAGGCCAATGGGCCAGATGTGGCCCGCGAGAGCTTAAAATGTCTGTCTTAAAGTCAAAAGAGTGCATTGACCATAAACTACATTTCCCACAATGCATGCTGATTATGTTACCTGCGAAGTGACAGCATCCCGCCACTAGATTGCAGTTTATCCATCCAGATCCATGCGATTTTCAACAATTGGAATTGAGAAATACATATGATTCATATATCCAGGAAGAGTAAAATTGTTGCAGATGGAAGGCCGTTTCATGAGAGATGGGAAGGCAAATACATGTTTGTGCTTCCAGGACAAAAACCATTATGTCTTTTGTGTTATGAGGCGGAGTACAATCTACGTCGGCATTTTGACACCAAACATGGAGCTAAGTATGCCAAAGTTAGCCTTCCAGAAAAACAACAAACTGTCACTGCTGGTTGTACCGTTATTCTCCCCCTCTCGACTGTGACTAAAAAGTTTTGAACAATGTCATAACTCGTGTTGGATGATATTTTTCTTTATACACTTGGATAGTTTGATCTTTGATTGATGGAGTAATGTGGGTTTCTTAACCTGGCAAATTAAATGGATTAATGTTATAACAAAGCAACTAGCAAATATATATTTTCTTTTTGGGTCTATGTAAATGTAATGTTTTTAATTTGAAGTAATACATTCAGAGTTATTTAAGGCGTAGTTACATTTATTATACATATGGTTACATTTAGTTACATTCACACTGTCTTACAGTTACATGGGGCCCTTTGAGGGCAACCATTATGCTGATGTGGCCCTCGATGAAAATGAGTTTGTCACCCCTGAATGAGGTTAGGGAAGTTATGCAGAGAGAACATGCAAATACACACCACCATGCCGCACCCCTCTTTCTGTTACAGTTTCTTTTGGCATCTTTATATAATAAAACTTCGCGCACACACACACACACAAACCAAAAGGCTGTAGACCTCTAGAGAGGTATTCTTTCAAAGGCTCAACCATAAAACTTCCTTTACATTCATCCTCCCACTGTTCAGCCCTCAATAAGCAGCTCTTTTCAGTCTTGCCCACTCACCGATAACAATGCTATCAGAGCCCAGGGCACGGCCCGCCAGACACCCCCCCCCCACCCCAGTGCTCTTGCTTTATCCCTTCACACACCCAACAATGGTTATGTAGACAAATTGTGCAGTGAGATTAGTTCCAGCCATTCAGCTATACTAAGAGGAATTGTGAGTGAGTGTGTGTCTGTGTGTGGCCAGTGGTGAGTGGGTCCAGTGCTCTACAAGATCTTCTTGCATGTGATAGCATCTTCACCCTTCTTTCCTTCTCTATTCAAGAAGTCTCATTGGTGAAGATCGGGAGGAGCAATAGCATGTGAGAATGTCCTAATGTCTGTGCTCACCGGTTTCTTTTTTGCTATTCAGAGAGCAATGCAGTGAGTTTAACAATGTCGATTCCCTGTGGAAGCAACCATTCATCCTAGGTGTTGAATTTGATAGTCGGCTTTTGACTGTTTGTTTAATATAACCATATCAATGTGGACAGAGTAAGGGGCTGTGTGTGAATGAAATTAGATGTTAAGGCTGCTATATCTCCTTAAAGCTGCACACCAGACATGCTTTATCCAATGTAAGAATAATGATTAACATTTCATTTAAAAAGAGCATCTTAGTATGGTGAGTGGTGAGGCTGTCAGTGGTTTCCTTGACATTCCGCTCTATCTTGTGATTGAAATGACTTATTTTGAAGCATTTGGTATTTCAATTGGGTTAATTTCAAGTATTATTTATGTGAACTATAAACTACCCTTGAAAACCATGGAAATGGAGTTGTGCCAGGCAAGTGGGGACACTATTTAAGTATTCTCCAACTTTACAAGTTTGCACCTATGTGGGCATCAGATTAGTGGAGTTTAAATTTCTAACCCAATCCCAGCTGACATCAGTCTATCACCAGATGAAACATTCCCCCTCAGCCAGTTACTCCACGACTTTGGGCTTTAGGAGGAAGCCCACGTACCCAGAGGGTTCCCTCATACGCAGAGGGAACATATAAACTCTGGGCCAAGGGTTTGAACCTGGAACCTTGTTCCTGTGAAGCAATAGTCAAGAGTGAAGACTAAACCTTCCTGCTTGCACATCACCACTGAATGGTGTCTACTGGCTTTAGGCTGACATTCCACCACATATCCCTCCACTCGTGTGCAGCTTGCTTGCTAGCTGTTCTTCACCACACCACATTGTGTGTCCAGGATTCAGCTTGGGCAGTGGGCAGAGGATACGTTAATTAGAATAGTGATGTAAGTTCACTTGTGCAAGTCTTTAATTGTTCAAGAAGCCCAAACTTGTGTAACGAATGTTACAGTCTGACAGTCTACAGCTCCTCTACTTTAATAGCTCTGGATCACAGTTCTCGGCTGAAAGAGCTTGGCGCTTTGATCTGATTTGTCACTGACTTTGTGTCCACCTGAGGGTCGGTTCTCCACCTTGGCCTTGAACTTGCTCCTCGGGGCCTGGTGTCTGGGTCTTGGTATGGATGAATGGGTGGTCATGTTCTGTCTCTAAGCAGCACTCCTCTGCCCTCCCATTCAGTGATTAATGGTCTTTTAGTTGACAAATCACCCCTGAGGCTGAGAAGGGGGGCAGCTCGGCAGACAATGGCTGCAAGGCAATCAATACACAAGGTTTCTCCTCCAGTCCATGGAGTGAGAGGTTTCTTGCACATGCACTGTAATTTTTCATTTTGAATGTCTGTGTCTTCCTGTTCTTGTCATTGAGCAGACAGATCTTTCAAATATCAAGCTGAACAGGATAATGTTTCACTTTCATTCATTAACAAAACACTCATCCAAGTGAATGTGTTCAACGATAAATAACATAAACAGCAACAGACAAATACTGCAAGGTGAAAATTGACTTACTTCTCAGTGCCAGCTCATCCTCGTTCCCAAGAGTAGAATTAAAAGCAAACTCGCAGTCAAACAATAGACCCTGGTGAACAAGTAAGCACCTGCTGATGTAACTGAGGCAGTGGCGCGCAACACTGCGCTATAATCTTTCATGGAACTCCAGCTTTGACTGCACTGAATGCGATAATTGATTCATTTGTATACTCCACTATGACAGTGACACATGTTCTTTTAATTTTTGGTGCTTTGCTGCATGCTTACACTGGGATTCATTCATATTTAAACCTAATGTGATTGTTTAACTATTTTACACATTACTTCCTGTTAGGTCACTGGCCCTCCCCATGTTAGACAGTGCAACAGGTGAAATCACTGTGTTTCAGCCAAAAGGGCAATTAGATACTTCACTAATGCAGTTATGGTCTTTTACATTTTGTATCACCTTTACATGTCAATTAATAAAGCTACAATATTATATAGGTTGAAATGACTGACTTCTCCAGTTTTCCAACCCTAACCCTTGGACTGCTTGAAACGCCAAAAGACAATAATGAATACTTTGGGAAAGCAGATGGACATAACAAATAAGGAATCCTCTGACCTTTACTGTCTGTGCTTTCCTGACCGCTTTACATAAGGCACAACAATTGAAACAGGTTGAAGAAAAATCAATGCAATCCAATTGAAAAAATTTAATCGCTTCAAGCACAAGCTGTGTGTATTTTCCATGAAATTCCCTTTGATGTCCAAATAATGAAAACTTTAACGAGTCCACTTTTCTGTGTAAGCCTTCGCACAGAGCCTTTATCAAAGAGAAAAAAGCTAACAAGTGACACAATTCAACACAAATTCTGTTCCACTTTGGAGCGTGGACTGGCAATTTTCGCAAAAGCACGTGGAACAAAAGACATGCACCAGTAAACACACACACATGCATGCCCACACTCTATCCACAAAGGTCAAATCGTGGAGAAGATTGGTTTTCCTCTATACTGAATAATAAATGTGAACATCCTTTCTGTGAGGGCGTTCTCTAGGTTAAACAAACAGGCTACGCTGATTATACTGAGGCGACCAATACCAATGACCAACATGATGTCATTTCGGACACCTCTCTGTTTTGTACAACAAAACTGAGCCTGATGACAGGGAACCTCCCTCAGCAACGCACCCAACATAAGCTCCCAGTTTTAGAAACACTAACATATTTAATGAAATAAAAGTCTGCAACACTGACTTCTACAAAGAGCTACATAAAGGCTGGCAGGCTTTTTTTTTTTTTGTGGTTAATTCAAAACTAATTTACTTGGTGAACTCATTTGGTTCGCTTGGTTCGCTTGTAACAAACAACCTGCTTCCAAGTGAGCTCTAGTTCATGTGTTTGGAAAAGCAAAGATGATCCAAAAAGATTTCAAGATTTTACCATCGTAAAGTTGTGATTTTTCTTCTGGAATCCATTCAGTTGATTTTTGCTTTATGAGAAATCTTTATCAACTGAATTGAAGTAGTGCATTGTGTGGATACTACTGTACATAATTTCTGCTATCACAGGCTTCGGAAAGTTGAAGTGCGCCATCAACTACAAATATTCCACCAGGTAAAGAAATCAAGCCATTTCAACCATTATCAACCACAATTGTACAGCTTGTTGATCCTCTCTGAAGTTAAAAGTACAATATTCTTGTTTCTTTAACAGTGTCTTCAACTTTGATGAACAATGTCATGTAAGACATCAAACCCAGCGAACCTTGCTGAAGTCTGGCCGTTTGGATGATACTTGGGTGAGTTTCTCTACACTCAATGTCTTTCCTGCATAGTTCATGTCACTGAGTGTTACTGCGTAGGGCTGAATAATTCTAACTATACTAAGATAAAAAAAAAAAAAACAACAAAAAACAGATGTGTCTTTTCCATGCAGCATGACAGCGCAATGGTTAGCACTGTCGCCTCACAATAAGAAAGTCCTGGTCTCTGTTCCAGGCCTGGGGCCTTTCTGTGAGGAGTTTGTATGTTCTCTCTGTGCCTGCGTGGGTTTCCTTCCACTGTCCAAAGACATCATGTTTGGCTTAACTGGTGACTCTAAATTGTCCGTAGATCTGAGTGTTGCTTGTCATGTACATCACTGAAATCAATAAACAGCTCTTGACCCACTAGATTCTTTAGCAATTTTAGTTTTCACACAGAAAGGAACAAGACACAGGGTATCCAGAGCTGTATCTAAGGCTCTGCTGGGCATGCATACCTGAATAGGTGCCACTGCACTGGGCTTTTAACAGCCAAGTTGAGTGATCGCATTGGAAGGTAGGGGAGGGGGCAATAAATATAATGTGGCACACTCACTTTCCACTTTCCTCCTTTATTCCTTTCTAGAGAAGATGTTCTTCTTAACCCCTTATGGATATTTGATATTTTCTTTATCTAATGGAATGGCAGAGAAACAGACATGCCAAGAAAAAAGGAAACATTGAGGAGGAGGAGGAGAATATATATGCAGTCGCAGTTTGTCTGTCTTTGGAACGATGGAGGTCTTGCGTTAAGTTTATAGAGCCACAGTTCCTAGTGGCTGACTCTGTCTTATCGTTCCATTTTCTTTCCATTGTCTCTTCCTTTCTCATCTCTTCCACTCATTTGCTGCTCTTTACTCCTCCTTTCTTTCACAGCTTCCTTTCTGTCTGAACATTGTGGTCTCTGGGGGACAATAAATGTCACACTGCATCATTTACCCTGACCAGCAGCCAGCTCCGAAGCCAGACGACTCAGAGAAGGCACGAAAGAGGCCATCCATCCAACCTAGGACATCGCTGTTTTCATTGTGCTTCCTCTATCCCTTGCATTCCTTCGTTTATCCTTCACCTCCATGTTCCTTACTTCTTTTTATTTCTTTCGTGTGGATTTTTATTGTTGACACGCGTCTCTTGTTAGCACATATTTCTTTCATCTTCCCTGTTTGTGTGTCAGCTGCACATTGCCAGCATTTGAAGTGATGGTGTTTCCGGCAGGGACCTAATGAATGAATATTCAGGAAAGGTGGAGGAGATGCTCAAGGCTGATAGTTAGGGAATGAATGAAGATGTCTTTGGTTTTGAAATTGCCTGTTGTACCTAACGTTTAGGTTGGTTGGTACTTGATACTGGAAGAACAGCAACACTAACAGATAGCGGGTAGAAATGGGGAAAAAAAATTAATACTTGTGCTAGCAGAACCTGATGAGTGATCAGTCTAATGACATACATCGTCTTTAAAGCGTGGGAAAGTGAGCACATATAATTAGGCAAAAAAAAGCGAAGAAACCCTATTGCATCTTGTTGAAGAATCATTTAGACCCTTCTAATCCACATGGGTGTCCAGTCAACCTCCTGTCTGCTCAGGCTCACTGCCTTCCCCTTTTCCATCTGTCAACCAGTTGACAGTGGCTGGGCGTGTTGGATGAGAGCAGAATCCAGCTGTGACAACCATTTATGTGTGATTAATGGGCAAGCCGTTGCCCAGTGTGGTTGACTGGAGGTCAAAGTGGCATCAAAACCAATGCAAATCAAAGCAATTAGGCAGTGGCTGATTGAAACTACCATTCATGTTCCATCTATATCCTGATGGCAGTCTGGGAATTTTGATTATCCCAAAGCATTTAACACAGGTCGCGGTTAATTCCTACAATTTATACCTAATGAATTTTGTTGCTGTTGTTCAAAGTGAAGCTTATTCTCTGTAGTGCGTCATAATACCTAACTTGCCAATCTTGATTTAAATTAGCTTTTTAGAGCTTCATGGTTGTCATGAATTGTCTCTCTGTTTCTTATTATTTTCTTGCATGGACTTTGCATGTTACATTGTCTAACTGTTTGCATAGCCAGTTCTCCTTCACCAACACAATAAGGCTAACTGAATCAGCTGCTTGTAACCCAGTACACTAGACCAATATGAACCGATCGACAGGTTTGGAGAAGCTTTAACAGGCTTTTGACAAGGCAACAAAAGCCAAGCCAATAAAAGAGAAGAAGCAGAAGAGCACCCTCACACTATTTGTCCATTCAACTAAGCAAAAGTGCTCCGAGAAAAACCGAGAATCATAAACCAAAAATAAGAGAACGAGAAAACTTGGGTCAGACTGAAAGTGAGATTTGGATGCAAATCATATAGTAGCCCTGAATTAATTAGCTTATCATTAAAAATGGCTGCAGTTTTGTTTTTTATATATATTTATATATATATCCTTTGCTCGCATCACAAATGTATCATAACATTTGTACTGGACGGAGAAATTACGCCTTTTTTGGTTTGATACTAGAACACATTTCTGCTTAATTTTTCTTCACCTTGCTCTGGATGTAAGGTGAACCCCCCAATAGCCATTATCCATTACAATTTGACCAGTTAGTCCAACTGTCCTTGGACACCACTGGGTCTGCTTTTGTATTTACAGATATATAAGAAATGTGTGCCATTTTGTCGTTTGTAGTTTTTACACGGCTGGAGTGAGCTGGAGAGAAATTTGATGCGTCTTGGACACAAGACCAAATAACAGATGAACAGAATTAAAATAACGCAAAGCTACAATTCATCGAGCATGCACGCTCCCATCCGTCTCAAGCACAGACCAACTGCATATTCAACAATATCTTACACACACAAGTCACTTTCACACATGCAGCCGCGTGCAAACACGCTGGTTGGTATGCTTCAGTCGTCACCTCCCTTCGTTCATCCCCACACCATGTGAACGCTGTTGTTTGAAGCCCTGCCTCTTTCATGTGAGGGGGGAATAACAATAATTTGTCATTGTAATCTGCTGGGTCGCACAGGGGTGAGCAGGGAATAAGAAGAGGCAATCAAATAGGAGGGACTTTGGAAAAAGAACAAGCGAAGGATTTTGATTCATCACTCTGTCCCCACAACAGAGATTAATATTTGAATGTAATTAGAACCTTCCTGGCTATTACTGACCAGACTGAATGAAATAATCTGTGTAAGCCAGAGCGAGATTGAGGAAGACAGGTATTTCATTAAAGCTGCAGGAGAGAGCGAGGAGGACGTATCACTTACTGGCCAAATGAAAGAATGATTGGATATGTTGAGCAGGTGAGAATAAGGAGGTACTGAGCATCCTAATGAGGACAGATATCATTACCACGAGCAGGTGATTCATTTGTCCACTCTGCTTATCATTTGGCTAACGTCAGATGAGGCATAAAGTAATGGCAAAATGGAAGACCGTTTTGTGCAATTGAATTGGATTTCAGAAAATCACTTCCAAAAGATCAAAACTAATCAAAACGACGATGAAGTAAAAATGTGTCAGTTGATCACTCCCACGATCTTTTTAAATGGTTCAAGTGGCATTTTTATCATAAAAGTCTCAATATACACTTCAATGTTATGGATGTTGCAATTGATTAGATTTGGCCATAAAAGCGTTGTCGCCCTGCTTGGGTAATCCACCGACCACCCAAACCTCATAAAAATATTTCCTTATAGTGTCTGCGTCATGCATCTGTCCAACTCTTCTCACACTGAGACTGAAGGGTGTAGATGGTCTGTCAACCTGAGTGACAATTTGGGTTTTCGGAACTACCAGTACTGCTCTGCCAGAGGATCACAAGTAGCAATCAGGCATGTAGAGACCCAGCAGATCACAGCTACAAGCAGGAGTCTGATCATGCAAGGCATTAAAACAGGCAACAGGCAGTGCCGCAAGGACTGCTGTGATGTCTTTGCTTCTCACAGAATGTTAAAAACCTGCCAACATTGTTTTGTATAAGTAGTAGTCTTTTGGCTGAACATTTCCCACAATGCCTAGGACTGCTTGGCTTTGAAAACTGAATACCGTCTCAGCTATGGAAGTGTGAAATCCTCTATGGATTTCATAGAAGTCCATCACTAGTCCTATGGATGGACTAGTGATGGACTTCTTCAGCAGTGGTGGATTTGCCATATTAGACACAAGCTGAACACAGATTGTATCTGTGTCAGTAGCTTAGCGGTGTTTTATAGCTTTGTTGTCTGACCATCTAAAGCTCATCTATGTGTCCTCAGAAGCTGTTCATTCAACTTCATCTCTGTCCAGCTTGGCTCATTATATTTTATTTCTTTAAATGCCGAACCTTTTGTGCATGCTTTTGCTCCATCCTTCTCCATTTGCTGTACAGTTATGTGCAGTATAAGTCTCAGAAATAATCATGTATTTTGTGAGACATAATTTGAACCTCAGACCTGCTCTTGACTAATACAGAATATTGTTATTGCACCAAGATGAGAGAACGCAAGTATGCTATAAACAATTTCATCTACACTTCATTGTTGAAAGTTGAAACGATATTACTTAAACTACATTTTTGGCAACTGCAAGCATAATGTCATCAGATCGGATGAGTAAAACCTTTGGAACAGGATTCACTATCACAATCAACACATCAGATCGCTCAGAAAATGAGAATCCCTATAACCAATAGAACAATTAAGTGCTGCAAAGCAGGATAAATGAAATGGCAGTGATAATTCTATTGGCTGAGCCTCCAAACCAACCTTCGCTTCGCCTTTCAGTTTCTCCGACAAACCTGTGTTGGATGGCTCAGACACCTGGTTCGGCTTTAGTTTGGCTAAACTTGCGCTCGCTTTGACAAGAAATTAGATCCAGTTGAGCATAAAGCAGCAATTAAAATAACTAGGAATAGAGATGCTGCACTTTTGACACTGTTGGGATCCACTCTCATCAACTAGATGTCCTGTTCATTTTTAATCCATAGACTGAGAACAACCGTGTGCAGATCTAATACAGTCCAAATAGCCTAAAGGAGAGAAGACCCTGGTGTTGACTTGTGCAAGAAAATGATCACAAATAGTTGAAAATGGGACATAAACACCAGTCGCCACTCCTAAAGGCAAACATTTTATATGACCATTCACATCCCAGTCACATTTCCCTGCTCCTTGAATGTCACAGCTATCGCACCAGTCCTCCACTGGCACCAAAGGCTGTCACTGGGCGTAAATTACTGAGGGGTTTCATATGAATCAGATTCATAAGACACAAACTTCAATCAAGCTCTCACAGCACGCGTGCACCGCTGGAAATGTGTACTCATGCAAGCAATACTGAAATTTTCCCAAACTGGACAAGCCGACATGCAACGGTCTCAATCTTCAGTGCTGCGCTGCTGTCACTCACGAGCGCACAAACACTTACGGCATGAACCGTGCTGCTGCGAAGGCAGGGGCAGTCATAGTGGAACCTCATCCATCTGACGACCAGTCCCTCTCTTCCTGCCCTCCTCAGCTGCAGCTCATGTTCTGTCAGGGTTAATGAGCTTGTTGAGGGTTGAGTGATGGATCAGAGTGGAACTGTAGAAAGCCTGCAGTATTCAGCTCCAGTGCTTAACAACCACTGAAGGACCTCCATATACTGAATGCAAACTAAAGCTAATAAACCCACTTTAAATCCAAACTTAGTTTATTAAATCCAAAAGAAAAAAAGCTAGGTAAGGTTTTGGAAAATATAGCAATGTGAGCTCTTGGACCACTCTTTTGGTGTGTTAAGTCTAAGCATTATGGTGACACATTGTATGATAAAACTTTTGTGGCGTGGTTTAGGAAGTTAAACACATCTGCAGTTGGCCACCACCAGTGTCATGGTGGTGGCCTACATCGCCGTAGATGCTGTTTGGCATTTTCGGGTATAAAATCTCAAGTGGAGGAGATGTGCATGAATCGGGTACCTGAAAATTGCCTTCCTGTTTTTTGCATATGAGACGGCTCTGTTGGCTTCATCAGACCTGCAATCAGTTTATGCTAACACAGTGACCTGTGACCTCTTAGGCAATTCAAAGACCAGGCAGGTTCCCCCATTGTGGATCATCTCTAAAGCTTTTGCTGTGTGAGGGTTAGGGTTAGGGTTAGGTAGCTGATTTTGGTGTTGTGATGGAGAGACTGATTGGCCTTGACGAAGAGGTCAGATTTAGAAGTTTGGATGAAGGTGGCGTTCTTTCATCGGTGTAGATAGGATGTGTGGATGTGATCAGCATAACGACCATGGGGCCATCTGGCAATATGTCAGGTATAATTGGATGTCATTTACATTGCAGCAATATGACAGCCTATCCAAGCAGATTATTGGACCCAAGGAGATGGTGTATACTCCAAAGAGAAGGGGTGATACGATACTGATCCTTGGAGTACCGCGGAGAAAGGATGGGAGAAAAACTTTTATTGTTGCCATGACATCCTGGAGGAGTGGCCCGCTGAGACCAGAAGCGAGAACACAGAGAGCAGGCTGAGGTTGTTCACAGCATCGGACCCTGCTGATTGGTTCAGCAAGATAATCGCTTTAAGGGCTTAAAACCTTCAAGCCTCCGCCGCTGACAACAGAACAGTTTTATTGAGATGGTCCTCCTGAGGGCCAAATTCTTTGGGTCAAACTGGGAGGAATTCTAAGACCAAGTGGGAAAACCAAGCTCTCCATTCATTTATATGAGGGGAGCCAATAAATGGAAGCAGGGAAAACGGCTGCTAAATCCTCAACTTGAGCTTGTTTGAATGTGCTTATAAATGGTCCTAAAGTTGGTCAAGCATCCATCTCGTGTGATTGCTGGTACAAGGTGAAATATGGCTTGGCGGTTTGTGGGGAGGGGGTGCTGTGGGTATGCTGGTACAACAGAGAGGTGAATGAGAAATAAACCTGGGGTTTTAGACTTTTCGTTATCTGTTGGTTTTTAATTAGTCACTAAAAGGTATTAGGTGATTTAACATATTACCAGAAATTATGGTTATTTTGTTTAGTTTGTTTTCTTTCTTTTTTTTTTTTTTTTATCATAAATGTGAGTGTGACTGTGTGAGAGCAGAATAATGAGAAGGAGTGTGGCTGGGCGTGTTGTGACTTCAGCTCTGGCTCCCTCTCAAGAACAATGGCCGCTTTGGCATGGGTTACATTACCATAAAGTCCTTTGCGTCACATGTAAGTGGCTTTTGATCAAAATTATTAACAGTCAGTGGAGCAAATGTAAGATATGTAAAACTGAAATTGTATCCCCTTTAAATAAGCTACAGCAAATATGTTCAGTGTTTTATTAACTAAGTGCTCAGATGTGATGTGCTTTAAAGGAATTAAATGCTAGCAAGGGTTGCTGAAATACGGGCCATTTTCTCCCGGAAGTGCTTAATTCTACTACTGTAAAGCCAGAAAAGAGCCCACAGCTCCGTGTTTGACCTCTTGACTGTATTTCTGACCCTGCTCTTGTCTCGCAGCAGCCAAGCATCAAAGTTATTAGCGGCCATCTACCAATCTAAGCAGGCAGCCAATTTGGTGACTCCTATTCCATTAAACTGTGTGGCAGATACAAGAATGTGGAGGTCCGGATGTTGATAAAAAGAAGCACAATAGATGTATTTATGAGACCAGGGGCTCATAAAGCTTCCACTTCTCTAGTCTGTGTGCAAAACCTTTGAAAACTGAGCACAGCCAAGCTCTGACTTAAACACTTAATATATCATGCCTGGGAAAAATACCCTGCTGAATCTTTCGGCGTGTTCTTGTTCTGCCTGTAAGATAATGTGTGAGTGTCATGCCACTGCAATCATTTGTGGGAGCTTGCATGATTGTGCACATTTGTTGGGGCCTCCTCTGTTTTTCTGCCGTTTGCATGCCTGTTTCCTGTTCCAGCCGATATTCTTGTCTCGCCATACCCAGCTAGTCAAAGTGTATTTTCTGTTCCGCGGCTGATTTATGGCCTGCTATTGCTGGTGGTCTCTGATATTGTTGAATATTGCAGACTGTGATTGCCTCCTCAGACCCCTTGCCACTCCGTACCCTGTACTGTCACTGGAAGGCCCCCCTGAGGACCTTACATACACTCTAATTGGTTTGGGAAGGATTTGGCAGCCTTTGAACTAAAGACAGAGACAGAGAGGAAAGAGTGAGGCAGAGAGACAGAGAGACGCTGTTTGTGTGGAAGGTGGTGCGCTTTCTTGTCGGCTCTTTGTCCTCATTCGTGTTGTTTGCGGGTGGGATGCGAGGCGAAGTTAAAGCGATACGTTAAAACAGTATGCATTTTCCTCTTGAATAAACAATATTGACATGCGCAGTAATGCACGTCACATGCAAAGTAGCCCTCAAATTGGACAGATCAGGCTGGAGTGAAATGCATTCACATGCGGACACAGAAAGGGCAGATAAAACGTGTCAGCCAGACAGAAAACTGTCAATTAAAAATGATCTCTGAAAGCCAGGGCTATTTTGAAGTCAGACCTACTACTGCCATCTCATCCAGTGTAAGTCTGATGAGGGGAGTTGGTTATGAGACACAAATCTCCGTTTTATCTTTGGGACTTTTTAATGCTAATATAGAGTCAGAGTAAAAGAGGACATTATAGGAAAATTAGCTGAACACGGACAGTTCTGAGTGTGAATGTGCCAACAGAAATTTTGCAGGACAATTCCAGTGAAGTGGTACTTTCAGCGTCTCAGACAGTCAGCCTGTCAATCAGTAGGCAAAGCCATTATCTGAGTAATCCATGTTTGGTGTGAATCGATGACTGATTTCAGCACAGTGAAAACTTCCTTTGCTTGAAACAGGAAAGGAGGTACACATTGTATTTGTGTCAGTGCTGGCGGCCAACCCTGCTAATTTGTAATTGAGAAATGTTGTTTGTAAAAAAAAAAAAAAAAATGTTAAGTGCCCGTCAACACCAGAAGAATTGGAGTGATTTGGTCAGTATGAGGTTTTGTGTTTGTGTGTGTAAGATATAAAATCTGTTGGGTGATTTTTGAGTGCTTCACCTGACCTCAACCTCTGATTGAATATAGAATACAATTACATCTCATCATATGATTGTTTAAAAAAAAAAATCACTTGACTCAACATGACAACGAAGAATTATTACAGCCAAACAGTGTGTCAGTACTCAAGTTTCATCTTGTGTTGTTTCTTTTTTTTTGTTTGTTTGTTTGTTTGTTTGTTCCTCAGTGATAATTAATACATTATACAGGACTCATATTGTGTTCACCTGGTTGGTCTGTGTGTGTCAGTCTGTGGTCACTGAGGCTTCCGCTGTAGCAGGAAGTTGATTAGAGCCAGTTTGGATCTCTGTGGGCAGATTTGGCTAACGTTAAGTTGCAAAAGCTTTAAAGGTGCTTATCTGTGATCCAAATTCAGAAGTCAGATACTGTTAGGTTAATTCAACTACTTGTCTTTTCTTCTTTGACAGAGAAGTTTTGGTTGCTATTATTATTATTATTATTATTATTATCATGATCAGACTACTGCTGCGAAGTGCACAACTAGCCAAGCAAGCACAGCTTTGTGAGAAGGGTAGCTCTTACTCCAGCACCGGCTTGTGGCGGCTAATAATAAGCTGACAGACTGAGTCATAGAGAGCCGGTGCATCCAACAGCAGGATAAATTGCCCCCAAGAAAGGTCCATCTCTATTTTCTTTGGGGTTTCTTCGACATAGGAACAAAGAAGGGTAGACATCCTAAATACAAAAACAGATTTTTTTTTATTTTATTTTTTTCTTCAGTTTCACATTTTATGAATCATATATGTTTTGGCCGCCTGGATTTGGCCAGTTGATGATCACTGCTTTACAATGTTACAACTGCCTGCCAGTCATTTGCTGGGCCTCGAGAAGAGAGACACCAAAGTTCACTGCTCTGTTGATGTGTAGGGGAGGCGAGGGGTGGCGGGGGGAGGCAGGTCTTAGTGATGGATGACAAAGCCCAGCTGAGAATATTGCTTCCTTAATAAAAGCTGCCCTGCAATCTTCACACAGCTAACGGTGTATTTTTTTTTTCCCTGTGTCTCCCTCCGCCCTCCTCATTCCACCGTCATTTTTAAGAGCGAAAACTGGTTTAGGTGTCAGAAAGAATGATACCCCTCCTCAGACTGCAACTCACCTCTGAGCAGTATCCAAAGCTATATTCACACCAAGTGGCTCTTTATTGGCGTTGGCTGTTTTTTCTTTTTTGTTCTTGTTTTACCAAGGGCCCTGAACAAACAAGAAAGACAGAAGACATCATCAAAATTTCACCACCTGACTTAAAACCCCAAATGATGTTTCTGTCTTTATTTGGCAGTTGCAAGCCAACAAAGCCATATACAGTGAGTTGGTGGTCGTGAATCCGGAAGATCGTCATTAACACAGAAGCTGGTCTCTGTTCTTTATGTGATTTGACTGTTAATGACCTGGTCCAAAGCTGCGCAGCTGCCATCAGAGCAACAAGATGTAGGGCTCTATTTTAAGCGCCTTTTACCTTTCGCTTTAAAAGCCAATCCACCCGGAGAGATCGCTATTATATCCATGCAGTGTTTCACACGGCATTTGATTTTTTTTTATTTATTTATTTATTTTTTTTTCATTGTGAGTTTCCCAAATATTGTAACTAATAATGTCTGAGCACCAACGAGCTGAGTGACTAAAAACTGAAGAAGCAACAGGACAAATAACATCAGACATATTTCATGTTAGATTATATCCCATGAAATGTGAAAACAAACAATTCATTAGGGATTTCGGGATTAGCTGATGGCACTTTTACGACGTGTTTATGCTTGTTGTGCCTAAGATGCCACACACTCCGTGTGTTTTAGAATTTTTCAGGGTATTACATGATACGAAATAAACACTTATCACACAAAGATATTCGCCAGTAGCTCTCATATCGTTCATCGCACGTTCAAAAGCCTTACGTTTAGCTGAATCTCAATGCTCTCCATTTCTTCAATGTTTCTAAATCTTCTTTGCATCTTGGTTGCACCTACCTGAGCACGGAGGGACATTCACGCCACACTTGACATTTCGAAAGCATTGTTTATATCACTTTGGAGATCTGTGAATACCTGAGGGTTATTTAATTAGCTAATTTATTTCATCCAGTAAAACCAGTAGTATTTCAACATAGCTGTGTGTTTGTTCAGCAGTTGGTTTATGGCGCTCAGGTGGGCTGAAAATGGACCTGAGATGGGTTCAGAGATGGAGGGAGTTTCAATTAAATCATTCTAAGGCTTTTGGTTTAACTCAACCTGAGGAGTTTCCTCTGATAAATCCTGCGACAGACCCAGTCAGACGTGGCCTATTGCTTCATCATCCTCGTTTGCAAAGGCCAAAGAAATCAACACATCATAAATCAGAAGTGCTACGGACAGCTAACATTTCATTCCAACAAACTTCATGACCTCGACATACAGCTAGAGTCTTACTCATAATCCATAATGATTCACTCATCAGAGAGAGACCCACAACATGTGACAAGACTATTGCACCACTGCCTTGTTGAAGCAGCTCTGGCTCCCCTGACCTCTGCTCCCTGGAAGAAAGATTCAACTTTTGTCATTGCGCGCGTGCGCGAGTGTGACCGTGTATATTGGAATGTCTAGAAATGGCGACATCTGCTGGAAAGCTGTCGGCATTTTATGCAAAAGCCGTGGTGGAGGCAGCACTGAGACGCTGCAGTCCAGTAACCTGTAACATAATGTAGAAATAATGCTGCGATAGTTAATGAGTGAAAGTCAAACATAAGAAACCCTACAGGAGTCAAAGCACATACAACTGCTCTTTAGCTGCTGCTGCCCCCCCCCACTGAAGTCTCGTCTGGTACGGTGAAGTCGACTGAGACTGATGTGGCGGAGGAACTGCAGCAGTTTAATCCGGTTCCAAAAGGACACAAGGGCAGAAAAGCTTAGGATAGATACGCTCTAATTAATTGTTACACTGGCCGGTAACAGTCGCCTGCACTGCAAGAAGGTGAACGGTTTGTCAGGCTTCTATCATCCCAGACACATAATAGCAGAATTCAATCTTTATGAATCATCTTTGAGGTGTCGTCGGGGCGTTATGTGCCACCTGAGTGGTGGACAACAATTGCAGGAAGCAGGAGGGAAGTCTTTTTGGCTCCTTTTCAGGCGAGCATTAAAGACGCTCTCAAAAAATGTAAGCACTCGTGGAAAACTGCAGCTTAGCTGTGAAGAATTATTGGGAGCAATAACACACAAGAAAGGGGGGGAAAAAAACAAAAAAACAACTCTGCTTTGATATATCGGAATGACCTTCAAAGTATTATTTGAGTATATGAAATTTGGTTTCAACTGCAAAGAATCAGATGGAAAAGTGACAACCACAAGTCAATTGTCGCAGGTTATCTCGGACAATCGCGCTAGGTTGTCCAACCCTCGGGTTTCTAATGTGGTTATTTAAGAGCTGCTCTGATGTGGCCTTAACTGAGACAGTTACTCAAATCGGAAGCTAATCAGAGGAGGAAGTAACGGCAGCAATGAGTCCATCTACCTATCTACCTGTTAGTCTGCCTGTGGTGGGGAATACTCCTCTAAGTACTACTGTGTTTGAACGCCGTGTCAGTGAACGCAGCCTTGCCCTGCCTGTCCCCAAGCCAGTCAATTAAGGCCAGACACTGAGACACCTGGTCCAGTATCAGTCCCTGCTGTGGCTGTTTGTATTTGGTGCCTCAGGTATGTACAAAGATATATTTTACCCCCTCTCCCCCTCTTTTGTACTTTTGTCATTCGGCCCTCTGTTGGTGGCTTTTTGTGGTTTAATTTCTTCGGCTGCTTTGTTAAGCCAACTGGGCTACATTACACAGTTTGTTTTAACTCTTTGTGCCAAGTTCTTTTCCCGTTCAGAAGCTGAGTGCCAATATGTGGTGCAGCGGAGGACAGATGGACAAAGTAGTGTCTCTGCAAATCAAACACCCCGTCTTTATTTGCGTCGTCTTAAGGGGGAAATTAAATTAAGACTTTCCGTCTCATAAAAGCACATGACCGTCCTGTGACTTTTTTTTTTTTTTTTTTTTCTTCTCCCCCCCTTTCAACTTTCATGTCTCTCAGTCACTGCTGCTGTTGTCAGTATCCAGACTGAACAGTTTGGGGTGAAGATGTTTCCAGTCCGCTGGTACCTTGCAGCTCTCCTGATGGTTGGTGCCTCTGAGCTCTGCTGTGCTGGACCACTCCATGCCCAGTGCAAAGTAGAATGGTAAGGTGTGTTTGTCGATGATTACAGCTGTGAAATCGTCTGCTGCGTTTGGTTTTCATGACAAAAACTCTTTTTAGAAGTGAAAGAGCGAAATTAATAACTGCGTGTTTGAGTTGGAGCCTGAACAAGCTTTTATCTTAAGTCTTAAGTTGTTACTTAGTGTTCAGTGAATTCAAACCGACCTGTAAAATAATTGTCAAGCTGCTTTTACCGCTTGCCACTTTCCATTTCTCATTCTTCCACTGCAGCTTGCCGACCTACTTTCGCAGCTGCTTCTGTTACTGTGACTACAATTATGATGTTGACAAAATAACAAGAAAAGGCTAAGCCAAACGGGAACCTGCACAGGTTATACTGAAAGTAGAACACCGCCTTCTGTGGTTTGGAGGATTCATTCACGTGATTCGGTTTTATTATTAAACAGTTGGCTGGATTGGCCACCAGGTGAATAAGGTCTAACTCGTACCAGGGCGATGAACCACACTCTGAGTGGTGCTGTAGGAGAGGACAGGGGGTCATGGGGTGCAGCCCGGTAAACATCATGGCTTCCTCACTGCTACGCTTTTATATTTCCTCTGTGCAAATGGAATCTGTCACCTGAAAAAGGCTCTTCATGCCTTGAATGGCCTTTATAAATAACCAGCTACAATAGCTATTTCACATGTGGATTAAATTATTATATTCCTGGGTACAAAACAGGAAACTGCATCAGAGTATGGGGGGGGGGGGATAAAAGAACAAACGTGATTTCAAACATCTTAAGCGTCATTACGGATTCATTAGTTCTGTGTTTTGCATGTTTTGCATTATTATGCACATAATTATTTCTAGATACAAATAATTGCGTGCTTTTGGGAAGATGTTGGATAATCCACCATAACGACAAGCCAGTAAACTAAACATTTAGTAATTTCCTTCATCACTGCTTTAATCTGAGATCTTTTTGTTTGAGTTTGTAAAAAGCTTTCTTTATATTTCTCACGCAGGTACTTTGGCATACCATGTGAACGGGTTTTTGAAGCCCTGGTGTCACAGATTAAGAAGTGGGGAACAATGGCTGGCTGCACCATGGGAGGACAGAAGTGCCTCTACAAGGTGTGTGTGTAAAAATGTGCGAAGGTTCTTAGCCTACCTGGTAAATTTGGATTGTTTTTAGTGCTGTCTAAATTAATGCGTTAATTTAGGGGATTCATATATATTTTAAAAAAACAACGCAGTTTTGTTTACTTCCTGTGGCAGCTGACCTCTAACCTTTTGCCCAATGGCCTCGCTGAGCAAAACGAGAGCGGCTTGCACAATTTGCAAATCAAAATTTAGTAACCAAATAAGTAGTTTTCCTCATGAGAAGGAAAAATGCCTGCTGAATCCACCTCTAAGGTTTCTGAGATTTTCAGTGCAGTGGTTTAACATCAAATGAACTCAGTATGAAATGAACTGGGGCAATTACCTGCTCGTGTATGGTGGCAGTGCGTATTCAAGGAAATGAGCAGCCAATCAGAAGTTAGAAAGCTGGTCGGCTGAACCCAAGTTCCAGCTTCTCACTGTCACTTCTGGCTCAAAACAAAGAAAATCATCTGCTCTGTGTAATTGCCTCTGTTTGGTGTGTGTTACATCAGAAACCTTTCACACCACGTACAACGTAAATTCAAAAAAAATAAAAATTAACAGAATTATCTATGCAACAGCTTCAGCAAGAGCTTTCAGCACATTAGTTTAACTGACTACCATAATAACTGGAGTTTGCCTGCTGCTTTAACCGAAGACTGTCTTTCCCAGATATAGACAATTTAAAAAAATAACAAAAATATAGATCATTTTATTTTATGCTTTGTTATATTTTTTTTGTTGGGATAAAGAGGCCTGGTTGGTTGAAAGGTTTAAACAGACCCAAAAAAAAAAGAAAAAAAGTCCTTGATCTTGGTGTTTCTCGCAACATGAAGAATAAAAGCTCCAAAAGAAGGTGAGCCTTATTTCGCCGGCTTTTAATCAAACGTGGTTTTTGTTTTCTCTCTACAGCTCCGGTCTGCATCAGTTCACTTTATAGCAGCCAAGCACACCACTCCTTTCAAGGGCTACGTGGATGACATCAACATCCGGCTGGTTCCCTATCACTTCTTCACTTGCTGTCATGTTTGGGTAAGTTGTCACTCTCTAACTGATTATCTGGCTGTTTCTGGAAAAAGTAGAAACAAGACCATGACATTGCAACGTTTTATTACTAAGTCCCATGTGCAAACATTACTGGCATTAAATGAAGTTACCTGGTTTAATAAAAAAATTTAGAAAAATTTAACTATTAATGTAAACATCAAAACAGAAGAAATCCACGAACACGCCAAAGATTTATTGCTGCTTTCAAGGAGCACCGCAGATTTTTGTCCTTAAGCATCTAGGTCATGCTTCAAATAGCATTTTTCAAAAGGAGAAAACGGAAAAGCTAACAATGTATTTGCTATTTAGAATGTAAATATAATGTCAGTCTACTGGTCAGACACAGCTGCAGGAATAAAGTCATGCTCAAACACACATTGAGTCATGCAATAAATCATTCAAACTTATTGGTACTGAATTCAACAACTTGTGTAATAATTCAAGTGTGTTCTTAAAAAGGAGAAATTAAATGATTAAAAATGCTTGAGCCTGCCATCTGGTGGACAAATAAAGTTTTGCACATTTTAGATGTCTCGGATACAACTGTTCAACTGTTCAACTCTTGACAGAAGAAAAACAGGGGTTAATTTAAATTTTTTTTTTTTTTTTTCCACCATCTTGGTATAAAAGTAGATTACCTGAAATGTGGATAATACACATGTTCTGCTTTTTTAACTCAACTGGGTTGTTATCTGCATAATCCAGTTACCTGATCCATCCGTCTTTCTCACTTCATGTGTGATTCTGTGCAGCTTTGGTGTGTGTATGTGTAAAACAGTTGTCTCCTCCTCTAGGCCATGTCCGTCTCCGAGTCCTGGTACGTCTTTAAAGACCACGGCACCAACTACTGCAACCTCTACAACCTCATGGAAGGTACGATTCCCTCAGCGGCCCTCTTCCTGCCCGACATGCTAACCTCAGACTGTAAATGCATTTGATCTGCTGGTTTTAAATCTGATGTGGTGAAAATCAGGCATATGGCTTTAGTTTTACTGGAAGCTGATTTACATATCAGCTCTTGATTGAGTAATAGTTTGTTGGTCAGGCTCTTTGAGAGGGACATTTTTGTTGAAAGTAGAATCATATCTCCTGATTGATAAATCAGGAGTGCTATTACTTTTCTGCAGTCACAGAACTTAGCCATCGCCGCTGACTACACTAATGAGACATGGACTTCTTGTTTCCCCCCGTTCCCTGTGCTCAAATGCACAAAACTCAAATTCAGCCAGATTTTTAATAAGGCAAGTTGTCCTGCTGCTGGTTTCTGCAGTGTTAAATCAGTAAAACGCGTTTTGTGAGGACATTTCCAAGCTGCTGTTCTGCAGACCTGAAATCATGACTTATACCTGCTACTTCATTATCTTACCTCTATTACTGAAGTCCAGCCACTGACGGGACTCTGGGTCTGAGCAACAGTCTGCAGCTGTCTTAGATATCTGCTATTGATCCCGTCCCTTTCCTGCAGACTTAGAATGTGACGCTCCATTTATGCAAAAAAGCATGTTGCTGCAATCTGGCCATCAAGTATGTTTCCAGCCAAATAATTCTTTTTTGCTGTTTATTTGTATAATGTAACGTTTCTGTGGCCAGATGCTCATCATACTTTTTTTTTTTTTTTTTCTTTTTCTCCTGTCATTTGTGGAACAGGAAGTGGTCTCACTGAAGCCAGAGGTTATAGAGAGGTTACCAGCGACTTCCAGTGTACCCAGCGCTCCTCTGCTAACTGCACGATCTACTGAGCACTCATAACTAACCATAGACCATCACGGTATGTCAACATTAATCAATGGGTAGTTTTAGAAGTTGAGAATTTCTTTTTTTTCTCCCCCCATTAGGCAGTGAATTTTCACTGAACGTATTTAGTCTAAACCACATCTAAATGTATTCACATTTTAATGCATGGTACAATAATCACACATTTTAAACCAAGTGTTGTCTCATCTTCATCAAATACCAACATGTTTTCTAAATCGGGTATTATTAACTGTAGTCCTTTTACTTATTTTTATGCCCCCCCCCCTTTTTTTTTAAGTTCACTTATTTTACTTTTGCAGTATATCATATTTCCCCATTTGTTTTGTATTAAACTTATTGTGAAAAACAAATAGATTATTAAACTATTAGATAAAAAAAAAAAATCTTGTTAAAATGTATTAGCTGAATTAATCATTCTTATCCGATATGAATTTTATTAAGCGGTCTATTCTATTCTGTAGCAAATAGCTGGACTCGGCTCAGAAGGGGTCAAAAACCGATAGACACACAAGGAGGGGAAACACAGCTGGAGTCAAGACACCTTGAAACTAATGACTCAGCACAGACTAACCTTCTTGTTTTCACACCCATCACAGAACATGACTGGAAATTCCTTCCCCTGCACGGTGTGTTTATTCAGGCCTTTCCTTTAATTTGTCACCCATCTGCAGTGGTAAGTACCACAGACATCCAGCAGAGGGTGACATTTAGCCATGTTGGCTCCATGGTTTCCCCCCCTGCAATGCAACGTGACTTTCATGTCAGGTAAATAATAAAAGCAGGCTGCACGCCAGATTTTTCTTTTTTATTCTTTAATAAGAAAAAGATTTCTCTTTTGTATTTTTCTTTACACATTTTAAGGCATCATGCACAAACCATAATTCAAACTGAAGGCATTATGCTGACCCTCTACCAAAAATTGTGTTCTAACATTTAAAGATTTGTTTAAAAATAAGTTTGTACAAATATGGCATGTAAGCTGGCATGTCAGTGAATCTCAAAGCAGAACATCACCTGCTTTCACAGTTCTTGTAAACATGGCTTTGAGCAAAACAGAGCTGAGGAACAGATAAGACAAAGAGAACGCATGCTTCAAAGTGGGGCTAATTTCCCTGAAAAGCATGCAATGCATTTTAAATCATATTTACAATGCATCATTTTACTGAGTTATTTTTTTTTTTTATCGTATCAATTAAAGTTAAGACATTAAAAAGTTATTGACAATAACAGAAATGCTGACAGATGTGTCCACAATATTCCCAACCGAGAGTCCCCACAGACATTGTTCTCATTGGTCAACGAACAAAACAAGATTTTTTTTTATTTTTTTTTTTTGAAATGGCAAGCATTGTAGCTGTACTTCCTGACAAATATTCCCACATTTCCATCTGGAGAGTTAACAACCTCAAAAAATTAAACATTCTTTCTTATTTTTGTGTATTATCTTTACAATTTTGTGTGGAAGCAAGGGGGGAGAAAAAAAAAAAAATCTTGTTGTGTCCACCATGGCAGACATTCGGGAGGTGCCGGTAGCTTTTGCACAGTTGTGTCCAGTTGTGCTCTTCTGAACTGATCCGTGTGTGTTATACTATATTGAAGACCATGGAAAGATATTGTTCATATGATACCTGGATCCAGCCATCCTGATCTGTATCGTACCGCCTGAACACATCAGTCAACCTCTGTGGAAAGAAGACGTAACGATTTTTACTTTCCATACATCGTACACTGCAATTTCTTATTCCTCCTAAATGGATATACAAGATGATGCATTCAACTCTAGCTCAGAAAGATGACAAGAGAATATTTGACACCTCTAGTTATTATGACGGCATAAAGAAGGATCTCCATGTCAGTTCAAAAAAGGGAAATTATAGGTGATCACCTGTAGTACAATACAGCACTGGATGAAGTCATCAAAGGCCACCTGTCCCTTCCTTTGGCGGTCGAACTTCTCTATCAGTGTGCTGTAGAACTGGTCTGATAGACGATAGCCTGCACACAACAACAACACCACCGTCAACAAGCAGCACTACATAGTCTCTTTTTGTCAGTTTTTTGGAGTGTGGAGTTCAAACAGCTTGAGTCTTCTTGGTTGTTTACATTACACAGCTTACATCAGCCAACTAGAACGTCTCAATAACCAGTTTAATGATACTGGACAACATATCCATAAAAACCTTGAGGGCAATAGCAATTCATTTAGCTGACATAGCAAATTCAGAAGTAACTCTTCCCTGTCTGCATGTTACACTAATCAATGTGAACTGGGGGATTTAAAACATCTCAAATTTCATCAGAAATGTGTGGGATCCTTTTCTAAATCAAATCTACCACCACGCTAAACACTTTGCACTACAAACCACATTCACCCATTTCTGCACTCCTGCAGCACATTTCTATCACTAAAGGTGATGTATCCAGGAAGGGTGTGTGGTTTGTGGCTGTGACCTGTTCAGCTGAGTCACAGCATGAATGTAAAATAAGGAAAGACTATGCCCTTATTACAAGTGTCCCCATGGCATGCTGAGGAGGCCAAACACACAAACACACAACAGACAGCTACTGGAAAGACAAAATCTTAACTACTGACCCAGAGAAAGAACAATCCTAGAGACAGCCACGGTACCCTCCACAACACTGATTAAAATGAAGTATACAAGCATACTTTGCTGCTCACCGAATCCAGTCAGTGCCTGTTTAAGCTCGTTCCTATCAATGAAGCCGGAGTTGTCCCTGTCGTAGGTCCTAAAGATGTTCTGCCAGTCTGTGATGTACTTCCACACACCGGCAAACTCGTTGAAGTTCACCCCACCTTTATTTTCCCTGTCAAACATGGCTGGAGGAAAGAAGAAAGAGGTTGAGAATCAGGCGGATTGTCAGAGATATCATTCACCCTTCGTCTCACACACTTGGGACGAATCCTATAACATGAAAGCAATCATGCCACCACATAGGACTTCATGATAAAATTATACTGCAGAATTATAAGGGAGAGTTGTTTGAGCCCCAGTCCCATATGGTTCTGTCCGATTACCTCCCGACAAAGCAATAACAGGAGGACTTGCTATAAAAGGATTTTTCTGGGGACTGAGTCTAGTACTGTGGGAACGGGAGGTGATGGAATTATAGAGATTAACGCTGCATGTCGCACAACAAAAAGGAAACAACTTGCATAAGAGACTAGGACAAAAACATTTAGAAATTTTTGAGAGGAGAAATAATGGAAATATTGAGTAGTTGAAAAGGTTTGCTGCAAAAAAACAAACAGCATTGCAGAACTGCAGACTAGTAAAGTAAAGACTAGCAAATGGATCAAGGATGATTATTAAATGTCTTTTTTTTTTTTTTTAAATCGATATGCTTGTTAACCATTTCATCTTTTTCAATTAACAGTTTAAAAATAGTCTTGCATAGTGTGTGAGCTCAGTGTCGTTGTAGTTCATTGTGGGTATTTACGTACATATGACGGAGCGGACTGTCACTGGGTTGAAAGGGGTCCATGTACCTGTGAGACAGAAACATAGTAGTTATGTATTGTTCTTACCGCAAATACCAAGAATAGTCTCTATTTAGGTATTTGTTGGAAGAATAGAATTTAATAATCATGAATGGCTGATTAAAAACAATGTATCATTGAGCCACACAGGGAGCAATTTAGATGCCTTTTTCTTGTACACACTTTTGGCAAAGTATGGAAGCTGAGAAGGGCTACAACAGGTTTCATTTTATTTTTTTGGTTTATTGGCTTCAGGTTAAAGTTTTTGTCACCATCATTCAACTAACACGTTTCCCAGAGATGATTATTTATATCATGCCTGTATTTATTTTGTAAGATGGACCCATTGCTGTATCGCAACGTACTAACACGTTAAAAAGCCATGAACAGTATTAGTCCACTCACAATAATAAACAACAACACAAGACAATACACAAGGATTTTTTTTTACGAGCAATTACATCATCACCACAAGACAGATGATAAAAGAAAAACAATAATTTTTACTTGCAGTACAAATTATGTGTGAAAACACCTGCCAACTATATGGTTAGAGAAAAACTAAGCCATTAAACTCAGCAGGGTCTTTACTTTATCACCGCCTTTACACGCTCACTTCTCAAGAAGATGAGATTTATCAGGCCACCTCCAACCTTGCTGGCTCACCATCTCACTTTATTACAGAGAGGTCGACCTTTCAGGACTAGAAATAAAGAGAGGTGAGAAGTAAGTGCTGGAAGCAGCAGAGAATAAAGGAAAGGAGTTGAAAGAGCAAGAAACCACGAAGGAAAAGGAGAAGAGATAGAAGAGACCTAACCGGGACAACAAAGGGAACAAAGAAACATTGACAAACAGAGAAAGGAAGGCGCACAAAACATTCACAGTTTAGTTTTTGTTGCAACTTGAACTCTTGCTGAGTTGAGACCCCTCCCTGCAACTATATCTGCAGACCGTAAAGCATTTTCTGCTGAATTTTAACATCTCACAGCCGTAATGCAGAGCCTCTGACAGCCTGTGTTGTTCCAGGCTAGTTATTTTATTATTACTCTTCACAGTTAAGCTATACTCACAGGAAGCAAGTTAGTGCTGAGATCTGTTCCACAGAGCACCATTTTAAATAGAAAGAAAGATGTTACACATGAGAGAGTCTATCAATAACCAGTTAGTTTGGGAATGAAATACTCCAAATAATCCAACCATGCACCACACATTTTAGCTTCAGTGTTCAAATAAGAAATGTGAATTTCCTCAGTGCAGCTTTGGTCGTTCTACTGATGGGAGAGGCTGTGTAGGAGGATCAGCACAACTGTTCTGGGACCAGATGTGAGGTTCATACTGGAAACAGGGTTTGGGCCAGAGTCTATATTCTTGCACTGCATCCATGGAATTGTGCAACAACTAAAGTAACAGAGGCTTATTAATGTGTGACCACTTTGTAGAACCAAGTCAGATTACCTGCTGTTTGTTTAATTCAGTGCAGTCCAATGCAAAGAAAGTCTTCTACAAGTGTATTAGAAAGTCTTAAACAGCTTTGGATTTCACTTCACGTCCTCTCAGAGATATTCCAGACATCCAATCATATCAGGATCCATTAGCAATGAAATGCTGATTGACTGGCATAAACCCTGACACTTCCACCAATGCAGCAGTCTTGAGCACAGATCCCCCCTCAACAGGAGCCACAACAGTACTGAGATTTTCAACCCTCCATACTCCAAGGTGCCTATCATGGTTCCTGCCATTAGAGTTTTGTTTTTCTTAAATTTCAAATACAATTTTAGCCTTCCTCAGTCTGTCAAGACTTAAATGTCATGACAGCTACTTGATAGAGAATTGCAAAAAATGCTGATGTACTCATATTTCCCACAGGATGAATTATAGAGACTATGGAAATCCTGTAGACAACTGTTGGACAGAATATCATACAATCTGATCCAGACATTCATAGAGCCCTTAGGATGGACTGTTAGTGCGTACATTTACTGTGTAGTAAATATCAAAAACATGCAAGACTTAAGACAATCCCCATGTAATCCCAATGATAACACCCTAAACTAACATCCTCACTCTGAGCATGGCAGCATGACATTAGCATTCAGCTCAAAAACACTGCAGTTAACACATTTGCCTTAGATTTGACACAGCTACTGTTAAAAAAAATAATATCTCTTACTTTTGACAAACTACCTAAATGAAGTGTTGATTCAAAATGATCAGAAAAACATTTCTGTGGCGCCGTTTCTGTTTGGCATAAACAGAAACACTGACATATGCAATAAGATAATATCTGCCAATATTTAGGCCCATTTGATCTAGCAATCTGGCCAGGAAAAAGAAAATTGAATCATTATCATGCTTGTTTTCCCACATACTTCACATTGGCTTTTGTCTGAAATGTGTCTCAAGCTGTTAAATTTCAAGCTAAATGTGTGGGATGTGGCCTATCAGATAGCAATGTGTCCCAGACAGACTGTGGCTGCTCAGTGTGAGGTGGCCAGTATGGTTGAGATGTGTGTGCGCGTTTTTGTTTTTTTTTTTGCCAACTGGAACAATACACCCTCTGTCCAGCCCACACACTGGTCTCTCTCACCCATGAGCTCAACCGCCAGTGGTGAGGAGGGAGGGGAGAGAGGAGGAAGGAGACGGGGAGAACGAGGGAATATATGAGGTGAGGAAAGAGGCAGACTGGATGAAAAACAGGGTGAAACGACCGCAGTGTACACATACATACAACAGTTGTGCTAGAGCTCAGTGAGGTGTTTGTATATGTATACAGTTGGCAATGCAAAATGAATGACTTTCACAGACTTCACATAAAGCACACATAACCTGGATGCTGTTTGCATGGTTTGACCTTGAATTAAAAAAAAAAAAACTGTTTGAACTATTACTTTTATTGCATAAACAGTTTACAAATATTGTAAAGAGTGATGCAATAATTTCCTAAAATGTTCGGTGTAAATGTCAGCACTGAGTGGTTTACAATATAGTGCCTTTGAATGAGGTATTGTGCAAAAAAAAAAAAAAAATGCTACCTTACTGCACTGATCACTCTTTTTAGGATTTTTTTCTGATCTTTCTGATTTTATTAGTTAGAATGGCTTGAAGAGTGACAAGAAATGGGCCTTGTAATCCATAAAGTCCTGTTTATGGGGTGCCACCTGCGCCCCACATTGATCACGCTCAATGCAAAACCTGACACATACATCTTTGGCGATTAGCTCGATCAGAATCGAAGAACTGTCGCATCCTCTGCCATGCTTGTTTCGGTTTTTTGCACCCCTACATCCGCTTTGAGTGATATGGAGAATCATTAACCATTGATTCCTAATCTTGTGAGATTCATTTTTACCCCAGGATAAAAAATATTGTCGCGAACAATACAATCACCAACCCTTTCCTCCTTTCCACCATCTAAGAAACATAAGGATTCAACGAAACCTCTGTTCATGTGTCAAGAAATTTTTGAAATAATGACCAGCCAATGGGTCACTCAGCAGGCCATTCTCAGTTTTCGTTTTGTTTTTGTGGTTTATGCCAGACAACATTCATGATGATGTCAGTGACATAAAACAAGGCCTGCAGGCAGCCATAACGGATGCCTCAGTTCATTATCCAAAAATAACATGGACTAATAGAGTCATTGAGTCCACAAAGTATCTCACTCACAAGGCAGCGGAAGCCCAACTGTACACTCAAAGCCCAAAGTAGCATTGATGATCGATAACAATTTGAAAGCTTTAAATGGGCTGGCAATCATCAGCACACACCCCCATCTAACTTGACTCCAGTAAACTCTGAGTTATACATTGCTTTACAAATGTAGAGTTGTGAAGGAAAAGTTTGTTCTACGGGCTGCTGACTTTTGTCAGTCAGCCAAATCTGAAGAGTAGGCATGTGCTCTCAATTCTCTCTCATTTCATTTAGTTAATTAGATTTATCAATCAGGCACTCGGTCTAAAAGCATTAATCTCATGCAAAGACAAAAGAGGCATTGTACCAGATTAAGCTAATAGCCAATTCCCATCTGCAAACCTTGAGGAGGTCTCAGCATTTTTTGTGCTGCTTCAACACACTTACAGATAAACAAGAGTGAGGTATGATATCTACTGTACTGAAGAAAATGACACTACAAAAAGTGTACACACAACACAGACGTGCCCATACACTTCAGGGGCCCTGAGCCAGTCACAGCTTCAGCAGGGATCATAGTCTCATTTCCAGGGACTAAGAGAGGGATGGACAGAGGAAGGAAATGGGAAATTGAGTAGAAACAGACAAAAAGAGAGAGATGTTAATAGGACCAAGGATGATTATGCCGAGACGAAGATAGAAAGTCAGAGCGAGAGAGGACAAAACAGTTAGAGGACACAGCAAAAAATGAGCCACTGCCATCAAAAAAAAAAAAACAGAAAGAAAGGGAAAATAATCATCTGCCAGTAAGAACCGATATAAATGCAGAGTATTTACGGTCTAACGTGAATCAAAATACAGGCGCCAACAATCCAGGCTTTCCTCCTCAGCCTCCAAACAACTGATACTCTCAACACACTTCCCACGAAGAAAAGCAGATGATGAAGAAAGAAATGAAGACGGGAAGTAGCATTGTGTTTGAAGCTAGCAAACTGCCACACAGGAAGCAGTGCCGTGTGTTCACTTGACTGGCTCTGTGTCACATCACAGTGAATCAGCCAAATGAACCACACTGGAAACCTGCTGTTCACTGCACCCGCATTCACTGCAAGGTGCATGCATACCACAGGGGGGTGAGAAGGCACACAGAGGACAAGGAGCACAAACATATGCTCACCTGATTATTTTTATGTCCCACATTTGTTAGTGCATCTGTGTGGAGATCCACAAGACTCATAATACACAGACATATCCGAGTACTATCCGAGTGTCAATCCTGCAACTGAACATGACACCAAGAGAACCAGCTGTTTATCGAAAAGTGTATAATATTAACAGCCTACTATGATTCATTACTGCCGTTTTATCACACCATTTTACGGCCGCAATCTAATTAAATGCTTCAGATGCAGGCTCTTAAATATTCCATTAGATGTTCACCTGCAAACTCTTGAGATGCTAGCAAGGCAGCTATGCACAGAGAAGCATCTGTTTCCTGCTCAGATACAGCAGAACAAGCAACGCAATTAGTTTGAAAAAAGTAAAATAATGCCTTCTGATAGAGGTTTTGCATACATGATTTCATGTATCTAAGTTTTACTGGGTCGAGCTTCCCAAAAAGGGCCAATGCGTGGGAAATGCTCCACTCACACTAATCAGTATGCTGAGCCAGAGCCACTGCGCAGCCTGATAACAGCTTCTTTCACTGCTGCTGGGTTTAACTCCTCTCCTTGGCCCCAAAATGGGTTTCCGTGGAGAGTAATCTGTCCAGAAGTTTTTGAATAGCTGTCTATGCTCTCCATTCATAAACTTGATAAAGAACACATTATATTTTAATGAGAAGACAAACATTGACGTATGTTACAGTTTCAATGCAAACTCTGCTTTGAAATATATTTCCCATTAATCATTCCCTTATTTCACCCTGCAGTGTCATTGAGAGCAAGGTCAAGATGGTGCAGTGTTTATGTGTGGGCATGAAAACACATCTTCAAGCACCCATCACATTGCAAGAGCTCCTCAGACTAAGCAAAAAATATAACTGACTTGCCCTTCCAAGATTTGAACAGAGAAAACGACATAACCTACACACTGGGAACTGAACCCTTAATCCTGTTGGAATCCTCCTCCTGAGCTACACAGGGCACGGAGCGACTGCACCTCCATTCCTGGCAGCTGTAATCCTCATATCCACTGGGTCCATTTTAAGTTCTTTCCCCTCAGCCCTTAATCATGCATTTGGCTACATGCATGCTGTTGTCCTGGTAAAATGTTAAAATTACCAAGAACCTGAGGAACCATGTCAACTAACACTAGCCTGTTTTATGACACAGCACTATCCCAGCTTCGAAGCACCATACACTGATGTGCTGGTCATAGCACTTCATCTCAACCGGAAACCTAACAAATCATTGTACATGTAGTATGAAATGCCAATAAACTTGAAAGTAACGCTACGAAGGAGAGGCAGTAAACTCAATTGGCGGAATGCTTATGTTTCCTGTTTAAATTGCAAAAATAAGTATTCATTAAACCATTCAACCATTCAGTTACCCCTGACGCCCAATTTATTAGGACATTATTGTCCTGTATTTCCTTAATTTGGAGAATCACTCACAATCTGAATCTGAATCCACACACTTATCAACCTTTATGATGGTGCAATTTATTACCAAACTGCTGAGCTTGTTTTACTAAAGGGTAACAAATAAATTGCCAACTGAGTGTATAAAGAAATGGAAAAAAAGAAAAGAAAAAAAAAAAAAAATCAACTCCGATACATACCATTTGATAAGGCTTGTTGAAGCTCTGAGTCTGATATCACTCCGCTTCGGTCCTTGTCGACCCTGGGGAAGAAAAGACAGATTAGCTACTGCCTGCACACCCACTTCACAGACCCACACGCTCCGAAACACAATAGGAGCGGGCATTAGCAGAAACTTTATCGGCCTCAGCGCATGTTAGTATTTCAACAGCTCACTGAGATTGAATCGCGCTTTGTGAGGAAGAAATTTGAGGCAGCATGCATACTTGCAGCTCCACAGAGACTTCCCAAACATGCTGTGTGTGTCTGTGTGTGTGGTGAAAAGTGAAACTGAATTTGGCAACTATAAAACGTTTACACCTGGGACGCTGTCTGGGTCGCATGCGTGTCATGGCCTCCTTACCAAATTGCGGCAGCTCGCATGTGTTTATGTTCAATCCTTTGGTGGTGTGAGTCTGCTGAGGAATGGCCACTGTCAACTTTATCTTTCTACATTTAGTTTGTCTTTTAACATGGCCATCAATAATTGAGTTTTGATTCATTGTAATTATGGATGTCATTTACGCTCATAAAGTGAAACACGCACAGTGAAAACAAGTCAGAGAGGAAACACCACATGATATGAATACTATTCCGTCACTTAAAGTCAGTTCAATTGTTGACATACTTTTGTAGCGTGTGTCATAGTCAACCACATTTCGAAAATATGGTGAATGGTTGCTGGTATGATGAGAATGTCACATCAACAAATCTTTAAAAAAAAAATGCCACGGTGCTTCAAGTGTGAGGCGTGTCCCACTGGTGGGAAGTAGAGGCATGAAAGGGAGGCATTACAAACTGTAGGAGCTTTTCCTTTTCACGCCTATCCTTATTTATGCCTTTCTTTATTGACAACACCGATGTTACATTCAAAACAAAACACCCACACACAAAAAGTAATCATTAATAGATAGGAGACCAGAAGAAAAGCGTAATCTCGAACCAAAGTGCGGAAATAATGATTAACGTCAGCATGATAACTGGGGCGATGGGGGCAGGTGGGGCTTGAAAATTCCCCCTTGTCCAAAGTGGGGAATGCTTAAAAAGTTTCAGTCCCTGCTTTAATGTTTTTGTTGGGGAACGCATCACATAAAACCAATGCGTGCCGAAACTCATGTGTGTGGCTTCTCCAACCTGCTCACACACGTGTGACACTGTTAGCTTGCTTTCAAGAATCAAACTGTAGCCAGTCTATTTCTTTAATCACGTTCTCCAAAACACATAAAAGAATTTGGCTTAATGACTTATACCAAAGAACCACAATGTTAGTTTGATTCTGACCTTTTTCAATATTCAAGATTTTTATTTTTGTGCATTGTTGTAAATCTCTTCCAAAAGGTTAACACAAAGACAGCTTAATGCCTTCACACATGGTAATTAAAGTAACTTATCTTTACTTTGTTCTTTTTGATCAAGTTTGACAAACTTTTTAATCGAGATAAAAGTAGTCAATTAAAACTGGTCATTGTTCAGGCAAAATACCAAAAACGAAACTATCAACATCAAGCGCACAGAGCAGCAGCACAGAAATGCTGGGAATATCCTATAAATCCTATAACCTATAAATCTTGATTATTCTAAAAAAATGCTGGTATGCTAATAATTTAGCTCCTCCTTCTTTATGGTAAGACTATTTTTAATCTTGTGACTGTGTTTAAAGTTAGATCTAAAGACAAGGGAGAGGGTGGCTCACAGGGCGTTAAATAATGGAGGGGAAGGGCACACGCAATTATGCAAAGGTCTAAAGCTACGTCATGGGAAGATAAATGTCATGGAAAATTACTGAGTGATTGGCAATAGATTTGTCTTGTATATCTTTACAATTGATCCATAAACTGTCTGTATTTAATATATAAAATAATCACTGATAACTTTTGTTTCTTTTGCTTCATGCGTTCGCTCAAAGTCAAAAGTAGAGTTCAATAGTTTTAAGTCATGAGCAAGAAGGAAAAGTGAAGTCCTTCAGATAAAAAGGCACTCGTGGCAAAAATAGCACACAGTGATTTTTACAAATTAGCCTTAAAGTAGACTGCATAACCTTTGTGCTCACTTTTCCCTTTTCTTGTTAAAACCATCCCCGTAAATCCTATTTACCTGACTATGCAAGTTTCAATATAAATTAATGGTTTAATTTTCAACCACTCGCGGCGGGTGCTGGAGCCAATCCCAGCTCACACTGGGTGAAGTACACCCTGGACAGGTCAGCAGTCCATCCCAAGGCCAACATACAGAGACACAACAACTCACACTCACAAGACCATTTAGAGTCACCAATTAACCCAAACATGCATGTCTTTGGACAGTGGGAGGAAACCCATGCAGGCACGGGGAGAACATGCAAACACTGCACAGGAAGGCCCCAGGCCTGGGAACCAACAGTTCTAACCACTACGCTGCTTTGCTGCCTGTTTAAAAAAAAAAAAAACCAACTCAGCCTTAACTGAGAGGCCAGGGCAAAAACATTTAGATTGGACTATGACACAAATAATAAGTTTCACAGCTGTGATATAATGTAAGCCACTATAAGTTGGTACAGCCAAACTTATGTGACTCAGTTGCTCCTTAGCAACCTGTCAGGCCCAGCCCATCAACATAGGGTACACTGTAAAACCACACTGAATACCAACAAACCTGCAACCCCAATGAAAACAACCACAGGTGAAGCCCAGGGCTGACACAGGCTGGCTGTGACACTTCATGCTGTGTTGTATCACATTATCAGCAGCCGTTATATATGGTGATTAGATACACTGTGTCCTTGTGCACGCTCTTAAACCTCCCCCCTGTCTAAATAAAGAAAAACAAACATATGGAGACTTGTCTGGTCGCCTTGGAAGGAAAAATAGCTCCTAGCATGAATCTGTAAATGAGAGCTTTGTCACAGTGATGGTGAGGAGTGGCTGGATTACTGCAGGCTTTGAGGTACCCAACCTTTTCTAAACACTGGCATCGGGTGGTCAATGTGGCCAAAAAAAACTATATGACAATATGTATCAAAATCCACAATATGAATTGAGAGTCTCCCAAATGTTTAATTGCACTCTGGTTGCCTGAAAACAAACACTATCACTTTTGTCAAAATTTTAAATCTTGTTCCATTTTTATTCTGAACGTTCTGACCAAGTTTTGATTCTTCCCTCTGCCTTGTGTTTCCCTGTCTGTTTTGGTCTTCATCTGGTGACGGGAGTTCTTGTTGGTACATGCGGCGCCACAGCAAGCTCGCTGAAGCGGCAGCACTGGGCAGAACAGAAAAGGACTGTTGCCAGCTGCAGTCCAAGTGCCAGCTAACATTCAGCTGACTGGCAGCAAGTGAGCTGTAGAATGAATGCCTATTCAAATGTAAGATTTCTGAATGATGCAACCTGTACAATTTAACATAAAAGCCGACCACAGGTCAATATGTGACCTGTAATATGTGATTGTCAGATTGCTTGCTCCTAAACTGACCCACAGTATCAAAACTGAGCGGGGGATTCCCTCTCTCCTTTTCTCCCATATTCCTTTTATTAACTCTTCACTTAGCCCCAAGTAAAGAAAAGAAAAAAAAATTATATGCGACAACATCATTAACAGTGCCTCTTGCCTGTAGCCAAATACAAAACAGCTTTGTTAAACAGCAGAATGACATTAAAACACCATGGCTGAGTCCATCTTTATTCTCATATTTTCCAGTGTTTCATTCTATCCTCTTAGGCAGCCAGGTTAGTTTACGGCTTGTGGAACAAAACCCGCCCTAGTTTCCACATAAACGTTGCAAAACTAAGGCAATGTGACTTTGGGCTCCATGGTGGAAAAATTAAACACTTCCAAACTAAAGCTGCATTCCAAAAACTTGTAGGAAACACAGTTTGTTATATATTGCCATTCAAAGGCCCAAGGTGATTATTATTGAGCGTTAAGTATCAGACAAATTAATTGCTATCCTCACACGTCAATGAATTTGCATCTAATCTAAATGCAAATCAACGGCTGATGGTTTTGACACATGTCGGGCTGGTTTTCGAACATGTCATGCCAGCATCATCAGACGGTATGTCGTCCTCGTGATTATAGTCATAATTGAGGCTCAAGCTTGTCTGGACAAACCCTTAGCTTCCCTGTTCTTGGCCCAGAGTACCCAGGGACTTCCCATGATGCACCCAGCCCCCCCCTCGCTTTGCTTCCATATTCGTACTTAGCTGCTTCTCTGCTGTAGTTTTGAGTTTTCTCTCCCCCTATCGCTCTCAGCTGGCACTATGCCTTTAGAGCTGTAGAGTCTGGATATGTGATTGAACACCACGTGCTGCCCCGCATGCAGCTCAGCGTGTTCATGCTTATTCTTAGTCTCTTCATTACCATCACCAACATTTGTCTTATTAGTCAGATAAACTGTCCCGTGGCTTTCTTGTTATTGTTTTCATTGATCTTATTAGTATTATTATAAAGGGAAGTTGACACCACAACCCTTAATGTTAAATTTTCTTATCTATAGTCATTTTGTCCTATCATCAATGTGATTCGATAAGGATTTTCATAAGATTTTGTCCAGCCTCAAATGCAAATGCCTGCCAAAGGACTAAAAGCCAGCTCTGTGGTAGTTCCCGCTACCAGAGGCGCCTCCATGTGCCATGATGACACACACACAAACAAGGTGAAAATAACACAAGCCCAACTGTTGTGGCTGTTAAAATATGCACTCTGAACTCAGAGGCCGATTATAACGCAACTGCAATCTGTCTTCAACATTCCCTACGTCAAACACTGCTCTGATTCATTAACTTAAAAAGGAGATTCGTGATTGTACAGCATTGAAAGAATGTGTTGCCTGAGCTGGGCGGGTTTCCAAAAGCAGCAGGACAGTGAGTCATATCAGTAGGTGTGAGTCAGATTGAGACGTCTCTCTTGTACACTATGATCTATTGACTCTGATCACATGGCTGAGGGAATTCCAACACTGTTGTGCCAGATTTTCCCCATGAGGCAGCAGATGAGGCAGCACAATGCTCATGTTGGAGATGACTGGATGCCTGTTCATGAAAGTTTGCGTTTGTACACAGTAGAGTGATGACCTGGAAATATATGCATACCATCATGATGGCCATGGAAAACAGTCTTTACACGGCAGCAAATCAAAAATTAAGAACATGCATGAGGGAGCATGACGAACAGAAAGGAAATGAGACAAAATGTATGGCTCTGACTTAATTTCTAAAGGATGTGGCGTGATAGATAAATTATTCATTATGGAGATTTCAAGCCTTGCAATTCATGCCTGCAGCATCATGTTGTGAGAAACCAAAGCAGAAAAAAAATCCTCTGCAGTATTACATAAGTCTATAGTTTACTACTACCAGTGACCACAGGATATCAGCTTTTCTGCCTATATTACTACGACCTTCCAAGCGGCTGACACACTTTTGATACACACCATTTTGTTATTAATAACTGTCCATGTCCGAAAATAGGCAGTGAGAGTGTAACATTAAGATGGACGGGATAAAACAACAGATTACATTATTATTGCAAATCATCTTTCTAGTTTTCATGTCAGGCTACAGACGCTGCATCAAACAGACACAGAAGACTTTTATCTCTAAGAAATCATTGTACAATCTCTCTGCTGACTTGGTGGGTTTGAAGGATGAGTAATCCATTCCACATTTTTTTTTTTTTTTAAAGAGAAAAACTTCAATTGGACTGTCTGTCTTGGGTGTTTCTTGGGAAACATCGGAGGGAAAAACCCTTCAAGGACTCCTGGAGGTCCTTGAATCCCATTTTGGAAACCCCCCCCGGGGTGTGTGTCAGTTCAGACTCCTGGGGTCTGTAGAGGAGCTGTAGTGGAGCTGTGTAACGCTGAGCTGGACTAATGTAACCCACTGTACTATGGCCTGCTGCCTGACGAGTAATAACCACAGCTATGGCTGCAGCTCTTGCTTTTCACGCCGTGCGCTTTGATTTCCAGGAAGCCCCGCAACTGAGAGGAAACGAGCAAACCACCAATCCCTCTGCGGGGCTCTGTCCTCAGTTAAAAGCGACCAAACCGAGGCAGAACCGAGGTGTCAGTGAAACGCCGTGCCGTCGCGACTTCCGCGCCTTCCTAACGCCGGCGATTCTCTCTGCCAAGCGGGCAGAGAGCAGCCGAGCGGCCCGCCCCTCCTTTACTCACCTCTGGAAGATATTCCACAGGAAGCCCTGGTCCGGAGGAGCGTTAATCTGCGGCGGGGCTCTGTAAGGACTGTGATACGCCATTTTAAAGGGAACGGCCTGTCAGGAGAGTGCCGGTGAGACTGTGTGTTTCCTGCCGCTGTACTTTCTCCTCTCAGGCAGCTTCAATCAGACTCCGCCGCCTGCCGACGTGCACGCGGCCACCCGGACCCTCGCGCGCATGGGCGTGGCCAATCATTCACCACTATCACCGCCAGGCTCGAGGAGGATGACGTCGCACTTTCTTCCGCTCTCCACCGAGTAAAAATAGGAACTGGGACATTGAGGACACTAAAACTGAAGTTAGAATTATAATAAGAGGAATATAAAAGTAAAAATAACCTAACAATTAACCAACAGGCTCTTTGATCGGAAGTTTGAAACCAGAGTCTGCTGGAAAAGCCACCGAAAATGTAAAAACGCGCTGATGATAGCGATGAAGTGGGGAAATGCAACTTTTGCATTAAGCCCGAATCAAATAAACTAAAATAATAGTGATTTAAGAATTAACGTGTTTGTGCAATTGATATTGTCAAAGATTGCAATTGACCAATAATGGCTAATCTGAACGATATTTATGTACTGCTAACTGATTTCTTTTGCAATGTATACTATTTTATAAATACATTTTTGTATGTTCATTGGGCCAACAAACTGTTTAATAAATTTGGATTATGAATGTTGTGGATATGTAGTTAATACAAAAACGACAGCCCAGGCTGTCAGCTATGAAGTAGTGTTGTGGTGTCAGTGGACTGTACTGCACAGTAGCGAGGAGGCTTTTTTTTTTTTTTTTTTTTTTTTTTTTTTTTTGCTAAAGTTAACCATAGATGAACCAGATGATGACCAGCGAGAACTTGGGCACATCTGAGGAGGTTTCCTTTTCAAATTTATCAGCCATATTTTCAAAATTATTTAATGTTATTCGTTTCCATTGTAAACAACCATAGCAGGGTGGACGAGTTACCCCACATCAGACATGCATTCAAAAGCATTGGAAAAAGGTGTGAATGAAGACTTCCGGGGGGCCAGGGGGGTGATTTAGGGGGAAGTGGGCAGGATCAACACGGGATGCAAGATATTTAATAAAATTCAAACAATAAATTTTATTTATATATATATATATATATATATATATATATATAAACTTTCAATAAAGTTTGCAACAAAATTGATTCATTTATAATTAGTTTGAGTTTATTTACTTATATTTGTAAGTTAAGTTTAGCAAACGTGATTGGGGACATGGCAATATCAATTGAAATAAAAATAGAGGTCTAGAAAAGAACTAATAATTAAACTATCTGAACATTGGAAGTAAGAATAGAAAGCTCAAGTGTAGCTTTTCCTTTTCGCCTTTACTTTGACCCTCCAGTTTTTGCAATTCCTTGAGGGGCCAAACTGTCAGTTGAAAGCTTGACGGGCTTCCTCGGCAGATTAGTCGATTCTTTCAAACATGAATTCAGTTTATACTGGAGCTTTCAGGACAACAGAGAGTAAACAGCAAAAAGTTGTCCAGGAAATGCTGTCGTTGTGTTTGCCTAGCAGCTGGATCACTGAAGTGCTGCACTTCACACACATAATGTTCATTTCTGCCACCTCTATCTTACTACAGTGAGTTTGGACTTTTGTTTACCCTTGTTCAGAAGCAGAGAGAGAGAAGCAGAAAAAATTTGCCTTTACCTGTTGAATTACTGGCATAATGTAATAATAACCCACCCACTTTTCTGCTGTAACTAAATACTTTATGTGACCTCCAATGTTCCCACATTCAAATGTTAAAGTGGTTGACAATTTTTTGTGTCAAATTTTTTTAAAATTGAAACATAATCAGCATGTCTCAAGCAGTGTGGGTGCACTGACCTGTTAACGCTGGTTAACAATCTTGCCATTCATATTTCCACTTTCATAATTTCATTGTTCTTTTGTACATTCATTTTGCTTTTGTCCATTTCATGTTGCCATAAGATGGCGATATGTTACTGAATGCTAGCATTGGAATTATGGCACTGCAGACTACACACCACAATACAACACTTTTTTTTCCTGTTTATCATCTATAAATAAGGTCATGAAAATTCTATGTGAAGTAAATGATTATTGGAGTGGTGTAACGTCAAAACTCACCATGCTACCATGCACTTACCATTCAAAGTCAAAATACAACACAAAGGCAGAAAATATTGCTCCAAAATTGTACACCAAATTCAACAAAGCTAACTCCCTGTGGACCATTTTTCCATGTTGTGGGTACGATTTCAGGCATCTTTTTGGTATTATGTTGCATTGTAAGGAAAGCTAGATATACAGTATAACACTCACTGACACACACAGACAGTGCTCACCACCAAATTGGTGGCATCTTGCTCCAATTTGGCTGCGTGGATTTGTCAGCTCTTTCAGATCATAACCAGCACAAAAAGTTCCCTCCTGAAAGAGACCACAAAATTACAAAGTATGGGAGCCGGAAAGTTGGAGAGGAAGGGAAAATGTTGAGGATGAAAGAAAAAAAAGTTGTGATGGAGTCTGAGGGCTGCAATTTGGATAGAAGCTTGCTTTGGGCCGGCTGGCGTATAAATGCTTCTCATTCCCAAAAAGCTTAAAACCTATACACAGTCACGGAGCATGCATGTGCTCACACAAAAACGCACACGCACATGTATATATGCACATACACAAATAAATATTCTCATTATTGGAAAACTAACATACTCTGACCACAACCCCTTACAGTTGGATTCATGTGGTAATTACATTATTGCCCAAGAGGCCATTATGTCACATGCACAGGCAGGGAAATGTAAAATACTCCTCCCAAATGTAATGTAACAGTAATTAAACTGAAATTTAATCACAATAAACATATGTGCCAGCAACACCCATCTACTGGGAGTGTTGATTCCAGCTGTGGACCAGCACAGGGCTGTAAAACAAAAACAGTAAGTTGTGTTGTTTATCAGTGCAGCAACATGACAGGTTGCGTAAACTAAGCTGAACTATTTTAACAGGACCTTAAAGTGTTATTTAGGCTGTTAGACACGATCTGTCAGAGGCCACAGAGAGAGATTCTATATTTGAGTGCTGTAAAAATTTTAATTATGAAGAGGCTAGAAAAGCACTTTTCTTGTAGCTATCATTAGTATAGTATAGTATAGTATTAGTATATCATTCAATGTTTATTCAATTAAATTTACGACATAAGTTTTTCTCTGTTAACAAATTGGCAAAAATACTTTTTTTGTATAGAAATTGCGGAGCGACGGGTGGAGATGAGGAAGGAAAGAATCAATTGAAATGACTTTGGCCATGGTGAGGCAGGTCAGCAGATAAAAACATCAGTCACTGGCTGATGACTCACAAATACCATTGTTTTATTTCACAAACAAGAACCACTGTTGGAGGTAACTGTGTTTAAACTCAAGACAGCAGTTTTAGGAAATGTTAAGACATAATACAGCACATGTGTAAATAATTACATGAGTGGCTGGATTCCATTTAGCTGCCTCAGTTTCAGGATCCCGGTGACTCACAGTCACACTTTCATTGCTACTTACTTCCACTTGAATAGAAATCTAAATGCTATAAGGAACTTCTGTGCTTTTTCCACTGTAAGGAGTCAAAATACTGTCCAAAAAACAAAACAAACTAAACTTAATTTCCAGTTTGGTAACTTACTGATGAAAGAACTTCCCTTAACCTCAACTGGGACCTTTGTGATTAACTGCAATGCCGACTGTTCTTCCTTTTAGAAAGAGATGCTGCTGGTCAATGTTTTCTGTATAGTTTTTCTCTGTTTAGAGAACCTCAACCAAATTCCATTCAACTGCTCGGCGTACTTTTCAAATCTTGGACAAATAAAACCAAAATGACTTCAACTACTCTTGAACTTAGTGAAAAAATACACTTTGTTTTTCTTCTGTTTGGTTTGGAGTTCATATCTGAGTGAGGCGAGCTCATCAAACAAACTTTGTCATTTGATGACAAAAAAATCCAAAAAATTGCTGATGGCCCAATATGGTTCATGGGACTAATGAGGTGCTCACAAGCTGTTCACCAGTGTGCCTGTACTAACACAGCTGTGTTGACATCTAGATTGTACCCTGACTACAAATGCACACAGAAATATAAATCCCAAATATCCAAATATGTGCCAGCATATTTAAAACTTGCATTAATCAAATGTTCTGAATGTCACAATTAAAAAAAAAACTATATAATAATATGTTGACACTCAAATTGAGAGCTGAAAGAGTGATCGTGTTGGCACTAATTTGAACAAAATGGATTCCTTATGTTTTAAGAAACATTATATCCAAATAAGACCCTCTCTGCTTGTCATCTCAGCTTGCAGACTGCCGATCAACCCCTGCAGGTCAGGCGTCTTGTTATAGTGGGGCAGAATTTCAGGATAATGTCCTGACAGGAATGTGTGGTGGGACGATGAAAATCTCATTACAGACAGAGCGGGAATCTGTTTTCCGAGATAAACCTATTTATTCCCATTCAATGCAAGCCAGTTACTCTGTAAAACACAGTGTTTTCACTGGTCTCGTGAAATGAGTGGCACCAGTCAGCCGACAGCTCGAAAGTACCAAACAGAGTGTATACTTGTGTCTGTTGAGTCTGGAGTGTGGTTAATTTAGCAGGAACAGTGAGCCAAGTTCAAGACATAATTTCCACTGAGCAGTTCGTTCAGTGTGTCTGACATGATTCTAGCTTTGTGTGGCTGGCATGCAAACATGGAAAGATGTGCATGCTCAGTGTGTGTGGGCGGGTGTGCGTGCGTAGGATGTTGGTGGGGGGTCAAAGGTTAAGACTTGGTTTTGGGGTTAGGGTTAAGTATTTATTTGTGGTTATGATTAGACCGTTTTCTTTAGTTTTTTGTTTTTTTTTTTTTGCTTTACATAAATCAGTGCTGCGGTTCAGCGATGATGCATGTGTAAATAAATAAAAGTACAGCAGCAAATTAAAAGTTATGTATCAGTTTATATCACATTTTATTACCTAGGTAATGACTATACTTACTATTAGTATTAATTTGTGTGCATCTCACGGCGTGTTCATTTTATGTGAATCCGTTTATCTGGCTTGTGTTATTTTTGTATTTTCACTTGTCCTGTGAAATAGTTGTAGTGATTGCCAATGAAAGTAGTGTTGTATTGTTCCTTCTAGAAATGCTACAATTAGAGACTCTTCTCCATACAGGTGCTAAAAGTAATAACCATCACACTGTACCGCCGCAACTTGAGATAAATCTGTATAATTCCAGATCAGGTTTAACTTGTTACCCCTAGAGGGCAGACTTGACCGTGTAGAAACCTTTGGTGATGTATAGCTTCTATAGAAAAACTAGTCCTAGCAACTGTTTACTTTGTTTTTAGCATATGTGTGTGTGCTGTATGAAATAACCCTTAAAGCTCTTACTATTTGAAACCACAAGGATTGATCTCAGTGTCCCAGTTGTCTGATTTCACTGCACAGCTTTTGTTATTTCATCTTCTGGAAATAGGCTTGATGTCTGACTCAAACTCCGGCACTGAAATTATGAATAAATAAATAGAGTATCTGTCTGTCTTTGTGGGCCCTACACTCACGAATGAGTCCTCCAACATTTGAAATACTGTGTGAACCTGCATGAATGGAGCGGCTGTTGTAGCTCCTGCTCTTTCTCCTCAGGACACAGGGATTGAGTGTGCTCCATCTCTGAATACTGCTGATTTCGCTGCTGCTATTGTAGGCTCATTGTCCGCCCATATTGATGCTGCTGCTTTGAGCTCGCACAACCTTCGCCGAGCTCTTGTGATAGTCCTTCTTGCTGTTGTGATAGCTATACGGTGATATGGTTTCTTTTTTAAGAGGACCCACTCTGGTGCTATCTGGCCGTCTCTTTTCCACCTTATTTTCGGTTCCTCTGCTCCCTCTGCCTGCCTGTAGTTGCCTGGCTAATTATATCCGTCCATGAAAGTAACCTTGTGTTTCTCTTTGCGTCTAAGCACAGATCATCTGTCCCCTAATGTCAGGAAGTGAGTGTTTCTATTTTTCAACTTTGTTACTCTGTCCTCTGTTATCTCCCAAGCCTCCTCCTGTTTGTGAGTGAGGACAGAGTCATGGCACGATAACACTCAGTGACCGTGACCTTTTGGCATCGCGGCCAGAGGCTGCTGGGTAGTCTTGATAAGTAGGAGAGGAAGCAACCAACTGCCAGGTTTCCACTGCAGGGCCTAACATGGCTTACATATTATTTATGTCACACAATTTCCTCATAAACAACATTTTTCTTCTTTGGCATGTCACAATTCACTGGCATGGTTTGTCCACTGTGCTAGCTCTAGTTTTGAGAAGAACAAGTAGTACTTTGGATCGTTTGCTGTAAACATTTTAAGCTAATCCTGATCCCAGCGAGTCACGGTTGGCTTCACTATGTAAAAGTGGTTTGCAGTATCTCTCATACAGCTGTCACTGCTTTAGCCATGCTGCTTTAGGGCTTAAAATAAGACCATAGTGTTTATAAATATGTATTATAATTTACTGGCAGTACAAGATTTAAAGTGTAAACATGTTGGATTTATCATCCCAGGCCTGTAATTTAACAGGAGGACATCCTGGCAGTGCCTTTGTGTTCTCCCCGTCAGTCTGGTGGCAAAGTCTTCACTGCCAGGTCACGCTCCATTCTTCCTGCTACATTACATTTTAGTTAAAGCGCCATTATGTCATCATTATTCGAGACATGATGTCCATTTCAATACTGTGATGTGATTTACGTGAGGAAAAACAGGGTTGAAGAGAGGTGCTAGTTAGGGATAGGACAAAATGCCATCTTTATCATTTTAACAATGACAGTGCACCCCTGTGCACAAACCTACCACAGAAAATGAAAAAGGTTCTGTTTTTTGATGCCTTACTTTGTAGAGCATGTACCATGAAAGCTAAATCCTTATCACATTGGCCAAGGTTTGAGTCCAGCCTGAGGCCCTTTGTTGTTCCTCTCTCACTTGCCTGTCTCTTTCACTCTATAACAATAAAACTAAAAATGCCCAAAACGTAACTGTAAAAAGAATTTTAGGATGAAATTATGACAATTGGGGCAGCACGGCGGCATAATGGTCAATAAAAAGGTTGCGGGCTCGCAGAGTTTGCATGTTCTCACTGTGCCTGCGTGTGTTTCCTCCGGGTACTCCAGTTTCCTCCAACCATCCAACGACATCATGTTTAGGTTAACTGGTGACTCTAAATTGTCTGTAGGTCTGAGTGTGAGTGGTTGTTGGTCTCTGTCTGTCTCTGTGTGTTGGCCCTGTGATGGACTGGTGACCTGTCCAGGGTGACCCCGCCCTCGCCCAGAGTGATTGCCTTTAAAACTCTTCCATCAGCTCAAAACTTGAGCAAAAAAAAAAAAAAAAAAAATTAACGGGTGGTCCCAGTCGTGAAGCTATTTTAAATTTAGCCTTGATTTGTTTGAGGCCCCAAAGTTTCCTATTGTCTACAGCTCCAAAGAGTTTACAGGGGAAAAACTGGCATCACTCTGGTTTCACCACATCTAATTAGCACATTTCCTCCTTGTAATTAATTCTCTTTAATGCCTCATGTCGGTGGAGGCTTATTTGTTAACACGTTCAAGTAGTTGAAATTTGTATTCTTTTTTTTTCCCCCTTCGGGTGTAGTTGACACTTTATTAGTTACCATTTAGCTAATTCCAACCAGGATGGACATTTTTGTAAGGCTGTAGTTCTGTAAGATTTGATTGGCCAGAATGGGACATTTATCTTAAGGCCTAAAGTTAAGGAAAAAAACAGACTTGACTGTGGAAAAGGAGACCACCGCATGCATTTAAATGTACTTAATTTTACCAACATTAAACATCAGAAAACCGAACTTCCCTTCCCATATACATCAAACGTAATGCAGCTCTGTGGGATGCAAAGTTTATTTAAAGATTATGTGTTTCTTAGAGATTACTTCCTTTTAATGGTTGAATTCTGGGGTCGGGCGCAGATTGCAGCAGCCGGAGAGATTGCCTGGTGGCTGTGGAGTCGAAAAACCCTCAGAGGCCCGCTGCACCACTCTGATGTGGGCCAAAGGCAACCACAAGGATCTGACAGCTTTTTGACATGTGATTGGCTGCTGAACCTGTGGCTTCCTGTCTGGACCTCTGTTGAACCTCTTCTGTTGGATCTTATGTTCGGTGACTTTGGGGAACATTTTGTGCCAAAATGTTTCTGATCATGTTGAAACTGCCAGTTTCATAGTCAAAGGATCTGCTTGCAACTTTGGGGGGGTCTCATTTTATGGTGCTCTGCAAACTATAGCATATACAGCCCTATTATTAACTCAGTGGGCTAAATACATGATGTGGCATTCATCTCTGACCCAACCCTACTGAGCTATTTTCCTCGATTCGAAGTTTCAAAGTGAGCTTCCGATTGAAGGTTTGCTCTTTTCCCTCCGTCCATTTGGTCTCCAGTTATCCTGAAATCGTTAATCCACATCAGACTAAATCACATCACCCCCATGGGAGGCCATTGTAGTGGGTTTTGGTTTGATGTGGTGAGGATGCCTGCAGCACCAGCAGCAAACCAGAACACCTCAGTGTGTCATGTTACCCACTCTGCTCTCAAGTTGTAAGCAGTTGGAGATGGTAGATGGGGTGTCTCCTCTCATTGGAAGAAGGTACAGAAATAACAGCTTCTTTGCTGTAGCTGCCTCAAGTGCTGGAGGAGGTCAGCCATCAGCAATAGAGCAGGGATCACTGTCCCGCTCATGAGAGCTAAATAATACCTGACAAGCGAGGACTGAACCCAAGTTACTTCATTTCTTTGATCCCTGCTGCCTCACCATATTTGTTTAATATTGGTTTAACATTTATATCGTTAAGAAATCTTTCTTTGCAAATCTGGCAGAAACTGCCTTTGTTGTTGCAGGAAGAGAAAATGTGTCCTTTTCAACTGTTGTTTTATTAAGTGGTAACATTTGATAAGAACAATGTTAAGTTCTAGATTCAGTTTGCAAAAGTAGCAACATTGTTAAAGTTACGTCATTCGTCAATAGTTCCAATAAAAACAGAACAATATGATTGAAAGCTGTAGGTGGTAGCTAAAATTCTGCTGGATGTTTTACTGAAATTGAGTAATGGTTAAAAAGAATTTATTGGATAAAACATTAAGAATCATACTCTCCCACTATCACAGGTTTACACATTGATGATCTTCTGTGTACAGGGTTCGTTTCCAAAGGTTAAGCTGGTTATTGAAGACCAAAGAGGACTTTTGTTTTGCAGATACTGACTGATTGTCTTGTATCACCGCTACGATTACGATCGCAAATATTTTCCTCCATGAAAAAGAACCTGCCCCAGCCATTCTCTTCATGTCAAACAGGCCTTTTGAGTTATCTCAAACCTCTCACCTCGCAGTTATGTGGGCACAGGTCTCTGCAAATTTCAGCAAAGAGCACACATCAGAGACGGAGAGACAGAGGGAGGAGGTACTGGAGACGAGTGTGGCGGATAAGAAGGGAGATCCTTCCGTTTGCTGATAGTGGCGGTGCCTGCAGCAGCACCAAAGATAGATTGATTGGAGGTCAGACAGCCTCTTTATCTATCTTTCTTTGAGTCTTTTTAACCTTCCAGCTCTCTGCCCTCTTACTGTTTGCAGCCAGTCTGCTGTCACTCCCTTTACATCCTCTCTGTGTCTCTAGCTGGATTCAGGGGTGACAGTGCTGGATGTGATAGAGAAGCGCTTTGCTCTAATGAACTCACTGTTGCTGAGGACTCTTTTGCGGTCCTCACACACCAGCAAGCGATAATGGTCATGCCATTTTTGCGGTAAGAGCGAACACATTTTTAAAATATTTCAGCCAACGTCAGCAACCACTAAGCCTGAAATGAATTAGGCGGTTCCTTCAGTCGGGCTGCAGAAAATGAATCATATTTTCACCCAATTAATATTTTTTTTGGTTTGAGTTGAAGGTGACTTTGAATTTTAGACAGGGGCGGACAGCAAAAACAAGCAATTTGAAGAGTCAGTCATATTGGACTAAAGGAAAGGTTACTGTTTGTTGTGACGCCTCTTTTGCAGATGACAGAAAAGTAGGTTTCATGTGTTGACACATCTTACACAGTGAAAAACAGCCTATATTACAGCCCATTGAAAAAAATCTGCCGCTCTGCCACATTAGGAAATTCCTGTGCCAGTGAAAGATATAACTCATTCATGGGGGTTGGGCTCTTACTTAACTTACTTAACAGCACAAGGTCAAAGGAAATGTGGGCCAGTGTGCCAAGGTGTTGGGTTAAAGTCACTTAAACTGTGTGAAAACAGTTAGAAATACATAACATACTGCTGGCATTGATGTAGGTTACAGCTGTCAGGGGAGCGGTGTTTAGAAGCTGCTCTACTCCTTAAACCCAACACCGCTTTCTTTCCATCAGTGTGTGAAAACTCAAACTCCTCCTCACCCCGAGTCTCGCTGGAAATATTTGCATTATTATTGTGTCTGCCAGTGAGAGAGAGCGGGAAGGAAGGGAGAGAAAGGAGAGGAAGGAGAGTATACTGCAGAGCATGGTAAACCTCTGGCATCTGTCCTAATTTCTAAAGAAGACCAGCTGCAGCAGGCATACTCTACTTTTCAGCGCTCCCAAGTTCCACCGCACAATCCCGATTCCCTACTTCCTCCATGTCGCTGATTCTATTTGACCACCCCTTATTGAGAGCACATGTGTCAGACATGTTTTCATAACCCCAAATCATCATGCTAGTTTCAGTATTTCTTTCTCTCCTTCTGCGGGGAATCGGGGAAATACCATGATCCCATTCATACTCTGAAAGCTACTTTCAGAGTATGAAGCTACTTTCTCCATGACGTCCAAATAATTTAATTGGAGTACACGGAATACTTGTGTTAATGCAGTCAGCACATACGACACTTTGGCGCTAAGACAGGCACAGTCTGCAAGATCTAGATTTTGTGGATTGTAATTTTTCAGTCATCCCGCATTAGGAGAATCTATTCCACAAGTAAGGCTAGGCATTGTTCATTCCACCAAACAGGAGTCATGTGATTGCTTCAACGTTTGCACTTCCTCCACTTGTTGTTGGGGTTGAAAAATGGCTGAGAGGATAAAGGGCAGATTGTAACAAATCTTTCAAAGGTTTTACAACCATCCTTTTCACATAGCCTTCAAAGAACACTCTAATCGTTTTATATAGTGCCTTTCGGTAAAAAGACGTACACTGAAAAATGAGAGCCGATTAACCCTTTTTCACGCTGGTAGGCAAGTTTCCATTCTGTTCAGACACACTACAAGGAGCAATGTTAACACGTGGAGTTACAAAGGACACGCGTAAGTCAGTTGATAAAAACAGATCTGTCGGTTGTTGCTCCTGTAAGAGTTTCCTGAGAACAACTTGATTTGAAATATCTGGGTTTTCCTACCAGCCAGTCAGAACTGAAGATGCCCCCTCGATGAGGTGACACATCTTGACCTATGACCTTGGATGACTGGGAACTTTCACATATTCTCCTATAGGAGCCAGAGCCTCTTTTTTTTTTTTTTGTTTGTTTTGTTTTTTGTCAATGCTGTGTGTAATTTTTTCATCCTAGAGTCCAGCCTAGGCACAGCTTTTCTGAATTTACTGTGCCCTGATGAAGACGGGACCAGTCGGCCTGTCTGCTGCACGATCATTTGACTCTGGGTGTGAATGCTGTCTGTAACCTTTTCTTTTTTCATTGCAGACAAAAACTTGATGTTCGGGGGTCGTAGGTGTTTCTTTGATTAGTAGAATAGTGGCTTGACAGGTGTCTTCCAGGCGCAGGGGCCGAAGTTTTGGAAGAATTATCTGATGAGGTCACCAAGAAGGACAAGCCAGTCAGATTCCCTGTAAAGATGCACCAAAGTGTACGAAAGTGTACCAAAGGAGCACCATATATTTGACATTTACTAATAAGGTGTGAGATATCCTTGGATAATTTGAATTGGTTTTATTTGTAGAAGGCAAATGCGGATACTTTGGGGCAGAATTGAAGGACTCCGAATTCAACGAGTTAAAGCTGCTGAAGCAAAAAAAAAAAAAAAAAAAAGAAAGAAAAATTCCAGTCTCTCCTGCTGCTGAGCAAACTGAGCTGGTAAATTGACACCTTAATTCCTTTTGCTGTAATTGTTCTTATAAAAATAGTACAGATACTTGTAGTACAGGTGTGCATACATGACTTCCTCATTCAAGGTCTTTTCAATATTGACTGAGACAACAAAAGAGCGCATTTCAGCCAAGATTCAGCTCAAAGGAGCTTACACACAAGACAACTTGCATAAACATATATTGTGTCCACCAAAAATGGGTCATGATTGTATGCATGTTATTAAAACTAAACATTTAAAGCATTTAATTGCAATTGTTAGCCATCTCTTTAAACCATTTATCCCCTGATTGTACATCATGTATCCATTATTTTTATTTCAGTTGTTTATTTTTAAGCTTTCGAATTCAACAATTCTTCCAATTGCTATTAGTTAATTTGACTATATTCATAATCCTTTGGGTTATTTTAGCTGTTTATAGATATTTTTTCACAATAAGTCTCAGCCAAAGTGCTTAGCGTACCATTTCACTTGTTTTTCTTTTACTTCTTGGCACGTGTAGCCTAAAACCTGGTGGCTTCGATTTGCTCTCAAAGATCAGCAAATAATGAATAACTAAAGTTGGAAGCCAGGGCAAGCTGATGTATCATTTGGCATTTTTGAAAATACCCAAGAAATTCTCACTCTTGCGGTACCTTGCTTTTATTATAGCTGAACACAGATGATCATTGGATTATTTACCATCCACCGGTGCAACAGGTGCACTAGCTGGGGAGACCGCAGATAGTTTGTTCTCTCCTGTTCGTCTCGGTGTTATCAATCCACTGTTTTCTTTTTCTTTTATTTCTTCTTTTTTCATCACCTCTTGTTTTCCTCCCACTTTTGAGAAGAACAAAAATGATTAAATAAGCAGTTGATAAAATCGAAAGTCTGCAAATTGGTGAGGGCTTTAACTTTTTTTTCTCTTTATTGACATAATACTTAATTTCTAATTATCATTTGGTTTCTTTGAATCTTGTATTGTTCCTAATTGATTTTGTCTAAAAGCTACTCCTCGGGTTCTGTCTCTTTTATTATGCATTGGTTTTTTTTAATTACCACAAAGTACAACTTGGAGAATCTTACAAATGTACCATAAAATAAAGTGCAACCATTTTTTGGAACCGCATTTCCAAAAGAGGGTTGTTTGGAGCAGTTGAGAGCAAATGGGACGCCACATCAATCATAGATGCGGCTTTAACTTCCTCTTCTAGATTCAAAACAAACTGAATGCCTCAACCCCAAACAGCTATTTAAACTTGTGGGGTCCAACATTTTAGTCTCCACAACGCTGTCGGACCCCACAAAAGTGGAGCGCCCGAGGAATATAGTAGAATGAGCCTGCCCTCAGAAAGCACGCATCACATATTGGTTTTAACGCTTCCTGTGAGACATTTTCTTGAAGTGCTTTAAAAGGTCACAATAAATAAGAAATCAGTGGGGAGTCACTGAGGGAGCTTTAGGTGCTGGGTGAGGGAGAGCTATAGGAAAACTGTGACCACCAAAGGAATTCAACACAAAGGGCTATATGGGTGCCAAAAGCAGCAGCTCACTATTGTTCATTTGATTTGGCATGAAAAGCACTTGAGTGGGGATAAGCTGTGTGTTTGCACGCGTGTGCATGCGTGCGCGTGTTGGTGCGACTTCATAACCAAAACAACATAATTACTGCTGCAGATTCAGGACCTCTTGTCAGGTAAGCATTCCTTACGCCTTTCGAGCATGCTTCGCCTTGATTTAATGTGACAGATGCTTAAGCACGTAGAACACGCAAAGCAAACAAACAAGACGTGCATCCATCTGCGTGCAAGATTGCGTGGATGCCACTGTGACCTTTTAAAGTGCTCCAAGAAAAATGTATGTGTGTGCGAGAAAGAGATAGATACAGACAGACAAAGACCTCATTAGGTCTAGGAGGTGTCCTGTCTAGACAGTTTGATGACAGGATACACAACCGCTGTTTAATGTTTCCTCCCCCACCCCCTGCTTCCAATTCACCAAGCATACACTCACATCACCTGTTCTCTGCCCAGGGATACACGCACACACAGTGGCTCGATGTCAAGTTAAACCTTTAAAATATATATATTTTAATATCAGATCAAATGCCTTATAGGCACATTAGGCAATACCATGGATCTCTCTGTTGCATATATGAAGAGAAAGAGAAAAAATAACGTATGAGCGTCATGAGTGTGTGTGTTTGGCAGTGGAATGTGTAACTTTGATGCTGGTTCTCACTCTTCACATACAGACAGGACAGGCTCTGGCAGCCGCAGCAGAGACACGGGGAGATATGGACACCTCTGGGGCCTTATCACCTGGACCATCACCGTTTAAAGGACACGTGGAGACATAACACAGGTTAGGACAAAAGAAGGAATGAAGGGAGGAGGGAGAAGGAGAGAAGGAAATAAGGAAATAAAGATTTGGAAGAATGCCATTTTCTTTCAGCAAACAGTCCATATGTATCTGGGTGTATTGTCATTATTTCAGAATATGGACCTGCACTATGATTTAAAAAGTGTGAGATGTACTAACAGGGCCAACAACCCTTCATGTATGGGTGCCTAATTAAAGGGCTAATTAAGTGACTTCCTGACAGTTTTCCTGCTGTTTCAAACGAGCTCAGATCTCCACTCCTCATGGGCTCTGTGTCATGGCCTGCTGTTTCCCACTTCATCGTCAGGGGTCGTGCCTCAACTGGACATCTGCCTCAGCGAAGGAGACACACCTTAACTCTGGATGTGGAATGACCTGAGCCCTGCGTCATCAAGGCAGATCTGACAAGTTCATAAATTAGTGCCGGCCTTTTTTTTTTTCTTTACTTTTTTTTTTTTCAAAGTTGTTATAAAGTTAAAGTTAACCCTTTTAGAAACGTATAAACGTAACAACACACATATCAGATCCTAAAAACCATTTGTCTTTGACTGTGCCACGGCTTCACTTGACGTGTTTATTAGAATAGGCTGGCCGCTATTCTGCAGCGGACAAAATATGGAAATATGATGTTGGAGTTGTCCTTGTACCCCAGAGAGCTCCACCTCTGGCTAAATGCGCACGGAGTGGGCGGTTTCTGAACACACACACACACACACACACACTAGTTGAGGCGCACTCAAACGCGTCTGGCTGCAACCTGCTGATTCCTGTTAGACCCTCAGACAGCTCGGAGGAGAAGGTGACAGTCACTGTGAGCAGCTCAGCTGGTAGAGGGCGATTTGTCTGCGTGTGTCCCAGAGCGCAAAGTTGGATATAAGGGGGGGAGAGAAAAATTGGACAGATGTCTCTTTACGCAAAATGGCTTATCTCAGAGGAGCTGTTCTTCTTTTACTGGTGAACTTCGCGTCAAACGGCGTCTTCTGACCGAGCAGATCGAGCGCTCCCAATAAAGTTTCACATGGTGCACTTTATCCCCGAGGCACCTCAGCGCGCTACGGCAACCAGAAATGAAAGCAACGCCGACACTTTCCCAGCTGATTTTGCTTTAGGACGTTTTTCAAATGGCTTGATGGGCGACTGACTCTTTTTTTTTTTGGGGGGGTCCACTTTTGATCTGAGGCTGACGGACAGCAGCGAGCTCGGCCGGACTCTTGGTTACCATTACGCTCGTTTTGCATTTTCGGACCAGGCGACTGCTGATCCAAGGCGGACAGACTTGGGACTCACAGGCGGGACAAACACCATGACCAGCTGCTGGCTTGCCTTGGTCGTATTGTGGTGGAGCGCTTATTACTGCATGTTCCCGGTGGCGGGGAGTAACTATTCACTGGATGGAAACAACGAGGCGCACCCGGGTTTCATCCAGCGGCGGCTGCGGACGCACGAGAAGAGGGAGATGCAGAAGGAGATCCTGTCCATCCTCGGGCTGCCGCACAGACCCAGACCGCATCTGTCTCACGGGAAGTACAACTCCGCGCCTCTGTTCATGCTGGACTTATACAACACCATCTCCGGCGACGAGAAGAGCCCGACGCGGGGCGCGCTGGACAGATATCAACCTGCGCGGACGACCCGGAGTCCTCCCCTGGCCACCTACCAAGAGACTTCCTTTCTGAATGACGCAGACATGGTGATGAGCTTCGTTAATTTAGGTAAGTTACCTGAGATGATTCCACGGATTTTTATTATTATTATTTTTTTTTTTACACTTTCATAATGTTTTAAAGATGAATCAAATTTGGACTCAGGTAAAATGGGAAACAGGTGGAACGGAACAAAGATGAAATGGCAACCTGCCTTAGCTTTTGACACGGAGAATATTGAATTGTAAAGAAAACAAAGTGACTGATTAAGATAAAAATCATCTTCATACCTGGATCCCGGCTGACGCACACAACACAAACATCAAATGGATCATAATCATCAAAATATCTCCTCTGTGGGTTTTAGACCTCTGAGGTTTGTTTGTTGTTATTTATTGTCAGCGGGCTACACGTCCCCCCTTCTCTGTTGATTGTCCCTCCTCGGCTCATTTACAGCGCCGAAATTCTGCGGTCAATTTTCTCCGAGCGGCGCGCTGCGTGATTTATGTCTTTGCGGGGAAAACACAGAGAGCCGTATTCTCAGCAAACCATCAAGCACCACGGCTGGTATTTTGTACATAAAGGACCAAATCCTGCCGCTGACCTCCGGTGCAGAGAGTTTGTGGGAGTTTTTATTTATTTTTTTTTCTGTGCGTAAAATTGCGTCGCGTTGTTTGTATTAATCGGTCAGATTTGGGGTTAATTAGCTCCAGCGACGATAAAGAGCGACACTTTAACGGGTCCGCCTCATAAAAGCCTGAAGACCTTCCTTCCATTAGCAGCTCCAGTGTTTACTGGGAGACTCTAAACAGAGCGCCTGGAGATAAACAGAGTCGGAGGCTAGCGGACAAGAAGGCTGAGATCCAGATTGATTGTCATCCTTCTTGGGAATTCCAAGGACATTGTCACGATGAGGCTGAAGGGAGCAGTGGGAATGTGTCGTCACTCCTAACTCATCCCTTTGACTCATCACCTTCAGAAACCGTTTAGTTTAATAGGGCCTGCTACCACACAGGAAGAGGAGAATCATAACAGGTCGGAGCCCCCAAAGTTGAAGAAAACGCTTCTGTACTTATTGCCCCTCTGAGTTTTTGTGTTGCAACATGTGTTGATGAAAACCAGATCTTCAAACAGAAGGTGGTTGCAGTTTTGGTTTCAGATATCGAAGCCCCTCTGTTGGTTTTTTTATTTTTTTCATTTTTTTTTCTTCGCTTGTGGGGGGAGTGTGATGGTGACGGCCTGGTGTTTGTGTGTCTGTGGTTTTGGTGTTCCTGTGCTGTGTCAGTTTGGGTTTATACTCCTGTGCTGTTGCACATCTGGCTCTCTACTTTGATTAATCACGTCCTGTGCATCTTTTGACGATTCCCTCAGATTTCTGCGGCGACCAGGGGATTAGGTTGCCATCTCTTCCAGCTGTACACAGAGTCCTAACCGCCCTGGAGGAGGGACGGCTTCCTCCCCGAATGTGATTGTAATTAATGTTGGACAGGCCAAGGCTTTCCATCTGCTTTGCAAATAAGGCCTTGCGCGTCTACCGTGTGTCATCGCCACCCGATTAGTTTTTAATGTGTCTATTTCTCGATTGTAGCAGTGACTTAGCGGGCTTTAGCCGAGAGTTGCCTGAAACACTTCTGGGTGGTCCTTCTTGTTTAAAAACCAGTTAAAAAAAATCTGGATATCATGTGTGGCCAAAGTGAAACTTCAAATTAAAATCAGGATAAATGAAAGGAAGAAAGACGAAGAGGCCAAACAATTTGCCCGAATCGATCTGAAAAATATGCGGTTGGATTAACAGACGGCAGACTTCATGGAAAAGCCCCCTTTTCCCTGCGTGCTCTGTGTCTTGCGCGACGTCAAATCAAAGCGAAGAGGAAGACCGCCTCTAATGATCTGATTTAAAACTGGCCTCACCTGTTTACATTAGGAGCTTCTCCCTGCTTGTAGATTTCACTGACCCATAGCAAATAAAATGATGACATTGATTTAAGCTTTGGCCTGAATTGATGTCTTTAACAGCCAGCTGGGGCAGCAGTGCAGATAGAGAGCTCATTTTCTGAAGGTGTTCTCCTGGGACACGGATAGATTTAAGAGGCCCTGCGTTACGTCCAGGGAGCTTTCTGCAAACCATGTGGCTCTTCAAACCCCACACCTCCTCTTGCATGATTCATATAGACCTCTTTTTCAGTCATCTGTTGTCCTTAGCTTTCATCACTCGCTAGGAATCATCCATTGGAAAAAAAAAAAGTATTACCAGGAGCATATTTGCGGACGTCTTGCTTTCCACAGAAGCCTAGTGAAATGACACAGTGTGTTGTATGACTCACACCGTGTGACATGCTGCAGCGTTCACTGTGGTGCGCTCAGGTAATGGCAGCGGTCACTAGTTTACACTTGTTTAATGTGGGTTTAAGCAGATTCAGGTATCTTTGTGGCTCTCCTGGAGAGAGGCACTGAACTTTAAACATAACATTTACTGCAAACATAACAAGTGAATGTGAGAAAACTCGGAAGAAATGTATGAATAGAAGACTGAGTGTGATGTTTTAAATACAAATGCATGTTATTTCGAGAAGTATACGAAGGAAATCCTTTTTTATACATCTCTCACAAGGAAATATACTGTTGAGTAACTGAAGGGAAACTGAACAATAATGTCAAGGTGCTTCCTGGTGACAAACAAATACAAGGGACCAATACTCACTGAATGAGAATGAGGTGTTGACATATTGCTGAACAAATATCTGAAGTCACTGTCAGAGCTTTAATAGCCAGCAGGGGAAATCTTGATATTCCCATCAGGTTTGGTGTTTGTGGCTTCTAGCTTCTAGCTTGTGGTTATGGTGAGTCAGGGATGCACAGAAATGGCTTTGGTTTCATGGGTCGCAGTGCAGGAACTCCAAATGTTGTTCTTGTGTCATCTGCATTTAACTGTGATGAGTTTGCCTCACTGCTTCACCGTAGCTGCCCCACAGCCGGCTGAGAGACAGTTGCAGAGGCCTCTCTGAACTTGGCCTGGCTTAGCACGCAGCCACCCAAAGTGTCCATTGGTTGTTTGCGCCTACGTCCCTTTCTGTTTGCTTGCTGGGTTTTGACCAGAGGGAAGGTCCCATAATAATCTGGAAAAATACACTCACGGTCTAAGACACGTTGTTGTTTTAACTTTAAATACATTTTCCTTTTAATCAATTGGTAGTGTGTTTTCTCGTCAAAGTTTTAATCACATATATGGTTCTCTGGTAGCCAGATCACAAATCTGATCGCATTTGTCTTTGTTTTCTCTGGCTAAATCTTAAATCAGGGTTGGTGCTCCTCCAGTCCCGCAGATGGTTTTAATACACCTGAACCTGGGTGGTAACGGCTTATAGGCTTGTGAAGGACTATGCGCCAGACAAAAGTTGTCCCTGCCTTAGATCTTATAGGAGAATGATGGGAAATATCTGTGTAATTTGCGGGTTTTTTTTTTTTTTTTCTTCATATTATGCCGTTCTGGTAATCCTCAATTTTTTCTGCTCCTCCCCTTTGCTGTCTTTTTAAGCTTTCCACAGGCCCTTTACCTCAACCGCCAAGCTTTCGAACAACTTACCTCCCACACTTGAAAGGCAAACAAACCATAAGGCTTTAAGAAATGGGTTTTCTGAAGATTAGCTGGGTCCAGACACCGCTTGGCTTACACTGAACCAAAGTTCTTTATAAATAACTATTTTCCTTGTCTTATGATGCCTGGTTGCGTTTCTCAGCGGCTAAGCCTAGATAAGCCATTTCCTTTGCATCGAAACGTGTCCCTAAGCCCCTGCATGATCAAATAATTAGCTGGCTTCAATCAAAGAGGCAATTGTTTGATGTAGGAGGGAGCTTTTGAAAAGTTTCACAAACCCGTTCTGAGATATTTCCTGAGAAGTTTCAGAGAGCAGAACCGAGGACCACCCGTCACTTCACCTCAGCTTGGACTAAAGCATAAACAGCATTAGTTGGAAGTTTAAGCGAGGAATTTAAAATATGCTGAGGTGCAATCCAGGATCTTCTCTGAGACAGACGCTTGACAGTCGAATCCCCCGTGCAACAGTAAGAAAAGTTACATTAAGAAACTTTAAAACCCCCCGTGTCTGTTTTCATCTGTTTCCAGAATCAGATATTTCACTGCTGCTACAAGTTCATCTGAACTTGCAGTGATGTTCAAGGACGGCCCAAGATATACAAATAATTCTGCTTATTGAGTTACAGTGTTTTAAAGGGCTTCCTTTTTCTCATGTTTGGATTGTATTAGTTGTCAAGCTCTCTGGCAAAACATACAGCTGCCTCAAGAAACAAACAGGGTTGATGGGGAAAACATATCTGGTTAACCCGACTATGACTTTTCCAGTCCTTTATGTGTGTCATAAAAGACTAGGTGTTTGAGGACGACTCTATTGTCCATCTGCTTCAGACCTTACCTTGCATGTAAGTGTGTGCAGGAGTCTTCACTGTATTTGCCTTTAGATGTGGAGCAGTTGACGCAACAAGCCTTTTCCTGCGGGTGGATACGCAGATGGAGATGTACACAGCTACGGTCGGTCGACCCTCAGGTCAGCAGATAACCGTAGATTCACAGATTGTTCCGTTTACACTTGAAGTCGTCTCCGTCATGCACCTCAGCCACGGATGATATCTCCCCCTCTCGAGCCATAACTCTCTGACTTGATGAGATCGGGGCTGAGCACAGAGATTACATTTGCGGTGTTTTTGTTTACTCTTGCCTCTCTTCGTGTACTTGTCTTCATTTCTTCCCCCTGTCTACTCTCACGTCTTCATTGGACATTCCAGTTCAGACTGATAGTGGCGTGCGATGGAGGAGTGGGACAAGTTTGGCAGAGGTGATGGGCAGTGGATTCCTGGCTGGTAACGATCTATCAAACTTAGGCAGTAACCCTGACGAAGCATCTGATTAGGAACTGCTGCCAACATTTATCACTACACTGGTACAGGCATGCAGGACTCTGCTCTGTTTGCTCTATTGAAGATGGGAAAGAGCTCCTCTCTCTCCCTCTCTCACATCTGTTCATTTCCCAACGTCTGTCTTTATACTTTCTCTCTCTCTAGGAAGGAATCCTGCATTTCCTCTTGCCCCATTTACTCAATTTCAAAACATTATCCGAGAGCAAAACCTCCGAAGGATTCCTGACCCTACGCTGTGCAACAAGAATTAGCTGATCTGAAACAGACTGATGTGACGGCACCATTCAAGGGCACATATAAAAAGACAGAACGAGATGTATGAGCCCTTCTTAAATATACTGATTATAGTATTGACTCCAGTCCAGTTATCAAAATGGGCTTTTAAAGGCTTTTTTGGACCCAAAAGAAAATAATTTTGGTATGAAAGGCACAATTTAAAGGAACCATTTAAGGATAGTATTTAAAGACGTATAGTTTTCTAATGATTCTCAGACAGACCTTTGCTGTAATGGCTTTAACCGATGAAAAAGCGTTTTTAGCCTTTTCGTCCAAATGAAAAACGCACGTCTGTGTGTGAAACGAGGGGAGATGGCGAGGGAGAGATCATGACTCTGCTGCAAAACTGTCAGCCTTGGTCTTCTATGAGGAGGCCACGTAGAGGAGATTTCACCAGATGCTAATCCGGAATTAGCTCTTATAAGTGCTAGCTGTGTTTGCATATTTCAAGTTTGGGAAAGCGGGGAAAGAAAGAGACACCAACAGAAGGAAAAAACATAAAACGTGTCTGTTTTGACCTGCAGTTTGGGGAATACTATGAAGTGGGGAAGTGAGGTGCACTGAACGCCGGGACGTGTTGATGCCATTGGTGGCATCAGTGCACACTGAATCAACAGGTTGGTGTTATGATTATATAAAAACAACTATCCTCTGATTTTACAAGACAAGATGAACAATATCTTGGTTTGTCACTTTTAAAATCCTAAAAGTATTTTTTTTTAACAGTTAAACTAGCACCTTAAAGTTCAAATCCATAATGATTGCAGTCTTGGTTGACTTGAGGTGTAGTTTGGTGCTGCAGCCTTCTCACATCAATTTAATCGCTGCACATTGCAGGAGGCAAACCTTTCTGTAAACAGTGGTAGGTATGTCTTTGGAATTTATGGTCTGCCCTCGCTGTTAAAAAAGGTTGTGAACCTGTGAACTGCTGAACTCAGACTCGGCACGTCCTTGTGTGCCCAGTGAACTCCATTAATTATTGTAATGACCCAGTCATTTGCTCTGCTGGAGAAGGTCCGTCTGGTAATGGAGATGACCGCGGCCAACAGGAATGGTGTAAATGTAAACATTCCTGCTGTCACATTCTTCTCTAATACCGCAGAGACGAAGCCTGCTGGGATTTATCTATAGCACTACTAAAACAGAGGAGGAGGATGGAAGAAAGGGAAGAAAAAAGGCACACCCAGAGGATGCTTGGGGGTCCATGGATTCATGTTGTTGACACCACAATTGTAACTGCAGGCCTCAGCAGAACTTGAGACTCATCAAACCAGGCCATATTTTCTTCATCTGTCCTGTTTTGTTGAACCCGTGCCAACTACAGCCTCAAATTTCTCTTCTTCGCTGACAGGAGTGGAATATGATGTGTTTTTTTTTGCTGTTTCACTGAGATAGGGATGTCACGACAACCAATACTTAGGGACAAAGTTGATACTACAAATCTGATGGTACTTGTTTTTCCACTGCACCGCTGGTTTCAGGAATACCATAAATGCCCTAAGTTTCTGGGAGTGGTGAGAGCAGAATAATAACCCCGGCAATCACACACAATTAGGGCTGGTGAAGATCTAGCCCTGAAGCATCACAAAGCAATTGTTTGTCAGATGTTGGCTGAAGTGATAACTGAACTGAGCGTTAACCTGCTTCCGCTGGATTTTATACATTACACAGCGGCCATATGATTGGCTCACTGGATTAATGCATTGTTAAGCAGCAGCGCAGGTGTTCTTAATAAACTGCTCTGTGAGTGTATGTTTAGCTATTACACTCATTTCCATGAAATTTGGTACAGACCTTCACATTCCTCTAAGGACGAATTGTAATATGTTTGGGTTTCATTAGCGCCAGTATCGTATTTAGATTTTAATGGTTGAGTTAAAATTTAAATCGGTTGGATTACGATTTGAATTTAACCCCCGAACCACGCGATGTCTCGGTAGTTTAGTGTATTACCAAATCCCTGCAAGAAAAAGCCTCTTTTTGTTTAGCCGATGCAAGCTTGCAGACACCACTGACGAACATGATCGAATGCCTACGCAGTTTGCATGGCCGGGTTTATTGATCCTTCGTCAGTAGCATGGTTAAAAGCTCAGTGCTTGGTACATAATGCTGTTACATCACCCATATTTGACAATGTGTTCCTTCTAACAGTTGTGCGATTTTTGAGGATTCACATTTTGGGGTTATCTGTCCGGCCATCAGTCCAAATATGGACAACTCAGCTATGTTGTTTTTTTATTTTTTATTTTTTATTTTTTCAAATCTTATGCAAGCTTTCATCTGACCTGAAGAATAAACTGATTTGATATGGGTGGGCAAAGGTCAAAGGTCAGGGTCAATGTGTCCTCACCAAACATATTCTGGCCTCTTGAATGTGATATTTCAAGACTGCTTTGAGGAACGTTCTTCTTCTCTTCAAATTTGGCCCAAACACTCACTTGAACTTACACGTGAACTGTTTAGACTTTGGTGGACAAAGGTCAAAGTTCAAGGTCACAGTGACCTCACAGTGTTGTGAATGCAATATGAATGCCCTGAGGGAACTTCATTACATCTGGAAAGAACAATCACTTGGAAACGCACAAGATTTTGGTGATTGAAAGGTCAGTGCCACTGTGACCTCATACAACAACACAAACAAATGCTAATTAGGGCAGTTTATAACACGCTAATTGGATAAAATGATGAAGAAATGACATTTTATATCCAAATGGTCAAAGGGCAATCATAACATTCTGGAAAAACACTTGGCCATCATTCAAAGCTGTAACTCAGGAAGAGGAGACTGTGACCATATTTCCTGCAACTTGGCTGGTTGGCAGAGGCACAACAGCGAGGTGGTAATTCTAGTTTCTGTGAATGCGATAATTTCCTCCATTTTCCAGAATTCCTTGAGACTACTTGCACAGATTGGAAGCGGTTGTTGAAGCTGTCTGATTTTTGGATGTTGATGCGAAAAACAGGCCATATTTTAGCTGTCAGCATCAAAAATGTCTGGTTGCTGCATTCAGTCAGCAAATATCTGAATGTTTTGTCTTTGCCCCTCCCAAAATTGACAAATGCTATTCAACACTCAGAAATGTAAAATAGAACAACAATTGTGTTTCACAATGATAAATGTTTTCGGGTTTAGTGTTCCCTCAAGGTTAAGGTCAAAGGCTAGTGAATGAACATAATCATTCACTCAAAGTCTTTAAAAGTACACAAATGCAGGCAACTGCACACACTCTGGAGCATATTTGAATGTATGTGTTAGGCAGCAAGGACGCCCACCTTGTTATCCAAGACGTCTCCATCAGACAGGAGTGTCACGGATACAGCGGCAACACTTGGGCCTTCAGTTATTGCAAGGCTGGTTTGAAACAATCATGTCTCCAGCGAGAAAACGTCGCCATGTGAGCGCCAATGTTCCTGACCCCTCTAAAAAAGTAGCCTCCCTTTCAGCTGCACTGCTGTTAACAAATTTACGGCCCCTGGGTTGACTTTCCAAACATGATGCTGACAGGAAAACAGTCGGAGATGGAAGGAATGGAAGCAGTCGTAAGAAAGAGATGAAAAAAAGGAAAGGAAACGCAGGAAGGGAAGAGCACAATATATACAAGCTGTATTTTTTTCCGTCAGATTTAATATGAACGTAATTTTAAAGTCATCATGACTTAACTACTGAGTTTACAGTTTGTAATATTTTGGTATTAACTAGAAATTTGAAAGATTTTCATTCTGAAAGAAAGGCATTTTTCATTTCTTTGGTGAAAGAAAGCTGTGTCATCATAATTTCAAAAACAAACAGAGAGCATTCAGGTGAGAGAGCAGTAAGATGAACAAAGATGGTTGTATTAATGTGTCAGTGAGTGGATTACACTAATATATCCAGAGGTAAGGGATTTCACTGCCAATGAGAACACCCATAACAAAAATGTATCCAATTCCAGTGCCATGAGGCTTTCTGGATAAAAGGATCTTATCACTAAGGATGTGCAGGGGAAACTCCGCCCAGTCCTTCCTCATGTACAGTTACTTTCCACACCTCCAACCAGCCAGTCTCCTGGATACCTTATCTGAATGTTTAAAAGTCCAGTATGAATCCTTTTCCAACAGGAAACCTCCCATTTTTCATTTGTGTATATGTGCAGTTTCTTTGTTATACATAGATTAGCTGCTGGTATTGTCTACACCCTGAGAGGGAAATTCATTTTATCAACAAAATAATACCGAATTTCTTCAATGTGGTTATGAGAAGAATTAGGGCTCAGTATGTTTCCCTCTTACCTGCTATGCTATCTTCAAAAAATAGAAATAACTTGGCCGAACAGTTCAGTGATCAGGTTGCATCCATTGTTCTTCCAAACCAGTTTTGAAGTCCCAACCTAAACCCTGTGTGAAAATGATGGAAAACTAGAATGTATAACTCTTTAACACCTGGACCTTTTGCTTATTTTAACCATAAATGGGCCAGAAAGTGTCCTGTCAATAAGTGCTGTTGCCCATTTTTCCAGAGCTCTCAGAACCTTCGATACCTGGCAGTTTACAGTATGTCAAAAGAATGTGTTAATGGTTAACAATGAAGGAACAGATTCGACAACTACAAAAACAGCGCGAGTGGAATTACAATAATGACCCAATATTGGTCGTGAAGCGCAACTTCTCAGCTTTCAGAAACCATTGTAATTTCTCTGTTAGAGGAAACATTTGCAAACTTACTGTAATTCAAAGTGCGGTGGCCACTGGCAATGACGCTCGGTTTAGAAAGGTGAAATTGAAGGAGCTATTTTTAACGGTCAATGTAACTTTGTTAGGATTTGGCGCCATCGAAGTAAATTGATATTTATAATTGATATTGATTTGGTCCTTGTTACCTCGGAAGCTCTCTAATATTTCTACGTTCTTAATTTTAGGAACTTTAATACCACAACAAGAATGGAAGTTCCCCCCTACAGTTTATTGAAGTGCAACTTTCTATCAAATGGTAAAAACCGCCTGTCGGTCTACATTTAATAAAACTAAGCAGAAGCATGTTTTTAGAACTCATTCATTCGTCTTCCACTGCTTATCCGTTTCCGGGTTTGGGGGAAGGATGCTGGAGGCAATCCCAGCTCACACTGGGCGAGGGCAGGATACACCCTGGACAGGTCACCAGTCCATCGCATGACCAACAACCAGTTAATTTAACTTAAACATCATATCTTTGGACAGAGGGAAGCCACGCAGGCACGGAGAGAACATGCAAACTCCCCATAGGAAGGCCCCAGACCGGGAGCCGAACCCAGGACCTTATTATTCAGGGGCAACAGCACTGACCACTATGTCACTGTGCTGCCCTGTTTATTTATTTATTTTTTTTAGAAATTATCATTTCTTGGGCAGCACGACTGCATAGTGGTTTGTGCTGTCGCCCCACAATAAGAAGGTCACGGGTTTGGTTCCTGTCCTTTCAGTGCGGAGTTTGCATGTCTGCGCGGGTACCCTCTGGGCGTCCTCCCACTGTCCAAAGACATGCATGTATAGATTAACTGGCGACGTTGAATTGACCGTAGGTGTAAATGCGAGCGTGAGTGGTTGTTTGTCTCTGTTTGTCCTTGTGTGTTGGCCCTGCGATGGACTGGCGACCTGTCCAGGGCGTACTCTGCCCCTCGCCCGATGTGAGCTGGGACGGGCTCCAGCAGATGAGTGAGTGATAATCATTTATATTTTTCAATCCCAGCTGCAGCACAAAAAAAGAGAGTATGATCAGCTGCATCCTCTTCGCTGTAACTGTCCTTGAGGTGCGTGTAGAACTTGATTGCCCATCTGCGGTAAACTGAACCTATTAGACAGTTCCCACTCGTCGTCCCCATACTGGAATAACATCATTTAACAAGGCACTTGGGAGTCAAGTCAAATGATTTTTACTCGTATAGCACCAAATCAAAACAAACATTATCTCAGTGCAATCTTTCCATGGGGAATGTCTCTCTATAATGTTATTTAGAGAGACACAGCATCCACCAATGAGCTCCACAGTGGCAAGATAAAGCAAAAAAACGTTGAGCTGAGCCAGTTCCCAGGTCAGCAGACATCTGCTGCCACTGGCTGGGCTGAGAGATAACAAGAGGTCAGGACGAGGAAAGTGACATTTCTCTACACTTTCATCTCAACGATACGGCGGTGACGTCTTGGATAGAGGTATTATGAGGAACATTGATTATTTTTGGTCTGATCTTGCTCAAGGACCACCTGCTTTTCGAATATCCAGCTATCTGGTTACTGCCACTATTGTTGGAGCTATGCCTGTGTGTAAAACAAGCAGTAGATCTAACATGTATGTCAGCCCAGGGGGAAGATTGAAGCTGAGCTCGACTGGATCGTGTGCTCTCGCTCGGAGCCAGTGAAATGCATTGCGGTGACCGCGAGGCTTTTCCAAAGGGAATTCCACTGAGGCTCAGCTGTCTACATGACAGAAAGAGCGGCGAGGAAAGGAAGGATGACGGCGCATCAGCAATAGCAAGGTGTGCAGATGTGCCGAGAGGGAGGCGTTAATTGCGAGAGAAAGGTAAGGTAGAGTCCCCGGACAGCGTCGCGTTGAATGCGCTGGCCTTCCACGTTGCGACCATGGAATGCAAAACCACCAATATTTTGACTTCTCCTTTGGAAACAGCTGCGTTTCCTTTTTCAAAGATATTTTTTCCTTATTTATTGGATCCCTCAGGAGAAATCCATCTACTAGCCCTGACACTTGCTTCCTCCTCTAAATCTGGGACCAGACCGGCCGATCCCAGACACACACGTATACACAAGCTCACATGCACACCTGCTGCACAAAAGCAGACATTAACAGATCACTATAGCACACCTCTTTACTGCCTGCACTGGTGCACATGTTTATGGAGGCCCATGGACACACAGAGGAAGAATGTGCGTACACAGACGAGGAGCAGGAAACTACCTGTAAAACGTCCCGAAAATAATGAATTGGCAAACAATAGAATAACCTACAGAGAGTTTCACACACTCAAACACATCCCTGCGGGATCAGCCTTCAGATGTGTTTCAGGCAGGAAAACCTCTCTTTATTGACACTGCATAAATTAAAATCAGACCATATGCCATGTGCAATGACTTTCCTCATAAATATTTACTTTAAATGTTTGGTGATTTGTGTCTCTCTGTTGTCCTGCATTTGGGGGATTGGAGATTTCATTTTGTAACCAAGCAACAAGCCAAAAAAACACGCTGCACTTTAACCCCCTCTTCCTCTGTCATGCGGCAACCAAGAGACAGCAAATCCTGACAATCGAACCAACTCTAAACAAATCATCTTTTAGTGCGCTGTGTACCACAAGATTAATGATTGTGGTTTAGGATTGCTGATGTTAGTCACATACACTACACAGTGAGTGTTTGGTGTCATTGGCTTTGTTTATGACTGCAGTGTTCTGTTGTGTTTATTTTCTTGTTGGTGTTTAATGAAACAGTCAGTAGTTGTTTCTTTTTTTCCTGTCAAATCTGCCAAAGAGGAGAAGATGTTGGAGAGAGAAGAAAATGGACTCGTGCTGCATGGTTCCATTTTTATGTGAACAAAATGGCAGCACTGAATCTTAATTTTCTGCTGCATGTTAGTTTCGTTGAACTTTGATATGCGCAGATTACAAAATGTGTTCTTTCCACCACTGAGGACTTAAGAGACGGCTCTTCCATTCGCAAGACCAATTCCCGTGTGACAGCCACAGACGTAAATTGAAATGAAGTCAAGCCACCTTTATTATGACCACAGGCTGTTGTGACTGCAGCTCTACCGTAGAATCACGTTTTTAATTACTTCCCCTAAAACGGAAAAAAAAAAAAAAACTCCTTCTTTTGTGGATTCCCGCCATAACTGTGAGAAATATGCTGCGCGCTCTTTTGTTGACAGCTCATTGGCCCAAATTCGTGGCCAATGAAACAAACACTTGTTTTCACAGGGGCTTTGGGTGAAATCATAACTGGCCATTGATGCCATTTTAGGTCAGTGAGTGCTCCAACAGAAACAGACATTGTAAACATTGATTCAAGACATAAGTGTCATGGTTACATGTGTATATGCAAGTTGCAAGATGAGATTTTGACGTTTTAATCATCAGAGCACAAACATTTAGGACCTGAGGGTTGCAAATGAAAGCGTGCTGCAGGAGTTGTTTGTACGCAACGATATTTTGCGTAACATGATTCGCATTTGCATGCTTGTTGTAAAATTTGCACCTGAACCTCAACTCATACTCTAAATTTAATCCCACATTCCTTTAAAAAAAAAAAAAAAAAAAAAAAACTGGACGTAAACTGAAGTAAGGCTCAAAACACTTTACTTGATTTTTATGAACTACGATGCATCAGATGTAAAAGATTACTGTGGTGTAAAACGGTGCATTGAATTACTTAGTTTTTTTGTTTGTGGTCTTGAGCTGTCCATATAATCTTAATTTATTATGAAATGTCCCAAATGTTATGGTTCTCATGTTTTACAGCTGGCTAAAAGACTCTTCTCCCACAGATACGTATTACCAGTTGAAATAGCATAAATGAAAACATTATGCAAAAGGATCTGACATCAAATATTACCAAAGGCTGAAAGAGTATTCAGTACTGCATAATTAAAATTATAACTGCATTATAACGCGAGCACCCAGAAGTTGGGGTACTATATTATTGCTACATCATTACATGAGTACTTCAAAGCCAACCTTCATTTTGATCTCTAGTATTTACCCTCTTTTATTGTTTCTCCAATGTTTCACCTATCGCTGTGATGTTTGTTTTAGGGTTAGTCTTTTTCTGTCTCTTTGTCAGCAGATGACATTCACAGTTCCTTTTACTTCAGATGGTGCTCTACAAATATTTTCCCCGTCCTACAAGGTAATGTCTCAGTTGTAGGAATTTATGGGCTGATGGGTGACATTTCTGTTAGTTGTTCAAATGACTTCATCATTTGTCTGCTGAAACATTGTGCCATGTATGTTAACCTTTTGTTTGCGTAGTTTCTTTTCACTTCTCGCATCCAGTGTGAATGGTAACACTTTTTTTTTTTTTTTTGGAATCTGAGTTTGTCCCCCACAGATGGAGTTTGACAGTTTTCATTTCTTTTATACTACTGACCATATTTTCATCATCCCTCTGATCCAGTCATTACCCATCTTAAGTTACTTCTGTGCTGTTTCAGTCAAGAATGGGAGCGATTCCAATGATACATTTTGACATGATCTTTACTCCATTCCCACCCACACCACATCCTTCTCTTTAGTTATCCACATAATTACAGTTCTAAGTTTTGCTGCCCACTGGTAATTTTTCAGATTGGGTAAATTCAGCCCTCCCTTCTCTTTTGGGCAGAGAAGTGTCATATTTAATTCTAGCTGTCTTATTTTCCCGTAGGAATTTCAATATGATTTTGTCTTATGTTTTAACATTAGAACTAGGATTCACAGCAAATAATGGCAGTCTTTGTAATTTATTCATTCTTACTGTTCTCCAAAGTCTCTCTCTTTCTTCATGTGTCATCAATTTTCTACAGCTGGCATATGATATGTTTGGAATAACAATAATGCACTGTATGAAATACACATCCAACCGGTGACATTGATGAGTGATTTTAGGCTTTTATGCACTTCTTTATACTGACAGATAGAAAGAAAAGTTCTTTTTACTCCTTTAAATGCATCTAAACTGAAGTTAATGGTTAGCTGTTTTTTGTGAACCCTAACCCTAACCCATATCTATTGTTCTCCTGAACTGTAAAGTGATCCGAAAAACGTTTTTGATTCATCTGCTGTGGTTACACATCCCTGTGTTCTCTATACTAGTTTGCTTATTACATTTTTTCTTGGCTCTCCTTATGTGAGATGGAGCTGATGGCTTCTGACCAGCTTTTTAGTGGGCAACCAGATGATAGATATGGCTGCAGAGTATAGATAATACTCGTGCAATCTCCTAGTATAATAGATAAATAAACAAATACACAATTCTCCAGCCACAACAGAATTATTATTAATTGCGTTTATGGTATTAGATCTGGTCTGGCTGTATCTATTTTGTATTCTGCTATTGGAGAAAACAACATTGAATTGTTTTGGTGGAACTCTTGCACATTGGTGGGTGGGAAGCAAAAGACCGATGTCAACTGCATCAAGACCTTCATCGAAATTTTAAATGTGCAAGCTTCTAACGCAGAGGTTGCTGTCGTTTCTGCTAGCTGCTCACTTTGAGGGTAGCTTGTTGTTGTTTCCCCAAGCGAAAGAGAGTTTGAAAAAGAAAATGCAGCATAAAACTCTGTCGGGCCTGTACCTGAAGCCCACGTCCGGTGAGTTTAGAGGGTCGACAGAATAAAATCTCCTCTTGACACACAGGTATGACACACTGAGCTACCTGAAGGCCAACTGGAGACTCAACAGAGAGCTGATGACTGCTCCCACTCAGTTGTCACTCGGCTGATGGAAAATCCTGATAATGCTCGGTCCAAAAGCCATACCTCAGTTATCTATCTGTTAGCGAAGCCCCAGCGGGGTCACAATTACAGCACATTATCCGCCTGTCCTCAGGGTTCCACACGTACACACACACACACACACATGCACATACACACACCAGCTGAAAATCTCTAAATAACAAAAGATAGATGTGTATCCAGACCTCATTTTATCATCTTGTCTGGAATGCAGCTCAGTGGTGAAAGACCTCTGGGAGGTGGGAACAAAAATCAAACACTCTACCTCTTTGGATGTGTGCGAGTTCGTGTGTGATTGTGTGTCTGGGGCACGGTGCCTGACATTATGTGTCATGGTTTTGGATGGGTACTTTTGAAAAACCCAAATGGTTCTGGAGGATGATAGAAAAATGTGATTATATGGTTCAAATGGGGCCTTTGTTCCTGGAGATGCCTGTCTAGTGAGGTCATTATATATTGTAACCTGTGGGAGGTAATGGAAGAAGAGCAGGCTGGATATCCAGGCCGCTGATGAATGTGTGCTTCTGTGTGTGTGCTTGAGGAGAAAGGGCTGCTCTCAGGAACTAAAAGTCTTTTGATTGTTCTGCCTGAGTTTTGAGTCGTGCATTGGAGCGTGATCGTCCCAGATTAACGTTCATTCATCAGTGGGAGACACTCTGCCCGTAACGGACCTAACGTGTAGAGACAAACATTCATGCTGATGGGCAGGTTAGAGTTAACCATTACTCAACCGTGATGTCTTTGGGTTGCGGGAGGAAGCCGGAGTACCTGGAGAAAACCCACGCAGACATGAGGACAACAGGCGAACTCGAAAAAAGAAGGGCAGCAGGTTCAGATCCACCTTCTTGCTGTGAGGTGGAGCAGTTCTGACCACTGTTCCATCACAGCACTCTGCCGCTTCAGCTGAACAACCTGGTGGAAATAAAGATGTGATTTGATTTGTTCATGTAGACTGAAAATCAACTATCTCAAGTGAGACTAAAAAAAAATAAATAATAATAATTGGCTATACTACTAATCAGACTGAATGAGTGATAGGGACCAATCCCTGATGTATTCAGTCCTCTGTGTGCTACAGATAACAGGTGCTGATGTTCTTTATTATCATTATGACAACGTGGTGCGCTTTCTTAGCTAATGTTCATTCTAACTGCAGCGGTCCTGTGCAAAGAGAGCCCTTACCTTCAGGACGCATCAATCTTTTCATCAAGCGTTTCTTCTCGCTTCCACTTGAAAGTACGGCCTGAACCACATTTCTTGGCTGAGGTCAGCTGCATGTCAGAGGCACCTAGCAGTGATCGCTGCAGTCCTGGAATCCCTTTATTAACCTAACCCTGCTGGTTACCTGGAGCGGAGCTGTTAGCTTCTGTCTGCTTGCTAATGGGACCTGACAGTCAGCAAATGGGCTGCTGTCACTGCCTCATGTTCTTACCTCAGAGGCTGTGTTCTCTCAACACTGACCTCTGGGAGTGTCACTGCAACACAAAGTGTGAGTGGAAACGCAAGTGTAAGCACCTTTGTCCTCTTACTTGTATGTGTGTGTGTTCGTGTGAGATCTTATGCTGCAAATATTCTGTTCATATATTGGCTTTAACATCTATAGCCGTGCATGTGTGATGAACCAATATAACAGCATGCATGTGTGACAGAGCTTTTATGGAATAACAGGAGGTGTGTGTGTGTGTATTTATGCACCCTGGTGCATCAGACATAAACTGGCGCTCTTGTCAGTGACCCTTGGCTGCCCCTGCGGTTCTCAGCGTGTCGGCTTTGATGCCGGGTCAGGGAAGAAGATCAGAGCACAGGATGGGCCTCTAAAGACGTTCTCTCACACCCTTGTTCGGTGCTAATGATGAATCCCAGCAGACCGCAAGCCCCTTCGCCCAGCCCTCCACCCCAGGAGCTACCCTGCCAGCTGCCCTACTACAAAGACCCAAACGACGCAGCAGAAGGCGGAAACAGCTCCTGGTGGCAGCCAAGCATATAGTGGCAACACCGCAGGCAGCTCACACAACTATGGTGTGTATGTCTGTGTGGATGTGGTTGTGAAACTTCCAGCATTCATCTACTTTGCAAAAATCAACAGCTATACCCACGAGTAACCTTAACATGCTGCATCAGTGCCAAAGGGTTTGAATCCCCAAATCTGGCCTGAGCCCCCTTTAGAGAGGCCATTGTTTACAGCATGAAGAATTCCAGATGTTTTTCCTTCATAAAGAAATAGTGGCAGTGGGTGAACAACTGCTTTCCAACGAAAGTCAATCCGTCAAGCCAAAGTCTTAATTAGACGTTACTTTGCTGGAATTAAAGATGAATGCAAGGCTGATATAGCTGACCTATCCTCAGAAACCATCAAGTCTGAGAGAAAAACCAGACAGATTATAGACTGGAATTACATAAACACAGATGGATTCTTCTCATGCCTTGGACATCAGCAACATTTTTCTATTGGTTTAGCCATCTGCAAAGTCTTGACAATGTTGACAGGTTCTTGGTGTGCAAAAAATTAAATTAAGGAGTGTTTGTGAAAATGTCGGCTTGTTTATTCTCTTTCTTTCCCCTCATTTGCTTTCATTTTGTCTCCTTCTCGCAGCTTCATCATTCATTCGGATGCATTATTGGTCAGAGGAAATTGTAAATTGCAGATTTTATTCTTCATCTTTTGGATTCAGTCTTGGCATGCTGCACACGTGAAGCCCCTACAAAGAGGGGTTATTTAGAAGATAGTGGAATGTTTGCTGTACGGCAGAGAAAAAAGCCGAGCTCATGTTTTTCCAGCCATACTGGCTTCTTGTTCCCATTGTAGTTCAACAAGGTCAGCGGTGCCTTTCTTTTAAAAGGACTGCAATCATCCTATTTCTTACAGGAGACAGAGAGAAAGAACGAAAGAAAAAAAAAAAGGAAGCCTGCTACAACGACAGTAAACCAGAGCATTTAACCTGTCGCACAAACCAAATGTCAACATCCACTCTTTCCTCTTTGACCAAGAGGAAGAGGAGGAAGAAAAGCTCGGGTTGTGTGCATTATGAGAGAGAGCTGGGAGATATCAAAGGACTGATGGGAGTATGGCTTAGAGTGTTGAACCTTGGCTTGTGAAGAAAATTACGTCCATGTTGACAAATTTTCATGATTTGTATTCTAAGATAACGCTCTGTAATGATGCAAGGCGGACGGTGTGCGGAGACGGTGGGGGAAGGTGGGCTGCAGACTGGAGAGGCCTGAAAATAAGATCAGAGAAATTGTTACGCTTTCCCAACATCCGGCTTTAAACGTACTCTCATTGCATTCACACTCTGCCGTCTTTAAACAGTCTTAACATTTCCATGCAATTTAACTTCAAATATTGAAATAATCTTGACATTTCTAAATCTCATTTCATCTTCTATTCATGAGAAACCAAGTACATTTTAGAGTAAAAATGTCCATTGTATTTTAAGCAGTACTATCTAGTATTTATATTCATTTTTAAGAAGCAATAAGGCCTAATTCCTGGTAGTCATGTTTGGGATGATCCGATTAAGATTTGGAGGTGAAAGCAACAGATCAGAATCAGTAAATATCGTAATATATTTTCCATGTTCATGCCCAGAAGACTCCAGTAACATAACTTCATGACGCTCCACGTCTCACCTGCATTTGACACATCCTCAAGTCTGGAGTGCTCCTGTGTTGCTCAACATAATAGAACATGGTTTGGCTTTGATCCAAGTACAGATAAACACTGACTTTAGCAATTTTAGAATGTTTGCAGTTGCAGTAACATTTATAAGACTAATGTTATATAGCTGATAGCACTTCCTTTCGTTTCCATTGTTAGCTTTGCTTTCTTAAAAGTCTAATCTTCACTTCAAATAAAAAAATGATTAGACCTTACACTGGTGCTCAGTCATGAGCAGTGAGACGCTGTTGTTCTGGGGATAGGTTTTGACTTCAGTGTGAGGTTTATTTCATTCAATATCTTGAATAGTTTTGTGTGTCTGTTGTGACTTGAAAAACAAAAAACCAAAACAGAATACTGCTGTCTGAGGTGAAGAGATTTGCATGAGCGTAGATGTCTGCAACTGTAGGAGGATAGAAAAAACTTTGTTTAACTTGGCAGTACGAGGCAGATCTCTCCATCTATCATCACACTGGTACTTACTAAAAGCTTACTGACAGATATAATAAGAGCTCCCTTAAGATGCTGTTATCTGGGTCACAGGTGCTCTGGCCTCTGTGATCTGCATCGCACCACTGGAATCAACAGTAAAGTAATGATGAAAATCAATCAACAGGCTGTTTTCGGAAACACAGATACCGCGGCCACAAACAGACTTTGGTATTGGCATCCTGAACGGGACGAAAGCTTCAACACCTCAGTGGAAAAGTTAATTACTCCTCCAACCTCAAACCATCCACAATGTTGCCTGCAGTTAATTTTAGTGTGTTGATGAAGGGTTGTTGGTTGTTTTGCAGTGCGGTTGCGGGACCTCTGCAATAAAGCAACAGTGATTTGATGTAGGCAAGGCATTTCTCTGATGCTTCTCTGAGGGATTAGCTGGACAGCAAACGGAGTGTGAGCTAAAGCATTGACCATTAACCGCAGACCACAAGTTACTCAACCACTGCCAGGCCATTTTCTGCTTCACACCCAAGATTTGAATTTGTCTGCGTTCCTTCCTACTCATTTAAAAAAAAAAGAAAGAAAAGAAATTAGTTTCTTATTTTTCCATCCTACCTCTAAAATGTTACATCCTCATTAACTGTGTTTATTGACCAATTTCACTAATGCAGAAGTTGATTGTCAACTCCCAGAGTCACTTTTATCTATGCTTCCCTCTTTTCTTTTTTTTTTTTTGCGCTCTTCTGCTTGTACACTTTCTCCACAGTCTTTCCTTTACCTCATAAACAGTCACGCAGCTCTAATGATCAAATCATTTTCATCCAGATATCTCCAAATTAACCATGACAACCGTTATCTATTGCTTTTCCACATAAAGCAGGTCTAGACTGTACTGTTTATGGTATTATGAGCAAAGCCCCATGGGCACGCACCTGGTTGAGGAAACCCTCCCTTTTAAAAAACCTTGAACAGAGCCCAACTCATGGCGGATGGTCTGTGTGAGCTGGTTGGGTTGAAGGAGAGAGAGAGAGAGTGATAGATAGTTAGAGAGGGGGAGAGAACGGAAGGCACTGAGAGCCATGACATCATCAGTTTCCACATAGAAATAATGACAAAAAAGAAGAGAAACAAGATTAACATAATGGACAATGCTACTGCTGCTGCTGATAATGAAGAAACCAATAAAGAGAGCAATACTGAATGCAGCAGAGGGTGTTGGGCGTTTCCACGGAGCAGTGGGTGGTTTACTATCGCAGATGCAGGGTTTTACGGCTCTAGAGAGATACTTGAAAATGAGAGAACAGCTCCTGAAGCAGCGCATCTGCAACTCGTCCATGTCACTTTCTTTCTGTCGCTAACTGTCTTCACCTTCCTTCAGTGCATCCGAGACATGTGTTCTCTCTATCCTCCACAACAACCGACTTTGTCTCTCTTCGTCTGGTCTTGTCATCTTCCCCCTGCCTCCCTGTTATATTCCTCACTTTACCTGACATAACATTTTTTTTTATTTTATTATATATTAACCTACAGATGATGCTTTTTTTCCGTTCCGTTCTGCTTGTCCGGTTTAATAAATGGGTCACTTGTGAAACACTTTATCACAGACGGGTAGCAGAGCCACTAGACTGCAGACAGCGGATAACTCCTTATAACAGTGGAGTTCATGTTTCAGAATTCAAGAGCTTGGGCACAGCAAGAGCGTGCACATCTGTAGGAGAGCAGTGAAAACCGATTGGACGAGGTGCTGCTGCTCTCTGCAGCTTAGCCGGGCCACGTCGCACGCACGGCTTATTAAGGCCTCTTCAGTCACCACAGGAAACTCCTTAACTGTAACTAATTTCCCTTCATGTCGCTTTCTCTTCCCGAACTTTCATTTGTTATGTTCTCAGCGTCTCTGCCCGTATCAGCATTCAAACAGCCATCATTCATTCCTCTCTCCTTGCTCCCTGTCGTCTTCTCTCTGCCTCATATGTCAGCAGAATAAATCAGAGTCTTGGGTTGACCATCAGAGAACTTCCCTTCCATTGTCAGGTTTTCTGGTTAACCCTGGCTGCCTCTGTGGGCCTGTGCATGTGTTCAAGGGACTGAGGATAATAGAGAAAATAGTGGACTGTTTAAATGAAAATTGACTGTCATTACCTCAGGCAGGCATGTTATGTTTCCACTTGCCTCTTTGCTTGCCCACAGCAGTGGCAGACTAGAGATAGCAGGAAAGAATGGTGAGGGCGGATTGGAAGGCACAGACTGGTGGAGGCTGGTAAATGATAAGGTGGTTAGACTTAAGATAAAAAAAAAAAAGGATTGAATGAATGTGCTTGGTTAGTAAAAAGTACAGGCAAAAATTTAAAACATCAGCCAGAACGCAGAGCGGGACTGAATGAACTGCTCAAGACTGGAGGCACATACTTGAACTAAGGGAGCTACATTGCCAGCTTTCGCATCTATCATAACAGATGTTTATGTCACAGCCTCAAACTTCATTCTCTTGCTCAAAGCACCATCCATGCTGCCTCTTTCTTGAGCTCTTCTCTTCTTCTGCTGAAGTGAGCAGGCCAACCGGCTGGCCACGCCCCATCTCGCGGTTTGTGTGAAATTGATGAGCTGATTCAAATATGACTGAAATCTCATCGTGGCCAAGTGAAATCCACCAGAGATGCAGTTTTGTTTTTTTTGTTTTTTTCTTTCCTGATAAAGGTAAATGTGTCGGCAGTGTGTAGGATTGTTTGGCCTCGGAGGAGGTCTGCGCTGCGCTGAGAGCCTAATTTCTCATGTTTTATTTTGTGTTTCCTCGTGAAATGGTGACCAACGATGTGGGAGTATGGTAATAAAACGAGGCCGTAAATTAGGCCAACAGAATTCACACACGTAACACATAAACAGAATTTTCCCACAGTTTCTGGAGCGCAGTTTTTTTTTGCACCCCATCACTAATAGAATCACTTTCTTCCCACCTGTAGAATCATTTTGAACGAATTCCTCCCTGGATCATCCACATATAAATCCCATTTCCCATCTGTGCATTCCCATCTCAAGGCTCACATCACGGTAGCTTGAGAGTCAAAGAGGTTAGACTCCTTGTGTGAAGGCTTCCCCTTTGATTTTATATGTGAAGCCTCAGTGGACTTCAGTCAAGCTGCTGAGAAAGTGGAGAATCAGCAGGAAAGGTTTGAAGCTGCGAACGGTATGGCTCCCAGGCTGCTGCTGCTGCTGCGGCTGGGAGATGTGAGAATGTGGCTGTCTTCATATTTCATCATTTTAATTGTTTGTTTTCATTGGATGTGCTTCAAAACAACTCCCTTTTCTGAGATTAGAAAAAAAAAAAAAAGCGGGATTTTAACTGTAACAGACTGGCGAGTTTTTAAGTGAGCTCAGAGTGAAGGGAACTGAAGAAATGTGTCCTGTGAGTCTCACTGATATTTATTGAATTGATTCTTTTTCAAGTGCTTTCTCTGAATGAATATCTCCTCAACCAGAAACCTTTTCATCCCTCTTGGATGGTTATATCAGGTTTTGAAATATTTGTCAGGAATCACAAAGTATAATGAAGTCCCCGTTGAACTCTAGGACCTGGCTGTTAACAACCTTCCTGCTTCACTGGACCAAGTTACTAGAAGACTGTGGATAAACTGGACAAAAAAAAAAAAAAAAAAACTAAAGTAGAATATCTGTTATATCCTACAGAGCAGCCAAGTGCAGGGGAAACAAAAGCCTTTGAAAGCCGATTGAGTCACTGATTTCGGGAATCTCTAAAATAATTCTTGCTTATGTCTAAACCAGTTACAGTTATCAACATCTTACTGTCGTAAAATGGCTGCAAAGTAGTGACAAATTACAGCCTGTAAATTAATACTATTACAGCAGTTTGACTTTTTAATGTCCCAAAATAAGTCATTTAACTTTGATTTACATTTGTGTATAAAGAGAAAAGGAATCCATCCGTGTGATGGTTCCCAAGCCAGATGTATGCAGCTGTTATACAGATGTCATATCATATATGCACATTTTGTATATCCAAATAAACATTGAATCAATCAGAGACTGTTTAGTCCATTTTTTCCATATTTTATGTTATGGCTTGATGCTAAATCATGAATCAGCACTAAATAACCGACAGTAACGGAAGGAAAAGAAAACATCCGAAAAAATTTTAATGAATCAAAAAGCTGTGTCATCACACTGACATAAGTTGTTCGGCCCAGTTGAACTTTGGCTCCCAGATCTTTAAGATGTTTCTGTGTCTCCGCTGGGGTCCACCTGTTACATCAAGGTGCTGAAAAAATATATTCAGGGGAAATGGAAAATACATTTTAGGGACAATCAGTGTAAACCAATGAGGGTAGAAAGGAAGAATTCCCTTTTTAGCATCAGGCTTAAAGGCTGGAACATATCAAAACCACTGAAGGGGTCTGAATACTTTCTGCTTTGTGCACTATGCAATGCAACAACTCAGCTGGAACTTCTCTTGACTTTGTCACCACCTGCTGTAAGGTTTTGTGTCTCCGTCTAGATTCCTCGATGGGGAATATGAAATTTAAAGCTATTGGTCCTAAAGCCCGGGGGTGTTGAAGGGAGTGTTGTAAAGTCATTGAGAGTACCGTGACCTCTGCTAAAGGCCTCCACACACTCACTCACACACACAATCACACACACTCTCATAGAAGCTCGGCTGATCTATCTACCCTGCAACACAAGACCAGACCCAATATCACACAAAGTTACTGCCACATCTGTGTGTGGGCAGCTCGTGGAGAAATATGATGAAACAGTCACTGTCACATCTGATACAAGTCACAGCGACGCTGATGTGAATAACATCTCGTGCTTTATAGTTTCCCTTCGCTTCAGTGGAAAGTGTTTCAAAGAACAGAGAGGGAGAACTGGCTGAGGACTGAGTTCCTTCACTTATCATAATTCGATTTGACCAAGTCGCAGCACACACATTTGGATTTTTCTCAAAAATGCTGTGAAGCCAGAATGTCATGTCTTCCCTCCCTGCTTTCTCCGCTCAGTTTGTTAATTATGGTGAGCATTTAAGCAGTTTGGAAATGTCTGGGGATGGTGGGAGTTGTGACCTTCCTAGGTGTGGGTACAAGGCGGGGCTGGCACTTATGGGAGAGCCTGATTGGTTCCAGTGTTCCCACATCAACACAATTTTCTCTTTGGCTGTTACTCTGGGAATAAAGTGTGTCATTGGTCCATTTTGGGTTGGTCCCCACATCATAAAATTACCAGACGGTTTTAACAAGTCTGGCTCAACTACAAAACTAAACTCTTGTTACCTCAGATTCAGGCTGTAAAAGTATTCAAATTAATCTTCAAAATAAAACCAGGTTAGAAATATTCATACACCCTGACTTTCTTTTTTAAATTGCCTCAGATGTGTAATATCTGAAAAGTATCTTAAACTGCTGAACATAAAGAATTATGGCACCACGTGGTGAGTTAATGTATGAAGCAGTGGCAGGCCAAGTATTAGAGCTAGGAATAACCCCTCGTAATTCAAAAGACTTGAAAAATACACCACCGCGTCTTTTGTCCACAACGGGAAACACTCTCTTTGGGTCAAATGTCTCCGCCCCAGTCATAGTAGCTTATAATCAGCAGCAGCAAACATGGCACCTGTCTCCTGTCCAGCATGGTAATATTAAACCATTAAACCAGAAACCCCGCTGCTACACCTCCAGTTTCAGTCTCAAAACAAGTTTAAAAACATAAAGCAGAGTCCTGAGGGTCCAAGTTTTCCAGGAGCACCAACCCAGGGACCAGACGCAACTGAGCCATTGTGCCAAACTGCACAGCCACTCGCTCTTCACTCTTTTAATCCCGCTCAGTGGTGATTGGTTGCGCCGAACAGTGTAGCTGCTGGTCTGGTGAGCTAAGTCCGCCACACAGCTCTGTATTTCTGCTCTTTAGATTGTAGCAGTTTCAGCCGTGTCCGTCTGAGGAGACTTTGGGTTCGGACCAGACGTCAACCCACTGTGACGTCACGCGTCAGATAGAAGTGGCGTTGCCACAGTGGTGTTGGCGAGCAGGAGGAGGTGGAGCCGAGGAGCAGTGAGCAGGCCCGATCAGCAGCTGACCTGCTCACTGCTCTCGTGCGCTTCAGCCTGTGAATCACACAGTTGGCTAATGCATGCTGTGCTTTAGGGCCTATTTTCCCAGAGATGTGAGCATCATTTAAGAAATGCGCATCATGTTGTTTTAAAGAAGAGTAGAAATTGAAACCATAAAGGAAATATGGAAGTAAGGAAATATTTACTAAGACAACAAATCTACTAAGAGGGGGGTCAACTTTCACCCAGACTACAATCTGACTTGTTTTTGCAACTACAGTCTCCCTTAAGGATTACTAGATCAAATGCAGCTTTAAGACACTTCAGTGTTTACTTTACTTTTCAGCCATGTCTACGCCCATTTTGAAATATACCTTATTGCAATGAAGGTAACTGGTTAGAAGAAAATAAAAACTATTAGACCTCAAGTTTCCCACGAGCTTGTTAAAGTTGTTAAAGTTAACGTCTATTAATGGATCAATCCTGTATGTAAAGCCTGCTTGTAAATACATCGTGAACGTGAAACAATCATAAATGCCAAAGAAGTGATGCAATAAAGGTAAAGAGATTAAATTATCTGCAAAAGTGCAAACCTAATGATAGTGTCCTTCCAATTAAAAGTCGAAAACTTGAATCACGGTAATTAACTCCATGCTGAGTAAAACATTTCTCATTTGTCCTCTGTACCTTTTTGTGGGTAAAGTTTTGTGTGTGTTTTCCCTGCCGCAGTGGAGTACGACGGTGAGATGTCTCCGCAGCAGCACCACCACAAGGAATTCAAGTTCAACCTGTCACAGATCCCCCGAGGAGAGGCCGTCACTGCCGCCGAGTTTCGCCTCTACAAGGAGTGCGTGAGCCGCACTTTCCGCAATGACACCTTCCTACTTAAAGTCTACCAGGTGGTCAAGGAGCACCCTGACAGGTAACACACACACACACACACACACAGCGACAAGCTTTAACGGGATGATAACAGGTTTCAATCCCTTTAACAACAGAGCTTTACAGGGAGGGATTCTCCCCCTGTGAAGAAGGCGAGAGTTTAGATGGATTTTAAGTCACCTCTTTCTATTTTCTGTCACTCTGCTTCCCTCAAATATTTTACACATAAATAAGGCTCGAAGCTCGAAGTTTGCCTTTATGTTTTTCCTTTAGCTCATGCACTTGGCACATTCCAACATTTTCAGTCTCTCTGCAGGATAATACTTCAAGTAATACAGTTTCTAAGTAGACCATTATTGCACACTGAATAAAGCTCCTTGTCTTCTGTCAGACTGCTGGCCCAATTTCAATCACAAGTCCAAGCTCCATGTTCTATCATCCTAAACACAGGCAGTTTTTTTTTTTTATGCAATTTACGCACATTTTCCTGCACTTAAGACAAACTTGGTATCAGTGGAAACAATACATTTTGTGGGTCCTCCCAACATGTCTTCGATGTTCCACCTCTGGGTGGGTCTGCTAGATGGCTTCACTGGGAATCAACAAGTCAGCAAGAAACAGGGAGTAAATGAAAATAGCATGTGAAAATAGTGTGTGCCATTGACACAAAAAAGGTTAGGATTCAGATTTTTATAAATATTACCTCTCATTGCGTGCTACGTTCTACCTCTCTGTCAATCTCCCTGTGTTACACAGACTCCGTGCTCTTGTCTTGTTTAGAATATCAAATCAAGCAAAACCACGTCTCACAGAAATAGCACCGCTTCAAAATCTTCCTGTTCCCCAGAAGAGCATAGCTAATTCAATGCCAAACATTTACACTACATCTGCAGGGGTAAATAAACATCTAGTAAGATTCCTTAATGATATTTGTGTTTTATCATGTTTGCCCAGTGAGAAATAACACTAAGATGAAGTGAATTTCTAAAATACATTTTTGTACCTATATAGCTCAGTATATTTTGCTTATTATTATGTAGACCAAGACAACTTGCTACTTTTAAGTTGTTTTTCAGAGCGCAGCAATAACAGATGGGGCTCTCAGTCTGAAGTTTGAGGCTAAATTGGATCTATTGTTGGAGAAAATGTTAGCACAGCGTATCCATCTGTCGGTCTTATCTAAAGATATTTATGTGGAATGGGGAGGGGTTATATTTGGGTATTAACAGCTTTTTTAACCCTGAAAAAATTTGCTCTTTGAGTGACCTCCATCTCTTCCCTCACCTTTATCAACCTAAAGATGCCAAAATGTACTGTGTAAAAGTAAAAGTCTGATGGTGATTATTGAGGAGTCATTATTGTTAGTGTCCCAATTTTACTTTTTTTTACACATCTGTATCTTTTGTAATTGTCCACTCAGCAGGGAGTTTATTAAAAGAGCACCCCACCCCCCACTTTCCTTTAAAAACTTTGCTCCTGCTTTGTCTCGATGCCAAAATGATCGAGTACTTTAATTACCCCGACACCCCACATACTTTTTGATTAGGGTGTTTTCACAAACAGCATGCAAGAGGCGTAAGAGGTGGCAATGCCAAAAATGTGGCAGACCTGACAAAGAGCAAAAAAAAAAAAGTTTGCTGCAAGTGCTGCTTTTACTAACTAAAGCCCAGTCAGCCAGTGATCAAGAACAAGATGATAAAACTTTTTTTTTTTCTTCATTTAGTGATAGTAAAGTATCAAAGCATTCAAAGGCTCCTTCTTGTTTGGAGAACCTCAACAACCTGTCTGTTAACATTTTTGACTCACACTTTCCTTTTACAATCTTACAAATATGCCCTTTTAACACTTTAAAGATGAAAGCACACACAGTTACGTGCTGTGAGCTGCGCTCTCCCACCTTGACCGACAACCACCAAAACGACGTATGAAGGAGATTTATTGTAGCGAAAAGCTCAACTTTGACCCTTGGCCTTGTTATTCTAGTTCATTTAAGCAGTCAGTCAGTAAGAAGTTTTACAGTAGCCTTCGCCCCGCAGGCTGCTCTCTGATGGACCCCTGCCATCCCTTGTCAGCTGACCTGTGTGTGCGTGTGTGTGTGTGCGAGCTTCATGCGGAAGCCATCAGAAACACTCTCATTAATGACCAACAAAGACAGGCTGCGGCTGCAGGGCCATTCTGCGAACACCTGGATGATTGGCTTTGAAGTGGGCCTTGGACGAGAGTCTGACTGACCTGATGCTGTGTTATTACTACTGTGATGGCTTTGCTGGATATTAAAGTTTTGAACTTTAAAGGTCATTTAACCAACCACATAAACTAGGTAACTCGTGGGCCTTTTCCCTCCTGTTTTGAAATGTTCCCCCTTTTGGAAGAAGAAATACTGTAAAAATAAAATACCTCCGTCGTTGTTTCACTGGCTCAGTTCCGAATGTTAGCTGTGTCACATTACCAGAAACATACCAGCGATTTAACAAAGTTTCGTATGTTTGTAATGTACTTGTCAAGTTTACCTCAGCCTTTTTGATGATCTTGCCAAAAAACTTAAGACTTAAAATCCTGGTCACCGAACCTCCACACACTCACTAACCAACTTAGCTGTTTTGAAGGTCAAAGGTCAGCGAAGCTAATCTTGAATCATCATTTCCAGTTTGCCCTCAAGTGGCTTAATCATATTTGATCGCTTCTCCTTATCCACATTTTCCATTACATATCCTGTTAGACAACCAAAAGTTATTTGACTGACTAGCTAGCTCCACATGTTTTGGCTTTTCTAATGATATTATAATCCCTCACAATAAAAGCCCAAATATCTTCAACCTGTTTCATTTCCTATTTCATGTACCCAGCTGTTTTCTCATGTATCCCATCTTCTCACAGGGAGCCAGACCTGTTCTTGCTGGAGTCCCGGAGACTGTGGGCAGCCGAGGAGGGCTGGCTGGAATTTGACATCACCGCCACCAGCAATCTGTGGGTGATGAGTCCGGTGCACAACCTGGGCCTGCAAGTCACCATGGAGACCAGCAGCGGTAAAGGATACGATTTCATACGTCTTCAGGCTCGAATAAAAAGAAAACGAAATGAAAATGAAAACGAAAAATTGACTTAAGCTACAGCAAATACCACAAATACCAAATCCTGGTGGACAGAATTTCACCCAATGTAATATCTAAGCTGTCGGGAGCAGGGTGGTACTAATTCATCAAAATCATATAGGAATATGAAATTATTAAATCATCGTTAGAATTTTCCTTTGTATTTGCAAATTCCCTGACAACATGTAGATTTAATATCGCAGAAGTTGGTGTGTATGTTTTGGAAGCAAGTAAAAACCAAATAATGAAGGGCCATATTGACTGATATAAATAGGCACAGCCTGCCACATGCAGTATTTGCTCATAATTCAGAAATCCTGACTAAAGTCAACAGACAGCCTGTGTTTCCTCCCTAACATTCATTATTCACCAAGTTTCATTTGTATTCATTGAGCCAGGTCTCACTCCTTAAATAAGATTAAATTACTTGAAATGAGCTGCTTCCTTCTTTTGTCTCTTGCTTCTATCACTCAATTTTCGTCTATCACTCCAAAGTAAACAATGGGAATTATTTCATAAACTGAAAGCAACTGTTATTCTTTGTCTGTTACTATTTTACATGACTTTCTAGCTCTAAATAAAATTACCATTAAAAAAAATCATAACAGAATGTAATTTAGGCAGCGTGCTAAGCCGTTAAATCTTGCCGTTATATAGTGTTGAGCTGCTGTTTTCTTTCAAACAGGACAGAGCATTAGTTTCAAGGAGGCGGGCCTCGTAGGACGTGATGGCGCCCTGGAGAAGCAGCCTTTCATGGTGGCGTTCTTCAAAATCAGTGAAGTGTACATCCGCACCCCCCGCTCCGCTGGTGGTGGCAAAAGGCGCCAGCAGAATCGCAACCGGTCCACACAACCGCAGGAGGGGTCCAGAGGGCTGAGCCTAGCAGGTCAGTCAGTCAGCTTAAACTGTCCTCATCCCACAGTGCAACACAATCAGACGCACAACTGGCCTGAGCCTGACCTGGCTACAAATCAATGTGTGGTTGAAATAGTAGCCCCTGAGATAGTTAATAAATTGGGCCGGGCTTCAGCTGGATCTCCTTAATCAGTCCCCATCAGACAGAAAACCTTGGACAGGGATCGTGTCCAAAATCTGTTTTTAGTGTAGTTTGTCTGAATGGATTAAGTGTCATGGAGTGTATCCCAAAACATATAAATATGTTTCTTAGGAAAAGAGATTGAAGGTTGGATCTGGGGTTTGTATTTGAATTCGGGCCAAAAAGCCTATAAAGTAAAGACAGGAAACCTTGATGAGACAGGGTCAGACGAGATAAAAACGAATATGTGTACGACAGGAAGAAAAGTATTATAATAATGCGCTTTTCGAGTGAAATCAGGCCCTAATCCATTTACCTTCCACCTGCTGCATAATTCCTGACAGACTTTTATAGTCATTAAAGCTCAGAGGTTCTGTGATGCTTCATGCTGCGACTTCTGCAGGACAGAAAGCTGTTGCTCAGGGAGCCTGCTGCTGATATCAGCCAGTTCCCTTGCTAATTTGACAGATGAATCCTGTTAATCATGTTAATATTAAGCCTCCGTGACTCCAAGCATTGACCCTACTATGTTTCAGAGCACAGCCCACTGAGTAGCTTTAGTAAAATGTTCCACCAGTCAACCACCTGTTTTTTTTTTAATATTGGCGATTCCTAAGAATTACATTATCCGAATGTACGTTTGTTTGTTTTTTTTTTTACATCTGCTGCCTGGTCTGCTTGTGCTTGTAGCAAATAAAACACACGGTTGGATTTCACGACAAAACCTGGTTGTAGCTGAAAATCGCATGTCGAAAATGTGCCGGCGCTGGACCTGCTGGTGGCAGGATCATAACACTCCACTTGATAGCGCAAATCAACCTACCTTAAACTGACTTGCTCAGAAAAATACCCAAATAGACAGGTAGGTCGAAGGGAGTTCAGGCAAGGTAACATCATACAATAATCTGTATTGCACATACTGTACAGAATCTGTCCACCTTTAGGTAGCCAAAAGCAGTTTGGCCCAGCAGCAGTTTAAGTTCAGCACACCTGTTTTCTGGACTTGTGTCAGACTTGTGATAAATGAAGTGTGAGAGTCGTTCCAAGTATCCTTGTGCCTGTTCCAGGGGGATGAGACTCCCTCAGCGGTGCAGCACTGCTAACCGAAGCTGATGCTTAAACCAAAGAGGCTCAGGTCTGCATCCCCGCAAAAAACCCAGTGAAATCTGGGTCATAGCTGTCTCGCTTTGTTGTCCTCTGCTACCTGTGCACATCTTAGTCCACTGACGCACAGCCACAAACGTTCCCAGTTTGGCTGGCTACCTGGGAAATGATTTACCTCCGCTTTGCTTCTTCTGCTACTGTGTATAATGGTTCCACCATCTGTATGGCACACAGACATTTTTGTAGGATGAGTGGGCTTAGCCTTTGCTGGGAATTGTTGGCTGCATTTTTTTTTTTTTAACACCATGGTGCAGTTAACGCACAAGATTGTAAGTTAAATTCCTGCAGGTGTCTGTCTCTGTAATTGTGTTAGATGAAGGGTATGGCTGACACGACAGAGAACAAAGACGTGCCGTTTGTTACGCTACAGGACAGTTAGATTATACAGACCTATACTCTCTCCTCTACCCAGCTATCTCCTTTGGCTGGAGATTTCCTGAGATGTCTTCACTCTTTTAAGTCAAGGTGTTTCAAAGATTTAGTGATGCAGGGGTACAAGTGTGATCGGGGGGGCTGTGGTGCACGCCATGTGCTCATACCATTCCTGTAACCGATGTCATTTCAACTGGCTTGGACTTATGTCAAGCGGAGAGAAGTAAATTATCAATGTCTTACAGAATAGTTTAATTTCCCATAAATAAGTCTGCCATCTAGGAAGGCTGACTGCAGTCAGATTTTGGGTCTGTTTTAGCAAGAAGGGAAAAGTGTGAATCTGAATGAAAGAATCTGCTCTAATAAGGGCAATCTGTTAAATATGTGTCCTGGAGGACTGGCCTTTACATAACCCAAAACATCAAGACCTCTCCACCTCGCCACTCGGGATGATGGGGAGTGTAAATATTTAGATCCAACACAGGAAGTGGGGAGGCCCCCCGCGCGACAGCCGAGTGTCCATGGCCAGCAGCGGACTGCTGGGATTGGACTGGGATGGGAGGATCCATGAGGAATTCAGGAGGGCATATGGTTTCAATACCGCATCACTTACTCCAGAGACAGGGAGGAGGACAGGATGGATGGGGAGAGCATCTGTCTTGTGGCGCATTCATGGGGAGAAACTCAATGTGGACGATCTCCCCCAGTTCCTGTTTGGCGTGGAGCTACAGTGCATCACTTCAGGCCGCCACAACTAGAAGGTGTATTTGACTAATTCCCCCTGAAAGAAACATGAGATCTGAGGCGAGAAGGCAGCAACAAGTTTGTTTTTAATTGCTCTAGTTCCACATAGAGGCTTTTTAAATGATTTTTGGGCATGACTTCTTTCACTCTGTGTTTCCCTCCTCTGACCAAATTGCAAACTCCTGACCTGTGTGGTTAACCACTGGCCTTTTTTTCCCTTTTTTTTATTTATTTTTTTTTTTTTACTTTTTGGTCCTCATCTTAACACGCAACACTCTGACACCCTCAGGGCTATTTTTGTCAGTGTTCATTTAGAAATTTGACTGCAGAGCTCTGCTCTCTCATAAATAACTAAAATTCTTTCTTCACTTCTGAGGATATAAAACAACATTTGAACTGAGAAACTTCCAAACTATGTTCCCTGTAATCTTTGAATCTTTCTGTTTTCTCATTTTTGCATTTTTTTTTTTTCCGAGTGAATTTAATATGACATGTGATATTAAATTTCTTCCAGATGACAAAACAGAATGGATTCAGCCAAACACATTTCTACTGTATTAGTTTCGAAATAATGTTTTGATTAAATGTACAATAAATCATCTTTGTTTTTCATTTTTAACTGACAAAGTAAGTAATTTTCAAAACAAGCAATTTCTGTCTAATGTCTTGTTTGCTTGTTCACTGGTATTAGTTAAAACATTTGGTCTTTGTAATACGCATTTAATTCTCGATTTATGAGTCGTATACGTGAACATTTCGACTTAGAAAGGTGCTTCAGAAACATTTGGGTGTGCCTGATCTGCTGATCTGCTACCCTGATCAGAGCAGTGTACCACACCAAAACAATACAACACCTCTCAAGGTAATTGGGGGTTTTGTGGGATAAGAAGGCTTGGGAGGTAATGGGAGTTGGGTTGGGCTTTGGTTGTGGGGGAAGTTAACAACCATCCAGAGGAGGAATACCACGTCGCAGCACAGCACAGGCGGCCTGTAATTAGGCCTAGCCAGTCATTAGCTGCACAGCTAAAAGACTGACCACGCTAACAGTATCGCTTAAAGAATTATAATAACATAGCATGCTGCCAGCTGTGTTTTTTCATCTGTCTCTCTTCTCCTCCTCCTCATTCTCCTCACTCGTTCCCCACCCGACCTCCTTTTGTTTACTGTTGGAGTAATTAGACATAGTGGTGCTCCCTCGCAGGGTTTAATAACCTCTGTGATGAAAGACAGGAAGAAAGATAAACTTCAGTAGTACTGGTTCGTGGGAGGAGGAAAGTCAGAGATAACAGTGACGTTCTCCTTTCATGTCTTCATAGCCATTGGCATCTTCTTGGTGGAGGACCTAAATTGTATTTTAAACATTGGGCCAAGTTTTCAATCACCACCACCATTTCTGAGCGACTTCATGTAATTTCGACTGCAAAAGCTGCAATCTTTCTAAAAGAGTCATGATTTGAGAAATTGCCAGAGCAAACTATAGACTTACTGTAGAGTGGTTTGAGAGATTGTGGCCTTGAGAGGTTGCAATGACTTCTTAATGTCAAATGTCACACACACACACACACACACAGATACACACTTCCTACATGGAACACCCAAGCTGTAACGGCTGATTTGGCACCACTTCATTATGACGTATGATAAATCTAATTTTTAGACTTTTCCTCCTGACAGAGAAGACTGTCAGGAAAGTGTTTCAGGGTTTTAATGAATGGAAGGCAGTGCAGCAAAGGGTTAATAGCAGGCCATCACATATAGTTCAGTATATCAAAAGTCTCAGTGTTAAAGAGCTACAGTGCTTTCATTCAGTAATGAGCAGTGTTTCCCCTTGCTATTATTGGCAGGGCGGGAACGAACAGCCACTGTTCCAGCCATCTCACTGGATTCAATGTGAATTGGTTTTAATGTAACATTTTGGTGTCACACGGTCCAACGGACGTTTGTCACTTTGAGGTTAACCATTGTTAGGTAAGCTGCTGTTATGTGGCGGGCGAGCGTTTGGAAGAGGAACTCATCAAACTGCTTTCTTTATGTTAACTTTTAAATATCTGGTCTTGATAATTGTTTAAACATGAAGCTGCAGCCAGCAGCTTATTTCCAAACTACAAGTTTGTTTTCTTTGCATTGAACTCGTGGTGAAAAACGGACAAATGGTGCAGTGAAAATTACCCAAGAGGAAAGGGGTCTGAAAGTGCTTTTAATTTTACTGATGAGCTCAAATGGTCTCTGGACGGTGAGGAGGGAGCAGCGAGTGAGTGATATCAGACACAGGTGTTGAGTGAGCATATCTCATAAAATGGAAATGATCATATTTTGTTTGTCTCATTTTACTTTTAAATTGAAACCCGCAACAGCTGGAGGGGTATTTTAGAGTAGTATCAGTTTTTAAGCCTAATATTTAGTGTGAGTGTTCGATTCTCTTCCCACCCTAACTCTCTGTCAAGGGAAGCAAAAAAATAAATAAATAAATAAAAACTGGAGGCCTCATGGGAGTCGGAGCTCAGCAGTAACTGAGCGGCATTAAATTTTTACAGTCAGGAAGTGGAGATGTAGTTTATGGGCACCACAAATCTGGACCTTTACATGTACTGAAAACCCTGCAGTAAATATCAGCTTTATTCTTCTTAAAGAGGCCTACAGGCTATAAACGTTGATGGCTTTGAGCGCCGAGAGGTGCAAAGGAAAATGAGTGGAAAGAAGGAGAAGGGAATATTTTCCACGCCATGTGCTGCGCAGGATACAGCAAAGGAAATGCTTTGTGTTATCTGTGCTGGCATCTATAATTTGTTGAGTATTACGAGTTTGAAGATTGGATTGGATGGATTGGAGGAATCATCTGACAGAATGGCAGGTGAAGTGATCTTACGCTATCTACTGCTTAGTGAACCTACAAAGCAGCCGCATCACAGCTCACTCAACCAGTCTCAGATGGAGTTACTTGAACAAATATAGAAGTATTTGGGGTTTCATTTTGATGTTACTGCCTGGAGTGTCACATGTCTGTGTGGGTGAGATTGATCGCTACATCGTTACATCCTGATTGTTCAGGATGTTTTCGTAATTTCCCGTTCAGCTTACTTCGATTTGCTGGCACGAATCTTGAGTCATGAAGTTGACGTATTTGCTGCTGACTGATTTGAAGATAAAACCGAATAGCAGTGCAGTGGAATCAGCACACACGTGTAACATGCATAAACACACTGTTGAAATCCCAGTATGCAAGGAAAGCAGTCACAGAGCACCATTGTGTTGGTTCCAACACAAAAAAAAATCAAAGGAACAAGCGGTTGATTCACATTAACGGACTATGTGGGAATTATAAGCAAAATCTTTAAAACCACGTTAGTATTGAAAAGTTTATGCCCCAAGCTTTCACTGATGTACTGGAAAATACACCGAGCGTAGGATATTGTGCCCGTCTTCAAGGGCCTCAACGCACAACCAAAATGTGAGGTTAGAACACAGAAGGGCATTTACCTTGTCAGGTCCATCGGTGTTTCAGCTCCACCTCGGGTCTATCTGCGCACGTGCCTGATGGGGTCCCTGTGTATAATAAGAGTGTGTGCGGTGTGAATGTCAGGGTTGAGAAGTGCTGAAACTATACGTCACTTATACGAACAATGTTCACAGGCACACAGATGCTAAACCAGGAGTTATCATACTCCATGCACATAAATCTCTATACATTAACTCTGTGACTGTCCTATGTGTCATTTCTGCAGGTCAGCCAAGTCCCTCAGCCAGGTCCTTTCAATGGCACTGTTCCTCTGACCTCAGATGTTTCCTTCCATATAAACACTTAACACAAGGGTTTGCTTTATAAGGCATGAAAAAAAAAAAAAAAAAAAAATCCTGTGAATTTTTACTTTTTTTTATCACTACAGGCCAAATCTGAGCAATCATACAGCAGCTGAAATCCGTGAAATTCAAATGCTTGATGACGAGCACGTGACCCGGCATCCATGCGTATCAGTTGTGTGCGAAAGCTCGACTGTACACGCACATCCACACGCAAACTCCCAGCGAGAGCGCCGTTTCCTTTCGGAAAGGAAGGAATCTCAAACAGGGGGAAACACCTGACTGCGTGCGATGGTTTACAGATGATGGCCTTTGACCTCACTGCGACACTGACTGCCGTGACCAGCCTCACCTTTGATTTTCTGTTGCTCACAGAATTAATCCATCCAATCACATTAATGCAGCTTCACATGATCATGTTATTTATGTGTTTGAGTTTTATTTTGAGAAGCAAATGACCATGTTGGAATGACATGATAAGCAGCCACACCAAATACGCTGACAATGTAATCACCTCATGCTAAAAGGTAGCAAATGATGGTTCTCCATATGGAGTCAAAGCTGCAAACTATATTTTCTTTCCATGTGTAAAGTTATTGCAGCCTAATTCATGGAGTAAGGAGTGACCCCACTGGGCCAATCAGAAACTCTTAATGTGACAGCTAGAAGGATTTCTACCAAAACATTCGATTAACACTTTTGTAACAAACTGTTCCGCGTGTCAGAGCCGGCCAACAACCAGCTATGCATGTTTTAGTCAGCCAGCCAAGCGGCAGTTTACATCCCCATATGTCCGAGGCCTTACATGTTTGGAAGGGTTACATAAACTTGGCTTTGTTAAGCTGTGTTTTTCTTGTTCGCCTGCATGGAGTTGAAAAAAAAAAAAAAAAAAAAGAGTAATTTTTCTTTTCTGCGTTCACACCCTTGGCTGATTAAGATGATTCTGATTCGTCACTGCGTCAACATCACTTTGTGCATACTGATCAGTTCATTTAAGTTAGGGCTAGGGTTAAGTCATGTTGTGTTACTGTTCTACAGTCAGTCTGAAAGTAATATGTGAATTCCACAGAGTGTAGTTTGGTGGAGATACACTGAGGGATACATTAAAACACAAAGGGTGTCCGTGCTCAGCCTGAAGATACCGCTCCCTGATCATTTCAGCTTTTCTTTCTTCTTTTTCTTTTTTTTGCAGATTACAACAGCAGTGATCAGAAAACAGCATGCAGAAGACACGAGCTCTACGTCAGCTTCCGAGAGCTGGGATGGCAGGTAGCAAACATTTGCTTATTCATTCGACATTGATCCAGAGAAGCAGGGATCCTCACACTCTGACTCTTCGGGGCCGATATCCCGATCAGGGATTAATCAAAGCTTCTCCCTCGAAGTAGCAGAGCATTACATGCTAAGGCAGACAGCTTTGCGATTGTAAAATGGAAGTTGCTATGTTGATGATCCATAAAAAGGTGATACTGGATGCTAATGTAAAGTTATTTTTCGCGACGTGCATATTTTATGAATACATGATAAACACCACTGCATGTCAAACTGCTACTAACAAGCAAGGCTGCGATGGGAAGAGCCCGACGGCAAGCAGGAGTTTAAAGGAAGCAGATTAAAAATCGCGAGTGTTTGTGGACGGAGGAAGAAATAGAAGAGAACAAACAGTGAGCTGATAACACAGCACTGACATCTAGAGGGAGACTTCCGACACACAAACTCTGTCTCTCTCTCTCTCACACACACACACACACACACACACACACACACAGACATGGGGGCACACAGGAAAGAAGCTGGGCAGAAAGAGAAGGACAGGCAGACAAGTAGGAAAAGAAAGACAGATGTACTATTCACACATTAACAGGAAGGTAAGCCCAGACAAAACAAAAATGAAAAACACCGCACAGCTTACTCCGTGGTCTTGGTTAATTATTTCTACACAAACATATGGAATCCGACCTGCCTAATAGACTGGCCATCAATACATTGAGATGTTTAATGAGTTAACCGAGTTCATGCGTTGTGACGGTGATTTTCTTTGTTTACCTCGTAACTCGAAGGACTGGATCATCGCTCCTGAAGGCTACGCGGCCAACTACTGTGACGGAGAGTGTTCCTTCCCCCTCAATGCCCACATGAATGCCACCAACCACGCCATTGTACAGACACTGGTAAGAGCAACCTGCCTACATTCTTTACACACCTCCCTGTCGGTATCAGCGATTTACATTTGTTTTCTTTCATGTGTCAGGCCACTAAGGTGAATTAACATATTTAACTTTAGCTGAGGAAAATTTTACCGAGGCCGCTCTTATCCTAGTGGTCTCATATTTTACCCGCAGTATCCAAATGTACTGCACTCATGCGCTGAGGAATACTTCTTTTCTGGGAATGGGAACCGTACGGTTTGATGCTGATCTGATATTTTTCAGGTGCACCTGATGAACCCCGAGAATGTACCGAAACCGTGCTGCGCACCCACCAAGCTCCACGCCATCTCAGTGCTCTACTTCGACGACAACTCCAACGTCATACTTAAAAAATACAAGAACATGGTGGTGCGGGCCTGTGGCTGCCACTGACACCTTCGGGGACCAGGGACGCCTGACTAAAACATGGGTTGGCAAAGGGCTGCAACTGGAGCTGTGATTTCTGGGTGAAGTCGACCTCAAGCAGACACTAGTTTTCTGCCCAAGTCCCCGGCCTGCACAGAATGTCCACCCTGAAAGGTTATTTTTACACCTTCTATTCCAATAATCTTGGACATCTCAAAATATCCATCGTATGATATGATTTGTCATTAAGGACCTTTTCAAATATCACACCATATGGGTGTCTTCGAGAGGCAACTTCATCCGACTCCAGTGTTGAGTTACCAAATGGTCCATCACCTTCTCTACTGGCTTTAAAGTGGAGTCTTTCTTCCATGGGTCTGCAAGTGAATGAATGACTGTTTGTGTGTTGGGGAGGGAAGTGTTTAAGTCTGTATATGTGTTTATGGAAGTCTGTGTATGAATGCCTACGAGGCCGCTGCACCTTCTCACTCACCGAGGGTGAGGGCAAAGGCAAAACTGAACTGTAGTGGAACCAGTCAGAGCGCTGCTTTCTTTCCCTTCTCCCATACGCACATACACACATATATATGTATGTATATATATAAAACACAGTGGATCAGTTCTCAGTAGAGGTTCGTGTAATGGCTGATAAACAATTTCTCTGTAATCCATGCCCGCAGGTGGTTGACTCAGTGTTACCACGGCACTGAAAACCAACAGCCGTCAGTGACATCACCTGGGCAAACGACAGGAAATGTGTGGAAAGGGTTTGAGTCAGATTGGGAAATACAAACCCACTTTCTTTTTCAGTGCAAATGCTCTTCACTCAAACTATCGACTATTGAATGAAAGATGCATTTGGAGTCAGTAGTTTCAAATTTCCTTCCTTTTTCCTGATGTATTTTTTTTTTTTCAAGCCATATTTGCTTTCCTAAAATATAATATGGACTGAACCAAAGCGACCGCACGCAATTTTAGCAGCACACCTCTACAAATACCCACTCCATGTCAATATTTACCAGGCTCATGCTGAGCTACTTTTCACCAGACTGGTTCAATATGATGCACAATCTGGCTAAACTCCTGTTTTTCTCTGAAGGCCTGAAGAATACAGCCTTATCCCTTCGACACACCGCATGGCCATTTCAATGTTGCTGCACTCACAAAGTTAACAAACGCATTCGCCCCTCAACAACTCATCAAGAGATTGTGGAAAAACATTCAGCGAGTCAAAAACGGACGGGATGGCAGAATGGTTTCCGTGCCAGCTTTCTGAAATTAGCCCTTTGCTTTTTCAACCCTGAGGGTAAAATTATGTTGAGATTTGTGTCCAGTGGCAACGTTCCTGCCAGTTGAACAAGTTACTGTGAGCTTTATATATACATATATATCTTTTTTAAAACCATATTTTAATGAAAAACTAATACCAGTAAGAATCAAAATACCTTAAATGCCTAACCAATCATAAATTACAAAATATACCTCTGGTGAGCTGCTGTTTACATTTGTGATCATGTTTAGACTGTTTTTGTAAATACTTGTACATTCTCAGTTTATTTATTGCACCTTTTATTAAAAAGAAAAGTCACATACCTTATGAATAAATAAATACAAAAAAACTCAAACAAAAGGACTTATTTTTGAAAAAAAAAAAAAATTTATTATGAAATCTCATGTTACAACTTGCCATTATTTACTCTTTTGTACAAAATCCATGGGTAGTGCACAACCCATGACTTGCAAGGAAAGAAAAACTTCTGTCACTGGAGTTCTTTAGACCATGTGCTATCCATAAAAACTTTTACTGACAAATGTCTGCTGTGTCTGACTGTTCCGTGTATTTGGATGAGACAATGAATGGTTTCCTGCTTTATGCAGTACCTTTCACTGAACCTGAGTGAAGGCATTTGTATTGGCGTGAGCTTGGGACTGCAGGTGGATGCAGTTTTCAACATCATGATTAATCACAACAAAGTATGCTGAACTTTCGCAAATACTGTCAGAACCAGTTAGAGATTACTGTTCTTTGTGGGTCGATGCACATGATAGTGTACGATCTCAACATAGTTTACAGTAACAATAGAAACAACTGTTTATTTTGGTTTTATTTGTTGAATTGCATTTTCCAGACCATTTTACTGTTAACGGAATTCCCCAGAGCAGCTGTCCATGTGGAAGTGTGAAACTACTCCTACACTTCAGACTGAAGAAAATATGACATTTTATTATTTGGGAAAGAAATTCTCAATCTGAGATGCAGTGGTTTCCACCCGTACTAATAAATCTCAGTCTTAAGTCAGAGTGTTGATGTGATGTTTGCTAGCCCACCTGGATCGCAGTTTGAGTAGGTATGACCAGGAGAACAGTGTCATCACAGAGAGCAACAACTCATGCTACTTCAATTTTAAACTTTGACACTTGGTCAAAATGATTGTTTTCTACTCCAACTAATAGGTCAAAACACCTTTGAAATATGAACCTGGCCTAAGAACTATAACAAAAAAGCCTTTACATTCACCCATTTATGTAATACAAATGCTGTCTTTGATTATTTTATAAAGGAAAACTAGGCTGATGACCGTTTCAAAATAAACAAAACCATGAAACAGAAGCAGCAGTTATTTTTAACATTTTCAGTAATAGAAATAGAGGGCAACATGGTCCAGGCCTGAGAGACTGAACGCTTGAAGGAACTGAGAGAGGGTGGCCCAGACTGCACGAGTCAGAAATGGCATAGGGAGCATGACTAAGGTCTTTGACAATTTTCTTTAAATTGCAGTGAGCATGAGAAATTGATCTGATCTTTAGTTTCCTCTTAGTCATGAAGAGAAAAATGAAGTCATTTCCCTGTGCCATGTCAGACTGCAGTGACAACAATGAAGCCTCTGTCACAGTTCCCTCCAGCCTGCATGCGTGTTTCCCTGAGAGTTAAGTCACAGGCCATAACTGGCATGGAAATGAAGTACCCTCAACTTAACACTCAACTTCACATTTTACGCAAACCTTTACAACCTTCTTGAGTGACAGTACCCCATCATTAATGGCTCATGATTTAACAACAGATCCCATGTATAAAATTTTGCATTTAAAAAAACCAACATATTTTTAACTGGAACATTTGCCCTTCAGTGCCCTTAATAAACATTAATTGTGTGGTTCTCAGCAGTGCTTACAAAGTGGATCTTGTGGATATATTACTTCATTTGCACACCCAACCAATACAACTTTATTCTCCATATTAGGAGATCGTGGACAGGTAGCAGAAATGAGCAACACATCCACATTACAAACACTGAATCCTTCTATCCTTGAAAGCTGGATAACAAAGAGACTGTGTCAGTTGGACATTGGCTGATTCCTTTCTGAAGAGAACCTGATCGGAGAGAGATAAAGAAAGGTCTGGCAACTGAATGAGAGAGAGTGGTTCTTTACAGTTTTTACAGCTCATCTCTCGCCTGCTTCATGACAAAGCTGTGTAGGCTCTCTATGTCCCGCCCACCATGATGCTCGTCACCCCTTTCGCCTGCCCTGAAGATGATCAATGTGGGGTAGCCTCGCACCTGCAAACAGAGACCAAATGACAACAACAGGGGATTATACAATGCACTTTCTCTGACAGAAGAGGAAAAGGCAAATGCTGGGGCCAGTTTTAATCTAGTGTTTATTTAGTACAAAAATGGCATTAAATGCAGTCAGCTAAGTGCTGTTTAGTGAATGTCTCTGGTCGAGTTCTAGTTGTGGACCTGTAGGTTGTGTGGAAGCATTTCAGTACTTCAAAGGGCTGGATGAGGAACATTATTTTTTTATTAAATTCAAATCACAAAGCAAAAAACAAACTACCAAGAACTCCAGATACCACTGGTCAATCTAAAATTTAGGTGGGAAAAAAATGAAGATAATTACGGAAGGGGTACTGGGTAGTGAAGTGATACATTGTTGATTGTCTAAAAAGTAAGCAGAGCAGTGGTTAGGGTCAGACGGCTAAAACTCTGTAGACATGGGACCATTCAAGCTGAGCTGAGAGAGGAAAGGAGTGAGAGAGAAACGCACTAGTGCTGTGTGGTAATCAGCCCAGTGGAAACTGTTGGGGGAACTCCCGTGACACACTTCTCTATCTCCATGCATTTATATGGCACTAGTGGATGTCATTAATGTTGTTCGCTCTTTATTCTGTGGTTTGTACTTTTCTTCACTGTCCTCATTCTGCATTTATCTCTGATATAACTGTGGGGTCTGCATCTGCTACTTCAACACAATATACTATGGGAATAACTGTTATTTTCACTACAGCAGGCTGTCTAACTGCTTAAATACAACAATATAAACAGCTGTTGCTGATCCTGCGTCTAACTTACACACACTCGTCCCCTGAGCTGAAAACTGTTTTTTGTGGGGTCAGAATAAGGTTGGAGGGTGTCTATCAGTTAGAGGTTACAAAACGGACAGCACAGATGTAGGTGGGAGCTGGGATGTGGAAAATCATTTTGATAGCATTAACATATTTGTGTGTTGGGGAAATCAAAGCTATAAATGGGACACATACTTTAATGTCCACCTTTCTTTGAAAACTGGACATGCGACCCCATGTCTATTTTTGGGACAACCAAAGCAGCAATGCCGTGCTGCTGATTTTTATCTTATTTTTGGAGTTTGGACAAGTGTGTCAGACGAGTCTTGCCTCTCTCTGTTATTTCATTAAAACATGTACACACTTACGGAGTACTTGTTGCAGAGTGTGCGCTCCACAGTGCAGTCAACTTTGGCTATCTTGACATCAGTGAGTCCAGGAAACTCTTTCTTGGAAAGATCCTCCCATGTTGGAGCAAGGTTCTTACAGTGACCGCACCTGGACAGCAAAACAAAACAACACAGAATTATATCATTTTAACTGACTGAGAATTTATTTTTCTCTAACGATCATCCAAGAAGTAAGGGCAGGTCAACTCTATAGCCTCCTAAATCAACTATTAAATTCAACTAACATTAAAAGACTAATTATTTGTCTTGGAATATCTGCAGGCTTTAAATGTCTGTGGCTCCAAAAAAAAAAAGAAGGAAAAAACCAAACAAACGGACTGATCATACCATGGAGCATAGAATTTGATGAAGGTGAAGCCCTTGGCCACTGTCTCATCGAAATTGTCTTCTGTTAGGACCACCACACCGGACTGTAGATGAGGAAGGGAAAGAAACTTATTAAATTATTAAATAACGATCAAGTTTTACTTTGAGGAGAATGTTCATATTGTATTATAGGTTTGGATGATGCATCTATTTTTTTTTTGGGTCCCTACTAATGTTCACATTGAGACATCTACATGTGTCATTGAATCCCACTTTATCAGGGTTGTAGCTGTAATAGAGTACCTAACACAGCTACAAGAACACAGTCACAGGTTTGCAAATATGGAAACAGCTCAACGCTTAAGTGGTAGTTGAGAGGTACAAAAAAAAATCCTTCTCTATTTCATTTTTAAACAGCTGCTCATGCAAAGCAGACTATTATTTGAATGGTGTCAGCCTATCTGATCTGTACACAGAGAAAAATTACAATCTTTCATGCGTGACGTGTTTGGTTGTTCACACCCACCTCGACCTCCTCTTTCTCTGGCTCATCAGAGGGCAACTCATTTTCTTTCTGTTCCTCACTGGGTTGATGCTCTTCAGCAACGGCAGCCTTCAGTTGATTGTCCACAAAGTCTTTGAAAGAGTCCAGGTCTCTTTTTCCTTTGTACTGTTCTGTCTACAAAAGAGACATAGTATTAATAACAACAACAAAACACAGTGACTTCTGAAAGTCAACATATGATATATTTTAATAGGTTTAGAGTAGATAGACACTTTTCTGCACACTTCACGCTGGTTTATACTCCTGCATAGGAATGACTCTGACCGACTGTGAGAATTAATACTTACGCTGTGTGCCTGTGACATTAGCACTTAAACTGCTAAGACAAGAGCTGGAAGTAAGTTTTCTATGCCACTAAAGTTTTAAGAGGAGAATCCAGCCAGTCACAGTTGCTGTGGTCTGTGCTACCTCAATGCACAGTATGGCCTAAATTTTTCTATGGAGGTGCACATCAGTGTAAGCTTAGATGAATGCACCATTCCTTCGATGTCAGCACATGAATATTAACTGGCCTACAGGTTCTAACTGAAGCCAAATGTTTAAATCCGTGGAAACTGTCTTCACTTCTTATCAAGGCATGATTAACATACTAGGTTTCCAAGTCACTCAGTTATGATGTGATGACATGGAAGTTGTTGTGGTCTGCAGATTATCTTAGAAGTCAAAGCAAAACTGCATGACAGCCAGAGTGACAGCAGATCAGGTGGAGGTTGGCCAAAGAATGACTCGAATGAATTAAGAATATAGAGTTACCACTGGGACCTGTCAAGGGTGTACCCCGCCTTCAACCAGTGTGAGCTGGGATTGGTTTCAGCACCCCCGGCCACCCAGAAACAGATTAGCAGTTGACGATGAATGAATGAGTTACCACTGATCAAAATCTTCTTCCATACCTTCTCTCCATTGTAGAAGAAGAGCAATGTGGGATATCCCCGTACACCATTGTCAGAACACACCTCGTAGTGCTGTGTACAGTCCACCTAAGCAATAAACAAATGAACATGTTATGTGACTATGACACATGAATGAAAATACTCACTGCAGAGTACGTCCTGTATACCTTTTCATATTAACAGCATCCCATCAATAAATGGCACACTGCTACTTGAAAATATAACTACGACCCTCACACTGTAGTGTGTACGTGTATATATATATATATATATAAATAAACACACACATATGTACATAGACAAACAACCCACCTTTCCAATCTTGACATCGTCAGAATGCTCAAAGGTGGTAGCCAGCTGCTCCCAGGTTGGGGCCATGGCTTTGCAGTGGCCACACCACGGTGCAAAGAACTTAACAAAATGAGCCCCTGAAACAAGAGGAGAGACATATAAGAAAAACTAATTGAAGATAATAAGAAAACTGAACACAAATTAAAATGACTTTCACTTTGCCCTAATTTCTACGTAACATAATTACACACGAATAATTCTTTACTCAAGTGAAGCTTACCACGCTTATGGATTTGTATTTTTCAATTGATGGAACAGGGTCACTACAAACTCCTCACAGCTGGTGTCAATGAAATCATACACCTCTTATCCTGAGGTTTTATGCAACCAATTACACAATGTTTATTGCTGCTCTGTTGCCAAGATGTTGAGGTGGGGCCTATAAACACTGTTTTAAAATGCCTATGTCATATCCTGCCTTTTTTCGTCTCCAAACATGAACAATTTATTTTTCTTAAAAATCAAAACATTCAACTTTGACAGAGCTTAAAAACTACATTTTCAAGGAGACAATTATCATGAGAGGTGTTTATTTTTGAAGTCATCTGAAAATCCCAAAACATAACATGTTGACTGACATTGCGGATTGTGGCTCAGGTGCTTGTATTGAACTGTCAGTTATGTAAATCAAGGCAAGGAGTTTCCATTCTCTAATGAAGGATTCAGATACACTGCTGTGTGAAAACTAACAGTGTTTAAAATTAAGACAAAACTGAAACTATTTATCCGTTAAAGCAGAACACAGCTGTGCAAATACACAAAACTAAGTTACCTACTCATTTGCTTTGCTCAGCTACCATGATGATACTTTCATGGAGGATTCAAGAATATTGTTACTGGATCTTTACCTTTGGCTATGTGGGCCTTAAAATTGAGAGCTGTGAGCTCATACATGCCCTGTTTGGGCTCTGGTGCTTTGGGAGGTTCCAGTTCACTCTCTGGTTCCTAGGGGACACACATGAATAACCATTTATGAACAACACTGTTCTTTACTGTTATGGTTACAGGCTTATAAACTTGGGCTATTAGCTGAATGAACGTAATTCACCGAAGGCTCTTCCTGGAGTGTCTTCAGCATCCAGGTCTCCAAGGACTGCAAGTCTCTGGGTCCCTGGTACTTGACTGCCTCTTGGTCTGGCTTAAATAATTTCAGACTAGAAATGACATCAAATAAACATTTTTAGTTTAAAGAAATGTTATGTGGCAGAGGTGTGATTAAAGTTTAGGGTTCAATGAGACTATTTATTCAAATTTAAAGGGCCATGTAAGCACAAATGATTTCCCAAATAGTCTTCGTCACCACCTCAAGCTATGAGACCTGGTAGGCTTTGTCATTCAAGTTAAGTCAATGATTAAACAATGACTGCTGTACTTGTAGGTGCAGTACACAGAGAGCAACAATCAACATTTAAGAGGATGTCAGTAAGTCATCACTGGCAGAATATTCAACTTTATGGAGGCCAATGTGTCACTAGTCTGTCAATCAGTGATGAAAATCGTTGTTTACTTGCATGTAAGAGTTTTTTTTCCCCCTAAATGACAGTTACTGAGTTTTTTCATGACCTTCAGTTTCAGTATTTCAGTAGCCCAAAAACTTAAATGCCAAGGTCCCTGGCATCAGTGCCAAGAACTGATATAAACTGAGCTGATGTGACCAGTATACTTACGTAGGGTACCCTCTAACTTCATGGACATTAGAGCAGAACTTGGTGTCCTGGACGCAGTCTACCTTTACCACATACACCGGGGGCTCATCCATGCTGTTGTATTTGTCTGCCAGTTCATTCCATGCTGGCTGTAACCTCTTGCAATGGCCACACCTGGACACATAAGTACATTCAAAAAACAGTCAGGTACCTTCAACTTCTTCAGATTTTGTTATTTTTGATCATCATCATCATCATCTTCAATGTACAATCACAATTGTACCAAATAATGACAACCCCCCCCATTCAATACTTCAATGAAATTAGTACTTTTGGGTATGACACAACAGTCAACAGCCCCCTGGATTTTGGGGATTTAATGCATTCCATTCAGACCCTCTCGAGCCCTGCCAAGCTGGATGGGGACCATTGGTGGACCTCTGCTGAGAACTTAAAGTGGGTTCAAATGAGGGCTGTGGCTGAACTACCTCAGGATTAAGAGTTAAGAGTTGTTACAGCTGTGTGTTTCAGGATCATCATCCTGATGTTTTTCCCTCAATCCAGATCAGCCTCTCTGTTCCTGCTGATAAAAAAACATGCCCACTACAAGATGGTGCTGCCACCATTATTCACTGTTAGGATTTTTTAAGTATTCACTCTTTGTATAACTTGTTTTCATGCAAGGACATTATCAATACAAAGTTTCACACACACTTCACATCACACTTAAAGCTTATACATAAATTGGGAAAATAAATGTGTGCGTTTTGCAGTTTATCCTACATATAATGTTTGCTGCCTATGTCATAATGTTTGACTACTTTCACGCAATTTACTGCACGCAAACATAACCTTGCTGAGGAGGGAGTTAATGGCAAAAATGCACTGACTTTAATGGTAGTGCCACCTGCTGGAGGCTATGTATCCTTTTCGTACACAATTATATATATATATATATATATATATCTCTCACCTCATAAATTCACTTTGCATTGTGTTATACAGCGCAACTGAAAAATAAAATATTGAAGCTGTATATGAAAAAGTTAAGCCTGCGTCTGAAACTGAGTCATTTAATTTGAGGACTTTTTGTAAGATTTTCTGTCGATGATATATACCAAATTTATTAAGAACTGAATGAACTGCCTTGAACTAATTGATACCTCTAATAACAACAACACTGAACTAGCAATTACAAGCACCACTGGCATGGGGAGCCAAGCTACTTTAAGCATGGCCTAATATTCATAATTAATCAGTTTGGACCTTTTGGGCCCCAACTAAAGAAACATGCCCACACTTGTCAGTTCAAAATATTATATTTTAGATACAGGACACACAAACAGCTTTATTTCAGGTAATGACAGTGATTCCCCAATCAGAGAAAGAGAAAGGTGTCAGTGTTCAAGATAAAACATAATAATCCATTAAGTACAAACACAGAAACAGAAGACAGGTATCAGAAGGCAACACGGGTCAGGTCTATTACCAATGTGTGGTAATGGAGGTACCTGTGGGAGACTTGTTGCGCTCTGACATAAAACTAATTTAACCTCTTATCTTCATAATCAACCCCTGTCTTTTCCTCGGATGTCCTTTTCTTGAGTGATAACCAATCGATGAAGCGGATTTAACGCGAGCAGCCGGTACTCTCCAGGAGGACCCCCCAAAGGTCCGAGAACCCCACTTTGGGCACCGCTGACATAACGTTAGTCAATCAGTGCCTGCCACGTAAGCTACCCCAGCTGCAACTGTGTACATCGACTGACTTTATTCTGTGTTCACAGGGAATAAACATAACGCAAATGACTGGCTTTTTTGTGTTTTGGAATTTTCGGTTTCCTTCTGAACCTCTGTTGGAAAGTTTTTAAATTTCATTTCAGCTGATAGCGAACTGCCGGCACGGAGGCCCGAGAGTTGACCAGCCAACTGTTTGGCTACGCTAATTAACTAGCCGCTAAGCTAACCCCGCAGGTTAACCGTGCTGCCAACTAGCCAGAATGCTAACTAGCTTGCTGGCTACTGCGCCGGTTAGCTGTGACATACCGGCGTTCCCGTTACATGGAAATACGAGCAGCATTAAAGAAGAGCTAATGCCAGCGAAAATGTATTTACTCAAAGCCGTCTCGGGGGAATAAAACTTTGTAAATTGCTGTCTTACCATGGCGCGTAAAACATGACAAAGTGGGGAGCGGTGGGCACCGCTTCGTTGAACATCTCCACTGTGTACGTGTGCTTGGCGTGCTCTTCTTCCTCTGCATCCGCGTCGCAGAACACGCTGGCGAAAAGCAACGAAAAGACATAAATACCGCAGAAGATGCGGGATGTGCAGTTCAGTGCTGGAGCCATTGTTAATCTCTGTCGGCGGCTGAGGCGGCGACCCTGCTGGCGTACTGTGGGGAAAGAAAAGACTGTCGGCGTGCACGCCCCCTCTGGCGGGATCACTTAGGAGGAATGTGGACTCTGGATGGGACGCACGCATGTGGAGGTTCCCCGCAGCTCCGGCCGGACCGCAGGGCTGTGCAACTCCACCCGAACAGACAGGTTCAAACAAGGCAGGCTTTGGTCAAGTATGGGGAAAGTATTGGGAACACCTGTTCAGACAACAAGAAGGTCACGGGTTCGATTCCTGGGCCTGGGGCCTTTCTGTGATGAAGACTGTGATGGACTGGCGAGCTGTCCAGGTGTGCTCCCGCCCAATGTGAGCTGGGATTGGCATGCGTGTATTTGTCAGTGGAGATTAGCTGCTGCATAACGGACTCTCACTTGGTTTATGTTTGATCTCAGTAATGATTTTTATGTTGTTGTTTGGCAAATCCAGACAGTGTCATTCACATGTCAGAGATAGGAGACAAAGGTTTGGACATCAGTGATTTCATTTATTAAGCTTTCGTCTTTTGTCTTTTGTCCATTATGGCTGTGATTTGGCCACGTCAAGGGAAAGTGACTACCAAACAGTCTGACTCTCTTGGCCTATAGTGTCAAAGACAAGAAATTTTAAATCATTACTTTACTTAACTTTTAATGAATTTTGGCACCATTACAACATAATTTCTTTTCATTCTGCTGTAAAAGAAAAACTTTACTCTGAATGTGTTGGCACCGATGTCCTATTTTTATCCCATTTATCTGTTTTCTATATATGTTTGGCATTCACTGTGAAGAGTAAAAAGAACTTTATTGTCCAGTGAAACGTGTTTCTGTACTATACATATCACAATCAACACTTTGAATCTTTGAATCTTGATAGTTTAATACATGTAATAGTCCGAATTGGTGGCAGCTGTGCTACATCCCTGCATTTGTATTATAGTTAAATCGATGGAACTTTTCTTAGACAGGTCTACTCTGCCAACACACTATTTAAAAGGATGTAAGTGCAAGACTTCAAGTGTGACATCTATTAAACAAATTTTGAAATGTTAAAAGAAAGCCAATTAAGTCTCACTTGGAAGTTGAATGATTAAAAAAAAAAAATAAATAAATAAATCTCATTAGAATGTATTTTGAGAGACATTGAGGAAACCTTATGCACTTCTGGTGGGGTAACAACAGTAAATGCCAAATTGGTTGGTTCTAAATGATCCAAAAAGTTGCAGCTGGCTGCACCTTTTTGGCAGTTAGTGGAAGTTTCCATCACACCCCTATAGAACAAACCAGCTGTTCTTATAATACCTAATGAAATAAATCTAGTCAGCCTTCCAAAAAGAGAATTATGGAAATACCCCCATAGCCTCATTAGGATTAGGTGAATGCAAAGTTAACACTTTGCTGTAAAAATATGGGGCACCACAGCTCAGGTCTCACATCAGAGAGGAACAGTTGTTTTTATTCATCCCTGCACAAATATGAATTAAGATTACATCCTCTTGATAACTACAGAACATTTTTAGACAAATATGATTCATCAAATTTATTACTTTGGATAAGTAGTGGCTCTGGAAGGGCTGTTGCCTCGTGTAGTTAATATAAATCATCTGCCTGTTCCCAAGATGGACTTTGTTTGTGTGTGTCTGTTCCCAGAGCAGCGAGTACCTGCTTCTCTTTAATCATCCTCCCTTTTCCTTTCATCCTTTCATCTGGACAACAGGAAGAGTGGGAGGAGGGAAGGAAGAAGTTACAGCATGGAAAGAGAAGTGTCACCCAGAGCAGCACTATGGTAATGTATATAACACTATTCCAGACTTTTCAAAGGTCTTTCATAAAACCAGGTCCTCGGGTCCAGATCCTGAATGTCTGTGTTCTAAAAGTGGGTGAAAATGATCCCAACCTAATAGTCTGTCTCTTGTATATAAATATAGAGAAAATTATATGAAGTGTTCAGTGCGCTCTGTTTGTGTGTGTCTGTCAGTGTTTTGTTTTTGGGGCAGCTAATATCAGGAAAAAGCCTGCTGTTGCCTGGATGACCATTAAAATTCCACTGTTACAGCCACACGCACGCACACATTATTTTGCCCACAGAGAGTACTGGCACTCAGTGGAGAAGCAATATACTCGCAAGAGATGCCTTCACAGAGGGAGATGATACTGCGATGACCCTGAAGCTGACGAGAGACGATCTTTAACCTCTGGCTGTACAAATTCAAGTATGGGTTTTCTTTGAAGAACACAAAATGTTCTACCTTTTCACTTACATAGATAAAACATGACAAACAAGCAGGCCCAACTGTCTGCCAAAACCTGCATGTTTTTGTGTTGCCTGATGGAACCACACCTGATTTACTGGCTGCCCCATAGCAGGTATTCTCATTAAAAATAAAGCAATTTGTTTCCATGTGGCATCAGGACACATTTTTTAGCTTGACTTATAGTATGGCTGGATACAAGTAGCAAGATCTGGCATGTCTCACTGAAGCCAAATCTGCCAAACAGCATGTTCATAACTCTTACCATTTGTGTCTTGTTCCGCCTGTCTCTAAGAAAACCCAGTGCTGCTGTAAAAAAGATAGTTGCAATATTCTTTGATCTCATTGCAACATGTAGCTTTCACTGGTTAGTTACAAATCTGCACTGTCAACTTGTTTGGTTTCAAGAGGCACAGACAGCAGCAGGGATATATTTATGTTATTGTTTTGTCCTATTTGATTTTATTTCTAATAGCTAAGCTGATTTCATCTTCCCATGGGGACACTCCTTCTGGATTAGTTTTGTGCCTGTTAGTGCAGTGCACAATAGCAATATCAACAAGAGACTGGACACTGATCTTAAGTGTAATGACATGCTGTTTTCCGACCAAACCGTTTGAGAGTGCCAAGAGCCAGTACGAAAAAGCTGCTTTATCTTTCCTAACTGGGCAGACTGCTTTATGGTGTTCTACTTGGTTACAGTAAAAGAGCTACTTGGTGTACTCATTCATTCGTTCACCGTTGACCGTTTCTGGGTTGTGGGGTTGCTGGAGCCAATCCCAGGTCACATTGAGTGAGGGTGGGGTCACCCTGGACAGGTCACCAGTCCATCACAGGGCCAACACACAGAAACAGACAGAGACCAACAACCACTCACACTCACACTCAAACCTACCTACCCTTAGAGTCACCAGTTAACCCAAACATGATGTCTTTGGATGGTGGGAGGAAACCCACACACCACTAGAATTATATAAATCTGGGTTTTTATTAAGCAGATGTACCTCAACCTCTCCCTCAATCTCTACACCTATTGAAATAACCTCTTTGGCCTTCTGGTTGCCAAATGTGTCTCTGCTGACGTGGCCACATAGGATACGCTTTCACTTTTCTCTGCCAGATGTGAAATCAGCTTCACTGTATAATCAACCATGAACATGCCACTGCCAGACAAACACAACAGTGTTTCCACCTTCCCAGAGAGTTAGGGTCACTAATAAAACAAACCGGTACAAATCCAAAGGGGTTAGAACCCTGAAAAAAAAAACAAAAAAAAAAAACCCAACATAATTTCAGATAACAGGGGTTAGGATATTTTTAAAGAGTCAGAGAGTGAGCCGATAGCTGCCAAGCAGACTAATAAATGGATCCATTGCTTGTCATCCAAGGTTGTGTTGAGTATGTGTCGGGGCCACTGTGTGAGACACATCAGTCAGTAAGTTGTAAACCTTTTTTTCAGGGCTCTTACTGCTCTGAGCACAGGACACTCATAACAGAAGGTTCACAAAAACAACTCTCCTTCTGCAGCTTTTGAATTCTTATCACAAACTGTGTATCGGTTTCACATCGGGCTGCTTTTAAACACTGCTAAGAAACACAGTGATAAACTCTTCAAGAAGGTTTTCTGGAATATTTCTGAGGCCATTTCTGACAAAATCCCCATACTGTCACATAAACATGTGGGAATTACCCTGTTGGAAACTGTAGTAATGCTTTCAGCACCGTCTTCCCAAGACTGGACATCAGCAATCCAAAGCCAGACGTGTTTCCATTAGGGAGAGACAACAGAGACAACTCATGGTCATGAGTATCGTATCCGGGACACAGGATGTGACCAGCGGAGGGGAACCAATGTCATTTGCAGACAGCTCACTGGAGCCACTTCAGCAGGCACCTGAGATGGGAAAAGACAGCAGAGAAAAGGCTCTCCCACATGTTTGGAACAATCCCAGAAAAATCATTCAGTGATGGAAATGGGTAAGCATTTTGGCTTTTCATCTGGGTGGCTGGGTAAGGGAGTGATTTTCGTTGGACTGGTGGTTACCAACCTGTGGGTCGGGGCCCACTGGTGGACTGCAAAAGCAATGCAAGTGGTACGGCATTGAAACAAACCATTACAACACAAATCTGCACCATTGGCAGAACCATCATATCTTGTTTCTTTTTTGTTTGTTTCAACTGTCATGAAAATGAATCCACACAAAAAGGTAATAAAAAGCAGAAGTTAAAACACTGACATCAGGGATTAAATGGCTGATTAAGGACACTTTTGTTGCCTGAGACAGCTTGAGGTCACAGTACAGATTGGCTTGTAAAATACAACAATAATAGTATAATGCAACAACACAATAACTTAGGGAAGAAAAACAAAAGAGCTAGCCCCTGTGCCACACAAAATATGTAAAGATCTTTTGATGTTTTTGTCATTACGTTACAGCACAGCTCCATGGAAAGCATCTGCACTGATTTAAAGAGAAGTGTAAGCAGCCCTATCATCAGACTTCTCACTTGTCATTTACATTCTTGTAATCACAGGTGGTGACAGGACCTAACCTGACTTGAGGCTGCGTTTCGCCGACACCTCTTGGTCCAGTGCCATTTCTGTAAAAGCCCCACTTCCTGCTGGAAAAGCCATCAGGATGTACAGTGTGAGGTGAGGAAGAAGGAGAAAGGGGTGGGGGGTGAAGGGGGGATATTATCCAGACAAGGAAGTTAGAGGACAAGGACTGTGAAAGAGATGGAGAAAAACTTGGATTCAGGGATATTTTGTTCTTTCCAAATCGCATGGCAGCCAATTTGGCCAAAACCAGAACCTCAGTGGTGAAGTTTTTAACTCAGCTGAATTTAACAAAAGTTGTTGCAAATGGGTCCTCATAATTTAGGGACTTTGCGATCTTGACATGTTGTATTTATTATTTTATCCATTAATTAACCATCATTGAAATTATGTATGGATATAATTTGGGTGTTTGAGATCATTTAAGTCCTTTGCAACCCAGTTTTAAAAAAAGATTTAGAGGAGTATACACCTATCACCCTCGGCATTACAAAGCATATATGTGACACAAATTAATATTGTGTTATAAATAATAGCAGCGAAATCCTTGAAGTCCTCGAAGCCCACACACTTAAGCAGAGGATGCACTGTGTCTAAGTGTCCTTGAGCAAGACATGCTACCATCCCCTTATTTTCCGGGTTAGGGTTTGTAGCTGAACCCACCCTCTGAAATAAAAAACAAGATTTGCTAATAAAGATCAATGGAGAATGACATGCTATTTTTGTCCAGTAAAAGGTTTCTCTTCATGCATCTAAATATGATTGACAGCCTACAAGTCAAATGGCTGCCTTGAAGGCCTGAAGCTATGAGGAAAGTATGGCTCCAAAGTGATATTTCAGCAGACAGTATTTTATGTGAGGCAAGCCATAAATGTCATCAATAACCAATGAGGCTTCGCTTTTCCTAAAGCACTCCGAGAACGCCCTAGTACCTGCCTTCGTCACGTCAAGGTTTGTTTTTATTTTCCCCTTTAAAAAGAAAAAAAAAAAAAAATAGATACATGCTGTCAAGCACTTACTGGCACTCCTGCTGGCACTCATGGAAAATGTAAAAGAGGCTCTGTCTTGTTGAGGTCAGACTGAAATTGTCAGTTGGCCAAGTCACAAAACAGATGTTTACTGTTTTTCTGAGGATGATTTGCTCTCTGCTCAGTATTGGTCAAATCATAATCTTATTTTCTTTAACAGGACAGTGTGGGAAGAAAGGTGCACAGTGTGTGAGCTAGGTGATTCACTGTAAATGTGGGTCATACTGTATAAACGCTTCATCAGTCCATGATTACTTTAACTGAGGTTATGATTCAGACAGGTGTCTGGATTCATCTGACTAAAGGGGGTGTGCAATAAAATCATCTGATGGATCACGCAAAGGAAAGTTGTGTCCATGCATGTGTCACCCTGTGTAAGCACCGAGTATAAACGAGTTTCAGGAAGCCTCTGTGTGTGCGCGTCGGTGCAACCTACACCTCAGTGTGTCTCCAACGGCAGTTAAGGGCCCGGTAAAGGTCTCTCCACAGAAGCTATTAAGCAGTGCGTCTGTTGGAATAATGTGTTTGAGTTGGCTGCACAGCAGCAGCAGGTGCTGGGAGGACCAGCCTGGAGCTGCTGCTGCTGCTGCTCACTGTCTGCTATGATCTGTAGGCCAGAGAGCACTCTTCCTTTCTCTGCGTCTTTCTTTCCACTCTCCATCTCTTTCTTCCTCCTTTCATGTTTCTTTTTCGCCTTCTTTCTCCATCTCCCAGCTGTCGTTGCTGCTGTTTTCTTTTTTTTTTGAAGGCCTCTTCTGCTCTATCTGCTGTTGTTTCACTTACCTTTTTCTTTTATTAATTTCCACTTTCCTCCCTTTTTAGGTTGTCCTGGAGATCAAAATACAGGAATAAAATATCATCTGTTTGCATCATATGTCTGTGCCACTATGGTAAACAATGAAGCTAAGTTAAAATCCAACCTTTGCATCTGTGGAACTTATGTGTATGGAGAAAAAAAAAAAAAAAATCCAAAGAAAGGCAAACCAGTAAAGCAAACTTGAGACGCCAGTTTTGTCATGACAGCCTGCGTTACACATTTTTGGGAATGTTATACAAACATACTCAGCCATCGTGTCATGTGGCATTCTTATTATTTGGTTTGCAGCTGTTAGTGGTAGAAGCAGTTACGCGGTGTCCTGTCCTAGATTTGGCTCAACCAACAGCCATTTTCTCACCATTACTCTCACAATGTGAGAACAAGGAGTTCAAATTGACCTTTGCTGCAAAGCCCAAAATCACACAGTGCATATCTTACACTCTTTCTATGTTCATATTAGACATCCTTTTTTTGCAATATCATAAGGAAACAATCCTTAAATGTTCACATTTTATACAAAACATTCCCAGTCAGGGGATTTTTCATGCAAGGCAGTATGACTCCTAGTAGCAGAGATGCTGGGAACACTAATTATCATCACATTATCTTTACCACTTGTCCATCAGGGTACCGGGGTTCTAGAGCAAATCCCAGCTAGCCTCGAGTTAGCCTCAATAGGTCTATCACAGGGCTGACATGTAGAGACAAACAACCATTCACACTCACCTTCATACTTATGGACAATTTAAAGTCGCCAATTAATCTAAAAGTGAAAGCCAGAGGACCTAGAGGGGACCCACAAGGCACAGGGAGAATGTGCAAACCACCAATTCCACCATTCCACCGTGCTGCCTGAATCCTTTTTTAATTGCTCAAACTTTTAGGGTTGCCAGCCCAAGTGGGATTGTGGCCATGTATGGAAAGCAATACATGGTACTGCTTTCAGTAACATGTAACAATGAGCCGCATAGTATGCATGTGCTCCAGGCAGCACTATTTGCAAACTATATATACATTAGGTTAAAAAAAAAAAAAAAGTGTCCTGTGATTTTTTTTTCTGCTACACCAAAGAAACCGAAAAGAACTAAATCATTCAGATTGAGCATCACCAAAACCACAACAGGAGAAATTCTCAGAAAAAACACTTGCCTGGTACAGAAAACAGGGAAAACAAAGCCATTTGGAAGGTATGTGGTTGGCAGTGATGCCAGACATTCTTCTAAAGTTCAGGAATCTAGACGACAACAAGCTTTTTTGCAGCTGATGTCTAAGGACCGATGACAAGCCATTCGCCATGTACTGTCTGGCCATTGTTTTCCCCTTTAGTCGACTGAGGAAGGTATTTGTTTTTGCTGGACTTTTACCTGTGTTTCTTGGACATGGCAGGAACATGAAGCTGTTGTGTTAGTAAGACTGTCTAATGAAACTGAGCACATGCAAAACATCACAATCAGCTCAGCTAATTACACATTAAACAATCCATTGTAATATGGTGAATATTTCTCGATCAAGAAAGAAGCAAAATTTGGTCTGAGGCAGGTTTTTTTTTTTTTTTTTGGAAAGAGGTTAGAAAACTGACTCTGTTCACTGTACGGAACAAAAACTGACAAGTTACAGTGTGAGCCTTCACCATGGACCATGTCAGAGCTTGCTAATAGCGGGTGCTGGCAGTTACAATCAAAGTGGGACATTTAATTTCCAACTCTTTTCTTTCCAATGACTGCTTCTATATGCCACCTAGTGCTAATTTTCTAAAGCTGCCAGGGTGTGAGACTATCCAGCATGCTTTGCAATCCCCCACCCTCCCGAAAGAAATATCAATTTCTTAATTTGTTTTACTGCAGTTTTTCAAGTGCTCTGTCTCTTACTTAGTGACCCACTGGGTGATCGTTTGCTATTGCCAAAGAATTCATATTACCACATGCATTACCATCTACCCAGCACCCATCACCAACCCAACACCCCTGGGGTGTTGTTAAGCCAAGTTATTAACTTGGAAGCACAGAGCTTTTGTTCATTGGCATTTTCATTTTGGACCCCTCAATAATTGAGTAACAGCAGCCCATCATTCTTCACAATAGAACAAGAGTGAGCACATAGAGGGTAAAAATTCTCATATAAGCTGTCTAGAAGCCGCAGATGAATGAATACCTTCCAGCTATTTAATGTTCCAGCACAAAATACTGAAACTGTGTCCCTGTTAAACCTGCTTTTTCTCATCAGTCAACTGAACTGAAAGGTGATCAGGCCAAAATGGAAATGTTCGGTTGTCTAAATGCCAACTTTGCTGACATAGAAACTGGAGTGGTCCCAGATGTTCATGTCTGATAACATTTTTTCTTTAACAGAGGTCAAGTTGACTCCATGCAGTAAAGTATCCTTCACTCTAGACTGATTTCATCCTCAACACATTGGATATGATCTTTGATAAGTGCCAGGTTTTTTCTTTTTAAGGAATGGCAGAAAGCAAGTCAAACACACATTGCATTGCTCATTTGATTAATTATCTCACATTTTCTGATGGGCAACATGTAACTAGGGTGATGTGTTTAGTACAAAGCGTGCTGAAACCCAGAGGGATCACTGGGCAGGAAACTAATTTTCATTGGTGTTTCCTTTGATTTCCATTTTTAAGGTATGTCATAGGCATGTGACATAGGTGACCTAGAATAGCCTATTTTTTATACTAGTAGCTCTCAATGAGCAAACACAGACTAAATGATGTAATTCAGATGGATTAAACTAGTAATTATACTGTGAAATGTAGAGACATTATCTGCAGTGGGAACTACCACTTTGGTGTTTACTACCCAAGATTCAGTAATAAAACTCAGATTAGAGATCAAAAAGAAGATGGGGTGTATAGGCCTACTATAGTAGTAATAACTCCTGAGCACTCATGGGCCTGATGGATGGTGTATTGGGTTTCTGGGGGTTCGTCATAAAATACATATGTACATTAAATCTGCTGGTGCTCGCCGTAAATAAGCACGTGTCGGATTTATCCTTCAACCAAACCTTCATGAGTTCAGGGATCCTGTGTCTTTTAGTAAATGTCTTCATTTCACGTTATCTGCACGTCACTGCAATGATATAATTCATTCTGTTCCAGTTGATGTCGAGAGCTTTTTTCAGACAGAACGTCAGATGGCAGTAGCCAACATACTCCTTATCTGCACCTCTTGCCCAATGGGGCTCCAGCTGGGTGCTGCTGTTTCCTTTTCCATTTATGTTGGCACTGGGAATCGCATCTCCATGGCCCGAGAGCACTGCTATCCTTGCATAACAGGAAGAACACACTGCTCTCTGATGGACACAGGAGACAAAACACAGCCAAAACAGATCCCAAGACGTGAAGCAGCAGACCAAGGAGAATGATAACAGGAGGCCTCGGCTGCTGCAAAAACTCTTTTGCGTACACAGAGAAGTTTTTGGATCGTGTGTTCTGATCTGTGCCAACACCCTCACTGACTGTTCCCGCCTCATCTTTGATGGATATCTGTCCACATAAACTAGATCATCGTGATGTGGCATTTGGGCTTCTCTTGGTTTACACCTCTACAGTAACAGACATTATTTAACCAGTGCTGCGCCTTCTGTGAGTCTGTTCTGAGCTTTCCCACCTGGCTCAGCTTCATCACTAGGCAGCAATGTTCTGTTTTCGTGGGTGAGAACCAGCAAAGACCAGAAAAGTTACCGTCTGAATTCTAAATCAATTGGTGGAGAAGATTTGTGCTTAATTTTGACCCTCAACTGAGTTCATTACAGTATTCAGATGTTTTTTTTTTTTAAAAGCTTATTTCTAATATAAACACACCAACGTTGTACATTAAGCCTTAGAAGTATGAGTTAAGCCTATGACTCTTGAGCCATCAACAGCCAACATTAATATGTCTGTAATGGTGATGTTAGTCTTTCTTTCCAGTAAAAACAAAACAAAAATGAATAAATAAATACATAAACAGGGGCAAATGAAAAGGTTGGCCATGTTTCCATCTTGTCACTCCTTGTTGGCTGATGATGGGCTGTCCCCTCAAAGGGCAACTGCACCCAGACACCAAAGCAGAGGGAACACACACACACACACACACGTACAGATGCTGCCCTCTGACTCTTAACTTCTGATGGCATGTCTGATGACTCATCGTCCAGAGTCCTGCCAGAGTCTTACAGATGTATGCACAGACACAGGTCACTCGAGGAAAAAAAAAAAAAAAAAAAAAAAAAATCTGTGGTTTAAGTGAAAGAGATAACTGCAGCTGTGAATTCCCTTCAGTGTGTTGTCATGGGTTAAGAGTTTTGCTCCACTGGTTGCTTTTTTTTTTTTTTGGTAACTTTGTTTCAGTCTTACTGAACTTTCTGCATCTCTGAGACTAAGATTTTACTTTTACTCCTTTTGTCTTCCACACTACAATAAAAAACAAACATATTTAGTCACCCTAAAATCCAGCGTCTCAAATAAACACAACAGGAAAAAAATATTACAAATCTGTTTGTTTTTATCATTCTGTGTATTTTTAATGATAAATCACGTCAACCACTGAAAACTTAAAATTATTTTGAAGGACCAGATGAAATTGAAATAAGAATATGAGCAGTAGTGTTCTCTACCGAAAGTTTATATACAGCAGCTACTTGAAGATTAAACGTTCTACACACAGCAGAGGTGATGAGGAATGATTTCTCCTGGAAACACTTCTGTTTGAGCTCGTTCAACAACACTTGCCCTGTGCTGGGTTCCTTTCAACATGGGGGATGCAAATTTTTCATCATCACCCTTCAGGCAGACATCCATTAAAAATCCTGAAACGCTTCAGAGCCTTCAATGATTGCTTGTTTGAAAATGACGTATTCCAGACCCTTTGCACTTTTTGCTTGCTATTCCACTTCAATGTGCCACTGACAAAAAAATGGTGAGTTTGATGGCCTGTGAAATTGCTACATTGTTAATCACGCATATATTTATGATTTGGAAAAAAGGTGACACTTGCGCAGCAGCAAAAACCTCCATTTCTGCCAGGCAACATGTGCATCAATCATACTAATACTAATATCTTCATTTTGCACAGGCAGAAAAGACACACCCGTCAGTAAAAAAGGTTCATATAATAAACAAAACCGTCTGTTGCTACAAACACTGACTGATTAGAAGGGCGGTGATTTCATTAGGTCTATCTTCATTTCACTGTAATGGGTGCTGATTCGTCCCACAGCTTTGTTGTGCTCCTCATCCACCTCCTCCTTTAATCTCTGCTGCTCCTTCAGAAAGTCCGCCCATTGCTCTTTGAGATGCTCCATGTTCGTCTGTAGCTGGGTGCTCTGGAAGGAACATCGCAATGAAAACACAGTGAAAGGTGGCAGAAAGTTTCTGAATGCACAGCTTGGCTGGAGGTTTTAGGTGACAATCACAGCAGATAAGATGTTAGGACTAAGCATATTTGAACTTTCAGCAAGGCAGCAGGTTAAAAATGTCACACATCCTTACATTCACATACTGCACGGAAATACTGATTATGTAAAACATCATCTGGGATTAACTGGAGTCCTTTCTTTTAATATATCCATGTTGAATACAAAATATAATAATTGTCCATATAATCTGCAATGCATGTTTATGAGGTTTATTTATGATATTTTATCCACTTGGGCTACAAGCCCTCATACAGATGTGTTTTTACCTGCTGTGCCTCTAGCTCCCTCTGCTGGACTCTCTCTGCCATGTGATTAGCAGCTTCCACTGAGATAGAAAAGTAAACAAAAACATAAAATAATATTAAAAGATAAGCATATACACTGAAACATTTTGGAATTTTAGAAATAAACAGCTATAAACACAAAAAAACATCAACTAGTGTATCAGCCCACATGTTGCTTTTTCCATTATATATGTGACAACAAAGACAATAGTTTATTTGTCAGGCTAAAATATAAATTACACAATGTTAGCGCAATCTACAACCTTAAAGCATGGACCTGAGACAGGAGACTTACACCGTTTTATGATGTCGGACATCACACCTTCATTTTCACCTTCTGAGTTCGTGGGCAGTGCTTGCTCATTTGTTTCCGCCACCATCTTGTTGAGATTTTCCAGCAGTCTACTCTCCCTGTGCCCACGTTTCTCCTGAACATCAGAAGAGATATTTATATTTATATGGTAATATTAAAGTCAAGTTCAAAGTAGGACTGAATGATATGGAAAAGTTATATACTGATGAGTTTGGCTGAATTTTGATATGAGCCACGGTTTTGGTTGCAATGTCCATTTTTAGCACTTCGTTTTTACACTCTTCTACTACTACTCGTTCTTTCTTTCTTTTTTCACCGCTGACTGTCAGGTTAGTTATGTATTGTACCAAAGACGCATGTTCTTCTATGTGGGAATGTGATTTATAAGCTTGTGGCATGTATATACCACAACAATTCATTCATTTATGCTGCAATAATCTTGATTTAAATTTGACCATACCATGAATCTGATAATATTTCCATTGATCGTCCAGCCATTCTTACTGGAGGCAAAAATCAAATCATTGACACAGTATATTGAGACCTAGATGGAGACAGATTTTGTTTGCACCACTGCAGTTTTACTTTTGTGGGTTTTGTGACATCTGTGCATTCACATGAATTTGTACCTCAAACTCTGCCACAAAGTAGCGGATCTCTGCGTTGATGACCGGTCTGTGATGGAGCAGACGGGACTGGATGTCACCTACATCTGCAGAACAGACACAGAGCATCGTAAACTGAAATTAAACGAGACAACTATAACAGATTTGATACACAATGCTAAATACATTATGTCTGTCTGCTACACACCCTTTACAGTGTAATATATATATATATATGTAATTTTCAGATCTAGAAATTGCACCGAACGCGGTCAGACGCCTTAATGATCAGCCTCATCTATGTATCATCAGATCAGCTTTAATGTAAACAGCAGGGCTAAAATGCTAAAATAAAACGGACACCGATCCGCTGGGCATTTCCACCCACCCTTAGCGATCTTGTCCATCTTTGGCAGGCTCCCGTCAGCTTCAGTGGTGAAATTAAAGTTTTATTTGCTAGCTCAACCAGTCGCTAACTGCTAATTCATCTGATGGCGGATAACTTCCACCTGTTGAGCTCCCCGGAAGTTGGTCAGAAGACGAAAAGCACTAGTTGGCAATGAGAAACGACCGTCGCTGACTCATTGGATTACGTCTTCATAAAAAATGATGCACATCAGCTGCGGAATGAAGACATCCTCGCAGTGTTTTGGTAATCGCAGTCATGTGAAGGGATTTCTTCTTCTACGGTTGAAATGTCTTGCGGGTCTCCCGCGGCAGAGATGGCTGCCCCCTGCAGGTCGTTTCAAGGACTGAATGGGAAAATCCCGACAGACTCAAGCAGGTTGGAAAAAAGGTACTACAGTGTTTGTTGTTGCATTATTTTCCATTATAGATGGTTGTTTTAATGAAAGATCCGTGGCTCTGTTTGCGTGAGGCTCTCTGTGTGTGATGAGTCGCATCTTTCATCAACATCTGCTGTACACCTGTCTGCCTCTCTGCAGATAGGTCTTCCATCCAGCTTGTTGATACAATTTCCAGCCCATCACTTGGTGCACAGTGACCCACTGTCATTTTAATCATTCCTGCATTGTCTTGCCTGTTTGTGTCCTTGCGGCAGAAGTGATAAATAAAACCTGCCTGTGCTCCTTGTGATATTAAGTTCTCACAGTCAACTCTTCTGAAACTTTCCACGCTTACACATTCATCCTGTTGATGCTGCTAATAGATTTGGCCTGGCCTGACTTTTCCCACCCTTTAGTGCTGCAGTGGAATATTAACACGTAATTATATTTCCTGGTTGAACTTCCTTCACCCACCTAAGTGTCCAAAAGATTTCTGTGTACAAGTCAGTTGAATGAAGTGTAAATATTTACAGCTCCTTCTGGTAGGAAGACATGCTGTGCACGTAACAAATCACGTGAAATACACTTTTCCACTCTTGGTGTGCTCATTTCTCTAATGTTAGAGAAACACAAAAGGAGGAAGTGGTCTTCCTGCAGTTTTGCCTGGCAGAGGACAGCAGATGTCAGTCTTGCTCTGTGGTGGAAGAAAGAACCCATTTCCATATCTCGTTTCTCCATTCATATTCCACTTAACTGAACAACGATACAGGAATGTAGCTCTAACTGTATTAATGCATTTCTATGAGTAAGAAGTTTAATAGTTCCTTTTTTTGCTGATCTACATTTGTATAGTTTGAATTTTGACTGTAGAATTCAGATTGTACCCAAAATATAAATGTATGAATCACAGTTTAGATTGGTCATGTATATTTAGATGAGAAGTCTGTATTGTCCAATCACCACAAGGTGGCATCAAATGTCTCACAGTGGTTTTGAAAAGCAGTGCTGGCAAAATCTTGAACTAGAAAATGCTGTTATTAAACTTTATGAAATGCAAATATATTGGCATAAATATATTAATGCACATTAACTGTGGCAAGAGCAAAGTACATACAGATATTCAGATGCATATGGAAGAGGCATAGTTTGGGGAAAGCAGTGCATATAAAATGTCAAAAGTTTGCGAACCCTAAATTTACGAAGACTGTCATCTTTAATTAAGGGAAAATCAAGGGCACCACCTAAGTTCCCAAGCATTAGGTAAACACTTATTACACGCATCATTAGCTGTGATTTGGGCCTATTAAAGAGATTAAATGATTAATCAACTGCCAAGGGATAAAAAAAAACAAGCCCTTCACTGTCACTGTTTCTGAAGAAGCACAAGAGGACCTCTGACAATAAAAAATGTCTTTGAGGTCTTTGAGATAGAAACATACATGGCGTTTGGTTTATTCATGACTCTGCGGGGTGAAATTAAAAAACATGGAAATCAGTTTTCGCAATGGTGGAGAATTAAGTTAAATCCATTCATTGCAACATTTAAAGCAACGTAATACACAAAAGTTATTTTAATATATCTGTGTATACATGCAGTAAATTTTGACAGCGAAGAAAGAAGGGAAAGACGAGAAAGACCAATAAAAACAAAATAGAAATTGATTAGTTATTGATCATTTGGGTTTGGAGACAGTAAACAAGCTTATTTTGTTACATTTTGTAATCAATTGTAATGATTTAAGTTACAGTTTATTTTGCAAGTTAAGGAAACCTTGAATACAGTTAGATTTATGTTTGCCATATTTAAGTTGTGGTAATACATATATTAATGCACTCAATAATACCTAGTCCTTGCATTGACTTTAAAGAGGGAGGGAAAAAAGTAATGACTTCTACAAACCTGAAATTTCCACAACGTAAAATAATTTGAGTCAAGCCAACGCCAAGCTAATGAGGAAGTATCTGGCCATTTTCATTATTACATTCAAGCGCTTTCACGTTGAGCTGTAATTTGCATGCCAGAGCTCGTTGCATGAGAAAACTGTTTGTTTCCCAGTCGCAGTTCTGCTGTCCTGCAGGTCCATTAAGAGAATCCTGCTTTTTTATTTGACAGAGCACAAAGCCTTTCTGGAACACTCCCCGAAACTGCCACCAAAAAGAAAGCAAATGTTCAAAGCTTTGGAAAAACAAGTAAATATGTCAGCGCCATTTCAATTTTTCAGTGGTCACCCTCATTTTTACTCTGCACCTTTGAAATTATACATTTTCCCTTCATGAAATTTTGTTTAGTTAATGGCCATTCTTCACTAGTTCTATTGTTTTATTAATTAACTTATTTCATAGTCATGAGGCAATCCTTTAAGTGCATTTTTTAAATTAATTTTAATGGTTTAGTTTTCCTTAAGTACTTCTGGAAATGTACTGCAAATGAGATTCAACTTTATTTTCAAGGTACAGCACCAGCAAGCACCAAAATACAGTTTGGTGGATATACTCGATGAAAATGTAATTAATTAACATTTGAATTTGTCTTTGCTCCAAAAAGTGTTTTTTTTTTTTCTACATATCATTGTGAGTCACTTCACCGTGCGGTATTTGCGTGGCTATTTTTTCTTGTCATATAAAACACATTATTTCTCCCTCATTTCTACGGTTCCGCCAGAAATCGATACTCAGTATGTCGGACCAAAGCAGCAGTGTCTGGCTGCTCCCGTGTATATGATCTCCAGTATGCAGATGATGTCCTGCAGCACTTCCACAGACGGTGCTTGAGCAGTGCAGTGGGAGGTCTGTGAGTGTGGTTTTCTAAACATGCCCAATGGCCCTACAAGCTCGCCCTGGTGACACTCTTGCCTCTGTGTCTCTCTCTTCGCTGGCCCAACCACACGGCCATTGTAATGCTTATGAACGCATCACCCATCGGGTATAATTGTTCTGCATTTTGCTGCTCTCTATTCTCTCTCTCTGCTTGGGTGGGTCTTGACACCAGGTCCAGACAGTGAACTGCAGGGGCGTAGCTCTGTGTTCACAACAACCTGAGCGCCACTCACTTCACCGTTGGCTCTGAACAAGTGGAGGTTGGTGATGGTAAAGGGGAAGTGGAAAAGGAAAGAGGTGGGGGTGGTGATACTCACTGGATGCCAAGGCCTCTGGGCTGGGCAGGAGGAGGAGGTCGTGGGAGGGGACTTTTTTTTCCAGTAACCCACCTATCCACTTCTGCTCCTTCTCTTGCTCTCCTCATCCACTTTTACAGTTTTATATCACTGTCCATCTCTCTGTTCCTTTGCAGCAAGCAGGTTGCTCATCCCAGTGGTAGCCCTTTCCCATCGCTCTACTTGCTGGAGGTGGGATGCCTCAGAGCGCGTAGGGAGGTGGGGGTTAAACCAGAATGTATACATTACAAAGGTGTGTATCACGAGGGTAAAGACTGAGTATAGTGTTTACCGAAACACACTCATGGCCCTTAGGGAGCAGGACTTTACAAGACACTGTTTAGGATGACACTATCCTGCTGTCACTCTGTCCCAAGGCCTGATGAGGAGACACAGTGGCGGTACATGGCTCACAGCCAGAAACTCAACATATGTACACATCATCCTGCGCTTTTCACGGAAGGAACGACTCTTTTCTCTTTAGCTGCAAACCAGAACCAAACCTTCTCAGTCGTTTTTTTTTTTGTGACAATGGCAAACTTCCCCTTTTCTTTCCAGCCTGAGACTGACACTCAGGCATTCAGGGAGGAGGGTGCATGCGTGAGTGTGCGCATGTGAAGGAGGAGAAAAACTGTGTCGACTACGATTAGCGTTTGCGTTGGGCCCCTGCCGCCATTTCAGAGCTCGTTCTGGAGATTAACAGGAGCCGCGCTGTCATTTCTCCCATGGGGGGCTGCACCCCTGTACTCTCCTGTCCTGACACAGGGAGGGACCACATTTTTCTCCTAGAGGCAGCATCAAAGTTGACTGAAGGCAACAGGCTTGGGAGACTCCAAACCTGTTGAGGCAGAGCGTCTCGCAAAATTTCCACAATCAGAGTGACAGACGTGGGGTGGATGGAGTGCTCAATGAAGATATTTCCTCATTTGTGCTGTGCAGCATTGCTTCTTACGGCTGTGGTGTCGCAAACACACACACACACACACACACGCACTTCATGGAGGAACATGCGTGAACGCATATACCGCGACTTGAGCGGAGGATGATTTGAGACTGTGAAGCGGAGGGGAAACATCCACTGAGCTCCTCTTTATGGTTTTTGAAGTTTTCCTTCAGTTTGCGCTTGTGTAAGTGTGCGTGCTGGGTGATACCGCGCATGGGACAGAACAGAAGAGAAAGACAAGGAGTCGGAAAAAGAGGGGGTCTGCCCCGGGGTCACGCACACATGCACACAGAGTCAAACACACAGCCATGTGAACACACGCACGCACGCACACGCACACGCACGCACACTTCTTGGGCTGCTGTGGCATGTTTGGAGCAGTGCCTTGTCAGATTAGGGCCATGCTGGCTGTGTTTGATGGCCAACCTGGACAGACAAGGCCTGCCAGGCACAAACTAGTCAGGCACATGATGTTAGGGCGGACACACACACATGCACACATACACAAAAATTATCCCGAGCCAGACCAAAGAGACAGATGACACCCAGCATGAAGCTAAAGCCAAATCTGTAAGCGTCCACTGCGATCCAGCTGGCTAGCCCTAGGGTACCTGTCTCTGTGAAGGGGAATCAGCGTCACCCCTATGAGCTGTCAAATTAGCTCATACGGCTGGAAATGCTGAAGAGATTTGGCCCTTCGTTGTGGAATAGCGGAAAGTGGGGGGAAGGGGGCGGTTGGTATTAAAACATTTTTTATTAATTCATCTTCCTGTTGGGGAAAAAGGTTAAACTCCCACCAACATAAATAAGGAAGGGACTGCCTATTAGCATGTAAGGGGGAGGAGCACGCATAATGAAGACTCCCAGAAGACATGTATAGAAACACACAGTTCCAACATCAACAAGCAGGCACACATGCACGCGCATGTTGGTCGTAACGGATGCACGTTACCAGACAAATCTAGTGATAAAAAAAGATGAAAAATTATATATATGCATACACATGTATTCACACTGCATGCTTGTTCACACATACACACACACACACACACACACACAGTGCCAGGGGCAAGCTTTCAATTACTGCCAGTGCTAAGCAGTCACCTGGGAAAGATGTACCATGTTTGAGTGGAAAGGCATTTCCACTCAAGGTTTTTATTTATTTATTTTTACCTCTTCTTGTCCCAGTTGGGAGACAGCTGTGAATGTCAGGCACATGATCTAAAGTGACACTAAAGAAAACAGTAAGTGCTTCCTCAGTGATTGTTTACATCAGAGGAAATTATAGACGAGGGCTTGTTTGAAAAGTGAGAACAACCACTGGATGTGTAAAAAAAGGTGCACAGCTGAAAGCTTTAAAGGATTAAAGGATCAAAAGAAAGAAAGACCGGGGAGCATACCTGATTTAGTTTGGAATTAAGCCAACAACGCGAAGATAGACATCACACTTTAAACTGATTTGAACTTATAAAAACGACAACATTTTCCAAGGAAAGCTGCTGTCATCACCTCATCACTACAGGAAATGACTGATAAACTTTGAAAAGATTACGCCAAGGGGATGTATACAAATTATTGTGAGGAGAGGGGTTGAAGTTGCTGTCAATGTTTCAGCTTATGGAAAACCAACACATTTACGATGATTATTTTCACAATTATTGACGAAAAGTGCATCAATGTAAGTACATTAAACCTTCATGAGATCATGGAGTGTTCTTCCCCCCAAAGGTACTCATTCCTTAAATATAAAAGCTTCCCTTCAGCTGACACCAAACACAGATCTGGTCTTTTTTCACTACAGGGTAATACCTTACGACTGCAAATGGAAAGACATTTGCTGTGCCAAATCCAATGAATGAAAACAAACACACAAACAAAAAACACGGCTGCCATGTTTTGGCCAAAGCAAAGTTCTTCTGGGTCCAAAGTTTCTCCGCCATGCTGGCACGATAATAGTCACAGCGGGTTTCCTGTGAGTGGGGTGACATTGATAATAGCTAAGAAGTAAAGACTGCCAACAACAACATTACTCCCTGGTGTGTGTGACAACACACTGACCCCTTTGGAGAACCCATACTGCCCTGAGACAGACCAGTGTGTGTGTGTGTGTGTGTGTGTACATGGCAGAAGGGTATAAGATGGAACTTGACAGGAGTTTAGCGCTGATGACCACCCTGGTGAGGGATGGCAGCACTCCTCCTTGAGGGAGACACTGTCACTCCTCTATGTTTGGGTGGTGGTGTGTGACTCTTCTCACTTGTTGAGCTTCTTTGGGGTTAATGGGTTTGTTGGAAATGACACGCTTTCTATAGTGTTGTGTTTTCACTCAGGAAACATAGGAGTTGTGGTCTTGATATCAGCTACAGGCAGCCTCTGTCCTTACAGAAAATGATGATCAATTAGTTCTTTTATAAATAAGTTGGGTCTCTCTCTGAACATGTCAGACATGGAATATGTGCATTTAACAACTGAAGGATCTCCGTGAGGATGCTACACCCCCTAATTAAGACTGGGAGATTGAATTGAAAGCCCAGAAAAAATCTAATGAGCTGACTGAGATTGTTAGCTGCAGTGGCGGCTTGGTTCAGGGAGTGGCAATGCAGTATTCACCAGCTGTGACAGCGTGGCTGGTGTTTATTTATCTGTGCTTGTCTCTCTCTCTGTGTGTGTGTGTGTGTGTGTGTGTGTGTGTGAGCGAGAGCGACATCACGGCAAAATTTTGTCTGGCAACACTGTCTGGCAACACTTTATGTTGGAACTACAAGAGGCAGATTTGAATGTTTCATCAACACGCTAACATTAGACCTGGTTTGAGTCCATCGTTTATTTTTATTCAGACTTCATTTAATCAGGTACATCTCAATGAAACCTCTCTGGGACCTGGACACAAGGCTGCTGACAGAATAATACACAGATAAACTGATCTGATGTTGGAGCGCGTTTTGGGCACTGCTCTTGATATTTAAGATGGATTTCAGTCACAAAATATCAGCATTTTATACTACCTAGTTACATTTTTCATAGCAAACTAACAACATCTCAATGAAACAACTTCACAAATGCCCCACTGGATGCTCTGTCATCTTCAAACACGTTGAAAAATTATGGATGATTATGGACTGCGGCTTTAAGGCACTTGTGCGTTGCCTTCATCGCTCTTCTCCATTGTTCCCTCCTCTTCTCCTCTGCGCTCTGCTGTTTGTTCCTGAAGGTGCTCCCTTAATGTCTTTGACTAAACTTCAGCCAGTCTTGACAGTGACAGTGCCCCATAGGAGTTGAGAGGAGACCAATATGATTGTAATGGAGGGTTTGCGGGCAGGGTCTATCACACTGTGTCACCTATAAAAAGCACAACAACCAACTGGCAGGGTGCAAGACACTTCTGGCTACAGGGATGGAGAGGAAAAGAAATCATATAAGCTCCTCAACAGTTCTATAAACTTAAAAAAAGAGATGTCGTAGAGGGAGGGGACGATTTCATCTCCTGCCGTGTCACACTCTGAAACCCTGAAGATGTCACATTAGCTGAAGAAGGGAGTTCAATAGAATAAAAACCTTGTTGAGAGGCGTTATTTTATTTTTGCGTCATATTGAGGACTGCACTGATTGTGAGGATGATTTCATTTGATGGCATCTTCTCCTCTGAAGCGCCTTTATTTACAGTGACTAACATTCGGTTGTGATTTGGTTTTTTTTGTATTTTTCAAATCATATTAGTCACTGTTAGAGATCATTAGTTCCCAGCTTTATCATGTAAGAAATAATAATTCAAAATGGACTCATTCACAACAATGATAAATTCTAACAACAACTTTATCAACCTGCACTGTATACACAATCAGTCCTAACACAGTCCACCAACAGTGCATATCACTGACAATTGTATTTGCAATGGCAGACTGCTATGAAATGAGATTAGAAGAAATATTAGCGCGTTAAAACCATGTCAGGACTCCAACAAGTATCTCAACTTTTTCCTCGTATCTCATCTGTGTACATAAACTATGTACACAGACGCATGTGATGTGGCATCATCACATGCCCCTGTCCCTGACGTAGCCGGATGAATGAAAGCTGTAAAGAGGAGCATGACAGCTGTGAAAGTCACAAGGGGAGTCCACTACTGCCGTAAAGAAGGCAAAGAAGTTTCCCTCCCTCCGGGCATGACCCGAGTGTGTGCGGACATATATATTTCTGTGAGGGAATAAAGTAGCGATAGTGAACATACATGTGTGGGTGTGTGTGTGTGTGTGTGTGAAGAGTCTGGGAGAAAAAAGAAAAAGAAAAAGAAAAGATACGTTCCGATCTGTGTATGGTTTTGTGTTGGTTGCCGTGTATGCAGATCACCCTGAAGGGAAATGTCACACACTGGAATCTATTGTAGAGCCTATCAGCACTCTTTCAGCTGCCCACATCCTTTGCCCCCCCTCACTCTTCCTTCTGCCTCATCAACACCATCTTTCATTGCTGGCTCACCCTCCCACCTTCATCCCCGAGGCAGCCGTTCTCTGCGTGCGTGTGCGCGCGCACAACCGTGTGGTTGTGTCCTCAGGAACTTTCACTTCAAAGACTGGTGGTTTTGGATGGGTCAAAGTTTGTGAAATGTTGAGGCATCTTTGAGATGGATAGATAGTCATCTCTCTTTGTGTGTGTGTGTGTGTGTGTACATCTCAGCAACACAATTTTAAGGATCAGGAGTTACAGAGATGACTTTGTGTTTTCCTACCCAGATGTCGATTTCATGCCACCCTATTTTTTGGGATCTCTTCAAAGGGGCCAGTGATCAGCTGGGTGTCATGTGCTGTTAAATTTAGCGCCGTATAAAGAGAGCTTTTTTTTTTTTTTTTTTTTTCAAGATCAAATACCATTAACGCTGCGCTGAAGCGTACTGCACACAAATCAGCGATTGTCCCTCTGGGGTCACTTCAGGAGAGCCCAAAACTGTTTTATAAGGCATATGTTCTCTTCGTGACATTTGAACTTTGAATCAGTAATGTTTATCTAGCTATCGTCCTGCTGACTGACCACCTCTGAGACGCAACTAGCAATTGGATTAGCGAGTGTGACTCGAGGCCCCCGTGGCACCTCACTTTTACTACGGCCCACTGGCTGTTGTACTCCACAGAGAGGCTGTAATTCATTTCATGGGACACCACCAGGGAAAATAGAAGTGTCCCTCAACAGCACACTTTTTAAATTGGTGAATCATCTTGCCTTTAACCTTTCAGCGATATGTTTGTCTTCTGCTTATCAATGCCTGCCACAGTTAAACATGACAACAACATTTCTTGCGCAGGAACACATCTGTCTCACCCATTTCATTCTCAATGATCCCTAAATGAACACAGTTTTTTTTTTTTTTTTTTTTTGTGAGTCTTTTGTTTCAGGGCTGAATCTTTGTATGATACATAACTTAAGTTACTCATTCACATACTAGTCCTCTTAGTGGTATAACATATAAAACACTTTGGAGCTGCATTAAATGATTTTTGGTGAATCTAGAAAAACCTTGTGATATTTGCTTCACCAGCCATCATCACTTGTCAGTCGTGACGCCTTGGTCGCAAATGTTGTAACCCCAGTTTGATTTCGCGGCTCTGGTTTAACTGGCTCAGTTGATGTCCAACATTCCTCATAAATCACTGGTTCTCCTCAGCTCATTCCCGTTATTGCTGCAGTGGTTGCATCAAGTGTGTAACTTCTGCCAGCAGCTTAAAATATTTAGATAAAAAAAAAGGCCTTTGGTAGATATGCACACACAAACAGTTGCATGTTGGACTAATCACATACAAGCAAGATCTAGCTAAATGTTTCACTCACAATAATTTTTTTTTTACTAAATATTATTCCTTTTTTTTTTCATCAGTGTTTACTCATTGATTTTAAAGTCTGTGTTATAATGACTGAGCCCTGGCTCTGTGAGATACAGAGTCGGAGAGGGAGAGATGGCTGAGCAGCCATTTGAGCACACCCTCAGTCAGGAGCAGTGTTCTGTGTGTGTGTGTGTGTGTGTGTGTGTGTGTGTATGTGTTGGTTGAGGACTGTCACTGCCAGATTGCAGCTTCATGCCCTTAGTCCAGTATAAAACCAGTCAGCAGTAAAGCCACCATCCTCTCTCTCACACACACTCACACACACACACACACAGGAAATAAAATGTGTGTTTCTAGTTCATAATGGCATTGAATCCTGCCATGATTAATGGAGTGCTGTGACTGTCAGTCACTCCAGCTCCTGCTGTACGATGTGCTGCGCTTCACTGCAGTGAGTTTGAGTCTCTTTTTCTGTAAATCTATACTGTACAAACAGGAACAAATGCAATTGGCGGCCAAATAACAGGATGATTTCTGCAGAATAGCAGAAGAGCTACAACCGAAAATCTAAATAACTCCAAAAGGGCAACAACAATGTTAGACCACCATGTCAGCTGTTTTAGTCCTTTTTGGTGGCTTTAGAAGGAAACCACAGGTTGATGCAGAATGCTGAATTTAAGTTTAAGAAAATTATTTCCTCTGTAAATATGAGAAGCTAAGAATGTGCCGTTTTTTTGAATTTTAAATACGTAGCACAACAGCAGCTGTTCACAGAAACTTTGGATATGGCTGGTGGAAGAACAAAGCTCATTTTTAGCCACTTTCCAGATTTTCAAAATTAATAACAAGTACATTATTATCGCTCCTTTAAATGGCAATGTTTACAGAAATACTTTTGCTGTTCTTGGATTAATCACCTGGTCAGGGAACCTTTGGAAGAAAAATCATTTGTTTTCATGATGAAAGTTTCGTATCGGGTCATTTCTTCTGCACAGCTGTAACCACCAGGCACTACAGCCACATTGTAATATGAGGCCTTGTTTATATCCTATGAAATTTTTATCATGGGCCCCCCTCGTTTTTTCAATCATAAGGGAGAGTACTCTGCACTTAACTCCAGGTTTAAATAAATTAGTCATCTCAAATTAAAACCAACCTGTTATACTAAAAAAAAAAAAAAGAAAAGAAAAAAGAAAAAAATGTGGAATAAAAAATTAAGTCCTGTGATGTATGCAAATGAGCTGGAGAAATATGTAAATTAGAAGACTGTTTTATTTCCCATGGAGGTCAAATTACAGGAAATGGCCGAGGGCACCGCTCCCTGCCCATCCAGGAGTCTGTCTGTTATACTCACCCTCTCTCTCCCTACAAATATCCTCTCTGCTAATTTCAAATGCTGTCCTCCCTGAGCTGCTCTCTCCCACCCACCCTCTTTTTTTGTCTGAGTACATCCCCCTGTCACCAGGTTACGGCAGTGAGAACTGAACTTCCCTGGAGGCCTCCTATCAGAACTCATTATGGCAGGGGGGAAGGCTAAATGACCTGTGGGGTGGGGGTTCGATGGACTGGAGGGGAGGGGGTAACTAATTTGTGTAACATTTAAATAAAGGGATGAGGACTGTGACAGGACCACACAATGTGACAGCATGGCAAATGAGACGCAGGCTTAGATTAGACATTTAAAATGTGGGATATTGTTAAACCTTTGTGCATTTGTGTGTGCGTGTGTGAAAAAAAAAAAAAAAAAAACATAACGAGGATAGTAATGATAGTAGTCCACACAATTTTTAAACCGCTGCTACGGGCTAATTTTCTCAAATCTTTCACCTGAGTGGGTCGATCCTTTCCTTCATTTTTTTTTTTTTTGCCTCCTTCACCCTTAATTCACCTCTTACCCCCAGGCCAAACCATAACCCCATGAATGGGTGCATGACCACACGCACACACACACAGACACACACGCACTGAAAAAATGCTGCAGCTGAGGTAGATCAACAGAACGGGTGAAGAGCAATTGAGGCGGCTAATGCAACAGTCATCTGTGTGTGTGTGTGTGCGTGCCTGTGTGTGTGAAAGTAAGACTTAAGGTGCAATCTTGTGCAATCTCCTTGCCCCGGGTCACACATATGTACTTTAGCACCTACGTGCCAAATCAGCCACCCATCTCCCTGATTGATGAGGCGAGTGGTTGCATCTCGTAAAACTCTTGTCTCGCTTCACACCTGGGATCCTTACGCAATCCAAGTTGAGGCCGGGTTTTCGCAAGAGACGGCGTGATAGCATAAAAACGAGTTGTTCTATTGTGACTATAAACAAACTGGAACCATTCGGGAGTTAACATGAATGTTAAGATGACAAAATTCTGCTGAAGGCCGTGAGCCATGTAAAACATTTTAAAACTGACGTTGCCCAGTGCGTCTGTACACAAATAAAAGATTTAGCAGCCAGAACATTTAACACAGTTGTGCAGCTCAACATCTACTTGTAGTATTGGCCTAATTATTACACTTAACTAAAGTTATGTTCAGACCCTGAGTGAGCCTGCCGCTCGTCCAACAAGCGCTCAGTGCAAGGTAGATGTGCGGTTGTATTTTAGTTGTATGGAAACATAATTTCTAGGAGACAGGATAGAGAGCAAAATGCTCACCTAAGAGCGCAGAGCCTAAACACACAGATGCTGTAGGAATAAATGAATGACTGTAGACGCACAACAAAACAACACCTCACAGCGTCTATGGAATATTTTTACAGTTTGACCTTGTTTAGTTAACAGGCTTCTTTTCAGTGCACTTTCAATCTCAGAAATGAATTTAGACTTACAAAAATAAGTCTCACCAAAGCAAACCACTGCCAGCACATTTGCAGGCATCCCCAAAAAGCCCTGTTGAAACGCTGCACGTAATGAGCATTTTGACAGTAACACCACCATTTGTGCATTCAACTTGTGACTTTGCAGATTCCACCTAAAAGACAATAACAGAAGAACGTCAGATAAACTGAGAACAGAGTATTCATGCTCATAAGTTAAGGCGTAATGTGCTGGAGGTGGTAAGAACTAATGATCCCTCTCGTGAGCACAGACAGAAATCTCCTCTTTGAGAGGCAAACACACATCCCTCCTTCATGTCTATATGAATAAGTTTACTACAAGAGCGCGTGAAAAGCTACGAAGGACACAAGGGAGTGCCCTTCACAGCTGCATCCTTGCTATTACGCTCGTGTAACTACAACAGACAATCAGATGCCATCTTTATAGTTGCATGGTACAACTGTCACAATGTGTAAGAGCACGATGGAGCGTGCTCGATAGGTCCTGTCAAAAGAGCTTACAACATGCTAACGCCGGCCCTCACCACCACACGGTGTTGATTGTTCCACTGAATCCGTCAGTGAGACACGGCGGGCCCCATTTCAGCAGATGTCACGGAGGATGCGCTTCCTGCTCCCTGATGCTAAGAATTAATGAAGGCCGGTGGCGTGGGTGGGACGCGGCGCTGTCTCTCTGAATGTGGTTCGTAGACTGGAGGTGACAAAGGTGTTTGCTGATGAGATGATCTGGTAAACGCTTCGCTCTGTTCTGTCTTCATTAAGAGAAACCTGCGGCACCTGCTTGAGAGGCATCTTGCCGTTGACTTCGTCACATCGACTGCTTTTTTGTTGTCGTTGTTGTTGTTGTTGTTGGTGGTGGTGTTTTCTGTGACTCATCAGGCCATGACTCCAGTGAGGCACATACTGTAGATAAAGATGAGGACACACACAGAGACTGCACCAGCCTTTGCCGCGGCTGCCATGAAATCATCAGTAAATCTTGACAATAACCCAAGCTTAGTGACCTTTGACCTTTCTCCCAACGGGCGGCGGGTTAAATTGCACCGTTACTCAGCTGCTGAGAGGCGAGGGGCAGAGCTCATAAAGAGGGTGGGTCTCGCGGTCCTGCAGTGGGCTGCTCATCTCGCCTTGAGAAGTTGGCGGGAAGGTCGTCCCTAATTGAAGCCTCAGTGCCGGCTACCTGCTGTGACCTCATCACTGCGGCAGAGGAGCCCGACTGTGAGCGCAGAGCCGCACAAGCCGCCTTTCAAAATGCCTGATTAATCATTGTCCCCGATTCCTTTCGACACTTTGAAGACTCTCTTGTAGAAGTACATGCAAAAAATTAAAGCTGAGTTATGTTGAAAAAGTTGATATTATCGTAACTTCTAAAAATAACTTTAAATTAATTTGACTTTTTTTTTTTTTTTTTTAACCCTTTATAACTCCAAAATTTCTAAGACATTTAAACTGTGCATCACCAATGAGGCCATTATCACCAACACTTGAGCACATCTTTTGCTTTTATGTTAAGTCATTCATCTTGCATGGGCTGTAACCAAGGTAACATTACAAACACAACAGAATCTGGAACAATTTGCCCAGCTGCAACTTTTGCGGGCAAAACTTGAAAATAAGTACAACTTGTCTGATGCTGCACATTCCAACTAAATGTTTGCATAATTGAGAGGACAATGGCTCCTTTTATGGTAGACCAAACCATAAACTGCCCCAACTAGTCACAAGGCACGCTCAAATGTCTGTAAGCTGTTTTTATCCGTCACATCTTCATAGCACTTGCCACGAACCCACAGCGATCTGGCTTCTGGAGGTTTACTGAAAAATAGCTGTCTTCTGGCTGCTTTACACAAAACGAATTCACAGAAAAAAAGACAGCAGAAAAGTCAGGGGTTATGAGCTTGGTATCCCTTTCATTTATTGGCACAGAATGAATGTACAGCAGATACTGAAATTGCTCAGACTGTGAGCAACAGACCCAAAGATATGCAGAGAAATTAAAAGCATGGCTGAAAACATAGGAGCAGAGTAAAGAATAATAAGAAATGGAAACTGGGAAGTGTACCGAGTTTGATATAATCGTAACTAATTTCACTTTCTAACACCATCCTTATAACATTAACTTACACGTTCTGCTGCCATGATTTAGCCTGTAAATGATTCTAATAGTGAACATCCAGCAACTGAGAGGCTTTTGAAAGGGACGGATCACTGTTCACGTCACAAAAAGATCCCTCGGCCGCTGGGTGCTCTTTTTCCTCCCTCTGTGGCCTCCCTCCCTCTTGCTCTCTCCAGAAGGCCTGTGGGATTGTAAGGTTTGAAATGACACACAGTGGCTGACTGTCGCCCAGGGGCCTGGGTTCTGGCCTTGGCTGGCTGGATCTGTGTGGCAGCTGGTGAGCCCGCTGCCCTCTCTGTGGCCTGCAGCATCAACAGTGGTGGTAGTGGGTCTGATTGGAGCCTCACTCTGATCTCTGACTCTGCGGCTGACGCTCAACTGCTCACTGCTGCCCACACAACTGCTGAGGAAGTGGGATACAGCGGGACGTATTCGGGAACGTGCACACGTACGCACACACTAAACTGTCCAGTGAAATGACTGGAAGTCAATGTGACAGACATAAAATACACAAAAAAAGCAAAACACCAGTCCTGATAGGGATGAAAGCTGACCTGCACAACCTTCCCTTCCAATACAACCATAGGCTACCAATCAAGAAAAATTGCAAACACAACACAATAATGTAACTTCTTCACATTGCTACTCCCTTAATTTTGAAGCAGGATTAAGACTTCAAACCTCTTAGAGCCGTTAAGATTAAATTGTCCAAAAGTTGATCGTCTTTCATGCTTCAAGCATCAACTCTTGATAAAATACTAAAAGCTTCGGCATTTTTAAAGAATATGAACTCAACAGTATTTTTACGATGAAGATCCCTTAACTGTGACTTCTTTTTTCCCCACCATGTACCTTGTTTTTTTTACTCATCTTGATAAATATGTTTTAAAGGTAATTGAAAAGCAAACAGAGTTCAGGTACCATATGACCAGGGAAGGAACAAAAGCCGGAATAAAAAAAAAACAAAAAACCTGACATTGTGGAAACTAGAGATGTGTTAGACTAAAGAATTAAAAATGTTGTTTGTTGGCCATAGGGTTAGGGAAACACTATTTTGGTCTGGGTCTGATCATGTTTCAGTGGTGCCTGCTGGTGTAAATTCTGTTCCTGAGCACAACTACTGGAGAGAGGTGGCGCCGGATGCCAGGGTAGTGCTGGATGTGGTCGAACCACCGTGTCACATTCACATACTGCTCCTTCTCCTGGATGGCCAAGTCTACCTAGGTACAAGATGAAAGAGAGCAAAAATTTAGGCCATATCTGTAAACATCTCAACATCTGAAAGATGGAGGACATCATGGTGCTAAGATGGTGCCTGAATCCTGATTTTTATTGTAATATTAGACTTCGTTCAATATTCATCAATTTATAATATATAGTAAGTCTGAACAGCTTCTGATTTGATGGACAAAATGAAAACTGACCGTGAGGCTTCTTAATTGTGAAAAACCTTTAAGGTTATCAAAAACTGTCTGCTGCACATCAAGATATTTTAAGGGCAATTTAGATAGAATTCATACTAAAAGATAATAATAAATAGTAATGGTAATAAATTAAAGACAAACAGGAAGTGATAGAATGTGTTTCAGAGGCCTTTCGTCCTGGGACACCTCCAGGTCAAGGGGATATATTTAATTTTTCATTCACTTAACTCTTCTGAATCAAATGCCAAACTGAACCGAGCACTGGCTGTGACTATAATGGAGTGTTTGTTCCTAATATATTATCACTTAGCATGAGACTTTAAATGATCAGGTGCAGAGCTCACAAGCCTAATAACGAGCGCTAAGGACCAAAGCCCCTACAGTAAGTCAGGGTATCCTGAGGACACATTTTAATGGATGTATTCTTCATTAGGTCTTGCTGCAGTTCTGTGCAGTCTGAACTCCAATCTCACATCAGCCATTTGTTTTGTTTTATGCATTGTTATTGAAGTCATTCATAATGAGTCCTGTTTGCTTTTTGATGCGTGTAAAGTGTTGCACAGGCTGTATGTGACAGTATATCTCCTGATGAGTTTCAGTGAGGCAGTCCAAGCCAAAAAGACAGGGATTTTTTTTTTTTTTTAAACCACTACATCCCTGAATATTAAGAAAAACGGGGAAATATGTAAATTACTATGAGTTATCAGGTCTGGAGCATCGTACAATGTCTTGCAGTTTTGTAAAGTAAATATTAGTCCAATTTATTGAAAGAGGACAAAAAAAAACAACACTTAAAGAATAAAAATTCTAAGGGAACTGAAAGACAACATTAGAAAAAGGCCATGGGCAAACCTTTGGGTCAAAATTAGTTACAGATAGAAATAACTGCTTTGCAGATGGCAAACTCTCATTAAAACACTCGGTGTGGGGAATACAATGTTCGTAGTTCTGTGTATTTTCATTATTTAATCAACTGGTATGGGTCACTTTCATAAAAAAAAACCAAAAACAATCCAGCCTAAAACTATTTTAACATTGGGGCTCAATGCCTGTGTCATGTTGTTTTTCCATGAATTGAACATCAGGACTGGCTGAGGTTAAGGGTTGGGCAAGCTGATCCTTTGGCCCCAAGGTTAAAATGCACAATGATTCCAAACCAAAGTGACGCTCTTTTGCCTCTTGGGAGGAGACAAGCGTGCATCTCCGCCACAACCACTGACATCTCAACATGTGATGTCCCCTGCCTCCATCTCATTTCAGCTTTCCCATTTTTGAACTCACTTCTTTTTTCTTTTTTTTTTTTAAATCCTACAAGGCATAACAAACTTACTTGTCTCTGGTCTGAGGCTAAAGACATCACTTTGTGCCACATCACTTTATTTCTTTGAAGGCAAGTGAGAATGTGTTTATGAGCTGTGTTTACTGCAAACTTGTTCTTGATGCCCTTTGGCCATGTGACTGGTCTAATTGTGTGTTATGAACTGTGACAAATTGCTTATTAACATTGTGGTTTGATGGAAGTAAGCACTGATAGCGAGGCAAAAGGAGGGATGGGCCGATGGATGGGTGCCTCCTAATTGGTGGACACAAGAAATCTATCAAATCTTTCCCCGAGTATAAAACTCCACAGGACTTTGGGAAAGTATTCTTCTACATAATTCTTTAAAGTTTAGTTTCAGTCATTATTATTCACCAAAATATTTACATGCACCTTAAAGAGTTTCTTAAATGACAAACACTATATGGTAACTTCAAAAACATGATATGGAGAAAAAGGCAAAGTGTATGAGAACTGTTTCATGTCTTGAACATTCCACTTCCAACATCTGAAACCACGAACCTATTTTTCACAAATCCACTTGATTAGCTTAATCAATGTCTTAGTGTGACATTTAGGGATGAACCTTTCAGTTTTCTATTTCTTTCTAACTGACATCAGATAAGCATTAAGCAATCATTAAACATGGAGTGGCTTTTTTTATTTATTTTTTTGTTTTGCCTTTAACCCTTCATCATTACAAATACACAGGCATTAAACTGAACTAAACATACACAGAAATAGGACAAAAGCCCCTCACACAAGGTCCTTTTATCCACACTGTCTCAGAATAAAGCATCAGTCCTCCACTTGGCTAAAAAAGGAGAAGAGCAGAAGAATCGATTCTCGATCTATTCAGAGAAATGTTCTTCAGGTGTGAACAGCCAGACTACTGCTCCTGTTGGACTGGAACTTATGCACAAAATAAAATAAATAGGCCAGGGCTACTTCAGTCCTCGGCAGAGCGAATAGGATGTCTACTACTTTTTATTCAAAAATAGCAAATATTGATGTGTCGTGTTAGGACATTTTCAATGTTATCTAATAGTAACAAGTTATTTGATTGTGAGGAACTTAAATCTCGCTACAGTTTTAACAGCAATCTCAACAAGTGAAAGCAGTGAGAGGAAAAGCAACTTACTATGAGTGGCTGGATTCCATAGTACATGAGGATATCTGCTAAGGTGAACTGGTTTTCTGCCAGGTAGACCTTGTCTTGCAGATACATGTTGAGGTCCTGAAAGATATGATTTCAAAACTTTATGAGCTATACAACAGAGCTATTTACTTATAATGAATTATTGTATTATGTTCCATACTTCTAGACAAACACACTGGTCTTGTTGGTCATCTTTAGTGTATTAACTGGTCAGGTGTTCATGAGGTTTTTTCATGTATACTCCCCATTGTTACTGATATTGCTACTGTATTTGCCTTTTGTTCCATGTCACCTACAAATATCACTCATTCACTCTGTGACGCCTTGTGACAGAGTCAAATTTATTCATTATCTGGGAAGTGAAAACACGAGATTGCAAAGCTGTCAGAGAAAGCTAAAGAGAGCATCTTGTTTGCAGCTGTGACATAAAAATAAATGAATAAAAAAAAACCCTCAATGCATATTTCCATTAGTTAGCACTGTGTGTTAATCAGACATGTTAAGTTTCCAGCCTGTCAGACTGATGCTCCTTCACTGATCTATGAGGCCGCTATGGAAAAAGAGCGCAGTGGGTCAACTTGGGGTTCTCCTCAGCTGATGCATCAACTCATGGACTTTTAGGGGACTGTCCTAGATCCTGGCTTATGCGTGTTATGCTATGTTAGTAATATGTAACCTTAGGGGGTATAGCATCTCTCCCCATGACTAGCGACTTACTACAGATGTGTACAAGAAGACAATTTTTTTTTACCGAACTACCAAAGGACAAAATCTAATGAAGCTGCCCAGCATGATGTGTATTTTTCAGCCCATGCATGTGCGTTCAAAGTTCTGTGTGGAAGTGCTGGTCCCAGGGGAAAGGACCATCTTTAGCACTTGTACATTGTGTGAGGGAAACACTCCAGCATATAGAACATCTTGGGGGCAAATGGAGTTATTGTGCAGCAAGAGTGGGTGATGCCAAACAAGGCATGAAGACTGCAGACTTCCTCCCCTTCCACAATCAGATCCGTGCTTTTCTTAGCCTACAGCCATGGAGCTGAAGCCCAGTCAAGCGTCAGATGAGAGGCCGCTCTCTTGCCACACCCACACAGAGCATGGTGATCCAAACTTGGTTTCTTCTTGATCTGCCACCAACTTAACTGTCTACCCCTATAAATAGATACATACGACAGGTATCGATTGTGCTGAGGGAAAGCTGTCAAAGCTGCTGCTTTTCACATGCGCATCTTATTATCATTGGTACATTCATGTAAAGTAATGCTAGCAAAGTGAGTAGCAGGTTTTAGACAGAGCACCTGTGTACTGCAAAAGTTACACTTTCAGACTCTTCTAGTCTGTACAGGACCTATTCATCGGGCAAAAAAGTCAAGATAGCAGAGAAACTGAATGAGTAGATAACAGTAACTAGGACTTATGGCTGAATAACAGGGGCCAACTCTCAGGCCTCAACATCTAGGTCAAACATTTCAACATTGATAGGATACCTAATTCAATCCAACGCCAGGTTAAACTTTACCCAGCACTGACATGAAGCATTCGACAAAATAGATCATTTCCAAATAATCAAATCAAGACCTCAAAAGTAATGCTGGGAAGGGGGGGACCTTGGAAATGTTTTTCAATACGAAATATACGCCCTAAAATGTAAATTGTAGCTCAGGTTACTGTAGCCTTTTTAGTGTACTTATTTTGTGGATCTAGCTTACTGCTCAGTAATCACTGTCTGTATGCAAGTTACTTATATTGTTCCATGTTATGTGTTTTTTTATAGTTTTTATATGATTTTAGCCTGGTGCAACTCAAATTGCCCTTTGGGACATTAAACAAAATTGAACCTGAAGGCTGCAAAGCTGTTACACATCCATAATCTGAAGAGCATCAACAATAGCTGCACAAGTGCAACATAAAGACAATATTTTTTCCACAAAAATTGAATATAAAAAATTAGACGTCTTATATTTCAGCAGGAAACAATTATAAGCTATACTTTTTAAACAGAGAGCGTATCAACGTATACTGAATATTGATGCTGAGCACTGTGGCTTGTTTGCAGCCTTATTGTTAGCAGGCCAGAAACTGTTTCAAATCTGTCTATAGTGATTCTTTTTAATCAGCCAAAACTGGGCTGAACTTGGAATTCCTGAGAAGTCATGAAACGTGCTTCAATTCTACAGAGGAAATATGTTGACAAGTGGAAATGAGTTTAGTGTCTACTAATGCATTTACTGCAGATATTAACTGGGGAGAGAGTCTGTCAAACAGCCAAGAAGTACTTCCATCAGAGATGATAAGCTCAAATAGACAAGTTGGAAAAATGTTAATTCCAGAAAAAATTATTCAAAAGGAATGGACCTTTGACAGGAAGTCATTCAGCTGTCAAGTGGCCACAGGGAGAGTGAGATGTCTACAGACATCCAAGCAAACAACGGTTTTGTTGAGAAGCCAAACACTTTTACTTGTCAAATAGCTGTGGGGGAAAAAATTGTAGCTCAAATCCATTACTTAGTCTTGATTTACAACTATTTTGTATAGTGCACAGTGCAATCACTCACAAACATGTGAAGGTTTACTTAAGGTTATAGACCTCAGTCCATCAGTGGCCATATGTGTTCTTCTTTTACTCCCCAACACTGCTCAAGGGGGTGGCTTTAGCCGTGCGTGCAGTGTAGCCGTGACAAGGGGGCAGGGGTGAGTGCATGATTTGATATTGATTCGATAGCATCACACTGTTCAACCTTACTACTTACATTGAGTTCATTTCATGCCTTTGTGTCAATTTACTTCTGACACACGTCTATATAGATAAGAACATCTCCAGAGGTCCCAGCAGGCACACAGTTCCTGTCTGCCATTGTGACTCCACACAGACCATTTCCCATTGTTGCAGACTTTCTATACATCTGTTCCAGATACAGGGACCTCTGAAGCAAACATAACTTTCTGGTGGCACCCATTACTTTTTTGGAAAACTGAACTTTAATGGGAAATAAAAGTTCTGGGGCAAGCCAAGCCTAAGCATTGGGGAATCTGGGGAACACATATGGGTCTGGCTTATATGTCCTGTATGCCACCAGGTCTGACAGCTTTCCTCACAGTAACCCTTACATCTGAAATTGTGTTTTCTGTCTTTCCTTAAGAAATGCATAGATTTTTTTATAAATAGAGATATCAATCAAAAATTGAAATCATACAATCTGTGATTAAGTAAAAGGTTCTGAAAATGTTTGTGCACTTCTTGTTGACTAAACATAAATAAGGAATTGAACTCACCCACTGCTAGCCTAATTAGTTTGAAGTGAGGTGACTAACTTTACCTAACATTCAACTTTGGGTTCACGGCCAAAGTGGCATGACACATACATGACATTATTATTTTTAAGTCTGAGCTTGAAAAATTATGATTTTCTTATTCACATCCTAGGGTGAGAGGTTTTAAGAATGTGTGTGGTTGACAGTTTTCTTTAATGTCTGGACAATTTAATGGAAGATGACTCGTGTGCTTGACAAAAGAAGAAGTTTGTTTCAGTTGGAGCTAAAGCAGCAGGACAGAACTGGGGCCAACGGGCACCAGAGCTGAGCTGCTCAGGGCAGCTTCTTTCTGTAAGTGGCACCATTAAAATATTTAAGAGGCCTGTCCAGATAGCATGCTGCCACACAGCATGACTCTTCACCCATACCACACACACACTCTCGTCGGTGACAAGACATCGCCATGAGGCGTCTAGCATCCAACAGACCAATGGCTGATGATCTGTTTCATTCTGACTGGCATCAGGCATATTAAAGCATTTTTCTCTGTCATGTGGGCCTATGTCACTGAAGGGCAATACATCAGTCTGTATTCCTGTCTTTTGTAACTTAACAAGACCAATGCTTGTAAGGAAAAAAGAGAAACTGAGAAGCTTTGTATCAAGATAGCCTGGGATGAACTGAATTAAAATCAAACATGCAGATAATTTGCAACCATTGAGGCAAATCAACAGGAATGTCAAAGAACTAGGAAATATTTGCTTGAAAATCAACTTATCTACCTTCAGGATGGTCTTGATGTCATCCTTTGTGCAGTTGTTCAACTTAGTGACTCTGTACTCCAGCCACTGCTGCACTACGGCTCTGCTCTCTGCAGAGTCACCCAACAGCTCTGGGCGCTTGGCTTCTTTCACCAGGTGACAGGCGACTGTCACTAGTCCCACCAGGGGAGGGCCAGTGTTATTCTGTAACACAGGTACCTGCAGGCAGAGGTGACACAGAGAGAGGGCAGTGATGGATGACGAGAGAGGAAAAAAAACCCCATTTCATTTTACAAAATTCAACGACGATTTCAACACATCTTATACCAGGCACTTGACTTGCACAACCTTGATTACGCTCTCCTGAATGCACAAATGTGTAGTCATCAATACTTCACTTTATCGAACAGATTGATAGATATCATGTGTGGAAAACACGAGATCGTGTGTGAGTGCACTTTAGATATGGACGCAGGATACACGGATAAAGGCCAGATATCGCTTGGCATCCTTAAAGATATTGAAACTATGCATTTAGTTGTACCCTTCCACCACTTTCCTCTCAATCATCAGTGCCTAAGACACAAACTTCACCACCGCACCCATAGACGATCTCTGACTGACAGCTCACTGCACCCCTCACTTTGTTTTACTGGGCATGCGCAGAGCATGGAGCCGTTTCCATTGTGTAAAATAAAGCTGTCGTCGCGTACAGTATCCAGGGATTTACTCTGAATATCATCCCATCTAATGTGTGAAGCCAGCGGGTATCGCCTGATAACACGAGGTAAATATGTCAACAGCTCTGTCCACATTTACAACGCGCGTGGCTAGCTGGTTAGCATTACCATGCAAGCTAGTGTTAAACAGTTTGCAAACTTCCAGTCAAACAAACTCGCAGTTTAAAGGCAGTAATGGACGCCACGACAAAAATCCATCACGTCACCTTTTTATCCCCTTGAGTACTGTACTTGTTCGGCTTTTTAAGTCCTAAATATTTCTCCAGCGACGACAGCTCCCTCAGCGCCATGTTTCTCACTGACGGGGGGGCAGAGACTGCAGCGTGCGTCAGACCTGATTGGATAAGAGTGGCAACTTCCGCCCATCGTAGTTTGACTGACTGCAGACTCAGCCAATGAAATCACAGAACCGGATTCTATCGTTACGTTGCATCAGTGAATGAGCCATCATAAATAATTGAATGAAATATTCAACACTGGGTGAAGCTCACATATGAAGCAGGGAAATTGACGTGTCGTGTTTTCAATTTATGTTTTTGTAAAAAAAAAAAAAAAAAAAGACAAAATTGAAAACATATTTGCCAATAAATATTTATTGCAGATAGAGAAGTCTTGAGAAATCTGAGAGTATTCCATCCTCCATCTTCTGAGTCATCAAAGATAAGTGTTGGACAGACCAGCCAGTTCACAGCAACATGTCTGGTTTGTGGTTGGACAATCAAAGTTCAAGTTGCAGTTTTGTAAGTTCTGCAGCAAAGTTTCATTTGACGTTATGTGTGTTGTGTCTGTTTTGATCTTTGCTCAGTGTCTGTTCCATTTCTCATGACAAGTCATCACCTGCCAGTCAAAACTTGGCTTGCCAACTGTTATCCAGGTGTGTGCGTGTTAGTTTGTACATGTTTAAGGATGTGTGACACTGGAGAGAGTGACAGCTGGGCTGAGATGTTAGACCAGGAGCTTTTCTATTCCGTCCCCAGTGATTCCTCATCCTTGTAACAGCTCACCTGGATGACTTGGCTTGAGCTGATGTTCATGTGATTTTTTTCTCGATTTCTATTGATTAATTGATTTATTAACAAGGAGCTGATGGGTACAGAGGTGTGTATTTCCATTCTGCCTACAAGAACTATATTTACCTACAGCTTTGTAGTAGAAGTGTTCAGATCCTTCACTTGAGGAAAAAAAGTAAAAGTATGTGAATCACTCCCTTTCCCTGAAAATCCTGAATATAGAAAATAACTAAAGTAAAAGAACATAAAGTATATTGTTTAGTCTTTACCATGTCATACTACTTATTTATGCTGTATTTTATGAAGAAACAAACTAATTAAGCTAAACTAATTAATGTGTATTAATTTAATGTAGCTGGTCAAGATCATATACATTTTAACAATTTCATCATGTGTTTGTTCCTATCAAATGAATGTACTAGAGAGAGTAACAATATTTGCTGATTACAAATTTACATGAAATGTAAATACTGAAGCAAGCATAAGTCAAAATGTCGCCTAAGCACTGTGTTTGATTGAATATATCGTATGTGTTCAGTTAATTTTCATCATTGGATACAGGGAAAAAAAAATACAACAAATAAGAGGGCCAACTGATGCAGCTGCAGGAAAAGTGAAAGTCAAGCCATGCCTTTCCAATACTGTCATATGGTTTGAGCCACAGCGTGACACACTGCACCAAAGCATTAGGTTTCACGTAGCAAGTCATCTGTGAATATCTAGCACACAGAAAATATATCAGCTATGAATACCTGGGTTCATCTAACACAGCAATTTAAAACTGAGCCTCTTGATTCTCATATAGGAAGCAGCTTCACGTTATGTGAGCTGCTTTGTTTCATAGATGTTTATTGCCTTTCACATCCACTTTATTCACGTCATTTCTTTTCATTGCATGCAGTAGATATAAAAGAGCAGATGATATTTTTAAACCCACTTTGTTGAGAAAAAGCTGTCCCAGAAAACAAATTAATTATAAGAATGAGTACACAGACTATCACGAATGATTAGATGCCACAAAACAAGGTAGAGATAATTTTCTGCATTTTTTTCATCGAACCTTCCAGTTTTGCTGTTTGTTTATGGGCTCTATCACGTCATGCACTTTTACCCCAGTAGGCCTTCCTTAAATGCATGCCTGCAGCGTATAAGAGTGTCTCCTTTAACTAAATGCCTTGAAGCTGCCACATCCTGTCTGTACTCAGGCGGGCTGAGGACAACGATCCCCAGTGCCCAGGACTAACTGTAGCCTGTGGGAGTTTTCTCATGCCGATTGTGATACACAATCTGGGGTCACATTAGTAAGGAAATCTACAGTGGGGGTCACTGAGACTGCCGTGGGGCTTCCTAAAGCAGGCACAGCCATAAACACAGCCTCAGTCCTGGTAGATATATTCCCTTCTGCCTAGTCTGTAGCTTACAATATGCTGTTACACTGATTTGTCTAGCTGGGATGTGGGGTCACCGCCCTGCCTGTCTCCTCCGCTGCCTTTCATGACCTGTGAAAGCTGACTGAGTACTGTATTCTAACCACGCAGATGCTTGCTGAAGGAGACGGGAAGGATTAGTTTTGAGTAGTCAACATGAATGCTGTCAGCACAGATTGGTGAAATTGCATATTGGCGCTGGGTTGGATCCCCAGCGTGGAGTGAGCAAGGAGAGAGGGGGCCAGGCGGCTGGGAGACAGTTTGGAAAAATGCCGGGAGTTGTGAGATGATGACAGACAGATGTACGCGGGCTGGAGTGCTGTGTGTACCTTCAGTTTCTTCTCAGGTTTTATTTTTGATTTTATCTTGTCCAAAAAGATTGAGGCATGGTTAACTTTTTATTTTTTTTAAGAAACGCAGAAAAAGAATCAAGAATAAGTTTCTGTAAGGTTATATGTGTTAGAATATAATAAAATAAAATAAAAAAGCTTTTGGAGGTTATGCCGAACAGCAGAAGAAATTAATAAACAAAAGCATTAGCAAAATCCTTTCTGAAAGTATTTTTTTTCATTTATTTAAATTAAGGTCACAGCTAATAATAATTTTCCCAATTAATTAAATACAAAAAAAAAAAACCAAAAACATCCACAGTTTCCCCAAACCTCAGTGGGGTGTCTCTAAATTGAATAAATCTTGTTTTGCTCCAGCAAGTGTCCAAAACACAAATATATTACTATAATATGTTAATAAAGTATAAATGGATTGTTGCTGTTTATTTTCCATTGACTGTTGACTGTTTAGGGTCTGCCCCGAATTTGAAACTTAATGTTAGAAAAAAAAAAAGAAGCTCATGCCCATCTCCACAACATGTTTCTGAGCTACTTTAAAGTGAGTCACTTTCAGCTAGTGTAGTATATGACTGGTTGTTGTCCACACAGTGCGTCGTTTGGCTGAGGAGCTGCTGGCTCTTGTAGTGGAGGAGAGTCGGAGGGTGCCAGAAATGTTGCTCCTCCAGGTTTGGCCTTTGGGCCTTCCATGACGACAATACTGATGGGATTATAGGAACCACTCTGCTGCTCCATGCAGAAACAGGCACCCAAAGGCAAAAAACAACAAGCTAGTCCCCCACTCCATCACACACACACATGCAAATGAGAATATGTAGAATTTCTTTACAAGGGGGATGGGTGAAGGGTTGGATGAGCCAGGGACAGGGGTGGAGTGATGACACTGACATTGTGGTATTTCATGTCTCTCTCTTAATATGTATACACGCGATTACCATTGGAAGGCAAGTGAGTGTGTGTCTGTTTGTGTGTGTGTGTTTGTGCAGAGGGATGGTGGCTGCATCCCTGGCTGATCAGAAGAGGCCCCGGAGACAAACGAATGAGTAATAAAGGCAGTTTCTCCATTTCCTCCTCCTCTGCTTACATGCCAACCCACAAGGCTGTGGGACATGCTGGGAGACACAGTACCAGCTCACAACAAACCATGTCCCTGCCTCCCATCCAGCAGAAGTCACTTAGGACCATTAATTACCGCTCGGAATTTCCTCCTCCTTACCCGTAGTCATCCTTGTCCCCTTCAGATAAACAACCTCGGTGGGAGGATCTTGATTATTATAGCTTCTGAAAAGTCAGATTGTCTTTTATTGAAGTTGCCCACTGGCCTTGCAGGTTTCTCTCCTCCATCTTTTTCTATGCTCTCACTCTGTCTCGCTCTTTTCCTCTGTCTCTCTGTTGCGATTGAGGCAAAGTCTTGGAGGAAACTCTTATGCTGTGGCCGGGAGGTTGGTGAGGGAGACTCCCATGTTGTTGGAGGTTTGAACTCACGCAACTCATGTGAAGTTAAAGCATGCAGACACATGCACAAACACACACACACACACACACACACACACACACACACACAGGCTAAACTCTGGCTGAGGGCTGCTCACAGAGCTGCTGTGTTAAAAGCTCTCAGCAGGGGGCACTGTGGGTCTTTAGAAAATCCCAAAGTCCGTCCCTGCTATGAACAAAACTGCCTTGTAAAAATGAACTTTTTTATCTGAAGAAAGTGATTATTAAAAAGAGATTGAATCATGGGAAACTTATAGTAGAGTACTGAAATCACCAAAAGTGTATCTTGAAAAATAATGAAACCAATATGTTAAGTTTTCATTGAGATGAGAATGAACCACTTTAACTCTCCTTTAAAGGCAGTATAACCCAACATAGAAAATAACTTTATGGCTTTGGTTTTTAAGATTTAAAAGTATCTATTGACAAGAAAATGTGCATGTTGCAGATGAACCACTGTGCAGGCTGTGAAATAGAATATATGAGGAGCAGTTTCAGATGTGCTGCCTGACTCCTATCAGGTACACATTAATAACTAATCTTTACTTGCTGTTTTAAAACCTCTCATTTTTGGGATTGCGGAGACTGAGATCTTTCAGAATTGCACATATATGAGAGCACAAAAGTCCTACTCTAGGTCTTAATCCTCCATGGTCATCTGTCTTCATGTCTTTAACCCATTAATTTGATTCACTACCTCAGGAGCAGGAAAGTGAATGCTCAGGCCGGCACTTGTCTCTCATATGACTGTGTCCACTATATCCCTTTCATGTGGCACTTTATGGGCTGCCGAAAAGGGGTATAAGGGACATGTACAGTGTGTGTGTGTGTGTGTGACTAAGAGTAAGAGGGGGAGAGCGCAGAGATAGATATAGGGAGATTCGGAGGGGTTATTTGTCCCTCTTCCCCTCTCTGAGAGCCACGAATCATGGTCTGCATGACAGGTCGCCAGCCCCCATCGGGAGTGATCTATATGAGACCCTCTTTATTGGCAATTTAAACCGAGGGACAGATGAGACTGCAGCCAAGCAGCTGGACAGCCAGAATATGATGAAAGTGCCCAGGACTCACCTGTGACTCTCGAACTGAAGGCTAGAGAAATAATACATCAGAGGTTATATGTGGAGATATGTGCTGTGTGTGGTGTGTAGACGTTTGAGTGTGTGTGTGTGTGTGTGTGGCTGTGCCGTAGAAATAATGTATGGCTGCTGTCATGCCCAGAGGTCTCTGTTTAGTATGGAGACAATCACTGAGCTGTGTTGCAGGCAGATTTTGAACGAGATGATTTGGTTACTTTACATATTGTTGGAATGTAGGGTAAATAATTCAACTCAGAGCAACAGTCAAGACTTATTGCTTTTGGCCTCTTTGGAGTAACAAGGCTGTTGAACATACGTCTATAACAGAGCACACAACGCACTGTGTGTGAGCCGCATAAAGCTCTGTGCTGTATGAGTCGAATATTGTTCCGCCTTAGTGCTGAAAACATTAAAAAGCATTCAAAAACCTTGATGTGACACTGATTGTAATAAAACATTAAAGTCGCCATAAGTACTAAAACGTTACTTTAAGATTCCGATTGAACTGGAACATAACTCCATTCTCCCACAGACTTTCCTAACATCCTGCACTGGATAACACTGATATCACATTCAGCCCTTCTCTCCCAAGTATGTGAAACACATTTCCTATTTTTCAAAGTCTTGAATCGCACAAGGCAAATCACTGGGAAGTAGCATGACAACATTCAAGCTCTGAGCAGACAATATATCCTGGGGCCATTTTTCCATCCAATGCGCTGCTGAATGAGAGACAGAAGCTTGCAAAGTGACGAACACCATGAAATAGCCCTGTAATGAACAACTGCTCTCATATGAGAGGGCCTGTTCAGTTAGGACCAGCCATTAGACCCGTGTCTCTCTGTTCACTATAAATCGATTAGTACAGTCTGCAAAGCATTGATCAGTGGTTTGCTTTCAAGTGTTGGGATAGTGGAACAGTTTAGAAAATACAGATTTAATAGTACTTGACACGTTTAGAAAGAGGCAAACTGAAGTCTCCATGTGTGGCCTGAATGAAGCCAAGAACGCAGCACCGCAATCTGATTTTCAGTAGAAATTCAGATTGTGGTGCAGGCTGCTTTTTTCTCTGCTGTGTCTTTATAAATCTTTCCAAAGGTAAAGTAAAGCACTTTAACAGCTCAAAACTTGCTCTTAACTTTGATTGATTGAACATTGAGACGTAACGACTTTGAGAATTGCTTATTTATTCTGTTTGTGGTTTCAAACACCTCATCTGTAAAACATAAAGAGTCAAACCAAGCTGACCCAAAACATTAACGTTTCTGGGAGTCTGAGTGATTTTTTTCGGCACACAAAGTGAATGGAGTTCATAATTCATGACCCATATACTATAAAAGTTACATAAATATTTCCACCTTATTAACCCTATTTCCTATAATATTTGTTTTATAGTAAGATTTTGCTACTAAAGATTGAAGAAGTCATGTTATTTATTTACATCCCCCCTCACGTCATTTAAAAATAAAATTCTTCTTAAATTTCTCTTCTCTGATGATATTTAAGATTAGAAATTTTAATAATTTTTAAAAGTCCCTTCAAATTTAACCTCAATGACTGATTGAGTGATGTACTGCTATTGTACTGCTGACACACTGCAAATGTTTTGCACACTCGATTTGTATTTCTACGTGCTACATCTATTCCAATAATTAATCAGTAATAGTTTTGACAATGACAGACTTGCAGGTGCACAGTTGTAAAGTTTTTCATTTTTATTAGACTGTAATAATGTAATCATCCACATCTGTGTGGAGTGGGGTCTAAAAACTCCCACTCAGTGTGAGTACATTTATATATATCATGTTTGTTGACACATGTATGTACGTATACTATATCTCTATAAATATATATATATATATTTCTGTCCGATTACCTCCTGTGCGTTGCGTTGTGTTATATTCTCTGCAGTGGCTGTCAGCGCTACTCAGCGTTTGTCATTCTGTCTGTCAGTGTTTGTCATCCTGTCCCAGCTCCAGTGTACACTCGGCCTCTAATTAACTTAATAAAGTGTAGCAATTTTGACATTTAAGGGCCTAATTTGCTCCACAGTAGCGGGCCGGCTGACCGGCGTTGCAGATAAGGCAGACTGACAGGATCAGAGAAAAGTCTGTTTATCTGGGAAATTAAAGGGTAAAAAGAGGCCTGGCTTGGTGATAGGTGCTCTCCTGTATGGTGTGTGCGTGAGTGTGTGTGTGTGGGGAACTTTAGTGGTCGTATTTGTGTAAACTTGGGTTTGTGTATTCGTGCATCTGTGTGTAAGTGAGAGACAGGCCCAGTTATTACTTAAATGGCTTTTGACATAGGCTGATATAGAATGTCTGCTCGTTTAGGGCCAATCAGCAGTGCCCATCTTAAATGTTGAACTTGTAACCTTTGCCTCAGGTTTGTCCATGTTTGCTGGTGGCGCTCCACATGTGCTGTGTTCTGCCTTTGCAAATCTCCCTCTTAATAAAGCTATCAGATTTACCGACACACAGAGAGACGGACAAACAGACACACACATACACGTGCAGCACTGCTCTGTTTGCAGATATAGCCAAAGACAATCTTCCCATCTACCTGGGGGGACGTGCTAGCACTAGCGCTCGCGACGATACACATCCTCCATCAAAACATCACTGACAGAGAAGTCAAGTCGCTTTCTCTCTCCCCTCCTGCCGCCTCCGACCTGTAAACCATTTATCTTGAGATAACTTTGTCAGATTGTCAACCAAACTCTCCGGTGGGAGCCGAGCCTAAAGCCTATTACTGGGGAATCAGTGCAGGCCGAGGCTGGTCACTGCTAAACGGATACTCCCTCGGAGCTCCCCACCGCCTTGACTGCATTACTGGGGCTGCTGCTCCCACATCCGCTCAAGTCAGCCGCAGTTAGGCAGCTGGTAATCGAGTTGCTGAAACTGCATTGCTTTATTGAATACATAACCAGAGATTGGCTATCAGTGAGCAGATGTAATGCTTGTAAAAATGTGAGTCTAACTGCATTCGGTGTTGTTGAGACCGGTGTCACTCACTCCTGCCCTCCTTCTGGCTGCTGGGAATGAAATGTGTGTACATGCCGAGCAACTTGTTTGGAAACCACGTCGACGCGGAAGTAGTGTGTATGCACATGCTTCCTTTAACCCCAGTGCTCTGTGACACGTCGCCTAGGCCATTCTGCGCTATTCCCAGCCAGGAGACCTTGGGCTCCTGAATAATTTGCCACTTCTAATCTCAAGTGGTCTGGATTTATTCTGGGATGCCTTTGAAGTGCCAACATGCTGAGGGGCTTTACGGGGATGGCTACCATACTAAAGAGACTAACAACAGCAATAAAGGGAATTGAAAGTTGGAAAGCCACAGCACGAGGGGAATCTGTTCTTCTTAGAGAGTTGCTGCTGTTTTCAGAGATCCCTTTCAACAGATAGTACTCCAAGGTTCTTCAGCCACAGAGGGAGTTATTTGTTATATAACAGCGTGAAATATATAATATAACATATAATAAAGCAAAATGCCGTCATACCATTGACCTTGCAATGAGGTCAAGCCAGTATGACTTATTGATTTAGCATCTGACTGGAAGACACCAAAGTTCTCTTCGCTGACTTGACCTCAACATTTTCAGACAAATAACAGAAAATTTATCGTGAAAATATGTTGGTGTTGACTGTATGAACAGTTGTGCCCATGAACCTGGCTATGATTAAAAATATTAATTAAAATGGATCTGAATGACCTTTGATATCTCCTTGCATGAAATGTTATTTCATTCACAAAACAGAATCAACCAACAGAAACAATCTAGCACATTAGCTTGCTGTCTTGCTGGCTGGGACAAAGAAAATGGCCTGCTACTTACAGACGTGGCCAAAATCCCACTTAAAAAGGACTTTTACCAATCCCTGTTCCACATTTTATAGAACAGACACATGACTTTTGATTGTCACAAATAATTTCGAATAATAAGTGAGGACAAATGAAGTTTTGATGAAAAACTGCCCTGTTTTGGGTGATCACCTTTAGGAGTCATGACCTGACTGCAGTACTTACTCACAGCACAGCCAAGTGGCCATGTCACATTAACTGAGCCTCCTTAATGTTTCACAGCTTTCTTTATTCTGTCAACATAGTTGATCTGATTTACAAAAAAAAAAAAAAACATGCTATGTCGTATCAATACTTGAAACTTATATCATTTTAGGTTCTCCTGTTTCCAGACTCCAGGGTAATGTCAGCTGATTCTAGAAAGGAAAAGTTGGACATCTTAATGACAGATTTGTAAAGGAAAACATGACTAAAACTAACTACTTTCAACTTCCTTAGCCCAACGCAGCCTGATTTGTTAGAAAACAAAAATAAATAACCCTTCAACAAATAAAGTGACCTACGCTGGAAACACAGTCTTCCCTCATGTCTGTTAGGGTTAACCCTAGTTAGTCTGGTGTGTGTGTGTGTGTAAAGTGTCAACGTGCAGAGTGTGGTCCCAGGTGCTCTCTTGCTTGTTTTGGGGCCAAGCCCCTGAAGGACACAATGGGGGCCTGTTGTTTGGGCCGGGGGGCTGAGCACTGAGATTTCACTGAGAGTCGCTATGCTCATTACACGCAATAGGATCTAGTGGTGTTTACTGAGCATACCTGAGGCAAAACAGGGCAAACTGTTTGCTGAACGAGATCCAAACGCTAATGTTGTATGGATTCACTTTTCTCTTACTATTTATATCCACTTTCATGCCACTTTCTCTTTGGAAAGTGCAGAAGTTTGCCTTTATTAATTAATTAGGGGGGAAAAAACCAAGTTACATGATCCCCACAACAGTTAAACTTCTACAACATTTAGAATAAATGACTATTATTGCCCTGCCAAACCTGATTATTCATGTTTACGTTTGACTTTTTTTTTTCTTTTTTTCAAGCTTTGGATAGAATCAGGATATCTCTTTCCCCTGCTTCTAGTTTACGTGCGAGGTAAGATATATAGACATTCTGTTCTCACCAGATAACTCAGCTCATCCATCTCCTTTGGAGGGTGTATTTAAATTGTACCTCCCAACATTTGCACCAGAATAAGAACATAGTAGTAGAAAGTGGTGTCAAAATTAGAATGGGTTGCCTTACAACCTCTTCTCAAGCAATGTTCTTTAGACAATGATGTGAGAGTAAACACGGCTGCGTTGCACAAACATTTATGATTGTGCTGATTAATTTTCATGGTGTAAAAAAAAAAAAAAATACAGATTAATGGGTATCCAGTTTAAATTTTATAATCATTCCCACTCTGTTCCGTTTTATCTAGCGTAGACAAAACAAGAACCATATCGATGATAGACCAAAATATATCTGCTGATTTGTCTCTTTTCCAAGTCAACTTTTTATTTTCATAAATTAGAGAATTTATGCAGTTTGATCAGAACAGTGTGTGGGGATGTGAAAGTGGAAAGCATCATATGCACTTTTTTTTTAATTTTTTTTTTTATCGATTGTTTCAGGACAGACAGCGATGGATCAGGCGAGACGAATTGGGCAGTAAATAATTGAGGAACAGGATAATACAAAATAATAAACTTTTAATTTATTTTAAATAACAATTTCTTTTTAAAGCGATGTATAGCCTACTCAGAGTGCCAGTGCAAATACCTCACGGGTAAGGCCCTTTTGGTAGAAACTGACCTCATACATGAGAAAGTGTGAAACAGGGACATACAGTGCAGGATACAGTATATATTGAACGCTATTGATTTTGAATAACTTGAACTTGGGTGACCCTGTGACCAGCCTCGTGCAGCACTAAGGGGTTCAGACGGAGAAGCATGGCATTAAAACATTTCAGAATCCAGTAGTCCTATTTATTTATTATTCTATCACTATAGAATCCAGCTTCACTTTGTAAATGTTCTTCATTTACACTTACAAGATTTTAGTAAGTTGTTTAATAATGCAACAAAAGACGGCTGTATTAATTAAAAAAAAAAAAACAAAACAAAGCATGATGGTTACTGTTTTAAAATGATATAATGATAAATAATATGATTAGTGTTGAAATGATGATGATGGTTTGTTGGGAAATCAGCTTTGTCATTTGACTGCTGCATTCACTGAATGTACACATCTTGTTTTTGCATTATCCAATCAACAGTTTATCAAAGTGCCACGGAGGGTTGCACAAAATGCAAAAATATCCAGAATTGTATTATTTTTTGCAAGATGATACAATGTCAGCCAGACTGATTATTTTCGCATTTCCTTTTCACTGAAAAGTTTCAGAGTAATAATGCAGTTTTTGTTGCGTCTTGGACAAAAACAAGCATTTTCCCTTCCATGTGGGGAATGTGATACATACACCACGATGTTCCTGTTTCATCGCAACCATTATAATGCAAACAACGCACAATAACAATGTCACCCATTTTTATCGTTGTCTAAAAAGCAGAAGTTCGAATGACATCGATTTCATTTTTATTTAGTTTTCATATTTTTCAGCAACAGTGCTTTAAGTAATTGCACAAAAGTAAGAATGCATTATGTGCCACGTAGACAGCAGATGTGAGTCTGTTGGAGTGATGTAAATGAGGCCAGAGTGATAAATACAATAACCAGGCATTCATTGATGGTGATGCATGCGCTGACTTCAGCCAAAGCTTGAGGCTGGTTTTAAACACAGCAAAGCTTCCTGAGTTTCTGATGTTTGTGGAGTTCCACTTACCCATTGCTTTAACTGGAAATGCTGATTGACCTATAAAATTGACCAAAGGCTGTGTTTCTGAACTGTGGTACCCAGTCCCCCCCAGTAGATTCTGGAGTCCCACTGGTACTGTCACGGCCAGGATAAGCCAAGCGTTTTCTGAGAGGAGGGGATGCAGGGTTATGAATAATTTTGCAGCAGCAGGCATGAATCAGAATAAAAGAAGAACTTACCGAAATTGAGGATATTATAGTTTTTCTGAATGTTACGGTGATGATACAGTAGATGCAGTGCAGTCAGCACAGACCCAAATCTGAGAGGGAAGCTATGAAGTCAAGTGTTTGACTTCAGGCCGTTCAGAGGTTGGCCCTGTCCAGAATTGGTATGATCTTCCTAATAAAGAGCTGAGGGTGTCAATGTAATGAGGCAGAGAGAAGCAAACAATAATAATGATGACTTTGATGTGTTTATAAGCAATAAAGCAATAACCGACCGGAAAAATCCAAAATATCACCCAACGCAACCTGTTCGAAGACGACCACATGATGTGTGCAGTGCCCGTGAATAAGTACACACAAATCATCAGGCAGACGAAATGAAATGGGGTGCATTATATCGATTTCTTCTCTTTTTTTTTTTCAACTCTCTTGTTTTCAGAGGGTAACTGACCGAGACAGACAGCCCTATTATTACCCAGTGAGACGGAGAAGGGAGCCTCAGCCTCACCTTCTCCCTCGACTGGCTCAAGTCGGGGGGGACGACGGCACCGGAGGAGGGAGGGTGGGATGCGATGGGAGAGTCATCACGGCAGCGGAACGGGTTGCCTGCCTGTCATCCCTGTCTCGTCCACGCTCGCCAATCTCACTAACTACACTCTCCCACAACCCAGGCTCTCTCTCTCCTTCTCCCTTTCTCCCTCTATCTCTTTCTCTCTCATATTCGGTGGCTGCTTTTCTACCAGTGCTGACAACCCACATGTAATTAAGGGCCATGAATGCAGTGCCACCTATAAGTGGAGCTGACAGCAAGAGGCCTACCTATAGCTTCCCTCCTCCTCCTGTGCACTGGTTGAGCAGCGGCTCAGTGGAGCAGCGGGGAGGCTGAGGGACGGTCGCAGACACACTGGCCCTAATTGATGGTCTCTTATTCTGCAGAGGGTGGGCCTGGGTGGGTGTATGGAAGCGTGAGGGTGGCTGTCCTGGGATTGGGGAATGGCTGGATATCTAGATGTCCCCCTTTTTCCCCATCACCATCACCCCACTTGCTTCTTGGCTCATCACTAGTTCTTGGCACACTTACCGCTGAGCATCCTCTCGCTTTCTCTCTCTCTCTCTCTCTCTCTCTCGCTGCTTCTGTCTCAATTCTCGTCTCCTGATGGGCTGGAAAAGAGAGAGTCAGAGACCTCATGTTGTTGCTCTATTAAAAATAGCAGTCTACGGGCGCTGTATATCAATAAAGATCCTCACAGTGAGTGCTGGTCTAGTGTTGCACGATGCAGCCTTCCATGGTCTCATCCTGGCAACAGAAAATGAGACAGCGATCACCAGAGAAAGAAAAACTAGATTTAACACGTGGACTGAGGGAGACGAGGAGGAAAGATATAACATGGGGTAGAAAAAAAATCAGTTAAGTAAGTGACAGGGCAAGGTGGAGGGTGAAAGAAGTGGGAAGCACTTCGAGGGACACACCCCAAGAGGTCACGTTAACTGTTGACGTTTATGTATATGTGTCGACCCGATGCCTTGATAATTGCAAGACATCTCAGAAGAGTGATCCCTGAGCTGCTCCGTCCGCCTACACCCCGGTGTTGTTACCGCACTGATGAGCAAGCGAACGGGGGGATCAGGGAAGACGAGAATATAGGAAGAGGAGGGGGGGTGTTTCCGTTGTGAGCCGTCGAGTGATTAGAGCAATTACTTGTCAAGGATCTGTCACGGCCAATCACATTCTTCCCCTTCGTCTTCAGCGAGACAGGCGAAGGGGTGACCCAGACCTGCCTGCATCTGACCGACTGCAGCCCTCACTGAGGGTGAGTGTGAGTGTGTCTGCGTGCTGCAGACCTGCCCTGCCTTGACACACTCCAGATCACTGTCCTTTAATAACGATCCACAATGCAGAGGTGGGAGTGCTGTTGGATTGGACGGTGTTGTTAGCTCAGATGGAGACAAGGTGTCAGTATTTGTGCGTCTTTGACAAGACGTTCCTTTACTACTGCTGAAGTCCTCTAACAGCATCATCATACATATATCACTAATATAAAATTATGAAGCGACTATTTGGTGCGATCTACAGCTGCAGATAAATTATATTTGATCTCTTACTTCCTAATTACTGCATGACTATCTTGATGTCTGACATATATAATTTTACATTTGTCGCACAATAAGAGAAATACCTCCCTTGTGTGCAATTATTGACCACGTGGCTCAAAGGATTTCTAGAAATGTGGTTTAAAACATTTCAGTAATTAACTAGCAACATAATTAGTCTCATGTAAGCGTTCACTATAAGACTGTGACTAATCCGTGCTCATTCTCTGCTCCTTTCACTGTGTTTGTTCTCACTTTGGTTCTCCTTCTCCCTCTAGCCTTTCTTCCTCTCCTGGCTGTTTGGCTCTGCTAAATTCAGAACTGTGACACTGTGCGAAGGCTTTTTGGCAGAGCAGCACTGTTGGAGGACCAACTGGCCCCGCAGATCCCCTGCTGCGGGAACCCTGGCTGCACAGCTTGGAGATCACTGCGGATGACCTGCGTTGTAGCTGAGCCTCCTGTGCTTGTGTGCTTATGGGTGCACTGCACTGTTGTGCCTCTCCTGTTTCTCTCAGTCCTACGCGACCTTCTCTGCTGCAAGAGCAGAAATGTGTTATTTCAGTGTTAGGTTGGAGAGTGTCTCTGAGGTCCATCTAATTCCACTTTCCTCGCTATTTATTTCTTCCTGCATCTAACTAGATGCCTATTTGCACATGAGCTGCAGTGGCAAACAAGTGCTTATTATCATGTCTCAAAATTGTTCAATGGTACAGTAAAGGACAATCACTTGCATGTGACAATGTAAGGAATGTACAGGTAGAATATAAGTGACACTTCATCTGAAGTGGGTTTGTTGGAGAAAAAAAAAAATTCTGAAGCCAATCTTCAAATTTTTTCTTTTAAGTTGCACTGATTGTGCAACAGTTTGCACAATCAGTGGTGCGTTTGCAGTAAATGTAAATCCATGGATATTCCACTATTACAATAAACCTACATCAATAATAAGAATGTAAATTTAGTAAGATTCACGCACACACACCACAAACTACAGAAAGATGATGTGGTCTCAGAGGATCAGGCTTGATCAGACCGCGCTGCTCCTCCGTTGCTATCATTGCGGCGTCTGACTCTGCCTCCACCAAGCTCCCTCCAAGCTAGTGATCATCAAAAATGTGGAGTGTAACACTTTAGTGCATGGTGGTTTGTGGCAAGTATACCACACCTGAGCACGCGTCACTCAAACCATCCCCACCCTCAAAATTCAGGAATACTTAAACGGGAACAGACCCGCTTTTGCAGCAAGCCTTAACTGGCTTTTCAAGGAGGTGCGCACGTATATACAATAAAAGATCTCCAAGCACATAAGCAATCTCTCATTTTGTTCTGTTGGTTTACGAATAAGACAAGAAACAATAGAGAGAAAATAGAACATGACATTGTTGTGTCCTTTTTCATGTATTCCTGTTTCAATGAATGCTTTAGTTTTAGCGTTAATCGACAAACTGATAATGTACCAAAAACTAGCAGGGCCTTGAACTATACGGTTCAGAGATTTTTTAGCTTGATCTCAAACCCCTGTGTCTGCTGTATGCTAATCTATTTATATGTAATGTTCTTTAATCCATGTACACATTTGAAATGACAGGCACATAGCACAAAAGAACAAGAACTTGACTCCAGATGCACATATTTGTGCTACATATTCATGTCTTTTACCCCTCTTAAATCGTTCTCTGTCTTTTTCATGGTTGTCTGTGAAGTTGAAATCAGATGTATTCTTTGTGATGTCTCCATGCAGTCCTGCTGTAACCCCCCACCCCCCCACCCCACCCCCTTTCCCACCACGACCACCAATGTCTACATTCTAGATATTATTTCTAGCTGTCCATACTCCATCTTGGGGCACAATGGAGCCTCTTTCATTTTCTGTGTCATAATGCGATAGCACAAATTTCCCCGCGAGGCATCACACTATTGGAAAAGCAAATAACATATGTTGTGTCTCAAACTCACCCTTCTTCCCCTTATCCCACTGGTGCAGATGACCAGTGAGTCTGCCAGTGCCAAGGGCTGAGGACAAAGAGGGAAGGCAGGAGGAAGAAGAGCGTGTTCTGGAAACGTGTCACATAGACTATCATTCATCTCCAGAGTGAGGAGCAAAATAATATGAATCCTTCCTATCAAAACCCAGACGAGGAGCCACAATGCATTAAATTCAGAGTACCACCACTACTGAACACGGCCCTGTAATGTATTGCTTATATGTTTTATTGATATTGGAGAAGAATAGTTTTCGTGCTGCCTTGAGGAACCTTTCCAAAGCAGATTATGTTTTCCTTGGCATGACTGACTTGGTGCTGCTTTCCAGGAGGGTGCGTGTTTGTATGCGTGTGTATTTATTTCTTTTATTTTATTTTTTATTGTATTACGTTTCACTTGGCCGTGCTAATCTTTCACTCAACATCAAGCTTGCAGGGCAAACTAGCAGCTTTGTTCTAAAGGAAGAAAAAAAAAAAAGACAGAGGAGGACAAATAAGCGAAATCACAGAAGAATTATGTCACGCAAGCAGCACATCTGCATTGCTGGCTGACGCAGATCCGCCTGCGAATAATACTTCCATATACGGTCGCTCCATGAAATGGATAGGGACAGCTTTGGCAGTCAGGTAACTTTAAATGGCTTGACTAGCCCTTGATTGGAAGATGAAGCGCAATTATTAAAGTGAGATAAAGAGAAAATGAAACTGAGGGTGAGCAAATGAGCCAGTGAGCGGGAAAAGAAGGAGTGAAGTTAAGTTGGTGTGAGCGAGAGTGAGTTCAGACGAGGCGAGAGGGATGATGAAAAGAGTAGCCACTTGGTCCTCTGAGACTCTTTTTCTTCCCTTGCTGCCAAATTAGCCCAATTAGTCAGAGTGGCCTCTGTTCAGGCTGCTGTCAAACCCTGACACCATGCAGCAGCGCCAGCGGTCATTCGCTCTCATTTAAGTCAAGCTTTTGACTCTCTCCTCTGCCTCCTCTCCTGAGCCACCTGCATATGTCTGCGTTGAATGATTACCGTAAGGTGCGTGTGTGAAGTCAGAAATTGTGTGTGTGTTTGCAAGCTTGAAAGTGAGACATTCCTTTAAAATCAATGCCCACCTCGCCAGCATGGTGCCTGTGTGTCCTTCTTATAGCTGCACCGGGCAAAACTGGAGTGTGAGAAATCTTTTCATTCCTCGGGTAAAATCTACCCAAGTGTCTTTAAAGCTCGCCATCGCTGTAACTCTTTTATCTTTAAACATCTGAAGAAGCAAACTTTTACACAGTGCAAAGGAAAAAGATTTGAGAAAGGACGGTGTTGAGGATGAGTAAAGTCTAGTAAAAATGCCGAGAGCATGCGTGTATTTATGTGCTGATTTGAAAACACAGTAACAAGGCCTCCACCGAAAAAATAAAGCATAGAAATTTACTGTAATTGTTCATTCACCTATAACAAACAAAGAACAACAAAAAAAAAACTCCCAGAATGTATAACAGGTTCCTCTGCCCTGCATCATCCTCCATGACACCATACTGTCACCACCAACAGAAATTCAGGTCCCCGCAAAACAACTACCCCTTGTTCCCAAGATGAAGTGACCGTTTATAACTTGATAGCCATTTGTCTTTCATTTCAAATCTCTGGAATTGGACTAAGAGCTTGTCTCTGATAATCACCTGCCCTGGGCTTTAGGAGAAAAGAGGAAGAAGTATGAGAGAAAGGGCTAATTGGATGACCTCGTAGCATGAACAAACACACCTGCAGCCACATGAGCGGTGACGGCGAGACAGGGAAGCCATTAAAGCGCATGCATTCATCTCTTTAATTTACCTCACCACTGTTGTATTTCTCCACGGGCCATGTCACGAGGAAGCCAAACACAGTTCGGACCGGCTGAGTTGAAGGAGGAAGTTTGTTTACCTGTGTGAGCGGGCATTTCAGAATTTGTCAAGGTTCAGGACTTTTAATGGATGCCCGAAACGCGCAGTGCCACTCAGACGCTCCTACCTGGGGAGGCATAGCTCAACCAAGGATACTATGTCTGCTTTGTGAGCTCAAACCGGATGACATTTTCATCTGTCTAAAATTAAAAACATCATGTTTTGTATTTTGCATGTCTCAGATATGTCCTCATCTTGACAAATTATATCATTTCATGTTCTGTAACAACTATAATAAATCATTGTTGCAGAAGTGCAAAGTAAAAGGAAGAAGCAGCAGAGTAAATGCATGTGTGTGTAAAACTCAGAACCTTCTTGCTGACTATCTTTGATTCCTTCATGCACAGCCATCCAAGTTCAGGACCTTTGACCCCTGAGCACTGACCCCCGGACGTGCTTTTACTTATAAATTTGAGTTTTGACATCAAAATATTTCTTTTACACGAAACTGAGGGCGGTCAGTGTGAGATTTTTTTTTTTTTTCAAATATTGCCTGAGGGAGGATTTATATCTATGTGTAAAGTTTCTGTATCAGACTTTACAAACTCTGAACTGAATATCCAGCACGGTGCCTAACTTTATAGAAAAAGAAAAAGCTATTTGTTTTCTTTCTATTTTCTGGTCCGATCCTTTCTGTGTCAGACTTCACGCTAAGTAAAAACAAACAGGTACAACCTATTAAACTATTAATATTGTTGAACAACGTTACAAAGATCTTGTGTATAGAAATGCCACATTTGAAGCAACAAGAGCAAACTCTTTTGACACCAAAGTCTTTCATTATCAAACATGGGAATATTCATGCTCCCCATATCAATCTGCTCTATTCCCATTTTGCTTTGCTGGAGGGGCCTGGGTGGACCACCTCTTAGGCCCTGCTGGCCACCTCTTAACCCCAGCTCTGGTGTACGTCAGGCTGCTCCAGGAACCACCAGGCGCTTCCAAAAGCCCACTGACTAATTAGGCCCTCTGCATGGGACTGATAAGAGGGGCTCACCAGCAATGTAGAATCGACAGCCGTCCTACTGAGCGGCCAAATGGGCCGGGCAAGGAGGTGGATGAACAAACAGATGGCTGCTGGCTAACTGGTGGGCAGGGGCGGCGCAGGGCTGTAGAGGAGACCCAGGGGCCATGGGGGCTGGGTAAATGGGGGCCGAGGCAACTGAAGTCTGGTGCCATCAAGTTACGGAGGAAGAGATTGAGATGGAAATACAAAGCAGGTTATAGAAAGATGGATAGCGACTTAGGCAACAACATGACATCATCTGGGGATGTTAGAGGAGGTGAAAGGAGTGTGTCACCATGGATACTGGCGGTCATGGGGGCGGGGGCGGGGGTGGGGCTTCTCATTAACCCTCTGTTTATCCTATGCATGATGTTGTTTATTCGTTTTACCTGAGGCATCTTTGGATACAGAGAGACCTCTGACATCTGAAGCCTTCTTATTTCATGTTACATCTTCATAATTGCAATTAATCGCTGGAGGATTTTATCCCTCTCCAGTGGTCATGAAGTTGCCTCGTCTCTATCGATACCGGATCCGAAAATGAACTGCACTACCAGCAGCATCTTTCAGCTTTTTGTAAAAGCAGTGTTTTATCCTAATCCTAAAATGAGACAGAGGCCAGCTCAAAAATGGAATCACCACAGAGACACATAAACACATTTTTCGATTCCACTCTATTTTTTGCTCTAGTTGACAGTTTCTTTGCCTTGGCAGATTCCCTTCAAGCTACAGAGATCCACGGGATAGAAAGATTCAAATCTGCGTCTGTGTTCTTGGAAATTTCTTTGTCTGTTATACAGCCTGCGGACAGGAGGAGGAAAGGCATTAGCCTAAATATCAGTCTACGTGTTGGTGTGTCTCTGTGAGTGGGTGGGTCTGCATGACAGCTTCTGTCCACCCTGGTGACTTGCTAGCTGCTAGCCTGTCGGTTGTGTGTATGTGCATGTGTTTGAGCGCTTTCATGCGTCAGAAGTGCAATGTTCAGCACTTTCAAGGTGGCTGAAAGCCTCAAAAGCCCCGCAGTGGTCCTTGAATCCAAGTAGACAAGGATTGAGGATTGTTTTCCCCTCGAGAGTTGGTGCGTGTGCCTGTTGTCATGGCAAAATGTGGGCCAGGGGACCCCTACTGTGTCATCAAAATTGGCTCAGGAAACTTTACAGGTGTGTAGTTGAGATATGCACTGCACTGCTGTTATATGATTGTCTCACTGCATGAGGAAATTGGTATGAGACTGATTGATAAATACAAACTGTTTTATTTTAATATCCATGACATAAGTGATATTGGCGTCTCTAAAAGTTGGAGTTTATTTTTCTACTCTAATATGCGCTGATTTCTACACTTCAAAGGTTCTCCTGCTAATGTAGGTGTGATGGTGTGAGTGTGTGTTCATGAGCTCCCAGGAGACCTGCCGGGCCCGGGTTTAAGTTGGACCTGCTGAAAGGCCCCTGGCACCAGTGTCACTAGGGCTGAGTCTTTCCCAGACTTATCAGATCATGTTCCACTTTTGGGACTCTTGTTTTTCATCTTCCCACCTGCCCGCTCCTTTCCTCTCCCCTTCCCATCCAACAGGACAGGATCCACTGCCAGGTATCAATCTCATAATCATTTTCAAGCCCAGCCAGCATTCATTCACTTCTTGGTTAGCAGTCTCTTGCGATTTGCATCTCTCAAAGGCAAGCCTGATTTCTGAGTAACGGACTTGATGCCAGCTTTTCTTTCAAATAGAAGGACGTCTCTGTTTCCGGCTAATCACTAGTATCTGTACATAAAGGGTCTTTGTGGCCACATGAGTGGAACAAGCTGACTTTAAAATCCCCAAAATATGCTGAAACGGGTCCTGAATGAACTCGTGAGGAATGAGGAACAGCCTTGAATGTGTAAAGTTTCTTTTTTGAAAGATTTTTTTTCATTTAGCCTGAATATATTGAGATGTAGTCATTACAAATACAAACATTTCAGTTCCTCTGCTGTCAGACTTCACGCTTACCAGCTGTTAGAAGTTGACCTGTGGCATGCTACAGCGCAGAGACATCAATCCAAGCCTAGTCCATTTCTGACAATGGTAACTACTCCACATTTCATATAAATAAATACGTACGCATCCCAGTAAGGGCCCATAAAGATGTAAATATGCAAAAAACATTGCACATTAAGTACACAGTTTATGGAATTTTACCCTTGCCAGATATGAAAAATGAGGCCCTTACAAGAATTTACAATTCAGATGGGTTTCCTTAGGGATGCCCATTTGAGATGCATTGGTATAATATATTTGTTGTCTTTACCGCTCACCACTGCCATTGAAAATCATTAAGTAATGCGCACTCACTGGTGGAGGGAGAGCTCATGTTTATCATCATTTATTTGGCGAGGAGTCGTTAGCCCGGGCCTTGGGTCGACACTGTTTTAAAGCAAGTGCGGCGTATTACGGCAGCCACCACTGTGCTTCAGCCTGCTCCGTGTCTCCTGTGATCATCTATCATATCAGTTTTACATGCTAAAGACCGAGGAAGAAGAATATCATTAGCAGCATGGTTAGAGAGCGGGGCTGTGCAAGTGGATTTGGATGGTGGCCACAGTGTCTGCACTCATGTTTCATGTGCGGTGGCATTTATACGTTTGCGTCTCTCACACACACACACACACACAGGCACACACGCACATTGTTGAAGGTCATTTATACGTCCGTTGGAAAGCGTACACTGGGCGGTCATGGCGGTTGAGGGAGTGACACGTCTGTACTGAGTGGATCCTTCCTGCCTGCTGTGAAGGATTATGAGAGTCATTTTCCAGGGTCTTGAGAAGAGGTCTACATGGAACTCAACAATCCCAGTTTTAACACCATTATATATCTCCCTGTGGGGTGCAAAGAAAAACCATCCATCATGTTTTGGGGGAAAGAGGGAAATGAGGAATGGTCATAACACCGTCCTTGAGTATTTCTCCTGTTTCAACGTTTTATATTATTATATTATATCAAAATGATATTATATTTGGTCTCTTATCATTTAAATACTTAAAATTGTGAAGTTGTTGCACTCATTTCCCGACTACAATTTACGTGCTCCATATCATCTCTATTTCATTCCCGTCTGTCTTTGTCCCAGTTTTTATAGAAACCTTTTAATTTTTAATTTTTGCTGTCTTTATTTATAATTATACCATAGAAGCTAAAACGACAAATAAGAGCAAATACACTCTTGTGGAAATAAGGTGGACATTATAATGTTGTGCTTATTGCCTATGTTAGATATGATTATTGAGGTTAGTGAGCTACATATAAGACAAACTGTAGAGCATGACACCGCCCCGGAGCAAACAAAGCAAAAAGGCTTCTTTTTGCCATTTGGTCCTGTCGCAGGGGCAGTTTGGTGATTCTCTCTGACTCTGAATAATTGGGAGACTCATTTGGCATGGCACTGCATGTTCAATAACATTTCTTTACCCCCTCTACGCTACTTTTTACACCACTCGTGTTGATAATTGAATTGAATATTTCACACTATCACGATACAGCAATTAGAGATAATTTAATTACCTTTTATTTTATTTAATAACCCTTTTTCAGAGGGCTCTTTAAGCAGACAATTGCCATTACGAACCAAACAGAGAGAGACTGTCATTAGCGGAGACTGAATCTCTTAATCCATAACATTTTAGTCATCTCAAATTGCAGTAATGTATAATGTTACTTACTTGAAATGAAAATGTATTTGATAAAATGGGGATTAGTTTTGTACAATAATTATTTTTGAAAGAATATTTTGGGGAAATATTGGCCAGATTTAGAGAAGATAAATATTTTGGGGTCATGTCTAAATATGCTTCTTATTATATTCACTTAAAAATGACTGAATGAATTAGGCAATAAGTTATAGTCACAGTATCAGTGTAATATTTGGTTTTTGTATGGATTCAACAAACAAAATAACATCTGCAGGAAGAACGGCTTAAAAAAAAAGAAATATTTGTTTAATGAATTAAAACTTTCTGGGGCTTATGGAGCAACCTTTTCTCCTTGCAGCCTGATAGATAAACAGTGCACACACTTTATTTTGTATCTCCTGTCCTCCCCCCTCTTCTTCTCTCTGTCTCTCTCTCTCGTTCGTCTCCGGCCCACCACACAGCGTCTCCCACAGTGGGTAATGTGAATGGACTCATTCTCCTGGGTGTTTCGGCCCCCTCTTTAGCCTTGCAGGCAAATTTTCAGCAGCCACTCAGATGGCTGAGGCACACACACGGAGTGTACAGAAGTCTGTAGAGGCAAAGAACAGAACGAGGATGATGATGGGTTTCGTCTTGGACTTCGAGGATTGTCTCGCCAGGCGCATGCAGAGCACAGCAGAACAGGGAGCGGGCTGCCCGGCCAAGGCAGCGTGTTCTTGACAGTGCTTTGTTTTGAATCCACAAGGACTTGTCATATGCCTCAAATCGTTTGCTCTCACTGTGCTGCAGACTTGTGCTCCATAGTGAGCGGAGACAGGGCCATGCTGTATACTACTGAGGCTGTGTATGTATCCATGTCACCACACAAGCGTGTGTGTGCCAAGAGGATGTGCGTTCGATTTACATCTGAGCTGGCATGTTTGCAATGTGTGCGCGTGTTTGTTGTGCATGACGTGGAGCATAAACTTCAACTTCCGACAGTGCTGCTGCACACTTTACTGTCTATTTGTTGAGTTTCCTCCCATGAGTCCACTCACGGAGGGAAATCATGACAAACACCCACTTGACTAATAAAAATACCCAAATTAATACTATCCACTGTTTTTAAATCAGTGTTCTTCTGTACAAAGCAGAAATTTTAATGTCTGAGTTCACTTACCTCATGTGAACTGGGCCTGTTCCAACAGTGTCGCAAAGCTGCAGAGATACAGGGTGATGAATTAAAGGAAGAATCTGAAAAAGGAGTGTGTAGACAGATTTCTGGCAGACTTAGGACCTCTTGGAGACAGCCTCCATCTTCAGGACACCTGGGAATGCGTTTTGGATAAAGGTTCTCTTGCCTCCAGTGGAGGTCAGACACTTGGAAGAATCAAAGCCAAAAAGCATTGAAGCTGTTCTGGCGGCATATGGTGGCCCAAGACCTTACTGAGACACTTTTTTCCCGTTCATTTGCAACCACTCTGTATTGCATGTACGTATTAGTTTTCATCTTTCTGCAGATCTCCACAAACGTTAATGGTTAGCAGCTGATTTTGAGGACATCCAACCAGCATCCTATGCGGCATCCTTGTGGACGTCAAATTTTAGTAAAACCTTGAAGGGACTTCAAACTTTTCAGAAATATTAACTGTGACTGTGAGCTCGACTGTTTATATTTTGGTGGTTAAAGGTCAAAGGTCAAATGTCTTTTTTGGGGGGCTCCCGTCACATTTGGCACAGACCTACATTTTGGTAATTGTTCTGTTGTCTCTGGCATGTTCATAATTCAAGGCGTGTGTGTTCATCAGGCAGCGTGTGCCATATTAGTCAGGTATTAAGACATAAACTGCCTCTATTAATGTTTTATGCTTAATTTCATGGCGGTGAAGACAGAATGATGCTACCTAGGCACCAGAGTTATTACCTGGCATGGTTAAGTAAGCACAGCGCAGGTTTAAACCTGAACGCAGAGACATCGACCTTCATGATATCAAAATGTATTCTGTACGTATGTGTATGTGTGCTCGTGTATTGTACAATGTTTAAATGTGTTCCAATGAGAAGCAAATAAAATAACTGTGAGAAAGATTTTTGTCTACAGTCTTCAAGAGACAAATTTTTGCAGTTAGAAACGGACAAAAAATAAAAGCCATGACAACATTTCTTTAACATTACATTGCCGTTCACGTTGCCTGAAACTGTTGCATGACCCAGACATTTCCACTTGAATTTTTTTTCTCACTTGTTTTTGCAGCATCACTTGGACAGCTCCAGCGAAATCCCATTAAAGTTAAGAACCAAGTATACCCAGGAATGACACTACACTGCATGACGGAGAGAGGAAGGGAAAAAAGAAAAACAAAACAACGAAATAATTACAGTTTAATGGGGAAGAAGTGTTCGACGTTCCTTTAAAGGAAGGCAATCATTTACATGAAACAAATTTACCCTGCATGCCATGATGCTTAAGTTACTACTGTCACTGAGTACTGGTGTGGTGCAGCATAATAAATGACTTGCATCGCCCTGGAGCAAAGTACTAATCAAGGCTGTCCCCTAACGCCGATCTAATTGTCCACATCCAACTGATCAGGCACAGGAGGCCTTTTTTTTTTTTCTTTTACCAAATACTTACTGAGCTCATTGATTTGAGAAACGATACAGTGAAATGTACTAACTCAGATATGACTGGGTGGGCATTTAATAGCATTTGGCGGATGGGGTTGTCGATGTCTGCTGAAGTGCTAATTGCAACTAATTTGCTGTGAAGCATGTACTAAGCAGCAATGGTTAAAAGAGCACACGCAATCATCTCTCTGCTTGTTATTTGTTGACGTAAATTGTAGAGCAGAGGAAAGTGAAGGAAAATCATTGATTCCTCAGATTTCGTGTCAAGATTGAGGTCTGTAATATTGGAAAAATGTAAACATTGTAAGCTGATATAATTTTGGAACTTTTAGGTGATAATTGATGCAGCTAAATATGGCTGCGTTGTGAACTGCGATGACGATCAGATTCATCAAAAGATTGTCTCTCCATGGAAAAATTTGAAACTGCTAAGAGGTTATAATGCAGTGCTTCAGTAGTGCTACATCTGGAGAGACTGGCTGGGGCTAGCCGGGTAGCGGGCCAATGTCAAATGATAAAGATAAGAAATATTGTTCAACATTGGTGTTATTTTGCACTGCTGGTGAATACAGGAGTGAATGTTGATGCTGAGCTCCCACATCTTCTTTCAGACTGGTAAGTAAACAGTGTTAATGCTAGTTTTAGTTATGTACTAACGGCAGAATACACAAACAGATCCTCTAAGTATAAAGCAAAATGGAAAAAAAAAAAAAAAAAAGTCTCACAAATATCCTGAATAAGGCTTTTTGGATGTTAATCTTATCCCTGCCTGACTGATGCTGACTGATGACAGCGCTCCATTTTTAATGTGGACTCCCTGGGTTCACTGTCCACTCATCTGTCCTCAGCCACGTTTTGTCGTGATCCCTCCACTGCGAGCCCTAAAAACCGGAATAAGACGATCCATTGTGTCCCAAAAGCTCACGCTAACGCAACGCCAATCCGCGCTCCTTCCAGTGGCATCGTATCATACTCCAACTTTGTCTCTAACGCTTCTCTCATCTTGCTTCCATGGACAAAAAAATAAGTCTTATTATTGCTTCAGTTGCTCTCCAGGCGAACTTGTCACCTCTATGTTACCTCTGGGTTTGCCCCCACTCCAGGCCCTAACTCTTTTCCAGACCGCATTATTCCATTTAAACTTCAATCCTATTTATGGCCTATCCTATCCCCCTGTCCGCCCGAGGCTATCAAACTATTCATCCAGCCGACTTCATGTCACCCGGCCCTGTCATAAAAGCCTCTTTTGGGATATGTGCGCTGGAGATGTGTGTGTTTGTGTGTGTGGTGCTGATGAAAGGTGTGTATGTGTACGTTTATAGGAGAGATGAGTGAGTGTTCCTGTTTTTTAAGTCTGTATCATTGCACACTGCCATTGTTTGCTTGTTGGTGGTGGAAGCGAATGATTTGTGTGTTTTTGCGGCATTAGAAATGATGGAATTAGTGTTTGGGTCCGTAACTTTGCTTTCAGGACCTCCTCATTTATGTGCGCACATGCACAAAGTTGGGCTTCATCATGGGCTTGATAATCTTATTCCTTATACGACTTAGTGGCTTTTTATGTTCTTGCACTTTGACTGACACAAATGATGTTGCAATGAAGAAACTGCTGGACCTGTCTGAGTGGCGACATTTGGACAAATATCCCATAACTGCATTTGCAGGCAAAAAAAGTTAATGTGTTACTGTCTCATCATCACTCATTTCATGAAGTCACAGGTCTATATGAGGCAATAGATGTGTTTGTGCATGTTAGAGATATCGGACTTGCGAAGAAGTTTGACTTCTAATGAAGTCCAAAGAAAATAGACAGATGGGGAAAAAGCAAGAGGAAGAGTGATGGTACGGAGGAGATCAACAAGGACGGATACGGTTCATTGATAGAAAAAGAGACTAAGAGCAAAGTAACGTAGAGAGAACTTAAACTTGAGCTGTCAACTCGTGGCTTCACAGTTTCCCCTTTGACTTCCTCCCTCATCCCAATTTGTGCCCTGGTGGAACCTCCTGGATCAGCAGAAAAGGGAAGCTGGGAAGGATGCAGGATAAAAGATATGCCCATCACCGTCCTCTCTGCTGATTTTGTTGTTGCTAGTTGTTGTTTCATCCCCGTCTTTTACAAGGTGTCTCCCACCAATCTAGTCTGCAGGATGCTCCTAATGGGCCGCTGCAGCGATGTTTCAGGCAAGGCTCTTTGGTGTGCTGGAGTCGAGGGGGCGCGGGTGATACGGTGAGACAGACAGGATGAGGGATAATGTGAGACAGACTGACAACCACAAGAAGGCATTAGGCTAATGGCATCATTAAAAAGTGCAGTTACCTGGGCCAGGCTTCATGTGGCATCAGATGAGAGGGGAAGAGTGAGGGGGAGAAAGAAGGAAACACATTGAGGCTTTGCGCCCCCAGCTTTGCTTCTCTGGTAATTTTGATCTTCTTGCTTTTCCTCTTCTGGTTTAATATCCTTCACCACTTGACTTTCAGGCTTGCTCATGAGGGGGAGACCAAAGAAGAAGTGCTCTTTGATGCATGCATGTGCGTGTGTGTCTGCGTGTGCATGTGTTTGTGCGTGTTGTGGTGAAATACAGATATTCTAATGACGGAGATTAAACAATTTAAATAAACAGCTTAAGGTGTTAGAAAGAGATAAAAAGCTTTATAGGCTCGCACGTTGGATGCTCACGTTGAATGACGCAGCCAGCAATCATGACTTTTGGGAGATGATCAAAGTTACTGTATTTTCTATTATTTCGTTTTGAATCGGAGTTTGCACCCAGTTTAATTTAATATCTTTATGCATAAAACCGTGGATTGATCGCCACAAGGCCCTCAAACAGGACAATCAAAAACAACAGTGCTGGTATGAGTGTGCTCCCCTGTGTTTATCTGCAGCCCATGACAATGTAAAAATTGGGTTGTTCAAATTGGGTTTGTGTATGTAATGTGTGTGTGCATGTGTTCTAGGCATGTATGACCGTCCTCTGATGCTGCTCTTTGTAAATGGCTGTGCAGACTGCCAAGGAGAAAGGGGAATGTGAAATCATTTGACTGCAGAGATTCCTGCTGGGGTGCCTCTGGCAGCTAGTCACGTGCATGCACATACACACACACACACACACACATGCAGAGAGCTTTTTTTTTTTTTTTTTTTTTTAAACTACATTTGCGGTTACCCATCTTTGATTCCCCAGCTCTTTACCCTCACCCTAAAAATAAGTCCCCATCCTCAAAAAGTCATTTTAAATCTCAACATCTATTGCATTGAGTGGCAATAATTTTGTTACAGTTACATTCCATTCAGGATGAGTTTTAATGGCTTGATGAGCTCTTAACTTTTCATCAAGTTCCTTCATTGAGTTCAAATTTCAATTTGTCCAATACTTTGGACAAATCAGTAGTTTAGCATTGTCATTATGAGTCTGGCGCACTTACATAGGTATTTAGCTCAAGCACAGCCTTACAAAGTCACTATCATGGACTCCTGTTAATGGCAGTCGCAAGATTATATTGCAGATAAAATTAAATGTATGGAAAAAGAGTCAATAGATACCTATGTCTTGGACTATAGTCCTTATTAGCTTTTATTAACCTCTACAATTGGCCATTTGAATACACTAATAACATAGGTGACATAAGAAGCAGTACTGGTGTTGTGTGTGTGCGCATGAGTCCCTGCTTTGTGGATGTGTGTACATGTGTGTATCTGTGTCACATCCAGAGGTCTACACCTGCAGATTAAACTATTTTCTCATTCCAACACAAATTGGATTCCGGCACTGAGCGTAGTCCAGGACGGCAGAAATGTTCCCTTCATGATTGTCACAGGCCGACAACTTGCTTGTTCCCGGGTGCAATAGACCAATGAATGAATAATGAAATAAATAAAATCTAGGCTTTGCACATGTTCCAAATCCATAAACCTATCTAATCGGCTCGGCTGAGAAATGGAAAGCAGTTGAGGCTTCACTTTCTCAGCGTTCCACCATTATGTAAATTGAAGCCAATCAAACTGCCGCCATGGAGAAGCTTTGTAATAGAGCGTTGATTAGCTAGGCAGCTTTGAATCAGCCATAAAAAGAGTCATATAAATGGGTAAATTCAGCCTTGCATAATTTAGCCCAGTGAACTTAATATGACTCTGAAGTCACACTGTGTTATACATGTGAACATTATGGTAACCATCGATGTTCGGCTGAAATTTATCTTCCATCTTTGATGTTATTAATGGATTTGATGCTAATTCGGCTCACTTATAATTTCCACATTAGTGTATGACAAAAAAAAAAATGTCTCCCAACATTTTTTGGGCATGAAGAGTGAGCTCTGAACGGCCATAAATATTCGCATATTGGATGTATGATGGGGTCTCTCACTCAGAAATATAATATCTGTAACATCTAAACCTTCCAATATCAAAATGGGAATAAAGGTTCTTTCATGTTTCACAACTTTAAACTCTTCTGGCTGCCCTTGTCTGCTTTTGTCAACCTGTCCTGAGTCAAAGATAGAACCTGGCCTGTTTGTGTGTCCTTGTGTGTCGGTCCGTCTCCACCAAAGACATGTCCGTGATTAGAAATAGGTGAGTGAGCACTTCTTTTAGTTGCATCCCTACTGACTGGCTGTTGTCCTATTTATTATTGTTAGCCAACAACATCACTCTAGCATTTCCCCTTGGTGACAGTAAACTGCTGTTTCTGGCGACCTTGCTGTGCACCCAGCCAGGTTGCAGTTTATAGTCTGGTCTTGTGTTGATGTGTGTGTTTGTGTGTCTGTGAAGAGGAGGCATTGAGCCTAAGGTATATTTGTGCATGTGAAGAGAAGACTAAATATGGAGGATGACTGCACAGCAGTGATGCAGCAAAGCATCACAAAAACTGATGTTATTCTGTTAAAAAATATTGAATTCTCTTCCCGAGGAATAATGATGATATTGGAGAACTCTTACACACACAACCTACATACAGAAAGGAGCTGTGCTATCTGTGCAACAGTATAATGTCTCAAAATTCCCAAACTTGGCACAATCTTTCACAGAGATGATAAATGATGGTGTCATTTCCTTATTTACTTGAAACTACCTCTAAAGTACGTCTTTCATTGCCTTGCTGCTAAAACAAATTTTCAGCGGCCTTCAATGATTACTGAAGTCATTTTCCTGCACATGTGTGGCAGTCTTGGGTGTAGTCCATTCCTGGTGAGCCCTGCAGTGTGTGTATGGTTGGCTGTGCAACAGTGATTTGTAGCCTGGCATACAAGCCGCACTTATCATCTGAGGACTAAATGAATAGATTGGGGAGAAAACAAAAGGCGGCAAATATTGAATGGTCTCTTGTGCTCACTTGTTTCAGACAGCTGCTCCAGTCTGGATGCGCTTTCCCGCGTTTCACCCAAGACTTTGTCACTTTCGCAAGAAAAGAAATTTGTCCTTAATTATGTCATTTCACCTGCTCCGTGAGAAGCTGCAAGAGCGCACTACTCTGTAAGAAGACCCATCGTGCTGTGTTGGACCTCACAAGAAAAGACAATCAGCGGGACAAAAAAAAAAAAGATTTATCTGAAACTGCCTGGTCTGCTGCCCCGCAGCCTCTTTCAGGGTTTTCCGTTGCGCTGGTTGAGCTCCTGAGCATTAAGGAGTGTAACATATTGTATAGGGCAGAAAATAAATAAAGATCTAATAGTTCCCATGCAACTGGAGCAGACTAGTAGGTAGGTCAGCGAAGTGAATATCTTTGGAGTCATTGCTTCTTTTCGTCCAGGATCGAGCGCTTCATCTCACTGCCTGTATAGTCTATGTATATAATTGCATTGCATGTGTCGTGCATATCTGCAGGCGGCACACCTCGCTCTACACATACTATTTGATCGATTGGCAACAGAGCCAGAAGACAAAAGAAATCACACTCTTACAATGGCTCACCCACAGAAAGGTATTTGTCTCGTGCGGCCCCTTTCTTCTCGTTCATCTTTTATTCAAAAGTGCTGAGCAGGAAGAAAAGAATTGGACAATCCAGTCAGAGTGACGAGAGGGGGTTGAACATAATGTGTGTGTGTGTGTGTGTGTGTGTGTGTGTGTGGTGGGAGGGGATAGCGCTGAAGACGGATTTGCAAACTCACCCTTTTTTTCACTCTTCTTCTATCAGCAAGGGGGCCCTCTAATCATGACTTTAGTGGTGTTTACTAATGTTTCATTCATTAAGCATCAGCAGCCACAGGAGACACATCATCCATCTGCCAAACAGGAGGATATTATCATCTTAAATCATCTCACAGACTACCTGTATGGTTGACTGTTGCAGGCCAAGGGAGGCGAGCCCCCATTCGCCCCCCTGGGGGGGCGGCAGGCTGTCACTCCAGTCTTATTCCTCCATATTTCTCCTCCCTCTTTTTGCATCATTTATTTTTGTACATCCACTGTGCTTATAAAAACACAAAGCAAACAGAGCGCCTGTTGGATAAAGAATAACTTTGGAACTTGACTTTTGTGACTGCGTAATGTTTTCCACAGAAAGACTTTCTGAGAAGACTTATTTCACGTGGAGTATTCCCTGTCTGAACATCAGGGCTGACAGTTGTCCTTGCAGTGCCGGTATGCTTTGTCTCTGAATCTGCCCTCTAGCAAACACACACACACACACACACACACTTTGTCTTTCTCTCCATCTCCACTCCATTCTCTCATCCTCCCTCTCTTTCTTTCTTTCCTCTATTCATCTCTGCCTCGCCACCGCCCCCCTCCCCTTCAGTTTTTGCTGCTCACCACAGCAATTATTACCCCACCTCGCTTCACAGTGACCTCTGAGATGATTAAGTGAGATTACCTGTACAGTACTTGTGGCGAGAAGCATGCTGTGAGACAGTTTGTCCCTGTGTGTGTGTGTGTGTGTGAGATACAGTAGTTATAGTCGTCTTTAGCCATAGGGCAGGTGAGCCCTGCAGTGTCTGTATGGTTGGCTGGCTGCTTACAGCAGTCTATGTAACAGTGATTTGTAGCCTGGCATTCAAGTCGCACTTATCATCTGAGGACTGAATGAATAGATTGGAGAGAAAACAAATGTAGCAAAAATCCAATAGTCGCTTGTGCTCAATTGTTTCAGACAGCTTAAAGAGTTTGGGTGTACTTTCCCACACTTCATCTGAGTTTTTGTCAATTTTGTAAAAAGTAAACTTAGTCATAAAAGTTGTCATTTTACTTGCTCCATGAAAAGCCCCATGCAAAGAAATAAGCAGTAAACCCTGAAGAACAGTAGGGTATGTACAAAAAGTGTCCTCACAGATCCCAATTTAAGGGCCCCTGCCTGTACTTGGGCAGTTGTTGGTTCCCCACTTTCATTACAATATGCGTCTCATTAGGTGTCCGTTGCTCAGCACCACCTCCGGGTGGAACTTACACTAATGAGAACACTACATCTAATGAACATCCTCCTCCCTCTGTCCTTAATTACAGCGCCGTGCCTCTCCCCGAGCTGAGAGTTATAGCAAAAAAAAAAAAAAAAAAAAAAAGCCAGCTGAAACACAAGAGTCACAAACCTCCTCGTCCCCGAAAGCCGAAACAGCAGCCGCTTGTCCACATCCGCTGCTCTGTCGCGACATGTTTGGAGGGTGTAGCATGGAGACTGTGTGCGCGCGTCATTGCGTAAGGAAAGCGGGTGTTTGTTCATTACACGGTGAGCTGTGCTATTATTTGATATTAGATGAAACAAGCTGTTGGCTGCTGGGTAGATTGGTGATTAAACATGCAGTTACAAGACCATGCCTGACACACAGTGCGTCAGTGGATTACACAGTTTAACAAGAAATATACCCCACTCATATACTTGCTATTTACATACTGGTGTAACCATTATAGAAGTGCCCCCTTTGGATGTACAGTGAACAAAGCTGTCTTTGAAAAAGTGCTTTTACAGTTTTCTCAGAAACATGGTGTGGTAACCAAAATGAGAAACGTGATTATCGTGGGCTTGCAAGGACGCAACGTTTTGTTTGTCAAATTAGAAAAAAAAAAAACAAACAAAAACAAAGGGACAACCGACAATAAACATGTTAAAGCAAATGAATAGTGGCTCCGATGTGAAGGGGAGGTAGACTCAGAACAATATCGGATGATGGTTAATCATTTCAATTTTAACTTGATTTCCTTGTCTTCCAAAGTGGAACATCGGAATGCAATATGCGTGCATACCACAGTTCTATACTTAGACGCAATGCAGTAAATTGTGATTCATGTCTGTTCATATCTGCAGAGGCCTTGAAAGGATGAATTGCAGCTAAACCTCATTATTAGGCATAAATGAATGAACAGAGGTTGTTGTCCAGTCCGGGCATTAGCTCTGACCAAAGTAAGGTGGCCTAATTGGTCATTTTGAGCATCTTAAGATCTCCAGCGCTGTTGGGAGCCGACATGCTTTCAGGCCTACATTTCCCATGAACACCTTGGGCGGTTGCGTGGAGATTCACAACAGTTTCTCAAAGATTAACCCATGGTCATGGCTCCTGGCTTCTCCTCCCTCTCAGCCCCAGCGAGGATGCAAGGCCATTAATTAGGGCAAAGGGGAGATACGAGCATGCCTCAAACTTTTGGACCCATTTTTATTTTCCTCCTTCTCTTCTTCCTCTCTGGGGATGTTCTCTCATGGCTGAATTAAGCTGGGCCGCGTTCAGCCGGCCATGTACAGTTAAATCCTTCCTGTGTCTTCATATCCCCGTCCGTTTATTCATTTGGTTTGTGGGCATAAACCAGCCTAGGTTATTAAAGCATCCTCTTATTCCTCCTTCTATCCTTGACTTCACTCCTCTTTCCTCTTTCTCTCTATCTTCCTTTATTCCCTCTTCTTCTCTGTGTCTCCGATACCAAGGGCGCCCACAGCTTATAATAAAAGCCACAGGAATTAAATTAGAAATTAATTTGGATAATTTGTCTCCAACGAGCAGCCTCCTCCTGCCGTTCCTGCCAGAAATATGTTAATATATCATATTAAGTAATTTCTGGGCCCAGATACACATGCTTATGGAGGGAGAGTATGCATGCGTGTGTGTGTGGGAGTGAGAGCCAAAGAGAGAGAGAGAGCGCTCATCGATGCTGGATCTCTAATTAGTCAGGGTGGCTCTCTGGGCATGCTCAGTGCAGCCCCTGCAAGCGCTGCTGCCACGTGGAGCACCTCGGAAGCAGAAACGACAAGCTGAATATTACAGAGGGCTGCGGGGGTGTGTGTGTGTGTGTGTGTGTGCGTGTGTGTGTGAAAGATGAGTCACTTTTCCAAAAAAACAAAAGGACCCTTTGATGGGTTGGTTGATTTTTCTTCCTGCTCGCCTCCTTGCACACTCAGCACTCGGTCACTTTACCTGATTACCTGATCACTTTTGACAGGTCCCATCATTTGGATTGAAATCACAAATATCAATGCGGAGGCCATTCTTTTTCTTATTAAATGTTAAAAACTGACTATATCATTAAAAGGCAGCATTGTCCCCAGTGATAATTTTCATTATGAAGTTGCTATTAGATGACGCTAATAAGCTTCTGAGAAACTTCTAAAATGTGCACTTATATGGGCCTCATCTGTAAAAAGTTCTTTCAAGAAGCCGACCCCAATTAAAGAATAATATCTTTAACTATGAAGAAACGAATTTTTCAAGAAGCAAACAAAACGCAAGACCTATTATATAAATTGCTGAAGCAAACTTGCAACTAAACAGCTCCCTATTTATGACGCAGCTGAGAGGAATTATCATTTATCTGGAGTCGTAGCTCTGGTCACCTGAAGAAGTTTAACATTCATTGTTTTTGCTCAAAGACCAAAGCTAGGTCAGAGAGCCTAACATGAGCAGGTGCCAATGTTCAAGGGGATGAAGATATGAAGGCAAAACCTTGAAACAAAAGTCCAGTGTTTCGAAATTAAACAGGAAGTGAAATGCCTATTAGCAGGAAAGAGAGGAAGAACCTGCTTTTCAGCTGCTCAGCGTGCCATTTGGTGCTGAGCAGGCAGTGTGCTCTCACCACTCGGGAGCCTTTTGACTGAAAATCTGCAAACCGCTGCTGAAAACGAGTGGCTAGCTTGAACCGAAAACATTGCTGCTTGTCAAAGAGGGGACAGTTTTTCCTAAAATTCTCAAAAAGCATTGGAAGATGTTCCTCCACAGCGCTATACTAAAAACTGTTTTTGTATTGTGTTTTTTTTGTTCTGGTAATTAGAAAAGCGAGTCACCTCAGTCCGCACGATCTGTGTCTTTGCATAGACTGGCTCAGCGTCTCAGCTCAGGTGTTCGGCCGGTCCAGCACGTGTGCACGTTTCAGGCAAAAGCACGCTCCGGTGAATTGAATCATTCCCCTCACAATGCGGAGAGAATAAATACAGATGAATATGAAACGCTTTGGTATTGCTGCACACGCTGGGAATTGAATGGGGAGAGAAATGTCATGGCAGCAAATGGGGGTGGAGTTTGCTGGGTGGAACTGGCGTGTGTGTCTGTGTGCAAATATAAGTGACTAGAACCTGAGATCAACTTCACATTAAGAAGTGCCCTGTGGGTAGTTTAACGATGAGAGAGCGAGGCTGGCTGGGAAGAAATATGCATCGCACAGGCAGAGATAGTGCTAAGGTGATAGACGCACACATCACGCTGTGCGTTTTGACCAAGCACTGTTTAATCTGTTATGGATTTTCATGCCCTTTCTCTCTCTCTCTCTCTCTCTGTATTTCTCACCCTCCACGCTTGACACTATTTATGGGAGTCTCCTCAGGTGTAGCAACTTGTCATGCCTCATGGCCCGTGATTAAACAAACGGGTTTCAGGTTTCGAAGCCAAATCTACCTCCTCCGTGCAGAGGTGAACTGTCATCTCGCATGTTTTAGATATCAAATGAGTTTACAGGGTCTCCTGCAGGAGTGTGCCCCCTCCTCTGTCCCCACAGCTTTGCACTTATTCAAATGTTTTTCAGAGACATGCAGAGGACTTAAAGGGCAAGAAACATCCCCATTCCAAATGTCTTCAATCTCTCAATTTGTGGGAAGACAAATTGTAGAGATTTTTTTTTTTTTTTATTGTATTGTATTTATTGTTTTTATTTTATTGTTATTAATCACAACCAGACATAAACAACAGGCGATTGGGCCACTGTGGCTCAACAGCACAACAAAACAAAACGACAGCGCATATAATGCATTTCGCAAATGTTTAATTAGACTGTATTAATTAATGTCTTTACTCTTCCCTTTCTTTCCCCTCTCCTTTTTCTTTCTTTCTCCAATTCCCTCTTTTTTTTTTGTGATAGATCTGTAGCATGACCCCCAGTTAATTGAAACCCAGGAGACTCTTCGTGCATAAAATCAGATTTATCTATCCATAAAAAGATTTTGTTAAAAATAGTCCAAATCCAGTGGCTCACAACTACAAGCCTGCAGCTACCGAGGCGAGCCTGGCTCCAACCCCTTTCGCCCTCTCGCACTCGTCACGGTGAAACAAGTGCTGCCTACTGCTAACTAGCTGGGGACCCATTAATTAATTGTAGGAAAACACAGACATTATGTCTGTGGGGCACATTTTTCCCCCAAAAGAAATTTCTTTCTTTTGGGGGAAAAAGGAAGACTGGGTGTGTGTGTGTGTTGTCCCTCATCCGCTGCTCCTCTAAACTATCTCGAACGTCCCCCAGACTATAATAAGAGGAAAGTAATGATGGGCCATAGTGATAATGAAAAACCATGCATCAAACAAAACACGCTGATTCTAGGAGACAGGTCGAACGGATATCTAGCAAAGTGGCAGAGAGGCCAGGACGGGGAAATTGATATGTCACCGGTAAACGGAATTTGTTTGTAGGTAAATATTTAAAGTTTTTCTAAACGATAACGCTGTAGGCACTCAACCAAATGACAAGGTAGCAGCGATTTGGCTCGCGGGATTAGGCTACATTCGGCATTGAAATTCAAGACACACTAACACAATAAGAAGCTCAGCAGTTATGGCGTTTTGAAAATCGTGTTTTCCTGGCCGCGTGCTCGGCTGTTTGGGATCGATGGTGACCCGTGTCCAAATACCCCCAGATTTATAGCGCCGTGGTCTCCCCTTTTATTGTCCCCCATGGCGAAACTGGTGTTGTCTGGATCAGTGCCAGAGATATTGGTGCCTCCATGCTCTCTTCAGTTTTTGGGGAGGAGGGGAGGGGTCAGAAGCTGGGTACCTAATTAAAGTGGACTGGGATTTCCAGCCAATGCATACGAGAAGTAAGGATGGCCTGCCTAGGGGACCTATTATGGATGCCACACCCTAAGGACAAGAGCCACATATGGGCCTCCCGTTCTGAAGGGTTTCCTTATTAATTCACTATCATTAGGCATATACTTCCACATGCCTCCCATGCAGACCCTGATACTGTGTGAAATGGGAGCACAACTGCAGCCATGACGCCGATGTGCTGTCTGTGTGTGGGTGCACGCGCGCACTTATGCATTTATTTGTGCGTGTCTTTGTTTGGCTACAAAGTGATACATGATGCGGCTGTGTCGTCCCTCCAATCAGTGCTCCTGGGCTCTCCCCTCGCTCCTTCTACAGGAAATTAATAGGTGGCTGCCAGTGATGCGTTAAATTGCTTTGCGTTGGGCATTGCAGACAACTGGATTATTTATTCTTTATAATCTCCATACTAGAACAACTGCTTGCTGCCTTGCTATTGTTTTTAAATGAGATATTGTTTCCCAGCGCAGCATTTAAACAACTGTATGTAACTGTTCCAAAGCATTGCGCGGCTGGAGCTTTGGCGTTCTATTCTCTTCTGAAATATGCATTAAAACAAAAACATATTGTAAAATGAAGGATTAGGGTTTAGTGAATCACTGAGACATCAGGTGACTCTTATAGCAATCACATTTAATTTTTTTTTCTATCAATAATAAATGTGTTGAGTCGTGTGAATTCATTAGCTGTACATTAATGTTACTTCTCAGCATGACTAAGTAGCATCTGGGGATCGAACTGACCAAATAGGCAATTTTTCTTAGTTTCAATTTATGGACGTGAAAAACACACTTTCACTCACACTATTTCTTTACTTGCACTGACTTTTTGAGCTTTTTTAACATCACCAAATCAAAGAAGTTACATATTGCAAAAAAACTCCAGACTCACATTTATCACTACATAATTTTTTCTGTTACAGTTGACAGCTACAACGTCCTTAATTCTAGAATAATTCCGGAAACATTATACTGCTGCCAAGATCAGACACTGTAAGGGTCGCACTGGAGAAAAGACTCAAATTCCTTTTGCAAAAATACAAAGGAGGAGTTGAAATAATTGGGGTCTTTTTGGGGTTGTGTTTTCTTTTTGTGAATTTGTTGTTCATTGGAAATTAATCATTCATGGCATGAATCATTAAACAAGTGCCAGGTTCTCAGTGATGGGGAGTTTCTGTGCTTCTTTGTATTTCAAATGTTGACTCACATAAAACAAAAATCTGAAGATGTTACGTGGGGTTTTGGCTGTGGTCACAATTTACTTTTTTTTTTTTAAACACCAAAGTGTAAAAAAAAAAAAAAAAAACCCCAAAAAAACCAACCAACCAAAAAAAAAAAAAAATCAACAGATTAATCAACAATAGAGCCCTCATCTGCAGGTCCTAACTTAGCACCTACAACGTGGAAGGAATACTGACTCCCTTTATTACTTTCAATGGCAAATTATGATTCTTTTTTTTTTCCTCAAATTAGAAATTGTGAGATCATTTGTCTCTCTTTGTATAACAATATTGGTATCATGACCCAAACATAATAAACTTGAAATGTGTGCTGCTTTATTGCTTTGCATTGCGGAAGCATTACTAATTCACACCCTTGTTATCATTTGAACATGCAGCATGTCAGCTGACATACTCTGACATTTCTTTTATTGTGTTTTTCGCGGAGCCCATGCTGCTGTGCTCCTCTCTGTTTGCAGTGAAGAAGGCCTGCTGTTTCACTTTGCAGCAGAGATTTCCTCTCCCCCACTGGACCGTTGTCAGTGGGAATCTCCTTCAAGCCCCTGCTGCTGCCTGGCCTAGTATTGCCTCGTGCTGCCTCTGCACATATGCATGTCATGTGATGTCAGCGCCAAGGTGGGCTCTGATGTTATACGGCCTGATGGTAGCATATTCCCTGCTGATAGCGATGATTGCCACGCTCAGGTATAGCTCTGAATGTGTGTGTGCGCCCTCTGAACCCAGCCTTCACGTTATGGGTCTGTGCCCGAGCTGACTGTTAGCCCTCTGCACCTACGTGGGTCTGCAGTGAGGATTTAACATGGCAGCTGCAAGTTTATGAGACCGTCGAGCCTCCTCCCCTGTTCTCTATGCTCTATTTCACCTGGTTCTCTATTCTCTTGCCCCCATTTCCTACACTAACCCTCCTACTTTTCCATGTGGCTGAGCATGGAATAGAAGGGGGTGACTCACATACTGTGGCTGGTGCACAGAGGATCACTGCTCCACAGCTCTGTTTTGCATCCCTCAGTTCAATTTAAACAAACGCCTCGTGGGGAGGGATGCAAAATGGGAAGATCAAGTGCCAGATCCATTTCTTTCTCCATTTCCGATATTACAAAAATCCACCACAGACATCTTCAACTTGTTCATCTCATCCTTGACTTTTACAGTCTGAAAAAAAAGGAAAAAAGAATAATAAGATAGAATCAGTAAAGATACAAGAAATCTTTCAAAACTTATTCAGATAAGGCCTTACATGAGTTAGCTGTGATTTAGTATGACATTTAGTAGATTTTCCTCGAGCACACGGCACAGACTGAACAGCTCCCATGGGAATCTCCTCTCATGGTGCACAGTTAACATTCTGCATTTGTCCAGCACTCTGTAATTTATTGGATCTCATCTGTCCAGGCTTTGATTTATATATTGATTTGAAAAATAAATAAAAGTGATAGGAACCTGCATTGGGGTGTAATGATGGACTGTGTCGACATGCAGGAGTAGGTAGATATGAAACATTGGAAGGAAATTAGATATTATGCCCTCAAGACAACTGCAGCCAGGAGCACATTCATTATTGGCTGGATATTTATTATTAAGAATTTCTCTTCATGAGTGACACCATTTTGGTAGCTCGAGCTGGGAATATTTCTTCTCTGCTCCAGCTACCAAAATGGTGTGTGTCGGTGCAGCATTTGTATGCATCTGCATGTGTGTGTACAAATGTTTTGGTGCTGTGTCGTCAACCTCAATGCAAGACCGTTTAGTTTATCATGTGTTGCTTACAAACACGCTGCACACACAGACCACATGTGCAAAGACGGACGCATACTGCTCTGCAAGCTGCTTCTGTGAATTTGAAAAAAATACATCTAATGTGGGTAACATGCAAAAAGCCCTGATCTTGGTTAGACAGTACGCTAAACGCACCCTCCGACTCCATACGTCAAACTGACAGAAGGAAGAAAGAGAATTCCTTGCCAGGACTTCCAGCACTGCTCTGCACCAGTTTTAATCACAGCACAGTGAATTTCAAACAGCAGTACGTATAGAGAAGGGCCGCTGTCCAACCCTCCAGAATTTTTATTTCATTTTTTCCCTCCCACCTCTCCGCTCTAATCCACTTCAATTATGTTTCGTCCCATTTCTCCTGATCACTTTACAGCTCAACAGCACCTGTGCTAATTGTAGTGGCAATGATTGCTGATATGTTTTGCATCCTTAAAGGAGTTTTAGAGGGGGACGACAGATAAACATCTAGCCCCGGGGCTTTTGGGAAGCGTGGCTCAGCCTAGCAGATGGCCATCATATTATATGAGGAGAGCTTCTCGCAGAGGATGGGTTATGGGTGGGTTGGGTGTAATGAGACTGAGGTAGGAGGAGGAGGAGGAGGAGGAGGAGGTGGGGAGTGGGACTGATGTGGAAAGAGAAGGAAGGAAAGGAAGAGGAGATGGACTGAAGGAGGGGGTGAGGGGATTAAGGAGGGGAGGAAAAAGAAGGCATCCATGTTTTTTGATTGTTGTAATATTTTGAATGCATGCTAATGTTAATGCATTTTGTTCCAGCAAATACAATATGAGATAATACAGTGAATGAATCTCTACTCATTCCATTTAATCATACAAACCTGTGTAAGCCTGAGAGAACTGAAGGCATGACACCATGTCCTGGTTCGACTAACTAGCTTTTGTGAGTCAATGTAAAGTCTTTTCCAGCATTTTTTCCTCGGCGCTCTCAAGAAAAAGCAAAGCCTGTTCTACATCAGTTGCCATATAAATTCTAAAGTTTGGTGAGTTTTCATTAAAACTTCTGCAATATCGGCTGTCTCAAAATTTGTAGTGTTTTTGCTTTTGCTGTCATTGACAGAGAGCTGGCTGCCTAGCCCACAAACATCTAAGGCTTCTGGGAGCTGCTTCATGTTAGAGGCTACTAATAGACATAGTTAAATAAAAGTTTTTGTTCCTCTTAAACATTTTGCTAAATCTTAAAGACATTAAGGCTTAATCAAAATCACACATTTAACAGTAAAACACAAATTGTCCTGTTGCTCTTTGAATAATGATAACATGATGGTATCTAAGTTTACCCATAGTTGATTATGCTTCTTATTATCTTGCTATTTGGGGTTGGACCACTTATGTGAAGTGGATGACATAATTCATTATGATCCATTTGCTGTGACTTTTAGCTTAATGCACTTTATGTCACACAGTATACTCATTCATAGATACCGTGCACATTTTATCATTCCAGAGCCCATATACTAAAACGCCTAAAGCAATTTATGATTAAGGAGAGAAATGTTTGTCTAAGACAATAAAAACAGCTGACTTCAGTGGACGGTAAACGCTCATCCGGCTTTGAAAAATGGCCAAAATCCACACCATTCTAACAGGGGTCAGCCTGCTTTGTTAGGTGGGCTCTCCTGGTGCTAAAAGACAAATGATGTACTTTGCCTTGGGTCAACTGGGCTTTCCCATCTCATTATGACCTTTCAAGGAGCTGGAAGAGAACGGCTGTTCCCATAGCAATGGGGCATTACTGCTCTTTGCACATCAAAGGTGCATAAAATGACAAACGAATGTTTTAGGAGAACAACGTGAGCTCAGCCTATAATTGACTCTCTCTCCCACGTTCATCAATCATGGAAAAACTGCAGTTAATGGAGGCGCTGTATGTTATAATGCTCGTGCGAAACCAAGAACACATTACATCCAAAGTCTCATTCTGTCTTCACTTGAGTTACATGCATCCAATCTGTGCAAAAGAAACTTAGCAGTTCTGAGTGTTCATGTGTGCGTGTCTATACAGATGTACCGCCAAAGGTTCCCTGGAGGAAAGAGGATCTCTGTCAGTTTGTCATCAGCCACAAGCTGCCAAATTTGATGAAATACCAAATTACTAATTGGGCCAGCATTAGGTTTCCCGCTTAGAAGAAAGACTGTAATATCTGGGCCTCTATTAGGATCACTGAGAGCGTCACACTCAGCTGCCTCCTGCTGAGCTGGCAAGTCTCTGTCATTTCACACCATGCTATGGCACTGAGACATATACACACAATTATCATTATCAAGGACAAAACACCTCCACTAAAACATCCCCCCATGTATTCCTCTGCTCTCTAAATACTTCCTCATTCAGTATTTTAGTGTTGGACGCGTCTTGATGGAATAGCACACCTCTATAGTGAAAATTAATTCCTTACCCGCACATCTCCGTCGGGTGTCAAACTGCAAGGTCAGCAGATGGAGCATCAGCACCACATTCCAGTTCCAGGTCATTTCAGAAGGGCAAACTCTCAGTCTAAGGTGAAAAAGCAGTGTCTCTCATCCCTTGGCAACCCTGCACCTTAGAACAATAGTTCATATACACACATACATAAATACAATTTATATGTGTGTATATATATATATATATATATAGAGAGAGAGAGAGTATTCCTACATCGACCACATGCAACTAGCTGTAATATATTAACAGACATTGAGCCATTTTAAAAGTCCTTTGTAGAGATATCAGTGTTGTTCTCACTACGCATCAAAAGAGCTCCGCAATTGAACAGTGTGGGATACACAGTGAATAAAACGGGAGAAGCACAATCCTCTTGGGAAATTACTACAAATGCATTAGATTGCATTTTCCCCATTTAAACCAAGTGCATAGTAATATTTATAACACAAGTATGGATTGGGTGAAGGACAGCACGCTATCACCCACTGTAACACAATAATGTAAACGTATCACTGGCACAAATGCTAATGCAAGCAAGAAAGCAATTTGAATCACTAAAGGAAACGAAAAACTTGGCATAAATCTCAACATAATGAACCTGAATGGCCCAACAGAGGAAACAGAAGTTCTTTGCAAAAGAAGCAGGTGTGAGCTTCTTCACCGTTTACAAAAGATGGAGACATGGCATTCATGTCAATGACACACACATACACAGGTTAGCTCCAAATAGGCTAGTCACAGCGAAGACTGCTGTTTATTTTCTGTCTAGCAGTGCTATCTTTTTTTCTGGACTCCTAATCAAACATGCCTGAGGCCACTGAATGGATAAACACACACAGTTTGGCAACATTTCAACTTTTCTCCCAAGTGGTGCAAAGGGAAAGAATAAGGGCTGGCTGACAAGACACAGACATAGACACACACACACACACACAAGTACACAATACTGGATGAACTTTAAGAGAAATGTCTCATTGTTTTATCGTAAAAAAAAAACTGGTGCTCTTTCATCCACACACGGTTAACAAATAATGGTAGTTGATGTTGATATGCAATTAAACAAATGTCATCATATTCCCCAGAATATTACAATCACATTTTTCATGATCGAGGATACAATCAGCTATAAATTAATGATAAAATATGAAAAAAAGCCACTTCCGTCAAGACATTTATGTAAATTAGATGTTTGTACAGTCATTGTGGCACGTGCAGAGACAAATACGCCTTTTTCTGAATATACTTTCTTTTAGGATAGGGATCAAACATTCATTTCAGAGATGACCCAACATGTCACTCTGACCTCTTTCCTTACACAAAATTTTGCTTTTTTCCTGCAAACCACTCAAGGGCTTACGTGATGAGCCATTTCCAGTGCAAAACTGTGCGATTTGGTTCACTAAGGCGCTGGTTTCCCTTTTCAGAATCTTAAAGGTCTTGGCGTTGTCCTCCATGTTGAGAGTGTTTCTGTGGGCCTCTGAAGCTTTGCTTTACCATTAGCCCGTTAACAATTGATGCCCTCTTAAAAATAGTTACATTTCTTTCAGTTTGATAGACAGTCAGTTTTACACCAGTGGTGTACTTGGTCGAGACTGGATACAGAGACTCCATCATCACCCATCGCAGGTTAGTGTTTAACTATCCATGAGGCTGACTGTGTACCTTGTATACCCATCCTTGGCTCAGTGTTGGTGGTGATAAGGCCCATAGATCAGGCACATGCTTCAGCATATCCCGCGATGAATGGCAGTCATCTCTACATCTGTACAGAGATACAGTCTTCCTGTGCAGGGAAGCCTACGGGAGCCTCCTATACATTTTGTGAGAGGAATCGGACTTTCTTTCTTGTCAGAATCCAGCTCCTTAGGTCCTTGATGGTGGGAATTTTCATTTTATCTCTGTTTTTACTGTAAACGTTCAAGAAAATACCAAACAGCACCAGAAGGCCACCCCAGATGTATCTGAGGAGTGAGATAAGGATAGGTTAGATATTTTTAAGAGACAGGTGAAATTAAGTTGACATGGGAAAACTAGCCAAGCAGGATTCAGTAAGACATCCATGGAGAGACCTAAATGAGTAAAATAACAGATGTTTTGATGGATGGTGATTGATTTGATGAAAATAAAAATAATGCATGAATCAAATACAATACACATAATACTCATCTATTCACAATCACATATAATTTAACACTAGTAGATAGTGTATATTATACTATAGTAGTAAATACGTTGTGAAAGTGAATTAACACTGAAGTAATGAGGGTGTTTCCTCATTTACATGTTAGGTTTTGGGGATGTTCTAATTGAAATGGGGAATTGATGGACGAAACACAACTCTGATGACACACAACATGATCAGTCACCACATCTCAACCCAGTTGAAGATCTACAAGAAGCAGCCAAAAGTCAAAGCTTTATATTTATTTATTATTTCACCTATTTATCCCCTAAAATGAAAAAAACAAAAACAAAAAAAACCTAATTTGCCCTTTCTCAATCAGGATTTCAGGACTTTATAGATGATATATATACTGAATTTCTTTGGTGTAAAAAGAGTAAAGTGAAGCCATGAAAGGGACTGTAATTACAGTTAATGTCATTAACCAGCTGAAGAGGGGTGATAATGAAGAGACAGAAGTGTTTTTTGTATGTTATTTGAAAGTATGCATGTTGAAAGTCATGACGAAGAAACTGATGAAGAGAAGTAGAGCTGATACAAGACCTCTTTGATAGCACAGAGGAGTTAAGAGGTGAGCAGGAGAGTGAAGGACAAGGAGAAAAAGCAGCAGAGTCGAAAAATGGACTGAGGACATGAAAATCAGGCTCAGAGAAGCCAAATCAAGTTTTATTTGTCAAAGGAGAGATCAGTGGTCACGCTTTAAACAAGATGATAACTGATCTAAGTCAAAAGGTGCCAGTACTTACTGAAAAGTGAAAGGCTTCGTGAAGAACATGAAGGAAAGTACAATAGTCATGGCCTTTCTCCCGGTGGTCACTGCAAAGGAGTCAAACATTCACAGGACAGTCAGTGCAAGTTTTATCGGTTCATTCATGCAAAAAAACAAAAAAACAAAAAAAAAAACAAAAACAAAACACCAACAAACAAACAGAGAGAAAAAAAAAGAAAAAAAGCCCAACAGATGCGACTTTCTAACCTGGGTCACAGAGTATTAAACTGACTGAACCTCTGTTTAAATCACAGAAACATTAAGTAATAAAACATTCGGTCATTCAGTGCAATTTTATTTTCTTACTGCAAAAACAACCCCCCCCCCCCCAAAACAAAACAAAACAACACAAAAAATGAAGCAGATTCATGCTAATAACAGAAATGTCTGCCAAATTAAATTGTATTTAAATCAATACTGTTACACTCTACTTTTATTTTTGATGATAGCTCCAATCCTCTTAGGTGAGGATGACACTAGTCTTGAATCTGTGGAGAGATGTTCTGTCATTCTTCACAAATGATTCTTTTCAGATGCTCGAGGGGTTTTGTTGCTCTACTTTTGCTTTTAAATGCTTCAAAGATTTTATATTGGATTCAGATTAGAGGACATACTTTAGGTCATTCACCGATTTTTCTTTTTTTTTTTGGTAAATGCTTCTTCTCGTGTGTTTTTTGGGATGTGATTTTGATCTCTATTGTGTTTGGGAAAAAAAAAAAAAATCATGTCCTTCTTATGCCTACATTTTGTCTTTTTATTCAGTATTTGGGAAGACAGACATGCATTCATTGTGCCAGCAGTAACTCTCATCTCTCCTACACCTTTTTGCTCTCATCCCATCAAACATCCGTAGAAGTTTATTTTATACTATGTCCTTTGCACTGAGCTGTTTCCAATTTCCAAAGCTTATCAGTCTGCAACGTAGGAAGTACCAATCTGTCAGTTTTTTTAGTGCAAGGCTTTGCAAATAGTGAATTACATATGGTGCAACATTTTAAGTTCACTTGTATGTTCAATAGCCTACAATGCAGCTTCTTAATATATCTAGCATTGACTAAATGTGCGGAGCCATGCTGGATTGCATGGAAGTTAGCAGCTCGTTTATATGCCTGTGAACCACAGGTGTGATCATTTTTGTTGCAGGGGTTACAGGTAAGCTCAAAAGCAGGTAAAACTTTGCTGAATCTTCAATTTTTTTGTGACAATGTATGTTCTCAGTTTTGTTCATAGAAATACATCTAATTTTTGACTGAGAAATTGACATAAAAATATGAAAATAATATGTGATATGTTGATATCACATATTGAGTTATAACACTATTTTCAGTTTTTTTTTAACCAAGGAAATGCAGAAGAGGAAAAAACAGAAGAGCAACTTAAGTTTGACAAACTGTTCTTCTAACCTGTAACTGCAACCAGGGCACCAAACAGCTTGATCAAGGCCAACACGAAAGAGATGCCAAAATAACCCGTAAGAGAGAAGAAGAATGCGTAGCCGTATGTTATCACAGGATGCTGGGGGGGAGGACAGAAAAAAAGAGTTTATTTAACAAACTTGAGATGGAAAAATTACTGAGCATTCCAAGTGAGCCGTACCATGAGATTACACTTTATTAAAGGACAGAGCATATCTAAAAATAGAGACGAGATCCATTTTACCAAGATTTTTACAACTTTAAGACTGTATACAAGTGACGTGTGACATTGTCTTGGCTATATTCACCTCTGAGCAGAATGCCACTGCTGTCCCTAGCCCACCCATACAGAGCAGGCCTGTCAGTATGTAGACAAAACCAATGGAGTATGAATACAGCACCTGTCAATACAACCAAATGTTCCTATGACATCAAACATTATAGCAAGTAGCACAATTCACAGCCAAAATGTGGGACACAGTCAGGTTTTGATTTGACAGTTAACCAATATTCTGGATTCATCTACTCAATCTATTCAATTTGCCTTATTGTTTACTTATATAAATTCATGTTACCATTTCAGAGTTTGACCCATTATGGAGTTTCATGGCTTTCTCTTGCACATTTCCAATGGCAGCATCTGCACACAGTGCCAGGGAAATGAGGAGAACACCTGTGTGCCACACAAACATGGACAAACAAACATTTTGAAGACATGGAAAATAAAGCATTAATGTTAAGAAACCAATGATGTTGGACTTGAGACTTCTGTTTTCATGAAACATGATGTGAGATTGTGGCCGTAGCTGCCTTGTCCTATTGTCACAAGCCGTACAGCATGTCTCAGGAATTTTTTTTTATTATTATTAATATTTTTTAGTTTATTTTAGCAATCTAACCTTGAGACAACAGCGCAATGATGTGAACACTGAATATGCAGCCATAGTATTCAAGGCTTTCTGTGAAACCATTGGCATCTGCTGTTGTATCTCTGAGATGTTACCTGTAACATTAAAGTTGGGGGCCACTTTGCTGTCAGCCAGCGTAAACCAGATGAGTCCCAGACTCATGCAGAGAGCAGCAGACACATCAGCCACATTATAGCGTTTACCTTGAAACAAAGAGCAATGAAGCATTTTGAACATCTTTTATAGAAATTTCAAAAATCAGAAATCCTTCATTCCTAGAATCTCCTAAGTCACATTTTGAAAATACATACAAAACCAGGGAAAAACTTTGAAAAATTTGAAATCCAGTAATAAACTAAACTGAAATATATAATACTGAGAAACCAAATTTAGACATTGTGCTGGGAGACAACTTTGCTCCAACTTTGCTTGAATAAAAGTTTAATAAAAGCTCAATATCCAATAAAAGTTTTGATGTTATGTGTGTTACAATGCACCAAAAAACTGGGTGAAAAAGAAAAAGTGAGGAAAAAAAAAACAACAGGATGAAGGCATCTCCCCCCAACCCCCCAAAAAAGGCTGATGGATGGATGCCTTGAGGTTGACAAGGGGACGCAGCATCAGGTTGGCTGTGGTCGGCTTTGATTCCCTGACTTGCCTTTGAAGGGCCTAACATCATATGCAACCCCACACCCGTACCTCCATCCATCCCTCCCTCTCTCCCACTTTCTTTCCACTTTGCATTCGAAGTGAACAAAATCTGTTTTGCCACTGGAGCCCTTAAGGGACCATGGTCTTCACATCTATCCATCCAGAAAGAAAAGGGAGAGGGCAAAAAATGCCTTAAACATGTCTGACGTTGAGGACACAGAACCTTGAGAAGCCCCGTGTGAGGATGAAAGAATAGATGGAACCAAGAGCAGGAAGAAAAGGTAAGTACCGTTGACTGGCCTCTGACAGGCGAAAACAATAGACATAGATTAAAAAAAAAAAAAAGGAGGAACCCAAAGTTGAAAGATGGTCATTGCTTCAAAGGAACCATGGACAATGGTGAAAGAAGAGCCTTCCAAAGTCCATATCGCTTGATTTATTAAGGTCAACTGCTAAGATCTCAAAGATGGGTGGCTTATATAAGGATGCAATTCATTTTAAGTATAAACTGCAAGCTAACATCAATCATATTTTTTGATGATGTATATAGAAACCTAATTTGCGTGAGAACTGGAACAGTTGTTACAACAATGAATTATGATTTTTTATGCAAATACAATGAAATGGAAGCAATTGAAAATTGTGGGTGTTGTGTGATCACCATTTAAAAAAAAAAGTAGGTAGGTGGGGTATTCAATGGAGCAGAAAGGATTGCTTTCAGAATTCCAATTTCAGTTCACTTAAACAGAGAAATTGACACACAAGTGAGTAGCCTTGTCAATATCCACTAATACACAATATCAAAGCAGAGCACGGGTGTCAACCGGACTGCATTATGTAGCTGCATCTGTTATGATCTGTGTAGAAATACATGTATAGCAGAATCAGCTTACCTTGTATAAACACTCCTCCGATCATGACAGGGATGAGTTTGCAGCACTTGAAGATGACCTGTGTAGGGTAGTTCAAGTAGCCCAGAGAGGTATTGGACAGGCCCATTGTTCCCACTGTTAGGAATGCTATGATCATGTAGGTCTTCCCTGGTATCCTAAAACACAGGAAAATATAACTGATTATAACTGAAAATAAATCAGTAATGCTTAAGTGCCTGAAAGGCAAAAAATTTGCCATCATAATTTTTCCAAAACATAAGCAAATAACATCCTACAACATCCTAAGGGAAAACCGTCTTTAAATGTACACTTTTAATGTAAGTTGTAGTGTTACAGAAATAGAAATTAAGTGACAGTAGCAGAGTTCAGTTTGAAAGAAGGGATTGTTTTGTTTGGTGTACCTCCTGCGTTTATCCTGTGTGAGTTGAAGCTCCACTAGCCCAAACATCGAGTAGAAGCCAAACTGGACTAGAGTGAGGTACCAACCAAAAGGCCTGAATCCTTCAACAGAAAATATCAGTTCCTAGAGGGAGTGAGAGAGGGAGTGAGGGAGGGAGCAACAAACAAGCCCACTTTTTATATTAGTGTTTATATTTATATTTGTAATAAATAGAATTTCCCTGTACAAACAAACAAAGATACAATTACTGTTTATTCATGCAGACACTTACGCTGTAACATCCACAAACAGTTTAGATAGGTACAGCTATATCTGTATTTGTATTTGAATATGTAATTGTGCGTGTGTGCTCCAGTCCAGTGGTTAGATTGTGTCTTTCTTTTTTTCATTTACCTGCAGGTATCCATAGATGAGGTAAAAGAGGAAGACTCCAGCCACACAGATGAAAAACTGTGAGGGGGCGCTGAAGCTGCTCAGGTTGATTCCCAGAACTCTCAGCTCCTCTACAGACTTTATGTGTGGAGACATCACCTCTGTGGTCGACGGGATGGATATTGAAATGTGCTTCCGTGAACTGTTGTAGCTCACCAGGCCATATTTGGCACTCATTGTGTTTATGGCTGCTGGGGGCTGCAGGGACATAATGAGATAATTAGACAATGATCATTTTGCACATCATGTTCTCCTGCATAGGCTTTAAGCTAGAGTTGAATTGGTAGGAGATTTTCACAGTATGGCGACGGTCTCTGAAAATGTCCTTGTTACATAATTTCATGGCATTTCAGGAAGAAGCATTCGCATCCTATACTTAAGTAAAAGTAGCAATACCATACGGCAAAAGTACTGCAACTTTAAGTCCTGAATTGAAAGTGTTTTATGAAGTATTATCACAAAAATGTACTTCAAATAATGAAAGTAAAAGCACTGTATGCAAAGAGCATCACCTCTAAAACTGTTTTAATGCAACATATTATAATGTCTCATTAATTAATGTATAGAAAGACTGTTGTAGTTTATTTAGGTAGTTTCTGAACCTTAAAACATACTATCAACATAGGTATGGAACAACACAGTTCCATGATGCTATCTTCATATTTAATTCAGACACACACCCCTGTGTCAGCCCCACATGCCAGGAAAAATTGTGTTTGTGTGCATTTCTTCATTGGGTCTGATCAAGGTCAGTGTGACTCTGTTTGTGGGACATACAGACATGTGGACAGAGTGGTAAGACATACTTACAAAGTCTAAATGCCATCGAGTTCCACACTATTATGAACTATAAAACCAGTCTATTGCTGCAACCCTACATTACCCACAGACTGGCTCTAGCAATGCAGAGAGATATTGCACAGTAACTAGTATTAGGTTCCACAAAATTAAAGATTATTCAGACAGCAATTCTTACAGTACAAACAAACAAACATATAAACAAACTCCGTGATGACAGTTTAGCAAAGCATAAGTAAGACCCCCCACCACCACCATTTACATTACAAATGGAATATGCATATGCTAAGTATCATGTAATAGGTGAATAACAAATGCACATAACTGTTTCTACTCAAGGTGCAACAGCACAATAACACAGCTGACAGTATTACACAAGATGACATGTAACATTGGTTTTAGTTGTTATACATGACAACAATAGATACACATTCTTTTTCTTTTCTCTTAAGCAATCCTGCTGTTCCTGTTTTTAATAATCACAGCTGTTAATTATAGTGTGTACTTCAGTGAACGTTGGGAAAGTTGAGCGTTAACATACATTGATACAGTTATGAGTTTCATATTTTAGGGGAACGCTGACACCAAACCTATGCTCTGCAGCGGAAACTTTCATTATATTGAGTTATATCGGCCTAATTACCCGAGACGCTGAATTTTAATTCAACTGAGAAGGAAGATGTATGACGTCAGCTCAGCTAACGGTTGCGAACGACTTAGCTTAGGTAGACGCTGCCATTGAATTAGCGGGTTTTAAATAAGCCTCCAAACACGACTGGACGTCCAACAAACACAGCCAGCTCATGGCAGAAATGTTAATGCCGTCGCTGGCGTAGATTTTTCAACCAGCCAATGAAGCTACAGTAGAAAGCTTGCTACCTTCAGTACTTCCAACAATACTTCCGGGTTTCTTTTACGTTAGCTTATCCTCTTCTTCAGGGTCGACGCCGGTGAAAATAGTTTCCCTGCATTTGCGTGCTTCATATTTTGTACATTCCCAACTCTGTCACATACTTTTTTCTTTGCATGCACGAACAGCAAAGAGCACGACGAGAAGGGTATTAGCCTGCTAAGAGCTGCCTGCCTGCTACAGGAGGCAGACATCCAGCAACTTCCGCTTTGCTGCACGTCGACCTCTGAACTGTGATCCCATTGGTCGACGCAGGCACACGCGCCTGCAGGTAACTAAATTCATAATATGATCCTGCTCAGTACCCCTCAGCTCCGTAACAACCCAAATGAGCTCTCATATAAATACACGTATATAATCGTCTGCTCGAGTTTAAGACTGTGGAAGTTACTCAGTCAATGTAGTTTGATTGATCCGAAATGATTCGGACTGCATGTCTTACCTGTAGGTAGGCTGCATCCTGATCTGTCTCCTCACCAAAGCTGTATTGTTACAGTACAAGCTCAACTGGAAAATCTGGTTCACCAACACTTTCAACTGTGATGCTATTTGTGTGTAAATTTATTTACAGAGTCCTATTATCCAATATTATTCTACTGTCACTGTTCAGATATGGAGATTGTCAGTCAAAGTAACACGTATGCTTCTCAGAGTCCTTCAAACTCATCTACTGTACTTGACCACATTTCTGAGATATGAAGTGTTTTTATGTCATGCTGCTTCATCCAGGCACTATGCCTGCATGATTATAGCTTTCCCAAACTGACCATAAACATCAAACATGCAGTATAAATGAAAAGTATTTTTAAATGAATCTCAAAATGTTTTCCCTTAATGATACCCTCAAGTTGTGATGTATATTCTGTATTTTCAAACGTGTCAAACATAATACAGATTTTCTACAGAGTGTGACACACACACACACAGGTGAGGAGACAGAGTAAGATCAATAACAGGTTTGCCAGGTAAGAAGGCTGTGAGTCCAAAATGTAGTTTGCTCAGTTACTTGCCAGTACAATCTGGAAGTAATTTTCTACCATGCAGGCACAGTTGCCACACATGTGTATAATGCATTATAACTGATTTCATAACAATGGAAACGGAACTAAAGGAAGCTTGACAAGCCCACTGGTCTGTAGCTACAGAAAAAGAATTCATCAGTCAAGCACCATAAAAACTAGAAAACTAGAAAGGAGAAGCAGAGTGGTCCAACGTTCAAAACAGAAGTCAGGGTGAACTGGAAACATCTAACAATTGCTTCTCACCTTCAGAAAACACACATAATGGGGGGACATTAAATGGTGGGCCATGTTTAATACTCCACCTGTGGATACAGTTATCAAGAGTTGTGATCAGAAGATCATTGATACCTGTCATGGCATCAACCTCAGAAGCCACTGGAGGGTAAGGAAGCAGCGTCAGCAGGGGAAGTAATTTGCTGATTTGGACAGAAAATGTAATCTGAGACTTTGTCTGTCATTGTGTGGTCTTGGGTCACTTGCTGCTCGGTCTCCTGTGAAAGCTTGTACAAGGGTGCTGGAATGGAGAGTGGCTGATTGTTAAATCTTGGATCCTGAGGGCCAATGCTGATTGTGCCTTATACTGATAACACAACCAATACCTTTAAAAAAATGTGCCACGCAAATATACCACGAACACTACACTACAAAGAACCCCATTATATTTCTGTTTTCACCTTAATTAACGTTGTCTCCAAAAAGGGGGTATCTGTCAAACCTGGCAACGCAGCCTCATTTACAACACCGGCTCACCTGGTAGCTCAGCTAGCCCGGGTGACATACACAGGGACCAAAATGGGTCCACAAACAAACAAAAAAACAAACAAACAAACGAAAAAACTCAGACAACGCAGAGAAAACAGACGGATAGACGGGCCGCGTTTTGAGGAAATGTGAAGATAAAGAGTCTGAGGAAGCAGCAAACGAAAATCAACACGAAGACGCCGAGGAGGGGACGAAGGGCCGACAGCAGGTGTTCTGAAGTAAAGAAGAAGCAAATCAAAAGGTACGAGACTTATCGGATGAGCACAAACAGTTTGAATAGACTTGGTCGGACGAATCTTTATTTGTTGTTTATTGCATGAACCCTGTGTGCTTAACACGCAGACAAACCTGCGCCTGTTTTAGATAAGGCGACTTGGAGCGCAATTTCCAAACGGCGCATCCAGCCGAGTGTTACATTTAAAGGTAAATGTTTGTGGGTGATTTTGTATTTTATCGTAAAAGTGGCTCTCCCCTTGGCTTTGCCTCGCCACAGCAGATCGTGTGAAAAGAATATTGACCCTCCTGGTCTAGATCATGGAAAACTGGACCTGCTCTTTACTCTGACATGTTTGAGGAGTCATGGAATTTTGACCATCCAGTTTGAACATACTTTGTGGTTTTTGATTAAAAAGGCCTCTTGTGTGGTGCTGCAGGCAAATGAAGTCTCCTTATATAACCACAGTAAATGTTGTTTCCATCTTCTCAGCAGTAGTCAGACACACTATTGATGGGTGTTGGCCTCTGCCAAGGTTGTCCCTTCAGAAATAATTTTTGTGATGTTCTAGGGATGCAGTTTGAAGTTTTAGGGCTCAATAATTTAATAAGGTTTTTGTCTGGATGAGTTGGGGAAAAAACGGATGGATGGTCAAACCAAGCACTGCTTCCCTTAATAGCCCAGATGGCACACATTGTACTGCAGTATTTTTAGTTTCTTCTTCAGGTCTTAGGCAACTTCTAGAATTAGCATCCAAGAAGATCTAAGGTTGGCCCTCTAAGGTATATCGGCCAGTTAATGATGGGGGAAAAAAACAAACAAACACAAAGCAGTATTGCCATCATCATGGTATGATATGATCTCAGTATTCTTGGAAGTTAAGTGTACAGTATTGGTCCGGTGTATTCCTCATATAATTGTTTTCAATCGTCTATCTCCCCTTCGAAATTTCCGCCATACCTGTCTTCCCCACATTCTTGCCCCCCCAACTCATTCTTTCCCATCAACTCTCTTCATTCTCCTGCCTTGCTTTCATGTCCATATGAGCTTTCCTTCCCCCATTCTACCTTCCATTTCCGCCGCTCTTTTTCTTCTCTTTATAATATTATTCCTTACCCACTCCATTCTCCTTCTTCAGCTTTGCCAGTATAAGGTACAAAACTCTGTTTTGCCCCTTCATCCCCCTCCTTCCTCTTCTATATCCCCTCTTTCTCCCTGCTGTCCAATCTTAAATTCCTCCCTCTGCCTGCCTTCTTTCTCTCTCACCCGCTCTCTCCCTGTCCTCTGTCCCCAGCCAGAGGTTAATACACTCCAGGATGGCATTATTTCCTCCCCGGCCTTCCAACAATATAAAAATTCAGAATGGACAGCTCAATCCCTCTTCCATCTCAGATTTGATTGTAATGGTATTGCCTCCTGTCCCTGGGAGGCCCCTGCCGCCTCACCAACCCAGCCTTTATGACACTAAATGGCCAGGCTACAATTTTTCCATCTATTCAAAAAATTCTGTTAATAACTCATTGCGAATGAGACGTCTGTACTCCCCGGACCGTCTGTGGCCAGGTCTCTCACCCCTCTGTTCATAGAGGTCACAATATACAGAAAAAAAAGATGCAGGGCTGAATCGCAAATGTAAAAGGTTAATTAATCTCTCTGAATTTACAATCCCCTTTCCCCATTCCCCTTGCACTCCAACTGACAGTCCCAAAGAGACAAAAATGTCATATTTACAACCTTGCATGGAGAAAGTGCTCGGCAATGCACAGCAGTCAAGCACACGTGCAGGCCTGTCCAGCCACTTTCCCTTCTCCCCATTCCAACTTTACAAGTGTACCCATTCATCACGTGTGATGGATTTATGTAATAAAACCCATTTCCTTTTCCCATACGATCCTATTAAATAATAAAATAATTATTTATTGATTATTCAAAAAGGTACATATGCGCGGTAATGGCTTTGTACCACACCACTGGACCTGCAATAAATAAAGCAGGCAGAGTGAGGGGTTGAGAGACAGAGAAGAATAAAGCTGAGAGAGGGAGAAATGAAGGGGAATGAAATGACTTTTCAACCACAGAAATCTGGATCCAATATGGCCTCTTGCAGCGTGGATCAGGAAGGACATTATTCAGTCTCATGAGGGAGCCTGACCTATGAATGGTTTTGATATAGTAAATGGAACATAGAAATTAAAATAGACAACTGCCCTGCAGTTTGGGGCTCGGATTGTAACATTTGTTTTGAATTGACAGGGATTTTCCCTGAGCCATAGTATCTTTCTATTACAACTCATCATTTCTCAGAGAGGGTTAATACAGATATACTGAGATGATTTCCTATGACCATCCAAAACAATTAGTTTTTTTTACTTTTTGTGATTAAAAGGATTTAGCTGCTTAATACTGATCAAAATTTTAGTTATGTAGTGAATGAGGCCCCCGGAAAGTAACAATGCTCTTCAAAATGAAGCACAAATTTAAAAATCTTTTTTATTTGGAAAAAAAATATCACATACAATACCACCACCTCTGATCATAAATAAATAATATGAAGAATAATTATCCTTTTATATTATTTATTCACCATCAGTATCATAATAAGACCCCTATCCCCAGTTGTGGTTCATTTAAAAAAAAAAAAAAAAGAGAGAGACAAATTTATGGCAGCCAGATATTACACTGAGGGCTTCTTAAAAAGCCATTTGTGTTTGTTCTTTCTTGGCCAAAGTGCACTCACTCTCCCCTGTCTTTTTCTGCACTTGTCTCAAGCCTCCTGCATGGTACAGAAAACAGATGCCATCTCGGCTATATTACTTCTCAGAGCACTCATATCCTCTCCCATGTTATTTTCTTTGATCTGCAAGGCTTGTATTGTATTGTAATGTATTTGTTTACTTTCAAAATATCCAATCTTGCAGTACAATATCCACTTTGCAGTCACAACAGCATTGGTCTATTATGCTTTTTTTATGGTTATGATTAGGACATCACAGCTTTGCTAAAATTTATGGAAATATTGCGATTGAGTTTTAAGTCCACAGACACTTCTGATGCGTTTATTTAGATTTCACAAAAAACGCCCGAACTTTCCTTATTTTCACCCTGCTTCTGTCACCTTAGTCCAACCACGGATGGGATTCTCTATATAAAGCCTGGTCCCTAGTTTGAAATGTACATGTTTTTAGCTACCTCAAACCCCTCTCCTGCCTCAAATTATCAATTCAAGCACATTTTCTGGTGCAGTTTAATTGTATAGAAACTCAACTTCTGGAATTGCTAATTAAAATGACTTTACCGTCAGAGGAGAGCTTCTTATCAATGTAGAGGGTCCATTTACATTCAGTAAACGTCCATTAAATGTGAAACAGGAGCTCAACCTGTAGGTATAGTACTACCAGCTTGTTAAGGAACTATTTTATAGAGTTTTATAGTGCATTTTTAGGAGTTTTATGCTATCAGCTGCAGTAAAATCCATTTTCCTGTTTCACCATATGAATTAATGCATGGTTCATGTGACTTTAATTGGAGCTGAAAACACAGATCTTTTAGATGATTTTTAAGTTAGAAAAAAATTTTATTTCAGGGGTTCCATCTCACCTGCTTTAAATATTCAATGGTTTTCTTCGTCTTATTTTATAGTAAGCTAATTAACTTTTAGTTTTGGGCTGTTGGTCAGACACCTTGGGCTTTACAAAGTTGTGCTGGGCATTTCGTCAATGTTCACTAATATTTCATTGTCAAAATTATGAATTCAATAATCACAAAGGTTTTGCCAGATTATAGCTCCTGTGGAAAAGAAATATAGTTTGTTGCTCTCAGTTTTATGCCATTCTATCCCCGATTTTACATTGTAGGAGAAAGAAAACTTATTCATGACACAGATTATGAAGAATTGCCCCCCTTTAGTCCCTCACAATGAAAGCAATTTTAGAGATTGTGGCATCCCCTGAATAGACATTAACCTTTGTACATATGAAATTGGAATGAATTATAATTTTGCGCAACTGGTCATGATTCAAAACTACATTAATGAACAACATCACTGCATCTCTTATCGTGACTTCTAATGTTTCAAATGGAGTAATCCTGTGTTTGCTTTTTATAATATATCGCATTGCTCTTGCTCCCTCTCTCTTTCTCCCACACACACACAGATTTGTTAAATCAATTTGTTGGGACACAGGTCATAAGCAGGAACAACTGAGTAGGTGGGACTGAGGCAGGCACAGTCTTTTTTATGAGCAGCCAGGAGGGGGAAGCATCCCTCTTTGCAAGTGTATCTAGAAGAAAAGGAAAGAAAAAGTAATTAAACAAACAATTTACCAGGAACTGTGTGTCTTCTTATCCAATCTAACATACTTACTTTAGTTCTAATACATATAGACAGAAAATGGGGGGTGGGGGGTTGTTTCTTGTTTCCTCAGTGACGGTAAATGACACACATGTTTCATTGCCCATTCATTTAACCTGCACTGTGTTTATGAGGAGAAAGGGATTGAGAAACAAATTACGTAGTGTCATTTAATTAGGAGTTTTGCTGTGAGCAATAATCCCGTTTTTTTCTCATAACCTTTAACTACTTAATGGATTTGAGCAGCTATTACCTTTCAAGATTTCTGGTTTTAATTATTTGGAGTATTGTCACAGATATGAAATGTCAATCACACACCAGAATTAATGCTGTGGTTTGTGTCTACATATTATTTACTTATGGATTGAAGCTGGAGGAGTTCTCTCAGCTGACAGGTTTGCAAACAACAACAAAATTGTGCAATATGCAAAATTTGTTCTGTGACCTATTATGCTTTTCCCATAAATATATCTTTATGCAGGTTTTTACAAATCCATGTAAGAGATTATCTTATTTACACTATTTACATTACTCTGTGTAACACCGATGGGAATCATAGATCAGATTTTGATAATGATAATTTATTATTAACACAATTAATCGTTTTCCTCCATTGGTATTTGTAATGGAGGTGTGCATGTGTAAAAATATAATCGGAGAAGAATGGTTGTGTGTGTGTGTGTGTGTGTGCCCCTGATCATGTTTAGGCAACACTGAAACAGAGGCTGACAGAGTTCGCTTAGTTTCCCCTGGAGGATATCACAGTTCTCTGCCAAGAGACTAACCCACGTGCTGTGACACTAGGCCCGAATGGATATGAATATCACCTTAAATGCATGAGCCATACGAGGTATGCTTGATTTATTTTGCTAGACATGCAGAGGGCCACCAGGACATGCTTTCTGAAGTTAAATCCTCACTGCTCCTATGTCGGGAGGCTGCCTACCTGTGCAAAATATTTCATATATATTGTGAATGTTTGAGTGGACAGAGAATGTAAAAGAGGAGCACCCGATATAGCTTGTGGAAGGTGATAGTTTCACTTGAGGATCTCTCTGAAAATGTCTGGGAGGATAAATGAAACGCATCCCAAGCAGTTCACATACACAAAATCTTATTCAAATAGATGTTTTCACCCAGGTTTGACACAGCTCTTAGCCTGGCGTGTTGGCTCCTTAGACCCCCCCCATGGCATGGGGCATGTAATCATCCTGAAAGTCTCTCCGGGTGTCTGCACTCTCATAAAGCAGGAAAATGGATTGTGTGGCCCAGGAAGGGAAAATGAAAGAAAAGGAGAATGAAATTACAGACCTGGCTGACTGCACAAATCATGCATATGATGTTTTATGGCTTGCCAGAAGAATTCAACACCTGTGGATCACAGTAGCTATAATTGTACACGAACGCACCAGGATGGCTGTGGGAGGAGAGTTGTGGTTTGGGTGTCACTGAATATGTGACTGACTGTGTTTGAGGTGTTTGTGTGTATGCAAGTGTGCTTTTCTTGGAATGGCCAGGCTGTAGAGACTGAGGAATGAGGAGGGAAAAAGAAAGCTAAGGGGCCAGTTGTTCACTTCTTTAGTACATCCTGAGTGAGCTGCACACAGCCCACATGGCTCACTAAAGGCGGCTTCATTTACCATCGTAATTACCCCGTTTATTTACCCTATTTGCTTCAGTGGTGAAACGGAGGCCTATTCATCAGACATCTCCACAATTTGGCTTGGCTTTAGTGTTTTTCATTTACTTTAATTAAACAAGGCAATAAATTATAAATCACAATTGGTGTTACCACTGTCTCTCTTTGAATTTCGGCCAGACTGCCACACCTGTTGCTAAAAGTCACAGCTCATGAGAAGGAACCTTTGATCCAGTTTATATTTTCCACTATATTATCCATTAATAATAACTTTAGCCGTGTCAGTTTTTTCTTCAATTTGCCTGATGCCATTTTTTTCTTTTTTGTTTTCATCTTTTTTAAACTTTTCTATGACTGCAAGTGTTTCACCACTTTCTTCAAAACTACACAAATAAAAAAAATGGAACACAGAAAGGCAAAATCCTAAGTGATATGACAACATAGAATATCACAGTCGATCTCCTCCTCTTCTCTCCAACCTCTCCGCTGTGGATGCTGATTCTTGAGTCAAATTGATTACACCACTCCATCTGCATTATGACTGGCCTCCTCCTGTGTTTGCTGCCTCTGCCTACAGCACAGAGTTAGTGTACAATTACATATAGTTTAATATATCTGCCTGAGCACCTTTAAATAAGCATCACAAGTCCACAAGGTGATTTGTCTTCCAGCCCCATTACTCCATTGAACATCTTGATAGCCAGGGATCGCTCCGAGCTATGTTTAAGCATTAAATAGTGTATTATTATTTCACATAAATCAAGCCGAGATGTTAGGGGGGCATTCATAAATTTTGCATTTCTCACAGACAGTATTTTAAAGCCTTTCTCTCTCTCTCTCTCCACCGCTCTGAATTTTGAGACTAAAGCAATTCTGCTCACTGCACTTGATAGTACATTAAAGATGGGCATATCAGGGAGGTATATTCAAAACAACATGTAATCCAGTTTAGATTAACTTTGAGTTGCTCTAGCACATTCATCATAGCACTGTTTCCATAAACAGTGTCAGAGCTTTTGTCAGTGATGCAGCTGGATAAACGCAATGCAACCATCAGGAAACATATTTTTATTGCTATGAATAATGTGAGTAAATACTAACAAAAAACAATTTACCATCATATTTTCACAATTAACAACCAAGTCTCCTATCTGTGTTGAATGACGCAAGACATAAAATGACATTTAAAGGTGAAAGTTGTGTATGCTGAGCCCCTCCACTATATTAGTTCTCTGTTTATACAAAATGTCCACTTGAAATGGCCTCACTCAGGAAACTGGATGTCAGCTCCACACGGCGGCAGGAGAGCTGCCAATGTTTTAGTCAGGCTGACAACATGCTCCCTTTTTAGCTCACTCACCTTTCAAACATAAAGCTACAAAAAGTGACAAAATAAGGAGGAAAGTACACTTGAAGTTGTTTTTGGGTACTCTGAGGACACCTTGCACATTTGTTTCAATTTCCTGTCTTTAGTCTGGTTTAGTAATTGGTGCCAATATACAAGTCAGGGACAATAGGGTTGAAGATGAGATGTTGGAGGTTTGTCAGGATCTAAAGGAAAGCTGAGGATATTGTTCAGTATTGTATAATGTACATGTGATGGGTCACATGAACAATATACAATACAGCTCAGTCAGTTTGCTCTGGATGTACACGGAATATTCTCTTCAGTCTTATCAGTTAATTTGCACTAAGCAATATATTAACAGCCGCATATCTTTGACAAGTATGTATGCTTACTTAACTTAAGTTAGAGCCATTTCTTTAGAATTAATCCACTCATTTGCTCTCGGTCAGATATGAAATATTGATTTGTAAAATGCTGCAAAAAGAAAAAAAAATCTAATATGCTTCAGAAGTTAAGCCTTTCATATTCTAACATCACATTACCTCAACCATTCAGTGCTACTGAAATGACATGAGTAGCAGAAATTCATATTAACATAAATCAACCTGCCCGAACATTTTTAAATAATGCAAAAGTCTCATAAGTTTGACGTGTGTATGGTTTACTAACTGTACACCACAATTAAATATCATTTTCACTTTAAAACATGTTTAGCATTTTCTACACATAATAATTATAGGACCCACTGGCCTGGGGGCTTCAGTGCCGCAACAAAGTCAGTAAAAAAAAAAAAAAATCATGTAAATGTCATTGCAAATTGGAAATTGCCTAGATGCCAAAACAGCAAGTTGAGGATTTCAGGGGTTAGAAAAAATGTCTTTGAACTAGTTTTTGCTTGCAGAAAATATTGCTCCTGGGTTGATATTCTTTCTGAAGTATTTCATGGCAATGAGAATTAAGAAATAAAGCGCAGTGCCAAATGATTCAGTGAAAAGATGGCAAACACCTACAGGTATTCTGTTCACATGACATCACCCTGTGTAAAATTGACAACTTCATGTTTTTTTTGTTTTTTTTTTTTACCTTTTTGAAACTCGGTAGGTTTATAAAAATTCCTTTTCAAGAGAATGAAATGAAAGTTATGGACAATATCAATTGAGAAATTCTGACATTATGTGAAGCAAATAGAAAAACTAATTTAGTTTAACTTTATATATGTGATGATAAATATAATTGCTTTGGCTTCACATTGTATTCACGTTTTTTTTTTTTATTTTTTTCAAAGCACAAAAGAGCCACATCAATGTAAATACGGATGAAAGCTCTGTCTTTCCCTATCCCTCACTTCATCATTTCTTTCTTTGGAAGAATGTGTCTCCTGGCCTTGACATGCGTGGGCTGCCTGTGTATTTCCCGTTCATTGCACCCCCACCTCGGCACACGAACTGGAAACTTTGCTCCTGTCATCTCCCTCTCTCACGATCACTCTGCTTCTTCGACTTACACATACTGAGCATAGACTGGCAAGAATACCTGGGAGGATAAATGCTTAGTTAAATTAAATAAACATAATCCAGACATGCTCCATACCGGCCTGTCTGTCCCACTGATTTCATCAATGAAGAAGTGCAAAGATTAGATGTCAAGTGAAAGGCTGGCGGCAGATGAAAGGATTCTCAGCTCTGATGATAAATATAATTTTTATCAGACATCAGTTAATCTGTGATTTTACTGAACTGCTTTCATTGCTTCCTTTTTAATTTTTTAATGACAACAATATATGATTCATCCATTTCCACACCTGTTTCTGCTATAAAAAAACCCCAACCCAAAACAAAACAACAACCCATTTCTGTTGTGTGCTTACGCTGAAGAAGTAATAAGTTAATTATGCTTTATGTCTTTTTTTTTTTTTTTTGGCACTCACTCGCAGTTTTGGAAAGCTGCATTTATCTTTACAATGTAAAAGAAGATATTGCACATACGTCAACACTGTTCTGGCTCTGCACCTTTTCCCGTCAGTGTTACAGCTTGCAAAAGTGTTTCGTGAATGTCTGAAAATTGCATAAACACAAAAGTAAAGAGTAACCCCCGAATACTTCTCACTGCTCCCTATCCTCTGATGTCCTCTCATGTTAAAACAAAGCATCTGTCTGTCTATCATCTAACCATAAGCGCTCTGGGTGGGGCAGGATTCCAGTCTTTTGAAGTGAACTTGTCATGGGAAATCTGCATCACTGGGGCTCAGTGCAATCACAGGCTCAAAATGAATTGTGTGCGGTGCACCACTTCAAACATTCTTTAGACACTGCATTATGGGATGAACTTTTGCAATACCCGTCATTGCCTGTGTACATATTGGCACATGCACGCACTGTAAAAATTCTATATATGTGTTATGTATATTCAATATATATATATATTATATGCATTATAGTGTTTATTGTGTTCTCATGCATTTGCATGCTTGGTCTCATAAATCATCAAATACAGAAATCTCACTTTATTTCCTGGAAACTGTATCAATTCAGATATTTATATATTTACAGATGTATAAAATGGTATTTTAATGTGTATTGACAAGTAACACCCCCTCGACCCTCCAAATGAGCACACACACACACGCACATGCAAGTATACATGACTCCAAACAGACTGCAGTAACACAACATTAAGCGGTTTTCTCTTCTCTGTTATCTCCAGCTTCCTTTTTGCCCTTTGGTTAAACATTCTCTTAGCATGCATGATCTCATTTAACTTTGATTTCCTCTTTTTCCAGGACGGCATCCTCGATGGTTCCAATTTCCAGCCCATTCCCCAATTTTCAACCCCAGTGACAGACAACACACGCCGGAATGTCTGTTTAGCTAAAGAAGGGAATTGGTAAGTGATGATTTTCAATGCTCTTTAAGATAAAAAGGCGAGTTTGAGGCGGAAACAGATTTTCCTGGGCAGAGAGCAGGAATCTTGCTGGTGCTAATTTGAATGTGCTGTCATAGTATAGCTGTTATAGCTGTATACCACATATCTTATTTGTGTCATTACACTCCAGGAAAGATAAACATCCGCAGACAGCGATTATTTTGACAGAAATGACAAACAATTTTTAACTCAGTGAAAGTTTTGCGACTTACTATTTGCGGTGTGAATATCAAAACAAGCAACAAAACAAATGTTTTTGTGTCTGAACTCCAAAGTGTTTGCGTTTGGACAAGAAGTGAAAGAAAATAATATTAGATTTATTTTACTCATGTTGCAACATTTTTTGGGCAATGTATAAATGCTATGCTGAGTTAGTTTTATTTGCTCCAAAATAAATGAAATTCGAATGAGAATCTTACCCATGTTCATAATAATGTGACTAATATTTAAACATTTTCTTAGAACAAAAATAACATGCCCCTGCCTGAAATAAAAAAAATAAATAAATCATTTTGTATAAAGCCATGTGCGCTGATGGTGCCTGCCACAATCTAAATATTGATGTAATTTGATTAACCTCTTGAGTGTGGTGAGTGTGTCCAGCATGAAGGACTTTTTGTTGGTTGAAAAGAACAGCTCATTGTTGTGCTTTAAGTGGTTTGTGTAATCCCCTATAACCAATACCATGAATCCAAAGGATTCTGAAAATCTGTTTTCAGCACATTTTGAGTAGGGGCAAACCTGGAAATTCTCTCTCTTTCTCTGTCTGTCGCTCTCTCTCTCTCTCTCTCTCTCCCCAACTCTGTCATGAAACAGAGCTCCCCATTTCCATATCAAACGGATTAGTTCCAAGACCAGGGAAGTAGGAGTAATGTAAGTAACCGTACAAATTTAAATATAGGACATCAAAAACATTGTTAGGCATTCATTTATTTTTAAGCAGTTCTGGCTTTCTGTGTCTCTCTGTGAAGATGAGATGAAAATGTATCTCTTCAATTTTGTTTTCATTTTACTTTGAAAGGTGCTGAACACCGCAGTATTTCAACATTTCCTGTGCACTGTGGCATCCTGCTGCTCTTGTATGCTTTGCCACGTTTGTTGGAATAAATGTGTCACATCAAGCGATGCACTTGTTCGAAATGCAACATCAAAATTATTTCAAGTGGGCAGCATTAGCGTGGAATGATTGTTTTTTGGACATTTCTCCAGAAGCAGACTGGTGGACTCCTGTCTCCTGTGGCATTGATGCCAGCTGGCACGTCACAGTCACTATTCAACACATGATTCATACTGTATTTCAACATTTTTTTTTTTTTTATTATGTCTAGATATATAATAAACAAATGTGCTGAACTTTCTGGGTATATTGTAACTGCATGTACAGGCCTGCTCACAAATCTCACAACAGCAGTGAAAAATTATCTCCTAAGTGTGTCGACAGACACAGAATGAATACTGAGTAACTACTTTAACAGACGGTTCCACACTTGCCAGACCAGCAGATTTGCCTTTTAAATTGAGACCATGAATTCCTATGTTTTTAATTTTCTGACATTATCTGCCCATAGCTCATTGGAATTAAATGATTCCTATAAATCCTACTGATTTAAAAACAGCCGGGTGTGATGCTTTAGACATGACAAAAGTTTGGTGTATTTTATTATTAAAAATTGTTCGTCCAATTCACATATTCCCAACAAGTAGGACACAAAATATAACTTAGTATTACAAAAGCGCGAAACATTTGGTTTATTTTGAGCGGGACAAATGCAGAGGTCAGCTTATCCTTGAGTGTATTTACATGTGAAATGTGAGTGAATCATGAAGAGATTATTCAGCAGTCTGTGTCCTGCTGACTGATCTGACCCGCCAGTAGCTCCCCATCCGGATGAAGAGATGGATAGATGGATGTCTGCCTCTGCTTCCTCAGTCCTTTATGACTTGGCTTGTCTCTCTCTAATTGAAAAAACTAGCCATGCCATGTTGTTTTAGGATTTGTCCCTTTATAATGCGGCTTCAAAACAGGAAAACCAATAGTGGGAATAGCCCCCCAAATATAATTAATTTTGTGGGGGCAGGGTGTAAGGGAGGGACGGAGGGGATGAGGTGGAGGGGGTGGGGGGCTATTATTGCAGGAGGAAGAATTCTAATCAGTTGCAGATTTCTTCCTGTTTGGTTAGCGTGACCGTGGCCAATTACCAGTGAACTCTGTGTTACAGTTTCACTTCCTGTGCTACCCAGAGAATGGACTGAGGCCGGCACTGCAGAGCCTGGCAGGAATAGAGAGAGAAAGAGCGAGGCGGAGACAAGATATGGAGAGAAGAGATAAAGAGAGAGAGACAAAACGAGGCACAGCAAGGATGAGACTGCCGAAAGTAAATAGAGCAAGGGAAGAGGGGGAAAAAAAACAAGAAAAAAGGGGAGGAAAATCTCTAGCCGGATCTAAGGTGCACAGGCATGAAGACACATACATCCTTTATCCACCTAATGTGGAACATGACGTGGTTTACAAAGGAAATGAAAGGATTTTGGATCTGACTTCTCATGCTGGTTCAGCTGTTCTCAGGTAAAGGCTGAAACTGCAGAGCAAGAGAACAAACTGAAGTCACAAATGCAATAATGCATAACTCAATCATTGCAGCGATGTTATCGAAAGACACAATTTGGCATTGCTGTTTTCCCCTAAATCGAATTAAACCACTGGACTAAACAACTGAATGACAATTGCTAAGGCATACCCGAATTTGCATAAAGTGTCTTTTTTTTTTTTTTCTTCTTTTTTTTTCTCCAGCGTGTATAAGTAATTCAATATGTCACGGTGCCTCCTGGGAAAGATCTCCATGCTTATTAAGCCAGATACTGCTTTTGCTAAAGGCTTGCCAAGCCAGTAGTTTACACCATATTACAACAACATGCTCAACATATCGGTCATGATCTTTTCTCAAGCTTTTTTTGGGACCTTGGTAACTTTTTTTTTTTTGTGTGTGTGTGTGTTGTGTCTACTACAGAGACAATCCCCAGAAATGGATAAGATGGAAAAACGTAACTGAGGTTTCCATCCACAATCACTTCCGACCTGACCTGCCAAACGCTTCCCTTTGGCTTGTTAGTCACTTCTCGATTCTCTCACTGTCTTTTTGCTTCTCTAGAGGGGTCTATTCCCATAGTTTCCCCCTGTAATAGTTTTTTGGCATATTACTCTCCCCAATCCACCCCAGAGGCCTCCCATAATTGACTTTTGATGTCATTGTTTAGTTGTAGAATTACAGAATTGGTGCACATTGGGAACAGGCAATCGGGATTGGCAGTGCAACATTATTTCATTCATTTGAGTCAGTGATGGGCAACTTTTCCTTCCCTGCTACTCTGAATTGTGCAATTTTGGAAAATGATGTTGGTCAGTTATGTGAAGATTTTTACAATATAGTATATTCCTCCTTTAAACTATATTGCATAATATGTTACTGCCAGTAAATTAGTTTGTGATCATTGCTTTTTTTTTTTTTAAAGAAAACATAGATCATTTCGCACTGCTATATCTAACAGTGATATTTATGACACTGTTGATGGAAGTAGTTTGAGTGATCAAGAATGTATTGATATTGGGACTGATAAGAAAAAAGTTCCTTGTCAGTGGTAATTTCTTCAGGAATCTGTTTTAAATGACGAAACAGATGGCATAACATTTATTACCATTATTCAGCATGGTTGAACATAGCTAGAGGGGCCTGATACTGTAGCTATTGCAAATGGAATAACCTAGTCAGTAGATAATCAATGTTTAAGAGATGATGAACATAACTGGCAGTATAAATGTGAGTTCCCTAGGAAGCCTGTTTTACACAGACACGCACACCGAAAACCGCACACCACACACCACACACTCATACACACTGAATGAGAAATGGTTGAAGAGCTGTACTGTTGAGTGTGAACTCGAGGGTCGGAGTCACTAAACTAATCCGAGTACCACAGATTCCCACTTCCTGCCACATCTTTTGCTGCAGCTGCCTGGGATCATTTCACAAACACAAGGTATTCCTGGAAGAATTGATTCTGTTAGATAGTACATTGATCACACACATCGCCCGCAGACAGAAGATGGCTTTACAAGCAATAAGATGGGAGACAATTATATTATTTTAGTGAAATAAGACAGAGTACAAGTAGCGAGTGCCAATAGCCCAGGCGGGGAGGTGTGTGTGTGTGTATGTGTGTGTGTGTTAGGAGGTGGGGGGGTGGGCACAAGCGGCCTCCTCTGTGGCTGCCTTGATGTGTTTGTGCTCCATTCTCAAGTGGCACGGTAATCCACTAAACTTTCCTCCACCCGCTTCTCTCAATGCAATCAGGATGCGAAGGCTCACCAGTGATTGCGTTCATTTGTAAAAGCATCCAAGCCAAAATTGAACCCCAAGGCTGATAAACTATAAAGATGCTGATCAGATCGTGGCTAAGGAGTCCACACTTGAGGGCACGAGATGTCAGGGCTGGAGCCAAAAGAGCAATGACTCTGTATACCTCACTCGGAGCCAGGCGGCAGCCCCGGAATACAAACAAGAAGAGAGACAACACATAAAAACGACAACAAACTGCAGTAGGATTTTTCATCCCGCAGCGTCTTTCAGTGAAAGAAGGTATTATCTGTTCAGGAGATTAGTAATTTTTCAACTGGCTTTATTTTTTCTTTCTTTTTCCTTTTCTTTTCGTCAACTCTGTTGGTAACATTTATTGTTTGAGCTTTAGCTAATGCATTATATTTTATTGATGAGCGCGATGCGAATTTCATAATGCATCTCAAGAAAAGTAGGAGAACAAAAGAGGCACTGTTCGGGCAAGTCTTATGTTTATAGCCTTACGACAGAATATTCTAAACAATTTATCAGAATGAAAAGGATACATAACTCTGGAGCTCCAATGCATCTCATTTTTATTGCACACTTCATGTGGCTGTCTGTTGTCACCACTCTTAAACAGTTGGTGCAAGTTTATGTCTGGTTTTCTCACAGCTATCGAATTGGCTCTAATAATAGGCCAGCGTCAGTACATTGCACACATGCACACTTGTCTGCCTCAGATGAAGCACAAACAGGACAGACAGACAGAAAGAAAGAGAGAGAGAGAGAAAGAAAGAAAGAAAGAAAAAAAAAAAAAGAAAGGGAAGATCTGAGGATGTTTTTTTCTTCTCCATCCTCATGGCCCCAGTGCGTTGAATGTCAAAGAGCAGACAGCGGGAGACTGATTCCATGAAGCAATGTGAATGGGACTATTGAAGACCTGCTTTGATTGACAGCTCTTCCTCTCTTGCTCTGCCCTGAGGGTGACTGACAGTGTGGTTCATCTCACATTTTGTGACTGAGCTAATCCAGTAAATTCCAACCAGACGCAGCACAACTCAGCAGAGACCTCCCGCTCCTTTCCCAGGTGGAGTTTTTATTTTATCTCTTCCTCCCCAAAATAAATATGTTTTTCCATCTGTGGCACCAAAAACAAACCGAGGGGGGGTACGGGTGTGTTGGGGGGGGGGGGTTAACGCAACTATAATTAAGTGTAAGTACATAATTAAGCAAGTTACAAAAAGTGCTAGTTTTCAATGAATTAAAATGTAGACTAATTACATATGGGAATTAGCCTGCTGTTGTGTTAGTGATTAATACTGTCATAGGTTACTGTCTCAATATGCTGCCAATTGGAAATGGGATCACCTTACTGGAACAATTGATCTCTTGCCAAGTTCAATAATTAATTGACTCAACAATCACTGACACACAACTGTCTCATACCTTGTCCCACATGCCCACAAGGTGTGCCGCTCGTCCTCTCGACCTTGCACCTGTATTTTGATGTGTGCCGGTTCCCAGAAATTGCTTCCGCCGCACGCTGCAGCTGGCTTTTCAAAGACAGGCACAGAAACGAAGACACAAGACCACGAAAAGGAGAAAAAAAAAAAAAAGGACAACACAACATAGAATTTACTTACAAGACCTCCACCCCTGTTGTAGGTTGTGCAAGCATGACTGCATAAAGTTACTGCAGCGTGCCTCTTGATAGCTGTGACCTACATTAGCGCAGTTGCCCAATAAGGAGCCGATTGTGAGAATTATTTGACACTTTCATTAATCATCATTCCTAAATGATCACTCTGTGAGGGTATGCATTTAGGCGTGATTAATTGCAAGCAATGAATTACCTGCCTTTTTCAGGAGGTGTGTGTTAACCTCAAGTCGGAGCAGTGAAACCCAGACTGGTTAACTGTGTCAGGCGAAGTTAGGAAGAGATCATGATGAGAATCAGTGAAAGACCCCACAAGGAATCCCACTGTCACCAGTAAACTGAGACCTCAAATAGTAAAAATGCATGAGAATGGAATACATATTTAAAAATTTTATCTAGAGATGAAGAAAGGTAATGAATAATACACTATCACTTATTATCACTATTATTAACCATAACCCTGGCTTTGGTTCCTGAATGTAGACAGCGCTTTTTTTCACAACTTGTAAGGTTCTTTGTGCTGAGAAAATGACACAACTCTATGATTAAGAAGCCTTTTCAAAACCATTTACTTAGAAAAAAGGAAAGTGTTTATTTATGTTATATACACAATTTCTCTTCAGCGACTAAAAAGAAACATTGTCGTTCTCCAACTTCATGCAGTTGGCTCCTGTGTTGTGTCTGAGCAGAACCTAGTAGACAATACCCCAGTGTGTGAGATCAGGTGTTGGCCTCATAAGCCTGATGAAAGCCTCACCAACCAGTTGTGACAATGGCGAAGTGAGATAATAGCCCACCAAGACGTGCCAAGGATGACTTGTGTGAGCGTCGAGCCTGCGCGAGGCATTGCGCACTCTTAATGGTATGCTTTTGAAGTCGGAGAAACTGAAGAGGTGTGGTAGACTTTGTCTGGTCCACCTCACTGTGCTGCATCATTAGATCCCTGTTTATGCTCAGAAGGACTTCTCCGAACATGGCGTGGATATTTTATATTCATGACATTCAGATCCACAAAACGTGACCACATCCTTTGAAATAAAAACAAAGAATAAATCTCCAATGAAAATACAGTGTATCCCATGATTCGACTTGTGCTTCAAAGCTAATGCACGAGAATCAAATATATTGTTCACATACGTAAATGAGCCCTTATAATTACATGATTTTATGCACAATTCAAATTCAAATCATTCCTTCTTGACACAGCCAATACATCTGTCATGTGGCTCTTCGTTTTTTTTTTTGTTGAATAATTAAAAGAAGAAATAGAGAAACATACTAATGAGAGAACCTTACTTGAGGGCTTTGCTGCTCTACTGACTATCATATTAATGTATTCCTGTGTGAATTAAACGCATCATCAAACACCTAAGTTCCCCCCATATTTTCCTCTGAAGACGAGCGCTGGACACCGGTGTCTACCTTGCCCTCTGCAAAAATTAAGGGCGTTCTTCATTATTACACCTCTTGTGATTACTTGATAATAGCCATGTACTAATGGTCCCCCCTGTAATTTGACGAAAACACTGGAAGTTCAGCTTTTTATGAAAATGACATTGTTTCGGTCAATGATTAAGTCATTAAGATATGTCAAAGTGAGTATAAAGTGATATGTAGATTTAATACTCCTCACTGACTTTGCCTTTCTTTTATCTTTACACCCGCAAATACTTCATATTTGTACTTTTGTATTGATAAGTGAGCGTGCACTCTCTCTGCGCATATGACTTTTTTCATCTTATTTTCATATTTAAACAAAACATCCAAAAAGTTTGGAGGTCGATTATCTTGTTAACACCAGCCGTCAAATGTGGGATCGCTCCCTCTCCTTTTCCGCCTGGAGCTCTGTTGCCTGCCAGTGTAATCTGTTTCTGACCTTTCTCCACCTCCTTGAACCTCTCTCTATTGCTCCCTCCTTCCATCCCTCCGTTCGTGCATCCCCTGTCCTCTCTACTCACCGCAGACTGACAGTCATCGGAGCTCTTCTCTCGCAGCGGCTGACAGCTTGAACTGGCTAATTAAGGCAAATTGGGAGCGGGAGACTAAACTGAGCAAGCAGAGTTATTTTAGAGGCCACTTTGTGACAGAGCAAACGTGTTGGCTCACGCTCCAATGGCTTCTACAGTTTGAAGAAAATACGTCAGATTTAACAATAATAATACACCATGTCTCACAGAATGTGCCACAAGAGTTTAGAGATAAGTTTGTTTAGTTTTTTTTTTTTTTGGAATAAGAATGAGCAAAATCAGGTTTTTAAAATTCTCACGCAGTTGCCAAACAAAGGCACAGAAAGTACAAAGCAACAAAGCGTGCAGTTAAGGTGGGTCTGAAATGTTAGTTTGAATATTTTGAATAGATTTGCCCATAGCTGTTAGAGAGCAAAGCAGGCAATGTGTGATTGATCACGTCCCACAGGGGCGACAGCCAGCATGCCATTTATACACAACAAACGGTGTTGGCTACACTAAACTAAGCTCACACAACCTATGCAGATAGCACAGTCTTTCATTTTAACATGTGCATACTAAACCTGGCTGATAAACGATTTGCCTAGCAGCATTTCCGTCCATATTTTATCACAGCAGACAATGCTCAGTGGCGTTGCCAGACTTGGTGTATATCCAGTATTCAGGCAAAAAAGCTTCTCCTGAACCCTTCAACAGCTTGGCTCTCATAATTAACTTCCACAGGACTGATGGGAGCCTTAGTCAGAGGCAACAGGAATAGAATACAATGGAATCGAAGTGAAGGTACAAAAGTTGTAGAAGATGTTAAAAATAATTATAATAAAAAAAAAAAAAAAGAATACAGGCAAACAGCACAAAGACAAAGATTGCATTTGACAGAGGTCTTGGACCAGTCATGCTTGAAGATTATTCCTTGTTGTGCAGATAACCTCCATCATAGAGAAAGCTCCTGTTGAGGGCAGAAATGGCTGGAAGGATTAATGAATGTTTATACTTAAAGCTCTGAAATTGCCAAACACGGTGAAAACCTCTAAGCTGTGGCACGCCGGCAACATTTTAAACCAGTGTTCTGAATATGGCATTTATGCCAACAAATATGAGCAAGGTAGAATGTTAACTGTTTTAACCAGAGGCTACAACGTCTGGTAAATCTGGAGCTCCAGTGATCTTTTTCTTCCCCTCTCTACACTGTTTTTAGTCAAACTGACTTTTTTTTTTTTTTTTTTTAAAGAATGGCTTCCAAATTTGAAAGTGTCACATGAAGTAAACAAATGTAGTAGTCACAGCTCAAAATACCTAACACAGTTACCAATTTACTTTTTGTTCATTGTGTTACAAGTTTCTTTTATTTGAATACATATGAGTATTCATATAACAGCAGAGCAGCACTATATATTAATTTTGAGAAACAAATCATCCACAGGACCTTTCACTAAAACATTAACTCATGAAGACAAAGTATAGGGTTTACACTATGTTAAAAAAATAAACCAAAACAAAACATGTATACTACATTTATACAAGTATATATATAAATCAAGCCAGTGAGTTAAAACATGCATTCACACTGTTATTATGCAGTTAACTGACCTGGTCCTTGTTTGCACACAAGGTATGAGTGTATGCAGACATCAGAGCAGATCTCTAGGTCTCTGCTCTTCCTCATTCTAACCTTAACCAGACACATCTTCTTCCAGCGGCCCCAGGTGACTTCTGACTCGCTCTGATTGGACAGCTCTCGTGCGTGCTTTTTGTTAAAAGGGATCATTAATAGCCCACGTACGACCTCTGACCATCCCTTTAAATCATTAGCTGGCCAACTGATGGTTTCTATTTACCGTCCCCATAGGAGATCTTAAAGAGGAAGGACGATTTGTTATTGTAAGGATATTGTGACGCTGGATTTGATTTGTAGTATTTAGTTAGTTGCTGAGATATTCAGTCAAAGAAGCTTAAACTGATGACATAGCTTTTCATACTTAAAAAGCAATAAGTTGTTGCTGAATGAAGATGAATATAGTGCTTGCATACACATAAAAAGTTGTTAAATATTAGGGCTACCTCTGCCCAAGGTTGGTTAAAGCCATTGTTGTTCATGTTTATTATGTTAATAAAATTATTTAAATATGTTACAGTTGTTACAAATGTTAAACTTAACGTTGTTAACATCAGTGCTGCGTTAAGTTACAGAGAATTACAAAACCATGATAGTAGTTTTTTCAAGCACATCATTGTGAGCTGCCCAGTCCCTGACTGCACATATTGGTCCAGGCTATCTAATGACAGGGGAAATGGGCACGCTAACATGCTAAGGAGCTAACACTGGGACCTATTTATATGTCTCATATTTAAGGTGGACAAAATATACAATCTTGAGGTGGTCCTTTACTTCCTTTCTTTTTCAGGAATCAACTTTCCAATTAAATGTAGTTGCCTAAGCGTCCTTTCACTACTAACATTTGATCTGGAGAAGTAATATTATAGATAAATAAATTGATTCATCAACTGGATTGATCGATGAACATTACGAAAAATGTTTGCTTACATATGTGTGTCTATTTGTGTTTTTACCTGTGTGTCTAAATGACATGGAGGGGGAGCGGCAATTCCATAACCTATCAGCCAAATCCGACTGCTGGGCGCAAAGTCCATTTGTCACATCACGGTTTTGTTATTGCTCTGCCTCCACAGAGAAAAAGCGCTGCCTCATCCGGTGAGGGTACCACATTAGATATGATTGGGAGAGAAGAGCTGCTACAAAGGAGAAGTGTGATAAAATGTGTGTGTGTGTGAGAGTTACTGTGTGATGCCATGTGTTTGTTTGCCTCATGTGTGTCTATGTGCATGTGTGCTTTAGGAGGTTTGTATGGGAGGTGTATCGGGAGGATACCTGGAGCCTTGCCTAACCGCCCTATGCCTAAATCATGTGTCCAAGTTGTTTCCAATAAACTGTTAAATTTGATAAAGAGGTCTGGTATTATATAACAAAGCCCCGGGGGCATCAGGACCTCTACTATCATGAATATATTTTGCCTGATAATAATGCTGTAACTTCAATCGCTGCCACAGGAAAAACTACTGCCCTCCTGGAAATCAAGTTGCGAGGCAGGGTGACACCTGCATATATGGACAGCTGATGAGATTATAATATACGTATGCTTTCTGGGTTAGCATTAAGAGACTTCAACAAATGAGCATGAGTAACATGAGGGACTGGAGGGCATGACAGGGAACGCCGTGGCAGGCAAATCCTCTTACCTCACAGAGAAGCCCTTGTATTTATAAGCTGCAGTGATATACAGTGAGATTGGGTTATAAGCCATTGTAATTACAGTGGAGTATGAATTATGCCAAAGATCATTTTGTGTTATTGTAGAGGATTTACAGTTTACATTTTCTTTGAGAGTACTCATGAATCAATCAATGTCATCAAATGCATGGCATCAGTGTACATTATCACAGGATAAACATTTCTGATTGAATTATCGAAACAGAATTATTAAACGGAATTTAAGCCGCCAAACTCTTTGATCAGCTGCAGAAACATGCACATGCAGACACCAAAACAAGATCTCTGCCATCGCAGGATATGAGAATTCATTACCCGGTTAGCGGCGGTGTTACTTGGTATTCCCGACTGCACCAGTTTGTCCCATATCTCTGGTCTCCATACAGTATCTAGGTAGCAAAGAAGGTAGGCAGGTGATGAATGTTCAGTAATTGTAAGAGTTCAGTGGTTGAAAGATTCAAATCCATGACAGTGAGAAATGGAAGAGAGCCTCAGGGGAAATTTCAGGCTGTGAGGAAGTGCATCCAACCTGTCTAAATAACAGATCACACCTCAACTTGGTCACTTGCTCAGAACATGCTCTCTGATATTAGAAATGTGCCTTTGCTGCAAATGAGAGTGCAACCCAGTATAGCAGCTTTTGTTTGTTACACGTGTATAAAGTGGCGCAAAGTTAAATTCGATTTTTTTGTTTTCGCACATCCAAATTATAAAAAGGAGGAAGCAGCGTTAGCATTCTTCAGGTTTGCACAGTGTGCACTATTTGCATAGTTGTGAAACAAAGTAACCATTGTGGGGCTGTGCTTCAGTATGTGTGCATCCATGTGTCTGCAAGCTGCAAATCTCATTTTAGACCAATAATACAGTATGCAGTATGTTTAGACTTGCAGTTTTGAAACCGCATCCCAAAGGGCTCAGGCCAGAACTCCACTCATTACCCTTGGATGCCAGATTTGGCCAGCGAGCCTTTGATTTGGACTGGAGATTTTTATGACTCACAGTAAAAGTCGAAATTAAATACAGCAAAAGTCTGAGTTTTGCTTGGAAAGCAGCACAGGAAATAACCAAGGTTGTTTTTTTTCCTCGATAATTTTATGAGCTGTGATCATTATCTGCACTTATCACAGATTTTGTGAGATCAGAGGTATTTGCCTGTACGTTTGTTTGTGTGCATTATGGCTGCATGCATGTGTTAATGGACTGCTGTTCCATGTGCGCATGCTCACTTTTTTCCCCCTGAATACCCCCCCAGATCTTATAATGTAGCTGCCATTATTTCATTCACCTTCTGTTTGACGTCGCTTCACTTAGACAGTCAAACCTCAGCCATGAAGCTGAACATGTCCTGTCCCATCCAACGTGGAATGTCAGGTAGCAATCTTGCAGGAGATTACTGACAACAGCACACACATTAATTGAGCCAGTTCCCTCACACAAGCAGGAGTTAGTGAGCAAAAAAAAAAAAAGGAATCTTGAAACCTAACAATTATTGAGCATTTAAGCTCTTCCCTCAATCTGACATCATAATCTCCTTCCTGCTGGGATATTATCTAAATTTACCCATCAAGAACGGACAAAAGAGCAGAGAGCCTTATTTCATCATCTGTCACTAACTTTTACAGCATTTCAGTGTCTTATTTAATGAGTTTCCTGTGATACTGTCGATTTTTTTGACGCTGAAAAATGAGGGCTGATGATGAACACCCTCTGTGGGTACGATACTTCCAAAAAAGTCTTATAACTTCGTGATCAAGGATGCTGCCTTGGTTGCAATTACATTGCATAAATCATCAAGGATGCTTACACAGAACAGCGCCTCAAGGTATTTCCCAAAGCATGAGGATAAAACATTTCGCTAATAATACAGGAAAACTTTGACACAGAAAAACTACAGAAGACAGCGAATGACGGGACGGAGAAGTTTTGTGCTAAAGGTTGATCACTGTGGTCAGTGAGAAAACGCACATGTGGACAACATCTCCCTCGGAAAGGGCACTCATCTGCAAGCAGGATGAATTTGGAGAGACAACGCAAGGGCAAAAACCTACAAATCTACTGTGTGTTGCCTTGAGATATTGTGAAACTTTACAATAAACTAACAATCTGAGTTTAACTCGGTGGCTAGACAGTCAAAATATAGTAAAAGACAACATCAGGGGGCTGCCTGCTTCAGTGGAAATAGGGCTCATAAAGAGCTGACCTTACCAAACAACAACAAATGGACAACCCTGTCGACTTCCTCCTACGTTAAGCTGGGGAAACACAGACTGGATAACTAGTATTAGCAAGACAATCATCAGACATTATTACTGCACAGAGACAGAATGAGGGAGGGAGAGATAATGATGGAAAGAACTGAGTTTAAAAGGGAACAAAGAAAAAGCTAGAAGCAAAGTCAACAGAGAGGGAAAGGTATCAAAACAACAGGAGATGGATTGGCATCCTCTTTAGGGGCTCGTAGAAAGGACATTTGGCCTTTTTTGGGCATCTGGACCCTCTGTCATTGTTAATAGGTGTCCTCAGCTACATCCCACTGAACTCTAGTTGTGCCCCCCAAGGTGCAGGGAATTACCTGTCTGCCTCCCGTGCTCTATATTTAGGCCATTTAAGGTTGTACTGTTTCAAAAGGATGCAAAAAAAAAAAAGATGCCATTCTTTATGAATGTCTGAAGGTCTGAACAGGGTTGCCACTCCTTTCCCTCTTTACCCTCCTCCTGAGGGTTCAGAGGGATTGAAATATAATAAATGTCTCAATTAAAAATCCCTTTCAATGCACCATGCTTATTTTTTGCTAACAATCACATGGCCCTCTGCTTTAGTTCCCCCTACCTCTGCTCTCTCCACTGCCTCCCTCGATTAGGTGTAAAGGGACATGGAGGGCAGACAGTGCTCCTGTGTAAAGAGGAATGAAATGAGGATGAAAAAAGTAGAGACAAAGATAAACTTAGGAAAGAGGCGGAAAGGAAAAAGGAGTGAGAGTTAGAAAAAAACAAAGGACGTGCAAGAGAGAGGTGTGTTCATGTGAGAGAGGGGGTTGTTATGATGGAAGGATCGGTGCAGGGCCTAGAATGATGTGAGCCAGCAGATGGCAGGGTAAGAACAGTAATATGGCCGGTTCCACACTGCCTGTCTTCAGCCAAACAGCAGATTTGTGGGGATTTTTGTGCCAGCGTATACACACACCTACACACCTACGCACACAGAGGGTCACATCCCGTAAACTGCACCAACATAGGCACTGCAACATATGACACAACACACAAAAACACCTTTACAAACAGGAACATCATGTTCCAACGAACGACATGCTCTCTTGCCAGGGTTACTTAATAATTTTCAGATACTTCTGCAAACATGAACACATTCAACAGCACAAACACACAAACATTCATCGTTCACATCAGATATAAGAAGCAAGGTGGAAGATTCAAACCTTTACCTCAACTTTCCCAGTTTATGAAAAACACTGTTGATGCCTTTTTGGGGGGAAATTCTTGCACAGAAACTTGGTCTCTTTGCTGTAGCTGTTTATTCCTGATAAGTAAGTTGAAATACCTGCGTTGTCATTTGCGCCATGTCGTCAAAAAGGGTTGTGGGTGGCGTGCCTTATGCAAGTTAAAACACTAATCGTTACAAGACAGTTTGTCGCCATTTGAGGCTCAAAGGGAAATGAAACTAATGCTGAATAATGTGTTCTTAGGCCATCATTAGCATCAGAATAGTGAAATGCATTAGGGCTCTATGGAAGATGACTGGCTTTAATAAAAGACCACTTAAAGACTGCAAACAACAGCAAACAAGTAAATCTAAAAAACATGGGCCCACTTGCGTATTTAAGACCCGTGGACATTATCAGCATTTGAACTGTATGGTGGTGGAGATTAACTGCCTGGTATTGTTTAGCTTAGCTTCATCTTGGCTGTGTTCGATTAAGCTCTAGGGAGGAAACCAAAGACAGACTTTTTCCATTCAGTAATATTGACTAATTAATAATTATGTCAATTCCTCCTCCTCAGCTTTTGGTTACATGCTGGTTTTGCAACCGTGATTGCAAATGTGTGTGTGTGTGTGTGTGTGTCTGTTGTTGTTGTTGTTTTTTTTTTTTTTTTTTTAACCCTAACCCTTTTTTTTTAATGAACGCGAGCTCAACAAGTGAGCTCTGTTTACTACATCCTGCAGATGTACACAACTAAATTAGACCAAAGTGCATGACGGCTGTGCTGTACATGTTGCAGAGGGTGTATGCAGAGGGGATATAAAAACTGCATCAGTCGCTCCGAGAAACTAACAAGCAGTCTTGTCGCGGGGTTGAATGTGGTTTTCACGGACAACTCCAGCTGCCTCACACAGAAGGACATCAAGGGGCTCAGAGCTATCTGTGCCTTTGCTAAGAGGCAATATATTTGTACATTCTCCCTCTCCGTCTACATGTGTCTGTCTCTCGCCCACACTATCTGTTTGTGCTGGTCTCTCCCCTCTCTCTTTTCTTTGCCAGTCTAAACCAATAATGTATGATATCTTTATCTTGAGAGTCACGGTAATATCATCTAGCACACAGACATCCCCACTTGCCCTTTGGGCTTTTCTGCCTTTGACTCTAAGCGGATAGTCATCGTCAAGAGCGTCTCCTGACAATTACCAAAATGCAATGTAATGGTTTGTTTATGATTATTTTCTGTAGAATTTGTCCCATTTCTACTGACTGATGTTTATAGAAGAGTACACTGGCAAATTGGATGGTGAAATCCCTGGTGATTGTGTCCCTTACACATCCACCACAAAGCCAGTAAATAAATCTCTAGGACTCCAATAAAATATGTCATTTCCTCCCTGTGAATCATACAACATGGCAAGGGTTCATTTCTGACCGTACTGTGCTGGCTTCAGGCTCTGAGATTTTTCAGAGAGAATTATAAAATATATAAAACAGGACAGTGGTTGTTAAACTCTGTCAGGGAATACACATTTGTGAACTCTTGCAAAAAAAAACCCAAAACAAAACAAAAATAATCTTCCAAACTGATTTGAAAGCTGAACCTGTAGATTTTGCTTCCATTTATTATATGTGACCTATATTGTATTTATTCCATCTCGGATTGCAGCACTTTAGGGCAGATGTCGGGATCGTTTTGCCTCGCAGTTTAATATTTCATCTTCCTTTTTATTTTAGCCTTTCCACAGCATTTGGATAGGTTCAACTTCTGTTTACACAGTTCCATCTCCCTTTAAAAGGTTGATGAAAGAAATAAACAAAGTCCAGTGTTTCTCTACTGACTGCTGGTGTATTTAAAAAAAAAAAAAAAAGAAAAAAAAAAGGAAAAAAGATCTGTTTTATTTATGCACTGCAGCATCACACACCCATTTTTCCTGCAAGTTACTGACCTAATATTATCCTCTTAAACCCAAATAGTATTTTACACTGCTGCTTTTCACCTGGTTGAGTCACAATGCAGCAGACATGTTGAAGCAGATCTCTTTTTTTAAGGTGGTGAAAATGTTTGGGTGGCTCAACCCTTTCAAATTAAATGGATGACATCCCAGGGAGGCCTATCAAAATGATTAAAAATGGTGGAAGACAGCATGTGTGTGAAGTGTCAGGACGAGTCGGCACAAGCTAGCCGACCTACACCGAGCCAGGAAGCTTATTAGCATTTCAGTGCATAGCAACCTGCCTTGCCCTGAGCACTGATCTTAACTTGGTCTGTCCAAAATCACTGCGTGTTCTCTCTCTCTCTCTCTCTCTCTCTCTCTCTCCCTCCCTCCCTCTCCTCCTGCATGTGCAAAAATCATTCATGTCAAGTTGGTGGTTCGCTCAAGTCAGGAATGTTTCTGTGTGTTAATGTCAAATTGGAGCGTCAGCCTGACAACGACTGTTTGTATGCAACAGTCTGAGAGGTTTGGTGCAGTCTAAAGGCTGTTTGGGCAATAGCAAAGGTGATACCAAGTTCTCAGTTATCGGTTCAGGGCATCAGATTGGAGTGCTGAAATAGATTGTGGCTCTGATTTCAAACATTCTGAGATGGAAATTGAATTTCACTGAGACTCATTAAAACAGTGAAATTCTTGTCATGTTTGAACCAAGCAGAGATGTCCGTTTTCATCTGTGTACTTCTCCACCTGTGAAACCAGCTAATTTAAAGTGCTACAGCAAACTTTTACCTCAGCGTAGATGCTCCTCTGGAAGACCTTTTAACTTGCGGAGATCTTTCTGAAGCATTAAGTGTGTTTAAGTTTGAGCTTGATTAAATGCTACTACTGTGTTTCCGTAAGAGGTGCTTCAGGCTAAAACAACTCTTTGGACAAAAAAGTGGCACTGTCTTTCATTTTAAGTGGCAGTCATTCCCATTTTTCATCTCTAAGTTGATATTGACGTCAGCTCAAAAAAAAAAAAAAAAAAAAAAAAATAGTACAGTACACCTGTCCTTTTTGCCATTATGCCTCAGAAACATGAGAAAAATTCTATACAGTCACCTCAAAGGCTTCGGTTTTATGTTTTCTTTTTCCCTCCCTCTTCCTCCTTTCTACCCTCCCAGATGTGTGTGCGTTGCAACTGGACCTGGACGCTTAATCAGTCACAGGGGCGCCCCATGTTTCAATCGCGAATATTTCATATGACATTATTGACTCCGAGTTTTTATGCTCTTCTTCATTCTGACAGTATAAAGAATGGGCTGACGGCGCTCTTCCAGGATTGGAGGCCATTTTGTGGCTGAGCTCTGTGCTCAACAATGTAACTAATGGTAAGCCCTGGAGGACTTTTGGAGGCATCGCTCAAAAGTAGGTTGTCTCTACATGGATGTACTTTGGTGATATATATGTATATATACATATATATATGTGTATATATATATATATATATATATTTTTTTTTTTTTTTTATTTGAAAATTCTTATTTCAAAGCAATAGAGACAAACTTTGGCGTAAGTGTGTGTAAAAATAGGCTGCTTCTAAAAATGATAATTAAACTCCCGTAACACTTACATACAGCGGGTATCCTTCGTCCCCAGACAACTCGTCTCAGTGAAGCAACCTTGGGAGGGGGAGCCTGCCTGCCTGCCTGCCTGCCTGCCTGCCTGCCTACCTTATAGCTCCCAGCTCTCCACAAGCCCCCACAGTGCATCTCATTGTCTCAATTGAAAGATAAGGTCTGCCTACTCTGTGTACGGTAGCTACCCTACCTTTGGCATGTGGTCGTTGCTAATTACTTTGAGCTGTTAAGGGAGACATATCTGGGGAGACAGGCAGGAGGAAGAGACCTACAAACCCAGTTTAAAAGAAGAATACGATTTTCCCATTGCTCCTGATAGCTTTGTTTGACCTGTTAGATATGCATTGTTCTCATAGGGCCAATACTAGTTTGGGTTAGACTTGTTGTTTTGCCGAGCCAAAAGCAAACAAAACATATTGCTGCAGCCCTTTGGACAGTGTTTGCAGTGATGTCTCAAATATTACATCATGTGTAAATGAATCACATATGAAAATATGTAGAGAGAGAACCCCTTGATCATGTTTGTTAGTGTACACTTTTACATCGGTGAATGTGTGCGCGTGTGTGTAGGGGGGTGGGCTTCTCTTGTGACCATGCCCCCATTTTAGGTAGGGGCCTGGGAGAAGTCAAATGTCATATATCCATGAATTAACCTGCTTTGGGTGTTGATTATTGGGGGAAAAAAGAAAAGAAAAGGAAAAATGATGAAAGCAATCATTAGTGAAAACAAAACAAAAGTGGCATTAATCAATTTGAAACAGTAAATGAGATGATATAAATCACTGTCTGGGCTGTGGCGTGCCATGGTGGTGGTGTCGGGGATTGGGTTTAGCATGCTTGCTGCCTGGTAAACTGCTCCATTTAACTCCCCTCCGACTCCCACTGGCTCATTGCTAAATAAGGATATCAATTAGGCTAAAGTACTCAGCAAAGGCTCCCAAGTTAACCATCAGCCGAGGCATGAATGGATCTTTGGGGATATTGACTGCTGCGGCAATAGGTTTGTAAGTGGGCTGACCAAGGGGTAATTAAAGCAGCATTATCATGTTACGCAGTTTATGGTACTTCTGTGGCTCTATGTGCCGAACATGGAAGAAGGGTTGTAAGTAGCATTTAGCAACAAGTAAGACAGTAGAGGAAAAGAAAAAAAAAACAAAAAAACAAAGGAAGCAGTGGCTGGGATGTTCGGGTGGAGCTGGCTGCAACATCAGAGGGTATCTTGGTGCTTACCCTTAAGTCTATTTTGATTGCGCTGACATGGCTGCCCAATAAACACTTAGGAGATATAATCCTCGCAAATTAAACATAACAAATTCTGCGTTTTAGCTTTGCAAATTTCACCCCAACCAGTTCAGCAATGGCTGATTTCATGCCAATTTTCTGTGTTCACTTCCTGTGAGTAAAACTCTACATGATGTGAAGAAGCTCATCAGAAAAAACTCACGCCTGCCCGCTATATAAGGTGGCCTTGATGTATGTGCAATTACAGCATAATTACAGCGATAATTACTGTATGGGCAAGATTAATAACTTTATTAGCTAAAATGGTTCACTTTTAAAAGAGGGAAATGTATACGTTGGTCTTGCAGATCTAAATTTGCTGAAAGTCAATTAACGAGCTGATTTTGTATCTCATTACTCACGTGTTTCACCTTGGAAAGGCACCTTGAGAAGCTAAATTTAAAATGTAAAAAGGTCAGGAAGTCCCTCGTACAATTAAGCCAGGAGTTTCTAAAGAATTCCATCACCATTGAGGAAATGACAAAGTGTCTATTTTGGCCAATCTAATGAGAAAGACCTACTTCAAAATTAAATCTTGTTAACTTGTCGGACCAGCCTGTTCAACATATTTCAATTACCAGAGGAGGAGAGTTAACTACAGTCTGCGCCGACAGTTTTTTTTTTTTTTTTTTGTTTTTCTTTTTAGCCACCCTTCCCCTTCTCTTTTATGTTGGTTTTACTCGTTGTTTTTGACAGGGAGGACCACGCTCAGAGTGCCTCTGTTTTGACTGAGCAGCAATCAGCCCTTAAGCTCTTTTGAAACAATAATAAGTTCTCCTTTTTAATTTAGCCAACCTAGCCACATTGCACCGTTGACAGGGCTAGATTTGTCTTATCAAGACCTATTAACCAGTTCCTTTTTCTTATTAAATGCATGCTCTGTAATTTGTGATTTTTTCCAACATGATGTAATTATGATGTATCATTTCCCTCAAATAAAGGCCCTGTCCTCTCTTGGTGTTAATTTGAGCGTGTGAACTTTATACTTTGAACTAATTGGTTGCTGTCGAAATCCCCTGAATGTGAGTAATTTGATCAGGTATTCCATAACCATTGTACAATTTAATTTGAGTAATTTAATTGGATTTGACTGCTCATTTCTGGGCCACTCTCCACTCAGTATTCAAGAACTGCAGAGCTGCAGAGGTATCCTGAGGCAAACACACACACACACACACACACACACACACAAGCTGCCACCAGCCTCTCACACCAACATAACTTCCCGAGAACATCCCACTAGATAGCAGATCTGCAACAAACCACAAGGTCAAGATCTTTTAACTCTGTGTGATAGTCAGCCCTCACTATTACTCATCATAGTCTGAGGTAATGAACCAAATTTTTCCTCTGTTTTGCACTAATAGAGCAGTTTTCCGACAGAAATTGCATGGTTTCAGATACTGCCATCACCTCCAAACAAATTAGCTTGCATCGTGCATGTAATTTCAGTCACGCTGCACCACAGAGAACTTTACTCGAGCTTACAGGGTCAGCCATCTTGTCGTGGCGATAGCTGAGACCTGGAGAGTTGGGAGGCGGCAGAGAGAAAAAGCAGCAGAGACAGGCCGCCCTGCCACCCTGATGTGCTGGGAAAATACTGCAAGGACCATGCTGGGAGACAGAAAGGGAGCGAATGAAGAAGAGAGGAAGAAAGAGAGAGAGAGAGAGAGAGAGAGAGGCTGAATGCACCCAGGAAGAGAGAGAATCACAGAGTAGAAATAGTGACAGAGGGAGAGATGCCCATGGGCAAGACTGGCGCTGTCTTGCCTGGGCCGTCCTCCTAGTGCCAGAGACAGGGATGACGCTGCCACTCTGCATCAGCCTTAGTATTCATAGCAGCAGGTCCTCTAACCCAATTTGTGACCTCCACCCCAGCTGAGGAATATAGGAGTTTAACAATGGGTGGCTCTGTAGGGAGCAAGTGTGCCGAGACCCTGGCGAGCAACTTCCTCATCTATTATTTCTCCTTTTATATATTGTGTGTCTTTTCTGGGAATTCCACAATAAAATGACTGTTATTTATCATTACCAACCTCTTTATCATTTAGTCAATAAAAGGCCTCACACTTTCTCTCTGCTTCCCTCCATCGCGCTCTGGGAGTCAGATATCTGTATTAGTCCCCCCTGCTTCAGGGCAAGCTGTGTCAAAAGCTAAATCATGATCAGCTATGGCTTTCTGGCTAAATTGTGTATGAAGGCCGCAGGCAGAAAAAGGTGCACATGCTTATTATTGGAGACACAGGGAGAAACAGACAGAAGTTTGTGCACACACACACACACCATTCGTAAACACACGTAATGTACACACAAACAAAACAATGATAAATCGCAACAGCATGCATCTGCTGAGACTACATGGGTCATGAGGGCCCGCGTAAATAGTTCAAGTAATAACTTGAATCGTGCGACTTTGAATGTGCAAATGAACAGAGAACATATTTGGCTGAAAGGGTTTCTGGTCTACGTTGCAGAGTAAACGGGGACATGAAGCTAATTTGACACATCTGAGTATGCATTTTCTATTAAAACCCCTAAAATGTCATTTATCATGATGCTATGAAGGCCTATCATTTCCTACCAGTGCCAAAAGAAATGTAGCTGAAATGAACTAGGTTACAATACTTGGATATTTGATGGAAGTGCTGGAACACTCCCATGACGAGCTTATTGGCCAAATAGCCCAAGGAATTAGGGAGACTGGAGTTGTGCATGCTATAGACTGGGAATTAATGTTTGCCTTTTTATTGACCGTAACCATGATATTACACTAATACCAACTAATATTGAGTGTTTCATTTGCCACTAAATGGATTATGTTGATTCTGGAGAGAACTTGGAAAGTTTGTGATTCTCAGGCAAGTGCTGTGGTTGTAGTGGATACATGAACACAGGAGATAAGGATTTGACTTGAGCCAGTTAATCGCTGCTCACATTTTTTTGTTGTTTTCCAATCATATCTGTTTTGCGACCCGATTTGAGATTGTAGCATGATTCAACATTTCTTCATAGTGGGACTGGGTAAAGGTTAGAGGAAGATTAGAGACTAGTTGAAATGTTGAACAGACCCAATATGGTTACTTTATTAACCTTTATCCGAACCCATGATCCCAGACATCATCCATAGTGCTTACGTAACTCAACCACAAGTAAGACTCGGCGTACAAAAACAGAGTCCCCTGCGTCATAGTCCTGCACTTCCAATCTTCCTAACGTAACGCAAACCACACTCCCATGACTTGCATGTGGCACACAGATGAAGCAGTTGTAAGCACAAGTGAGCAGCGTGTAAACATAATGTCTAGGAGGCAGGATTGCTTCACAGCTCACACGTAATATAAAGTTTTCAGATTAGCTGACCGAGCAGACACAGGATACACGCATGACAGGAAAAATCGGCCATAATTCCCATATTACGTTTCAAACTGGATGGGTTCCACTAGCTGGTTGAGCCTACAGGACTCGGTGTCCCCTTTAGGACATTATCACCTTGTCCAGTCCTCTGGAGGGCCCTCATTTCCCCTGTGGGCCAGAACACCCTGCTAGCGCTAATTAATTAAGAGGGCAGGTTGGCCACAGTGGAGAGCAGGCCCAGAGCCTTTTCAGCTACTACCAGACAGGATGCCTGGAGACTTATTGCCTCCTCTCCCAACAATGCAACTGTACAGGCTGCAAGTGACAGTTTAGGAACAGGTATGCTGTATATTCAGTTGAAGTAGCTATAGCCTTTGTGATTAAAAAATGATAACCAGGGATTGTAACTGTATCTGTAAAGAGTATATGTAATAACAATAATGTCCACTTCCTGTATGCACAGTAACCCAGACAGCAGTAAACCAAGCCATTATATTACACACAATACACCGATAAACACTGGTGTACAACCCTGCATTATAACATTTGCACATGCTTCTTGTGCACAGTAGAGAAAAAAGTGTCAGAGGGAAATAGAGCTGTGAAGCAAGTGGGGAAATAATACGACCACATTTAATGAAAGGTTAAATTTTCATTTACTCACTATTGAGTGAGCTGAAAGGGCCATTATTTATTGTATTGGCATGATGTGGCCCATTAGTGCTGTATTGGAATTGGTTTTGCTTCTCTCTCTCTCTCTCTCTCTCTCTCTCTCTCTGTTGTTCAGCATTCTGAGATTGCTCCAAGCTAAAGTTTGAGAAAAGACCTGCTTGTGTGTGCGCGTGTGTGTGTGTGCGGATGTGTGTCTTTCCACACACTGTATGTGGGGAATGTGAGGGATGCAGACATGTTGTGCACACAGATCCTCGCACGGTCCCTGCTGAATTCCTTTCGTTTATTTTGACCAGCATCTGCATCTTTACATATCGTGCTGTGATTCAGCCATCGATCTGTTGTTCTCGTGATCCCACTGACACATCAATGACAATCTAATTCCATTCAAAGGATTTTATCGGCCACTCTCTCCGCAAAGTGACAAGACACATTGCGGTCGTGCATAACCTAATGAAAGTTGCCCTGCTCAATCCAGATTAAGTCACAAGGCGAGCGTGGCTCCAGCAACATGCAGCACATTCATTTAGAGAGGCTCTCTAATTGGGGCTTGTGGAGAGGAGGCGAGAGGAGAAAATGTTACTTTGTTTTGAAGTCACAGAAACCTTACTTTACACCATTTATTAGCACCCCAGTGTACACAAGGCATGATTGCAATAATGAGGAAACATCTACATAATTCCACTTTAAACAAAAAAAAAAAAAAAAAGACCTTCGAGGCCACAGTTTGCACAAATATTACAACACAAGATCTGGTTAGTAACAATAAGGTTAATAAGGGTCTTTAATTATTTTCCCACTTTGAATATTTGCCGAGAAACAGTACATAAAAAAAATATATATATATTCAAACTCATGATCTACAAGTCTTCAGGTTTTTTAGCCTCACTGCATCTTGTCTAAATTCTGTCACTGTTGTTGTTATATTGCTTGAAAAAGTCAGTGTTTCAACATGAATGCGGAGATTTGGAGAGCAATGAGAGTAGCATGTAGCATGACTCTAGTACGGTGCAAAAAATATTTCCCAAAAACATCTGGATGAGGTGGTTTGTTGTTAATGCACAGTGGATATAGAATATTAAAAATCTATTATTATATAAAAAAAATCTGAAAAGAAGTAGAAATAATTACGGTCTGAACATGGAACTAAAAAAAATCTACAGCATGACCTGCTTGTTTTTAAGTTGTTTAATTCATTTGAGGTCTCCTGCTGGATAATGAGCAGCTTATTTGTGTATTCTCCCTATTTTATGACCAGAAGGACTTTGTGAGTTATTAGAGGCTGTGCTCTGCTGAACACAACTTTTGATGTCTGTGTTCATAAACTACAGCTGGAAATTAGCATGCATCATACAGCTTTGAAATGTATTTATTTTGTTTCAGTAGCCTTTCATTTGCTCACCAACTAGAAAGGGAACGCTTTTTAACTGAAGGTGCAACTCCATAAGTGGCCCTAATTCTTTTTTGAGCCATAAAGCAATTCATCTGTGTTGCAAAGAAAAAAAACATATTTTATGTAAAAAATTTCAGTGGCTCAGGGTGAAAAATATGACGTGGCTGCCGAGACCTGATGGAAATATTAGCCTGATGTTCTTTAACTCATGCTAAAATGCTATATAGCACCTCTAGATACAGCCTCACCTCATTTAGGAAACAGCATTGCTGTGGCTTGACCTTGGCATTGAAAGTGTGTCCTCCCGCAGATCCAGCTTTTTTGAGCTATTATCCAGCAAGGCTAAATAAAAGTCCTCTGACAGAGGGCACCAGATGGCCTGGGCTTTAAACAGACTGGCATGGCTAGACAGACTTCTCTGTCTCACATCCACATAGGCATGCTCACATATACACATCCATTCAAGCAGGTTCACGCACACAATAATTGTCAACAGTGTCACAGAGGTCATATGTGCTAAGTATGGCAGTGCCACTGTGAGTGCCATCTGGCAAACCAAGATCAAGGTTACACCTTCAGGAGCTGTGACCTGAACCGACTGAGCTCATTCACTCGGCTGAATCTGTGTGAATTTTGTGTAAAGCAGACGCAATTTTGTGCAAACAATTATGTATTATAGAGTTGAAGGGAATTGTTTCTTGTGTAATTGCACCAGTTTGTACTTTAACTGAATAATATCTATAAAATGTAGAATACACCCCCGCTGCTCTAGGTGCGGAGGACACATACTTGCATGCTCTTGGAGCCTAACAACTCCATCATTCCTCTGTGACACTTTCTTTCCTCCCTGTTTCCTATCATCTCCATACACAGCGTGGCGCTTTACTGCCGTGTTTTGTGTTTGTCGGCGGCTGTGCCAGCATCCGACACTAGCTCCCTGCCACTTTCACAGGCTGTAAACATCTGGGCAAGGCCTTTCATCTGGTCAATGTGGCAAGGGGACCCAGGGGCTCTGGATTAGCACCACAATAAAAACAGACTGCCGCACTTGGTTTAGGAAGCTTCAAGCCTACCACTGAGAGAAGCTTTGTTAAAAAAAAAAAGAAAAGCCAAAGGAAAAAAAAAAAAAAAAAAGAAAATTTACAGGCCAACACCGCAAATTAATAGTTTCCTCCAGAAGGCAAACTTGTTCCAGAGTAGCCTCATTAATTTTGCATTTTAAAAATGCCAACTATCAGACAGTATGGTGCTATTTTAGGACTTCTTTTATGTGTCCATGTATTTTTCTTGCTAAAAAGATGGGATTTTATGACTATATTAACAAAACCTGACTGTGTTACTGTAGTTTATTTACATTTGTCAGAGCAAATATAATTATAACATACACATTTTTGGGGCCTCTGACCCAAATGTAGACTCTCTGGCAGGCAGAGCTGTGTACTGAAGATCATTTACTAGGGGAAAAAAAAAAAAAAAAGACCAGCTCGTAAAGTCAAACAGGTAAACAGGAATAGACAGGTACAAAATGGAGGAAACGGGGCAAAGAAGAGAGCAAAAAAAAAAAAAATATATATATATATGTATCAGAGACAGACAGTGATGTGGGAGGGAGCAGGAGACACAGGCGGGTTTAAATACCAGCTGAGATGATGGGGAACATTATGCCAGTCAGAGATGGTGGACTCCTGGATCAGGCTCAGGATTTTGTGAGCTGGAGAGGCCAATTCCAGATCTGGCAACAATGAACCCAACAAGGGAATACTCTCAAAAAGTGATGAGGTGAGTCAAAACTAATTCTGCCTGCAGATGGTTTCCAGGATCAGGAAGTCGGCTGCGTCACTCAGGGGCAGGATTAAGCAGGCTGGAGAGTAGTTGCCTTGGAAGCAGGTTGGAGGTTAGCAGGCCAACTGCTGGCTGAAAGGAAAAAATAAAAAGCCAGAGGCTCGCAAGTCCTGTGTAGGCCACGAAGTCAGACATGACACGAAGCTTTAGATCTTGGCGTGAGCTGGTGGTTGGGTAGTTCCAGAGCTGTATCCTTTAATTCCAAGCTGGAGCTTTTTGGCAGTAATTTAGGAGGCACTACATGGCATATGTCACCTCCTGTGGGTCCTCCTCAGGGAACGTCACATCCCCTGGGTCCATATTTTGGCAAGATTGGACAATCGCAAATAGGAAGGCAGGTATGCACAGGTAAAAAAAAAAAAAAAAAAAAAAAAAAAACAGGAATGGTTTGTTTTAACTACACGGAGGATGAAAAACCCGCTGATTTCCTTGGTCATCTTTATGTCTTACCACGCATATTTTGCTTTTCACCTGTCGTCCCTCATCATGTCAACAAGTCGGTGGCACACACCAACGTGGCAGAGAACAGGTTGGAAAGGCAGGTTTAAATGCTGACTAGGATAAGGAAGAAACTGCAAACAGGTGTATGAGTGGGCGGGGGTTACTGTGGAAGTCAGGAAACACAGACTGAGTGCATCTGGTTCGTGAATGTGGAATTACAGGAGACAGGATGGCCAAAATAAATAAAGCCTACACAGGAACTATGGTGGCTTTATTATGTCTACACGTCCTTTTGTCTGTCCGTTTCATTTTTGTGAATAGAATATCTCAGCAATGCCTTGAGGTATTTTTGATAAAATTTGACACCAGTCTTCAGTTGCAGTCAAGGATGAAGTGATTGAATTTGTTGGTGAGAGGTCAAGGCCAGTCTCGTGTCTGTAAAGTCACAAATGCTTGGAAGGAATTTTGTTCCATTTAACACAAAACTCGAGCTTCTCAAAATAAGTTTTTTGGCATAAGTATAACAAAATGTAGAGATTATTGACATTTTATATCCATAAGGTCAAAGGTCAACTTCGCTATGACATCATTCCTCTTCAGCATATACACTTTTTACCTTTTACTATCAGGGCCACAGGAGGTCCATCCATCCATCCATCTTCAACCACTTATCTGAAATTGGGTCGCAGGGGTAACCCAGACTTCCTAACTCTGACTGGGGGATCTCGAGGTGCTATTAGGCCAGTGAGGAGATATAATCTCACCACCTCGACAGGCTCCTTCTCTGGTTCTCCGGCATATCTCATGCTCCAGAGTCCACTTTGAGTCAGCAATCCATCGGCTTCCTACTGAGAACCGTGGCCTCAGATCTAGAGGTGCTGATCCACATCCCTGCTGCCTCACACTCAGCTCCAAACTGATCCAGTGAGCACTGTAGAGCTAAGGCTGATGGTGCCAAAAGGAGTGCATCATCTGCAAAAAGCAACGATGTGAACCTCTTCACCCTGTTCATGAATATCACGAACAGAATTGGAGACAAGGCACAGCCCTGGCGGAGGCCAACACCCCCCCAGAAACAAGCCTGACTTACTGCTGAGTGTCCGCACACAGCTCTCGCTTTGGGTGGTGATGATGGTGAGGGGCCTCGGCGACCAATGGGGAGTTCTGGCATCTCAGGGCAAGGGCGGGGTCACCCTGGACAGGACGACGGTCTATTGCCGACATATAGAGAGAATCAACCCTTCACTCTAAAACTCACATTCATACCTACGGGCACTTTTAGTCACCAATGAACCTGAGAAAAAAAAAAAAAAACAAAAAACAAACAAACAGAAAACCTAGAGGAAATTCACACCAGGACAGGGAGAACAGGCAAGCTCCTCACAGAAAGGCATATATGTGTGCATATATGTTGTACTAAATAAACTTCTGCATAAGGTGGTCATTCTTGCGATACAGAAGACAAAAGGAATGTCACACAGTAAAAGTTAGACTCAAAATATTGCAACCCCATGGCACGTACCCAGTCTCGCCGCTATCTGCTCAAGGCTTTTTTATGAACTTCACTGTAAATCTTTTGAATCAAGGTGTCAGTCAGAACTGATGTCATTCATCTATCTATATATAGAGTCATATGGACATGGACATCTACAGTGTTTTTTATCTCATTGAAAGGGCAAGTGATTTTCTTTCACCGCTGTGTCAGGGTTGAGATGGACTGCAGTTCGACAACATTAATATTTAAGGAATCGTCAGCAACTGGCCTCACCCTCATCCATTATTTGGTTGCTTGCTGACACTCAATGGATTGTTGTCCCTGGGTAACGCACAGACAGAATCCAAATATTACCCCAGATAGTGAAATTGCAGAGATGCTTATTGTTGGCGCATCTTTTCCTGATGGCGTTAGCTCTGAATCGTTCTCTGATGAGACTTCGGCTTAGTGAGGATCAGCAGGTCTAAAAAGACAGTTGGCGCACTAGCTTAAATACTGACACGCACATAATAACACATCCATGGATTTCACACACAAAAATATTCAGTCATGTATCTGAAAATGGTTTCAGACATCCCAGTTCTGACACTTAGAAGAAACACCCTGTCCCCCCACCCGCTCCCACCCCACCTCCTGTGTGCCTTCATGCATCCACAGACCCATGCCAGAGCAGAGCTCTACAGCAGGCTGAAGCAAATCAAGTATTGACCTGAAGCATTTATGTGTTGTAGAACATTATATTCTCATCTGGGTGGTGTGGTAAAGGTAAAGAAGGGAGAGAACGCTCGTGGTTGCAATGAAACATGGCTTTGCTTATGCACTCTGCTGCACGCCCAGGCACCCGCAATGCTCGTACATCAAGTGCCGGCCTTGTCGCTTGCTTTATTGAGAGGGAAAACAAAGGGTTGAGCTGTTTGGAATCATTTTTTCTTGGGACGATTTTTCAAAACAGCACCAAAAGCTTTCCTTTTGGGGTTTTGGGGTGGCCAAGGAGGAGAGAATGGGCAATAAAATTGATGAATGGCAGATTGATGGATTTCATTCCTCCACTGAGGAGAAAAACAAGAGAGATGCACATATGTTGTTTTTTTTTTTGTGTGTTTGTTTGTTTGTTTGTATTTTTTGAGTTTGAAAAGTTACTTGTGAAGGATGAAAAGACATCTTAGCACATTTTTTATGCAATGGTGAAAATATAGTAACAGCAAGGATACAATGTTGATCTGTACCGAGGAAATCAGCTGTGTAGGCCAAATATTAACATTTAGAGATCTCAGTAGTACTGGTTGATTGGTTTTCATGATAGGTTAATTAAATTTTGGTTTAAAAGCATGCACTGGGATGCTTTCTTAACATAGAGGTGAGAGGTCACATCCGGAGTGATGAGAAGAGAGCCTTCTCTATCTCTCTCTCTTTTCTTTTCTTTTTTTTTTTTAATCAGCATGTAGGCCTATTTGGCAAGGCTTCTTCTTGTATGCTGAGCTAGTCAGCGACATTTAATTATGTTTCCTCCAATACAGCTGACTGGGTGCCTCTTCCCATAAAAACTGACCCTATAGACAATGTGTGCGAGCAGCTTATTATGAGCCATTGTTTTGTTCTATTGTAAGGCAACTTCCAGTTATGGTAGTGAATCATGAGATTATCAAAAGGGAAAGTCTGGTGTCATGTGTCCAACGACAAAGTGCCAGTAAAAAGGAGAGAAGACTTCGGGTTAGGGTTGGATGGCTGCCATTCATTTCAAATTTTTCACATCCTTCCAATGAACATTATTTCTTTTATCCTTTATAACTGAGTGGTTATAATTGCAACCATGTTAGGAATAAGCTGAAATGCATACTTTAATCCAAGTTATAATTTCTCCCTCCTCATGTATGTGCGTGTGCTTATATTTAGGCTTATATTCAGAAGCTTAGGTCACTTTAGGTTAAAACACTGATGAAATGTACGTGTCTTGTCCTGAATTGGACTATTCGCTTCTGGAAGCATAAACTCCTCCCCCTAATATTAACTAATTGCTTTTAGTTCTCTTTTAGCTATGAGCTTTTTATTCTACTGCCAAGGAAAGAAAAAATGAAATACATTGGCATCCTGTTGTACTGCTTCCTCCAGTAGAATATAGAGTAAAAAAAAAAAAAAGGTTATTTCGGCCGCATTCAAAAATGAAATCCAAAATGTATTTGCTGTGCATTTGAAACATATATGTGCAATTTCTAGTCAACAGTTTGGGAGAGAATGCAAACAGCAACATTAGTAATAATATATTTGAATGTGCTTCCAAGTTTGGATAATAAAAGTTAAACAACAGGTTGGCAATAATAATAAAAAAAAATCAATTGCATTTTAATAAAAAATATTATATTAAACCATAAAAGCTCAATTATTTACCCTTGCATTCGTTCACCCAGTCAATACCAAGCCTTAGACTTTAATCATGAGCCACTAAACAATGTGTTTAGTAAATTGATCTTTGAAAAAACTCACAGTCACCAACAGCCACTAATGAGTTCCCATTTGTCTCAGAGTAGGGAAGAGATAGAGTGGGCAGCCTTTCATCCCTCTCTCTTCTCTGTGTTTCATTTATTTATTCATTTTGTTCCACTCCTCTTTCTCTTCTCCTCACCTTCCCCCTCAAAATCTCTCCTTCCTCTCTGTTCCATCCACGTCTCACATATCCTGCTATGTTCCTCTCCATCTTTTTCTCCAGCCTTCTTTCCCTCTCCCCCTTCCCCTCCTAAAGGACACAGGTGACTGAACTCATGACTGTCCTGGCATCAAAGGATGATACATAACAGCTCAGCCTCAAATGACAAATCCAGCTGACACTGGGCCGAGAAGAGACATATTGATTTTTCAATGATTAATAAGTGGAAAATAATTGTGTTTCATTAAGATGGATGGAGTTTCATTTAGTCCTGTCTCCTCTTCTTCACTTCAGCGCCAGGCGGGCAATCAAATCTGCTGTTACTGCAACCCGTTAGCCTGCTATGGCAACAAGGCCAGCCACATGTGTTTTTCACTCTGTTTGTGTGTGTGCGCGTGTGTATTTGTGTGTTTGTGCAGTATTGAGAAGGAGAGCAATGTGAAAAGGAGATGAGAGTCTATCTCTCAAAGGGGCACACATTTACCAGCAGTGATAGCTTGGCAAAATAAACAGACCCCATAGAGAGATCATGTCGACCACAACTCATCATCCCGCGAAAATTACGACAGCGCTGATTATGTTTACATACGTGGATAGTTCCCTTATGAAGAAGATTTTTCATCCCGGTTTTGAACAAACTCGGTGAAGATATCTACACTTGGTAGGAATGACCCTTGGGTAGCTTGCGCCCTTATTATGGGAAACCAGAAACCAGAAACCAGTGGTGGCGATGATTGGCCAAACATGGCAAAAAGGTTCTTTCGGAATCAAAGACCTCCTTCGTGGACTCCCCCACCATTTTGTGGTTACGTAGATCATAAAGGAAACGAAAACAATTTCCTCGGTGATACCAGCTTTAAGTACTGTGGCTCCAAACCATGCTGCCCTCTGAACGAGCAGCACAACTCAAGTGGAAAAACTCCTCCGCCGTCTCAATTCCTGCATCCTGCAGACACACACTGATTACTACAAGTCCCCATATGCTGAAGTAAAAGTGAGCATCTGCAGTAAAACTCGGTGAGGTAGGACCACAGGTGAACAGGCTCTGTGGTTGAATCTGAATACTTGCAGTGCATTGCGGGTACATTCTGCTGTGTAGTACTGAGCAGGTGGTAAATTAACGGCAGTGGATCAACGTGGACTTATTAAGAATTGTGTTACTAAAAAAAAAAAAACCAAAGCATACACACACAGTGACAGTGAAAATGTTATATACAGATTTTTATGTCTGCAGCTAATTCTGAGCCAGAAACTGAGATCATCTGTTCTTAAAACACATTTTTGGATTTTTGTTGGGGTGCCTAACATGGACATAAGTACCTCAGTTGTTAAGTTTCTTCCTCATAGCATTAAGGATACAGATTTCATGTGTCGCTACATTAACACTACTGATAAAACAGTACAATAAGACCGTTCAATGGAAAACTTCACAAATGTAGCCGTGTTACAAATTGCACCAGACGAGAGTATTAAACACCTTTAGTAGTAATGGAGAGATCGCAGAAAGTAAAACATCTATTTTAATGCAAATCAATAAAAACTCGTTGTCCGATGAAGTGCCACTGTGTGCCCATTGAGAAAGCAACAGCATTAAGTAATAGCATTAAAATTACATGAAAAAGTAATGATATTATTGTCAGGGATAAAGGCATACAAGACAGGGCCTTGTTCTAAATGAAGGCATCAGTTGGGTGGGGGTGGGGTTTGCAGCACCCTGGTCCTCCATCCCAGCATCCCTGTGTATCACTTTAATGTTCATATAATGACATACCCTCCAAGTTTGTGTCATGGGCCATCAACAATCATAATTGTAAAGTGATTCATTGACTGATGTTGTCAACAGTGCCACTGTCAAGAGAAACTGATACCACAGAAAGAGAATAGGGCCTTCTAATGAATATATCAATAACCAGTGACAGGTGAAGGAGTACTCCTGATGAAATTTCAAATAAGCACTAACACCTCTCCTGGATGCCTTCATTTATTTTGTTACAGCACATTCTGCCAAGGCGAGCAAGGAAATAACGCAATTAACAGCTATGAATCTGAGTCATGTTATTGTATATTTTTTAAATATTCAAAATTATATAACGATTCGCAGTAATGAACTGAGAATGATTAAATTTGGGTTTAATTGGGCAGGTTTGATCATTTCATGTGCTTGTCATCTTTGGTTTTTGCGTGTTGGTCCGTTACATGTTGCCAGTGCTGCCCTCTCACAGTAGCGATAGTGATAGTGATACATGTGCTCATATCGAGGACACCATACGAGGGAACCCTCTACATTGCTGGGGACCAATTTGTCGTCTTTCGCACTACATGAGTGTTTGTGTTTGTCTTTGTGTCTGTGTATAATCACCTGCACACTTCAGAGGGAACACTAGTGATACATCACCCAAATGAGGTCCAGACAGGGCCATGATCCATCACCCAGTGTCTAGTCGAACAGCTAAGGTAATGGGAATGGAGCCGAGCATTGATGGGGCCAACTCGGACAATGGCATTGTAGGCTGACATGAGGAGTGGCCCTCAGTATTTACTGCTGGGAAAAAGCAATGACACAAATGCACTTGTATTATTTCTTAAAAGGCTTCAACATTTCAAACTCTCTGCAAACGTTTGTTTATGTACGTGTCCGTATTCGTCCAAGTCTAAGGAAGGATTCAAAACATAGACTGACCAAAATGCAATTAAAGGGGCATGGTGGTGCTCCATTGTCAAATCACACTGGGGCTACCTCTCTCCGCCTGCTGCATTAATGAGGTTTCAATTGCCAGCGCCCATTTCTTAATGGCTGATTTATTTCATTTTAATACCCTTGTCAAGAGGTAAGGTCTCAATTGAGGGTCACATAATAGGGGGCCATTTTCCCCTCTTTTCTTGGAATGCGTAGCAACAAAGATTTCCATTTGATGTGTGGGTCTGACCCCTTATGGCTTCAGCAGGGGGGGGGGGGTGTGAGACTTGGGGGATGGGATACATGAATATATAAAGTGTTATGTTATGCAAACTCACAAGGGCCAATTTAATGATTACCGACATACAATCGAAGGGTTGGATATTAATATGGTTGATCAAAGTATCAGGGATGTAATTTGTGAGAGAGGATTTATAAACAGGAATAATACATCATTATGTAAAAGAAGTAAGCATAAATTACCTTGGACCCAACACGTGTGCAGCGATATCGCAACGTTTCCCAACATCTTTGTCTTCATCTTTCTCCGTCTTGAGTCGTAGGACAATGGCAGCCCCGTTCCCAAGAGAAACTCAATTGACTGGAACCTTGTCATTTAACACACTATTAATTGACTAATGTGCATCACATCGGGATGCAGCATAGGTAGGCGAGGACCAGGGAGCCTTATCAGCGTGGATTATGGGAAATTAGCTGAAGCAACGATAAAACAGACGTGTGTCTGCCTTTTCTCAGCATCACGAGAACGCACAATCAGCTGTGGCAGAGCGGATGTTGCTGTTTGAGATTATTTGCACAAAGGCGATTATTCTAATCACTTAATTCTGGCATTATGAGACATCTGCTCTGGTAAGCTTTATATTTCCTTTTCCCCAGACAACTGTGTGCAGACACGACTTCATCAATATCATTACTCACTACATTGTTTTAGTCAAACAATGTCTGTATGATTAATGAATAGGCAAAAGACAGTGTACAACCCTAATTCGCACAAATCAATTACTCATGCTAAGGAGGCCTGTGTTGCAGATCAGCCATAATACAGTTAATCATACACTTTGAATGGAATGCATGAAGTCAGTCATTTAGTGTGTGGGTGTGAGAATCAACACTAATGTAAAGTGTTTACCGTTTGCATGTGAGATATGTTAATGCGTGTGGCACAATGCATGCGTACAAGCGCATGCTGCAAAACATAGTTATTTGTTGAATGTGTCCATGTAATTGCATCATGTACATTACACGTTGCTTTTCTTGGATATCACACAATAAATGAAGAAGCAGGCGTTCTACATCATCCTCCCCAGCACACACCATTTACAGAACGTAACCCCCGACTGAGCTGCGATGCTGAATGTTTCCATTAGCATAAGAGGCTTTGAATTTGAATGTCTCTCTTGGCATGATCATCAAAGGACAAGGTAATCCCAATACTTTGGGAAGTTATTGTAATTGCAAAAGAAAAAAAGAAAAAAGAAACACACACACTAAAACAGCCACATGTCTCCTTACAACAGATGTCCACTACATCAATATAATCATTACTGCTATTGTGCTCCTTGACATGTCAGATGTAATGTGTTCCGATTTATCCATCTGGGCTCACTCCTCTTCTGGCCTAATACCTCTAATTAACTTTCTGTGTATAGACAGATCTTTCATTCATCAATTGATTTCCCTGTCTTCATTACTACCAGGACGAAATTGTGTTGCTGATTTGAAAGCAACGATGGCCAATCCCGTGTGAAGAGTAAAACACGTTAAGCTTGGCAGCTAGCAGCAGATGAGCCATCATGTGGCTTGGCTCTGTCATGTCTGCTTTTCTGTGAGTGAAGAGGCATTGATATTTGACATACAGATGAGAAACTGTGAGTTCAAAATGAAAGCAAAATCATCAATAATCAATGTTACTTCCATTTGGAGTTGCAGCTATGCAAAAGTTCAGATTTTATAGCTAATTTACAGACAGAATACATAAAAATGAAATGAATTCCGGTCATGCTGGCGAACCAACGGAGGATTTGTACCGCCTCCCAGCAAAGAAAAAGAACCCAAATGTCGGTTGGGAGGAGGTGATGTTTACTCACGCTTCCGCAATTCCACTAGTGTTTCTGATAACTGTACTTTTTCAGCAATCTCCTTCTTATGAAATTGCCATGTTCTCGCCGACGCCAGTCACGGTTCAAAGCGGAGATTACCTTGGTTTTATTTAGAAGAAATGGGTAAACTTCTCTACAGTATCAACCTTTGCACAGAGCCCGCTGCCCCTGTCAACGGGAAAATAAACAGATGTACATTTTTTGTTTATAACTGTTCTGAATGATGGATTACAGTCCACAGATAGCGGTAATTATCGGAAAACCATTAACATTCCAACACTATCCATACCCTTACAAGCTGCATCGTACTTTGGACATGGGATTTAGGATCTACAGTATACAGTGAACACACGGCACAGCAGAATAAATGCTTTCTTAAATCCACTTGCCTTGCCCTTAGGTTATCTTTACCCTATATTTATTTTTATCCGCCTTTCCCCTGATTCCCCGTGTTTTTCTTTTCCTCCCCACAACAAGGTGTACGGGTTTACTGTAATGCAGAGTATATGGGAACGGCGATGGCATGCATTGTCCCTGTTTGACAGCGTCTCAATAGATAATCTCCGAGTGTCTTGGATTTCGTTCAATCTATTAACCACAATGGCATATATTTAGTGTTTTCTAACTTCGCCTTGGGCTTCTGTCACCCTAACACAGCATTGAAAGTGGCAGCATGTTAAAAGCAATGGTATCGCCCGCTATCGGGTTGTTTATGAGAAGTGAAAAGCATTTTGTTTACACTGGAGGAGAGACAATTTCTTTTTTTAATTTACAGGAACAGAGACGTTAAAAGTTTTTGGTCCCTATTTTGAGACTAACTGATGAGGCTTAATGGATTCGCTTGACAGCAGTGGTGTGAATGTAAGGTGGTATTGTATTTCTGTAATGACTGTTAACAAAAGCGGCTGTTATCATACTGTAGAATGCAAACGCTGCAGTCAGCGCACGTCAGGCAATATAAGGGAGAGGAACCACATAAATATAAACTAGGCTCAGCTCCGATCCTACAGTATCAGTATCCTATCTGCACTTACGAGACCTACAAGAGTCTGATCTCTATAAAACATAAATAGTACCAAACAGGTGTGAGTTACAGTATTAAAGCTCTTAAAGGGAAGAGAGCTTAGATATACTGCACATGCTCATTTGTTTAAAACATCGTTGAAAATGTCCTGACCAGGATTTCATGATAATTAACTCATATTAATACACATATTATGCTTCTTGAATTTTCATTTCATTTCTGTAGCACAATCTCTCGATTTAAATATTTCCTTATTAAATAGGAAATATTTAAATGTATTTGCTAACATTTAATGAATAACCACGATTTTCACCGCCGTTCATTTGTTGCCTTAACCAAACTGCAGACAGGAGCAACGATGCTGTCTCCGGTCTGTGGTATCACAGTTATCTGCTTTTCATGCCTAGCATGCACCCTGACCACTTTATAGGAACGGTGGTGCAATTCATAAATGTGCTGCCAAAACACAGCACAAAAAAAAAAAAAAAAGAGAGAAGAAAAAGAAAAAAGTTACCTTTCAATAGTCCAGACAGTGATAACATTTGTCACTATAACGTAATTGGGGGAACAATTTAGTAGGGAATGTCCTCCTGTACAAATCGACTCCATAGGTCATCTGTACAGCTTATAATGGCTCATAATTAAGTTTTGTTGTTAGGTGACCCCCAGCGACTGAAGTAATAATGATGGGAACAGAGGCAGAAGTCAGGTGACATCGCACAAAGCGGTGTATGTGGTGGATGGATGGATTCAACAAAACACAGGACTTTCACACAGGAGACTCAGTGTGTTGTCTATGTATTTATTTATTTTTTGTCGTAGCTATTGCACAACTCTTACTTGTGTAGTTATACCAACCGTTGGGACAAAGTTCAGGTGCGCTCCTATGGGTTGTAATTTCGTTGCCATGACGACGATGGTCTGGTTCCCCTGACACTTGTGTGCTGGTAGCTGGGGGAAGCGACCTATATGCCCGGACAAGCTGGAGGGCATGTTGATTTAGTAACTTGGTGAAAAGAGTTTTGAAGACTAACACTATCACGCAACTTTGAAAAAAGCACGGGCTTCAATTACATCCCCATTTAATGCTACGTCACGGTATATGTGCATCAGGTACGATTAGTATCTGTACGGAGCCCTTTGAATCAGAGCTGTGGGGGCCCTCAACTAATTTTAATGGGTGGGACAAAATGCAACAATTTACTCACATTGCAGGATGAGAAACATTTAACTGTTAGTAATAATCTTTGTAAGACACGGCATTCATTCAGCGCAGCTTGAAATACATGAAGAAGAGATTAAACCATTAGTCAGGCTCTTTGTGCAAATACGGATTGTATTATGTGGATAATTATTATTCAATTAAATTTGGATTCATTTTGGATTACTCTATGACACCACCACTCTTTCATCTGCCTTTTTAGAATCGTAGCATGTTTTATTATAATTTATGTTCCTCTTCACTGCAAGCTCCAGTAGTGGCAGGAGACACAGACGGAATGGTTGGTGGGCGGATAAGGAAATGAGCAATCAAGATTTGATCTAATCTTTCCTTTCCATTATGTTAAGTCTGAAATAACAATACGAGCATGATGGCCGGACCTGGTGTTCCGATAGCTTTGCAATTTCCAGGTTAAACTTGATAAGTATGGGAAGACGTCGACTTTGTCGACTGCTTCAACCGTGAGCCACATCACTGTCACCGTATTTGAAAGGTAAATAGGCAAATACACAAGGCAGATTTTGATCTTGTGTTCATGTCTGCTTCCCTTGCTTATGCAAATAGTGTTGCATGATTAGTGGCAACTATTTACAGTACAGACGTGCGCTAATCAACCCGCAGACTTATGTTGCAGATCTGGGAGTAATTATGTCCACACACTGAGCTTATATTTACAACACACATGCAGACAGGCACATACACCTATGCAGGACCGAACATACTTTCACACGCACATGCACACACTTAGGAACACATCAATTACCAGGGCCAGTGTTTTACATTTAATCTTCTTATTGGATCCTTGTTAATGTTGACTACTTCCTTCCCCTGCAGTTTATTTTGCTTTTGTGCATGTGGCCTCTGCTCCCAGTGAGCGGTCGTGGACCAGGCCATCCATAACTTGTGCAGACAGAGGGGGAGAGGAGCACAGAGCTGCTGGCTTTTCTGGACACGTCATGTCATTTTCTAACTAAATGAAAAACAGTGTTCACCCAACATCAAATCGCTCCTATTTAATGACACAGTGTTTCAAAGTATACTTTATTAAACAAGTAGCTTGACCACATTCCGACTTCCCAAAAATCTTTTAATGCAGTTTCCTATCACTGGCTTGATTTTGTTCTGGGAAAGAGGATGATCTTATCACCTAAAAATGATCAGGTTGAGTTTCCTAGATCAGAGCAGCAAAACAGAAATGATCTTTAAGATGAGAAGCTTGAGCAAATAGTTTCCCAAAACCTTTGATGTTGTTATGGTGACGTTAAGAAACTCAGCTCTACACTAAAAAGGAAGCATGAAGCTGTGAAGTCAAACCACCAACCTCTTCCTCATCCTTTCGACTCATAATGGACCTACAGACTTTGTAAATGATAGCAAATGACATGAAAATGTCAAGCGATGTTAAACGACGCTGTGTCGTTTTCATTAGCTCTTTTAGGCAGCATGAATTTCAACGTATGTTCGAAGCATCAGCACAACCTACAACCAAAAGCTTGTATGCAGCTGATAAACCAAACAAAGTTTGGGATTCCATTGTAAACTTTTTTTTTTTTTTTTACTAACTTACTACGTCCTAGCTAATTCTGCCTTCTAATCCTGCCTCAGTAAAGCGCCCTCGCCATCGAGCACACAAAGTTCTCACTGGCTGCTTCTATTCCACACCGCTGCACCGTTTTCCCTTTTCTAATTACGTAATCAATGGCCTTTTAAACGTACAAGCAAATCACCATGATGGCGAATCGCTGACCCTCTCCGCGAACCTTTGAGGTTTAGAAAAACCAGATTTGTACCAATCAGGGAGAACTGACGCTTGACTTGGAGCCGCGGACAGAGAGTCAGGACCCCTAATTAGGACTCCTAACCCCATACTGACAGACAGATTTGTTTTTACCTCACCCAGTGTTTAGCCAAGATCTGTTGGGACTCCCAGATCAGCAGATATGCGTCAAGAACTACCAGCATCCAGCGATTGGCATTCATTAACTGACTTGTTCAAACAAAACACAATCAAACCCCATAAGCTTTGGTGCGCAATCCAAATAATAGAAATAATAGGTCTTTTCCTTCTAATTTTTCAGGGATTATTTGGAGTAATTATAACAAAACTGCATTGAAACAAAGGGAAAACAGAGACTTAAGTAAAATAAATGAGCTTTTCTCCTTAAAAGTTCTTATATTAATATAAACTGCAGACAATATGACATGCATGGAGTCTGCATGCTGTTTATAATAATTGATCTGGTGCTTTTTATCTCAGACATGGGGGAGTTTACTGGGTAGAGAGTGAATCCAGGCCATCAGTGCTTCCTATTAGGCATCTCTGGTATTTTCCAAACAGCTGTCTTTGATAATTCGCAGCAAGGGCTGCCACAATGCTGCCATGAGATAGCATCAGCTGCCTCCAATGATGCAGCCAGGGATGGGCAACAAGGACTGGATGCAGTAGTACACTCACAGCACATGCACACACACACGCCAAAGACAAAGGCCAAGTGGCATGGAGGACGAGGAGGAGGTGAAGGAGGAGGAGGAGGAGATGGCCCGCAGTGGTTCTTCAGGGCTTCCTGTCTTCTTTCATTCCCTGGAGGCCAAAGATTGTGCCCATGGCTGGTCACGCTCATCCAGACCATTTCACATAAAACCCAGACCTTATTAGATGTCACACATAACCCCAGATCAGCTAGACACATTTTCCCTCCCAACTATTTTTATTATACAACTGAGTGCCGCTTTTGTACTAAACTGCCTTGTTTCCGCACAGCCAACCTCCATAGTTTAGGCATTACTATCAATGACTGCATTTTTAATACATTAAACCATGATATTCCTTTAAAGAGACACAGATGTGTCTGCACATTGCTTTTTGTGAAATCTAATTTGATTAGTGAGTTAAGAATAATAATCATTGTAATGATTATGATTCACCAATTTTTCCTCAATTATCCATGACATTGTTGAGGTAAACAGCAATATTTAGGAAAGAGATCATGGCAGACTATCACCATAATAATCCAAATGATGCTTTAGTCTGATTAAAATGCCAAGGTGAGGTATTCTACCACCATCTGTTGAATGGGGCTAAATTGAAAATAGACTTGAAGAAGTGGGGGGTTTCGGCATGTGGGGTTGCTGTCGACGTGGTGTTTGTAGCCTTTTCCATTTCGGATCAAACAAAGATGAAACTTAACCCCTGCAGCTCGCCTTTACAGCAGGTGCTTCATGGTGTGTGCCGCTCTAAACTCATCCCCTTTTACCCACTGACATTTCGCAGATACACACATTTGATCCCCCGCTGCCACGCTGCCAAATATTGAAAGGCAACAAGGAACATGAAGAGCACATATTTACTTAGCACTTGGCAATGACACTGCACAGGGGGTAGCGGGAGAGGAACAGCAAGACAGAGAGAGGTTAGGAGAGAATAAAGTCAGTGGGGACACATCTGTATCCATTGGAACCTCAATCAAAGCAGATTTGCGACCTCACGTTTTAGTCTTCTGTGCTTTGTGGAAAACGGTTTAGGGTGAAAAGCATTGGAGAAGGGCACGACGCGCCAACCACAAGCCTCTGAGTTTGCAAGAGCCTTTTAGCAAATAATCAGTTTGTTATTGGTCTTAAATAGTGCCTAATTAAAAGGGTGACCTCTGCCAGGCACCTTCTTCCTACACCTAACCTAAACAGGAAACCCCCCCCCCCCCCCCCCCTCCTTTTTTTTTTTTTTCATATGGAGGGCTTGGGGTGGTGAGAGGTAATTGACCCTCTGTGAAACAAATGAATCCTCGAGGGAATCTGGCTCAAATGGATGTTTAAATGCAAACAGTAGTCATTCCACTCACAGCACAGGGCCAGAACCACACAGCCCCTCAGTCCCTGCTGAAATCCTATAAAATCAAATCAAAGAATCTGACATTTTCACTAACCAGAGGCCCTGGCGCTGGTTCTGCTACAATAACAAATGGACTAACGGGACAAATTGAAATGAAAGTTGTAAATGAAACTCACGTTAAAATGCCTGACATCAGAGAGGGAGGGAGGCAGAAGGGAAAGAGAGCTGCTGCGAGAAGGAAGAGAGTGAGAGAGAGAGAGGGAGAGAAGATTAGTGGTTAGGTAAAAATGTTTATTTTCACACTTCAAAGTTCCCAGCTCACTGTGTGTGTGTTTAAGATCTTGTGATGAACAACCCTTGTGATGAACAACCTGTTCCACGCTGGAAATACACTCTGTGAAACACAACAGTCCTCTGTAGAAACCCTCCAAAGCACTGACTGGGGAGTATTGAATTACAACTGTACTACACTGCGAAGCGCCAAGAGAAGTACACTTTTACTCCCAGTTCGGGAGGATGTCACATTTATCTGCGTGTCTCAACCTCGACACGCAGACATAAATCGTGCCTTTTTATCTCTCAGAGAAGCTCAGACACCTGCGAGGTGCAGGAACCCACCTCCACATCATGACAGGTTACCACAGTTTGCTGCGCGTGCAGCAACTGAAACCACTTCAGAATTAACACCACTTCGGCTGTGTTTCGACACACGGCTTACATGGGAGGCAAAAAGGGCCTATTTTTAACTTCACGTTATGGTGGAAATATTTTCACATGCTGTCCATTGAAGTTTTGTTGATATAATCCTTTCAGAAAAAAATCTTCAGTTTGTATTAGCCTACTTTTACTGCAGTTTAATGCATTTGTAGGAGCAGGGCTATACAAGGAGCAAGGAAATGAATTCATTGACTGTGTTTGTCGATTTGTGAGCCTTTGTGTGTATTGTGAGTCATCGTATTTGCCTTAATGTTTTAATTTGGCAGATGCTTTTGTTCAACTGGATCTATGCACATGATAGTGAGGGTGTTGGAGGAGACATGACACCATGGATCTAATGGCAGTCAGATATTTACTTACCAGCATAAATCACGCCTAAAATCATGGAATAAAGTTGGCAGTTGACACGCCCTGTGGTGTTAAACTATGAGGACAAATGAAGACGAAAAAAGAAAATAATAACAATAAATAATTTGGTAAAGAATTTCTCATTAGATTGTGCAAACTGAGGGTTAGGCTGGACGTAAAGGGTCAAACTAAATTCCCCTAACTAAATAAGAAGCATATAGTGATGTGACCTTTCACCGTCTGATGCTCTTTCATGACTCAGTGCATATTCAGTCTTTGAATCAAACTTTATATACTGAGCTCAGCTGAGACTTGACCTCCCGTGGCCTTTGACATATGATCGAAGTCATAGTCATTTGAGCCAACAAAGCCTCTCCAATGCAAAACTCCTCAGTCCTTGTACCAAGAGATGGCAGTATTTCACAGAATATATCAGGAACAACTGCAGGACTGCTTTACATCTCCAAAAAAAAAAAAAAAAAAAAAAAGGTACGATTAGAGTTAGTAAAGAAATGTCTTAGGAGAATATTGTTTCTCCATTTATTTCAAGTCTCCCTATATATCTCTTTTTTAACATTTACATCTCCATGCAGAATTGAACACTATTATTAGCCCTCAGTTCAAGTGTGTGTGTTTTGGAGGTTAAACAGTAAGTTATAAATGTTGATGAAGCACTAAACTGAAACTGTATCAGAATTGGTTTATTTTTTACATTGAGGCATTTCCGGTGTGCTAGTTTAACTACAAAAAGTCCTCTTTTTGTTATCAGACGATTGTGATCGACCAATAAAATAGTTTTATTTAGAAAGAGGCAGTTGTTGAAAATATATCTTTATGACACATAGTACTATGTGCATGTAATTTAATCTTAGTTTCAAATTTAAAATGAATTACATCAAAGCATTTTCCTGCTGCACAGCACCCATCCCTCTTACAGTGATGCAATTTGATTTCGGATTTATGCCCTCTGCTTATAAATTAATATCATCCCGTCTGGCGACACACTTATTTGTGCCCTTGAATGAGATGTTTGTGAACTGTGTATTGAGAGGCAGATGCTCAAATGTTAGGAGAGGACATTAAATCTAAATAAACAAGTTGCGCCAAATGTTTCATCAGCTGTCACAATGCGGAAGGAGGGTCACACAATGAGAGCAGAGACTTCTTCCTCTCCGTCTCCCTGTGTGCACTTGGATGGTCTGCCAAACTTCTGACATTTTCAAGGAGATGGTGTTGGGAAAAAAAAACAAACAAACAAAAAAAAAACTATTTAGAAAAAAAACAAAAAAGAGGTCCAGATAATCAGTTCCTGCTTAGGCATTGACTGTCAGCATTATTCAATGCTGATAACATAAATTTGCAGGACGGTAGCAAAAATTCAAATTTGAATAGTTTGTCTGTGTTTCCTGGTTTGTGTTGTTGTGTCGTCTGCAGCACATGACAGCACAACCCTGCATGCAGATGCCTACATGAAAGCATCCAACAACTGACATATGCTATGAGGTGCATGAGTTCCTCTTTTTGTTTCCAAGCGTGTTGTGCATTTTTGTGTAGATTCACATCTGTGTGTGTGTGCGTGTGTGTGTAGGGTAGAAGTCTGGCCTAGGCCTTTGTAATGAGCAGCCTGGGTTCTTTCTGGTTCAGCTGCTACTCTCCCTTATTTCACGCTGTGCTGCTCTCCAACTCCAGTGGCCCAGTGACTAGTCCTGCCTCTCTCTCTGTCTGTGTGCTCTCTTACCTTATCTATCTATACCTCATCTATCTCTATTTTATTTTCTTAACTTAACCCTCGCTTCTCTTCTTTTTCCAGCAACTATCCATTTTCCTTCTGTTCCCTTTCCCCCTCGTTCTCGTTTTGCATCTCTCTGTGTTGTTGCACCTTAAAACATGCGGGCAGAGGGAGATGGAGAGCGGGATAAAGAGGTAAAGGAGCATGCATGAATGGTCACTGCTGCTCCATACCATTCATTCCAGTCAGCGCAGGGAACTGCCCTCCAACGCTCCAGCTCACATCTTCCCTTTCCTCCAAAGCCACCGCCTCCTCTCCGGGCCTCTGTGGAGCTCAAGGGCCTGAGACCGAGACATTTCTGTACACACTCTGCATTCACATGCACAAGCTGTGTAACCAACCCTACATTAATCACCCTTCCTCTTCTGCATCTCATTGAACATCCCAATTTGGGAATATATATTTTTGCCAGACATATGCTTTTATTTCTCTTCCACTCTCTCTTTAAATGTACTATTTCACTTCATTGTTTTTGACCTTGTATATAAGCTCAGTTGGAGCCATCCAAACGGTAGCAGTAAACGTCTGGAGCGGAGTAAGAAGGTGAAGTCCTTTCTATCCATCCAGTGTGCTCGCCCACTACAGATGCTACCTCAACAATCTGCCTGCACACACACATTAAATATGTGAACTGAAAAGATGAAGGTATGAATATGGAGCGTTATTAGAACAAAAGAGAGGGAAAATGTGACTTCTTCCCCAGCTTTTGATGGGGGGGGTGGGGGGTCCACAAAGGGTCCAATAAAAGCAGGCTTCTCTGAGTGGAAGCAGAGCAACATGTTTTTGTACTGCAGGGAAAGAAGGTTTCCAGGCCACTCTTGAATGGGTGGGAAACTATCAGTTACTGAGGTAAAGGTGTGCTGTGGAATTCAAAGCTTTGAGGGCAGCGTTTTGTGGGCAACGTCTTACCAACTGTAATGTTTTCTTTTTGGTGTTACTGGCCGAAGCTGAGTGCCATTAATGCTTGTTGGTGGTGTATGCTCAAGCAACGGTTCCATTTGCCACACTCTTGAGTACGCCGTGTTTGTCTGCAAAAGAGATGGCACATTTCTCTATTCCAATGTCACATGACAAGTCCACGCCACGAACACTGTTTCAGTCTGGACAGCGTCACAGCTGGGAGGCCAATTCGTGTCAGCCTGCGGTGTTGTTCTTGCCAAGCCAGGTGTGCTGTCAGGTAACACGGTGGAGGTTGCCTCATGCACTGCTGGCCAACAGATCCAAGAGGGAACGCCATACGTGACAATTGTGTATTCCTTCTAGGTTTTCTTGCCCCCTATACTTACCCCCCTAATCATTGGACTATTTCCATTTATCTATTTCTTTCTCTTCAATTCAGGTGATATGAGACACTTGCACAAATCAGGGGTGCTGAGTAAATTCACTGATTGCAACCCGACGGCTGTAGTTTCAGTGCATGGTTGCGACATGGATGTTGAAAGCCTGGTATTGTCCAGCAATAGCAGGCACAGGGACACTTGGCCCGAGGAAAGCAAACCAATCAGTGTAAATCCAGTCGCATAATGTGAAACAAAATTTAACATCTTTCAATATAACACAGCCCGCTTTATATACTGTTACACATGATGAATGTGGACTATTTGGATTTCAGGACTGAGTAGTTTTAATAACCAAAGCTACCGAAGAGCAAAAAAAAAAAAAAAAAAAAAACGAAACTTGTAGCAGATGACTTGCAAAAATAATCTAACAAATGAATGAACAAGAATAATGTAAACGAGTGTGATAGCTAATTGTACTTGTGTGTGGACAGGTCTAATTTAAACATACTGTAAGGTGAACTTAATTCATTGCAATAAATCGAGAAAAATAGGTGGCTAACAACTGAATGTCTAAGTTGCTGTTGCTGGGCTAGGCTTCGTTGCAAATTGAAGATCCTGGATGAAGAAACTGGAAAATCTTGAAATCAGATTTTTAGGAGTCATCCCTGCCACGCTCTGTCACCATGTACAGCTAACATTAACATTTGGCTGTAGCATTTAGATTGAGAAACATTTTTATGTAGATAAAAGTGGAATAACTTACATTTATCCAAAATGCAAAGATGTAAGATATAGATGTAGCATTTAGATGAAAAAGGTTAAATTCAGATTTGCGTTTTTGACATTTGGTTACAGACGTTGATTTAAATCATACGTTTGCGAGTTGTTGTTCGAATATTTTTTGGCAGTAATTCAAATATCATTTGATAGTATCAGTAATAATCCAGTATTTTTTGTCAGCCCTTGCTCTGCAGCGCTATGTGTAAAATATCAGTTCCCTCAGTTGGGCAGAGAACTCTTCACACCGTGCTCTGTGTGAGAGTGATCCTCGGAGAATGAATCAATTTACACCACACTATGGATATTAAGGCAAGGTGATAAATATAATTGTCTCTGGCAATCACCTTCCAAAGTAGCTGTGTAACTGTTTTCCATGGTGTGAAATCTTTTATCAAGCCATCTCTAGTTGACAAAAACAATTATCCAGAGAGGAAGGTAAATGAATAAAATCATGAAAACATGAAAAACATTTGTGCCTGTGGCAATTACTGTGCCACAATTTCCCAAACTCTGAAGCCCGGCACCAGAACAGCATGGGCTCTATCGCACAGTAACTCCCCCACACAATTTACTGTACAACTCCAACATGCGCACACACACACGCGCATGCTGACCGCACCGTACATTTGATTTAATCATATTCTTGCACTTGGGCAGTGGCAGGACATAATGGACTATTTTTTTTTTTTTTTTTTTCTGTGAAAGTTTCCAAACCAAAAATGCTGTGGTCACAGTGTATATGTGCGAATGTATGAATGTGTGCGCATGGCATTAGTGTGTGTTTTCAACAGACTTCAGGCGCAGAGGAACCTCGGTTCATGTACTTGACATACATTTTTATTGCAACAGGAAACACTTACGCCAAATGGTCCTGCGTTCAGAGGTGACTTGCGGTTTTGAAACTGAGCATTCCTTTCCGATGTCTGCCTGGGAGCTGGGAGAGAGAGAGAGAGAGAGAGAGAGAGAGGGAGAGACTATTAAATGAGCCCCCTCCCCACGCACCTCTGCACCCCCACCTCCTTCACTGGTCCCCTGCATAGTATTTCCTGTTAGCAAGCCAACCGGACTGTCTTTATTTACCCTGCTCATTTCCCCAAATTAATACTCCTCTCCCCACATCTATGGCATGTGATCTTGTTTTGTGAGCCTAATAAAAGTTTGGTAAATGCTCGACAGTTTCTTGCACAGGCAACAACTGATCCTAGAGCACCAGGCAAGGTTGGTGTTGGCTGAGTCCTGACTGGGAGAGCTGTAGGCACCTCAGAGGAGAACCCCCTTTTTTTTTTTCTGCTCTAAAGTACAGGAGGAAAACTTAAGTTTTCTCTTGGGTGAAGTGAACATGTTTATTGGTGTGAGGTAAACACATGATTGTAGGTATCATTGTTTTGTTTCTCTAACATGAATAATTCTGGAGAACTAAAAGATAAATCCAGCTAAGTCTGGTGATCCCGAGACTCCTGGAAGTCCCTGCACAGCCCTTAAAAACAGCAATATCATTTAATCTACTCGAAAAAGGGAATACTTCTGCCATGACTGCACACATTTAAAAAAAAAAACAAAACAAAACAAAAGATGTACAAACCTGAGATACGCATTTATTTTTATGTTTGTTACAAACAAACATGAAACAAATGGAACCACAAACATAATTCCCTAGATTTGGGTTACTGCGTTGAATCAAAAATATTTTATTAATCCCTGGAGGGAAACATAACATGGAGCTTCCCTGACATTTTCACATTCTTACCTGTCAACCAAAATTACGTTAATCCCAACAAATAATAGTCATATTATTTGCTGTAGTTTGCTGTTAAATGAAATTTTTTGCCTTACTCTCCCCTCAAATGTGTTGAAAGTGCAACATCCTCTGTAAGACTGTGCCACTGGTTATCACCTTAACTCTTCAGAAATCTAATATCTCTCTGGGCAACGCTTTAAAATGCCCAATAATTGATAAGTGCGGCTTAAACTGTGTGCGTGTGTGTGTGGTTCCCTCTTCAACTCGGCTGAGATAAGAAACTTTGGGGAATATTTCCCCCCCCCCCTCTTTCTCTATTCTGTTGGGGGGCAGCGATAACTCCCCAGTTCTTCATTCACTGCTTATTTGGCATCATTATGTGTAATCGGCCTAATAGAATTTGTCAGGGGTAATATGCGGAGGTTTGGCGTGATGAATCTTCTTTCTCCTATTTGTGGAGGTTGCAGAATGATATCCATTGCAGATGAATCTTTGGAGTAAATAGAGGGTTTCATGTTGCAAAATGAGAGTATTGATGGCCATCCTATGCCCTGTAGCCAGAATTGAGAAAAGAGGAATCATGAGAGAAAGAGCGAAAAAGAAAGCGGGAGAGAGAGCAGAATTGGGATAAGCAGTATAGTATATCCTGGAAAAATACTATTGCTATCGTTAAGCCAGGAATAATGACTTTATTGAATTTGACTATGGTGCATTACAGTCCTGCATTCTTGAATGATTGACTTCTCTTTTTAATGTTTTCTTTTCTCCTTCTTATTTTCTCTTCCCCTCTAAGACATTCATCTTTGGACACACAGAGACAGAAAAATAATGTTTCTCAGAGGCGCTTGACCTTGGGGGGGTTTTGCCATGCTTCAGTTCCAACAGAAATTGTACTCCACTAATTGTGTATAAAAATATACTTTGAACTCAGTGGGGAACTATAACTTGATTTTTGCCCACAACTGATGCCCTGCACTGGATTTACTGTATGTGTCAGAGCTTTGAATATACTTATTGAGTTCTGTTTCATGTCCCTGACACAAGTACAGTAGCTCATCAGAATCCAGCTCTGATGTCATATCCAAAGGCGAAGCCTCAGCTTGAATAGTTTAAAGAGACCCAGCACTACGTTCAGTTTGGGATGCCCCCCCCCCCCTTTTTTTTGGGGGGGATATTCACTTTATACGCACATACCCAAATGCGCATTGTGCTCTCACAAACATGTGCCCGTGCGCCATCGTGTGTACACACACACATAAAAGCCCAGTATAATGCCGCAAATCTGACACACTGGCTTGGTCCCATGGCACACACACACATTCACTCACACCCAGTCAGAGTCCCTAAACTGTGACATCCAGGACCGTGCTATAATTACAAGGCAGATGAGCACATGGCGACAAAGTGGTCTCAAGAGGGGAGCAGTGCAGAGCGGAGAGACAGAGGTAATGATATCTGGAACAAAGAAGCAACCTAGAGAGAAGCAGGTTCAGGAGTCAGCTACAGGGCCACGCGACACCACGGGCATGACCTTGGAGAACTTTCGGAAAATGCTCAAGACTCTCTCTCTGGCTCTCCTGTGCAGCGTGCACATGTTGGTGTTTATGCGCCGGTGTGTACTTATGAGCCTCGCCGTCTGCTGGTGGGTGCGCATACGTGTGTAGTTGTGTGTGAGCATGTTGCTTTCAAAGGCAGACGTGTCCTCGGGGGAGGAAAACCCTAGAAATTGGTTATTGTATCACTGAGGCTATTTACCTATTTTGGGGATTAACATATTTAATTCCCCTTCTTAATCCCGTTGGAATTAATGCCCTCACATTTCCAATTATCTGACTAAGTGTAACGCAGAGGGAGTCAGGGCTTCTTCTCTTGCCTGTAACTGGGTTTAGCATGCAGGTGGCAGAGCTGTAGCTGTAGTGTTTGGTGTCTTCAAAGACAACTTGTTTACGCAATGGTTTAATTGACTTAATAGACTGACTAAGTTTGTCCTCTGACATTTAAAAAAATCCTAACTTTATTTAACAATGAGTTATAATTGAAGAAAGACAAATAATCTCCTGTTTATATAATGTGAGACAGCTGTTTGACAGTGTTTCAAATTGGTGCCTTTGTGATTACCTTCCTCTCTTTGTTTGGGGTAATTTGATATTGAAAGCAATGAAAATAATTGCTATTTCCATTTATTTATTAATTTGGTGATTTATTTTTAATGGATTAAAAAGATCAGGTGATCTATTATATTAGCTTTATCTGAGATCATTTGCAATAATCCACAAGGATTTGCATTTATGGTCTGACCTATGGTGACGACGAGTCCTCGATTTCTTTCCCTGTTTGGATGGATATCTAGCATAAGCCTGAATCAAGTTTCAAACCAAATAGGCCAGACACCGGTGGAAAAGGATGATAAATATCTCCCACAAATTAACTGCAGACATGACACTAAAGATTAAAACCCAAGTATCCATCTCTGTACGTAAGGCCTCTGACAAATATCATATTTGTGTATGTTACACACGCACACACACACACGCACACACACACTACGCCCTCTCTGTGGATGAAATGACATGACCAGTCTGCTCAGTGTCCGTTCCCAGGCTAGAAAACAGAGGAAGCGTGGCTTTTAGCTGCCTGTGGTTTAAAAGCCAATGACTGTCTGTCTGACTGATGTTTCTCTCTCTAGCAGACATTCGTTTGCCCAAAAAAAAAAGAAATTCCCTACAAATCACAGCTTATAACTCAGAAGAAAAACAGCATGTTAAAGATCACGGGACCATTGCCTGTGCATGTATGTGCAAGCATGAGCATTAAGCATGCATTAAAGCTGAAGCATGTGCTGTTCCTGAAAACATGCCTCAGTGCTGTCTCCCGAATTCTCATCATCTTGAAATGAGCAGGAGACCTATAAATCATTTTTTGAATGTACAGTAGAAGAAATGCCGATTTATCACTATCAAAGCCACAGATATACGCGTTACATATTAATACCATGATTAGATAAAGGCTTTAAAGAGCAAATTCATGAAGCGTTATTATTATTATTATTGTATATAAATTTTTTTACACGCTCACCTAATTGCTATGTGCCAGTTGCTGCATGTCCAGTGAACGATCCATTTTGCTTAAAATAGCCAGAGTGAAAAAGAAAAAATGTCAAGTTTGATCCACAACATGCTCAAGCTGTCTTCAAGGGATTTTTTTTTCTTTTTTACATCTGCAAATCTTGAAAGCAAGGAAAATTTAGAGACACTTTGTCTCCACCAATATCAAAAGGCTATTCAGTGCCATAGCCATTACCCATAAGCCCTCTATTGTGGATGAAGACGCTCACTGTCACAAGACTCCAATCCACTGGCATCATCTACAGAACCACCATCCTGCTAACGGACCATTAATGAATGCATCAGATTCATGAACGTAACATAAAATGCCATGACATACCAACTCATGGCATGTTGGCGTGACTCTCATGTGCCGGAATATGTGTGTGCGCGACTTGTGTTTGATCACGAAGAGAAGTGGACTTGAATTTTTAATGGGCAGTCTTCCGCAAAACTTCAATGACAATAACTGGGAAGAGCTCAAATTCACTTCAACTGACAGTCAAAACTTCATCGCCTTGGGTAATAAAACTGTATATACCCAACCTATGACTAACACTGAGGCGTACAAACATCGTCTCTTCTTGCCACTGCTATTGTTTGATTCATTTCAAATTGCACACGAGGCCATGTAAGGTTTTCTAAACAGCTATGCAGCCTCGCCATCATTACATACATTCAGACAGGAAGAAAAACAGCAGCCGAACTCTTGGCACTTGGACAGTAATAATCATCTGAGATTTACCTTTCCAGTGCATTGCAAAAGGTCAGTAGCATCATGCATTGTAATGCATGATGTTATGTAAGAGTTTAGTTTGAGGCAAATGCTACACAGACAGTAAGCTATTGAAAGATCTTAAAAAAAAAAAAAAAAAAAAAAGAGGTCAGGGCTTTAGCTGTCGGCAGTAAATGATTTACTGAATGTAAAAAAACAAAAAAACTGTTCGCTTGTGCTCAAAATAAATTTGAGAAAACTTGTTAACCCCAAGACAGAATCAGGAATTTTGGAGTTTTGCATGTTTTTAACTTTTTTTTTTTTTTTTTTTTTTTTCATAAAAATATGCAAAATAATATTTATGCACAATTTTTTTTTTTTTATTCCTTTGTAAGTCAAAATTAAGAAACAAAAAGCTTCCTTCAATCCATACACCATTTTAAAGCTCAACAGCTGCCTAATTTGTAATAACTCTTGATTCAAGCGAGGATGAAGTGAATGAGCCACATTATTTACGAGGAGACACACAGCCGAGTCAATCTTGACAAATTCTCCTGCCTCCCTTCCATATAAAGATCTCTTTATCTGCCCTCGGACTGACAAGGCCAATTCCGCATCTCTCCTCTCCTCAGCACTTGTACAACTTCAATCCATTCCTGAAAAAGAAAAGCCCCAGTCTTTCATTCAACAAGTTTGGGTCTTCCTCCCCTTCCCATACTCCATTTGGTGGTGACAATCCAGTCATTATACCATCTTCATCCTGTCTGCAGAGCCCCCCCCCCCCCCACTCCTCCGCCGACTACCTCACCCCACACTTCTGCGCTGCCCTCTGTCCTTTCCTATCACCCCTCCCCTTTCGCTCAGCTACTATGAGCTATATTACTTTGACCCCAGCCCATCAATCTGCTTCAATTGGATAATGATCTGTAATCACGTTCTTTCAGGGGAGTCTATAAAACGAGCTGGGGCCTCAGCACCCCTCCTGAGAGGGCTCCTTCTGTTCCCTCACCCAGCCACACATTTGATCCAGACGCTTCTCCTTTCAGCATTCAGTCCCTCACTAAATACCCTCGCACATGGGCAGCCGCTGCAGCCGGCGGTGGGCCTTGTAAAGGGAATGGAGGAAGGTGGGGGTGGGGGGTTGATGGCTCTGCTGATTTTTCATGGCCCCCGCTCTCCAATGGAAAGAGGCTATGAGGGGCGTGCAAGAGGGAGAAGCAACACGGGAGGAGGAGAAGGAAGGAGAAGGAGCGCTTAATTCCAGGCTCAGCTCCCACCAAGGCAGGGGCCCCTCGCCCCTCACATTAAAGCTGACCCTCCATTAGGTTGTTTTGTATGACAGGCTTGTAATCGATAAAGCCTTATAACTGAACAGGAGGAATGGTAAAGGGTGGGGCTAGACGGCGTTAGGGTGAGTGTGGGGCCAGTGGGCGTCATGGGTGTCAAGGATAGAGTAGGAGGAGAAGGATAAAGAGAGAGATTAGGATAAGGTTGATGGACAGGGAGAAAGAGGCAATGAATGAGTAAGTTAATGAAGGAAGTGGAGTGGAAGGCAAATGAAGCCATGAGCTTTGCCTCCTCCCACTGTGTCTTGGGCTCTTTCTTCGTCTGAATTGGGTTTCAAGACAAAAATAACCCCGACATGAGAAAGGAGATGAAAATCTTGAAGATAAAAATCAACAGAGAAAACACTGATTAAGAATGATATAGTACCAAATTCCACTTTCCTCAGTTTGTTTGGAGAGGGAAATGACTTAATGCATGTTACTGTATGAGATCTTAAGTGGAGTTATCACATACGGAGATAAGATCTGGGGGGGGGGGCAGGGAACACAAGGGGCTGTTTTCACAGCATATTGCACATTTCCAAGTCAAAACTGACCCGGCGCGCCACCTCAGTTAACAGTTATCAATTGTTCGCCGGAGCTGCCATTGTGATTGGCGGCGACAAGCTGCGTCTCCCTTCGTGTAAAACAGACATGCACATTCTGAGCACAGTTCAGGAGGCAAGTGGAGCAGCTTGACCACAATTTAAAACACCATCAGTGCAGCAGGGGCTTTTGTGTAATCTCTTCTGTGCTCTTGAATATACATAAAAAGGCTGTGGAGTTTGAAGGACCACATAATAAATTGATGAATTAAGTATTTCTCTCTTGCCCTCATCCCCCCCCCCCCACCTTCTATAAAGTGAGGGGCCCGTCTTGTATATCATTATTCCGTCCGCCCATTATTTTAGAAGTTTAGGGCCCTTACATGTGGAGCATATGCCTATTGAAAAGGTGGCACCATGCAAGGCAGGCACAGATGGAGTCACCCTCCCCATCAATGGAGGGACAATGGAAAATGGAAATCAAAGTTAAAGGGGTGCATCCAGCCCCATTTAGCCCACACAAAAGGTGCTTGTAGGAGGCAGGCCATGTGGGATGAATGGAGGGGAAGGGAGGGAGGGACAGGGTGGAGGAACACGTCCCAGGCCGCAAGAGTCCATCCTCAGCTGGCCTCTCCATCACCGAGGTGATAGAGACATGCTGACATGGCGCTAGACTCCCCAGCCTTGTTACTTTTAGCTCTCCACTGCACTGCTCGAAGAACTGTGCTGAATGATAATTGAATTCTTGTGTTTGTTTTTAATGGCTGGGTTTAAAGCACATATTCTCACCTAAAATTGCTTCGATTCTGCTTCGCAACATTAAATAAAAATGCAACAAAAGGAGCACCTCAGCTGGCCTTTCTCCATTTTCTTCAAGACTAGAAAATAGCGGTGGCAGAGAGCCAAGGATTCATTTAATGATTCATCGCCCCGTTTTCATATGAGATTGTTGTTTTGCACTCAAATTTGTGAAATTATCAGCAAAAATAAATAGTCATTTCACCTCTCAACGCTACAAAGCAACAAAATAAGAAAATTAAAGAAGAGTGGAATCTTTAAGACCATGAATTAAAACTGTGACTGTTAGAAAAAATAGTGTTTAACCAGATGTTTTTGTTTCTCTTCTAGTATGATACACAATATTCATGATGACCTAACTGTAAATAAAAGCATTAATAGAGGAAGTGAAATAAACCTTAGAAGGAAGTGGAGAATGAGCCATCCTGTTGTTGCAGTGGATGCTTGCTTTGAACGCAGCTCTGATGTGACCTATAAAACAGTATGTGTTGTTTTAAGAGACAGTGATTTCACTCTCATTAAAGATAACTACACTCTACTGTACGAATGCGCAACACCTCTGTGTTTAATGGTGCACTCTTTGCATCCTCTCCTGGGAACTGTGCTCATTTTCAAAACTCATAGTGAGCAGGTGAATCCCTTTCACCAGAGATATTTCATGATTATTTGGTAAAACTCTTTCACATTAGTTATTCGTCTGTACTTTGAAGTTTAAATCAAACCGTCTAAAAACAAGTTGTCAGACATGTCGTAATCAAGCAACAATTTATAGTTGAGTACTTGAATGTTGACGTTTCTGCCCTCTAATAATGGCATTTCTGTTGTGTTTTGTCTAAATGACAGCCATCCATTTGATCTTTGTGTTCCTTTCAGGGCTGCTGACAGCGGGGTGTCGGTGTCTGGAGACTGAGAGATGGCAGGCCAAAATGAACCTTGGTCTGACCTCTGACCTTCTACCCTGACAACATCACCAGCTGAGGGCAGGCACAGAGGGTCTGCTTGTGTGGTACGACACACACACACACACACACACACACGCACACACACATTGTGGTAGCCCTGTCCCAACCTGTGATGTAGAGTCGCTACAATTTTGGAATCTTAGAATAAAGAAAAAGATGATTAAAAGGGATGAATGTCTCCCTCAAACTTTCTTTGAATATTTTCTTTCTTACTGAACAAATATGGCTATGGCTCTTGAGGCTTTGTCAGTAAGTTGCTTTTTGTATCCAGTTTTCCTGCAAATTTATCCAATTCAAGAAAATTCACCTCGGCTGCCCTCCTGTTTTCACTCTGTAGTGCAGTGGATTTGTCTGTCAAAGGGGCATAACGTGGCTGCTGATGCGTAATACCCTCTGACATAGCTGCGCTGTCAATCTACGATATCTCTACTGCATGAATAACTCATGACTGCAACTGCGATAGCTTGCTGTCTATGCCTCGAATGAAATATCAGTTTCCTTTGTTTGTCTGTTTTGTATTTATTTAATCTCATTTGCAACTGACTGTATCCATACAGCCGTGAAAACACAACTTGAGTACATTAGTATTATATTCAGTTGTAGAAGGAAAGTGAAATATTTACAGGCTGTATGGGAAGTAGTTTTAAGTCTTGTAACCACTAAATTATTAATAATAACACCCACATTTTTACAATATATTGATTCAGTCTGTGCATCATGTGAATATTTCCAATTTCTCACATATGCACTTATAGTCAAAGAAATCCTTCTTGTTTGTATTAATGGAGAATAAGGCAATTACAACAACAAACCATTATGGTAATTAATGAGTATCTTAAAATGTAACAATAATGATCAATAATTCAGTTTGGGATTGAATTTTTGAAAGAGCTCGCTGTAACTTGCAGAACTACAAACACGCGACAGTGTGCTGTCACCTATGATGTCTAAGGTGGGATTTTTTTCTCATTATAGCTTTTCGTGCTGTCAAGCTTCTTTCTTTTGGCCATTTGAGTGGAGACACATGGCTGATTTACTTTGCACAACGTACAAATGCGGCCCCGATGTTCAATTTTCAGACGTGACGCTTCCTAAACATTTCATCTTGCCCCAGCCAGCATTTATTTTCCAACAAAACACGCATCCAATTATAATAACAGAGGTCTGTGCAGCGACTGACCGCAGAGCAGCTAGAGTGACCTTAACAGTGTACACTGTGTTTGCACATGTATCTCTGAGTGCACTCGTGTCATCCACTTCAGTGATCACCGCCGACATTTACAGAGCGCAAATAACGTCCACTCAGCCGCTAGACTTCACCCTGTATGGACAGCATGAAGTGACCACTTAACAGGCTGTTAAGCGGTCAGCATGTGATTAGTTTAATAGCCTGACAATGATTCCTAAAGTGGCTGGTATAAATTACCAAACATAATGAGACATGTTTTGTATTATGTTAGGCTACTAATGGCTACAAATGTACTAATTTGCTTTTTGCACCCCTGATTTGCCGAGAGAAATACCATGCAAATGGCTGCATGTGTGAAGGACTGTCCCGCTTTTTAAGGGGACAGCACGAGGACGCCCTTTATATTTATTCTTCCTAATAAAGCATACACATTTTTGAGTATTCAACACGCAACACGGAAACACAAGAACGCAGAGACGCATACTAACACCATGCCAGAACTGTACATGGCAGGCTCTTGCAATAATTGGCTAATTGATCCAGCTTGTCGTGGGTGCAACCTACCTCCTCTCAATGACTGAGCCAATCAATTCAAGCTGTCATCTGAAATGACATGTCCCGTAACAAATTACAGCTAATGAAATAACCATCAGAATGTCATTACATGGGCGGGCCGCAGCATTACTGCCCAGCATGGCTCTATATGTGCACATGTGCGCGAAAAAGGGGAAAGCAGTTATGTGAGTGTTGGTCATGCTGATATTAGTCCACATGCTCTTTAGCGCCTGCTGAAGGAGCTGTGTCACTTGTCGACCAAGGACTATTGTTGTTCATTTTCAGTTTTTACTGGTAAAAATGTTTTGTAGAATTAGCATTTTAATGCTCTTTCAAGGCCTTAACAGACTGCATAATTTGTTCCAAAAACTTGGATCCTCATCTGCTGGAACTAGTTTGCTCTCATTATTAGACCAAAAATCTCATTTAGCTTCCTCGGTCTCATGTACCGTCGGTGTCCCTCTGACAAGAGACCACAATGGCAGCCTGCATTCTCCACGTGAATCCAACCATTCTCCGTGCATTCTGCAGCCAAATCTATTGCTTTTCCTCCCATAGCTTTCCTCTTCCATCTCCTCCTCCACCAGCGCTTCTACCATTCCAGAGCTGACAGCAGATGGTGTTTTAATAAAGTCCAGTAGGAATAGGACTGTGAGTAAACAATGCAGCACATGCCAACTCAGTAATTGCTGGGCACTATTACAACCCTTGTGTCTGGCAAGGGAGGGAAGGATGAGAGGCAGAGAAGATAAAAATGATAGGATGAGTTAGACACACAGTGAGAGGACAAATCATGAATGAGAAAATACAAGAACAGGGGAGAAGCAGAGAGGGAAAAAGCCAGAAATGCAGGCGGGAAGCAGGGGTGGAGGGGGTATGGTGGGGAAGCATACACATATACACCTAGCAGCTGGAGCCAGAAAAGCGCAGCTGGTGAAGGTGCAGGGAGGCCACAGGGAGGAGGGGGCTGAGCAGAGTCGGGCTGGGCTGGTATAGGCCAGCGGGTGTAGTGCTGGGTCTACAGCCTCTAGGCTATGGGCTCCAAGCCCAGTCTCTGAGTCCGAGGCCCCGCTCTGCGGTCTCCTCTGCTGACACAAGGCCAGTGCAGTCAAACCCCTAGTCAATGGTCAGACACATTCTGGAGGAGGTGGACTCAAGCAAAACCAAAGTTAATGCTCTTGTTCCATGTAGCTCTCTTTGCAATGATTTATTTGTACTTACTCAACACCAGCTTAATCCATACATTTCTTTACTCTAATATTTTCTCATTTGTCCATTCTTAGTAACCTTGAGTTTTCCTTGACCCCCTCAACTGCAGAAGAAAATTATTATGTAGGGCGTCAATCGCTCTTTTACTACAAACGTGCACGTAGTTGTCTTACGCCTTTTTCATTTTGCCATGATCACAAAAGTGCGACGTCCAAACCTGCAGAGAGCGTTCCCATGATGCACCATCAGGCCTACTTCGCCAAGAGGTGTCTCACGGCTTTCTTATATCATACACCTGTTCTCAAAGAAGCGTGGCCATTTGCAGTGATAGATGTAAAATACCGAAATAATTTATCTCACAGAGTGTGAAACACGCTTCAACAAGAGGAGGAATCCCCTGATCCCAAAAGGTACAATAAGGTAATGAGGTAATCACATTTTGCTTTTACCTGGATAAAACCTGATGAAGCACCACCCTCAGCTATATAGTTAGAGGCTCTCATCAAAGACAATTAAAGAAAATGACTTTTATTTTAAAGCCGAGGTTAAATGACCAGTCTCCTTAACCTTGAAGTTCTCCGTCCGCATGAATATTGAATGATTCTTAACCTTCTGTTCTAATGCTAATTGAAGCAGAGGGGGGATATTACATATTTGTAATTAGGGGCTGTTGGATAGGGCTTAAGCTCTGAGCCTCATTAGCTTAATCATGAGGACTCTATCAATTATGCAGGTGGAGGTATGGTGGTGATTTGGGAAAATTCTGTTCTGTAGAAAACTTTATTCCCCCCGGTGTAATTATAATGACGAACTTTTCTTGGACCTTGTCATTAATTCCAATTCCAGTGATTGGAAAAGGGCACCTTTTTCTCCCAGTGTGCAACTATATAGAGACTGTGGATGCATTGACACCCGAATCGCTGCATCTTCTATTGATGGATAATGCCAGGCAAGGCAAAGTCCTATGAAGCTAATCCATATGGAAGCTAACACAAACATGGTGCCCGAGGACATCTCCCAAATACAACATCAAACGGCCTCCTGACAGGTTTGCTGATGAGCACAAACAAGGCTTCGTGTCAAAACACAACTTCTCCCCTCTGACATCTTGAACTTCTGTCCAACCAAGTCTTCTCACATACTTTCAGGTCTTGAAAATTTGCCTTTTCCCTCCCTCGAGGCACCTGGGCAGAAAGACAGAAAGAGTGAAAGACAGAGTACTCAACAGCTCAGATAGAGTGAAATATGAACTCCCTACTCACTCCTGCAACAAGATGTCTTCAACATAAGGACAGTCCCTGTGGGCCGGCCATATTTATTTGAGCGCCAACCGATTGCACACAACCACACAGATCTCCTATCCAGCGCTCCAAACTTCTGTCAAGCCGTACCTCGGACATCTTCCTTACATTCAGCTTGCCAGCAGGTTTTTGGTTCACACCATTAATCTTGAGCAGGAAAGCAGGAGAGTAGATGGTGGAGGGGAATTTGTATGAGGTGGAAGAGGTGGGAAAGTAGGTCAGAGGACTCAGACCGAAGCGAAGGCAGCTGCCCCCTCAGCACTCAGGTCTTCCTCCACAATCCTCCACATCGCCATTGCTCTCCCTCAGAGGTGTGGAGGTGACAGTTGGTGAGGGACCGATGAGAGGCCTGCAGATTGGCTCTGGCTCGACTGCACCAGCCAGGTCCTGTATGCAGAAAGGTTTCAAAGAACAGGAACGGCAAATTGGAGCATTTTCCAAATCCCCATTGCTCAAATTACATGAATAGAAGAGGCTGAACTTATCTGAGAGGTGGTCTAATTGTGATCTAATTTATGTCATCATTACTTACTGACATACTTGGACTTTTTAAATTCCAATACCGGACCAATGGGTGTCTCGTGCAAAGCGAAATTTAATCCTGTGAAAAGGTTCTGCCACAGGTCCACCTCGACTTTAAATCTAGCATGCTGATATTGTACTTCCCCTCATTCTCCAAAAATGAATCCAAATAACAGAGAAGCTATGTATCCAACATGAAAAGGGCTGGAAAATATATAGCCATGAATGTATTAATATATTGCCTTTACACCTCATCTATCATGGGTGCAATTTCATGGGTCGCCTTTTTAAAAATTTATTTAATTCTTTGACCTGTTACGAGTGGAAGCACTAACTTGGGTAGGCTTTGAGTTAAATTGCACTTGTGACTTCATGGATCACATTTTCAATTATTTTCAAACACTGCTTGGTGAGAGTGAACGAGAGAGAACGAAAGAGAGAGAGAGTGAGTAGGCCACTAACGCAGCATGCACCAACAACAATTTTATTTACTGGAACAAGTGGTATGGAAAAGTGAGATTTAATGAGCTATGTTCAGCAGCATGAAGGTAATGGAGTACAAGCAGAAGTCTCCAACAGACAATGACTGCTAGCAGACTGACTACACACTGTCTGCCGTGGTGAATATGAAATATAGTAAGTCTTAACCAAGTGAAAAAAACATTTCCAGAAGTTTGCATTCAAAGGTGTTATTTCCCAACACCAACTGTCAATGTGAGGAACACACATTATGATAGCCGTTATTTGGCCTCTTCTCGCTCTGTGTTTTGCTTGGCAGAGATGTCCTTCTAGTATTTGTATTTTGAATTTGTTCACACTGAGCTTGACAATTATTAAGATAAAGTGGGACTCTGTCTTTCCTCTATGTGTCTCCCTTAAATTCGAAGTAACCATTTCAGAGGAAATGACAAAACAAACAAACAAGCAAACAAACAAAAAAACCAAAACAAAACAGTCACAACTATTTGAGATCAGGTTGCTTTGGAGGTTTATTCTGTCAAAGTTAAAGGATAAAGAGAGAAAAGGATGTCACAGATGAGGGTTCAACACTCCGTCGAATAATTACAGGGCTCGATCATGGAGGTAAACTGAAAAGCTAATGTTGGCTTACCACATAACCTTTCGACTGGTTTGTTCCACCCTCCACTGAAGAGGTGAAAACGTAGCCACCTCTTTCCCGAGGGTGAACTGTCTTCACAGGCATTAGGGAAGAAAAAGGAAGAAAAATCGCTCAGTGATATGAAAGTACATCTAGATCGCTTCATGCCGTGACAACCACATCCTGAGGTGAAAAGGACACAATGAATGATTAAGTTGTAGCGCTTTATAATGTTAGTGTGTGCGTCCACATTTGCATCAGTTTAGCCAAATAAAACAAGCGTTTTGCTGATTTGCAGGCGAAGCTTTCAAGGTTAAAATTCAAATTTTTTTAGACATTTCAGGGTAGTTTTTTTTTTTTTTTTTTAAGCTACAGTCAGTTTTGATTTTGATCCTAACCGCCTTTCTTGACACCCATGAGAAAAGAGTTGGCGTATTAATGACTCAGCGATCAAACACTGTTCTAAATGTTACCATCATGAATAATGGCCCTCATTTAATAATTGATGACCTAAAATAGAACATGGTGTTTTTGAAAACAACCACTTAGTTGCTGCTAACCTTGTTGTCTTATTGTGGCATTGGCCGCTGTTAATGCCAACCGAACTACGGTACATGCTCAGAGTCTGTGCCATGTGGATGTAATTTCACCGGCGATGTTTTTTTTTTTGTTCCCTTCTACGGCAAACCAAATAAAAGATTCAGCTTTGAGGTTAGAAAATAAACCCAGAACCGATCTGCATTACAGCGAAACAAACAAGAGTGAAGTAAGAAAAGGAGAAAGACAAAATCTGAATATAATAATGGCCGTAAAGCTGTACACATTTCCTTTGATTACAAGGTATTAGTGTCATCCACAGGCCCATTGGCAGGAAAAGCTGGTCTGTTCACCACATTGGAACAAACACAAATGTCATTGTCTATTAATTCAGTTCTAATCATATTTGAATGGATCTTCACTGCTCTGCCATGTCTGTCTTTCTCCCCGCAGTTTTGATTGAGTGCTCTCAGGGATTCTTGAATCACTGTGAAACCGCACAACTGGATTGTGTTTGTTGAACATATGTTTAGTGGGAAAAGTTTTCTACCATGGTGATTGCATTAACAAAATCCTGGAATGATAATGCTGACATTGAAGTTCTTGGCTGGGTGTTTTTGTGAACCATGATATGTCTATGCAGCCATTCAAAACAAAGCCATGAGGCAACTGTGATATTGAATACCCAGTTAAACGGATGGACATTAGCGGAACCTGTCCTGACCAACAGTGACTTACTGTAAAGTGAAGCGGATTTAATTTGAGCTTTACGATTCCAAAATCGAGGTCTCTGCTGTGGAACAATAATAATAAAAAGAGCAAAAACAAATTTGGGATTAACTAATTTGACATTGAATAAGAAGGTGAATGCTGGGAACAGCAACACTACAGTGTAGACATTGGTCTACCTACTGATCTGAATAAGAACGTTGTTGAATTACTTAATTGCAGTACATTTCTTTCATCATTAGAAATGTTCCGTGTTTTATTTATTTTGTTTTCACTCTCTGAGCCAAACTGATGCTATTAAAATTTGTCAGGTCGTGTGAGGTCATTGTGGCATTAATGTCGGGTTCTATCATAGGCTCCCATTGAAAGAGATGAATGGGAGGGGTGAGGGATGATTTGAGCCGTTGTTTCCACGGCCTTTGAGCCAAAGGCACGTGTGTTTGATTTTAAGGGTGACTGTTGCGTCGACCTTTGTTGTGAACCGCTAAGAAAAAAAAAAACTTCAGCGCTACAGTAAGTGTCAAGGTTAATCTCGGATGGTCACTTTTCAGCTTGGGCAAAATTGGAGAGCACGAGTGGAGTCACATAAATGTCGTTCAGCAGCGTTGACAAATTGTTTGAGTAGTGGCATGCGATGCCACAAAGGCATTGCTGAAGGACTGCAGCGTGGCCCCCCGTGTAGCCTCCCACTCCCACCCTTCCTCCAAATTAATCAGGCTTATCTTCAACTCCATCACTGCTGTCAGTCACACTGCAAAACACTTCCGCTTGCGTGTCTGCGTGTACTCATGCACATCTGTGTGCGGAGAAGCCCGTATGGTTTGTGTGTGTGTGTGTGCAGGCAGGCAAAGCGTTAAACATCTGTCTCAGCTCCATTCAGCCAGCCAGACTGACTTTCGAAGCATTTCCCAGCCCCTATGCTTAAGTTAAATGTTTAAAATGGTAACACTCAAGGCCCGGTGCACACAAAAAAAAAGTTTTATTACTTTCTGAAATGTGACAAAAAAAAAAAAACCCTGAGAACTATATGAACAGTAAATTTGACATTTCTTCTGCAAAAGCGCCATGGGACACTTCGCTCATTCTGACAGATTTATGGAATCTTTCTTTTGATAATCCTTGTATTGGTGATACCTGTCACAGCACACTGTAGTAACCAACAAGCCCGCCTCAATCTCTCAGCTAAATCTCCCTGTGTACACAACACTGGCCCCGTGATAAGAAGGTGACACCGTCACTCCAGCCCACACACACACACCCAGCCTGATCACATAAATACACACACACACTCACACACATACATGCATTCGCATTCACATAAACAGCCTTGGAGGCATGCAGGGTGCATAGGCGTTCAGCATCATACTAATTTTCATTGTTGTGATAAAAATAAACAGGTCTGGGGAGCTGAATCTGAACGCTCGAGGGTCACAGCGCACTCTACTGACAACGGGGGTGTGGGGGGTGGGGCTCAGACTGAATTACCTTGATCCAGCTCGACAGCCTCATATCACTGTCACCAGCCTGTTTGGAAGAGCTTGATGGGGCTGCAGTGCTAAGTTGGAGTAAGCCGACTGCGATGGATGCGTGTTGACAGTGTGCCGTATTCAAGGGCACATTGAAATGAACGGGAGAAATGGGGGAAAGTTTGCTAAGCCATGTGTGCCATAATTATCCCGGGCTCTCCTTGTGCCTCTTATCTGGCGGCTGGTGGTGATTGTCAGATGAGTGAAGAATCGACTGTGACATTATCTCTGTCTTACCATACAAAAATACAAAACGGTCAGGAGGTGTTATACGGGAGAAATTTCTGAGGTATCCATGTTGCTTTAGGATCATGATATTCAAGAGCTTTTTAAAATGTTACAAATGCAAATTACTTATCAGTATAATATTACAGATTGATATGTTGCTTATTTATGGGACATGCTGCATCATTACAGCAATCAACTTTGAAATACTTCCATTTCTGAGAGAGTGTATAAATGGTTAGGAAGAAACGCAATGATCCAATGATACAATTTTCCTTCGTGTCAGTTTTTATTACCCCCATCATTTAAAAAGCTCCGCATTTATGAATGACATCTAAATATCTAATAAGATTATGCTCATATTTCATGCATCATCCAATTAGTGCGCCTCAAGATTTAATTGCTGCTTGCAACAGTTGAGGTGTTGTGCCTTACTTTACAGGTGAGGTGCCACCTTTGAGCACTAGGTGGTGCTTGAACACAGCCCACACACACGTACACACGTACACACACCTACACACACACGCACCCACACCTTCTTTCTCTCTCCTTACACACACCATCATCAACTCCCCTTCTGTTCACTCTAAGAGAACAACAAAACACCTCCACCCCTGCCCTCACACAAGAGCACACACACACACACACACATTGAAAACACAAATGTCCATGCACACAAAGCAGGTAAAAAGATGCAAGGATCACCTTACACACATCTTGTCTGTTCATTTGATATTCATCAGCTTTCCTCTTGCCCCTCTGTCCTTGCCTATTGCACACGCACACACACACTTCTCCACACTCATCAAATCTCAGCTACACGTGTCTAAAGCTATGAGATCCGTCTAATCATCCTGTCTTTTCTCCTCTGCTTCCTTCTTCTTCTAGGAAGGGATTGCTGATACGCTCAGCTCAATGTTTCAGGGGCAGGCAACACAATACCTGTGAAAGCACACACAGACACACACATACGCATGATTTTCACACAAACTGAGGGGAAACATCGCACATCAAACATCAACTTTAGTCTTAAAAAGTAGGTTTTTGTTTCTGCCTCTTCACTATAACAACTCAGGATGTTAGTGGACGGAAATAATATGTCAATATATTCTTCTGAAATGATGTATGCAGGAACTTGTGACTGTCCTCTGACTGGATTCTTATTGTCAGGTATGTCAGAAAAAGACAGATTTCGCAACACATTCTCTTCCTGTTACAGATATTACTTTAAATACTAGAGAATCTGATAGATAGAGTTTGCCGCAAATGTGCGATTCTGGTTCATACCTGATTAATGTAATGAGTGCAGGATCAGGTTTTTGTTGCTAATTAATTAAGACACGTAAAATCAAAGACTGATGGCCCTGTCTGCTGTTGTAATTGTTGTGAATAATGCGATTTCTGAATAATAAATGTTAAAGTCCAATTCTTTAATGTAGTTATCCACAGTTTGTGGAGCACAACATCAGCAAAGGTGAAAAGAATATCAATTCAATGAAATAAACATGTCAGTGTATTTCCAAAAGGATAAAGAGCTAATGCCCTTAGACTGTGTGTGTGAGTGTGTGTGGTTAGTGCCTGTAGCAACAGTGTGATTGTGCCAATGGGAGAAACAGTTTGAGTCCCTGTGTGGCCTTTTTTTTTTTTTTTTTCTTCATGTTAACCAACCAGTCTCCTGTGGTATGTTTTGTCTGAACCAGGGGCTACACGGGGACAGTGTATGTGGATGAATGTTCTCATCATTGTGTTTTCATGCATGCATATATTATGTTGTATGTTGCACGCACATATCTGTGGTTTGTGTGTTCGAGTCACATTTGCTGTGTCCTTCGTGTGCTTGTTGGTTGGGCTACAGGGCAGCTGTGTGAGCATTCCTGTTGACGTTAAGCAGCTAAATAGTACCAGCTTGCTGGGCTCTTAACCTCCCCTCTCAGAGAGAAGACCTAATGAAATCCTGAAAGGCTTCCTGACTCGCTCATCTGGCTTTGTTTAGGCCCTGCTCTCTTTCCCTTTGCTTGAGAAAAGCCATTAACCCATTGAGAAAACAGTCACACAGGCTCTGGAAGACAAGCCTGCACTGTCAAAAAAAAAAACAAAAAAAAAAAAACCCAAAACACTGTCGTGGTGTTTCGAAGACACGCACTGTGCCTTGAATAATACTTATGAGATGATTTTAAGGACTTCAGGGTCCCTTAAAGTGTCTTTGTGGCAGTAAAAAAATCTTTGGGCTGACGTCAAGATGTAAATTTTCGGTTTTTAAAGAAAAAGTTTCCAGTAACTGGTACATAAGAATTTATTTATTGAATGGTTCTTACTACCATAATCACACTTTGTATGATGGTATAATCTACCAATTGCAGTCATTACCCAACCTTTCTATTCATTTATTTGTGTTATATAATGATGACGGTCATCATGAAAAAAAAAAACACATAAATCTACTGTATGTGTTGACAAAATATTCCTCTTTCCCCCCAAAAAACTTCATATTTATGTTTTTATTGTTCATTTTTTTTTCCTTTATTCTGGTCGTTGGCTGGTCTGTAATGTCACAGAGCATTTCAGATTATCTACACGCTCCTCTATTGATGGCAGGAGAAGCAACTGAATGAGAGCAGAGATAGGTGGATGGAAGAAATAAATTAAACTAGAGGGATCTCTTTGTCTTTCTCACAATAATCCCCTCCCACCCACCCACCCCACCCCCCTTTTTTTTCACACACATGTAATAGCACTTCATTTTAAGTTTATAGTTTGTGTATATTCAATAGAGGAGAATTATTCCAACATGGTTATGTAGTCTACTGAGAGACAGGCAAGTGAAAAAAGGAACGAGGGGCGGTGGGGGGGGGGATGCATGGCAAATAAAAAACTGCGGCAGTTAAAATTGAATTTGTATTCACCAGGAAGTGGGTTAACCCAGTTAAAAGTCAGGGAATCCAATAGCACAGGCTGATATGTGGTGTCGAGACAATCTCCTTTGGGGAGCTAAGGCGCTTGACTCATATGCTGCCTACTCGGGCTCGTAGCATGTTTTCAGGTAATAATAATACATCATATTGCTTAACAGCATATTTATGTAAGAACTCAGCAAGAGGAGGCTCTGGAGTGCCGTGGTGTTGTTCTTTGAAATCACCTCCTTCAGATATGTGCCACTCACTGTTATTATGTTTTCTCTTTCTTATCAGTTTTGCAGAGATGGAAAATTCTATTACAGAGTGTATTTGGTTTGTCACAGTCAGATGCCTTCTCTTCAGGTTTTTTTAAGAGAGCGTGTGCATGTGAGTGCCTCTGCCACTACCCACTGTTCTTTTCCTGCTAAAGAAGAGAGGCATGTCTTTTTTTTTTTTTTGGTGCAAAAAAATAATAATTAAATAAATAAATCATGGACTGGAAAAATGACAAATCTCTCTGTCTTTGATATTGGAAGATACTGACTGCCTTTGGTTCATTGACTTTTTATTACAGGAGTTAGCACAACTGTCAGCAAATAGGGGCACATTTGTTTCAGCCATTGGCTTTGGAATATTTGTAGCTGATAATTTTTGTATTACATCTATGCACAGTGGGTTTTTTTTTAGTTTATTTTGTGTGTGTGTGTGTGTGAGAGCAGAAAATGTGTTTTTGCTTGCATGTATGTGGATTTGTCTGTAGGTGCAGCTGTGAGCGGTAATAGTAGCAGGTACAATAAAAAACGGAGCAGGAATGGAAAGAAGTGGAGACAGAGAAAAACAGAGAGAGGGAGGGGTTGACTCAGGGAGACTAAGGCAGGGAGAGTGAGAGACAGCCAGACAGAGAGGTGGTTTCGGTCTACCAGGAACACACAGCTCTAGCCGCCAGCAGTCTGTCAGTGGTGGTCCCCTCATCCAGTCTGCTGCAGCATCTGCCAGAGAGGCACCAGGCTGAGCAAGACCCAGATCCTTCCACGGCCCCATCTCAAGACCAGAGCCTCATCAACTGCCTTCTCCTCCAGGCCCAGCTGTCTTCTGCTCTTCCAGCGCCATACCTCTCTGTCTTCACACCAAGCTATGCTCAAGCCTGAATCACAACCCTCAGGCCCGTATCTACTTGCTCAATGCAGCCTGATCCTCAGCTTCCTCCAGCTCTAGCCCCCCCTCAGTACAAAATCAGTCCATGACCCCCCTAACCCCATGTCTGTCCTCCAGCCGCTTCACATCCAAATGCCAATGCGCTCCACCACACATTTACACAGGACAGCACGCAAGTATTGAACATGCTAAAGTGTGAATATATCGGAAAAAGCAGATGAAAGCACAACAAACAATGCAGATGTTTGCTGAGGAAATCCGCCGTCTCACAGGATGTCAGGTGTTGTTGTTTTTTTTTACACATCCATCAACAGCAAAAAATGTAATAGGCTATAATAAATAGAAGTATGCTACAGCAGATACAGCAGAGGGATGGATCAGCCAGAAAATAAATGTAACTAATCCGTAGAAAAAGACTTCATAGTAGTGCATATACTACTTATCAAACTAGGAATTGGAATAAAAAACAACCTATTGCATCCACATCTCTATTTAAAACAAACATATTCTTTGGCTGTGTGTTTGTGTTTCTTTTCTTTTCTTTTTCCTTTTTTTACTGCCACACATCTTAGTATTCTGAGCTGGTGTCCGAGTTTTCATTAGAGCATAAAAAGTGAAAAATTATTAAGTTTTGAAATAATAACAAGTGAGATTACCTTCCAGGCACTGTGATGTGTTCTTTTACTTTTTGACCTATAGACTCACGTGTTCCTGTTTCGGAGCCCAATCTGTTTCCATTAACCCTCTCTTCCTGCCTCACCGTTTCGCATGTCCCTGTCATTCAGCTCTGTGGCCAGCTGCATCACTTGTACCTAAAAATTAATGCAGCGGTCAACAGCTCTAGCTCTATACAATGAAGAATGACCAAAAAAAAAAAAAAAAAAAAAAAAAATCCCTTCTTTTATGCTTAATCTTTTCTTCCTGGCTCAACTCTCTACTCTGCATACTTTCCCAGGCCCACCACAAGAACCCATAACCTTTAACCCCAGGCCCCACCTGTTCCTCTCCCCTGCACCACTCTCCATTCCTCCTTGTCTTCATCCTCATTCACCTCCCATTACCCTGCCACAAAACATTCTCCTCCAACCCCATTCCCATTTAAAGCCCTTTTTCTTTCCCTGCTGGGGCTGGAGAGGGGCCGAAGCCACAGCATCTCCCCATCCGTTAGCCAGGAGCCAGAGATCCCAGCCAGAGATGCCATCTGATACAAGTCTATCATAATGAAGGTCCAGCATGGGGCTAAATGAGTTTCCACCTCAGCCACATGAGGGGCTAATGACAAAACAGCCTCCCTGTGCTCCTTGGCCTGCCGCTAGCTTTAATCAGGGCATATGGCACTTGCCTAAACTGCTTGGCTATGAGGAACACAGAAGAGAAAGTGGAGAAGAGACTGTGGAGGAAGGTCTGAGGAGATGAAGAGAAACAGGACAATAGAGAGCAGAATGAACGAAACTGGGGAGATCTAAATGTTGAAACTAAAACAACGGAGTGAGGCAGTGCAGAATGCTACATCTTCATAGTCATTACATCTTTCTGATATTTCTTTAGGACCTGATCATCTTTCAGGCCTTATAGGCAGGTCTGTGTGGGTGCCTGATACAGGCTGAAAATCACTAATAGCGTTCATAGATTTATATTAATTTGCAGGATTTAACGTGCCTTAAATGGCAGATGATCAACAAGGGAAAACAAAAGTGCATTAGTGCCCCAGTGGCATAAAAAGAGTGTGGAAGGGGGTGGGAGCTTAACAAATAGGCTACTCTATTTTCTTAGCCCACTTTATGGCTCCCTAACTTATCCAAATTAGCTTAAAGGATTGATAATTCTTCACTAATATAAAACTGTTACTGAGCCTCTAAACTGTGACTTGCCCTTTCTTAGGTTTTGACAACACTAAATAGAGGGCTTGGCTGTGGAAATTAAATTGAAATCGCATAACAAGGCTTCCTTTTAATTTGATTAATTCTTTGTTGTTGTTTTAGATCCCTTGCGAAGACACCCATGACGTTTCGAGGTTATTTGTTCCACTGTCTAATGACAATTTTCTTGCACAATAACACCAGTTAAAGAGCTGCCTCAGAGCAAGTTTTTTTTTTTTTTTTGCCTAGAAATCACAGAAAAGGCTAAGCCAAAGGGGGACTAATAAACCTCATACTTAATTCCACCGCAAGGCTACTGCGATGGTACACTAAAGTACAACTTCCCCTCAGTCTTAATTGGATGGAGATGGATGTTCAAAATTTCATTTAGCCTCTTTGACTCAGTGTTGGAGGGGTTTGAGGCAGCAGTCATTTTTAAAATAGGTTTAAGAGACCATATTGAACAAAGTGACGGATGACCTCTCGATTTCCAATATCAACGCCATTAAAGTTGCACAAAATTTAATAGATGTAGCTGAAGATGTCACACGTCGAGTAGATCTTTAATCATTTCAAATTATGGGCCTCCGTGTACAGAGAGCAAGTCATTCTACCCCATTGACCAAGAGAGAGAGAGAGAGAGAAAAAAAAGATGATTCTCTAAATCAATCTGTGTGCTAACATTTTATTTCAACTAGTGCAGTATAGGAGCTTTCTCCTTTGCAAAAAAAGTAGAAAATAAAAATAATAATAAATAAAAAATAACGGAGGCAGTACCAGGCTGCACTCAGCATGGAGAAAATGAACCTCTGAAACCCATGCTGACAGTTTTAGTCCCTTCTGTTACCACTACCACAACTAGTCTTGGCAACCAACAAGCCCCCAGCGTGAATTTGCCAGCCCTCAGCAGAGCATATAGATTGCTTTTCCATGACAAGAAAAACATGTAGAAAGGTTGAGTTCATCAAGGCGAAGGCACTTCCTCTAATTCAACCGAAAGCTACCAGTTGTTTCACGTGCTTTTGCTTTCTCTGGGTCCCGCGCGTATCTCTTTCTTCAATCTCTCACTCGCACAATCCTCCCTCACTCCCAACAACCGTTTCCCAGGTTTTCCCTCAGAGCTGGGTGATTGCTTGCAGCTGGGGTGCATCGAGAACATTTTAATATTATGCAGAAGATTAGAGCAAACTAACTACATTATTCTCCAATTACACTCATTTCATCCAACTGATGTCTTTATATCCTTCCCCTTGCCTCGATTAGCCTGATGTGAAAATGGAAGGGGGGAATGCGCTTAGGACTTTACCAATTGTTCCTCGGCTGCCTATTATTTCAGAGCACCATTAAAAGGGAGGCGTCTTTTATAGTAACTGTAAATAAAACGATTAGGGGCAGATCCAGCTGGGTGCTGGGGATGATTTCATTTCAGGGATCTGCTTATCAACGTTCTTGGAAGGTTTGGAAGGATTGCGAGGGCCCGCCACAGACAAGACGCTACCTTCCCCCCACCTCCGTCACACAGTGGCTCCCTGTGCCTCTCTGAAGCCGCATTACGCTAGAAAATCTCACACTTGCCTTACATCCATGTCGTAATATAAATAAATCAATTACGTTCCCACGTGCACTGATGCCTGTCACGATTCAAGTTCGAATCATTTCGCCTCACATGCGTGTAAGCCTGCTTAATATGTCATCGGGGATGGCCAAATTATTAGAAAGTTCACGAGGGATGACTGCGTGCCAAGGTTGCAGATCTGCGCACATGGGTATGATGATAATGCTGTTTGTATGAATGTGGATGTGAAAAAGCTTCCTTATGCCCATAAACCTTTTACCGAGCAGGCAGCCTTTTGAATTGCGGGTGTTCTCCACAATACACAGATGAAGACCCAAAACCGGAAAGATCCTCGAATGCTGCTATTCCAGGTCTTTGCGCTCTGTGTATTCAACAAGTCTATCGGTTGCTTTGGGCATTAAGCGTGTTCAACATGAGTAGAATTTGAAAAAGATCTAACAATTCTGAATGCGCTGACAGACCTTAACGAATAAATACAGGGTATCGCGAAAACCAGACGTTTTTGATCAGCGGTTGAAAACTGGTCACATACTCAAGCTGTTTAAAGGCGGTACACCCACAAGGATGACCGCGTTCATTTGTGCATTTTCTGACTGGGAAATGTCTTTCATCCAAAGCAAGTCAGGTTTTTATACATCCACATGCACAGGAAGAAATTTTGGCTTCATTGTTTTGCTCAAGACCAGTCTGAAATTCGAAGCTCGGGGGTCAAACCACCAACTTTGCAATCAAATGAGCCACCACCGTGTCATGTGGGGAGACCAAAAAAAAAAAAAAAAAAAAACGGGGATTTTCTGTTACTCCACAGACTCTTGTCCATTAAAAGTTATGTGCAGATATTAACCCTGAAAGTCAATCTATCGACTACTGGCCAGCAAGCAAAATTTAATGTGCAGAGCAGTTACACTGTACCTTTTTTTTTTTCCCTGTCTAACTTGGATGCTGCAGGGAGGAGCATGTGTGCAGGGACAGTGTGCCACAGAGTCTCTTGCAGCTTTACTGGCATTTGCAGAAATGTTTCAAACAACATTACATGGCTTTCAAGGTTGCACGCTCTGGTTTTGATCACAGATGTGTGTTATAAGACTACAGATAAATCTTGTCAAATTGAACAAAAAGAGACGTATATGTGTTACAGTTAGTTATTATTACATCAACTCATGCTGTGCTCCATATTAAGCAGTGCTGTGACATTACATTGAAACCCCTTTGGGCTATACTGAGGCACCCTTGCAATGTTTGTTTTTCTTTTCTTTCCCCCTCCTTCGATCTCTCACTTCTTTAGTTTCTTGGATTAACTTCCCTTTTGTGCTGGATAGCAGGGAGCACAGTGTTGATTTCAGTGGTGCAGCAGTTGTTTCATAGCTCGCAGTGTGTTTGCCTATGGTGGCATTCCTCATTTTCCATTTAGCACACAAGAGAATACCCTCAGGCCGGGCATATCCCATCGTCCTCTGCTCTTCCAACAGTTCAGAGATGGACCAGACAAACATCTGATCTCTTACCCAAACACACTAATGCGTCTGCATATGCCCTAATGTATGCGCACATAGAAGCACACGCACAAAAGCACTCATGCTAACACAATGAAACTCATATTATTCACATGCACAGACTTCCACACAATCACACACATACACCACAACCCACCACTTCCACACGCAATACTTTCACTTGTGCTCCTGTTTCACATTGCAGTAAATCCAGTTAAGAAGCTCTGTGGGGAGAGAAAATAGGAGCTACAGTTACCACTTCTGGAATGGTTTGACCTAAGCTGTGTCATCATATACTGCTGCCATTGTCTGATGAAATGCTTGAATATGGTAGATCCACAAAGCCATTTAGCGTATTAGTATTGGTAAATTTCCTGCTACAAGATGTGACGGTGCCTTGTTAGACCGCATTACAAAAAAAAAAAAACAACAATCGACTTCCAAAACCATAAATTGAAAAGTCACCATATCTGGATTTTTTCCTGTCCGATTCCGTAGTAGGAAAAACACATAAAAAATATTGTTCTCTGTATATTGTATTTCATAGTAAGGGAGATGACTCTTTCAGCTTTGTTTACTGGAGGAAAAAATACTTCTACTTCTACGAACATAATTCCCCCAGGAACTCAAGCAAAATGTGATACTTTGACCTTCTGAGAATGGATTTGATAAAACTTGAGCACTTCAGGTAATTACACAGCAAACCTGCTTTGACAGGACCTATCTGGACTTAATTACTAACCCTATGTCAGAGTAAAACAATGCAGTTTAGACTCAGTGTCTAAGTGATATGATGTTATGGTCCTCTGTAAGACCAGGATGCAGTATGATTCAAGGTTGCTAGCGCTGCCATTACACTTGTTTGTGAAATGGTGTGGACGAGGCCTGGTGGAGGTTTTTGTTCATTCCTTCTGTATGAGTCATGGAGAAGGACAGGAGGAAAGAGTGATAATAGAAAAGAAAGAAAGAGGATGGAATCAAAGAGGCATAAAGGGGAGGGGGAGGGGATTTCAAATAGATATCAGCCCATCCTGCGCTGTGGCTTCCTACAAGGCCCATGTCGAGGAACCTGAATCACTGTTGCCACATACAGTACAGAGCATGAACCGCCTCTCTGGATGAACCTTAAAGCAGATGCTCGGTTTTCATAATGCCTGACCTTGTGACTCAGGGGACATCAGGACTGATGAGAGACAACATTTATCCTCAGCCTACCACGGGTTAGTTTTTTTTAGGCTATGGATGTGTTCTGCACTGGGTAGATTCAGGCACACTCAATGTTCCTTTATCTGCTACTGCATATTGTCAGTTGTTATAACCGCATCATTAGTCTATACAGCATGACCTTTGCATAGCAAAAAAAAAATATATATATATATTACATCAGCTATGTATTTTTATTCATGTGCTCATTTAAACTGTGCAATCTTACAGTTACTTTATAATTGTATTGAATCCTATATATATATATGTGTTGCGTGAAAAATAAACTGGTAAAATTGACAAGATTAAAAATAATCCATTAAATCAATCGAAGTGAGAACACTCACAAGTAACAAACCCAACTGCAAACCAGATAAGAAGCTCACTCTGAACATAGGCCAAAACACAGTACGGCAGTAATATGGAGATATAGAAGGACCCCAATTTCGAATAACAGAAGGTACAGTGGCTGTCCCTGAAAATTGAAGCCACGTGCAATTGGTTATTTACGCAACCTTGCATTGAAAAACAGACGGGTATGTACTTCTGACTTGACACGAGGATTATCTGTGGAAATTGGTGTTTCAGTGACTGTCGGACTGTGTGAAGGACATTGATGTCAGTCTCCATGGACAGAATCCAAGAAGAGAAGCATTGCTCACAGACGAACCAAAATTGAATTTCTTTGGCTGCGGACCTGGATGGACCTCCAGTGTAACGTTATGAGGTTGCAGTGAATAAATGTATAGAGCAGATGACATTTCTAGATGCCAGTATGAATCTTAGTTCATCTATCATTATAATGTCCAAAGCTCAATAGATATGTTAGCCATGCAAAACTTAATAATACAATTCTAACCTCCAAAAGTCTGGAGCTAAGGACACTCACATAGAAATGTATGTTTGTGTGTGTCATTAGCACAACACAAAACAAGTCTACAATACAAGCAAATCCATCATTATAAGTCTTCAGTAAAGATAAATGTTTTTGTTCTGTTGCCATTGTCACTGTTTAGTTTACTAGAGACAGTGTCCTTCCTCAGATAAATCCAAAATATCTTCATCCCCCAAGCTCACCAAAAAGCAGTGGAGGCCAAACATTTCCCTGTTTTATGCTCTTGGTGATGTCATGGATGATGTCTTAGGGTTGAAGCATGTGTTTGATATGCCATGGGTTGGAAAAAATACAAAGAATCTTTAGAAAGTGATTTATGTGTTGTGTGTACTGTTAAGGGGGCAGCACGGTGGCGCAGTGGTTTGCGTTGTTGCACTGCAACTAGAGTGTTGCAGATTCCTCCCACCGTCCAAAGACATCATGTTTGCTTTAACCGGTGACTCTAAACTGTCCGTAGGTCTGATTGCGACTGTGAGTGGTTGTTGGTCTCTGTCTGGCTCTGTGTGTTGGCCCTGTGATGGACTGGTGAGCTGTCCAGGGTGACCCCGCCCTCACCCAGTGTGAGCGGGGATTGGCTCCAGCACCCCCACGACACGGAAATGGATAAGTGGCAGAAGATGAATGAAGTGCTACTTTTGAGTTTTACCATGAAGTAGCTTGTTGTCAATAAATCTTTCCGGATGTGATAGTTAGATGACGTTTGTTTGCGGCCAGACTGATTGTCCTGTAGATAAGACTATCTGAGCAGTTTGTTCTCAGCTGAGGCAGAATGACGTGTCAGTAAGAAATTTATGGTGGCAATGTAATGACTATTGCATACTTCTAATATCACCTAGTCCAACACAGACCACATTTTATGACTATACCCAACCACGTAGTGTGACCTAACCTGTCAAACTGTGTTTGTTCAACAGCTTTAGTCATGTGTGTGTTATAGTTACCATGACAACAAAGGTCCGGAATGCCTGCCACTGGTCCAGTATTTTGAGTAAGTATAGAGTCATATTGGTTGTTTGTGAAATGCATACTGCTGCCTCCACGTCATTTTGCTATTCCCTCGAGGTTGATGGCACCCGATGTATTTATAGTGCAAAAATAAGGAAAACGGGTTCCTTTACCTGCTCTCTGCTCACTCTCTCCTCTCCTCGTGTTAGATGAGTTAAAAACAGATCATATTTCCACAGGTGGCTGTGAGACGAACTCACCCTGGAATGTTGGGTGACATAAATCTCTGTAATTGCATGGTATCGATCAGATAACTAAAGCTACAACTGGCAAGGGAGACGCCCTTTTTCTTACTCCATACCATTTTTCATGCTTTTATCTGACATCAAGAAGGGAATGTTAATCACTGCACATGCACACACAGGCGCATGCACGCTCGAGCTCTCTCACCCACATGAGCGCTGAAGCACTCATCCTGCAGAGCTGCTGACACTTCTGTGGAAAAAGTGAGGACGTCAAAACTCTGCCTGAAACATGTTTTGACTGCTCAGACTTTGACTGCATATATTGAAAGTATTCGAGTGCCAGAGATGCCCATGACATCAGTGTCCTGTAATTGATGGGACAATGTCAAGACTTTTACAATCTACAAACTTCTGCGGCACGACTGCTCAGTATGACGACATGACTGAGGAAAGAGAGACAAGTCTTTTCATCCAGACTGACTTTTGTGACATGTGCTCTGCCGTCCGTCGCTCGTGTGCCTTCGATCAGCTGTACAGAACAAGGCCTTAATCTTCACAACTAAATCCACCCAGCTTCGCAGACATTGTTGCGTCTTTACATCGGCGTAAAGCGCCAACTTTGCTGTCCATGATAGCTTTTCCAGATTGAGATCAAAATACAAAAAAGCGTATACGATGTACAGTATGTACATATCTAATTGGGGGGGGTTGTGCTTAAATACTAGGAACACAAAATATTTTTTTTGCAAACTGGTTGACATTAGCGTGGCAAGATTTGTCGTTCCCAGCTGCTTGAAAGTGAAACTGATATATCTGCATTACGTTATTCAACTCTTTAACCCCGATTCAAGAGTTTATATATTTCCTTTTATTATATTTGTTTTGATTGATACTCAAACACTCTTGATATGCCTAATATAGCTGTTGTGGTGGCAAATTGTGATGTCCTGTTACTCAGTGGAAAATTTGTTACCTGCCGAGTGGCTGCAAAGGAAAATTTTCCTCAGGCGAACTTTGCTGCAAATCACCACGGGGCAATATGTATGAAAAATATTGCACATGGTCCCTTACAAATGAAATTAGAAAAAAATTGCAAACAAACAAACAAGAACATGCATTTTGATTTGACCATATTTACATACCATAGTTTCTTTCTACTCTTGCTCTGAGAGCGAAAATTTGGCTGAGCTCACAGGTTTGCTTGCCAATTGTTTAATCCCCACTTCTATAAACACATGCCCTTCCTGGTCTCCATTAGGCTTTGTTTGCGTATATTTACTCTATTTTCTTCTCATCATCACCACAAGAAAAAGAACTTTCTGTGCAAGGGGAAATCTACTATTGCAGTTACATAAACTTGAAGACAACACAAATAATAAAAGGACTTGACTGTAAGATGTATACAATGCATGACCTGTATGCCGCAAATATTTCTGCTTCGACGTACATACACCAGAGTCGGTATACATTGTAAACAAAGTGAAAGATAGATTCTCCAGATCACTCCTCTGAACTCTGAAACCTTAGTTTTCCAAGAGTGACCTCACCAGCCCCAGACACAGATCCATCTCGCCCCTCAGGGCCTGGGAAGGAGGGAACGGGAAGATGGTGAGATGACGGGGGCGGAGAAAAGAAAGAGATAGAGGAAGGGGGTTGGTGGTAGGTTGTGGTTTTAGGTCTCTCTTCTCTTCCACTCTGCCAGGTGTGCTTTTCACACAAACACAGATACCCCCCCACCCACCCCACTTCAACGGCGGTGTTGATGGTGCGGTGAAAAATGACGAGGCCAGACACTGGAGCTGGCATGGCGGAGAGAGTTCCCACAGATCTCACAGTGTGGGGACAAACATACACCCATAGTGTGAACAGTCTGACAGTGCTTGTTTGGTTCATATATTGTTGAACTTTTATACCACAAGTGATATCAAAGAGCAGGTAAAATAAGTGCTTCAAGTCCATACTTGAAAGATAATCACATACTACGAATCATGCAATGGTTGACTCATAAACAAGAGATATCAATCAGCAGTTTATCTCAATAATAACTCATTTTGCCTAAGAAAGCTAAACCTGTGCATATTTACCGTTGTGGCTATTTCTTATGTGGTGTAATCAACTTACCTGGTTTATTGTTGTGAGATCTTTGTACGTCTATAGAGTCTACTCGGTTACATCATTACACTTGCAGGTGACGAACTGGACTGAATTAATATTTACATCGGGAAATTAAGTAGACAAAATGTAGGATAAAGAATGAGAAGCCAAGCACTGTCGGTTGATAATGTATCTGCTGTTTGACTGTGGCAACATTAAAAACCAACAGGAAGACTGGCTTCAGCTTGGGGCAAATGAACAGGCTATACAGTGAAAGGGCAAACATCCCAAGGTCACCATGTCGTAGCTTCCCTGCCATTAATTACAGCTCAGCTGGTGCGTATAAACTACTAAAGATTATCTAAGGATAAAGCAGATTATCTCCGGATGTGAGCTCTGTGAACGTAAATATTCTACCTCTTCTTTCCTCTTTCACTCAGCCCACTGCTTTGTCTGTGGCACCAGAGGTTTCTCACATGGTGTCTATTATCTGTAAGTAAGAAAATGATGACCAGTTCAGACCACCAGGGCAGTTTTTTTTTTTTTTTTTTTGACTGCCAGGAGAATTTAGTTTTTTTTAAAGCGATTTAACTTCCCCATGCCTGCACACAAGTTTCCAAACAGGAATGATCAGTTTCTTGTGTTGGCCCCAAATGAATCTTTTTTTCCTTTTAATAATGATTTACTACAAAGCCGAGGACTTGGCAATGAAATACAGTATCTACATTTATCTGTTGGTCTCTATTACAGAGCTGAATTGCCAAGTGATATGATCATTTACATACATGCTCAGGTATATTTACCCCAAACTACAAAAGTTTCACTCTTTTCTATGTTTTCAAGTATTTTTTGAATGTTGCTAAGGGTCTGTGTTTGACGTGACAAGAAATATATGATAATATGTCAGTCAAGGGAGCAGAATAAATAATCATGATTTTGATATTTTGAGTTCCTTTCCTCTTCATACTTCACACTTTGCATGCTCTTTACATTGAGTTAGATACTTTTATTTTGGTAAAGGTTCTCGTGAATTTGTTTGTTGAGCAATGGAAGTTTTTTAAATCATCGGGCAATTGATCTCAGAGATGATGATCACGTTCTCAACACTGGCTTGAGCTGCTTAGGTAATGCTGTATATTATTTCAGCTGTCTCTCACATTACCCCTGACCAGAACTGTTTTCTATACTTCAGGTTACATAAGAGACTGGGCTACTTGGCACTGACTGAACAGGCACATTTTAATCGATTTGCCACGTTTTGTGATGTCATTGCAAAACATAGGTCACTTGTAAAAATGTAGATTTTCTTCCACAAAAACTCTATGGGCACTGCATTAATAAAATGTGGTTAAATGTGTTCATGAAGCTTTCAATCTCATGATTTCTAGATGTGCCGTTTTATCCCTCTGATTCTGTGCTATAAGTGACCCTTGTCTTTGCTGTGTAAACAAAAATGCTCATGGGAACACAGTAAAACTAGAGAAAGAATAAACCAATGGGGCGGGGAAAAAAAAAGATCACTATTACTGGCTGCCCAGATGTTGTCATTTTTCAGAGTGTAAAGCTGAGTTTGCAGCAAACAAACTTTCTGAGTCAATGTATTCATCAACTCTGCGAGATAAATGAATTGATTTCCAAATGGCACTCAGTTGCTGTTTGATGTTGACTGTGTTTCTTGTCAGCGCTACTCTATTCTGAGACCAAAGGCGAGGCACAGTACTTTGATAATGCAGAGCTAACAATACATAATGTAGGCAATTAAGACAAAATGAACAATTATCAATACTAATAATTTCCCTCCAAACTTCTTACACAAATGTCTCGCTGCGCATGCATATTCTGCTATTCATGTTTTTCTATTATTGCTGAGTTGGGCTTACTGCACCCATCCTATAGCTAATCCATTTACATGGAAAAGTGAATCTCAGCATGAGCTCATCAACTAAACATCCCCTCTAAACAAATGGTGAGACAATTGGCTTTCTGCTTTATCTTCGACAAAAGACATCTATGGTTACATCTTCTTGGTTACAGAAACTTGACACAATGTTTTTACTCCAACACTTTCCACTGATTCCAGATTGTGTTCCCTGGGGGCTCTGGTGTAATTTGGTAATTTGTCCACAGCTACCTTTTAGCATTTTTTACGACTTTTTGAAGGAATGCATTTGTACAAAATGCAGGTGTGCCATTACCATACAGTACAAAACCTCTTGAATGCCCATGGTATATCAGTGTGGAATTACAGTGATACAGAAGGAGTTGGGTTACAGGCATAATGACAGGTAATGGTCTTTCTGGTTTCCCTCATGTTCAAGGAATTCCCCATTATCATTATTATTATTTTTATTTTTTGTGCCAGTGCTTTTGTGTCACCTTTGGTTACTGTAACAGCATACTGTGTTGAACTGCTTTCAAATTACCTAAAAAGAAATCAGAGGGGATCTCATAGTGTTTTACAAAATTAAAAAAAGTCTTAGTTGTAATTGTTTAAATTTACAAATCACATTTTATATTGCTGTTTTTTTCAGATGCAACGTCTTTTTAGGGCGCATCCAATACATCTGGTCTCATCTCAATCTTTCTGCGTTTGTGTGGGCAGAAATGGGTTTTGGTGAAAGGGAACACCGCAGGACACGCAGACAAGCCAGTGCTCTGTCCAATTACGCATCATGAGGCACCACTCCGCTGATACGTCTTGTCACCCTTCTACACAAATCCCCCCGATTTCCTTCGACCACACGCTTACATTCAGGCGGCCAGACGGTGGCTTGAACTTGCTCTGTCACTCCACCATTGCTAGATTCCTACAGAGGAGGGAAGTGGCCCCCATGGGGACCCTAATCACTAAAGCAAAGGGTCATCCATAAAGTCAGGCTCACTGGGGACATAAGGGGAAAAGGCAGAGAGGCGATAAACAACATACGGGAGGGTAAAGTAACAGGGAAAGACAGAAACAGACAGAAGGAGGGGGGGGGCAATGAGAAAGAAACAGATTGAAATACAATGAAGAGAGAAAAGAGGCAGAGCCAAGCTCTCTGTTTGTTTAGGGTCTGTATCTGTCATTGTGTCACTGTCGTAGAGGGGTTACGTGGGTGTCTCTCGGACACTGGGGGCTGCCGTGCTCCACTGATGGCCCTGCGACTGAGCATATGTCACCAGTCTAGCGCGAACGAGGGCGCTGCCTCTGCTGGGGCACACATCATTAGCACCATCTGTGACAGTACCCATGAGGCCCCGGTGCACGCAAATACGCTGCTTTTGCTTTTTGTGGAAGGGAGTGGGAATTAGGGGAGGAAGGGGTGCTACTTGTGTACGTGTCTACGCCGTTACTTCCAGGGTCAGGGCTGCTCAACTAGAGCCTGTATTTATAGTAGAAAAGATACAGAAGAGAAAGCCAGTGCGAGGGTGTAAAAGTGAGCGAAATGTGCGAAGAGGGATGCATGTGTGCATTGTGTGTGTCTCCGAATAAATGTGGTGTCATGCATACGTACCAGTAAGTTCAGGAAGCTAGTATGGCAATGATTACAGCCCTTTGGGAGGGAGGGTAAGATGGGCCTGGGCTCTGCTTGCTGCAGTCGTGTTGAGTCCAGATAGAGGAAATGCTGGAATAATAAGAACAGGAAGGGTAAATGGCCTATCAAACACACCCCTCTCTGACCTCCCCAGAGCCCAGCCGACCAGGATGAAAGATCCAGCCACTTTCTTCTTCTTAATGGTTTCCTCGGTAATCAGCGCAGCGGAAGTACTCCAGTCCGGGGTGATTAGCCAGGGCTAGGATTCCTTAATCGCCCCAGACTTGTTCTCATGCTTTGAAAAAAAAAAAAAAAAAAAAGGAGGGAGTGGGAAGGAGGGAAGAGGAAGCAAGGGTGATAACAGGGCTGTGCGTTTAAAGAGAAAGCAAAGCGGGGGAGATGTTTGGATATGAGAAGATTTGGGAGGACCACAAGCTGAGATGTCAGTGTTGACGGTATTTGGGTTCCTATGGATTTGGCTGGTTTGCTGAGTTTCTGAAAAACAGACAGGGAAAGGAGCGTTTAAGGGTGTAAATGGCATCACGTTATGTGGGTTTCACTAAGTCCAGAAAGTCAAGACTCAATAACTGGGGAAACAGACATGCATGAGATGAGTGCTAATGTGACTGAAACATTATTTCCCAGACAGCGATGACTCATGATAGAGAGCTCACAGTTAACAACTGCAAGTAACTGGCATGGAGTTTACCAGATCGATTCAGGATGTGTTTTATTTGCAATTCTTTTCATAATCTGCTAACAGACTTTTCAGTCACACAAAACAATCTAAAATCTCAATAACAATATTTAGATGCGTAGGGATTTGCAGTCATCACTGTGATTTGGCTGCGGCTTTAAGTTTAAACAATAATCAGAAACAAACCAAGTTACTGGTACTGGGCCTTTAAAATGACTGTAAACACACAACACTGTTTTTCACCAAACGCTCAAATACGTTTTCATTGAAATAATCCAGGATCGTTGATATGGATTACAGTGGTATACTCTTACAGCAGTCCCAGCACTGAATAGGGTGGTAAATTCCTCAGACGGTAAAATGAGAGCCTGTCTGTGGGCTGATGGTGACTGATGCTAAGGTCACAGCATCTAGCCTAACCACAGACATGGCAGGCTGCATGAGTCAGACTTACAGGCAGCACACTCTGTTCTACAGGTTGCCACTCACAACCAAAGTCTGGATATGAGCTTTTTTTTTTTTTTTTTTTTGATTATTTGTTCAGAACAGACATATCTAAACTATTAAAACCAACGAAATTAGTTTCAATTACAAAATTGCTATTATATTACATCTTAAGCAAATATAATTTCAAAAATTTGCTTGCCACCATTAGTGTTTGTTTTGTATTGGGTTAACAACAAAGCTGCCAGTATAACAGATAGCCAAATGTCAGAGGACAAGGGTGCAGACTGGAGGTTCAAATAAAGTTCCTGAAAAAGCATTTGAACAGTCTACATATGTTAAAACAGACCTAGTTCATGAACTTGTGACCCAGTTCGATTAGGAAACCGGACTGAGTTCCCCAGTAATGAACAACAATAAACAAACTGAATTGCAAAAAAACACACTAATATTACAATGAGTAAAATCAAACAACACAGAGACAACTGATAACTCTTGGTAAGAAAGAATCCTTCTGAAGACAGTGACATTGGCATGTACTTCTGATCAATTATGAATACCATGATGATGTTTGATTCAACTCAGAAGCGAGCTGGTAGCATCCTAAGATTAAAATAAATTCACCTTAGTGAAACCGTATCATTTAACACCTCTTGTGGCTCTCTTTCAGAAGCCATATTCTAAATGCAATGAGAGCCTCCTCCCTTTTTTTCCTCCGCTGATAATCCCTCACTGTTTAATGCGCCATTCAGCATCTCTTGTCAACAATGACAGTGTACAGTGGCAACATTCTTCACACATACCTAAACACACAAGTCTGTGTGGCAGTGGAGGGATTTATTTTCATTCAGGAATTCCCCTACCAAGCTCTGTTGCTGCTTCAGTTCCCACCTAGTCCAACCTGCCGGTGCTGTATATTGTGTTCCCCATTATTTTTCAGTGATCATGTTGCAGGAGCCGGTTTCCAAAATGTCTCTGGTAATATGAACGTGCTTACTGACAGGTATCATATATGTTCACTTATGTGCATGACAATGGGTGACCCCCACCTGTGCTTTTGTCTTAGATGATTTTAGATAGAACATTTTGTAATGGTCTAAAAGGATTGCTTTTCACGCTTCTGTCTACAGCATGTTCATCCTGAGGGCTAAACAGGTGTGTGTCTCTAAACACATTACTCACACATACACATACCTGCATACACATCCCCACTCTTGACCTATCCGTCACCCCCCGCCCTCCACTCATTTCAGCCATTACTGGGTGTATTTAGCTAACAATACCCAAATTGCTTATATGAACATGTCACATTCAATTATCCCAACGTCAAGCTGGTATATTACAAAATTTCCAAAAATGCCCTGTAGCTGACAGGAAAGCAGGTGATGTGAAAGGTTAAGGTGGCGTAATGAATATCTCTATTAGGCTGTCCATATGTTTTTCTCTTTTTTTTTTTCTGCATAAGTTTAACTTCTTTTGTGACAAAAAGTATTAGTTTCCACTTGGTGAAAAGGTTCAGAGCAAAGTGTGTCTTTTGAACTTGTGGATGCTGAGGAATATGACTGTCGGAGCTCCCACAGTGCCGTTACGACCCTTTGCTACCACAATGAAGAAAAGACAGGCAGAAGATCGTACAAAACAGATGAGACAGAACAAAAGATGGTCGACAGGGAGATAAGGAGGGAAAGCTCAGGCCGACAGACACACAAGGCATTTCTGTCTCACGATTCTGAAGTCAGTGAGCTGTCAGTGATCCTCCCTGCCTGCTCTGTGAGTACAGCCCCGCGAGCTATGGCATTTCAAATAGCCTTATAAATCAAGAGTTATGTTATGTCACCCTGCCACTGCCATTAACACACAGAAGAGAAAACCACCACTGTTTTTTTTTTTTCTTTTCTTTTCTTTCTTTTTTTTTTTTTTTTTTTTTGCAGCACATAAGGCTTATATTACTGTGTGCATCCCCTCTGAACCATTAATACTTGAGACTGGTTCTCAGGCTGTTACTGAAATTTGAGAAATTTATCCTTATCCTGGGTCCAGGTCTCAAGAAAACTTACTAGCACTCGCGTCATCGGGGGATTCTCGAGAAACCGGCCCCTGACCCATTTTGGGTCCCAAGCTGTAGGTTAAGAAATGCTCTTCCCTCCCTCAACAATTACTGAAGACATATCCCTGAGCAAGGCACTTGACCCTGAATAGCTGCACACACCGGCTAAGATCATAAGATTGTTGTTTCACAGGGTGGCTCAGCTCAGACATGAAACCTGTAATTGTATGTTTGCGCCAATTATTTCTGCAAAGGAATCTGATTAGAGTGAGAGTGAACATGCAGCCAGAATCATTTAAACCATTGCTTCATGAATCGATCGCATTTCTTAATGATTAAGGAGTTGACTGTTACACCGCTGTTCCTTGTGTTACCTTCAAAACTATCTCATTGACCCCTTGCACCTGCTGAGAATGTTTTTCCCCCCCACAAAACAAGTCACCCATGGTATGTGCAAGTCACCGTTGCCACGGTTAAATGCAAGAATCATGCATAGAGGGGTAATCAGGAGCTCTCATCGCAGGATCCCCTGAGACTGATCCCCGGCATGTGACATAGCTGTCAAAACACTGACGGATTGTTTTACCAACACACGCACGTATGCATACACGCGCAGCTGCATGCACCCACACAGCCGTATGCAAACACATGCTTGCAAACACATGCTTTCAAGCACACACAAGCATACAAAATCACACTGACATATTGCTTCCCCAGCTCCATAGGCTTGACTGACACTTATTCTCCTGGGTAACCTCCCTGCTCCCTGCTTTATGAAGTAAATAGAATAAAAAAAAAAAAATCCAGCTGGAAGTTTCTTATTTATTAAAGATCAGGCACCAATGTTCTTCTTTGCATTTTTTTTTTTTTTTTTGCCTCGTCTTCAGTGGCAGGAAATTCAACTATACATAAGTAAGTTGTCATTCAATTGCATCATCCTGTCTGCTTCTTAGGGGGAATCATTTTACATTATTTCAATTTTCCTTCATATTTAATGTCATGAATGGAAAACAGACACAGAAGTTAAGCAGCCAGGTGCCCAGTTGGACCCCGTCTGCCATTCCATTAGCCAAATCACAAAGCTTTTGGACATGTTGAAAATCCAATAACACTATTAAACCCTATTATGACAGTTAATTCTGTTGCTATGCCACTATGGAGAATATATTGGTTAAATGCTTCCTGGGACAGATGCCGCTTTGAGGCTAATCAGTAGTAATTGATGGCCCAATTGGGTTAGAATGGCCCTACTCTGGCCACTGTCTTTGGCCTGAAGCCATCAGGGGGACAGACTGAGATGCTCACTCACTTGTGCTAGCTATGCCAGTGCTTTACAAACCACTTCTGGATCAGATGCAGGAAAACGGAACACCTTGTACTCAGATGATGACAAATTGTGGGGACATTATCAAATACCTTGCCGGGCACTGCTGTCTAAACAATAAAATATGGTGTTAATTACTTTTCAATTAATCTTTAGGCTTCACTGAGATAACAATGACATGGCCAATTAGAGGCAAGGCCATAAACAGCAGGCAAAATCTGCAATCATCAAATATTTTGAAATATATTGTCATACAAATTATTGGACAGATAATGGCCTGGCATCTTCACAATGCAAGTCACTGTCCCATTACCTTCAAACAGGACCGAATCAAACTGTTCCCGCCAAGTCACAACTCAACATAACTTTGTTTGTGAGATCAAAACAATGTTGTTTTTTGATTTGTACTTTAAAACCACCATAATTTTCAACTTGTGATCTTTTGGTAGTGTACAAGAGAAATAAAAACAGCTACTTACCTGCGCACTCTGTCACTATAAAGAAAAGAATCTCAGACCAGCCTCAATTTACCTAATTAGTCACCTCAAGTCAAGTGAAAACAGAAAGTGTAGATTTATCAATTTACACGATGATAAATGCAGATTTACTTCTGGAGATTGCTGATTTTAAATTACAGCTCCATATAAAAAAAACATCCTACTGACAAAAGTACATTTTTAATACAATATTTTCTTCACCGTTTTTGACAAATGTGAACATTATAAATTGAATTGTTCAAAGACAAACACATACAAGTAAAAGTTAACCATAAAGTTAGCCGGTAAACTCCCCGAGGACTTTTCTAAATGAATCATCAGTAAATTAAGGCATGGAAAAACATTCTATGATGCCCGGCAAAACATTTGACACCCCAGCCTGTCGTGTTTTGGAATGGCCTTCAGACTTCACTTTGTTGCATTATACATCAATCCATAGCCTACATATTACATTTGTAAACCAGGGGCAAATATTTTCAATTGTGGGTGGGGGTAGAGGGGGTGATTTCTATGCTTTAGCAATTTGATACCACAGCACTTGAGAGTTATCACCGGAGTGGCCGTAAGCTCCAGAGCAATTCATAATTGTGTTTTCTCATTTCATATTGCAGCAGCTGAAGTTACTTTTTTTTATTTATTTTCACTGCTGCACACGCACAACACCCACACAAACAAATACACACACACACACACACACACACACACTCAGATGTCTCATACCAGCACTTTTTTTTTATGCTACATTAAATGGTGTGAAGTTGCATCTTGCTCTGAGTGCACATGTGTGTGTGTGTGTGTGTGTGTGTGTGAACAGGGTCCCTCCACCTGTGCTGGTTGGGAGTTAATCCAGTTAGGTCCTAGTCTCGTTTCCACTGCTGAACAGTGTGGTTGAAGCTCCATAGTGCCCCGGGGCTTGGGGCGCCTCTCCAGCCCAACGCCTTGGCTTAAGCGTGGCGTGGTAAGGAGATGAGACCGGCTTGGCCCTCGTTACAGAAATTAGATGGATCAGGGAGTAAACATAACCAGCTTTTTTATATGATCTGCAGCTCAGAGCAGACAGAGAGCAGAGAAGATGGAGGGGAGGCAAGGAGAGCAGGCAAGATTCCTCCTCTAATTACTTCATAGGTCACTGCTCCTGCAGGCAGATGTCAAAATCCAACACTTTCTGATGTGAGGAGAGCACTGGAGAATGGGAGGGAAAGACTTGGGAGAGAGAGGCAGAGTAGAGGGGGTGAGAGGAGCGTAATGAGGACAGGAAGAAGAATGAGATATAAAAAGAGGAAAAAAAAAAAAGGAAAAAGGGGGTTTGGGTGGAGAATAAAATAGTGAATTGGAGTGAGTAAGAAAAATAAAGCAGGGGTAGGAGGAGGATAGAAGCGCGGGATAGAATGGATGAAAGGAGAAAGTGCAGGGGATTTAGAGGAGCAAGGAAAGCAAGGAGAAGAAGGAGGTGGGGGTAGGAGGCAGTGCAGGGTGGATTGGAGGGGTGTAACACGTTGTCATGAAAGTGGGTGAATGCAGTGGTGATGACACAGATTGGTTGTGGAGTAGCGGTGACCTGGGATGCCCTGTGTCTGGCGGAGAGGTAGCAGACAAACACAAGGACCTTGAGATTTGCCACATGCCCCCTGGCTCATTGAAAAACCACTGACACCCAACTGAAATGACAGACTGGCTCTGCCATGTCAGGAGTTATGCTATACCCTTTAGTATCAAAGTGGTAATGCCTACATGTCAAATGAGCTCTGGCTACCAAAGGACTGAAACAATCATGTTGACTGAGAGCAGCATTTTTTTTTAAATGTTTTATTTTTTCCAGGAAACCCAATGCATGTATTTGGTGTCTGAGATTGTGTTATCTAATTCAAGGGCCACCCCATTTTAAATACCATTAAGTGTATCGTTTCCACGTCAAAGCTTCCAACCGACATGAAAATTGCATTTTTAATGGAGATGATGTTCCAGTATTTAAGTCAAGCATTTATACTCTACATACTCCTGCAAAATGTTCAGTTTAATAAAAAAAAAAAAACAAAAAACAAAACCCTGCTGTTTATAAAGCCTATGCTGAACAGAGACAAATCAAATTCCCACCTGGCACACAATTCAAAGCTTCAGTTTCATGTAAAAACAAAGTCTGTGATGAGATCTTCGAAAGCGAACGCCGAATTTTGCCATCAATGGAGAAGAAGCGGAGCACTTTTAAGTATGTGGGCTTATTGTCTTGATGAGATAGATCGATATTTTGGTGCCAAGAAACCTGAAAAACAGCTGGACACAAACAGCAGAACCTGTTCACTTGGCAGTCAAGCAACTGTTCGTAGAATAAGCTCTATGTCCTTCCATACCCATCTATCCTTCTATTTGCCTCTGAAAGCAAAATGTATCCTTTACAACTCAATCCGTAGGTCTGTACGTATCATATCTGGCTACTTGGAAGTGGTGCCACTGGGAGACAAAGAAACAAACATGCTGTTCTTGCGAACACCTCCGCTCTGCGAAGAGAAAGCAGGTATCATTGTGGGTGTTTCAGGGGAAATCTGGAATGTACTCTTTGGTAGCTTTGGTTGATTAAAATCCCTGCCTAATTAACATCTGCTATCAGTTTGAGCTGGTTCGTAGCAGAAATCTAACTGTGCAGTAAAATGCTTACAGAAACATACGATAGGCCTCACAAACATCCGAGGGCCGTGCATCTACGGACACGCAAATCCCACACTTGGACACACAGAACCTGTCTTTGTGGGTGGGTTGACTGTTGGTCAGCGGTGTGCACGGCTCTCTGAGGCCAGATTGAGGCTGATTTGGTCTCAGTAAATATGTCTCACTCCCCAGTCACTAGAGCTGGCATGCCCCCAGGTCCTACTGATTTGTGGGCTGCCTCTGTCAAAGCTAGGCACCATTTAGGCTTCTAGGAGACATATACTACAGTAAACACGCACAGTCACCCGCACCCTCGCACATACACGTACACAAGCCAAGCATCATGCTTATTTGTGCGTAGCAGACATTCGCTGCCACCTCATACATGTAGATAAACAAACAAACAAACAAACAAAAAAAACAGATAGATAGACAGATAGATAGAGAGACAGATAAATAGATAGACAGGCAGACAGGCAGGCTAAAGGTACAAGCAGATGGAGATCCCTTCGGCAATGACTTCTAAGCCCTGGTCTCTAGGGGCTGTTGGGATTTTCATTTCAATGGGCCCTTAATATTCATCACTTTCCCTCTCCCCACCCTGTCTTTAAACCCTTCTGCTGGTAGTTTGAGGCACAGACTCTCCCAAACTGGCAACTCAGCTAGGAGAAGTGAAACACACAGAGTGCAGACCATCAAGTGGGTGGACAAAACTCACAGACTATCTTTCTCTCTCACACACACACACACACACACACACACACACACACACACGTACACATATACACGTTCACAGGCCTTTATAGATGCGAACCCCTCTTTATATCACACATGCACACACACACGCACACACAGACACATCAAACATAGCTCACAGAGCCAAGAGCCAACAATGTGCCTTTGTTTTAAGGAAGGCTCTCTTATTAAATCAAATATCAGGGCCGTCTCTCAAGCCAGCCTTTGTCTGTCTGCAGCTCACTCCCCTCTGGCCTCTCGGCCTCCGACGGCCTCTGCATGAGTGTTAAGAGAACCCATTGACATCCCTGGATTAACATATATTAAGGGGTTAAATGAAAATGCCATTATCGTGGTTTAAGAGTGAAAGCGGCCCGTGGGATATTATACTTCCCACTTGAAGCTATGAATGGCTAATGCTAAACAGCACTTCATTATGGGAGCACGCTTCATTGACAGTGTCTCTCAGAACAGGAAAATCTCCTCTTGAAAAGCTGTTGAAGTTAAACAGCCTGGATCTAATCAGGTTGGGTTTGCACTGTGAGGCGTCTACAACATATTACTTGTTTATAAAACACAATAGTCATGGAGGAGTTTGCTTTTTTTGCTCTGAGCATCTAATATGTGGATTTTCCCTTCTTATATGTTTGCAGTGCAGAAATAGTTAGAATTGAGTAGTGTTTAACTCATGACATTCAACAAAATCATGTATAACTTCACAGTTTTCTAAAATCCTCAGTCAGTATTACATTTTGGTTTACACAAAAACACACAATCCCACACGAGCATGAACAAACGTACATACCCAGTGTGTGTAGAGTGCACTTAGCACTTACACCTAAATCTAATCAAGTGTATTTTAACATACGGCCAACCACCACTGATTGAATTCAAAGTCAGATTCAGAGACAACACAATGCAATATTCAGTACACCATCAATAGGACATGAGCTGTCAAATGATTGACAAACATTCAGTTCTGTTCTTCTGAATTAATTTTCCTGCCCTTGGGTTATACACATACTATAAAATACAATATAGTGATATAGTACAGGTTAATTTAATGAAACACTGCATAAATGTAAGAATGATTAAAGCAATAATTATATTATACATGAGTTGAACAGAATTTCTTGCTGCATTCGCTCAGTCCAATTACAGGAACTTTTACACCGTCCTAATATACAAGCCAAGGTGAGTGGTTCTTCATATAATAACCCTGCATTGTATTTTCCATTTGAAAAAATCCCATTCATACACAGTGCATCCAGTTATCAAATTAGATCAGTTCAGACAACTTTATTTATCCTCAACAGGCGATTTATTATCTTGTTAGTCATTTAAAATATGAAGGTTGTGGTCCTGGTCAATTCTTTTGTAAGTACTGTGGTTGTTCTGGGTCAGCGATACACACTGCTGCCATAAAAAAAAAAAATAATAATAAAAAAATAAAATAAAATCAAGAAGTCTGATTTTACAGTGCACATGGCTTGAGTGTGCAAAATAAGTGTCTGTTACTGTGTACGATATTTCAAACTCGTCTACTGTCAAAAATGACTCCCGTCTTGTTTAGCAGATGCATTTTCAATAACGATATCGTAACGGCTAATCTTGCGACCAAACAGATTTTATGACTACTTCATACCAAATGAATTAAACAGTTTACAATGTTTTGGAATCGATTACCAGTGTTTTAACTACCATGGCAATCGTTAGTAACTTGATATTTATATGAAAGAAAAAGCAAAACTTTGTTACTATAAATATGCCTTTTTAACAGTCTTTTGTGATCTGCAGCATAGGGACTTTTTCCTGCAAACCCACACTTTGAGTTGCCTTCTGTTGTTAAGTATATATGGCAGCTGGCATGTGACAGTGGCTCCCCGTGATAGAACATTAGGACGTGGCCACAGGTATCAATGACAGGACAGCGGATCTGTGACGGGGTTTTCCAGAATCTGCTCCTACTGACACGGATCTGAGGTGCAGGTGAAAGAGAAACATGACACTGTGTTTTGTCATCGCAGCAGTATCTGGTTACTTCCACTCCGTCTGAAAAAAAAAAAAAAAAAAAAAAAGTTGTCTTCTTTACGCATGTTACGGAATTCAGAGTGAGCTGAAGTAAGTCAATGGGAACATTTTTCAAATACAGTTCACAACTACAGCTGTGTAATTCATGGTTTACTCGACTCATATATTGTTGGCTATTTGGTTTGAGAGATTTAGTAATATTTTTCAACAATAATCAGTTCAGCAAAAAGAAAAAAAAAAAAAGGAAAATTTATGCAGATAAAACAGCAAGTTCATAATAAACTTACACTACAAGATAGACTTGGATCAACTGTTTAGCCACATGGACAATAATTAGAGACAGATTTGTTTCCTTTGACATCTCATAAAGTTTGTCACATTTCTAGCTCTTTGTTATTACAGCAACCAGTTAGCCACCCAGTGCAGAAGACTGCAGTGGTAATGATTTTTGGTTTTATATATATCAAATATCCATCATGGTTTATCCCTATTTATTTAAACAAGGCCAAGCAACAGTTAGGTATTTAACAATCTATTTTTTCACCTTCTCCGTAACAGATGATTGATAACGCTCTCATGTGCCATATGTAGCTGTAATATAAGGCTGCTGCCAGGTTAGCATAGCATTAAAACTGGAAACGGGGGAAAACAGCTAGTGTGGCCGTGTTTGGATGCAGACCAAAACTATAGATTTTAATTTGCAAGCTTGTTGGCAGGTGCCTTTTGCTGTTTTTGGACTGAGCCGGCTTAGCTGTTCAAACACATTAATGTTAAAGGTATTAAAGGTTTGCTAATCTCCCGGACGTGTGCAAATCTCAGAATCTCATGTATGTGTCAGAGCCTGTTCTGCTCCAGCCTGGACTTATATCTGGTATTAAAATAAACAGATCTGAGCAAGAAGTTGAACTCTGGTCAGGAGTGATGTGCGCCACACCTGTCAGGAGAAGCCACAGGTCAGAGGTGAAATCAATTTTTCTTGTCACTGACTGAAGAGAGCTGGTAAGCCGATCTGGGTGAAGTCACTGGTTAAGATTTGGAATCCATTGTGAAGGCAGCCGGGCGCGACATAGAGAAGAACTGACGAGTGTGCGGTTGAGTCGATATCTAAGTCAGTTTTGCAAATGTGTTACTTTTGAAACATTGCCAAAAGTCAAAAGAGCAACATCCAACAACAGAAAAAACAAAACAAAACAAACTGTTGGTGAAGTGGCAGATGAATGTCATCTTTTGGATTGTGTCAGTTTGTGTGATGCAGTGCAATCAATATTTGGTGTCAACACAACTGTTTAACAGCCTCACTAAACTCATTACAGCACATGTATTAAATATCAGTTTACGCAACTCTTTTCTATCAAAATGTTTGTTCAGATCAATTTCTAACCTAAAGGGCTTATCACTGGCAGGGCTCCTAACCCCTCAAGTCTCACAGCTAATAGAAAAACATTTGATTAACCACCTTGCACCTTGATGAACCTGCCTTTTGATACGATTCTCTGAGAACATCAAGAAAAATAGCAATCATTTGTCATGCCAAAGAGAATAACTGCCTGTAAATTATTTGTTTCTCAAGCAAAATGCGCAAAGTACTATTATTAGGGATTAAAAGCTCGAACTGAAAACATGGCAAAACAAAATGACCATACAGTAAATTATCATGTCATCATGTCCCAGTCTTAAAAAGAGTGAGCAGACTAAGTATGACTTAGTATAACTGGCTATAATTTTTTAAATATTAAAGCATGTTGTTTTGTTTCAGCGATATAACAAGCACCTCCTGTTCTGTCTCCTGTCAAGTGATACATTTAAGTTTTCTTTTCTACTTCTTTATCTTTTCTTTTTTTTTGGTAAGGTTTATCCCTTCAGACTTCTTTCACAGGAAGTAGAATGCCGTGTTTTGTGACAGATCCAGATCATGTGACCAGGCAGATGAGGAAGTGTTGACAGAACATTGCCTTAAAATGCACATACAATAAGACGCACACATACACATGCTCACAAGCACAATCTTGTGAAAGGTGATATCTTGTGAAACTCCGCGCTGGCCCTCAAAGACAGGAAGGAGGGATTAGGAAAAAAGGATGAAGACGAGAGGAAAAAAAAAAAAGACAAAGATGGGAGAGCAAACAAAATTCATGTTCTTTTTTTTTTTTTTTTTTTAACTCTTTTCATCCATGCACTATCTGCCGTTCTCCTTCCTTGCAGCTATGAGCCAGAAGTGATTGTCCCCCATTGGTCCCAGGGTCCCCACAGTGGAGGCCCACCCTACAGCCACGCTCCCAGACACAGAGTCTGATGAGGAGCACAAGGCCGCAAAGGCTTACCCCCTAAAGCCCTGGGGAACGCAGACACGCACACACGCCCACGCACAGACACACAATATGCAGAGAAGCAGGCAAGCACAAATACATGTACAAAGGTGACCAGGCACATGTTCAATCAGCCAGACATATACAGTGCACATACGAACACGCAAACAGACAGATAAACACAAAAGCAGGTGGATGCACTTACTCGCTGGCACACTTACACACATTCTGGCATCGTATCAAAAGCATAGTCAACCACACATACCAACACAAACACAGACCCGCTGGTCCTCCCTGGCACAGCAACTCGCTATCACATCAAACATGTAACTGAACTCTCAGAAATAAACCCCCGAACCAAATCGATATTTTCACTTCTTCTTCGTATTCATTGTTTATTTACCAACATGTCATGACGGGATTGACATCTCTTTTATGCTGGCCAAGGACACATTACAGTGAGATGGCATGAATGAAAACATAATAGCAAGTTCATTCAGGATTTGACAAAACAAGCATCAGCAGGCTTTATTGAGTCAGTGTGTGTGTCAGTCTGTTTCAGTCAAGTGCTTTCTTAAGGTTAGAGGACCTTTTTGACTTGTTTCACAGAGGAAATAAACAGTGGTACTCCAAAACTCCTGAGCTTTGTCAGCCCATCCACCCACCTTAACCTTCCCTCATCCTAATGTGAACTTTGTCACTCCATATACAACATTACGTGACTTCTTCTTTTTCCTCCTGTCATCGTTAGGCAAGAAATTGTCTAACAATAAAATGTAGGTATGGGCAACAGTACGCTTCACAGATGACCTATGGGTGTGTTTTTTTGTTTTTTTTTTAAGAGGACAGACTCTTTCCTCAGTGGGACCAATTTTAGATTAGACAAATATGGACCAGTTCAGACAAATACAGCGTCCTCTGCTCCTGACATAAAGACTGTAATCCAGCCTACCAACAACTAGCTCTTTTAAGACTAAACCTCTCACCTCTGAGTTGGCTAACTAACCATCACTCCTGCCTGTTGGCTACACACCTGCCCCAATATCAGCTAGAGGCACAGTTGGGCCCCATGAGGGTGCACACACACACATTTATGCATAAGCCTCAGTATGTGAACTCATATCAATCACGCCAACACAGATAGATAGGCACACATACATGCAAACCACATGTGAGCCTCTCCGAACACCTATTCACACACACGCGCACACACACACACACACACACCACCCGGTTTGCACACCATTCACCGGCCGACTTCTTCTTTTGTCAGACCTGCAGCAATTACGAGGAACAAATGCACACCGGGTGCTGAAGAAATACCTGGCGTGCTAAATAAACTAGGAATATTAGGAATGAGCACTCATCATTTGCAGTCAATTTCCTGTCGCTAATGAGATTAGAAACAATGCTGTCAATCAAGAAACGGTGGCAAAACATTTCCATTTTGTTATTTTCTTCTTTCCCCATAATCAAACCATTAGTTTAATAATCATGAAAATAGCAGGATATGGCAGCAGTGTTTAATTACATTTTCAATATCATGGAGTTTTTATTCACTCGCAAATGTCATTTCGCATGATATTGGATTAATATTAAGAGTAAATGAGGTACATAATATGAAATTCGAATTTCCTCCTGGATGTGAAAAAGGAGTACTATGATAACCAGAGCACAAACAAATAATTTTAATTGTTATGATGAAAGATATACAAGGAAACACATAGTAATGGGAATATCCTTGTTGTGATAATCATGTTATTGTTATTTATTTATTTTTATTTGTTATTATATATTTATTTAAATCGAAGATCACTGTTAGAAGTCTGAATTTGGTGGACTAGTTCAGTAGTTCTGGCCCTTCTTTCCTCATTTGTTTCTTAGTTTTCATCACCTGCTCCTGTAAACTCCTACCCCTCTGTCTCCAGTGCCCCCCCCACACGCACACACACACACACACACACACACCAGTGAGGACTGTCAGTGTGGATGGTGGCAGTGGTGACCAGAAGAGGGCAGACATACTGTATATAATCTCAATCACATTTTACATTTTCTCTCTTCCTCCGTCTCTCTCTGACCCCCAACTCTTCATCTCCTGTTAATCTTTCTCTGGTGTCTGTATTTTGATAGTTAAGAGGAATTTCTGATCTCCACATGCCCTCACCGACTTAATCACCAAGGTGGGACTGGACACTGAAAGTGAGCACCAGTCAATTCTTGTTTAATGTATTTTATATTTCCATTGTTCCTTTTTTAAACATGTCATTGGAATAAAGAGGGACAAATCTCTTGGAGACCTTAATCAAAAGATATTTCTTATTGGACCTACCCAGAGTGATATTAGCATCAAAATAGCATCAAAATCCCGCTTAAAATCAAATATACATGAATTTATTTTAATCATACCAGTACTTAGGATATTTCTTCTTTTTTATTTCCATATTTTCTATAATTTATTTTCTATTTCATGCAAACAGGGTGAAAATCATTCCAACATGATACATAGAAGTATTGGTAGGATGTGTAGTATAGTGAGATCTTAGCTCATAGCTCATCACAATTATAAATTGTATTTCTCCACCTTAAAGCAAGAAAATCAAAAATAATCATTTCTTGGTTCTCAAAATGATTCACATTTCAAACTGTGCCCTTTTAAAGTTTATGTCAGGGCTGTGGCCTACAATTGCACCTTATGCTGAATTCTCGATTTGCACATGAACAGAAAATATGACTCTTAATATTCTGTCATAGTCAGAAACGTATGACTGCTCCCTGGACGTGAATATTTTTATTTTGAAAACCTGTACACCTCCTTATCCAATCAGCCAAATCATGCGGCCTAACACTAACTCTAAAACATAAATTCCTTCATATACCGGTCAGGAGCTTTAGTTTATATTTACATCAAGCATTTTAATGGGAGGAATGTGATCTTAATGATGTTGAGCTTAGCATTAGACTTGTTTCTGAAGTATTTGGGAAGCCGCCAATCTCTTGGCATATTCACACACAATGATCTCTAGAAGTGAATCAACGGTGAGTGAATAGTGTGTGAAACAAAACTAACAGAAAGACTGTCAAACTGACAGAAATGCCTTTTTAAACAGAGAACTCAGAGATTAAAGGCCAAACGGGATCAAGGTGACAGAAGGCCAGAGTCACTAAAATAACCTTTCTTTTCGGAGAAGAGCAGCACAGGTTAATGTTTGCCAAGAAAAGAAATCTGAGGCTGAAATGGACCCAGACTCCCCAATACTGGACAGTTAGAGTCTAGAAAAACACGGCTTGGTCTGATGAATCTCAATTTCTGTCTAGGCCTGCAGATGGTGGAATCAAAATTTGCCTTCAACAACATGAATCCATGGACCCAACCTGCCTCCTGTCAACAGTGTGGGCTGGTCCTGTGTGCAGAATTTTTTCTTAATTCCTCTGGGCCCCTTAATACTAATCAGTCATTGTTTGAATACATCAGGCCATCTGAGTTTTGCGACTGATCACATTTTTTCCTTCTGGTGTCACCCAACCATTTTCTAATGGCTCCCTCCAGCGTGAAAATGCACCACATCACAAAGCCAAATTTTGTCCACCCCAATAAAAAAAAAAAAAGAAGCACTCTCCAGGTGTAACAATGCCTCCGACAGGGGCAGAAATATGGACCCCTGTATCATTTGAATTTTTTGTAGCAAGTGTAAATCTCTACACCTTAAACACACTCACATACACACATACACTTATTGCAAGGAAGTAGAAAATGCTTGCTAGCTCATAGTGATGTTATTCCACAAGCTGTCCAATGACCGTGTAGAAAATGGCAGCATGTGATTTCTTGACATCTAGGACATTTGAATTTGAAAGCCTGATATTATATTTTGAAATGTTACCTTGTATTGTACCTGCTTGTGATTTCCTTTACATAAGTAAAGATGTTTCCTCCAACAGAGTGCAGGAAATGACGCATTTTGACCCTCTAAATTTCCTGAACGAGGACCCACAATTTCCTAAATCCACGCCAATCTGGAAAACTCAAATTTTGGAGATGCGTGGCGTTTTCGTAGGAGAATGGCGCCGTGGCAGGAGCACGAAGAGTTAACAGATAATTTGTTTATTTGTAAATGCAGCCAACCACTACTTGATAGAGACTCTCATGCTGTTACTCATCCAGGAAAAGGCAGGGCCAGAGACAGCACTGGACATAGCATATTAGTTTAAATCCCTCCTCCTCTCCTCTCTGTTTTATCTGATCAGACACAGGCACAATAGCCTGTTTCTCTCTCTCCCTCTCTTTCTCCTCCATATGTGTTTCTATCTTGCTGTCTCTCTGCTCTTTTTGTGAAACCTCCCTCTGGTGCGTTTCAGATCCTGGGTGCCTGAGGCCTTGGTGCCCCCCCCACTCCCCACACCCTGCCCCCCCTCCCGAATAACTACTATCCCCTTTAGTGCTAATGAGTCAGTGGTGCTAACAGTGCGGGGCTAGCTAGCCTGCTGATGAAATGTAAATGGGCAGTAATGAGCACAATCACAGTCACTTGAGGCGAGCACTGCCACAGCCAACCATACTATCCCACCCTGCCTCCATCTTTCCATCACTGTGCTCCTGATGGACAGGCCCTGGTCCCAGGGTGGGCATGAGACTGACAGGGCCTGGCGCCTGTGCTGAGAGGAACCCAGTGGGCCTCTAGAGTGGCCCTTCATGACTGACTGCAGGGACAGGGATAGTGACGGCAACTTGGTTCTCGCTAGCCATTCTAAACTGGTCCATTAATTACACCAAACCCTTAGAGAAAATTAACGGGCAAATTTAATAACAAGGAGGAGGAGGTTTGTGTGTATGGGTGTATGTGAGGAGTTGTATCTGTACACACCAGTGCTGTGAAGAAGGAATGCTCCCAGCCTATTGTCACCACTGACGCTCATCAAGCAGGTTTTTCTCTGTCACTTAAGGTCAATGACTTAAGGCGCAACAACAGGTCTAGTGCAGGCAATAAGTTGCCATACCGTGGGCAATAGATTGCTACATTTGATGTTAAGTCATCCCTGAGCAGTCGTGAGACCTTACAGTATCGTAGGAGTTTCTTTAAATGGTGATTCATGATAATTCTCCACATAGTAATGTGATCATATAGAGAAGCTTCGATGAGAAGCCTTGATTTTGTGTTAAAAGGTTTAATTGATCATCAATTCACTGATATTCAACAGTGAGGCTTTCCAAAACAATATTGTCTTATAGTATGATAATTGTAACAGATTTACTGTATATGACAAATGGTACTCGTTTCTGCAAGCTGATTATCCTTTTGATGGCAATTCAGAACATGTTTCAGTAAAATTTATATGCATTTACAAATTTGTGCCTTTGAATTGAATTTTCACTACATTGGAGAACACAATCGCTTCCTGTTGCTCTGAAAGCAGTTTCCAGACTATTCTAGACTGTAAAGTTTCAGATTTTTTTTTTTTTTTATGGCTGGATGTCAGATGTCATTTCTGGATGTCATGGAGACAAAGTGTGACAAACCATCCAAACACTTCCACATCTACTGAGGAGCAGCTAGCATGAGATTTGCAATTGCTAGTAAATACATATTCAAAATTTCACGTGGTACAATCTGCATCTCACATACACACATCTATGGGTTAAAAACCTGAGCGGTGTGCTTATGTCACTGTGTAATATCACTGTGTTCTGGGAGATTTGTAAAAGGAATTTCAACTTGTGACAGCAAGTGGAAATCCCTTGTGCTATCACTACGTTTACATGTTGTGTTTTTCTCGGTGTACAGTATTGCACTGCGCTTGCCTCTCACTTGCTGTACAGTTCAAAGGATAGATATGCTGATGCAGAAGGCAGTTTTAGACTGCATGGGTATTTTTCCAATGTACTTGCTGTGCTGGAATACGGTGGCAGAATCATCTGCTTGGCATATATCAGAGGCTTGTGTATGTGTGTGCACGCATGTATGGAAAAACAGAAGAAGAGAAGAGTTTGGGGTTGCTGTGGCCCACTTCTTCTCCTCCTGCTCTGTATTCCCTCTTTCTCTGCGGTGCTGTCAGTCTCCCTGGGGTCGGATCAGCGCTGCCACAATAGGTAGGCCGAGGCTATCAAAGTACACGTTTTAACTTTTTAAGACTTTGCAGGTTGGCTTTGTTCTCCTTTTCTCTCTGTTGTGCAGGCTCTCCTGGGTCCTGGGTTGGGGAGTCTCTCTGGGTGCTGGTGAGTGGCTCTGGGCTATTAAAAAAAGTGCTGGTTATCTTCTGGGAGAAGTGAAGGAGCCTTTCAAATTGGAGTGAGAGCTCACAACCAAAGAAAGAGTTTGGAGATGAAGGCAGGGAGCCGAATGTGTTGGTTATGATGATGAGTATGCATGTTCATATCATACATGGTCTTTATAAGTGTGTGTATACCCTGTTAGACGCTGAGGAATATAATTATTGGAATGTCATTATGTTCCTCTAATATTTCTTCTTGGTACAGCCATACTGCTTACGGATGCATACATACATACATACATTTATTCAAACACATATACCGACACCTTCTTCATCACCTTCCCCCTCCACGCACACACACACACACGCAATCTGCTGCATCCGCCACCACCACCTCTACTACCACCACGTCTCCTGCCGAAAAACCCCGGGCCTTTGGGATGATTTGATTAGCAATGATATCTGAAAACGGCCTCATCGTGCTAACAAGATTAAGCTGAGGCCCTGTCTGTTTTCAGTGCTGGAAATTTGCTAGGTGATTAAAACTGGCTCTCTCTGCTGGAACAGGAGCTTTAGTCGGCTAGTGGGACCGTTGCCAGGTAACAAGACATGACTGCTGTTTAGATGTGGCTATATACGCAAAAGGCTAAAGCTACACGAAGCTGGTAGGAGATAAAGTGGAAAACCTCTGTCCCTGGCCAGGCAATACAGAACATAAAAAGCCTCATTCACATAATGGGGCAGCTACTTCAGCGATGCCGCACTAAACTGCACAGCTAAAGCTTTGCTCTGTGATCATGTGCACAACCAATACAAACCAAAACTAACTTCCAAAAAAACGTAAGGTCTCTATATTTATTTCAAAGCGTTCACCCCCTATGTCTGAATATTGATGGATGACTAAAAACAAAACACAGGACCCGCTATTACACATATATCCAACTCTCAGTTTCCAAAACCTTAATTTTTGACACATATATACAAGGGTTTTTAATTTTAACATCATCAACACAAAGGGACTTTTCCTGTTGAATCAAATTTCATTTGCAATACTATATAATATTTATTTAGACTAAATACAGCGCAATTAACTAATGCCAGTTAACAAAGATGGTTGAATTCTACATTAATTTGTCCAGTATGTAAAAAAGTATAATCGAGTGCTGGCCACTGCAATAAATAAAACTGAAGTATGAGGTGTATTATATCCTATCTTATGTTATAAATGCACACCTCTGAGTGTTTTTCACTTTTTCATGTTAACAGGAGTCAAGCTGCAAAATCTCCAACTTTCAGTTTACCATAGTAGAGCTATTAATTCTTCACTCCAACAGTGTATTTATTCAATTGGATTATGCATGCATGGAAGGCCTAATGAGGGCTTAAAAATGCAATTATTGCTTAAACAAAAAAAAATTTTGACTTTTTTGATAAATGTTTCTATTACCTAATAAATGGAGAATCAACAGACTTAGGAAACTGTTTTATTCAGGGCTTGAAATTAGCCCATCAATCATTTGCAGAGTTTGTTAACTATTCCTCTCCTCCTTGCCTCCTTTTTCTATTGCCCCATCCTCAGAACTCTGGCAATATGCAAAAAGGAAGACGAGAAAGGAGAGCGAGAGAGAAAGAGAGAGAGAGAGAGAGAAGAAGAAAAAGAAGGACAAATTGCGTATGATAAACCTGGAAGAACACTGAGGGAGAAAATAATTTCTGTTAGGACAAACAGAAAACACTTACACGCAGGGTATAATATCCCGTAACGACTAGACTATGATAATGAAGCGCATTTATAATTCATAAGGTCTATAGACATAGGCCGGTGCTGCAGTGTGAACAAGGTTAATCAGAAGCAGGATGGTCACGGAGCGCCAAAAGGTTGTTCTGCTTTTTATGAGCGTATTGATTACATTTTCAGAACAAAGGCATATGTGTGTCTTATTGTATTGATCCGGTGCGTCCTCATCCAACCATATGTGGCCCATGAAGAAAACAATTGACTCCAATCAATGGGCCTGAAAATATGCAAGAAATGCCATTGTGGTTCAAAGTGGGTCAAAATCTGACCAATGAGAGTGCATCAACTTAGAAAATGAATGATATTCTATAGAAAATACTTGTCAACCAGTTATGAAACAGAGACACATTATTGGTTCTCACAGTTTACATCATATTTCATCATATATCATTGCATAGTTTATTCCTTTTAATCAAAAAAGACGAAGTCATCTGAGGCGTAAATGTCCATGGAGCAGTAATGTCCTCTCTCACACACTTACAAAGAACAGCAGGTGTGGAAGAGAAACCAGGGAAGACATATAATATTCTGCCAGTTACTAATATCACTCGGTCCAGCTTAGCTCCTATCTATCTGCAGGTATGGCAGAGAGGCCAACACGTCCATATGAATGTAACAACAATGAAGCCATTTCTTTGTTTCCCTTCATCCAGACTAAATGAAAGGGAAGTGGCCCTTCTTGTCAGTGTTGATTGGAAAAATGTTGTAATATGGGTGATGCGTGACACAGGACAGATGACATGAATGCATATATGCCCTGCTGTACATCAATTCAAACACACGCGAAGGAGAATATTCAAAATATATTCATGGAATGTTCAGAGCTATTTCAGCGAGGGATCACAAAATATTACCTTCACATGGTGATAAGATAAGGTATTTTTCATATTTCCATGTATTTTCATTCTTTTTCCCATTTTGGGGAAGGAGGAGGAAGAGTTTGGCCCCAGGCAAGATTAATAAGCATTTAAAACGGTTTCACTGCTAACCGGCAAATCACAGAATGTGTTTCAGAGTATTGTTCACTACTGAGTGGCCATGAATGACATAAATAGATTGTCCTGGTATACCTCACCAGCAAGCTATTGAAGGCAGGAGCAAATAAATAAACAAAGTGCATTGTACTTTACCTATAGAATTTGCCCCATACGTACAAATGCAGCACAATGCACCCACGTACACATAAACAGAAAAAGCCACGTATATTCCAGCACCCATCTGAGCTATAATTAAAAGAAAACATGCCTTCCAGTGGCTTTTTTTTTTTTTCTTTCTCTCAAAAGACTGAATTGAAAACACTTAACCCCTATTAGATATCAATTGACAATGGAGCCTAAAATGATTTCTGCAGCCGTTGGCTAAGACCAAGTTAGTATCAATAGCTGGCTGTAAGCCTCTGTATGTGGCTATGGGCTTCCTCCACCTACAGCAACACCTACAGCCCTCCGAGCGAGACATAAATCTGCAAATAAATGAATAAAAATACACAGACGTGCATATAATATGTACAGGAACTCTCTTAATTTAGGTGTTTCACTTTGCTTTTCATTTAGAGTGGGAACATTACAGAGCAAAAATGGATATGTTATGAAGTTATGATGAACTGTATCAGTTCAGCTGCATGTGTGTTTACTGCATCTTTGGTGAGAATCCACTCTTCAGCTCACGTGTTTCACAAGCCCCACATGATTTAGATGTTTACATTCACTAATTGGGTGTCCATGGTGAGAGGGCCTGGGCTGGGTCTACCCTTTGGGTGATGTCATTATGTAGACACAGTTTAGATTGCCTTTACGTCCACATTAAAAAGTCGGATATATCTTAATTATATCTGTCTCACAGTGACTGAGACTGATTGAATTTGAACGAGTAGAGATTTTGAGCTGGAGCAGATAGTGAGGGACTTTATAGTGCACAAGAGTCACAGAGCGGCCTGTGTGTAACAAATGGCTGATTGTTGTCACTCCCTGCACAGAGGAGGAAATCGACAACTACTGTGTTACCCAGCAACATGGTGTTTTGTGTGTGTTTGTTGGCTGTGGCCGCTGTGAAGTTTCTGTTTTGTACGTTTATTCTGCTATTAAAAGAGGCAGCAATTTGATTTATGTTCCTTAATATTGTGACATATATGGACACCCGCTGGGTCCTGGTGTTCCTCTTGTCAGGGATGATAGGCCATATAACACTGCTACAATACTGCTCAGCAGCAGCACACACTCCATCCGCCAATATGATCAGACAGTTAAATCACCAATTTTTAAAAAAACATTCTAATATACAATTGATGTGATGTGATTAATTGCAGGGCTGGTGTATTGGACGACATTAATTTGAACTGTAGGTATCCGTAATAAATTTAAAGTACCTCACTGAAATTCATCAGTCATTTTCAGTCCAGCTCTCACCTGCCAGGATTATATATATACACATGCTAGCACGTGGTATCAAACCTTACTTTTGCAATGTGTTGGCCCCACCCCCTCTTAAAAACACAATGCAACAATGTTTACATTTATGATAAATCTTTTAGGATAAAATTTGAAGTCACACTTTTATGTGAGCGCAGTTGTTCAGTACTCTTCAGTACTAGCCCTGTTGCACACACATATTCACACAGCAAACTTGTGCCCAAACATTACAACTGTAAAGTAGTTTAATGGCTGATGTTCAAACAAGCCAGCGCAGCCACCATAATTGAAGCCCTCCCCAAATTGTGTTTTTATTTTGCTCCCCAGTTCTGAAATATAATCAGTTTACCTAATTTTATTGCATTTCCTAATGATGCTCGCCCAGAGCAATTGTTCTGTGTGTTCCTTAGCAAACAGCGCGTGTCAGCTCACTGAGATTAATCTTGATTACTTTAGCCCTTGATGAAGTAGGCTACAATAATGCTCTAATTGGGGAATATTACCACATACAGAAAAAAACTGTGATAGATAGAGCAGGAGATGGATGTTTGACTCCGAACCGCACTAACTGTAATGCTGCTTGGAGTGATTAACTTTGGATGGATCAGTGGGTATGGCGGAAGGCAGAGCACAAACAACAAATATGGTGCCACATTCAAGAATGTGGTGTACTGCGCTCATTGGAAATATGTTTTCACTGTGGCACCGAGGAAAAAAATGTGACTCACTTTTTATCATCTAGACAAAGACAACGCCTTGTGAACGTCACAGTCATACAAGATATACAAAAGATCTATCATTTTCTCCCGACTTTTACATTTTCATGGTTTCGTTTGGTCCTAGCATTGTATTAATAAGGCTGCTCTGAATAAAACACTTTATAATATAATACAACAGCCTGTTAATGTTATTTTATTCTTTGATGGCAATGTAAAGGATTGTTGATTCAATTTAATGGTTGTTTTAAGTCACATTTTAGTATTAACACTAAAATGTATTCCAATATTATCAACTCCCAAAAAGAAATCTAAAAAATAGATGCAGAACAACCGGAGATCTGACATTTCCTACAACATGCATTATTTCACATTACCCACACGGCAACATGACTGCTGACTATTCGATCAGAGATTCCAGTGTTTTATGATGTTAGCAGCTAATGTAGCCCGAAGCAGAGTATGGGAGCGGGTGTATGGGTCTGCTTAGATCACTTCCTTTTAACTCTGCATGCCAAGATTTTCAAAAAGGAAGTCTTCAAACCTCACTTTCATCCTTTTCTTATTCCGTATTTCTATAGTTAGTGTGTACGCGCAGTACATAACAGCCGCATCGTTTGGCCATGATTCAGGAGCACAATATTATATACGAGGCCATATTGTCGAAGCAGAATTAGTTAGGTGGACCAGAGGTCGAATGATCTTCACATTGTCCCTGCTATCCCATAAAAAAATAAAAAGCTCATCATAACTACAGTTTGGCATGCTTGTGTTGTGGGCAATACCCGGATCACAGAGTAGACTAGCCGTACTGCAGTGTGCCATGTACAGCTTGACATAAATGCATAGTTCAGGTCATCTAGGAAATTTGGAATTGAAAATGCCTTGCGCCTAGTTGTGTTCGGGATACAGATCTATAAGTAGGCCACAGAAAACAGTCAAAATTGGGAGCAGAGGGAACCCAGCTTGGATTAATTAGGCCAGCATTGCTAATACCAATTTCTTTGTGTTTTTCAAAGCCTAAAAAACTGTGTCAGTGGCTTTTTCAATGAATTTAACAAGTTTTTTGGTTGGAGATAGAATTCAGAACAATCCCTCTAACCTTATTACCTGGACCTTCAGTGTAATGAAGCCCCAGAAGACACAGGTCCAAGGCCTGTCATGTCGCTGCTTATGGAGGCTACAGCACGCAGCCTGGGGCGAACACCCAAATTTGCTCATGCAGCTCTCCTGCTATTCTGCCCCATCTTCACTTGTGTAGTATCGTACGTGACACGGATGAGAACACACACACACACACACACACACTGTACAATACACTGCACACATACTCGTACACATACACACACACGCACACAGCTACATGCCACACTGCACTGAAGCTGTATGAGAGACCGTATTTGCTTGGTTGGGACAGTTGTCTTGTGAGGTGTCGTACTCTGACTGGACATATGCTGACCCCTTCTGATTTTTTTTGTGCTGACTTCCTTGTTGGGGCCTCTTTGTGTCATGACTTTGGTGAGTTTTGTTAAAGGGGGGGTGCAATAAGAGGAGTGCTGTTAGTGTATACGGTATGCAAGAATGCTCTTTGTTTGCATGTGTTTAGAGCTGTTGGTTTTTGTTAGTGTTGTGTGTGTGTGTGTGTGCGAGTGTGTAGTTAGTTTGTTTGATAGACATGACAGTATAATACCATCACAAACTCCTGTACACACACATTCACTTGTTGAGCACACACAATCTGAATAAATAGCATTTGTGTCTGCATGTGCAGTATGTTTACACTAGTACTCTTTCACACAGTGGCACAATGCATCCCTATCACTCTTGGATCAATCTGTACCTGGTGCACGTGAGTGACATCTGACAGAATGTGTGTGACTTCAGTTTAGGTTAACACACACACACACACACACACACACTCACACTTCCAGAGAGCTTGTCAGCTGCTCACACCAGGAGAGTTGAAGAGAAGGAGCTGGGATAGGAGCAGGGGGAATGGGGAAAACAGCCTAAATGTGTGGACACTGGTGCTGTCTCGCGAAGGTGTGAATGTGTCAGTATGGAACATCACAACTCAAACATACACAGACTCCACAGGACATACGTTGGCACAACAAATGCATGCTCACACAGGCAAACAGTGTCCCTGCAAATACAAACATGCCCCCATGCAAAGCATGTATTTTCACAGAGATGGGTGCATGCACACACTTCTATCCACCCACTTTACCAGGGTCCTTGGTTAGGACTAGCAGGTCACCCACAGTAACAGCGCACTGTTCATCATGCCACGTCAAATCCTGCAGCACCGTGTCTGTGCATGTCAAAAAGCCTTCTCTCTCAGAAGCCTGACAAGACGCAGAAGGATCAGTCATGCTGTAGCAGAAAGATAACGTCACCAGAGTCTGTTACGACATATTTGGGGGGATGGGGGGGGGGGCTGTGACACATTCCACAAAAGCTAGACTTAAAACAGCCATGTAGTTATTTGGAGATATTAATGTATGACGACATCTAGCAAAAAAAAAAAAAAAAAAAAAATCAATAAAAATATTTTATGACATTTCTCCATTGGCTGGCATGTCTATAATACTATTCAAATGGGAGCAATGATGATAAGGTTTGGCCGAGGCTTCTATAAAGGGGGGGGGGGGGGGGGGGGGGGGGGGGGTTGGGGAATGGGATGGGGGTTGGGGTGGAAGACAAGGATGAGGGGCCCCAGATAGCTTGCTTCAGGCTGTCTGGAGTAACATAAGCTGTTGTTTTATTTGTCATTTTGCGGATGAAATCAGAAGAACAAATGCAGTTTGGAGTTGGCAGGGAAGTCTGAGGGTTGCCCCCATCTCTGAAACCATAGAGCACATAATCTACACGAAGAACTGTTGTGTTTCATCTTGGATCTGCACACATGAAGTTGGCCAAATATCAAACCTGTGTATTGGTCCAGCAGAGCTTGCAGTGCAATCCATTGTGTATCCATGTGTATTATACATCACTGTCTAAATTTTATTTAATCAAGCAATAAAAATCGATTTAAACATAATACAATTTACAAAAAAAAAAAAAAAAGCAACAAATAAATAAAAATTGCCAGGTTTGATGATTCATAGTTCTTTTTAAGTGGACCAATGCTAATAAAAAAAATATATTTTTAACTCGCTGTATCCTTTATTTTCTTCATTATTAAGAACTTACATAATACATGTTTTTACTACTGTATGTGCAGGTCAGATGTTTGGAGTAATGTTCACATTTTTAACCCAAAAAAAAAAACAAGATCATTCATTTGGTGACAGTTCTGCAGAGAAACGGGCCCTGACAGGCCAGAGGTAACTGTAACTCAGATACTGTGGTCAAACATGTCGCACACTGATTGAGGTGAAATATGAGGCGACAGTGGACACTGTTTCACCGATGCTGGGCAGTTGAAGAGTAGAAAATAGCAGCCTGGTATGATGAGTCTGGATTTCTGCTGAGACACCCAGATGGTCGGGCCCAACTTTGGCATCGACCGCGAGAATCCATGAGGCCAACCTGCTCTTGTGTCAACAGTCTGTGCTGGTGGTGGTGTAATGGTGTGGGGAGAGTGTTCTTAGCACACTTTGAGTATTTTTAATACCCATCAATCTTCACTCGACTGCCACAGCCTGTCTGTGTATTGATAGGTATGTTGTGGTGATAAAGGGATAATAATCTAAAGTTTTCTTACTGCCAAAATGAATTGCCTTTGGAGCGAAGGGAGACATTGCCTGGTATTAGTATAGTATTTCGAATAGAGGGTTGCTTTCTCTCGTAGAGCGTATTTCATTGTAATCTTCTGGGTTTGACTCCACACACAGTCCAACAGCAGTTTTGGCTTACAGGAATTTTTTGACGGTTGACAGTCTTGTCTTGTTAGAGCTCAGCAAGGCATGAAAGTACAAACAGTCACACACAGAAGCAGAAGGAGAGCCAACTGTACACTAAATAAACCTGCTTGTCGTAATTATGATGAGAGCCGACTCCATTATGTTCTTTTGAGTTTATTTCTTTGATTTACCGCAGTCAAAGTGACGCGTGCCTGGGACAGTCTCCAAGGTTGCTGTCAGGGGGAATTTCATGTCCTTGGCTTTAGCGTCTTTCTGGGAGCCTGTCACATCGGCTCAGCACTGACTGGCATACCAGCTGGGACCCCTGGCATTGTGAATATTAATAGAATATTGATACCTCCAAAATATTGTGGAACAATCATTATGCCCCCCCGCCCACTCTTATCGTTCTCTCCTTTTTCTCCCACCCCCTCCCCTTTTCTCTTTTTGCACTCCTCCGATGTTATGAAAACCCCAATTAATTAGTAGATTTTTTTTTTCATTTTTTTTTTACTACATCTTCTTCTCATTTAAGTCATTATTTTTTAAACGGATGCGTTGAATGCTTCAAATGAGGCTTCTATGGTCTGTGGGAGCATACTGGCTGATGAGTAGGTGGTTGAGACAAGGCTATTTCTGTCTGTTTACACACAGAAAAACAGAGAGAGAGGGAGAGAGGTATACACATAACACTTCAGCTGTTGCATAAGCCACACCATGCCTGTACTTTCATGTGGACATAAAACAAGCTTAAAAACAATGATTCAGCCATGAGGAAACTGGGAAGTCATCCAACAATCTTTATTCATATTTCTGCCACTGCAATTCCACCAACTATTGCTGGCAAGACCCCACTAGTGCTTTAAAACCTATCATAATATTATTAATTGCTGCTGTTTTCCTTTCCATACTTATATACTCTGGGGTGGAATGTTGTGGGGTAACAAACTTAATCGTGCAATATATATTTAATATGTTGTGAATTGAAATGTATTGTTGGAATTTGAATCTTTTTTTTTTTTTTTTCTCAATAGAGAAATTTCTCAAAGGGTGAAGATTTGACTTTGGATAGTCAGAAAGACAATATGATTTAAAACGTGTTTTATTTAAAAGCCTGCAAAAACTGGGGTTCAAATATTGGTATTTCTCAATATGGCTTTAAATAGTCATTACACTATAAATGACAATCACAGCTAAGGTTCGGATTATTTCAAATAACAAAGCTATTCAGCTTCATCAAGATTGCTTCTATACATGTGCGGTGTGATCAAATTGAGCACTTGCAACATTATCAAATATTATGAATATGATTAAAATGTTGCTAAAATATGACTGCTGCTGTGGGAATATTTGGCATTAAAGTTCAGAGTGGGAAAAGATAAAAACAAAAAGAAAACAATCAGTCAATTTCAATCCGTCGCAATGGTTTTCAGGGGCTTTAAAAAGAGAACAACTTAATTACCATAAATATTGAACCCAAACTTTGAGAACAAGGCTATTATGATTCACAAAACTTTATTATATTTCCCTCATATAATATTGAACTACACGACGAGCTTACATATTTCATCACAAGGGGCATTGATTTTGATGTAAACATAATTATCAAAGAGCATCAGAGTAAATTGGCGTGAAAAGATAGAAAGTTCATTATCAAGTCAAAACACTTGGGAGTGTGTTACTCTAATTAATTTTCTATAATGAACCCAATGTTTTTGTTGAGCTCCAAAATACCTCAGTGACACATTGTTGACTGCGAGACCTCGTCCCAGCTCCGTTGGGTTTTGCATGGAATTGCAGGAATCTGGTGTGTGTGCTTGTTTGCCATCAACAGTGGTTAATAATAACATTTGTAAATCAAAGATTTAGATATTTTGACTTATAAAATGAGCAAAGTTTTTCTACTCTGCATTAATAGGTTAAAGCCTGACTTTAAAGATGCCGTTTTGTTTTTTTTCTCACTAGGACACATTTAAAACTTCCTCAATTTTGGTCAAATCAGCACTGTCCCCTCTATGCATGCACTCTCAGCGGTGGCATCAGAAACTATTTTCAATAATTGATTCCGCACTGTAATTGAACAGCTTGACTGAACGACATAGCTCATTACTTTACTCATTAGTTAATTATCGGAGAAGTAGGACAAGTCAATAAAAGTGAAGGCAGTAAATTCCGATACTAATTAGCAGCGCTTCCTTTGAGACATATTTAAAGGCAGATTAGTTACCTGAATGTCCCACAACGGGATAGGAGGGGGCTGGTGAAGGAATTGTATGTGTGTGTATGTGTGTCTGACAAGAGAATCAGCTAAGGTTAGCTGCTTGATATCAATAAAGTGGAAGAGATAATAGTTACAGCAGTATGATGGCACCTCCCAGAAGACAAGCTTTTTATCCACATAGGGATTCAAGGTAAGAAGAATGGTAACTGGAAAATGAAGGCACGGGTTACTCCAAAAAAGTCGAAATCATGACATTTTACTGTTTTCCTTTCTGATGGAATTATATTTTTTTATTTTTTTATCTCATTTGTTATGTATGTACATGTACGCTGTTTACAAAGTGATAATATATTATAGGCTCCTTCCATTATCCACCAAATGGAGAAAATGACATAATATTAATTTGTACAAAATACATAATTTGACAAATAAATGGGCAAAAAAAGGGGAACTACTACTTCAGTGATCCCCAGTGAATGCAGGCTGTACAGAAGAATATTATTTGCCACTCATCAGTAAAATCAGCTGGGAATGTTTCATTGACATATTGCTCCAAATTGATGAATGTGGAGAATCGATTAAAACTATTTCATCCCTTTCTTTATGAGCGTTTCTGCCTCTATTTGTTTTCAAGGCTAATGTCGCCAATAATAACCGTTTGACATATTGGGCCCACTGTGAATAACCGTGACTGGGTTCGTGCACTCCTAGCAGGGGGGGGCTTTGCAACAGCGTAGCGCAGATGCCCTGTCAGCCAATCATAAGGCAGGAAAAGGGAGCCAGGCGATGCAAACACTAGTTTCTTTTTCACATGCAAATTCTGCAATGTGATAATAAACACCTGACATGAAGCGTGACTGAATTATCCTGCCTGTTTAATCAAACGTGCTGCTTATTGCGGCTCCCGACCCTTTGTTGTCCTGCTCTCGTCCGCATTCTTCTTCGTGTTGCATATCATCACCTTTTCTTTCTACATTCACTCCTTCTCTATGTTCTTTTTTTTTTTTTTTTTTTTGGAATATATCACACATCGTCTTCCCTCACTTTCTCTCCTCTTTCTTCAAATCCGCTTCCTAGCCTGTTAATCTTTCTCCCCTGCCTTTTCTCTCCCTCCCCTCCCCTTGTATCACTCAGCTGTTTCACAGTCATACATTATCACTTTTTTCGTCAATTGGCTTTAACCGTGCTAAGTTTTGTGAGGAGCCATCGGTGGGGGCCCCTTGGGGATGAGGAAATGACAGAGGGCGGCCTTTATTTACCTCTGTGGCCCCTACCGTGTCGTCTGCTTAATCATGTGGATAATCGACAACACTGTCTTCCCGCTCGCCCGCACCCGGACAATGGGGGACCTCATTCATATTTGATACAATGGAGTGTTTAAGTCACTGCACGCGTCTGAGGAGGAGGATATTGTGTTTCATTGTGAAGGGCTCCACAGGGACCTCCTCCCTGCCCACCCAAGCCTCCCTATCTGTCCTCCTCCTCCCAACTAGCATATGCTTGGCACTTCTGGTGTTAAGCAGGGCGGGCCCCAGCTAATGCAGCTGGCTGGACGCAAAGGGCCCCGGCCTGGTATCAAAGCATTAATTCCCATGATTAATTCAAATGGTTAATTCTACTTTATCGAGGCTTAAGAAAAATTACCAAGACAAATATGTACTCCACCGCAGAATGAATTACACAGAGGTGTGTTTAATAATGCAACAGGGCGTATAATAGGGGCTCTTTTCCTTGGACTAATCTCCTCACCACCTCTACTTTAGAGAGCATGGTGTCCGATGCTGGGTGCCATGTGCTGCTTCTGTTCTTTAATGTGTCTAAAAGGGGATTTATCCCACTGAACAGATTGCTGTGTCCTGTATCTGCTTATGTTACTTAATCACTCACCAAAGCCACTTTAAATGGCATTGCAGTAGTCCAGCGTGGCCGTGGTTGAGAGCTTACATAACTGCAAACCGGTCTGTTGATGTGAGCCGCTCGTATCTCGCTCGTCTCGGTCCTTGAGAGTTTCTCCCTCCCTATCTCTCTGTCTTGTGCTGTCTTTCCTCCTCCCTGTTACTTTAAAAGATTAACCAGGGTCATTAAGGACACCGAGAAGGTTCATTTCGTTGTTACGAGTGGCAAATTAATCATGGGGGGATGCCATTTAATGACACACTTCCCTGGACTGATTACTTGTGTTCTTGCTAATTACATTGGTTAACTACAGTGCACCTATGAAGGTCCTTTTGGTATTTGGTCTCTTAAGTCCATGGGCCTCCTTAAAGACACACTTACACGCTTTTTTCTCCTTCAAGCAAATTAAAGAACATAAAAGAAACAGCTGTGTATGGCACGGTGCCCTCCCTGACGAGCCCATTACTAACACGTTTGCCTGTGCCACGGAAGGAACTTAACTGTGTCCTATAACCTTAAAACAAGGGTATGCCACTCACCGTCGTTTTAGTGTTGCTGTGCTGCAGAGGTTTTTCTCCTCGTCTCTCTCTCGCTCTCTCTCTCTCTCTCTCTCTCTCCCTGCCTAAATGGCAAGAGCACAAAAGCCTGGCGTCATTAAAAACCGCCATCATCAAGGCTGGCTGGCTTCATTTGTCCTCCATTATTACTGAAGACAGCTCAGCCCTCAGAGCCTCAGAGGTGGGGAGGAGGGTGATAGGCAACATGATACAGGTTAGACAGAGGGCCACAGCCCAGTTAATAAGGGAGGGAATCTTGGGGCAGGTAAGGGTCAAACTGGACACTTCCTAGCATGAAGCAAAGAGCCATTCATCTGAATGGAAATGTCAGTGGGGACCATCAGGTCAACAGCTCCAGGCTAACTTGGACCTGGGTGTGACTCCTGACACTCACCAGTGGACAGGGGCCAGATAATGGGTTTAGGACCATGATGGTTATCTCCTCGGCTCTGACTTGTTTTCATTCCTCTCCTCCCCTGCCCCTCCTTCAATCCCTCCATGCCCCCCTCCTACCCCCCACCCCCCTAATGACAACTGAGGAGGGGTTAAATGGTCTAATTCCACAGAGATATTTGTAGGGAGAAGATACGTGACAGATGAATTGCGATAAACTGTGGGCTTTACTTAGAAAAAGCAACTCAGAGGCCAGAGACATGAATGGGAATGTTGTTTCCTTTGAGATGTTTGCCAGTGCTACTAATACTGTGTGTGTGTGTGTACACAACAAGACGTTCCGCTGTATGGCTATCATAATTGGTAGGTTTATTTATGTACATTTAAAGAGTTCCCCAAATTACCCCTTTAACAAACGTGCTGAGCTCAAGCTTACGGTTTCTTTTCAAAGATTTGATAGTTGTTCTATTTATACTCACCGATGTTTAAAATATCTCTGTTATAATTGTTTTATTAATTAGGGTGAAATTGCAGTAGTTTTGAAAGTGTCAGTGTCAGTTACTGTCAGCAGTGTTAGCAGAAATTTTTTATTTGATGATTTGAAGAGGAAGGTTTTCCAAAGGAGAAGAAAATACTTACTTTTTTTTTTGTAAAGAATGCAACTCATTTGTGTGGAAAACAGGATAAATATCCACATCTTCCTCATGTCAAAATCTGTTGAAGCATTTGGAGCGCTTTGATTTTTTTTTTTTTTTTCCTTCTTCTTCTTCTTCTAGCTCATTTTGAGACGGCTTAGAAGAGATCCTGAAAAGACCTTTTGAAATGGACCAGAGCTGGCAGTCTGGCTATTTGGTAACCCTCTCCTTTTCCTTAGCCTGTTTTACAATCTCATTAAATCGGCCCTTTGTTTTGCCACTTTCCAAGCTCTGATCTCTGGCTTAGGACGAGTCAAAAGGCCAAGACAGTTTGAAAAAGGCTCCCTCCGTCACAAAGAGACCTCTTGTTTGCAATCATTCCCCTCTTGAACATCACCCCAGACAAAAAAAGAGAGAGAGACAGCAAGAGGGTCATTCACTGGTGTGATATCGTGAGAACTTAATGAAAGTTTTATAACTCTTGAAATGTCTTTGACCTTCCCACTCAGCAGCTTGTCCCACCAATTAATGACTGATCCTGACAAGAGTCTGAGAGCCCCGCTGATATTATGGGCACCAAAAAAAAAAAAAAGACAAAAAGGTAAGAATATGCTAGAGGAAATATCTGACATTGCTAAAATGTACTCGATTATTGGTTGAAATGACTGAACGCCCAAGAAGTGCAGTGATTTTTTTATTTATTTATTTATTTTTATTTTTTTTAAGGTGGGACTATCACCACCTGGTCTGTTATTTAATTCCAGATAGTGTCTATGCCATCAGTACTTTACCTTGGCTGTTCTCTTGCTACAGGGAGGCATAGCACATAGAGATATTATTATCTCTTTGGCAGCCCAGGCCTCTCAGGCATTGCTAACAAAGTCTTTCTTCTCTTCCCTGCCCAGCAGCTTTCCAGCTCTTGATAAATACTTCTCTATTGTGGCCTTATTATGCAACAATCCACTCAATTATGTCACCATATTTACAGGGTGTGAAAACAAAAGAAGTGAAAAATCCAAAAAGGCCACAATCAAAGGCAGATTTTTAAGGTTTTTAATTCTTTCCACAGTGTCGTGTCAAAGACCAGAGTGAACACTGAACGCAGCTTCTTTCGCTCAGTAGACAGTAGTTACTAAATTACTCCTCTTGCAAGGACTTAGATGAGCTCCATCTTGGTACTGTGAACCTGTCATGAAGCAATGAAGAGGAATCCAGCACCCATCTGAAACAAATGACAAAGTCTATTGCCCAAGGCCCCTCTCTCCCTCTTCTTAACAGCTATGCTGAGAAGCCATCACTGTCCACAAAATATGATAAAACCCATGCCATAATAGGATTCATAAACATGCCCAAATACAATTTGCTGAGATGTATTTCAGGAAAAGACAATCATTTACAACTTCTGAGGGGGATTTAGAATAAGTATGTTTGTATGCAAATCCGGCAAACACGTTTTATGTACTCCGCTCCCACAGATCATGAAAGCGCATTAGATTTATGGCAATGTGTGTGCATAATTGTGAAGACGGTGGGGAGGGGGGGACAAGAGGAAGACGAAGAAGAAGAAGAAGAAGAAGAAGAAGAAGTCTTGGGATTTATACTGAGACCTTATTGGGGGTTTTGATTAGTGTAGAACGAGCCCGGCTTTCATGCCCCAGACAAGAAAAACAATTGCTGCCACTTGGCTGAGTCCTGGGCATCCAGGCCCCCAATGCTTCCACATGGGATGCCGCCAACATTTTCTTTTGGCAATAAAGATAGCTGAGGACAAAAGACAGACAGCAAGTACCTCTTGGCAAATTCTTATTTACAAGCAGGCCTTCTTAATTTATAGTTGTTTTTCCTTTAAATATAAGAGCATTCATAAGTGAAAAGTTTAACTGGAAGATATATTTTTGTGGGAAATTGTGACATTGGTTTGTTAATGAAGAAATTGATATCGAACCCTATATCATTAGATTACGAACAGAAGGTCAACTGTCATTGTTAACTCATATCTAGAGTTTAGCTGAGGTGGTTTTGATGTTTTTGTCTGTGTAACATTTAAGGTTGCATTTTGTAGAGAGTGCTAACGAGTTGACGTTACCTTGGTCTCATGTTAACACCAAAGTTTGATTCAATTACATTTTTTTAACTCATTACTCATTAAGATGAGGAGCGATAACGGCTCTGTGCCACTTTGTTGTCCTTTCAAGGTCTGTTTTCTAGCTCTCATTCTGTTAGAGACGTCATTGCAATGCAGCATGGATTTGGGGTGTCTGAGACAGCAGCTTCCTCGCCCTCTATCTTGGTCATTGGTGGGAGAGAAGAAGGGAAGGAGCGGTGGGGGGGGGTTGACCCAGGAATCTGGAGTTTTTGGAATTAGAGTTCAAAGGAACTCCCCGCAGCCTACATAAACCACCCTCAATTGGCACAAAGAGGAAACTCAATTTGCAGGGAGCTGCGCAGTATACTTTTTATAGAGGAACTTTTAGTCATTAGGCCATATACTTTATCTCGCTCAAAGAGCCAGGTGACGCGGCAGGAGGCCACAACGTGCTTCTTGTACAAAAAAGCAGGACAGAACACCCCCCCCTGCAGACAGACACACACACACACACACACACACACACACCCACCCCCGACACCAGAGAAGAAAAATGTCTCTTAATGAGCGCCCAGTTAGTTCCTGTGTCTTCAGATGGTGTCCTGTTTGTTCAGCAAAGCAGGGGGATCTGTGTTAACCCTTCCACATCGAAATCTGCTTAGAAGGTGTAATCCTATCTAGTATGCATGTAGCAGTCTTCAGGCAGGGCTGTGCAGGAAAAACAGCCAAAGATGCTGTATCAAATTAAACATATGTGTGGAAAAAAAAGCGCACTCTTTTGGGCAACAATCAGTCCGCATTGAAAGAGAATGCATTTTTTTCTGAAAATCTAGTTTAAGGTTGTCATATACATTTTAGTCAAATGGGATTTAAGAACAAAACACAGTTCGAAACATGACAAAAACAGACTCAATAGTTGATCTGTTTACAAAAACATTATTCAGTGTGAATAGTGTAGGACTTTCATCAAAGCAAGTCCCAAACTGCTTACATTAATTATGGAAATATAATGACAGTTTGATTTCAAATATATTCAAATATTAGGTGACGCAAGTATTTGAGTATATCACAACAAGAAAGGAAAGTTTATTTTGATTTTAGTCCTAATCATATCAGTGTGTAATAAGAGTAATTGTGATGTTTTTTTTGTTATTTTTAGGAATTCTATACATTATATCATTTGCACGCCGTGATATTCTGAGATTATTTTAAATATTTCACAAGTTAAATTCTGGTTTTTATTGCCATTGATTTGCCAAAAAATGTCTTAATTAATTTTTCAATGGACGGAATCATAACTAAAAAGAAAAACACACATGAAGTGTGATGTGACTTAGAAAAAATAATGTTTTGCACCATATCATGTGGTTGGAGGCTTTGTCGCCGCTTTCTGAAACTTCAGCCTTGAGCTCCATACCAACCATTCCCAAACCATATTTGGGAATTAATAAATCCATTTTTAAAATGACATCGAATTAATCATTAGAAAATTTCTACTTTCAAGTACAACAAATCCAACTGTAGCTGAGCAGTCTTGTCAATCACGGAATTGATGATTTCCTCAAACTGCCCACACTGAAACAATGTGTATCAGTGGAGTCATTGTTTCTAGGTCACAAAAATCTTAAAATCCATTCCCTGTGTAGGACTTCAACAAAACATCATCTTTCATAATGTCCATCACCCCTCGTCCACCTGGGTTCTTGGTAATCTTTGTGAACTTTGAACTTACCACACAGCCCTTGCCAGCCATCATATTTGTCTCTTTGTGTCCTTTGTTGCCCTTCTGTCCCCCATTCTCCCCCTTCACTATATATGGCAGATTAATGACAGCTAATAATATCTGATGTTCCTGGACATTGCGCCTGGTAATGAGATGCATTCCCAATGGGTAGGCAAGGTGTCACCACTAACAAATTCCCCGTCGCTGTGTGCAATTAGCCTGTAAAAAGGGTGGAAAAATACACTAAATCAGTATCGGCCAAGATGGATGAAGCGCACCGAAAGAAAAATACCCCTTTGTTACCAAACACCCAACACGAATGAAGAGAGAGAGAAAAAATGTCTCTTTTCCTCCTCCACATCTTTCTCCTGCAGGAGATGTGGACAGGTTACCTTTATGGAAACATTATTCCTTGACTGCTCCCTGGCAGGAGTTCATTACAGCTCAGCCTAACGTTGAAATATTCTCTGCAAAATGTCAACATATGTAAATGAGGACTCAGCCCTCATTCGCATGTCATGTTTTGTTAAAAGTTGTTGCAACCTTTCTTTCCTACTTATTCTTGGCTTTCTGTTCTCCAGCCTTCACTGGGTCATCTCTAGGATTATGCCTCAAATATATTTAGTGGATGTATGTATTGACAAAAAAAGAAAAACCAAAACCATAAACCGGTTGTTTTGTTAAAAACGCATTAAAAAGCAAAAGATTTTTTTACATTTGGCTCTGAAATAATTGAGCAATTTAAAAAACAATAACGTGGTAACTTCCTTTCTGATAATAGCGTAAACATCACTTTCATGAAGTCAAAGACATCTCAATTTGAAATGACCCCCGATCTGATTTGTTGTTGGTTTAAGCAACATTTTTGAAAAAGTTAAACTAAACACCAAATAAGGGTTGTTGGTTTTTTTTTTCTGTGTTATGTGGCTGTATTTATATCTGTGATGGTAGGCCACATTAAATCATGTTCAACAACATCGACCCCTCCGGGCAGTATAAATATTAGTGAGCATTAAATCAATATCAGTGCAGGCTGTTGTTACACACTAAAAGGACACTGGCATGATTCAACATTTATGCAAAACAACAGCTAAACTGTGGCATAATGTCTTGGCTGGTGCCATACTCACTGTAGGGCCCTATGGCTACTCCGAGTGATGAGAATGGATAGAGCTTCCATTCACAGCCATCCATGTGTGCCCAGTAGCTCAAAGCATTGACTAGTTGCCCAGTCATCCCCCGATGTGACAGCTAGCACAAGTCAGAGGGAGTGGCTAGTGTTACACTAATGCCGAAAACACCACCTACTTCACCCATAAACTCACGGCGTCTGTGCCGATGATGTTCAGCATGGCATTTAAAATGCTCCATTGCCTTCCAGGGTGAGTGTGAGGCAGACATAGTTGCAGGGCTATGTTCTAAACAATTGCCCACCATGGAGAGAATTGCAGCGATGGTCCTGTTTGGGCTCTGCTTCTATATCTGTAAGAATGCATCCAGTCTAGACTCAGTCTTTGTCTAAATTTCATTTTATGAAGGGGTTGCTGAAAATGCCAACTAGTTCACCTCGAGCTCTGAGGAAAGGGGATTTGGCGCATTGTGCCTCTGAAAAGAATGCCGCGGCACTCCCATATTCAGCAGCCAGCTCCCCCTTCTGCTTTGTGCCCCTACTCTACCCCTATTGACAGGCTTAGTCTGTGGGGGCTCTATCAGCCTAATGAAAATTACATTCACACCCGTGTCACTCCTGCCTGCTCAGCCTACATTATGCAACAGAAGTGCATTTGGGCCAGGGAGTCAAAGTTTGATAACATTTCCTAAGCTGGATCAAACTGGAGACATGAGAGGGTGTTGGCGTTGATGTGAATTTGATGAGTTCAACTGTAAAAATATTCACTTTTCACGTATAATGAGAATGACAAACCTACTTGGTTGCTAGATTGATTTTTTTTTTTTTTTTTTTTTTTTTTGGAGACTTTTTTTTGGGGGGGGGATCTTCTTTGCAATATCATTACGTTGGGTAAAATTGATATAAAAATGGACTTTTTGGAATAATTGACTCCATGCTCATAACAAGAGGGGATCGCATCATTTATTATGAGCCAAATGTATGCTACAATATAGGAAATCCAGTTAGGAGAAAAGTGATGAGTTTCAGGAAGGCACTGAAATCTACATGCAAATGCATAATAATCACACATCTACAATATTGCAGTGTTAAGAAAAAAATACCTTGAATTCAATTATCATGTGGGCTGGAATAATCATAATGTTATTGGAAACTCAATTATGGAGGCAAGCCATGTCTAGAAATTAGCTGAACTTAGCTAAGGCAAGTCAGCCCCTTGAATTCATCAAGTATGGATTATCACAATATTACATGTTCACTTTGATTCTGCTGTCCAAAGACAAACATTCACAGTCACTGCTGCATACTCCCCACGTTTGTTTTATTCATGAACTGCGCTCTGATCTATTATACATACAAAACTGATTCTATGCTGATTGCCTCAGGCTAAGAGGCTCAGACATAGAATTAATTATATTATATACACATGCAAGATAATTGTGTACGATTCGGTCAAACACAGAGGTATTTCTCCATGTGTGATTACCAGTGTTGCTTCACTGGCAATTATTTTCATTATTGTTGCTAATATTGTTAATGTTATTGTTTTCTCATTACAGCATTTCTCAGGGGCTTATTTTTAAGACATCGGGATATATGTGACCGCTACTCTGGAATAAATCATGGCATTGGCTGATGAAGCGCATGACATTAATACCTAAGCTGCACGCTCACATACCAAGAAATTTACTTTGAAATTAAACACAGGGCTAGCACAGGTCGGGCACTAGAAATAGAGATAAGGTTGTTAATTCATTAAAAAATATTAATGAAACATCCCGCTCTATACAGTGCTCATGGAGACAACCATACTTTTGAATATTGCAACATAAAAAGTATTTCCCCTGGCTGATATGAAGGGTAGATCTTTCTTTATTATTAATATTATATTGGTTGATACTTGCGCAGTGTGTTTTCCATGCCTGAGCATGATTGAAAATATCATTTCCATTTGGTGCTGGGCATGTCATGCATGGTTTGGTTATCAAATTCCTCCACGCACTGCAAGGTCCAATATGATTCCACCCCAATATTGTCCAAAGACATTTACCATAAATATAGTACTGGGCTTATGCAGAGTTTACTATGAGAAAAGTGTTGGACTGACGGAGGTCAATTGCATGCCTCGCTGGCATTTCTAATAAGGATAATGTGTTTAGGCATGGGCCATGGGGAACGGTGGAAGAATCTCTACTGATATTTGCATTCATAGATCAAGTGTAAATGCATATCTATCAGGAAAATATTCCTATTTTTCTATGTCTTGAATAGGGAAGAAAAAATAGGCACATTGTGTCTTCGGTGTGAATGGTGTGGAATACTTACATTTACGATGCCTCTTTATGTGCATGTGGAATTGGGTGTGGAGGATGGAAAAGAAAAACCAAGTGCTGCAATTTCTAGTATCAAGGATTCTAGTATTTTACGTCTTTCTGCTTATGATTCTGTCAACTTCAAGAGTTCTTTTCAGTTCACTCTGTTAGCAGCCTTACCCCTGTTTTCCCCCTGCACCGCTCCCTGCCATGGCTGAGCTGAGGAACATGCAGCCTCGCTCCGAGACGGCTTCAATCCCCTATTATCAGGAGCGCGCACATTGCCGCTCACAAGGGTTTAATTTATTTGCGCCTGTTTCAGCCCAAGATTAAAGTTTAATTGGCACTGACTGGCAGTTCCCAAGTTTTGACTAATTCTCCTTATCGGGAATCCTTACCGAGTAGCTCTGGGCAATGTGAGGTCTGCCTGCCTGCCTGCCTGCCTGCTTGCCTCCGCTTGTGCGTGGCAACAGTGCCCACACACAAACATACACACATTTATATAGAGAGGTACACATGCAGTCAACATAGTAATCTCTTATTTTAATTGGTCGATAGATCGAGTACCTGTGACTATATGTTCATTTCAGTGTGTGCGCTTTTAGGTAGGTACGCAAGTGCAACTGCAATTATGCATGTTTGCGTTTGTGTGTTTGAGAGGTAATACATGTTAGTTTCATTGGCAAGGCCCCCAAAAGCTTCTGGATTGTTGGGTAATTAGACATGCACCCTATTATTTACTCCAGACTTTATAATTGATTTGTGAAGGTGGAGCCATCATGCTACAGTGTGGACCGCTCTTGTGTATCCGAAACACAGGCAGAGCCTTTGTCGCTTGATGTGTGCGGATGCTCATTTATGAGCAAAATTTCTCAGTCAGCTTTTCAAAAACAGAACAGATAAAAACATCCTGGGTTTACAAAAAAAAAAAGAAAAAGAAAGAAAGAAAAATGTTTGATCAGGGTTTGATGCCACTTGTGTTGCCACATTCTCCATGAGCTGTTCTCGCATAAATCATCATAAAGTGCATTACTGTAGAGGGCTTGCATTTCCATAAATGCGTGTTTATGCCAGAGTGATACACAAGCGTAAATAACACTGATAATCTCAGCTTTTCTTTCATCAGCCAAATCTGAGTCTGAGGGTGCAATCATTTGTGACCTGTAATATTAGTGGCAGCTATTAAAAGCTGTGGAGGATTTGCAAAGCTTCATTTAGTCAGTTGGGGAGATGTGCGTGAAATAGAGTTCCTTTGGTTGTAACTAATGTCTCTAATTCTAATGAGCAGAGCTTCAGCGTTGCAGCGATGTGCTCCTAAACTGGGAAGCACCGGATTAAGGGAGCTCTCATGAGGGCAAATGGACCCAAGTTCAAAGTCGTCAGCTTTGATCCGGCATAGAGATGAACACACTGGCACAAAAGCTTGTGTCGAATGATTCCACTAATGTACTTTATATGTGTGTCTGAACACACGCACACACTTTCATGCCACCAAAATAATGATGACAAACTATAAATGTTACAAAATTTGCATCAGCACTTTTACGTTCGAATATAACTTTGACACTTTTCCAATAAGGGCGACATTTATGTGCTCTCCAAAAGAAATTTGGCAACACGAAAGCGATTTGTCTTCAGGTTATGTCCTCCACTGAATGAGTTGTGTGTGGGGATGCTTTAATGGGAAAAGAAGACGAAAAGCAGAAAATGGGCTATGTATCTGCATTTATTTTTTTTTTTTTTTTGGAAGGGGCGGGGAATACTAAGGAAAGGCAGGAAGGAAGGGGGGAATGATGCAAGTGAGGTTAGTGAATGGGAATGAAAAAGAGAAAAAAAAAAAAAAATACACGCATGTTGTTCAGGGAGGGAAAGGGACTTTGTTTCAGCTTTTCCCAGTTGAGAGCCAAACCCACTCGCAGAGAGAGCGCTGTGTCCAAGCTGAAGACATTAAGAATCCTGTTATGCAGAGAATGTGCTCTTATCCCATCTTATTGGGCTGAGCTGTCCAATAAAACAGACACCTGTATGTGTACAGTTTTTTCCCAATGAGAACGCTGGCACCACTTTATTACTTGCATGTTGAACATGAAGGTAGAGGAGACAGTTAGTTTAGCACAAATACTTTTTTTGAGATAAATGCACCTTAGACTTATTACTATAATTTTGATACTTCCAGGCGAGTTGTTCACCCAAGCTAACCGCTCGCTGTCTCTATCTTTATATTTAATGGTTAATGAAAGTTTGCTTTGTGACATGCTGTAAGTAGATACTAGAAGATGGGTGTTGTTGTCTTTTGTTTGTTTGTTTGTTCATGATTTTTTAGCAGCAAGTAAAAACTTTCCTACTGACTAACTGTAGAAATACTGCAACCTGCATTGCTGGCACCAACAATCATGCTATGGTCAGAGCCGCTGAGGTTTGACGATATTCCCCATTCTGATTTTTATGAAGCTTCTGAGGTGGAGTCAAAGGACTTTACGATGCTTTACACTGCTGCTGTCTGATTGGCTGACTGGATGATTAAGTGAATAAGCAGGTCCCTAATAAAGTGCTCTTTGAGTGGACGTCACAGTCACCACCGTAACAGGTTCCGCTCTGATGCTTTACTGGAAAAGACACCAATCTTGCTTGATTGTAGGACAAGACACTTCTAACTGATGTGCGGTTGCCGTGGTGTTTGCTAAGGTGACCCGCGAGCATCACACATCTGCAGAGGGGCAGACAGAGAGGACTGCACATGCACCGATAGACAAACACACACATGCACATGAATACACACGAGTTGGTGAGACTTTTAGCTGGGAGTCATTATTTAAAGTGGGCTCAGATGGGAATGGCGTGTGTGTGTTTGTATGTATGCATGTCAAGGGTGTGAGTGTCAAGGACTGTCAGTGTGTTGAAATGGGGTTAGGCTGTCCCTAATGAATCCCCCAGGTCTGAGGGTCTTTCACTGATGGCTGCTAATTTCACATGACACTGCCGAGCCGCCGCTGAGCACGACCTGGCAACCAATCAGCACACATCAGTTTCAATCAGGAGGAGATGCCCCCTCTCTGGTGCCCATAAACTCACACACACACACACACACACACACACACACACACACACTATGTAATACAGGGTCAGGGCTGGTAGCTGGTTTTCCACATCGCTCATCCCCAAGGAGAGCACCTGATGCTGACCAGGAGGATGGCTTCGCTGGTTCTAACTCTACCTGACCTCTAGGTGCTAAATACTGGTCTGACTTGGTTGTCACATCTGTCACACCTGGGGGAGCAGGGGGATAGCTCCGTGGAGAAACACACAGCGTCGATGCTCAAAGGCCTCTCCTTTCTCCTCTCTTCTCCGAAACTCCCGATGACATCACCTTGGCTTACTGTCACCTCTCGCACGCTTCATGACAACTCGTCTAAAACACTGCATGTACCACCTGAGGAGTGGGAGAGTGGATCCCTCTCAAGCTGAAGTCAAGCAGCACCAAACAAACAGCACCCAGTCGACAGATGGTGTCATGCTGCTGAGCTGAAGCACAGAGGAGGCGCAGCCAGTGGAGGTTGCCAGTTATGTTATAAGGCCTTCCACAGAAAGAGTGCATGTCAGTGTGCGTGCACATGTCGAGGTTTTTAATAGAGAAAGTTTACTCTTGTATATGCAGTTATATCACAAATATTTTTAATGCTCGAACTCAAAAGGGAATAAAGCAAATCAAGTGAAGAAAGAGAAATCTTTGATCAATCAAATCTTAAATGGTGAAGAGTCAGTTGTAGCAAAATCAGTACACAACTCGTTGGTCTTCATAAAAATTGAATTCTCTAATATCTTTTTATAGTAACCTTTATTTTTGATAACAATCAAAAATAAGTCTTTGTGGAGGAAGAGGATGCCAGTCGTGAGCAAGTCTATGAGTAGATGTTATTGTTGAGTGGATCTTTTTGCATGGTCTCTGATTTATCTCTGTACTTAGAAGTCTAATTTTCAATGCAAGGACACTTAAAGTGTGATTTGTGCATGGCATAATTTTTCAAGGACAGTCACAGAGTCTTCTGTTATTGATAGTGCTGCCCTTCTTCTATCTTCTAACAGATGCTGCAACTGTTTCTGCTTAAGTTCAAAAGCTTACTGTTGTTTCTGTCTGCTCGGATCTTCATGAAGTCTAGCAATATGGTCTTGCACTGATAAGTCAGTTGCTGTTGTCGTCCTTGTAGGTTATTTTATCACCTCATTCATGTATTTTGCATGAACTTGAAATCGAAGTTTGTCCCACTAACGGCTGAACTGACATTTCACACACAAACTCACTTCAGCCGCAGCATTTTCAGTGTCATCTAACTTGTTTGTTTTTCCTATCCCAAAAAAAGCTAAACCACAATTCACTTAAACTTTAAAATAATCCAGCTGTTTATACAGTTTTGGATCTTTTAACATTTCAGGGGTTCTTCAGAAAGGTATTGCCATTTGTAGGATCAGATATGTATTTGGCAGTCTTGGTCAGCTGTGCACTATCTCAGAAAGCATCTCTTTAATTCATTAATGTGACAAATGTACTGTTATCTTTTATATTTCGTATTATCAGTACTAATGATACTGGCACACTTGGGATTTTTCCTGCTCTGGGGGCATGAAACATGTCTATCCAGTCCAGTGTCAAGTTATGATAAACATGTATGCAAGAAATGGGTGGAGCAGTTTGCATAACAATTAATGTTGCTTGTGGAGCGCAAGAATGCTCGTGGCCAAAACACATCCCTCACCCTCCTCATCTTCTGTATATCATTGTCACAAGATAACACATCCAAATGTGCTTGGCTATTAAATGCTGATTTTCACAACAGATGTTGATGAAGAGCAGTTCTTTATCAACACAATTCCTGGGCTTCGAATTCAGTGAGCTCACGAGCCATTGAGAAATTGCAGAAAAATAAATGTATAACAATTCAACTTTAGAGCCACGTAGCTTCACATTTAGATTGGCACAACAATCCCATCTTGGGAGCTGTAGACAAACAAACACAACACTTTGGTGACTAAGAAAAATGAAAGCACTATTGTTGTAAGTTGTTAAATAGAATTATCTTGCAGCGATAAAATAGAGTTCAGCAGTTCAAGTTGACAAAGAAAACTGTTGAGCTGCCAATTTTACCTTAAAAAGTGTTCTTTCTCCTCCTAAATTATAAAATCAATCATCAGCAACGCAAACAAGGATTGACTTTTGTGGTTACGGCAGAATGAAAAGTGTTGAATCCTTATTGACAAATGTCAATAAGCAAATAAGCAGATCACATGGGATATAGTTCTTAAGAACAGGCAGCTTAGTGCGTTGATGGATGGAGATTAGCACGATAGTCAAGACGAGTTGCACCTCTCAACGCATGATTGAGAATTTCATAGCCAAACAAACAAAGTGAGATGTGAGGGATACACTGACGGCCTATGCAGTTTGAGGTGTAACACTGAATGCTCTGCAATGCTGCCGTACGCTGCTAAATGTTCCCACGTACATTATATCGTTTTATTTCCAGGCTTCATATGGAACTCGACACAGTTTACATACAGTATGAGTGAATATACATTTTATATGGGTTCAGTGTGTGGATAGAAAACAATAAAGCACGCTGCTATAAGCTAGCGTGTAATTATGGAGTAATATGTTTATGTGTGTGTGTGTGTATGTGTGTAAATTCCTTCCTTCTATATTTTGCTTTTTTGTAATACGATCAAAATGCTTTTACACATTCAGACCGTAGGTTGGGCCTTTAGCTGCAGCTCAGCCATGAAAGATTGTCTTAAGGTGAGTCAACCATCCTCACTTTCACACACACACACACACACACACACTAAAGTTCCCTGTCAGTTGTGCTCTGACGATGCCCTGCGCGTACCTTCCTGACAGCTTCTCCCAGCCACATCTGCAATAAACGCACAACACACACTGGCACTCACACCCCGCATGCTGAAACAGAGACCCGGAGACGGAAACTTCTCCTGCACCTCGTGAGCGGAGCTTGAGCTGATGCTGCTTGACACCGTCAAAGCAAAGTGTTTCTTCGCTGTTAGGTTACGCACCGGGGCCGGCGCACCAGGCCTTACCTGCTTCCTGTTTGAAAGCTCCATGGAAGCTCCATTGTGACGATGCCACCTGGTCAGTGTCAGCAGAAGTCAGGATGAGTGTTAGAGAGGAGAAACAGAGAAAGGGAGCGGGAGATGTGGGAGACGTGGGAGAGAGCTCCACCACATCCTCCCATACTAACTGCACTGAAGAGCCCACTTCCTCATCCAATGGATGATTTATTCCAGAGGGGCAACATGGTGTTCACTTGGTCCATAAATTCCGTTTAGTTCAAATATCACATTTCAGATTAAACCATAAATAGCTTACTTATTTAGCACTATTGTTTTTTGTTGTAGGTTTTTTTTTTTTTGTTGGCCATGTAGCAGAAGTTTGATACTGTGCACAGTGGAGGTAAAGCTCTGAAAAGATTCATTCATCCTCCGCTGCTTTTTTTTTTTTTTTTTTAAGCTATAGTGTTGTCAAACAGTTGCATGTTGAGGCTAGAGAGAAATGTAGTGCCTTCAGGGGATTTTTTGAAGCTACTGGTACATGCATAAAATTTATTCATTGTGTCAGCCCACTATTTATTGATCACTAAAGTTTTGCCACATACTTGCGTTTGGCTCAAGCTAGAGGAATAATAATGATAGTCCTAGGCCTTGGCTCAGAGCGAGATGTATCATAATGCAAGTATGGGCTTAATCTAAACTATGTAAACATGTAGATAATTCAAATTACAGTTGAATGAGCAAAGTGTGAGCATGTGCTATTTAAGTAGGTGAAATATTATAAAAATAGAGTACGAGGCTAATAGGTCTCCTGGAAGTTTACCAGCTCGATCTGCCAAAGGGGACGCCAATGAAACAAGGCTGCAAAGCTCCTAGTTGATTTGCAGCATCTGCAAGAAATCTAGACCCAGTTCAGCAAAATCAAAATTAAGAATATGTTAATAAAAGTTGACTAATGGGAAAGAAGAAGAAAAGAAAACGAGGAGCATAATTCCTGTGTGCCTTCCCAGCGTTCCCCCAAATTGAGGCCACACTTTTAAGGTCAGCAGAGTGCGAGGAAATGCAGCGGGTTGCAGAATGTTGCTGGCACTTAGCTTGGCGCACTTGTGAACCTCGTAGATGTTTGTGGCAAGGTCACCGCAGGAAGCATAAATGGAAGTTGATGGCTCTGTTGTTCCGCGTCATCGGCCATACTCTCCACCATACTCTTCGAGACGGCACTACTGAGTGCAGCTGACATCATGTGCATATATGCACAGGGAGGCAGGCGACGTTAAAAAAGCGTGGCAAAAATAGAGCCTGGCTCAACATTATCAAGACACAAGCTTCAGTTAGCCCACACAATGTAATGATGGGATATAATTGATGCATTTCCTGTCTTTGGCCCGAAAGAGCTTTTCATGCTGGCTTACACAAACACACATCTTTGTGTCCGTCCGTGTGTTAGTGCAAGTTTTTTCTGGGCTATTTTTTCCTCAGCTTTTTTAAAATGGAAGGGGATAATGGAAATTCATGATGAGAGGCTGGAGTGGCCCTGATGCTCCACTCACCCCTTTTCTACTCAAGACTTTTTTTTTTTTTTTTCTACTTTGCAGATGCATTGTTTTACTGCAAATTATAACCATAAAAAAAGACTCTGATCACCCATTCTGTTAAATTAATAGAATTACACAAAAATGTAATGATAGCAATTAAGTCTTGAAAATGCAAATTTTATAGTCAAGGACGATTACCTCATTTATAGCATGTGCTGGAATGACGCCAGACGAAGGTAATTTAGATCCGGGTTGCTCACGGTTACATCATGATGAATATGAGAGGAGAGGGGCCTCATCATGCACCTCCAGTCACCCAACTCTCAATCAAATGGAGAGATGGCATTGGAGTTTGTGGGAATGAGGAACGTGCAAGTTGTCAGAGGCAACTCCTTTGCAGGAAGGGGAGACGTGAGTGTGGTGCGTGTGTGATGAATGTTTCGGTGAGTTTGAGGATTAAAAAGGCAAATATTCTCCAAAAGATGAGAGCACTAGATAGTTTTAAGGGACTGCAAAGGGCAAATTTTTGACTTCCTCTAATGAATTTTTCATCAAATGCTAACATTTTAGAGTGAAATGGGCTCTAATGCAGGTTTGATGGAGCTCTCTGAGGACGACAATGCATGGCTTCCTTCAGCGTGCCCTGTTAACCTCACAATCTTTATTGCCTGCAATTAAAAAGTCAGATTGGATCTCCATACTGAAATGACATTTAAATGCAAGGATTTTTAAACCACAACTGCATCTGGCAAAGTCAAATACTCCCATTAGTTAATTATTTGGGAGAGACAGACACAATGGCATCAATCTTTTATGGGGCCTTCCTGGTGAGCTCTAATAGTTTTATATTTCACTTTAGCACTCCCTTTATTCCAGCGCAAACCTGTCCTCTTCTAATCAATAACTGTTTGACATGCTGGGTTATGGAGCAGGGGACATCTGGGCCAAAGCCAGTACATTTGTGTTGCTTTCAAAATCCCTGTCTCTGTGTCAAAAGGAAAAAAAGGAACATCACAAAGAGTCATTACTTTTACTGAAAGCAAGGCAGTATAATTAATAAATGATAAATGTATTAGGATAGGATATTTTACACCTTTATAATCTCAAATATCCGTTGATTTAGTTTTTAGGTAAATTCCTTCGGTAAATTTCACAAAGCAAATAGCACTAGGATAAAACAAGAGAAATAGCACAAGTATCCCTCTTGTTTCTTTTAAAACTGGAAAGCCATTTATGTATTATTTCACCCAGGTCTGCCTACTGCACAGTCTATTGACATACACTGCACCTGGGTTGGACTCCTTCTCAACCACATCCATCGGTCAAACAGATTGTCCCCTGGTAGGCAGAGGCCTGCGACGTTAATGGAAATGGGGCAATGCTGGGAGCATAGAGCCTGGAGAAGCCTGGATGATCCCTCAGGCCATGGCTGCCATGGGATGAAATAGAGAGACTATTACAGCGGAGTTGTAAAACCCCACACGCTCCACGCACTATCATAATAGAATATTGATTCTATCAGATGCCAGGCCCCAGCCTGTCCCTGCAATGAAGAAAAGAGCACTAAAGGTCATTGTGTGAAAGAACAGGGTGGGTGAGAGAGAGAGAGAGAGAGAGAGAGAGGGAGGGAGAGACAAAAAGCAGAATAGAGTGGACATGAGAGAGAGAGAGCGGACTGCTGTTGCTGCGTTACTGTATTTACTAAGAGATGGTATCGTACTGTAAGAGTGCTATCAACTATTAAAACAAAAAAGACCAGCGAAGATCATTTAAGTGCGACATGAATAGAGCTCAACCGATCTTAACTCATTTTTGGTTGTTCAATTAAACTCGGCCTTTTTTCTTTCTTTTTTTTTGTTTTTTTGTTTTTTTGTTTTTTTGCATTGTTGCATCTGTCTCCACAGCCATAAGTAACAGGGAAGCAATTTCATCCATTAATTGTTGATCAAGGCGGTTGGGAAAAGTGCCAAAGGAAAAGGATGACAAATAAGCGCCCACCACGCGAACAGCAGTACAAATTACACCACAAGCAGGATACGTTTATGCTTGATTGGAGCAATTTAATGTTTTCTTACAAAAAAAAGCTTGCAAATCCTGGGAGGACAGTTAAGGAAATGACTTTTTAATCATCCAAGGAGCTGCTGCGCCTTGTCTCTCCTGATAGCCCCATATTGAAGACTTAGAGCCATTAGAAAAAAGAGTTCATTGGTCGAGGCCATTCTTAGCAACTTTTTCAAATGCAGCTATTTCAAACAAAACAGGAATTTGACCTAAGTGCGGAACAGCTCATACAGGCCATTTGATTCCTTTTTTTTTTAATCTGTAACTCTGCTTCCTTTACTTTTCTCCCGCTTTCTTACTTCATTCAGAATGAAACAGACATCTACTGCATGATATTGACCTGGGTAGTTACCTATCTCAGCATAATCATGAAACTAAATGCTTTTAAATACTTACCATACTCCGCAGAAGCTTTTTTTTTTTTTTTTTTTTTTTATCTGCCTGCAACCATCATACTCTGTAACCAAGTCAGGGAGGGCGTATGTTTAACAATAATACTGTTACATGCACAATGCATTACGGGAAATTGACTAATCTTCCCTGTGACATTATGGCCTGTACAAAAGTCATGATAAATTCCGTTTTTCCAGGGCCCTTGGAAAATATATTCATGAAATTTCAATGTCCGATGAAACAAGTCATCTTTTAACCAAAGCTTGACTGTGACATACCATTCCTCATTTCTATTTCTGCCAAGGGTTTATTTTAGTCAAATAAATATCCATTTGTCTTGTTACGTTTCTGTTTTTGCTCTCTGTTTTGTTTTTGCTTTTTTTTCCAATTCACACACAGCCCTGGTAATTGAACAGTAGTTGTTGAGGGCCCTGGCAAATGAAACTGCCATTGTAGCATCAAAAATAATCAATTTGATGAGTCTTGTATATACTTCCATACTCTAAGTAATGTGTTATTGATTTGGCGCTCTGATTTAGTACTCCTTTCCTGCAACAGAATGATTATTGGCTTTTGACAAATTCCAGCACAATTACTCCCACCTCCCCACAAATGCTGGCCGGCCAGCCCCTTTTTTTCTTGAAGCGCCAGTGCCAAAGCCCTCAGCTGCATTTCCACTCTGCAGACTTGTGTGTTTTTACACACACTTGGACAGAAAAAGACTCTTTGCTTTATTGAGTCACAACAATAGCAACACAGTTTGACCTGGTCAGTCTGCATGAAACCATTTCACACGCAACTCAATTTGCATTTAAAAGACATGGATTTCAATAAATTATCCAATACTTTCTCTTTTTCACCTCCCGACAAGCACACACGCGTGTGTCTTTCAGTCATGTTTGATAGCATCAGGCTGTTAAATCCAAAACACCCTCTTTTTGTTATAGATAGCAATAATACCACCACTACCTCGCTCGCTCATTCTCTCTCCCTCACAATCACACACAAACACATACTCATTCTTCGTGTCTGTAGTCTTTATGACCTCGTTCCCAGTCTTTATTACTCAGTACTCCATTATTACATGACTACCTGTTACTCATAGGTCAGATCCATCTTCCAACTTGGCCCTCTTTCTGATTTCATACCCGTAAAGTTTCCTGACTATATTTTGTACAGTTGAGAATCTTTGAGAAATGCCACTGTGGTGGCTCCTGCAATACAGCAGGTGTCTCCAGGAGTATGTTTAGACGTCATCAGGCACCGCACTCACCAGATGAAAACATTATGAGCCTCGGAAGCTGGTGGATGGAAAAAAAAAAAGCGGACCAGTCAGTAGGCCGGTCTGTGCTGAATAGTGTGTGTAGTAAAGAAAGGAAGACACTTGGCTAGGACATGGCTCACTTGCTGTCTGCTTTAACATGGAGTGTATGTATTTGAGAGAGTGTGAGTGTGTGTGTATGTGTTGGAAATCCAAAGCCACTAAATATGCTGATGTGTGCATTTTATACACAGAATGGCCTATGGGTGTCTAAAGAAATGAATAAATGATGTATGTGAGTGCGTGCAAGTGTGTACACATGTGAGTGTCTGTTTGTTTGTGAGGAACCATGTACAGTGCATGCAAGTGTGTGTATTTGCGCACACTGTAGGCTGCATCCCCTATGTGTGGTGCATGAAAACACCTCACACACTCAACAGGAGCCTGCTCATTGAAAAATCAATATGCTGGTGGTAGAAATATGCTAGAATGTTCTCTAGGTAAGAGATTGATCTGAGCTCCACAGAGAGTCTGTCCAAACCAAATAATGGTTAGGGGCCAGCGACCTCCAAATCTCCACAGAAAACAATAATTACAACCACAGTGTGTATGTCTGGACAAAGCATAAAGGCTGACGCCATTGACATCTAAATGCTAACATTGCAATAGTGGTTGCCCATTAAGAAGAAAAGAACTCAGCTTTCAACAGTAATGAGGCCCTCGATGTAATTGTCAGGATGTGTTTTGTCTGAAATTATGAAAAAAAAAAAAAAAAAGTAAATACAATCGCATCATAGGTAGAGTTTTGGTATGAGTGTGGATTTTTAAGTATGCTATAACTTTAAATAACCCACATATTAAAAAGGTGAATGTGGCTGTATTTTATTATATTTGAAAACTACTCATGGAAAGGGTAAAAAAAAAAAATGTAAAAAAATTACTTTTGTTTAGAAATGAACTAAAATTACCAGCAGAATGTGGAGTTTTGAGTGCTGCAGAGATTACTGTTGAAGTTAACATGCTAACCAGCTGGCCACATCCCGCCCCGTCTCGTAATGTCCCTTTGGAACATGAGAGGATGTTAGAGGGCGAGAAACCATGTTCTGACATGGTACACAGTACAAGTGACAGAAAAACAGAAAAAAAGGTATTCTTCTGGCACAGGTCTTGGTGAGCAATTTAATGAAGTTTGATACTTGTAGCCAAATCAAAAATCAAATTAGGCTAGTTACATTAGAACTCAAGTGACTAGAATCTAATGCGTGATGTCTGCACATCCACATATATTTATATATATATACTGTATAAATGTACGTTGTGTGATCGGGGCGAGTGAACATTTCCCTAATTGCGAAGCGATACGTCTCCCTGTTTGTTTCATTCTCTAATTTACCGTCAGCTTTTGGCAGGAACTGCTTAGTGTCCCTCTCCTCTCTGTCCCTTTTGGAGATTTGTCCAGTGTCTCATGCCGGTGTGTCATTGTCAGTTAATGGTAAATATTTTGAAGGTTGCCATAGAAGTTATATTAGATATTTCTTTCCTGTATAATGTGCACAATGTTTAACGTCAGTTCCAGAGGATAATCATTCTACTCCAGCCAGGAAGGAGTGCAGCAAGGTGAAGATGTCCAGAGTTCAGCAAGATGCAAGACAGACAGGCAGTACAAAAGCATGAGACAAGACAGATGCACATTCACACACACACACACACACATCTATAAAATAACACAAAAGTACACATTGCTGAAGTCAGAAAGTTTCCAGATGTTTATTGATAACAGGTTATAACTAGAATATTGTGCTGTGGTCATTTCAGATTGAACACTTTGTCTGATTATTAATATTTATTGATAATAATCAGTGTGATTGATAAGATCCACGTCTGCATGGTTGCAGTAGCACGACACAGCCACAGCACAGCACTACTGCTTAGCCTGGGCTGTAAGCAGTGTGTCTAAGATATGAATAAACCAAAAGAATATTATCATATCAAAATACTCATGACAAAATTGAAGAAGTTCTTGATAATCCTGACAATAAAAAATCTACACACATATTCCCAAGGCGAGATTGGCATAGAGAACAACCTGATATCACCTGGCTAGGCTATCATCAGCACAGCCACTGCTTGAGTGATGAGTCTCTTACAGGAACCAACAGCTGTATGTGCAAATCATGCATATAAATCAATTACTGGGGCCCTATGTACTTTAAATGCACCCATTAATTAAGCAATGTCAGACACAATGAACCGTGAAGTTCATTACATTTTTAGCATTCAAACCCAGGATTATTTGAAGAGTGCATGAGAAAGAGGGAGACTGGTTTACCTAATGATTAGCCTCATAGCTCAATGTCGGGCAGATGCCAGCAGAAATTTCAGGAAAGCTGTTGAGAGAGGAGACAGAACCGCGGCAAGCTGTCTCAGCAGTCCACACAACACGGAAGGGTTTTGAGGAAAGGAAAAGCGAAAAACAACAAATGTAAGCTGTGCCTATACGTCTGAACCCGGCGGATTCAAATCAGTCAATTTTTCTGTCACATCTTCTCACTTTGCATTTTCATTGAACCGGTGTGCACGCTGAGGTTTCATATGCAAAGTTTTGCACAAAGAAAACATGCAAAAATGCAGCTAATATCCTGAGAGGCGTCTAAGGAGAGTCTAAAGAACGATCAAAGCATTTTTCATTTACACAGTCTGATACTTTCAAAGTTAGTTTCAAGAATGCTTTCAGTCAATTCTTATGCAGGTGTTTTGTATATGGGGATGGGTATGCATATGCATGTGCTTCGGTGTGTGTCTGTGACCTCAGTGTTGCCTCATGCCAGGCTGTAGTTTGGTTCAAGTTGCTGTGAGATGACAGAAGAGGTTTGGGAGGGGGGGGGGGGCACAGAGAGAAGATGCTGGGCCCAGCTGACTGGCATTAAGCAATGACCTCTGCATAATGAAAGATGGCGACAACATTTCCCACTCATTACAAGGTTCCACACTGTGACAAAATTTGCATATTCATATATTTTCCCCTCTACTCCCATCCAACCTCTCATCCCCTCCCTTCTTCTTCTTCTTCTTCTTCTTTTTTTTTTTTTTTTTCACTGCAAATTATTTTTCCTGTGAGCAGGACATCTGCCTCCCTGACAGTGCTCTGGATGAGGAAAAATAAATAAATATGTGTGCAGAGAGGCACATGATCTGTCCAGATGCCACAGAAATATGGCACGATGTTGACATTATCGCACACCCTGTCCGTGTGTGTTTTTTACACGGCTTAAGCACCAGGAAATCGTGTTCGGGGTCAGCGAAGACTACAGCGTGGGCAGAGATCTAAAATGTATATGTTTTGCATATTATTGTTCGACTACGTAAGTGTCATTGCGGCACTGGTGTTGCAGGTTACTCACAGACGGTGCCAACTGTGATTCGTGTCACAGAGGACAGGATTAATACATGTACAAGTATGAAATAGTTGACAGTCTTTTTTTATTTGTGTAGGCAAAGGCATGGCTGAAATTATATATATAAATAAATATACATACACAGGACATATATTTGTTTCTGCCCTGATAGAAAAAACAAACAAAAAGGAAACAAAAAATAAACATCAAGCTCTTTACCTTCAAACAAAATGGCGCCATAAATGAAGTGAGGTAAAAAAAATAAAGACACATATGCACAGGCATTAAATGTACAAAACTTCATCAAAAGAAGTGTTTTTTCATTTCCTTAAAAAAAATAACCAGAAAAGGTTTCAAAAGGAAAAAGAAAAAACAGCAAAAGAAGGAATTTGAATCCCTTTTATTTAGTTGGGTAACTTTAATTCAAATGAATCAGGCTGAGTTGCTCTCGCCAACTGTGCCCGAAGAGTTGCCCATCTCTACATGCAGCATAACGATCACCACAGCACTTCTCAGTACAAAAGTGTTTTATGTGAATACCTCAAGCTGAGGGCTACATAAATATAGAATTAGACAGTGTTATTTTTTTTTCTCTTTTTATGTTTTATTTTTTTCCCCCTCTCTTCTCACTCTCCAGCAACATCCCCAGGTTGGGCTGGCTCTAAGCAAATGCAGGCACTGCAGTTCCCTTATGATAGTTCTGCAAAAAGGTTTTCTTTCAACTTAAATCAGCAAATTGTGATGCCGAGACCTACGGCGTGTTTCTTTCCCCCAGAAATACTCGCTCCCAGGGATCAATTTGAAATTTAAATCGTAGTGAAATGGTGTTTGTCATTAACAATCAAATATTTGAACCATTCAAATACCTTTGCCCCCTCTGCATCTGCACCCTCTGCCTGCCTTCATTTGGAAAATATCACAGAGGGCATTGTTTTGATGATCATGAATAGAAAACTGTCCCAACAGAGAAAAAGCAAAAGCAGAAACAAAAGCCATTCATCACAATTTATATTTAAATATTAAATATTAATATCGCAACAAACAGGAGTTCAGTGGGATTTTTGTGTTTTTCACCTGCATGGCTGTAACTCTAGACCAACATTATGTTGACTATATACGACCAAAGATTGGCGAGCGGGGAATGAAGAAGGAAAAGCCAAGAGTTGAGTAAAATACAGCCAGTAAGGTAGAACAAATGGAGAAAGAAAAGAGGTTCCTGTCATCTCTGAGCGGCAGCATCTCTGTGTAATGTTCATTAGGGGGCTGATTGAATTGGGGGGTGTAGCACTGTCACTGTTAATGGAATGATCTCTAATTGGGGCGCATTAGCTGTATAGGCTCTGGCTAGTGTCAAAGGCAGACAGAGGGGAAGAATCGAACACGCGAGCCGAAGTCAGCCAGCATTTTACTCATTTTCTATCATAGATGGGCTGATAATTGTAAAAACTGGCAACTAACTTCTTTCTCTTATTTTCTACGAAGATGTCTGAGACTCCAAAGGCCTTCGGCTTTTTCAGACACAGAGGCATTAAATGTGCGCGTGTGTGCGAACGAGAGACTTTTTTTTGTGCGTGTCCTCACGTAGTCTGCGCCACACCCCAGGGTTATGATTGTGAATAGTTTTAAACACGGAGCTGAGGAGCAACTTCAAGGCCAAAGTAAGGTGTGTTCATGATAATGACAGGCACAAATGGCCACTATCACCATCCAGCAAGACCCAGAACTTGATCTGTAAGATCTGTAATGGCTGCCCATAAAGGAGAATCATCATCAATGAAAATGACAGGTTATTAAGATCCGATTTTAGGGAGGGGGGCGATGGCTTTAGTATGACAGGTTAGCTATCTATAAAACCTTTACGGCCGGGCCCTCAACGACATCAGTCCTGATTCCCATCTCCCTGCGCCTTGTGCCAGAGACACATGCTAATAAGCTCACAACCTTTAATTAAGCAATATGTGTAAGTAGGTGGTCATTACGGCCTGATTTGTGAGCCACTTCATTACACTGAGTACCAGCTAGCAGACACATATTCAATACAAATCAAGCTGGCCTGAATATTATCCTGCTTAATGTGAGGGCAATATTGATATTTTATCACTTGTGTTCTGATTAGTGACTTTAAGAATCTTCATTTTTCATAGCATTGAAGCGACACTGACAAACACACGACAGCACACACGAGGGGTGTTTCTGAATATCCTTTATCAAGTTACACAGAGCACAGTTCACAGATACTACATATGTTTATTAAGAATGCAAGAACAATGTCATATACAGTTGGTGGTTGTTCTGATATGTCACATAAATTATTCCTCTGTTTTAATACATGACACAATTAATTTTCAGTTATTAAAGGGTGTAACGAAGATAAAAATTAAAGTTTAATAGTCTTCAAGTCAAACAGTCACTTGATACAAACACTTCAGACAAATGGATACTTATCTTCTTATCTCTGTCTTTGCTTTGATGTTACTGGTTAAGGTCTTGCAGTGCAGAATTGGAGCCACACCTGCTTCCTCCTATTGGTTCAACACGATTGGACCCTGAGGGAACAGAACCTCGGATGAAGCAGTGTAAATTCTGTTAACCAAACGGCAGGAAGGAAAGGTTTATACAGGTAAAGAGGCCACATGTTGCGTGAAGAAAGTAATGGGACACTCTCAGTGCGTTTTTGTCCTTGTTTGTTCTCAAACTCAGTGAACTAGGTGTTACGAAACTGTCAAGAAGATCAGGATGATACTCACGACCAAATAGTTTATTTCGTTTGCGGAGCTGGAGTGGAACGGCCTCGGCTTCCTGGCCCTCCCTCTGATTGGAGGCACCCGCTCCTGCGCAGGGAGTCATATTGTGCACCCCCTCTATGTCGCCGATCACCTTTGGGAAAAATCCCATAAACGTCACAGTCAGCAGAAGCTTAACAATAACTGAACATCACAACAGCGATAAAACCACACTGTTCCAGTAGATCTGGAGGCCACAATGTATCAAGTATCTGGAAGTACATGCTGAACTTGGATGACAGTGACTGAGATTGGCAGACAAAATGTTATTTTCCTCAAGGCTTGTGAGTGGTGTTATCATGCGGAGTCTCTGCCTCTGCCCTGGCGAAAAGGAATCGGAGACGATATGACACACTGCCCTTTGTCCCAGAGGGGAAACACTGTGGCCTACTTATGTAAAGAAATATGCCTTAAATTTAACATGTAGAATTTCATGATGCAGTGTATATTTGTCTGGAAACAAAATATGAACGTCACATTAAGAAATTAGATTCAATTAAATGGCGCTATATAAATAATAACCATAACTTCTGCATTATTTTCACACGTCCTCAGTTCTCTGTTTCATCCTGGCAGCATCAAGTGGTCATGTCAAAAACATAAGCTGGCAATTCTTAAAATGCTAATCACAAAGATGGCGAAGAGATTGAGCCAACTTAAAAAATGTGCCACTGAGTGCTCTTTGTCTAAAACTAGTATAAACAGGCCAGATAATTACATGCAGTGTACTTTGGAGAAGTCCTCCCGCTCAGCAGATATGGCTGCCAGGGAGGCATTAATCTGCTCATGCAACATACAGTACGTAGCCAAGGACATTCCCTCTTTCTCTCTCTTGCTCGCCCTTTCTCTACTTCGCACATGCCACATGTAGAAAAGACAGCGCGCACACACACATACAGAAAGAGAAACCACACAGAGCACACTCAATTCCTGTATAAATCATATTCATATTTCTGAGGGCTGCTGATGACCTCACGGCAAATGAAGCGTGGGTCCTTAGCTCCGCAGCGGCAATCAAACGTGCAGCAGAGTAATTACAAAAGAGGGGTAGGAGGGAGAATTGATGTGGTTTGTCAATTAATGTTGCTGCAAGGTGTTTTTGAAAAGGTTAACTTCTTCATATTCTCTACATGCTAAATTAGGTCAATATTGGTCCGGCAGAAGACTCTGCGTCATTTGCAGATGGACGATGGCCTGAGTCATGAAGAGCCAAGACAAAGGGATCCTTGTTAATGAGAGATTGGAGAACATATCATCATGATTAGTTGTCCCTCATGTGCAAGAGTAGTGCTCTTTCCAGTTTTGCATCTATCACTCTCCGGAACCATTAACATTAAAATTATGAACACCGCCATCGTATCGAACTATAAGGGAAATATTCCCTCCTAATTATACCGACCACGCATTATACAACACAGCCGCAGCTGCTGATATTCAGATCATTAAATAAAACACTCTTTAAAACTTGCTCTGTGAATAAACTGCATACCTTTTGTTTCTACAAACCGTTAAGCACGTCCTAAAAAAAACGGAGGGAAAAATAAGCACTGCTGAAATTGCAAAGAAAAGTGTTTTTATTTATAGAAGTCGCTGGAGATGCTCATCATCAGCGTTTTTTCCGAGCCATAAATAATTTGCGGAGAGAGGTAATATTCAAGCTGGCAGAGCCTTAGTTGTGCATCTTTAATGGAAGTTTTACAGAAGCTAAGCCAGTTCTTGCATATGCTGCTGCCTCCCATATGGAGAGAAGGAGACAAAAGGAGCACAGTTGGCTTGTCCTATCTTTTCATAAGTCCATCGACACTTAAATGCTAGCCCCGGAGAAAAAGCGACACAGGGGGACATAAACCCACTGTGGTTTTAGGAGGGAAGATAATGACTTTCCCTGCATTAATTTCTTCATCAGCCATCTTGTTTCTTCAGACAGAGTGGTTACGAGGCCCTCTGTGAAGGTCCTAGGTTATATGGATGCATTTTCCTGCATAACAGTTGTTGTCAGCAGTGCATTTTGTGAGTTGGCAGCTGGGCAACATCTGTTTATAGGTAATGAGTATTTGAAAAGCTGCAGCTCACTTTACCTGTAATGTCTTTTATTGGCACACACTGATGGGAGCGTAGCTTTAACTTTTTGTATTGTTGTGATTCAGCGAGAAGATTCTTTCAATGTGGTCAATATTACAGATGCCCGCCTCGGGCAGCAGACTGAATGAGAGCATATGATGGATCATTAATATTAACTTTCTTTAAACAGAATTCAATATGCAAGTCACTAAAGACTTCATTATTGCGATATTTTTTACTACAGACCCACTCCTTCAAATTTACACCTTCATACTTATTTCTTGCTAACAATGCAACGCAGAACGAAAGAAAAACAACACACACACAAACTTTAAGCCAGAGTAGCTGGTTCAGTAATGTCTAAACAAACAACAGAAATATTTAGTTTCTCATGACTCTTGCTCAGCCTCTCACTCTCCAACAAATCAAACAGGACACACCTCACAGTTCAGTTCCTTGCTAACAGAGTCAAACAGTGTCTATAGCTCAGGGCACTTCTTCCAGGACTTGCTTTTTAAGGTGTTCGTTTAGACAAATTTTGGGTGCAAATTTGTGGTTATTATGCAAAGCTACCAGCCCCTGAAGCTGTGGTCATGTTAGTCTAAGGGAGGAGCAAGTCCTCGGGGGCATTGGTGTCCAGGACACTGCCTGAGAAAACAGAGCTCTTAAAAGGAAATGAGCCATCCGTCAATATTTCCTCAGTAAATGGAGACTTTTTTTTTTTTTTTTGAAGTAGCAGGATTACCTTTTTAACTAACTAGGATGGAGAATGAAGTTATACTATTACACGGTCAAATAAAGACTCTCCTGCTCCCAGCACCATCTATACTGAGGATCAACATTTCACACCAAGCATTCCGAAATAAAGTGAACACTAAAGACTGCTGCTGTGGTAACAACAACAAAAAAGACAACATACATAATACTTATTGTGTACAGAAAAAGACCAAAATGGAAATATTAAAACAAAAGTAATATGTTGATATATTATGAAAAGGCCTTGCATGCATATCTCAGCACGTCTGGCTTACAGTAAGACAAACTGCATTAGTTTTTATTGCTTAAACAGAATTCAGGCTACACAATGCTGAGTGCAGTAACTTCGCAGAATAACCACGTCGCCATAAACCATGCCATAATTCGCATAAGTGAATAAAGTAATAAGCTCATGCAGAAAACCCATAAAGCTCCTTTAAAATGTCATAAATCCAGGAACAGAGGGGAACTTCTTTGCATTACTGTGGTCAGTGCATCGTATAGTGGAGCCCTTTTCTATTTCATACTATATTTTTTAGCGATTTAATTTTTTATTTCTTATTTTTTTTTAGAAGTGCCTTCTTGGCTGTTATTTCTCTCTGAGGAGCTGTCACCTTACATCTGATGGCCAGTTTGTACAAAACACCCTGTTGGAGTGTGTGTATCGCTGCCAGAATTATATAAAGCACTAATAAAATCAACTCAAGCATTCTTCTGAGTACTGGAGATGGCCTTTGGTGATCCCAGGTTCGATACATAAAACCAGGGGAGGATTAGGTTGGAATATGTGAAGTGTGTGTGTGTGTGTGCGTGGGGGTGGGGGGGTCCATGCTGTGAGGCAAAGGAGAATGGCATAGTGCTCTCTGTGTGTTGCTGTGCACCGGTGTTATCGCTCCCCACTACCAGCGAGTAAAAGAGGATGCCACTGGCCTCTCCTGCTACTAGGGGGCCCCTGCCGTTATTTTGCAAGGGACAGGCAGCAATACCCTAGGGACGCAGTGTGTGTGAGAAAAGAGAGCAACAGAAAGACAGAGCAGGTGTGTGTGTGTGTGTGTGTGTGTGTGTATCTGTGTTTTCCAAGAACAGTAACACCTATCTTTCATTTAAGGCGGCCTCTATGAAACCTGTCCACGGTTTAAAGAATAGTGAATCAGCTGGTAACAAATGATGTCTCCCAGCTCAAATGTCAGACATTAACTCAGTAAACTGAGGTTGTGTGTGTGTGTATATATATATATATATATATAGGCGTCTGCAAATGTGTTTTCCTTGGTAGAGAGCTTCGTCTGTGTGTGTGTGTGTGTGTGCGTGCGCTCTGTTTAGCTATATAAAACTTTCCCCAGATGTCTTATCTGCACAGGTCTAGAGGCTACAAACACACATGCTCTTACACAGACATACAAACACACTCACAGTGTGACACCGGTAATAAATATACCATGCTGTATGTTTACTCACATAAGCTTACCATCACTCAGATTACGACGGCGAGCCATTAGAACACAACAGTGCCTCAGAGCTAATTGCTTGCATATATAAACTCCTCCTTCCAAATTCCTGACATTCAAAACATTAAAAATATTAATTTTGTGGGGATGGTCCAGGTCGCTCTTGGGAGATGACAAAATGACTAAAAAAAGAGTGAAGCAGAGCTTTTGTTCTTTTTTTTTTTTTTTTTTGAAATAATAAGTCATAAGACAAGTATACAGAATCAGGTAGAGACATTTTTATCACAATGCAGCTTGTGGAAGGGTAGTAGAGGCTGAGGAGATGCAGAAAAGAGTGAGTCTTGTTGACTAGGTTGGAGTGAAATGCACAGGTTTAAGTCTTGGATTTTTTTTTCCTAGGGGCAAGTAGTTAAGTACTTTTTTGTCTAAAAAGATTAAATGGTTTCAAAGTTGCTTTTGCACAATATAAATACCAGTTATTTACCCTTTCAGACCACAGTGCAGCAATTTTCAAATTTTTTCTCGAACTGACAAATAATTACGTATTATTATTATCATTTTTTTCTATTTCCACTTATTTTTGCTTAAGTTTCTTGCAAATTTCTATAAATATGGTTTATTGGACCTTGTGCATATATTCATTTGATATATGCACATTTCACTTGGAATTTGACAACTGAGATAATGACACAGATGAGTTGGAAAATAAAAAAAAAAAAAAAATGGTGTATATATTTTTTAAGAAATATTGTATGCAATATGTTGAGAACGCACCTCAATGATAGCCCCGTCCGACTGTCTGAGGAAGTGTCTGTATCTTTGTTTCAGCCCGCTGGGGTACAGGGTGTAGATCACCACATGTGTGCTGGTCTCGGCCTCCGGTTGGGGTGCACCTTGCTTTGAGGGGCCATCACCACTGGGTAGGGAAGAGCCTGGCAAGGGGTCTTCAGCTGTCCGGATGTGGTCGTAGACTACCACCTGATGGAGCACGCACATTTATTTATTTTTTTATCAAAGAGAGAAAATATTTGAAATCATAATCTGGACTGCACCATCCACATTGTGTTATTCATTTTAATTACATTAATCTGCAGCACCACTATAAGCACCGCTGATTTGCAGTTTATTATCCACAGATTCCTAGTGGTGCATGAGTCCTATGGGGCCTGGTCTGTGGCTGATAATGAGACAGGTTCTGTTTGTAATCGTGCATTAATAAGTATAATCCTAATGGCTTTTTATGACTTTTTGTGTGTGTGTGTGTGTGTGTGTGTGTGTGTGTATGCACTAGGGGTTCACACATGTAATCCACCACCCTCTATTAGGAAGAGACACAGGTAGCAGTAGGGCATTTAACATGTTCTCAGGTTATGGAGCTCAAAGTCTTCGTGCAGATCATGGAAGCTGTGCTGATAACAACAAAACTGAAACATGGAAACAGAATTTGTGCTTCCATGTGTGTTGTTTTGCTGATGTGAGTTAATGATTTCGCTTGTGCGTATTTGAGACTGGGGTATTTGTGTATTTGTGCTAAGTGGGAATGTATAGGCTATATTGCAAACTCTTATCACTCACACCCCAACCTTAGACTGTTGAAAGACTGCATGCACACTCACTAACACCCCCCTCCCCTGCCAGCCACACACACACTCACACACACAAACAGGAGAAAGTTTGTAAAGCTCAAGGTGACCCTCTAATTGGCTGCGTAATTATTATTTGCCTAAAAATACAGAGGAAGGAAAAAGGCATACTCATTCACAGGCCATGACTGACAGGGTCGAGCTGAAGGAGAGGTTTAATTCAGCGTTGTATGGATGTCACTTCGCACTTATAAACAGTTAGTCAAACACGACTGTAGGCACTTCACCGTGGTAAAAAAAAAAAAAAAAAAGTAAAGAAATTGGGAGGCATTATCACACTTGTAATTAGAGACATTGTGTAAACTACAAACCAGACAGCCTCATGAGTCGGACAGACCTCATTGTCAAAATGTCAAAAAGTCACATGTGCAGAGAAGACGACTAGCAAAGAACATTTAAAAACGTTGTGTGTGTGTGTGTGTGTGTGTGTGTGTTAGGGAGGGGTGCATCTCTTTAAGGCTAATTCATCTGCTCATTAGTGAAATCGCCTCAACTGCACCTTGCCTCCAGCTTGGCCTTGGTCCACAATGGGGGAAACTGATTACCTGAATTCCTTCAGTAATCAGCACCTCGGTAAGGCAGCAATCAGTCTGTTTGGATAGCGTGTGTATGTTGATTTGCCGCTTTTATTTATTTATTACTCGAGGAAACACAAGTGAGTGTGTTCAGAAAATCCTAGATCTCCTTCTGCACTGTGGGTCTCAGCTTGATCGTGATCCAGCAGGAAATCGCAAACATTTCAAGTCACGAATGAGAAAACATCCTCTCCTCTCTCGGCTGGCCACAGGAAGTGTGCTTTTGACCCTGTAAAGGCCCCAATCTGGGATTTGCAGGAACTGTACCGTGGTGATAGAAGCACCGTGGATTCAGCCTGTGTGCTCCAAGTCACTTTGGTTAAACACACCTGCTTAAATTGCTCGGTGTGGTGTGTATGTGTATGTATTTTGGCTTGTATGGAAATATATATTTATTTCATGTTAACCATGCCACCATCCTACACTAATTAGCATGTGAAATCCAGTTGACAAGTCTAGACAAAAGCCTGAAAAGGTGTTTGTGTGTTCAGTTTGGGTGATGCCATTTCATGCAATGCACCATGGCTCTCAGGATGCATCATTGCTACGACACAAAAAGGAAAGAGCATAAGAGGGCCTGTCTGTTTTACACTACTCTGTTCTGGTCTGTTGTGTTACGTTATGGTACTAGCCTGGCTTCTAGCCCTAGCTTGAGTGCTCTCTCCACTCCACCATTGTTCCATGTGATAGCACTAAGTGACTGATTTAGGTTCAATGCCTGCATGGAGCAGACAGGCCAGCTGTGGGTTAAGCAGATAGCATTCAACTGAGCTAACCCAATTCAAACCCAATCAAGCTGGGATTTATTGTTGGGGTCTGTATTTAGAAATCTGATAGTGTCTGCATCAGTCCCTTGACTTGCATCAAGAGAGACGGGCCTTATTTCCTTTAGCGGATGACTATAAATGGCAAACCATGTTTTCCAGCAGGGATATAAATTTCAGTATTTGTAGACATTACTGCAAATGCACATGGAGGATGGGCGAGAGGGACAGGGACACAGGAAGTGGGGATGGCACAGCTGCAGACATGGCTCCATGGTTCACAAATATAGTCTGTCTGTCTTTCTGGGAGAAGATGCGATTTCACACCTACCAAATCATACCATACCACATATGAATGCAGAATAAAAGCAATCAGTACTTAAATACAGGCGCCTGTGGAAAGGTTTTCTTTTGAAAAATCCACTGTGACTTGTAATAAAATTTGACTACCCTGTCAATCTCCTTTATTCAAGTGAGTGAAAATATACAGTCTATCAAGAGATGAATTTTAGATTCCTAAAAATCACAGTTTGGGGCCAGATAAATTGACTCGGAATAAATTGCCTCAGACATAAGGATTAATGCTCTACATTCTAAAAAAGGATATTGTTTTGTGTTATTAAAAAAAAAAAAAAAAAAAAAAACAACAGTCATAATCATACTGTAATTGAGATTTAAACTTCAGCTAACTGCTAAAAGAGAAGGCAGACAGTCTCTGGAAAGGAAGTAATAACTTTCCACTGGGTACTGTAATGGTAAAGTGCATTTTATATATGTGTCCCACACATCCTTGACTGTCACAGCTCTCGATGCCTCGATGCCTAGATGCAGATATAAACAGCATCTAGAATTGATGTCCCTGTTGACAGCCAAGAGAGTTTTCGATCTTGACCTAACGACCTTGAAGAAACCTTCACCATGGCCACTTGGAAAATTGGGGACCAATCACAGCGTCTAGAGAGTAGTGGCATGCAGTGACTTCTCCAGATAGACAGGCAGAGCAGAACATAATCTAACCAGCACGTTGCGTCCATGGAGCGAACGTCCTCTGGTTTTTCCGTCCTTGCGACTTCACACTTTTCTTGTTTTCTCGGTGGAAAGAGTTTCCAAATGGTATGGACGGTCCCTTTTTACCCTCCTCTTACTCACTACACGGTCGGTGCACTTCACTTTGCACTTATTTAATACATGTAAAACTCAGCACTTACAACAAGTTCTCCTAACCTTTAATGTTATTCCTCACTTCCCTGCCAAATGCATAAATGTAATGCATGTTGGAACCATTAGAAGTTGACAAGGATAGTTTATGGGCCATTTTAAGAGGCAGCTCTGTCAGCTGCAGCTAATCTCACATCAAAGATTATCCTTAATGCATAAACACCAAAAATGACACTTTCTTTCTACTTGATGAACCCCCGACCTTTGTCAAATGGACGCTGTCACGCTCCCATAAATGACTGTGGCTACGGTTAGAATGGCTGGCACTTAAGCTAGCTTCTAGAGATAACGGTCTGCCACAAGTGGGCAGTAAATTAGATGATGGATATAAACAGGCATCAGATCCTTTATGGGACAGTTGCTGTTCTAAGATGTAAAGAGAGATATTGCTTCCACTTAAGTATAACTTTAATTGATGCTTATCTTGAGCTTTAAGTGCCACATGCCTGGCTTGATGGGATGCCAATGCTGGGGAGCATATCCCGAAATCCACCATTTTGAAAATACTTGCATACGCGAGCGCACGTGTGGGGGTTTTCACAACTTATTAATATATAAAAATGAACAAGCTCCAAAGTGGGTTGTCTGTAGGTATTTAACATCCCGCTTCTATTGCAAATGGGCATACGTATGGGTGCGTATGTAAGAGTTACTGTTTGAACACAGTTATTTACATTCAAGCACATATGTGTGGTTGCCTGTGTGTGACTGGAGGGAGGAGGGAAGGAGAAGTCTCCATGGGTAGACAGGCTGAGCCAGGCTGGCGACTATCCAGGACAGAAGCCTAAGGCGTGGGCACGAACAGGCCTGTCAGTCCCCCTGATCCTTAAATGATTGATCCAAACTAGATAGCCATCATTACCATTCGTGCACCCTCTCTTCCCCAGGTCTCCCTTGCTCTGTCTAATTTTACCTTCCATTTGCATGTTCCAATGGACTAATTAAATCTTTCTCTTCTCTCTCTCTCTACCTTGCTCTCCCCGTCTTTCCCTCTCTGTGTCCATTGGTATGAAAAATAATGCAGCACATTTTCGGCACATAATTATGTCTGAAATGTGAGGGCATAATGTATTCCAGTTGGTTGAAGTTCTCTACACCCCGTCTTTAATGAGTGCTACACATGTGTACTCATTACACAGCCACTGTCAATGCTGTCACTCTCGCCGTCTCCTGTCTTTGCAGAGAAAAGCTGCTGACCTTCGCTGCGTCTACCGCCCGGACGTTCTTGACTTTCTTTCTCGCCCTGTGCGCACATCATACATAGCAGGACCGGGCTTTTCTCCTGCCACTACCGTGATCCTTTTGGTTTAAAATTCTGTCCCACTTGGCTTTAATTCACAGAGGGAAAATAATTAGAATCTCACTTTTGCAAAGAGTGGAGTGAAAATGTAAACAATGCTTCCCTGCGGGCGGGTGCTTCATCACTTTGACAGGTGCATTTGAATTTGCCTGGGTGGCGGACAGACTTGGTTATTTATATGTCAGTTGCACATGGAAGCCCCGGCTGTGGCTGAGACTATAGATGGGGCTGAGACGAGGGGAAGAGACTGGAGTTATGTGGAGGGGGAGATAAGGGTTTGTGTTTGGGAGAGGACAGACGACGATGTTTCTGCTGCTGGATCTAGTCCTTGCAATGGGAATGTTGCTGGCTCTGGCTGGATTGGGAAGGGAGCGGGATTTGGCTCTTGTGCTATGGCCGAGGACAGATTTGTAGCTTTAATGAGTAGACGATGAGGATAGAGATGGAGCACAAGTACTGATACCTGGAGGAGAGAGGATTTAGGAGGGTAGCATCCTAACATTGGAAGGGCCAGTGATGGAAGACCAAATACTGGAACTGATAGGATTTGATATTGACTTACAGACAACCAAAACAAGTAGGCTACATCAACATGAAAACAAAGAGCGGCTTCTGCCACTGGAGAGACTACCACGGGATCAATGAGGTTAACTCTTCGACTCATGGGGCTAATCCAAAAATTTTGCATGAAGCTTGCAATAAAGCTACTTGATTAGAGAGGTGGTCGTGTTGTAATGTCATGAATCAAGTGAATTCACGTACAGTTTTTTTTTCGGTGGCATCAGCATGTGCACGGTGGTAGAATTGTGTTCGCTGGCCATTAGGCTTCTTCAAACACACAGGCCCATGAAAGGATTACATTTACCCTGCAGTTTACAGACACTTCAGTAAGTAATACAATACAACACAATTTCTGGATGAGGAATAAACTGACGTAGAACTGCACATAAGGTTAAAAGATCACTTTCATTTTATTTGTGGCAGTTATGGAATTATCATGTTACAATTTGCCTCTGTGGCTTCATAGTCATTTAATAAGGAATCAATATACTCTTAGCCAGTGGTGGGTTGAGCCAGCGTGCTAACAGCTACTGATTCATTCACAATGTTGATTAGTAAAGCATATACTATGGTGTATAGATTAGTGTAGTTACTTTGTTTGGTACATTCAGTTCCATCAGTAAATGATGCGAACACACAACAATACTAATAGTCTAATATTTCAAATAAACAGATCACATGTGGACTGAGAGAACAAAATATCAAGAAAATGAATACAGTTTCAGGATGCTACAATGGAAGTTCCACAGAAAAATTCCACCACTGGAGCATCAAATGAAATATGTGGTAGTTCTAAAAATCTCTTCATTCGGATGTGTATGCCGAATAGAAATAGGTCATTTGGTCAGGACTACTGTATCAGCCACTGCTGATAGCCAAAGCTGCTGCATTCCAATCTGATTCACAACACACTAACAATATTTTCACTTTTTTATTTATATTGGTGCCAAATTATCAGTGCGAGTATTGGAACATAACAGGAAAATGTAGTGGACGAAAAGGTAGAGCAGGAAGGAGCGTCGATGATTACTGTGTGAGAGGAGGAGGGAGACATGGCTTCTTCTTTTGTCCAGGGATCCTCACACACACGCGCAACCTCGCACACACACACAAACAGTAACACTCATCTACATGCTAATACACACACATACATCCATGCTCACAAACAGACAAAGCCTCACACAGTGCGGCAACGCATGCATGCATCTCCAGCGCCTGCGGGCGCTTGGGGCTAGGCAGCACAGAGAAGGGGGAGAAAGGGAGAGGGGGGACACGGGGGGGATGAGGAGGGGGGAGAGGAATGTGTACTGTGCAGAGGCTCTCTAAGCTATAGAAGGTCATTCCCTCCACTCCAACACCACCACCACCCTGTCTATCAGAGCTGGCCCAGGTTCAAGGCCTGTTTGCTGAGGTTTGGGCTCATACCACGGATGCAGACTGCATGTAGGCACATGAATATGTGCCAACTAAGGCACATACCAATTTGAATTCATGGCTGCACATGCTCTTGTACAGATGCACACATTTTATAAGACAAGGATCATACTTTAGAAATGCATATGCTCATTCACACAGATGCATGGGCATCAAAAGGCAGAGTGTAGCCGCACACTGGCTTCCTGCAACACACACATGTAGGGCCAAGACGCTCCGGCACAATGCACATGGCTGGGAAAGGACCAAACCACAAAGCATAAAAGACCACCGACATACATGCATGGATAAGCCACGCAATGTCAGCCATTAGAATGGAAATAGATACGCTATTATTGTAAATTTGGCCAATATGTGCTTGGTCGGTAGATATAATTGGAGCAGCTTGAAAATGGCATGGATGCACACTGTCTGCGTTGGGCCTGATTTGGCTGAAGCAAAGGTCTGTGTCTGGTTAAACGCACCACTGGACAAGACAAGCCACCCATTCATAGTTACATGCACATGGACACAAACATGCTGCATGCACACACAGTGACAAAATGGCTCGTATGCCACAGTGGCTCTCATCCTCTTATTACTGCGCCTTTTCAGGGAAGACCACTGTTGGACATTTCAGCCTAAATAATCACAGCTAAAGTGCAATATCCAAAAGTAGCACAGAACAAATTGGACTGAAGGGAAAGATAAACAACCAACAATGACTATATTTACAGTCAGAATAAACTGAACAACTTTAAAAGAGATTATCCACTATGATACTATCTCTGAGTGCTCGAGATAATCCAGAAAATAAGATATGCATAATTCACTATAACTAATCTCCTTTGCAGAAAATAAAGCCTACTCACAGCCTACAGTAAACAACTCAGATAGAAGCCCATCTTTTACTTCTTCGCCATGTCTGACTCACCCTGGGCCCCAAGGAGATCACTTTTCCAGGTTTGTTCTGGAGCATACTGAAGTTAACCTGCAGTTTTATTTATAAAATTAAAATAAGCCCTTTCCATATTTTAACGCTTCTGACACTGACTGTTCAATGAAAGTTTAAGGGATTTTTTTTTTTCCAGTCAAGGGATCATAAGCATGACTGTAAACACATTAAATAAATGACTGAACCTGTGAAGATGTAATTTTAAATCTGTAACAGTTCAGACATAAGCCAGATTCTCAGACATTAAAAGCATTAAAACACATGCCTCCATATAAATATATGCTGTTTTAGAAATTGTGTAGCCATGTGCAAGCAGTTTGCAGGTTGGCACTTAGCAAAAATCTGAAATATCCAACTTCTAAATCTTTGTATTATCAAAGCCGGAGCAACCACATGTGGTGGGAAAAGCTGTCTCTCTCACTCAAACTGTATGAAAGACATATTTGAAAATGTCATGCTCGAAATTTCAGGAGACCAGGCTTTGTATTAAGATGCTGCAGAGAGATGCCAAAGTCAAGTGTTGCCTTTGATATCCAAAATTTGACTTTGGATTAGCTTAAATTTAATCAGGCCTCGGAGGCTGGAGGTGATAAGTATCCAAGCCATTTAACCAAAATGATGCTGGGATTCAGTGGTAAGACGCGCACACTCGCGCACACACACAGATATATACGTACGCACCCATATTCTCTCTCCTCCCTCAGTATCTCTCAGACATTGTGTGTCTGCATACACACACACAAATCATGCTGTCTCTTTAAGGTTATGAGTGAATCCCTTATGGAAAAAAAAAAAAAAAAATCCTCCAAATGTCTATCTTTCCTTGGGATGTCATGTGGGGCCGTTAAGATGCGACACCTGTCACAATTACCAGACCTTCCTCATACCCTCCGGGCCACAGGAAGCAGCCAAGGTCAAACTCTTTAAAGGAAAGGAAGGCAGAGGAGGAAAAAAAAAGTGACTAGCTGGACGGTCACAAAGAATCAGATCTGTCAAGTTCGGGGTGTAAAGCCTTTGTGAGTCAAAGGTTGCACATTGATGTTGGTATGTGTGTTTGTCAGTTAAATGTGGATTACATTACGTCTCAGTGTTCTTCACATGCATTATTACATCTGGTCAAAAAAAAAAAAACAAAAAAAAAAAACAACCCAAAAGCTCTGTAAAATGCCACGTTTTGAGAGCTGCTAAAATTTTAATCTCTCTCTTCGACAGTCCAGTTTGTTGGGAGGGGGGGTCGTGGATGATAACGGAGGGGAAGTGGATAGTGAGGAATAAGCATGGTGTCGATTTCAAGTCCTGAAGCTCAACATGTTTTCACAGCTGATGGATGAAGCTTCAGAATAGAGAGAGGTTAAAATAATCTTTCTCATTGATGGAACAATGAGCAGGCATCTTGACTATATATATATATATATATATATATATGTATATATATATCATGCCAAGATACTCTCTCATATAAATATATATGTGGGCTTTTTTGTTTTGCTGTTACATGACACGAAGGTTGAGCACATCAAAGGACGGTAACCAAAGACACTTCCTTGCTTTAACTTGCTTTCTTTTTCTCAATCTATCCTTCCCTCCCTCTTCTCCCTCTGACAGAAAAGCCTGCCCAGGCCCAGGCTTTGGTAGATAATGACATCCTCTCCCTGGATTAATTGTGAGGGACACATTAAGCAATGGGGCTGACACTCCCTGTAATTAAACTGTTCACACCGATGAGTTCATACTGGAACACTTTCTCTTTTCTCTCTATCTACTGCTGGAGCTGTGTGCCGGTCTAGAAATAGTATGTCACAGGCATAGGGATATAATAATGGTGTGTTTGCGAGAACAGAAACTATATCACAGTTTGAAATTTGAAAATAGGCAGTCTGAGATCTGCATACTGGAAAGATCCCTTACATCATCAGCCAAAAATGACTACAGTATATAAACTTGACTTACTATGACAGAAGGTCAAAGAGATCAACATAAGAAAGACATCGGAATCCTGTTTATGCTCGACGACCAAAGCTACAGTGTTAAAGACAGTGAAGAAGAAAGAAATTACTCTCCAGTTATGAACATTTTATTTCCTTGGAGGCCTGGAACAGCTGCTCTTTACACCCCAGCGTGATGATGAGTCACATGCTAGCCAATAAGAGGAGACCGTGACCTGCAGTATTGAGATTTATTGTAACCTTATAGGAAATTAACAGGCAGTTATAGTGATCATGTCCACGCCCACCAAACTACAGGCCCTGAAGACAAAACCTGCACATTGGTACTTCCTGTGCCCATACCTCCACTTGCTCAGGTATCTGGAGTAAGCAATGTGTGGAGGACTGTGTGTGACCTCTTGCCACCAGCAGTTACCCAAAAAGAGGCACATATACAATAAAAAAACAACGCTTTGACATGAGCTGAGTAGCTGTTTAAACAACCAACCGAATGAAAGTGGATGTTTACACATCATACACCAACTCTCAAGTCTAACTTGAGTTGCTCGCAATTTTTTCAAGAGGTTCACTTAAAGAGGATGAAGCATGTGTGAAATAAGGTTGCGATACATTTGGAAGGGATTACACATTTGCTTGATCTTCTGTTTACCGCTTCAACATTAGTGCCCTGTGAAGTATGTGCCTTTTCCGGGAACATGGGCTTGTAAGTCTCTTATTGAGCTGCATAATGCTCTGTGGATGCTGTGTTTGCTGCTACGTCACTCCTGTCCTTGTCTTGCTATTGCCTCGGGCCACTGGGGCCCTCAGCGATGTCCACCAAAAACAAACCCATCCGCTGTAATTGAAGAAGCCACTCTAATGTGACATGCAGGTGTGCTGGTTTGGGTTTGTGTGTGTGTGGCCGAAAAATGTGCATGACCACACATACACATGAGCACAGGACTGCTGTTTAAATACGTTCTGTAGGCTTGCAGCACATAAATACTCACAAACAAATGCACACACGCTATCCAAATGGCTCTTTGGTGGAGGTGACCGAGGACTGCAGGGACTCCACACACACACACACACACACACGCCCTCTGATTCTAGACGACCCCTCTTGTGCCACTGAAGCACTCAGCTCCTCCTCTCTTCGCCCGATGTTCCTGTGTTGCTGTTATGGGTTCCTGTTCAGGAGCTGAGGGCTCTATTGTTGTGTGACAGCGGTTCCTGTGTATCCTGTCATGGCCTGCTGCTCACTGTGTCCACCTTCCTCTCAACAGCTCCGTCTTCCTTTGCTCAAATCTAAATTTGCGTCTCAGGTAGCCAGATAGTCACTTTAGTGTGCTGTTTGCAAAGCAAGACCAATGAAGCACTGTGTTACAGTGTGAACTGTTGTGTAGTGACTTTCCACTAAATTCCTTTATTGGAGAGTTAATAGTCCAGATAGATTTTATGATGTTGTTTCCAGCGATATATGAAATTATATACATGTTTTTAATACAACTAAACTGCGATAGCAAATTGCTTTTCTTGGAAGTGTAATGGCCGGCTGGGATTTGTTCAGACCTACACGGATATATTTTTGAGCATATGGAACACTCACAGCAGCGGAGTCAATGGGAGCTGCTTGCAGTGGAGGATGGTGGGTTTTGAGTTATTGTTAAGCTATTTGTTGTGTAAAATCAGATGAGTCAATAACTCGAAGTTTAACTGCATTAACTATCCAAACACAACAAATCTAGCACGTTTTAAAATGGATGTTTGCAATGACATGAAAACTATATTTTATTTTGTCATTATGAAATTAGCAGAATAAATAGCTGACTGTGGTATCTCTCTCTGGTCAGATCATGTCCCCATCCTGCAGATGCAAATTAAAATGAGAAAACACTTTACATGATTAAGAGCCAAGCTCCCAGACTGAAGTTGTCATTGCCACTCCAATCTGTGCTGCTTGAGTCTCAACAGGTTTACTCCCCACCAACTACGCTGCTGTTACAAAGCACCTTGGGTGTTCCCAAACTCACCCGCTGGTAACCCATTACCTAGACATATGGAGACAAACGGCATGAAGGTACGCAAATGTTCAGGTTGCGAAAACATCTCCAGGGCCACAATACAAACCCCCCTCTCTCCTTCCTTGCTTGCTTTTTTTAATCGCTCTCTCTCTCTCTCTCTCAATTATGAGTGTCACCACCACCACTGGGAAAGTTTCCTTTTGGTGAATTAACAGCGAAAGAGCTTTGCAGAGGGTAAGCTGGCGCTCTACTCTGTCATTGTCATAGTGGTGGCTCTGACAAAACAGTTTGCGTACCTGCTTAAGTATTACAGAAATTAACACCTCCCTTCTAGGTACAGTAATCAAGAGGGTGACAGGAGACAATTAATTAGGTCCATCTGCATCACTGCCTTTACATAATTAATGGGGCTCATTACTGAACCCCTAGTATGATGTGAAGCATGCTAGGAGACTCACTACTTCAGAGTGTCACAGGACTAGAAAAAAAGGGTTTTGAACCTAAAACCTAAAAAAGGTTCCTCTAACTGACTGAGCTTTGATCAGCCTCCATGCTAGACCTAAAAAAACTAAACAAAACCAAAAAAAAAAAAAAACAAAAACAAAACACCAGCATTGTCCTCAACTTAAATGGCCATAAAGGTCACCTGTCTCTGTCCTCAGATAGGAGCCCAGGGGCTGCTGCACCGGACCTTTGTTGTCATGGTGGTTGATAATAAAAGCTGCAGGGGCATGCCATTGGCAGGGAAGAAAAAGCTTCATTGTCATGGTAACAATAATAAACAGATGAATTAGGTTGTGGAACATTAGTGCTCTTTATGAAATTCAGGCATAAATATTTGGTTAGAGGTGAATGGACCTTGGTCAACCGGAGAAATAAGAAACAGGAAATGAGCAGCGGCCAACTGTGTGACAGCCGAGCAGCGCTACAACTTTTACATAGGTGGCTTGTTGCAAACATTGAATATGACCCACAGGAACACACCAGTTGGAGGCGTTATACAACCTGTGGGATTGGACAAGCACCATGTGGACTGGACCTTTGTCATCAAGGTTAAAATAATAAACACACAATTAAGGAATAGCCATAAATCCATCTTTACATCAAACTTTAACAAACTGTGGTTACCTGTGGGGAAGTCTTGTATATTCTCAACCTGTCCATCCATTCATCATACACGCTACAGCCACTAGAGGTTCCCTAACAAGAAAACATAATTATGGGGCATAACAACTTCTGCTTGCACACATGATTTATGTGCTTTGCACAAGATTTGGACTTTGAACTACAGCAATAGAAATACGACCAACATAAAAGCAAGCATGGAGCAGCACAATAAGTATGAACCAGATGAAATGCCTGCCACTTAGCTTAGCAGCAGAGAGGGACAAACATCGGAGGTATTTCTTAAAGAATTTCAATAATAAAAAAAATTCCATAATTGGCGGGTGAGCTAATTTCTGCATTCTTAACCCCTCAGCTGTTCATTCATAACCTGTGAGGCCTGTGGTCTTTGATGGAAACCTATTCTTTTAACTTCCTTCCTGAGATTAAATTAAAGAGCTCACAGGTACATGTAGGTCCTTGACTCATGATTCTGTCCTGAGCCAGCAAGCTGTCCGTCTGACACTTTAACCTGCGAGTAATATTTAAACCTTGAAGCTACTCAAATGATCATATGGCATGGAGGAATTTTTAATATAAAGTTAATTGGTGAGAAAGTAAAATTCAGATTATGTTTTATGGCCACCTTGTGAAAATTACAAGTTTGATAATAATAGACCATTTGCAGGTTGGTTATTAAACGGGGATTCTTTTTTTTTTTTTTTTTTTTTAGTGTTTCAGTGCTAGAGGGAGAAACATTGTCAGAGAGAGAGATCTAATTTACAGTGCAGCACATCCAGAAAACTCGCTTTAACATAATTAATCAGCTCATGATTGTCTCTCGTTTTTGTTTTACTTGCTTTAAAGTCACCTGCGTAATGGCGACAATAGGAAAGACATACAGTAATGATATGCATGTTTTTGTGAGACATTTGATGCTCCGCACACTTCAAATACATTCCATCCATTAATGCATGTTCTATTATCTGTACCTATAACCTTCTAATTATTACCTGTATCTTCCCACCTACTCAGCTTTTTTTCTTGTTCGGAGATGCTATTTTAGCTACTTTTCGAAATATTGGACAAGCGTTCAAATCACAATTGCATTACACTACAGTACTATATACTATGTTTTTACAGTAATGTATTACTTTTAGAAGTAGCTATGATTGGCGGCTTCAGAGGGTCAGCTGAGAAATTAAAGACAATTCCAATTCATTCAATGAATACGAGCCAGTTAATTTGCACACGTGTGAACTGAACTATAAGTGAACTGACGCTGAAGTGTGAACTTGCTCAACAACGATGGAAAGAAACACAACAAGGGTTTCCCAGTCCAAACTAAGTGTAAACTTTCAATGAATTTGATCATTCCTGGGGTGTTTCATCTGTTGGTTGTGTTCCAAGCAACAGATGAAACACCTCTATAGGCTGCTACGGAAGAGGTCCTAAAATTACTGCTGCATGTAATAACCCACCTTGAGTACAAGGTTAACCTTTCACTTGTGATTCTCCAAATGATTTTCCATTTTCAGTAGTTCTGTCTGGCACCTGACATACAACTGGTATCAAATTAGGTTAAAACACACAGGGGAGATTTGTGGTTCCTGTTTACCCCAGATCTGATTTGTTGAAAATGTCATACTTTATCCTTTTAAGAGTGTACTGCTCAATAACTTTCTAAAATTGGCTCAATATCAGACTGCTGCTGTTCCTATGAGTGCCTTGTTTTCTTTATCTTCATCCCTCCTTTCTCTCACTCAGCTAATGAAGGCCTCGTGGCCCACTGTTATTAAAATTACGCCCTTGCCTCTGATATTAATTGGGTCCGTAATAAGGAATGCGTCAGATTCATTATTTAATTGCAAGGGCACATTTGGAATACAGTTTCTGAAATGTATTTTTAATGAAAAACACTACATCCTGACCTAATCATATCAACCTTATTCTATCTAATTAAGAATGCAAAAAAATCATTAGAGTTGCAAAATATTAGTTTCAGCTCTGTCGGGCTGCTCCTTTGCTCGCCTTCATGAATATTTTTTTTTCCTGTCTATGATAAATACTTAATGAGGGAAAAATGACAAAAATTTGCATGTAGGCAAATTAGTCTAATAGGGATATGTCTTTGCTGAGTTAGGAAAGTGACCCTTTTCACAGGAGAAATTGTTACAATAATTATGAAATAATGGCAAAGCCCATCTTATTTTGATGAAAAATGGCCCACTTGAATAATGTAAAAATCATAAAATGCAATAACCCCAAATTTTCATCATGCCAGAGAATGTGTTAACCTGTTAGCATTTTATCAGTTTAATAGCACCATATTAGGGATAATATGAAGTGTGGTGTAATTGTTGCTGTGGAGGCAGAAATGCAGTAACACAATGATGATAAAGCAGTTGCACCAGAGCAAGAGGCTATGTGCCCCTAAATGAAGCATTTTCTTACTCACAATTTTTGGGGTTGTAATTTCTCTCTGGAAAGATTGGGAGGTTAAATTTGAAAAAGCAATAAATGGGTCAGTCCCCATCCCATTAGTGGCATTGTCGATACCTCTCAGAGCCCGAACTGCAGTCCGTTTAATCATACGAGACAGGTGTAAAAAAAATAAATAAATATTGTATTAAAATAAATATAGAAAAAATGTTTACGATGTTAAATAATGCTTAATTGTTCATCAATGTGTTGAGTCACACACAAATTACCAGCTCGTTTGAGTTTATCGATAAATATCGATGTTACGTTAGCCATATTTGTCATCTTTTTCTGTATTTGATTTTTACAAGCTCAGTTTTGCTTGTATAGACATTAATTGTTCAACAGCAATAATTATTACGATATGTGTGAATCAACTAATTTGAATAATTTAGTTGGGAACAACACAATTTTCTTCATTGAGTTAGTCTGTTAGTACTCCAAAGAGGTATTCCCTCACTGAGATAAAATCATCTGCCAAATAAATAAATGGAAATGCATTTATAAGCTGAAACACTGTCAATCACTGTGCTAATCCTCTCTGTAACTATTGCCTGTTCTATTAAAAAAAAAAAACAACAACAACAACAACAACAACAACATAATCACACAAATCCTATCTTCATGAGAGATGCTTCGGTGATGACTGAATCTGCTTTTTGCCTTGCATGTCGTGATGCGTCAGTTCCAGGCGTTCGAGCCCATCGCTCACCGGAAACACAGAATGTAATGTAGTTCCAGGTTTTATTTTACCCCTTTACAGCCACATGAACTTGAGCAAGCAAAGAGCATGGGAGTTAATGAACATGGTGAACACCGAGTGATGTCTTCCACTAACAAATCCCGCAGATTAAATTAAAGGGGCACTGCAGTTTGATCGCTACTTTCTATTTCCCTTATCTCAACAAGTCACATTTTCAATCACTATGCAGATTTTGCATCGGTATAGGCTCAGTGCTAATACACAGCCGTGTCCTGTGTCATCACAATTGACCTACACTCGGCTGTCAAACATGCGGCACCCTCTACCGCGCAATATTAATGCATGCATTTATGCAAAGTAGATTCCTGCATTCCCTGACAGTTGTCCACATAGAGAAGATTCCCGGAGTAACGCGTGCATGTGCATATCATGTGTGTTGATTGAGCAATCTCTCTCTCACAAAACATCTCTGGAAATAGGTTTCCACAGACTAATCAGGCTCCCCTCTTGCCGAGTTTCTGTTTTGGTAATTATCTCCTACTAATTAGAATGAAGCTAAAGACCTCTGTTTTCTGAAATGTAACTAAGGAAAATCCCATGATTTAAAATGATCCTATTCTTCAAATCCTTTCCCTCAAAGTGGCCGAATTGAACTTGGTGATATGGACAGAGTGCCAGCATCACGGCTGTGATCAAATGTTGCTTTTGGTGTCTCATTCGTCCTTCCACAGCCATTTCTCTCAGTGAGCTACCAATCTTCCCACGGCTACAGACAACCAGCTACAGACCAATCTGAGTAACATCAATGACCTTTTAGCGCATTCTGTCCTTAAGAAAACAGCCATTAGCGCAATTAATCCCAGACGATTTGTGGAGGAAATTGGTGTGCAGAGAGACAGGAGAGGCTGCTGTGACATGAGATACCTACATTGCGCCTCTCCCCATTAAAGCCTCTCCATTGCTCGGCCTTCTTGACAATGTAGCTCAGCTCCTGATTGGACAGTTCCAGGTCTTCAGGCAGGAAGTAGGTCCCCTCCTTGGCTGTCAGCCGCTGAAAGATGTCAAGCATGTGACCGTCGTTGTGGAATCTGGGAATGTGAGAAAAGAAGTGAGGGGGATTAACTAAAAGTAGAGGCGATGCATATTGATCCACTGTCTCTACCATGTAAAGGTCAGCTGGGGTTAAATTCTGAGAGAATAGAAAAGAATAGAACACACTTTATTTGCCCACATGTAGGAAATTCAAGTATCCAGCGACTCAGAAAATCACACAATGCTGCAGTTTGTCATTCTAATACAGCAACACAAACACAATGAATGGGGAAAAAAAAGGAATCAAACAAATTGGCCTGTGAAGGGGAAGTACTTTGCTAACACAAGATGACTGGAGCCGTGTCTGTGTTAGATTGTGCATCTGCGTGGTTGTACATCTGCTAATGTGTGGGAGTCAGATCCTGGGATGTTCTTCACTGTTAATGCCGAGCTTCAAAGATGGCAGATGCAACAGACGTGCTGGATGCAGATCCGTCTGGAGAGACCAGCCTGAGTCACAAGAAAACATTCGACACAGCAGAAGGCATATTGATTTGTACCTCCCGATGAGCGCACATCACCAAAGTGTTATTTTTCTTTTGCCACACAAGGGTGCATGCAGCCAACCCCTAAAAAGAATCGCCATGTCTGTAAACAAATGCCTTGGCTGACCATCAAAACCGGCAGACCTTGTGCCCTTCCATAGAAATTCTCATCTGTCAAAGGGTAATCAACTCTCAAATAAAACCAACATCAAGGACACAGGGATTTATACAAGAGGCTGGTATGGAGCCTTGAACTCAGCATCATTCCCCCATCGCTCTGGGGAGAGGGATGTTTGTAGAATCTTAACCTCAGACACAGGAATAGCATGCATTCATTTTCATCCTACACTTGAATTGTGCTTCTCATTCATTTATGCGGCTTTTCTCTTTGAGGAATTCACCATCTTTGCATCTCCGTGCTTCAAAACAAACTCATTTCTTTAGTGTAGGAAGTGCCATGAATCTAAGTAAGTGATTCTTAAATGTGGAAGATGACCTGGTTAACAAGGTCATTACCAATTCTTATTTGGTACGGGGGTGTTGACCTATATTCATTTTAACAGTATAGTCATCACAACATTGCCATGATGGATGAAAAGAACAACTCCATTCAACGTAATTTTTGAAGGTGTACCCCACCCTCGCCCAGTGTGAGTTGGGACTGGCTCCAGAATCCCCCGCAACCCAGAAATGGATAAGTGGTAGAGGATGAGCGAATGAATGCGTGAATCCATACACAGGACAAGACATGAAATTAAAAACAAACAGTCAGCACAAAGAACAGGTGGTCATTGAGTGATTTCCTCCTTGCCTCTGAGTGTGTTTGTGGTTAGATAGTATAGCGTGCTAAAATCACACATTTTCATCCAACTGACCGAATTAGCAAGTACGTTTTGTACCACATAATGAGGTTATTTTGCGTATTTACGCACTTACGTATTGCTAGCTGCAAACATGTTGTTAACCAACATTTCAGTAAAATGTTCAGGGACTTTTTATTTGTTTTCTGCCAAAACATGTTGTCCTTCAGGCACAAAACTGAACTATCACCATGAACCTTAACTTTCCTGTTTTTTGCCGCCTTCCACAAAGTGTCGACCCCAACTACCCTGTGGTGACTCTGCTGATAAACGTAGTGCTTCCTTCGTAAAAAAAAAAATATATATATATATAAATAAAAAACAAAAACATAATCCAGATAGCAATAATGTTTCATACATATTTGCTGTTGCAGTTTAGTTTTGAATGTGTTGACTGAATGCCCCTCTGTACAGAAGCCCACACAAGCACAGTATCTGAGCAAAGAATACCAATAAGTAATTAGCTTTTTGTCTTGAACCTTGTGATCTCTAAATCACTCTTCCTATGATGTTTGTGAAGTTTCAAAGAGGATGGAGGTGTAATACATCAGTGATATGTATTTTTGCAGCCAGTGAATAAAGGCTGCTTAAAATGTAATTAAAAAAGGATAACAGTCCATTCTATCTATACATATAGCCTGAGGCATTTTTTTAGAAATAGGTCATGCTCTGTGTCAGAGCCCCTTCCTTGCAGCCAATAGGAAACTGTAACCCATAAAATTATCATCTTTGCTTCAGCCTCGTGGCCTACATTCAATACAAACCCGAGTTGCGGTTGAGTGGCAGAAGTCATTATTCCTGGCTGCTGTTTTAATATTGTCCATTTAGCAGGAGCCTGATAAGCGTCCCGCTTACTGAAATTAGATGGTACCCTCTCCTCGTCCGCCAATCTCAAACTGATTAATTCAATAAGAGTTTTCTTACATTTCAAGCCATTAATGGAATGTGGTCTTACATGAGGGTGGGAGAAGACACCTTGGATGAATACTGAGTTATGTTATTCAGTATTTTATCACCCACCTCTCCACTCTTTTACTTTAATGGTGCAAAAATTGCTGTCCTCTTATTATTCAAAAAGAGTAATATTCATCTTTTAAGATTGAAATTTGGATTTAGTAATACCACACTGTCTGTTTAAGTCTGCCCTCCCATTGTAATGCAGTTAGTCTACTGCGATTTTATAAAACAGTGGGGGAAAAAAAAGCAATATTTGACTTGACAGCAACCTTCCTTTTTAAATTAGACTTAATTCGAGATCCCACATGTATTATTGTTTTGTTTTTCCTGTTCATCCCCACTGATAAACTAACAGCTCAATAGAGAATGTGATGGCTCAATACGAAAATATTTTCTAAAGCCGACTGTGGTGTTATATCACAATATCAACACGTAAAAAAAGTAAATGCATAAGCATGGCTGACCTCAATGTGCAAGACGTGAGTGGAACACACAGTGGATTACAATGTCTATATGCATTCGGCACCATGTATACACAGTCCATTTCAGCACGTATGAAACCTGCACTGACACCAACCATGGAAAACATTCAGCCTAATTGGATCACGTAAGGGGGTTACGTGTTCACGCTACATCAAGACACATACAACTTTTGAATTAGAAACGCTTGGAATTTTCAAACCAATTGCAGAGGATGGTATTTTCATGAAGGAAGCTGTGTGGCACATGTATGTATTTCTGCTAAACCCACTCTGTATGTGGATGTGTGAAGGCAGTGGATAACTGCAAAAGTAAAACCGTGCTACTACATTATTGAAATGGATTAGCTCAACATTTGTTTTCGTTTTCTGCCGTTTGCATTTGGTGCTTTTCTGTGGATGAGAGAAAGACACAAGGCTGCTGGGGCGGAAGGAGTTCTCTCTGAACACGTGCTTGAGGATAGTAGACTGGTGAGGGCCAGTGGCTGTAGACTCAAAAAACACCAAAACCATAATCCCCACTTTAACAACTTCAGCTTGGACATCAAAATGTCCAGTCAAAACGACTATAGTGTCTCTGTGTCTGAGATATGCTAACTCTTCTTCCTCACTATGACTTTGGAATCATTGTAGTTTGGAGCAGTAGACCAGACTGCAATGGTCTAAGAATGGTTAAGCAGAGTCTAAACTGAATGATATGAACAATAGAGAATGACGAACTGGATTTCTTTATTCATTAGCCATCACCTTTCTGTTTGTCTCACCTGAGCAAGTAAACGGAGAGGATGGTGACAGACAGCAGGAAGAGGACTGCGTATAGGAAGAGAGTGATGACCACCCCTGCTGCACCTGATTGGCCAGTTCGATGGAAGTGCCAGTAGAGCTTGGCTGCATCACCCACTGGCGTGTCGGGGCTGTAGCTGAGACGCTGAGGAGGCCGAGATTCGATTGAAAGAGGACGTAAACACAAAAAAGTTTTGAGAATGTGGAAAATATGACATTATCAAAAGAAGACCACATGATGGCTCAAAAAAATATTGTTTAACATATTGTTCAGCTGGTGTTGTTTTCCCTCTTGAACAAATGTGAGTAGCACAAAATACTAGTGATTAGGTCAGATACAAGGATTACAATACTATTTAACTATGATTTGACCTCCTGTGAGAGAATTCACAACTGAATCATTAAAATCATCTAAAAAAAAAAAAATCAAACCCACTGACAGAAAAGACACCCAACTATCCTTGCATATTTTATTATTCTCATCCTCTCCCAACCCCACTTTTTTGTTATCTAAAGTCACTTTGCAAAGATAAAGTGAACTCCTATTTAAAGTGCACAAGTGTCCAAGCTATTTTTAAGTGACTTACCCCAAGGACGGCGTCCACTGCAAAGACTGCCAGAGGGTCGAGGACTGTCCACACTCCCTGAGCCATGATAAACTTTGACGTGAAGGAAGGGAGTGAGCCAAATATCTGTTGACAGCCCCATCTGATCAGAACCAGCAGGAACGTTAATGTGTTCAAGGTCAGGGGACCCACCACCAGCATCGCCATCTCCTCCCAGATGTGGAGCAAGGAACTCTGGTATATGAGCTCCACCGTATGTGTGTGGAACTCGAACCTGGCAGGAGAGGAAACGGAGGCGGGTGATGTGCACATGTGTAGACTGTATGCAAATTGTGTGCATGTGTCGATGTGAATGAGGTATATCTTTGTTTGTGATGCCTAACAGCTCAAGGGCAACTTGTTCCAGCAATCCACACACAATGTGATATTATATTAAGTTGAGTCAATCATTTTTAATTAGAATGATGACAAATAACATGATAATCGGCTGTTTTACTAGTTTGTGTTGCCCTAATTATTTACATGTGGTATGGATTACAAGGGAAATGTCCTCTTTTAATAATCTATAGGTCTAGTATATTAATCTAGATATATGCCAAAATCAATAGATGCTACAAGTAATTGGATCAACACCTGTGCCTTTACATGATGGAGGTTTCCCCAACCCCCTATTGTAAGTGAGACTCCCCATTCACATCAAGGCTCATGAGTTTCTTAATCTTGCCATCAGTCAGAAGGAGGTAAAGCTAGTGGAGGGAGAGCAAAGGTCCAGTTTTTGCTCATTTATTTCCATCTGATTTGCTTCAAGAGTCAAGCATCTCTCAGATTCTGTCCATTAAGCTGACATTAGAGGTCTGCTGGTGTTTTATCTGAGGCAACTTACATATTCAATCCTCCAAAAGTTCTGCTAGAGATCAGAGATGATCTCACCCAGTGACCGACAAAAGACAAAAAGAGTTTAAAGGGATCATTATTTTCATATTTGTATTTTAGGGGCCCTTCGAGGAAAAATCTTTATATGACTTAGCGTTCAGAATCCACATTATTTTTCTACTACTGGTCATTTCAGTAGCCTCTTTTTGAGCACTCTCTGAACTTGTCAGTTTTAACAAGACTTGTGATGTTTGCAGATAATTAATTCAAAAGAACAAATCTTTTGGGTGAACAAACTGAATCATCCGTTCATTTTTGCTTACAGTGAGACATCAGCGAAAGATTTTGGGATCCATAGTAAAGTAGTAAACAGTGCAATGTGTTTCTGTGCTTTTGTGTTACACTAACTGAACGATTAGTTACGTCACACTGATCCCGCCATTATTAAGCAGCAATGGCAGAATCTATGAACACAAGACAGAATCCAAATGCAGATTCTGGATGAGTGAATTAACTTTTGAATAAGCAAAGCAGAGCAGCAGTCGCAGTATGGATTTGCCGTTGAGGCCACTGCAGGGGCCAGTGGACAATGAGCAGCAAAATGAAGCTGGGATCTCAGGGGAGTGGCAGGAGGACTGCGCAGAAAGCCTGTGGAGAGAACAGAGAGGGAGGAAGAAACCTTTGGTGAAAGGCACAACGCTAGTGAGGGCAGTGATGAGAGCGTTGCATGAGCAGGGGTGAAAGTGGGATCTCAAATATGGCCAGCAGCAAAGGCAGAATCTCCTGAAGAAGGCCGAGAGTGAAGGGGATCCCTCAGAGGTGAAACAGGAGGCCAGGGTGAAGGGGCCACACCGGAGACAACAAAGACTGGAATTAAAAACATAACGGACACAATAAAGAAATCTATTTGATAATTCAGCAGGAAATACTAACTATGAGTTCAGATCATGGCCAGATGGTGGGAAAACTGGTCTTAAAAAAATAACTTTTTCTCCTGAAAAGTTCACTAAAATCAAAGAATCTACAGCTGCTGTGGCTGTTGCCAACATCTCAAAGAATAACTTGCTTACTATGTTTTTAAAATTTGTTGAAATGCTTAGCAGTGCAGGAAGGGGCGCATGTTTTCTGACGTGGAGCCCGCTGCTTGTCTAATTTCAGTTTAAGAGCCAGTAGGCACAGCAGAGACCAGATTTATGTGCACGCGTTTTTTAAAACATATATACTTCCCTGCTAATGTTTTTTTTTCCATAGATTTAAGAACTTACACTTGAATTAGCTTGACGAAATGAATCTCATTCTCATCAAGAACGACATACATACGTCATTATTTCATTGATACTACATCTTGATATAATGAGATGAAACTGTTCAATTTAAAAAAAAAAAAAAATAAAAAATCAACAAAATTTCTGGCATTGGCAGCATTCTTCTCAAACAGTAAAGCAACAGTGTATCTTCAAATGTCATATTGCAGTGAAATTTGTGCAGTGGTTAGGGAATGTGATTCACAATCTATGAAATAAATTATAAACTATTCAAAGATTATTATAAAATTCTTATTATTCCTCACAGGAAAATAACTAACATGGTGAATAGCATCTATTTTCTATTAGACTCAGCTGCAAATGAGCCATTTTGCATTTTTCATTTTTTTTTGCATATTTATTCAGATGACATTAACTTTAATTAAGCACAATTTTGACAAAATGTGCTTTTAGGCTTATTTAGACTGACAAATTAATACCTTTATTTGTGGAAAAAAAAAAAAAAGCCCAAAGCAAAACAGAACAGCAAAGACCCAAAAAAGTTTTCTCAGGTCCTTAGATTACCGAAACAGCATTAGGGCCAGAGACTGTTTTGCTCCTCGGCTCTCTTTGCTGTCTGCTGATGTCCAAGGGTGGCTTATGGGGAAGAGTTAAAGACTGAGATAGAGAGATTAAAAAAAAAAAAAGAGTGAAATAAAGACAAGAGGGGAGGGACACACACACTAGCCACTCTCTGTCACTTGGTTTCTCTCTCTCTCTCTCTCTCTCTCTCTCTCATTGGTCACCACCAGCTCTGGGCATTGCATGGACAGAGAAATGCTCGGAGGGAGAGCAGCAGATTCAGACATGTGGAAGTTGTCATCGGATGTTGACCCCCTCTGTTTTCGTATTTTCTTTTTTTTTTTTTTTTTTTTACCTCTTATCCACCCCCTCAGTCCATCTTCTTTTTGTTCAGCCAGTTTTTTCCCCCCCTCTGCCATCCTCTATCACTTTCCATGATTTAATGTGTGATGTTTGCACCCCACATGTTATTGTAATAAAATCCTGTCTCTATGCATGTTTGCAGCCAGCTCTTTTTATAGTGATGAATTAAATCAGCACCATATGCTATGCTGCAGAGTGTTTTAACAGTTCTGTGGTATTTTATTACTATTTATTGTCAATGTTGTGTACCAAATAATCACAATAAATTCCTTCCAAATAATGTAGCCTTTTAGGGCTTTCGGCCGTGTGATGAAATCAACAAAATCCTCCAACAATGGTTTTGTTTAATATTGAGCAAGTCTAGTTAAAATGTTAATGGGGGGATTCCAAACCGATGATTTGGGCGTATCCTGTGTGTGTGTGTGTCTCTGTTTGTATTTACTGCACATCCTCACTCTCTCCCCTGTTTCTTACCCCTTGAGCTTGCATGCATGTCTGTTGAGTTGTGGGTGTATCTGCATCATTTGCCTCTATGCTCCAGCAGAGTGTGTACTGTATATATCGGTCTTCTATGTCAGCATCCATGTGTGCGCTCGACACGTCTATGCAGCTCTGTACTGTATGCGTCTGTGTGTGGATATCCACGTGCTCCTCCCAACCTGTATGTATGTATGTGTGTCTGTGTGTGTATGCACGTATGGGGCGATATCAAAGGAAGCAAACTCACTTGTTGACAGGAACTGCTATGGCCTGGAGGTAGAGCCACTGGCTGCAGTAATGCAGGTAGAGCCTCACAAACCACATCAAAGCCATCAGCAGCATAATGAGGCTGAGCCGCCAAACACAGCCACGCCAGCTAGCATGCCGCTGTTGTTGTTGCCCCAGCAACGGCAGGCCCAGGTCGGATGGCAGCATGCGCAGGGCCAGACGAGCTCGGTCAGACAAGCGCGAGGGGCTGGGTCTAGGTCCTTTCAGCGCTGATCTGTTTTTAGACACAACAGACGTGACAAACGAAAAGCTTATGATTTCCTTTTTCTTCAACTGTAATCAACAATGTCATTTAAAAAAAAAAATACACTACAGAGAATATGATATACAAACAGCTCCTGTGTGCAACTGCGCCAGTACATCAGTTGTATAATTATTATTGTTGCCAGTAAGTTCACCTCAACAGGTTCATATTCATATATGAGTTTCTAGAAAGTTGCTATACAAGATGTAATGACCTAAAGATTTACAGTGTGAGCTCGCCCTTTTCTTTGCATCAGTATTCAAATTCATTTTTACCAGTCAGATGTGTGTAGTAAACATTAAAGGTAGGGAAATGTAGTATTCAAATCGACACACATTCAGACATGTACACAAATAAATTCACACACACACACACACACACACACAGAAAGGAATCCCTTCCAGCAGTGCTCAGCTTCCCTCTGCACCTCTGCCTCTTCTGTGCCGCCCTTTGTCAGGCCTTCTCAACTATTCCCTTTCATATAGAGGGCACAGATGGAGCAGTGGAGGCGAGAGAGAGGAGAGGAGAGGAGAGTGGGAAAGAATCTGTAATATCCCAAATAAAACTTTTTCCATAACACAAACATGAATGTAAAGTGTTACACAATGTGCAAAGTAAATTAGCGTGTACACTTGCAGGGTGCATATGTTGTAGCTTGATGTTGCTGAGCCCCTATCCTCCACCTGCCTTGATTAGACCAAGGCTAAAATATGCGTATACCATACAGCTATGGTTAGCATTATAGAGTTTGACTTCAGGCCTTTGCCTGTGGACATCCCTGTGTCTTCCCACTGTGTCCCACAGCACAGTTGCAATTCACTTTGTAGTGTGTATCTAGGGGAAATAGTACCTTGCCTAAAGAAAAAGACAAAAACTGAATTTGTTGTATTGCTTTCTCGAGCTCTCTACAAATAATTAAGCAAGACTTACATCAAACACTAACATTACACAATTCTCTTTTCTGTCTGAGCTTGTGTTGCTGTTGAAATATGATTAGTCACACAGTTCCATCTAAAACAAAAATGATGATAATAATTGCTCTCCCCGTGTGGTTGGCACAGTCTCTGAAGTGTTAAACATTATTTTTACTGTCTTAAGTTTCTTGCTTGTACACATGGTACAAATGTAAGAGAACCCAAAAAGGCCCTCAGAACATAGTTTGGACTGACAAACCTTCTTAGCTTGGCGGTGGTCCGTTCTGTGGTTAAAATTTTAAAATACAGCAAATGTATGTGAGGTCAGTGAGACATAAAAGATAATATAGGTTAGGGTGATACAGGGAGAATCACATTATGTCTATTTTCTTTCTGTCTCTACACATTAAATCATGGGAAAGCACTGTTTGCTGTTGTTTGTGCATGTGCTATTATGAATGTTGCTTTAAAAAAGTAGGATATAAAAAAAAAAATAAAAAAAAATCTGAATCTTCAGAACAAATATCCGAAAAAGTTACATTTGACTCATAAAACTGATGTAAAGAAATTCAGTTTATTGCAAGTGTCACGTGAAGGGACAGATGATAACGCACAACTAAATGTGTTCCTGCTACTCTTTTATAATCGGGACAAAGGCACTTCCATGCTATCCCGAGCTTTATCACGACTTTATGCATTGTGTGGTATAAAACTGCTTTCCACATGTCTGCAAAAGTGGAATTACAGAGTAGACAAAAAAGCAGTGTGTCACAGACACAGGCAAGATGCTACCCTGTCAAGTGGCATTAAAAGAAAATAGCAAATGCAACCTGACGCCCATCTCTCATATAATGAAGATATTGATGATGCATGAAAGAGGAGTATTTTTATCTGCACGTGGTGGCCTGTTCCGATGTACACTGGTAACATGATGTGAAATCTGTTATCAACACTGAATTGATTTCATTATGGCACCTCCACTTACAAAAGTACAATACAGAAAATGAGGGAAAGATAGGGGGGCGGAGGTGTGGGTTTTTTTTTTTTTTTTTTTATCTTGGAGCAAAAAAGGATGTTTCATTCCAATATCACAGCTTGTCCCTTGAACGACTGATAGCATGTGGCGTAGCAGCCCAGAGATGAAACTAACCATTTCAACAGGCATGCACTGGCACATAATACTATATTTTAATTGTAGTTCATATGATTCTGTGAAATCCAGGCCAGAAGCTGTTTTCTTATTATCTTAGTTCTGATATGTTTGTTGTTCATTCCCGTGTCATCAAAGCACATTGCAAAAGGACACATCATCCTCTCCAAACCTTGCCAGAGTGTGCCAAAGCCTGTAAATCAGATTTAACTAGCGCGTATCTGTCAAGGACTGGAACAAGAACCATCTCTTGGACTGTTTTTCCCAGACTGCCCTGAAATGTTGTACGCCCTGACAACAAATGGGAAGCACGCTTTTAAAAATAGCACCAAGTGAAGAACAAGTGCAGTATTAAACCTTTAAGACAGCATAGGTAATGAGAGCACAGTTGGATGTTACATTTTAAATAGCTGATTTATAGGCGAGCGAAGGTAACCCTCAGAATCCCTCCACAGAGCCCTGATGGCTTAAACCCTCCAGTGTGAGGGCCACTGCGAGGCCACTTAAAGTATTGGACTTATCCCGTTATTCAGAGGATTATTTCTGTCACTTTCTTATTTAGGCCACCGGCATTGTTTATAATTGTTCCAAAACCACACATATTTTCTCACATAGTCGAAGAATGGCTTGCTGTTGGGGACATAGAGAAAGAAAAAAAAAAATACACTGTGAAAATAGACTTAAAAGATTGACGGATAACATGATTGTTCTCTTAGTGGCCCAGATGCACAGCGTTCTGGTGATTATGCAAGTGTGATTATCTTAGGTGTCAAGAGATAAGACGGAAGATACCACAATCTTTGCTTATATTTCGGTTTTGAAGAATGCTGATTATGCATTTGTTGTGGATCATGCAGTATTTGTCATCTGTCTTCTGTCGGATATACAATCATTTCGTCTCTGAGAAGTTTTGCAGGCATGCGCAAAAAAAGCACTTTAGGTGAAACTTAGTTTGTAACCTGTAGACAAGTGCACATGTGAATATCAAACACTGCATGTCATGAAAAACTTCCATCCATTCATTCATTCATCTCCGTACTGTAGCCAATCACAGCTCACACTGGGTGAGGGCGGGGTCACCCTGGACAGGTCACCAGTCCATCACAGGGCCAACACACAGAGACCAACAACCACTCACACTCACACTAATAGCTACGGACAATTTAGAGTCACCAGTTAACCAAAACATGCATGTCTTTGGACGGTGGGAGGCACGGCATGGGAAGAACACACAAACTCTGCACAGAAAAGCCCCAGGCAGGGGACCGAACCCGCAACCTTGTTGTTATGGGGCAACAGCGCTAACCACTATGCCGCTGTGCTGCACACTTATCTCCATCTGCAAAGTTATTTCTCTAAACTCAATACAAGTTTTAGCTTTACTGTACAAAACAATGGGTGTTTGTGTTAAAGACATACGTGCCAACTGGCAAATCATTTTACAATGTTGCGCAATATGTGCGAAGAAGTGTGATATTCTCATTAATAGTCTATGGAGTCAATCCAAAGGCGGCACCCGGTTAGCCAGTGAAGCAGACACCTTTGTCAAAGCAACGAGATGTGCTACAATAATACATTATCTAAACACACAAACAACCAGATGTGTTTACATACACACAGTGTATGGCCTTCATTGCCCAATCCAATAGTTCACCACTTCCGGGGTCTTGAGCTGTTGCAGTTATAACTGTGTGTGTGTTTGGATCATTTTTAACTTTCACATTCATCGCTCCGACTGCATTCACGGAGATGAGATATAATGTGAACCCCTGAATAGGGACAGTGCATGTGTGTATTAACTGTGTCACACAGCACGTCACGCTGCGGCCATTTCAAGGGTAGAAACATTAGGTTTTACCTGCCTACTTACTGCATTTGACATAAAAGCACACGTGCTTACACAATAGGCAGAGCTTTGCACAGGTGGGGCAAATATAATACAGGAAGCTATGAAAGCTCACAAAGTGGAAATCACACACACACAAAATAAATAAATAAATAATAAAAACCCTGCTCCCAAAAGATATATTAAATGATAATCAGTGGTTACTAAACCGGTATCAATTTCCAAAGCATCCTGAATGTGCATGCATAAAAACAAGTTGAACAGAGCTGCATTTTATGCCTACAAGGCTTTTAGATAATTAAATCATTTTATATCATCTTGTGAGAAGTTTTATTTATACTGAAAAAACCTCACAAAAGAAAGTGAAAAAAATTACCTCAGTTTCAACTTATTGTGCTCTCCGCTTTGCTTTCACTCAGTTTTTCATGATTATATTTGTTCCAAGAACAATAATATTGTCATTTATGGGATTTATAAGCACTGTTTTTCTACAGAGACCCCAGCAAAGAAAGAATATACGTAAATGGGTTTTATTGTCAAAATGGGAGCACAGTGGCAGGTATTTGGGGTGTAGTTAACAGGAAATTATGGAATTGTGATTCAGCTGCAGAGCTGGAGTCCATCATCTTGTGAATAAAGTAGTATAACAACGCACAACTAAATTATCAGAATTATTTGCTGACAGGGAGTTGAGGAGAGCGTAATCAGAAGCAGTGAAAAAAAAAAAAAAAACGTTCCACTTAATTAGGAATCCATGTTTTACTAATAGTTGGCTGCGCATTTTTACGATGCAAGAGAGGTTCTCACTAACAGGCAGGAATAAGAGGGCCATGGAATAGGCCGCAAGTGGCTTGGGCTGATGATCAGCTAGCTCTGCGTGAGATGCAGCGCTTGTAAATAATCGCAACCTGATAGAAATGGAGGAATGATTATATAGCGAGCTGCAGATTACTAGAAAGCGTTGTAAGCAGGATGTGGGACATTTTATGAAACCAGGTTTCACAGTTAGAGCCGTAAACTTTTCAGGATGACATTCCAAGATAATGACCATTGAATTGATCAGTACCAATGGTAAAACTAATACGATCAACTCACATACGGAAAAAAAAAAACAAAACAAAACAAAACAAACACCTAATAATATAACAACAACAACCAAGTCCTTAAGTTGGAACATCAACATGTTAACTAGTGTTCGTTTTTTTTCTATTAAACAAGACCAAGATGTTTATTTGTGAGCATTAGTATTGTTAGTAGAGCTTTAGAGGTTAACCACCTGCTATCTTAACTACCTAATTATTGCTTTAATGGAGCATAAATATGTGACTTTTTATTTTATTTTATAGGAATATGCTGATTTTCCATCCTGTTTCTGAGGATGTTTAAGTTGGCATAGACAGTCACGATAACAAAATTCAAAGATTTGCCCATTCTGATGTCATACCTAATATGTGAATGAACTTTCTTCCACATATTTTTGCTCAGGGCAGCCCTCTAGAGCTTCCGTCCAAACAGCCATTCAAGATCACTTTTCACTTCAGCTTTGCACTGGCCAAAAAAAAAAAAAAAAAAAAAAAAAAAAATCCCTCCTGCCAAAATGTGTTTTGGAGTCCTCACACACCTTGGAATAGTTTAGATGTACACATGAGGTAGCCGTTTCACTGCTGTGCAACATGTGGTGTTTTTATGGAGCGCCTGACTTAGCACAAGAGGGGATTAAAACATGGAAATGGCAGGACCCTTGGTGCACTATAAACTAGGGTGGAAACATTTCAAATGCAGATGCACCTGGGATCAGCAAACACACAGAGGCTTCCTACACACTCATTACTCCAACTACCACTGTAGTTCATAACAATAAAGAACAGGTTGATTTTTCTCTCCATAAACTTTTACCAGAACGTAAGAAATTACACACCATAATGTGCAAGTGAACTTATAATAAAGTGAATATTTAATGCAGGACAAATAATACATGTTCTAAGGCAATCTATCCATTCATCAATTTGGGTGAGGCGTAGAGGGAAGAGTGCTGCAGAGGCTGAGCGCGGGCCTCCAGAGAGTTGCATCAGTATTTAAATGGATTTCACTTCTCTGACCTTGCCTCATCACTGCAGGACATTGTCACCAGAGAGATAGAGACACAGGGAGAATGAGTAAAGGATAGAGAGAGGAAGATGGAGAAAATTAGAGGCAGAGAAAGTGAGATAAAGACAGAATTAACAGGAGAGACTGAGAGGGAGAGAGGGAATAATTATGAGCCACAGAGACCAACAGTGGGTTATACGTTTGTGTGTACGTAGAGAGCAAGTGATGGACAAAGGAAAAAGGAAAAATAAAGAAAGAAAGAAATTACAGTGTTTTTTTTTCCTGGCTAGCCCGAAATAGCATCCAATGTCATATAGCAGCTCTGGTCGTCAGACTCCATTGTTTAAGCAACCACTGTGTTCACTTGTTTCTTTGGCTTTCCCTCTGAATTTGAACCACATATCATGAACATATTCTAACTTTTATCATGCTCACTCAGTATACTCGTCCTTCATGCTCATGGAAGCAATAATAAACATCTACATAATGTGCTATGGAGATGTTTGGTTAGGTTTAAGAAAAGATTTTGGCTTGGGTTAAAATGAGTGCATCCTTCAGGTTACCGTCACGATCATGGTTACAATAATAAAAATGGGGTGCTGATGACATCTTACTGATGTATACACACATATCACAATGCTGATTACTTTGATATATATACCTTTTGTCAGTTATATTATTAGAGCTGTCTGTAAGTGATGTTTTCCTAAAAGTTCATGTTTATTTTCACAGGGCACAGTGCATTAGTGAATGTTTGTACTACACTCTGTTCGCTAATGTGTCTGTTCAATGCACTTTTAAATTCTTGGGAAATTGCTTGTTGACTTTTGCCATCTTTTTTTTTTTTAGATGTTCCTGTCGGGGTGAACACAGATGAAAAGGAAAGAGTGCGAGGGAAGCATCACCTCTGGTGGCCTAGCTCTCTCTCCCTCCCTCTCTCTCTACACGCACACAAACACACGCAATGAAATGTGCACAAATAACACGCAATCACTCGTACAGTCTCACACATAGTTCATGTAAATTTTCCAAGCACCGCCCTCCCCCTGTCCCTTCTCTCTCTCTTTCTCTCTCTGTCTTACAGGACGTAAGGGTGGGAAACACATTCATTTGACCCAGACCACCAATGGGACCGCAGTCAGCTCTGACTGACACTCACATCACTGCAGATTAACCAGTCATATTGCAATGTTAGCCTGTCAGGGAGCTGACAGCTCTGATTTCCATAAAGGAAGCAACACGTTGATTGTGTATGTGTGTGTCTGCGAGATCCGAAGTGATCCAGGGTGCGTCTGGCCGCACAAAACCCTAACATGTGCGTTCGGTTGCGGTAGCCAGGGGCCCCTCTTTCACACATGCACGCATTTGTACATGCACTCCTGCAGACACATTCCTGCTCCCTCAGAACAGGAAAGAGCTCTGGAAAGCGCTGGAGACCCAGGGGTGACCAGCACATCTCCACCCACCTCTCCTACCAGCATTACATCAGAATTGATTGACCCTTGCACTGAGTTGTGATTCGAAGCCACAGTATGCAGGGGATTGACAGCCGGGAACTAGCTGTTATTTCAGGTGGTGTTCTCTTTTTCTCTTCATTTTCTTTCTCCAGGCCTGTCCTTCTTTATCTCCATGACAGTTAACAGTTCATCTTTAACAAAAGGACGGCAACGCAGCGTGCATTCATGTAACTAGTCCTGTAGACCTGTGATTCGCCCTGAGAAATAATACCGCACATCTTACTGCTGATAGCACAGTGGAGCATGTATACAGAAGGAAACAGATGGAGGGCACAGAAAGACAGACAGAGACACATAGTGAGTGAGTGCCATGATAGGCTTGGATGGGGGAAACGGCTGCAAGGGAACGTTGGTCCCCAACGAGGCGAGCTAACTGGGGGAAATTAGGTCAGTGTGTTCCCTCTGACTCCACAGCAAGAAGAACGGGTTGTGCATGTGTATTTATGTGTGTGTGTGTGTGTTTTGCACCAATGCACCTACCTTGTTACTGCTCTACTACTATAACACACACACACACACACACACACACACACACAGTGCGGGCTTGCACTGTGTTTGTGTGTGTGTTTGTTTCACAGACCACAGGTTGGCATGTAAACAAATATGCTGTCAAAATTTTGGCCTGATCCAAATGCAGGTGACAATTACTCCCACAACGCTTACTTTTAAACGGTTTTGTTGACTAGCCCTGAACCCCGAAAGCTGAAACTGTATTTATTTTGATTCATCGCTCTTCTAATTGAAACAGAAAACTAGGATGTAACTAATCATAACATCATAATCGGTAACAAAATAGTTCTGAATATGAAACAAATGAATAAAGGTTAAGTGACATTTATCCCCAAATGGCCGTATAGTCTTTTGGAAGGAAAGCTTTGGGGACAGATGGAGTCAGTTCGACAGTCATTTGGCCTCTGGAGGATGAGTTTGCTCTTCTCTTTTACCTCCTGCACAGCTTTGTCTTTACTATGTTGCACTCTTCACGTCTCCTGATCAGGACAAGTCACACATACTATAATTGATATGAGATTTAGGGGGTATATTTCAATGTAATTAGAATCTTGATAATTGGACTAATTAGATCTAATTGCTATGTGAGAATGACTTTGATTAAAACAGGTTTCTCTCTTCAAAACCAGAGAAGGGAAAAAAAAAAAAAAAAAAAAAAAAAAAAAAACTTGGGTGACATTGATGCGACACAATGCAAAGGCTAACTGACAATAATCATAGATGTGTGAAAACTCAAACGGCATTTGTGTACAGGGGCGAGATGTTTTCCTCAAAACAAACCAGGGATGAATCGCCAATGTTTGCTATGGTTGTAGATGAATTATTGCTCCAAGATTAAATGCAAGTTAGCAACTGTAACTTGTCCCTGTTCGTAGTGTAAAGTACCCTCTTTAGTGTAAAACTCACACAGTCTGAGTCTGTTTACTTTTGCTAGAAGTTGTTGCCACACCATCCATAAGCATTAAATTGGCCCTATCAAATTACAACAGCCGTATTGAATCAGGTGCTTTGATTCTGCTCAGTGCTATTCTGTGAGAAAAAAAAGGTGGTTAAGATTACACAGACTTCAAAAAAAGCTGGAAGAGTCTTTCATGCATGTTCAAACAGACAGCAGCAGCACAGGAACTCTGCTCAAAAGAAGAAGAGTCGTTCCTGGCTCGTTTCCACGGTCTTTTTTTTATTGAATTGACTCAACGTTGTCAATACTTGCAGTAAAAGGTGTGCTGTGTTGTCTTTGAAATTGGAATTTATGGTTTAAAGTTATTATGATACCATATGCTATGTAGCCTCCCTTTTGTTTTGTTTTTTTCTTGGGGTGCAAATGTTCCTCTTTTGAGGATATCAAGGAGAAAATTAAATAATATAAACCACAAAATCAATTCCCTAACTCAGGGAAAGCAGAGCTGAACGGATCCTGGGCTGTGTCAATAAAAAAAAAAAAATCTTAAATATTCGCCAACAGCCATATAAATCCAGTATACTGGAAACTCCTGAACAATGTTTTTAAAAGCTCCCAGTAGTTGATTTGCTTTCTCATTCTAATAGTTCTTAAGATTTGAGGCGGTCATCTTTTGTCTTTGGATGCTGGGGATGCATTCACAATATATGGTGCACATTTTCTGCGTGACTAATATCAGATGCATTCATGTAAAATATTAGCCACAACCCAGATAACATAACAGCAGTTTGATGACTTAGCATCAGGTCGTCACACATTTGGATGTCATACCTGCTGCCACAGCATGTAACTGTGATCTGTAAGTGTGTATTGTGTGGAGAAAGATATTTATTGTTTCTAAAAGTATGAGCAGATAATAAGGAAATGTTATTCAACGGACTGTGACATGCTGTAAAGGAACGCATTGTGTAAAGACTTTTTTTAGTGACTCTCTGACTGTCCTAACTAAATCTCACAGTGTCCAGGTGTTTGCTTCACAGCGCATGGGGAATCTCATTCGCACATTTGTGTCGTGCTATACAAATCTCAGAGAGCTCAATCTCTTAAGGCTCAATAGATGGCAGTAATATCCCCCAATCACTGCGGTTGGAATAGTCATCCCACAGTAAGTGCATGTACACAGAGACGCACATGCACACACATGCACCGAGTGAAGACAGGACACGTGCACGGCTGCATTTGACACACATATGCAGACAAAAACAGAATGCGAAAATGCCAGGAGAGGAACTGGAGACATCATGACAGTAAATAAAATTTAAAGAAATGTGTCAACGATCCCCTTTGTCTACATCGCTGTCAGTCTTCAGGTAACAATACAGAGAAGCCCGGACTAAGTCAAACAGCAGGGCGAGGACATGACTTCCACACTGCAGCTTTAGCTTCATCGTGACTGTGGCTTTCAAATGATTTTATTTCTGATTAGGTGAGAGAAAAAGCGCAGCCTTTAGCACAGAGATACTGAAATGTATGTGCTTGTAAAGATGAAATCAATAGCAGCAGCCGCTTCACAAGGCATCAGGGAACAGCCAGCCACTCCAACTCAGTGCAATCCTTACCTATAACTGACAGAAATGTCTCATCTCACAGAACCCGGCGACTGCTCAGAGGTAAAAAGCGGCACTATGAATAATCGTGAAACCCATTTAATTGTGTCTCTTTGTGCGCAGCCTGCATGGGTTTTGTGTTCGTTTTGTATTCACTCTCCCTCAAGATAGTCCCTGTGTCGTCATTTATTGGCAGGATACGCTGGTAATCATTTGAATTCCCCAAGTATGTTCAGAAGATGTCAGGGAGTAGTCTCTGATCTTGTTTAATATGTGACCAGCAGCTATAAATTACCAACTCCCAGAAATGAGGAAACATGGGTTCTTTTAAGTCTCCGGGGAGACCTCTCTTTCTGTCTGTCTCACACACATAGACTCCCTCTCTGTACTCCCCACCAACACACACACACAGACACAGACAGACACACTAACACCCGCCCCAAGTGTAGAAGTGTGTGTGGCAGTTCCCTCCCCTTCATTTAGTTGATGTTCAAATAAAAACAAATACCTGTGACTTTTTTTTTTTTTTTTGTCGAAATAAGCAATTTTGCTTTCAGCCTATTTTGATGTTCCATGGGGCAGACAGTGCTGCACCTTGTTGCTTTTAACAAATTTGTGGCCCGAGTGCTCTGCTCTTCCTGCTTTGTTTGTATTTCATATATTCCAGTTTTCTCATTAAAATCAAATGCTGCAAGCCAAGATGAAGAATTTCTTTCTTTTCTTTTTTTAAACACTCCTTTGTTGCATTTAGTTTTGCTGAGTAGTCAGAAGCAGCTAAACTATGGCATAGTGGCATGGGGTTAAACAATGATGGATGCGGCTTCATATAAAATACTGTTATACAACACAAATTAGTATGATTAAGAATGATTGTTTTGTCTTAGAGCCATGAACCACAAAATTTTTTACTTAATGTATATATCTTTTTTTGATAATTGAGTCCTGTTGATGAATCAACAAAAGGTAGGCTGTGACTTTTCTTAACAAAAAGAAAAAAAAAAAATTTTCATAATTGGACTTCATTTTTTCCTGGACAGACTAGGACATGTGGCTCTGGAAACTTTGCTTGTGACTTTTTATATGAACAAATGGATATTAAGGTACATATGATTGAAGCTGTATCAGATTCAAACTGTGTTTTTGTTTCGATTTCCCTTGAAAGATGTGCAACTATTGCTTGTATACAAGGCATGTTCTCAGCACATATTGCTGTCAGTGGTTGTCTGGTTAAGGCCGTGCACATCCCCGTCTGCAGAGCACAGTTACCAGTTGTCACCCACTTTTTCTTTTTTTTTCTTTTTTTCTTTCTTTCACGTTTGAATTTTGAAAGGCTGAGGCAGGATAATGAGTGGTGAGACTTACTGTAGGGAGAATGTATACTCCTCCAGCTCCTCTGTGGAGAGGTTCTCCATTGAAGGCTGCATCTTCTGTTTGTCTGCCTGCCGAGGCGGTGCGCTGCTGCTGCTCATGCTGGGGCCGCAGCTATTTGTCTTCTTGATTGGCTTCTTCTGTGAGGAGCAGAAATCGGGGAGAACACATACGGATGTCATTTGTAATCAAAGCAGGAAACAGGCCTCTGAATTTATCTTGGGGGATGCACATGGTGACAGTGACAGTGTGCGTGGCACTTTGGAGCCTCTCCTATATCTCAACCGCGCCTCAATTGACACGAGACAAGAATGACGGCAAAATCGCATACGGCACGCCATCATTCAAGCTGAGTTCATTTGGGAAATGTGTGTACAGTGACAGTGGTGTTGAATATGTGATATTTGAGCAGCTGGCACAGGTTTTTTTTTTTTTTTTTTTTTTTCCTTGCAAGTCGTTTACTGTCATCGTTATAAACACAGTCAAATGGAGTTAGGAAGTGGGGTTTTAAATATTTCACCAAGGTACTTGGGAGCAGATATTATTTGTTAAGCCGCCAACATGTTAACGGCTTGCTTTCCCTGGCCCTGTCAGTCCTGCCTGTGTTGCCCTTGGGTGGGCTTAGTGCCTTTCTGCTTGAAGTTGTGAAATACTCACTGATGTATGTTAATGAGATCCACAGTTGGAATTAGCAACCTCTCTCTTTCTCCCAACCCTGTCTCACTCTACCCCTCTCCATTTCCTATTTTTCATCTTTCCCCTCATTCTTTCTCTTTCTCTCCCTCTGAGATAAACTAGGCTCAAGAAGTAGTAAATGGCCAGGGCTCCATAAAGGCTCCATCCATTTTCATAGGGCAATCTTCGCCAAAGCAAGCTTGGATTCCAGAGTGATGATCACAATAAAAAGGTGGAAAGGAGAGGGAAAGAAAGCAGAGAGAGAGGGAAAAAAATGCCTGAGATATATAAACCACAATGTTCTGCGGTGTCTCCCCACAATAAATTTAATGCAATACCTTAAGAGCAGATTCCGTATATAGCTGGATTCCTGCCCTCTGGGCAAAGTGGTCGCCTGGAGAAAATTCATTTTAATTAGGCCTGCACTGCAGGTTGAAGGGTTGAAATCTGATCCCTAGCTCTCCCAGGCTGGGGCAGGTTGAAGATCACTCCACTTAATCATTAGACAACTGGGTTCCACACTATGACATTTGACAGAGTTAGCAAGGTTTTAAACACAGGGCCAAAAGGAGAAGGGAAAAAAATGGTCTACAGAGGCTGCAGAGAAATAAAACCTCATATCAACAAACTCATTTATTTAACAGGTCATCGCTGATTAATGACAGTCTGAAGAGCCTCTTGTACATCAGTAGGAGGAGGTTAGTAAAAATAAAGACTTGGAGGGACAGAGGAGAGACGCAGAATGGGAAGATGTGCGTATGTGTGTGAGCGGCACAGATTTCATGTTGTTCATGAGCTTCTAACTACCTCAACAATAACATCACAACAACAAAAGGCCACAGCAGAGGCACAATGGCAGGGGCGGACCAGGAGGCTGCAATGCCAGATCAGCACACAGAGTAATTTTGCAATTACCACTTCAAAGTATGGCAGGTAACATGCAGGCTTTGATTAATTTAGCTTAAGTCCTCTGTAGCACAGGAAGAGGCGTGCTTAGAGTGACTTGGAGAAAAAAAAAAAAGGGAGGCCTGCTGGCATTGCTGATTTCACAGAATTTGAGCTGCTTTGGCTTGACAAGCAGATCAAAACTGGCTTTGAAGGCTGAAAAATACCTGTTAGTGTGAAATGTATTTTGACAAATCTTAGATAATAAGCCAGGGAGGTGTGTGTAGGGGTGTCGAGAGGGGCGGAAAGGGAAGGCTAGGGGAACGCATTATTTCAAGGGTGGGAGCTCTTCCCCTTAAATCATAATGTTACCTTGTGGTGAATCCCACCCTCTGCTTTCAGCCTGCATGGATCACACTTCTCTCCCGTGTTTCCAGAGATGGCTCCTGAGGAGGAATTCTTTCCTGCAAACGCCCCCCCACAAAAAAAGAGAAGTGATGTACAGTAAGCGTGTGAAAAGGTTTGTGTTTTGTTTTCATTAAGAAATCATATTTAGCATTCATAGCGAGGAACAGTAGTGACTGAGTAATATTTGCATCACAAAAAGTGATTGTTAGTGTGCAGTAGCTAAGACACCGACTACATTTCCACAAAGAAATTATTTAAATAAATTAACATTTTGAATCATGAATATAATTTCAGTCACTGGAATAAAAATTGAAAGGTAGATATTTTATTGATTTAGCAGTGAGGTAAAAATAACAACAAAAAAAGTCCAGTTTTGCCCCCCCCCCCAAAAAAAAAAAACAAAAAAAACCCCAAGAAACAAACAAAAAACTTAAATAACAGTCAGAACAATTCCAGATGAATAACTGTTAGTTGTTTTCAGTGCAGCAAGAAATCAAATAAAATACTCTTTGCATTTCTGAGCACACTGCAAGCGTTGCTTTGGTCTTGTTTTTCTACTCTGAGGCAGGTAGTGAAGATGTTTTGGTGTACTGTCTGGAGACTTGCAAAAGGCAACAAAGGCTCATTTTTGGCTTTGTACAGAAAGAAGTAGGAGTGTTAACATATAGAGCTCCCACTGCTCAGTCATCTCTGTCTCCCCCAATCTCAGAGCTAAATTTCTTCAGCCTCAACTCTCTAATGTATGCAATTAGAAATGATGAAAAAGTGGGAAAAAAGAAATTAAATTCGGTTGTAATACATTTTTCCATTCTTCTCCTCTTTGGAAAATTACTTTTGAAGTTTTTTTTTTCCCCCCATCACAGCCATCTTTTTTCTTTTTTCCTCTCTTCTATCTGTCTCACTCACTTCTCCCCCCCTTTTTTTTTATTTTGCTGTAATTTAAATGGTAAGCCGCCAGATGTGTGTCTCATGCTTGAAGAGTCGGAGATCTGCATTATTTAGCATATTAACATTCACAGAATTTAAAAAAGGGTTCCTGCATTGCCTGGAGGTTGTAATTAAGTAAACCTTAGCTTGATACATGTAAAAATCTCACTGTGTTAAACTTTGTTTCCCCCTGTGGAACAAGTCACATCTATATGATGCATATGGAAACCTCTGCAATGATATAATATTTTTTTCTTGCTGTGGGATTAAATGTATTCGGAATAATAACTTAAATATAGGCAAGATGCCAGAAAAAGTTCATTTTAAATGGCAGGATGAGTCTGCTCATTGCTATTATTATAGTCTGAAATCAGATTTCATCCTAACACAGATGTGATTTTTAAATCACTACTCAGATTGTTAACATTTGCATTTTGCTATTCTCAATATAAAAAAAAAAAATAAATAAATAAATAAAAATCTGCATTTTTGAGATATTACATAACTGTGCAATTTGTTCTGTCACGATAAGATCAAAATAATTGCACATATAAAGATACAGTACGTTAAAGATTCACACCCATATATGTATATATAGGCTCTTGTATAGAATATACAAAATGTTCCATCTTGGTCAGTTTTGAACTTGTGTATTCACTTACAAATGAAACATTAAGTAATTTTTTTATTACTAACTTTTATATCATCTGATATCAATATCTTTTTTTTCCATTCAGGTTGTGGTGAATTGATTTTATTTATTTTTTTTTTTACTAAAATTAAAGATAGTAGTACACTATAGAAGACATTTACATTTCAGCAAAGTTCCTGTGTAGACAGCTTGAGACACAGCAAAGCAACTGTTTGCTCACACAAACACACACACACACACACACTAACAACAGCAGCAACAACAACAACAAAAATAACAACAACATAAGAAACTAACAAACATAGACCTACATAAATTAGAATTCAATTTTAAGTTGTACAGCCATAGACAAACACACACACACCACATACACACACACACTTATTACACCAGGCCCCACTTGCTAATGGGCAGGCCGCTATGGAACCAGAATGAGCGCGGAGGCAGCATCGACAGCTTCGACAGCTAAGGGCTACGTCCATGAACTAAGAGCGCTGAAGCTGCCACAACTCCAGCCTCTCCGGGCACTCAAGGCCAACAACAAACTCCTTGTTATCCCCTGTGCTCTGAGCTGTGTGGAGACCAGGACACAGACACACACACACACACACACACACTCTCATCCTGTGCATACACTTCATTGACGCACCCACACACAGAGGGGCATACGAACAAAAATATTAATATTACATACATGTACATGTAGAAAGTGAGTGTGGAGTGTACCTCATGAATGCATAACTCAAAAGCTCCACACACCTATTTTTCTCTTGCTTACTCACAAAAACAGACCGAAGAAGGAGAAAAGCCTGAAGGCTGCAGCGCTGTGGAGATCCTATCACTGTGTTACCAGTGAGATGCAACCGGGCTGAGATGGCGGTTCTTGCTCACCTAGGCCCCTAATTGCCTGATGACTGGTCCAAAGTTCCAGAGGAATCGAAGGTCAGTGACTCATGCATTACCCTCGAGTCCACATCGGGATCTTGTGTTACGGTTGCTATGATACGGTGAGAATTTGGTGTTGTTCAACTCAAGAGCTTATTGTCCTGTAATCCACTGCATTTTAACAGCAGCGCTCCATCCATACTAATGCGTATATATTTGAATGCTGTGTTTTTGCTCTCACTTGTCCAAGTCGGTCGCTGTTGAAAAATCAAATCTGCATTCATCGTATTCAAAGGCTGCTAATAATCACAAAGGAACTGGGAATTTTTTAGTGCGTTTTGGAAGCAGGAAGCCGTCACTTTTGGGTGCATTTGTCCCATACGCTCTGTATTTGTCCACCACGTGTGGTCTTGTTTACAACTCCAACCATAAGGGTTCACATGTGCGTCTTTAAAAAACAGGCTTCAAAGGTTGAAGCTATCCAGTTGGAATCCAGACATTGTTGAATTAATTGGTGAAATGCAGAGTGCAACTGATTGAGAGGGTATGATGTAACATTGTGGTTTGAAACTCTTGATGACTGGGACCAGCCTGGAGGGGATCACATCCTGAAAGTGCAGGGCAGCGCTCCAAAGAAGACATTAGATGAGGAATCCTCGAAATCACCATCTGTGCTCAAGGGGATGGATGTTTCAATGCATTTGTAAAAAGAAAAATAAAATAAATAAATAAATAAATAAACAAAAGAAAAGCAGCTAAATGAAGCAGTCATACAATATGACAGATTCATCCGCGTTCTCGTAAAGATCCACTAAAGGCAATCATGAAACAAGATGCTAATCTAATTAGTCATTTGGGCTCAAACAAACCCAATGTAACTGGATCATTCAGTTAATGTGAAAGGTCACTTAACCCAGTGTGCCTCTAGCTAATCTCCATGTAAAAAATCCAAATGCATGGACGAGTCAGTTCAGGTGATTATTATTATCCAATGGTGTGTTAAACTGAAGCACACAACAGCTGCCCACACAACAGCACACACAGTAATTTCGATTTTTTTCGATCAAAACCTGTCAGTTATTATCTTGGTGTGGGATGTCACGTTTTATTCTGTAATAGACACCTCACCACGCTCTGCGATTTTTCAATGGGGATTAATTAACTTAAGGCCCCAGGAATACAAACTTCAAGTCTCACTGTCAAGCTCTGCTGTATGTACTTTATCGCAATGACAAGAGGTCTCCGTATACTTGTCCTCATTCTGAGACAAATGGGTAATGACGAAAAAAATCTGCCGTCACATGCACAGAGAAAGCGATCTCTGCACGGCGCACATTAGAAACAGAAGGGCATGAAATGGGAAGGAAATGCCTGAAACCCCTCTGACTTGACAGAGGACTGAGGAACAGGGGATAATTTGTCCTTCTTTTCCCTCGCTGAATTGGATTTCCATCTTTGGCGAGGTTAAAGTGTTCTGTCCAATCTCTCCCTTCAACCTTCTCGTAATCTCCTCATCGGAACGCCATAATTCACTCCAGAGGTAATGCAACACGAATGGATCTGTATGCAAATGAGGCACAAACGTCAGGTTGTCTTAGGGAACAGTGTAGCTGAGGTGCCGTGCAGGACACCTTTTGATCCATTATTTCACTTCAGATCAAGTTCACTTCTCAGGCAACCTCTTCACCTGGCTGTGATGATGTGTGTATGCACTATGCAGTCATGTGTGTTAAAGAGACCAGGTACTTTTTGCCTTATCTGGCAGAACATAAATCTCCCAGTGAGTGACTCCCTCTCTCCGTCTCTCTCTCCTTCTCCCTCTGGAAAGGCAGTCAGTTTGTTGGGGACACTTCCCTTGTGGGTGTTAGGATCTCTGTGGGGGGTCACAGGTCAGCCGGCGGAGGAAGCGACAAGCTGTGAAATGTAAAAGACCAATTTCTTCCACATGTTTCAGTGCTGGGAGAACACTGCCAAGCTGTCAGCCGGCATCATGTTTAAAATGGGCCAGGGTGCTACCCAGCAGACCTGTCACAACTCATTTGTAATTAAAAAGCCTGTGTGATGTTTAAAGCAGAGCACCCCAGAAACTTTTGAGGACTGTTAAATAAAGATGAGCTGTGCATGCAAAAAAAAAAAAAAATGGGGATGTATTAATAACAAAGGAGTTAGCCAGTCGTCTTTGTAGTAGATCAATACCAAATGAGCATGTATTTGATTTCTGGCTGTGACCAGGGTACTGCGTGACTTGAAACTAGGTGGGAAATGTTTTGAAACAAGGAAGTGAGAACTGAAACTATTAACGGAAGTAATTATCCACCTCTAGATGTTACACACTTGTAGTGTGATCTTGCACCTGGACCATCAGCTACACAGAACAGCCGGACGAGAACTGTTGATCTAGGGATGGAATTCAGTGGATAGCTCAGGTTCATATTGAGCTTATCAAAGCATGAAGTGAAAAAGGAAAAAAATAAAGAAATGAAAAGGAGCACAAGTTCATCACAGGACTATATATAAAAAATAAATAAATAAATAAATAAAAAATTCGCCACCTGGAAATGTAAGGCTGAAATCAGCATGACCCGCTTGTCTTCAGACTGTAGAGGAAACCAGAGTGCCTGGAGGAAAATCGCATTCTGTGGAAAACGTGCAAGCTTCACACGAAAAGACCACTTTTACTGTGAAAAACACTAAACACTAACCCATCATGCAAGCGACAAACTGGTACATTTGCTGTTTTCGATCAGTTTGTCGTTGCTTCTGTCATGATAATAAAGGAAATCAGATTACATTAGAAAAAAAAAAAAAAACTAGTACACACTATATGGAGTTATTAATGTTGTTGATGTAATATCTTTTATCTTACAAAGAAACATCTACCAACGCAAATGCATCAATAATAATTTTTAGAAGTCTTATTATAGTACTCCATTGCCACATAGAAGCAAAATTTGTGTCACTTGTGCCCAAATATTTGTAGTTTTCCTGAGTTCAGCACCAAATGAATGAAATTGCATTGCCCTTTGAGTATGTAAAGGTGAGAGACTGCCAATGTTTCTTGAATGCGTGAATTTAACATTTCATAAGTAAGAATAGTTCAGCTGAGTTTGAACATGTCTTAATTATATTAATTAGTATTATAAGCACTGTTGTGCGTTGCAGCCAATATCAGCCAGTACACAAACACATGTTCAGTACAACAATAAAGGAAAATTTGGCCCTTCAAAGTCAAAATTTTATCACTTCCTTTGCTTAGATAAAGCATTCAGTGTCATTGTGCTGAAGGGGGTATTATCAAACAGCTTTATCCAGGTGGGTCTATTTGTGTGTAGGTAAATCAACTAACATTTTGGCATAAAATCTAACTGAGAAAACACTTTTGTGTCAAGTGTGGTTCACTGTCTCTACCCAACCCTCCCCTCAAGCACATTCAACTTGGCAGAGAATTACTCCAAGTGAGGCCTGCCATTCTTCCCATCCCAATGCTGGTGACATTACGGTGACATTTTCTCCCTACTGTGGAGGAGCACTGTGGCGCAGTTGGGGGTTTTAACATTGGACCCCTACCTGGCAAAGATGAGGAGGAGCAAGCAGAATCAGCTGAGAGGTGGAGAGGAGACCCCCGTTCAGAATATACTACAGCGGCATCTCCCACCCTGCTGCTGGGGCCCGCATGGTTGTGCTGCTGATCGTATATCTGGGACTGGGGACAGAGCTGGGATGTTGTTAGGGGCTGGGACTGGAGCTGCAGTTGGCTATGGGGGTGGTCAAGTTGGACCCCAGGTTTTGATATCACAGGGGAATTAGGAGGGGGCATTGGCAGAGTAATGCCAGGTTCTGGTCCCCTAGCCGCTCCAGACGGAAGCATCTTAACCTGAAACGCAACAAACAAGGAGCCATGTTATGGGATGTGGGGTGACTGAACATTAATATAGCTGCTTGATGTGAATGTCATCAGTAGTTATGTTCATATAATTCCATTGCATCACCATAGTTTGTTGGAAATCAGCATGTGAATGTAATTACACTGCAGGTGTTAGTGATCAAACTGCAGATATAGCCAACTATTAGTAGTTGTCATAGTGTGTCATAATGGCTTAAAATAATTCAATTAAGACCATAAATGTGACTAATATGAATATTGTGCATGCTACGTTCAAATTTATGGCTGGAGAAATCAAATCAAAGCAATTTTAGGCAACTAATGATAATGAAGTAATACAAAGAACATGTTACAGTTAAATGAACAAGAGAGATAAATGAAATAAAAGACAGAGAACTTTGGTCTGGTTTTTAATTCAAATAATATGTTTACTAATCTAATGAATGCATCAGCTCCCATTCATCCAAAACTGCTGTGCAAAGATGTGGTTCTTTGCTCTTGTGGGTCCAATTTCCAAAATCTCAATAAAAGCTTTGTATCATAAATATCTAAAAAAAAAGTCTAACCACCATGTATCCAGATCCAGCATTCTACTTCCCAAATGACGTGGAGTACGGGTCAATGAGAGGGCAAAGACGCATACACACACAACATGCGACTATGGTTTAACATTCATAATTTGTAATGACCATTATCTGGACGTGCACGCCACAATGACTGTATGTGTCCTTGTCACAGAGGCAAACGCACCTGAAAGTACACGTTGCACAGCCAGTGGTCCAGATCAGAAGAGATGAGGCTTTCAATTTTTTTGAACTGGTCCAGTTCTGCGTTGGGTTCCCCCCTGAGGAGAGGCGTTTTGAACCTGATTCGACAACATATAAACAGTAATAGTCACTGTACTATCAGATGCATGTGGGGCAATGTGCAACGGGTCTTGCTATTTTTTTGTTATTTTACTTAAAGCATTTCATCTGATAATTAATAATAATTTCATTTAATACAATGTGATGTATGTTTCATGTAATTGGGCAGTTTAATGACGTTAAGTATTCATATACACTTTCAAAATAAAAAGTCCCTGAGGTGCAAGAGCAAACTCTGATCTGCAACTGACCCACCTGCCCTGGACCAGGCTGAGGTTTGGGCCGCAAACAGGAAATGCCCCCCAAGCCACTATAGAGCTAATGTGGCTTCTGTCTCCTCCAAGTGCGATGAGTTGAAATATCAGTACCATGCAGGGGACAACCTCACGAGCTGCAGGTAAGATCTGCAGGAACATAGAAAGGCACAGAGTCACTCACAGTTCCACTCAGGTGAACAGATGCCTGGAGGCACATGATGAGTAAACGCGCATAGACTTGCTCACAACCACGAAGCCAATGACAAACAGAAACACAGAGAGTAACTAACATGAAAGGAGCCCTCAGGGAGCCACTTAATCTACATCCTAGACTTGAATCCTCCTTTAACTTATTTCCGTGTTCTTTTTAGAGCTTTCTTAACTGCCATTCTTCCAGGTCCAACTCAACAAATTGCCCAAAAGGAGACGTTGAAGTGATAAAGACTGTCGACAGCAAACAGAGGGTGGAGGAGAACTTGAGACTGCCGTTCCAGTCAATGGATTTACAGTTAGTGAATTTGTGATGCAGCGGGGGCCACTATAAATCAAACTGATGATATTAAAGGTATCTTGTGCAAAGCAAAACGTATTAGTGGTATAGCAGTCAATGGCAAACATTCGTATTTACTCTGAGAGTGGCGGCTTTGTTTAAAAATGAACTGACAGTGAGGTGCGTGCCACTCCATCCATCACTGGGTGGAAATATTTCATCCCTTTATTAGTTGTAATGGAAAAAGTAGACGACTTGTTTTAACACATAAATCATGCATATCCCTCCCACCCTTCTGCTGCTGTTGGTACGCACCTTTGAAATGATGGGCAGTACTGTATGACTCAGGACACAAATTTATGGCATAATATTATTGGGAATATTCCATATTATTCATTTACAGTATAAAATACGACGTGCATAAATAGTAATGTGTGCTTGTACAAGTGCATATATGCACGAGGTGGCTGCATGCGTAATATTACAAGTGGAATGGGAGGTTTTACTGTGAGGTTTGTGAGACTGGATGATGCGCGTCACAGGGCTTTCTCACTCTTCTCTTAAATCATTAGGCACATGTTTTCTCATAGAAAAGTACATATGTACAAGAGAAAACAGGAGAATTTTTGTGAGAGATGACTAAATGCTTTTCCAAAATATCAAACTCACTAACCAAAACAAGACAATTATGAATTTTACACATCTTTACATTTGACGTAAAAACTGCTCAAAGACTGAGTTCGGCACTTGTAAAGTTCCCCTTTGCCAGCATATCCAAGATATCGCCACTTGAACTGCACTGTTTTTGTCTAATTCCAAAGCCAGACACACAAAGCAAAGGGTGAATGGGAAAAAAAAAAAGAGCAAGCGAGAGAGAGGGAGGAAAGGAAAATAAGCTCCTGGCTTCCTCCTACCATCAATAATTCCTCATTTCCTCCTCGAAGGCACTGCAAGCACTCCTGAAATTGCATGCTATAGTGTGGATAACAGGAGAGAGAGAAAACATCCAAGCCAATCCTGATAGTCTCAGACAAATCTGATCAGCGTTTCCAGCACTATCAATGAGGACAACAACAACAGGTTCAGCTATGAAGTGCAGCCGAGGGTTTGCAGAGGAAAGGAGGAAAAGGAAGAGTGACATGAAGCATTTTGCATGCCGTACTTAAACCTTTTTTTTTTTTTTTTACCCCTGAAACAGATCCCAGGTCTGCATTCACTTTATGCCAGCTTTTACCCCATCCTTTATGTTTGATGGGAGCTGGAGACAATATTATGTGGATGCTCTAGCAATGAATACGCCCACCAGCACATTGACAGTGTCCACATGTGCTAAATGCTCCAGCTAAGGCCTTTAGAGTTGCCATCAGAACAGTGGCAGAGCCCTCTCTGAGCCAGTAAAAACTCTATGGGATCAGGAGGGACACTGGATTAAGTGGCTTCTGTTTTAAGGTTTCTCTCGCAAATCTTTTGTACTGTACTGCACACATCAATGGATACACACAAACACAGCACAGATTTCTAATCTACCGGTCAACAACAACCGTACAAAATGTGTATTTGCTATTACAGATTACTGCAGCTGCCATAGAGGATGTTTTCCTTCATGTGAAGAGGTTTTGAAAAGTGGTTGCGAGATTTCGCCTAACGCAATCCATTCAGTTGGTTCTTCCAAATGTGAAAATATGTCTTATGCCTTCCAAGTAGAGGTTTATATTGGGCTGTTTTTTTTTTTTTTACTATATTTTATGGAAAATATTATACAAGTTAATTTTCTATAATTTATTTGCTTCTTTCCTTTGGGCCCCCCGCCCCGAGCCCCAGCCTTACCCCCAACCTCCAATCCAGCTCAGCCAAGTTACAGATGCTCAAAGACACGGAGGAAATACACTAAATTTTTCACTGCATTTGTACTTCATTTCAATTCCAATAAAACATTACTTCCTTATATAAATGAATAATTGATCTTGGGTTTGATTTACATGCATGGATTAAATGTCATGTTTGAAAAGTTGTTGTTTTATTCATATGGAGATTCCCAGAGAGAAACCTAGAGGCTGCGCGTGGCATATTTTCATATGCCATCTTTTACAGTAATATAACTTCTCATAAACCATTCAGTCTGGAATCTGCTCCAGCTTCACTGCAACTGATGAAACCATAGAAAACAGAGGGAGTAGGAGAGATTTGGAAATATTGATGCAAAAAATAAATAAATAAATAAATAAAACTAAACATACATCGTGGTCTCCTTTGTCATATTAGTATAGCTTGTTTTATTATTTACTTCTATCGGTGGGAACAGTTTGCCAAAGAAAGAATTTACTAAATTTGTCCATTGGTTATTTATTCCATTTTGTTGGAAAAGCATAAAAGGACAAAAACTTGCAGCTTGTCCACGCGTCATATAAATATAAGAGTTTTTATTAATGAAAATCTCAAAACAGCATGATTATGGTATTTCCTTGTTTCTCTAAATCGTGAAACCTAAACTGTGAATGTCAACAGATTATATTTAGAATTATTTCATCGAGCTGTGTCACACTTGGATATGACTCATTAACTTTTTCAACAATTCATTTCATTTCGGTTAAACAACATGGGAATTGTCATTTCAACATCTTGTCTAAAGTTTCTCACCATGAAAAGATTCTGGTTAATGAGCAGGTCAGTGTCGTAGAAGTTGCCCCGATGCTCGACAGGTTCAGTGGACACAGTCCATCGTTGCTGCTCTTTTTTACCGCACCTAACTAAGGCTGAACCCCCGAGATGGCTGTAAAGGGTCACGCTGACAGTGTAGAGGCCCCTTGGTAGTTTTTCTCTAGTGGCCCTTAGGCAGCACAAGCATAACTCCACATGCTGCGGAGTCATGCTCTGGTTTACCTAGAACAAAGACAGAGCAGAATATACAAAGGTCTGATTGCAAAATTCAAGTCTTTTTATCCAGAAAACGTGGCCATGGTGTGAGAAGACAAAATGAAGTCATAAACATACTGTACACAAAATATTTTCAGTGCAGTTTCAGGCTTCCATCTGCTGATCTCCACTGAGCAATTTTTGAGTGAAATACTTTGCACATGCATGCATACAGAGAAAGCACAGAACAAGGGCGAATACGCATGTTGAGCCTAAACATAATAAAGCTTCAGAATATGGATGTCACCATATTGATGATTCTCTTAATGCCAATTTATTTTGTGTGCTTAAATTTACAATGTCTAGGGAAAACTTTAAGTGTGTAGAAATCAAATCCCCTGATTCTAGTCACTGACAAGTGGCATTCAGGGGCCACACTAGCTTGCACGTATACACACACACACACTAATAATCCTGTGTTTGTTTTACAGTATGGGTTTTGTTTCCCACTGTATTGTCCCCAAACAACCTAATGGTGTTCCTATCCACGTGATAGAAACACCACACACACATTTACCTAGCAGCATCTGGCGGTGCCCATTACTCTGCCAGTTTGTGGAAGGGTGGGGGGTTTGGGGGGGGTGTGCTGAGCCTTGCAGTAATGCCTTCAATCTCCCCACTGTGAGCATCTTTGCATGCCAAAACAACTAAAGCGTTTTAGGCAAAAGTGAAATTAGTATAACTGGTGGCAAAGCAGTTTAGCCCACACAGCTCACATTTGGGAGGGGTGGTGCAGGCCTTCATACCCCCATCACTGGAAAAAGATGTATGCACACTGGAAAAGAAAGAGGAGGAGGTGGAGGAAGCGGGAGAAAGAAGCGAAGAACACAGTACACAGTAACGTCACGCCAGTGTCCAATTTACACTATGTGCGCCTTTTAACGGGTATTGTTATTATCTAGCCCTTGTGCTTGCATAGGCATCGTAAGAGACAGTCAAGACAGCAAGGCGAAGGTAAAAGGTGGAGTGAGCCAATTTTCCATATCAGAGATGGTTTGTTTGCCCCGAGCCTGAGTAGTGCCTAAAGTGCCATAACATTACAGTACTCCTACAGATGAGATCAAAGGCTTGAGCAAGGGATCCTCGGTGGTTTTGCTGGCAAGCGGCCGTCCTTTCGCTGAAATATCTTTTCAGGGCTTTCCACACATTGACTGATCACACAAAATGTACTCTTAATAGAGACAGGAAATGCCACATACAAAAACTTCTTTTCTTTCTAAGTATGGGCTAATATTCAGAGATTAAGCTCTCTCGTTAATTATTTTCATTTTAATTAGTAAATCTTAATTAACAATGAACATTTACCCTTAAAATTTTTTGGCTTCGGAATGAAGGAGGGGGGTGAAGAAAGGAGAGAATAAATATGACAATCTTTTTGGGACCTCCAGGCAGGATTACTGATGCAGGCTGCCTTAGTTATTAAACACATTCTAAATTAAATGCCTCCATGAATTTTGCACAGAAATATATTTTCATAGTTTTGCATGCCAAATGTGACATTTTATATTTCAGATTCATCTCGCTGCAGTAATTTTAGGGAAATGTCATATAAACAAAGATTTTGTCATTTACTAAAGGAAATTACTATGCGTGGCAGGTTTGGCCATTGGTTTCTCTCTCTCTCTTTCTCTCCTTCCCTCTCCCTCTTTTGCCCCTTATTCTGCCTGCGCCGGTTGTTTCAAGTCAGCAAGCCATAAAAAATCTTTATCTCAGTGAAACACAGCAATTTGGGAGATAATCGAATGGTGACTGGGGGGCACGAATGCCAGTCTGAGGAATTATACCACAATCTCCCCTGCATTTACAACCTTCCTCAAAGCCAGTTGTCACCCTGGAAGGAAAGCCCCCGACTGAAGATTCATTACATCTTTAAGCCAGCATGGTGGCATGGCAGCCTCTTACCCAGATGCAACACAACAACACACTCCTCCCACAGCTGGAGATGCTACCGCTAAAGCTGCTGCCTTCTTCCTTCCCACTTGGTTCTCTTTTTCCCTCATCTCTCACTCTTCCCCCCTTTTCACCCCCAAAGACTCCCTTTTCCTCCTTCTTAGATCCATAAAACCACTGCAGATGTCACCCACACAAAGCAAGACATGAAGAAACAAATCTTAATTTTTACTGGCGTTGACACACAGCACCAATGTACAACAGTATTGATTTATTCCATAATTCTGAAATTTTTAAATAATAGCAGCGATTACATAACATGATACTCACATTAATGTCCTGAAAAACACAATTGAAACCAACAAAGAAGTAAATATGTTTCGCATAAGGAACCTCTCCTTAAACACTTTACTGAGTAAGAGCTTTATAAAAAAAATAATCAACTTTTACCTGCTATCTACCGTACTAGCATCTGGTATACTTTTTAGATTTTAAGAATCTTTTAAGGATATTTACACGACACATAGGAAACATATACATGACATCACACAGATGAGCAAAACTAGAAATTACTGCCCTGTTTGCTACTTAGTTCCAAAGTCTGTGAATGTGGCTGCACCAAGGGGTTCCCTGCATCATCATACAAGTTGGCCTTGTTTCGCAGGGCTCCACCACTAGGAGCGAGCACATCCTTCTCTTTTTTTGACACTGTATAATATTTTTGAGTGTCCTTACTCAATAAAATAACACAGTCAGCTCCAGCTGTGTTGTCTCTGTCCAGTGATTGAGAGTTACATGAGGTAGCTCCTTCCTCCAGCAGCCCATGGAAATGATGCCCTTTACTTTCAACGTTTTTTTTTTTTTTTTCTCTCCCATTTGGAAGGCCTGACTTACACTCCAAGAGTTCAGGTCCTATCAGTCTCTCATAGTTAGAAGTGACTTTGAGGAGCAATTTAACAATTTTAACTGGGAACGATCCAGAATTTCACACCTTTGACTAATAAAGCAAAGAAATCTGGTCAATCAGGTGTAATAATGTCAAACAAATTAATTTTTTGTGTGTTCCTCCTTTCAGCCAATGCCATCAAGATCCTCAATTAGAAAGCGGCTGTGTTGCCCCAAATCTACACTCACATGCTTATTATCAATGTTATCATTCCTTCTCTGAAGTTTCAGTTTTCCCAACTTTCTCAGTTGTGTGGAGACAAACACACACGGGCCGAAGAGAATCACCTCCTTGTATTATCACATAAGTTCCTTGTCCTTTTTAAATTCACTGTTGCATTAGAGGTTACATTGCGACAAATAAAAGCTTTTCATAAGTCCATGAGAATATTATAGATGTATGTGTATATATCTATGTATATGTAAATATTGAAAATAGCAGGGGCATAAGTTGACAATCTACTTATAGGCAACAGCCAGGCTATTTGTCATATGAAAACTGGCATATGTCAACAATTGATACTTTGAGATTCCTCTTCATGTCTACACTAACCCTGGTGTAAACAGAGCTTTTAACGAAAGAGGTAGCAAGTTTAAAATGCTAACACTTTCAAACAGGCCTCGACAAAGATCTGCTTTAAGTGTAACTTGTTTATCTGTTTTTGCTAGCTACTGCTACTGTATGGTAAATCAATTATGAATTATTTTGAGGTGAGTCATTTTTTCCTCGCTGCACTGCTACACCAGATCTTAGGGTTCTCCCACCTCTACCTCCCACTTCAGGTCCTATTCAACACAGGATTTCACATAATTTCATCATTTCACTGTTTTTGAAGAAAACAACCCTGCCTTCTTTTCAAGATTTGTAAACACATCAGGACCAATATCTTCTCCTGTGAATCAAGCCTTTTGGAGATTAAGGGATGTGTCACTTCCTATTTGTGTGCCTTCTGTTTCTTATGTGTGTTTTAGTCCACAGTCTCACTGGCTAACAAACCTTACCTGCCACATTGACTGTGATGCTGAAATGGAGGATTCTGGGAGCTTTGTCATCTGGTCGAATTTGGCCACCGCTTCCTCTTGGCCTTCCCCCTGTACTCTGCGTGACGGACTTTCAATGGTTCTGCTGTTACGTGCACAAAGACATACATGCACATGCACACACATACACCCACGTACACAAGACACAAACACAGGAAGCTAACCCTGTTAACAGCCACCTGCATTTTGGTCTGTTGTTCCACTCTGTATCAGCCCAATCTAATAACACCACAAACAACCCCCACCCCATCTTCCCATCAACCCCCAACTCCCCCCCCCCCCCCCCCCCCCTCTCTCTTTCTCTCTCTCTCCCGGCCTTTCAATCTTATCAGTGGTAATGTAATAAACGGTAGCTTCGCTCTGTCTCCTCGCCACCTCTCTTAATTCCTCAAAATAAAGCAATATCACAGGGGCCCTGGCCTGCCTGTGACTGGGGATAAGATGCTTGTAAAAGGAAGGATAATTCAGCAAATAAATGCTCGGCATCAAAGGCAGGCAGTGGGTCTTTCTTTCCTTTTTCTCCCTCCTCTCTGTTTGCCTATCAAAAGTATTACATGTGCTTTCATCAGTTCACAACAAGGCACAGTGTGCTTCCTAATGCAATTACTCGACCTCCATTAAATCTGAAACAGTGGAAACAAATGAATTACACATTTGTTACAAAAACCACAAGTCAGCTCCACGTCTCTCGTCTTTATTTTTTTTTCCTTCATAGGCTTGGGCAGAGAAAAAAGTGAAATCATTTCTCATTCAATTTCAGGCAGATGTAGCCCTAGGTGATGCATAGAAAGTCTCCCATGTCTAATAGCCACCCACCATTGATATCAGAAGGAATTTACAGGGTTCAAGGCTGTCGAGAGGAGGTCATCTTGCCAAACTCCGATCCACATTCATCTGACAAGGCTGGTGTCTGACTACCACCCACCCATAAAACAACCAAACACAAGAGCAGATACTGATGTGTACAGTAGTTTCTTGACTTTATCCTGTCATCTTGCATGGCAGTCCATAATTACTAAAAACTTAAACATGCTTAGTGAATCGCCTGTGGGACTCTCATTCGAGATGTGATGTGTGATCCTAAAGTGGATGGACCTAGAATTGATGTGCCTCCAAGCCTCCAATGACATGGACAGATTTCTGTGCCTTCGAGCAAAACTACCCACAATGCAATTCCTGCCGACAGGAGAAGCCATGCAGAGGATATATGAATTACATTCCTTCTTGAATGTCAGTTGGAATACAAATGGTTTTCACGCAAATAGTGATTACAGTCATGTGACATCAATTGTATATATGGAGAGAAATATGAAATGGGCCGGACTTACCACTCAAGCAGTGTGTTCAGCCGGGGCTGTGGCACTTTTCCTCCTGCTTCGTCAGAGTCTCTTGGTGAATACGGCTCCTTTGAAATATTAAAGTGGATATGTTAACATAAAGAGTTACTGCGTAAACCGTCATTAACTTTATCAGCTAATTGACATTTTCAATCTAAATGACATCACAATAAATGATATTGTTGAATATTAATCTGACTGACTCTAATGACAATATTTTTTTTAGGTAAAATTCAGGTAAAAAAGCATGGAGGATTTGCTTGGTTTCTGTTCTAAAATAAAACCAAAATTGACTGGATTAATGCGTTAAGCTCATGAAAGATTTATAAACAGCATTTAGTCTCAAAGTTAACGTCCTGAGGGCAATTATACCTGTAACAAAAAAAGCAACACATCCTTCATACAGCATATGTAGAGCACACACATCTTTACCTTAACATTCCCAGCAAAGAAAGCCATTATGCTCTTCTTTCTCTTTGCCCACTGTCTCCTCTTCCTTCTTCCCTTCTGAGCTGCTCGCTGAAAATACATGTAAATACACATGCACACTTTCTTTGGATGCAGCTTTATGAAACAGTGCCGTGTTCCATAATGGCAGAATTGACTACAAGGAACAACTGCAATCTGCAGGCAATCTATACTGAGCCAGACCCTAAAGACATATAGCGTTTGATGAGTATTTCTGCCAGTTTTACATTCAGTCAGCACATTCACTCTCCCCATTCAGACACACCAACACTGCTAAGTGACAGCGTCGCGCTCTGTAGAGCCTTTGTGCGGCAGAATAGAGGAAGAAGAAAAACACTATTATTTTTAAAATAGATGTGAAATCTCTGGTGGATAATGTGTTTTCAATGGGAGGTGGGTGTGGAAACAGTAGGAGAGCGCACACATATTGTGACAGAATAAGATAACACTGATCCCAATACTGATACAGTACACAGTAGATGCCACTGATTATCCAGTAAGAGAGGATGAGTCAACTGTTGCTGTGGCTTCCAATTGAGGGTAAGACATCGCTGAACCATTTTTTCCCAATTACGTTTACTTTCTATTCATATAATTTGATACTCCTACTCTCCTTTCAAGTGAGATTATAACTATAAATACAGTGGATAAAAGTTCTGTATTCTGTTTACATATGCGTCAATGTTTGGGTTTCTTTGCAATTAGATTTGCCAACACAATGGAAACCCCATCTTCTTGTATCCATTTCTTTCTCTGACTGATGGAATCAGTCCACCACTTCACCACTACTTCCCAAAATCCCTACGCCACTGATGGAAAAAATGTAGTCACGCTCTATTTTTCCTGAAAAGATCACGAGACGAATAAGAAGCCAAATTCAGCTCCTGACAGAAACAAATATGCAGAACTCGGTTCAAAAATTTAAGAGAACATTCTCTACAAATAAATTAATTATGTGAGGATTTTGCACATGGCATAGATTATGGAGTTGAAATCCTTGCACTGATTTTCAGATGAGGATGATTGAGTTATATAACCTCTCAAATACAATGTATGTACAAAAACTGATTTCACATGAGTGCATTCAGCTGCAACTGAGACCATGAGTACTGAAAATGAAATGCAGAACTTTTATAAAGCTAATAGAGGAGAATTAGGGTTAGGGACAAAAAATAGAGCAACAAAAAGTAAACCGAGTAAGTAACACACATCTACTGTACACATGGGCTTCTGAACAGACAAAAACAGAATAAAGTACACGCACACATGCACACGCTCTAAGTCCATTAGCCACAGCCACTCATACACAGCATAATGGACATGGCTGATGTGCTGGTGAGTATGGGATGATGACACAGATACTCCTCTTTGTGGCCCTGACCTGCTGCAGTGAAAGGCTGCCAAGCGTGATCATGTCAGACTGCACAGGCTCCCTCAGCTGCTGGGCGTTGTGGGGGATTGCCTCCTCAGCTATCCTCACTGCAAGAAGTAATCGAGTGGAATCAAAAATGTTCAGATGTTCATCAGAAATAACTGCAGCATTACACAAAAATTTCACAAAAATTTTATGGGAAGGCACGCTGCCCAGAGAGAGAATTTAATAAAATATATATATAACTTCCTGGATCAAATCTTTGCCAGCTACGTAATAAGAATTTATATTATGAATGCCACTGAATAGTATAAAACAGAATTTTATACTGTCAAATAGTATTTATTATTCTAACACAATATCTACACAGCTACACACAATACAACATCAAAGGACATCATTACTTTTTACAGTGCTCTCTCTGCCCATTATCATCCTCCCTGCTTCGAGTCCAGCTTCTCCTCCCAGCCCAGCACTAGCCTCATCCAGAGGTTTGGCAACAGTATGGGTCTGTGAGGGCCTGGAGCCCGAGGCATGACCACCACCGTGGAGCAGCGGTCGCTGCTGAAGCACCGGATCACCCGTCTTCACCTCCAACACCTTCTCATCCCTTGAGGCTTGCAATGTACCTGGAGAGATATGCATCAGTGGGCATGTACAGACGCACAAGAGTGCATGCATGCATACACACACAGACCCACAAACACAAATCAGCATACATAAACATCAGATGAGGCACACGCATGTTGATGGCTGCATATACTTAGCACATACACTCACTCCAAACACTACGCACTCACCAATTTGTAGAAGTACCGCATATAAAGACATTGTACTCTGTAGCAGCAGCTCAGTCAATTTTGTGAATATTAAAAATATATAGCATTATATTTCCACCACTTCTGTTACTCAAATCCTGTCTTTAATGTATTCACACTGTGATAGGACAGTAACTTCAATTCATAGGTACCCAAGCGCCTACATATGGGAGCATACAATGAGGGCTAAATTCAAATTGATTTCATAACCCTTACTGCATGGTTGGCACTAAACTTGATCAGCTCTAAAGGAGTACAAACTGACTGACTGCCTTCCGAAACTTCACATGGCCCATAATATGCTTTGTGTACACTGTGCTGGTGAAAGGTAAGGTCAGCTGGAAACTGAGCAGTCAACAGTCACAGTAATGAGCAACAGCAAAAGTAATGAAGATGGACCAAAGAGGGGGAAAACATATAAAGTTCTATAAAACAAAACTCCCATGGATGGCTATTAACACCACACACTATTGCACATCAGTGTCCCATTTTCATGATCAGTAATCTTTTAAGTCAAATCATTGCATGAAGCATTGTTAACATTACTCATGTAGTGTGTTAATATTACTGTATTTTTTTTCAAGTAAACAAAAGCAGTTTAGGGTGGGTTGTTCTATTCCCTGCCCAGCATTTTTTGTGGTAGAGATTGCCCATTCAAAGTAAGATGGATAAGGTCTTCAATAAATTTCTTTGTGAAGAAGCGTTCTAAGAATCGTACTCTACACAACAGCATTTCCCGATCATTGATGCAGCATCAGGATACTGGCATTGCAGATTTACTCATTCTGTAAACATATGCAAAGTAGTGAGGATTTTGAGACTGGAGATGGCAACAGCTAACAAAGAAAAAAAAAAAAAAAAACCTAACAAAAACAAAACATAACCATGCACCAGCACCGTGTTGCCAGAAATCCTCCAAACTAGGGGAACTTTCTGCAGTTCAGAATGGAAACAGCAGCTAAATCACAAATGAATTCATCAAACTCAAGTCTGTCTCAAAGTATAAAAGTGACATCAATAATAAGTGAAGCCAAATCAATTTTGATATTTATGGCAATGTGGATCTATTTGTTAATGGTTCCTGGACTGTATTTTATTTTGTAGGCTTCATGTGTTCTTTTTGTTTGTGACAACATTAGATACTTGCCTATTAAAACTTGTTTAGCTTGCAAATGCCAGCATCTTTATCTGGTCATGATTTATGCCTCGGCGTGCACTTGGCCTATAATTTTTATTCGCGAGTCTCTTTGCCAAATAATCTCAGTGGCGGTCTTGGAACATTTAACATTTAACTATTTAAAGCACCTATTGGCAGAAACATTAATCTGTGTCATTGTTCCATTGTACATGCACTTGAAAGCCACCACATCAGCCTATTTTGCTGTGCTTGCTGCAGAACACCTTTAAGGTACAACGCTGTGTTCTAAATTACCTTTCTATCCAGATAAAATGAAACATAACAATCACTGGCTATGTTATGTTCACAGGCAGTATATTCTTTTATAATCTGAAGCCACACATTTATTAATACCAACACATTCACTATGTGAGGTTTGTGGTGGATGGAACGGCTACAAGGCACTTGGCTGTTACGCCAGAGACCAGAGCTCTGTCTGTCATTATGTTTAGGAAACAGAAGCATTTAGATCTGGGTTAGGCTAAACCAGACCACATTTTCCTCCTAACCCCAAACAAGTGCAGCGAGTGCCTAAACATAGCCATAAAAAAGTTTAACTAGCAGGGCACTCAGAGAGTGCAGACCTCCACCATGGCCAATGTCAAACAAAATACACCAGAGTTAAGAGAGAAGAAGAAAAAAAAACCCAAAACAATTCACAGCAAATGATCCGGACCTGCCCCCAAAATGTAATTACTTTTCCCTGGGCCATGGTCCACCACCAGGTTTTGGTGCAAATTGGGTCCTACTGCCAACTAATAAACTCACATAGATGAAAACTTCACCTCCTTGGTGGACAACATTTTACTGCATAATAGTTTATTTTTAACCTGCCAAATACCTAAATTGACCACATTTCCAAGAGCTAGCAAACACTTGCTACTGCATCCTTGTCTTTCAATGTATTTAGCAGCAAAGAAAGGGTTTTCCGTTCAATTATATTTGAGGAGTTTTTAAGTGGTACAAGCTCAAGCTAATTTTGGATAAAATTTGTTTATATTTTCTTCATGTAAGAAAGTTTTTACAAGTCAACCTCACAAACACATTGTGAACACAAAGCCGAGTACTGAAAGGAAGTTTTCCTGAAAGCAGAGAGGCATTAGCTTCTGTAGCATGCTTGCTGCGTGTCTTACAATATTGCTGTACCGTCTGATTGGAAGATTTAGGTTTTCTTTAAGCATCTATGTATTCATCGTGTGCAGTCCAACACGTGTAACAGCCAAAGCTGTTATCACTGCCTAATGCTTTTCACATAGAAGATGATATCAGCGCCTAACGCCTTGCAGAGAACTAGAATGAATAGAATACCAGTTCTGTGGTCTTTCATCTCCAAGCCAAAGCAATAGAATTGAGATAGAAAAAAGGAGGAGCTGAAGATCTTAGACAGACACAGGATTTCTCCAGGATTTTCTTATGAAAAAAAAAATTTTCTACAGCACTGGCCACTGTCCATTTCATTAATATTTTGTCTTATTCATGCTCTTTTCTTGTGAAATCTGTATGGTGCTTTGTGGCAGACTGTGAAAGCAAAGACAAAAGCCCAAGAAGCAGCAACAAAATGTCAGAATCAGTACTGACAAACACCAGGCTGGTTCTACAGCAGCAAAGAAGACTTGCAGCCTACACCAGTGGGAGGCATCCATACAACAGCATAAGGTGATTGTCTTGAATTCTGTTGTAGCTTGGTGAAGCACTAACTGGCAGTCATCACAGTTGGACTCCAACAGTACAGAAGTAAGAGCCCTCTCTCTCTCTCTCTCGCTCTCTCTCTCGCTCTCTCTTTCCTTCCCTGTCTCTCAGCATATTGCATGGAGGAACAGTTAATCCAAGATCCTCTTTACTTTTTCTGTGGGATTTCATGAACATTCCAGGACAATGGATGGGGCTGCTAATCTCGGTGGTACAGCTAAATCCAAGACAATGGCAAATGATACGAGTCGGCTAAATTCCACCATGTTGAAGCGGGCCTAAACCCATCACTTGTGCTCTGGAATTACAAGAGAAATGTGCGTTATGTCAACGGGATCTGGTGCGACTGTCTTCACCCAGAACAATGCTAATCTTAAACCACCTCAATGTTGCCCGGTTGGTTACATATTTAAATGAAACTGAACTAATGAGAAAAGGCACGCCTACTGTGAGACAATGATTGTGCTTGGAAAGCATTGGCCACTGCGAAGGTTCATTTCTAGTCTTATTCTTTGTTCCATGTTAGTGCTGCTTTCTGCGAAAATGTAGCATCTTATCTTTGTTTGGCGTGTATTTGATTTCACTGTCTTGAGCTTTTCTTGAAAACCCTATATCTAAAGACTGTAATTCAAAGTGGCACCATGGCTTATACTGTGGTAAATGGTTCAAATTTGGTAACTTTCACTTATTTTAGTGACATTAAAACGTAAAGTTTACATAAAACAAATTAAAAGACAAAGGGCCATAACAGAGTCAAGGCCCAATCAAAACATTAACAAGCAATACTTCATATAACCAAATGTGAACTTCACATCATACATGGTCCTGACAAGCAAATAAAGTTAGCAAATATAATTTGAATACTGCACTGATGTGATTGAATTACTTTATATTAAAAAAAGTCCAAAAATGTAATGTGACTACATGAAAGAAAATGTCAATGTAAGCTACTTAGTTTAGGGCTAACAAACCAACTGGTGCCAAAATAACAAGAAACATACATACCTGGTATGTCAATGAAGGTGTCACCCTCCTCCAGCAATATTGCCGTTCTTCGATACAGTCTGTTTTCATCTGCCTTTAATATTGCTACAGGTTAAAACAATTATAAAATGAATACACTTTCATTGCTTGCTAGAAAATTACATGCATCTCTGTACTTTGGAATTATTTCCTACTTATCATACAAGCCAATCTAAACCACTCCTTAACATGCAAACCAGACATATTAGCTGTGGCTGGAGAGGGGTGAAAATCAAGTGTATGCAGAGGAGTAATGAAATAGGAGCATTAACATGCCTGTTAGCCGGCCTGTCATCATGTGATGAGATTTGGTTTGGCGAATCCTTTGATATTACACGGCAATGATATCCAAAAGATACAGGTGAAATGGCTTCTCCATTAATAGCCATGTTTCATTATAACATGCATATTACTTCGCTCCCAAGAGCTTGCTTTTAATAGGCCTACTTTGGGGGGGGGGGGGGGCTGCAAACTATTGATATGGCTTTATGCGTATCACTTGACAGGGAAAAAGGAACGCCTTGGTGAAATGAAAACTGACCAATGATACGTGACCTTCGACAATGACAGCAAGTTGGGGAGCCAATCTAGTGTTGCCATCACGAGGTGTATTTACATAGACTGTCCTGCCGCCTCAAATGCCGCTCTGCTACCAGTGATCTCTCACCTCACTTTAATGAACTGAGGAGAACTATTATGACACAGAATGGCATACTTAATTCCAGCTCATCTTCAGTGCTGACCCCAGCCATCCTGCAATGTCTTGGGTCTATCTGCTGTGCCAGCGACGGGTCAAAGTAATTTTGGGCACGTTCATCTCCTGTGTAAAGTGTGAGAGAAGAGAGAATGAAAGGAAGAGGGGTTGGGGGGAGGTGGGGGTGGGATTGGGTGTTATGAGGAAGGAGAGAGGGGAGTTGTACAGGTTCAGGTTAGTGGTTATTAGAAGCACATGAAGCAAAATGTTAATTTTGAAACCCACTCTGTCGAAGGGCAGGGGCAGTGGCTGCTACCAGATAAGGCAGAGCCAAGATGAGACAGGAGTACAGAGGCAGAGAGAGAGAAAACTGGGAGAGAGACTGCTGGGTTTCTCATTGCGCCTCTCCATGGCCCGCGGTGCTCTGGGGCCTAATTAGCATGCTGCAAAAGGTCATGGCAGGCAGTCTCTTAAATACGACCGCCATATGTTTGCCGTGTTCAAAAGGAACTAATGAGAAAGTCTACAAGCTCAAAAGTTCCTGGAATTTCAAAGACAATACCTTCTAAATACTTTGAGGTCAGTGGCCTAGAGGACTGGGCAAGTTTGGAGGAGCAGATCCAAAGGAAAATAACCTGAGCCCATGTCTCATTGACTTCTTATTAGTAATCACTGACCTATGGGTATCAAGTCTGTTCCGCAGAGTTTATGGGAATCCAATGGCTCCAGGGGCATCAAGCAGCTTTCTTAACCCCAAATCATACTCATTACAGGCCTTGAATATTTCACTCCAATCTAAATTGCTTTACTTGTATTTCTTAGGTTGTGGGGCAAAAAAATGCATGGTGCATTAAATCATGTTATATATTCCACACAAGGATTGCCTTTATAGAAGTCTGAGGGTATTGGTGTCTGGACACATAAAAAATGTAAATGTGTTTGCATAGGAGCACCACTGGTCCACCAGGCCACCGTCCAGAAAGCTCACTCTGATTCCTTCGTGCTCACAGGAAATATCAAGATGGGGTTTTCACACTCCTTACAGACAAAGACTAAAATCTTTATTAAGCAAGGAGCAGCCATATGACTCCTCAATGGCATCATAAATTGACAGTGAAATTCACGTTAAATCCCTCCACGTCGTTAAGAGAGAGTCTGAACAATTTCTGCACAAATAGCTCTGAGGTTATGAAACCCTTTTTTCAAACAAAAATTTGCATAATGGTGGTAGATTCGTGAATCGCCTTTTGAATCATATCTGTGATTTACCTAAATAGTCTGGCTATCCTCCAGTTCATATCTCTAATGAAAATATCAATTCTCTGTTCTTACACGAATAATATCAATAACTAGCACTTTCTGCCAGTCAGAGTTACTATTGGCAGAGAATGAGAGACAATGAAAGAGTTTGGTAAGGGGCAAATGGAAGTGTCCAAAATTGGAACTATTGTTGTGATCCTCTAAAAAGCAGACACTATGTGTCTGTTAACATTTTGCCAATTTTGCTTATTGAATTTATAGTGTATTTATGCAAAGATTTTTTGAGTTCAATTACTACAAAGAAATGAAGCTATAAACCAATAAAAGACACAGTGTGATAAAAACATACAACGCTATTTGAGACATGTGCGTGATGGCATGATGCCACCGGACTTAACATAGTAAATAAGTAATAAATGTGAGATGGATTGGATGTTAAAGTTCTAATTATGATTTGCACTTCTGTGCTTTAAAAGTAAAGCTAATGGACAGATTTTCATTAACTACTAACAACTAACTAACTAACTAACAACTAAATACTTGTATGTATGACCAAAAAGAGCATAAATGTACCTGGCATAAGGAAACATTTTTCACTGACTTGGATGTGGAAGACAGACAACTTGATCAACCTGAAAATGCATAATTTATCTACAACCAATGTAAAAAAGTAAGCGCCAACGTTTCCATTACCCTTGTACACTAGCAGTAGCAACATTTATCTATTTAACATAGAATGCCAATTTTCTCCACCTAATTTATTGATTACTATTACTATTTGTGTGTCAACTCTGTATTTACGGTCGGAAATTTTAATTCACATGATGGCCAAATCCTCACACCAAGTGTAACTCTACCTTTTGTGCACAAAGTATAATTGAAATATCTGACAATAATTACTCACCAAGCACAGAAAAATCTAAGTTAATCAAAATTAATTCAAGAATCTAACATGTGACTCGGGAAAAAAAAAAAAAAAAAAAAACTGGCACGCTTGCAGCCTTGAATGCATCCTTTACCGTCCTTTACCATTTACCAACCCATTCCTCAAGAGTTCTCCCTGACATACTGAATTATAAGGGGGCATATTTGTATGCCTGATTGGCCTTAAGCTGTGTTTCGGGGGCGTTCTGAGTACACCACACAGACAGCGGATCGGCTTCGTAGCGTAGTAGCATATGTAAATGCACTCTCCTATGACTCCTGCCCACTACAAGGCATGTAGCCGAGAGTGGGTGTTTAGGCTGATTGTGTCGAGGGCACTTCTAGATAGAGATAGAACACCCACTACTGTAGCAACGTTCTCCGGCAGAGGAAGAAGTTATACGAGGGCTGCTTGTTAAGACATGCTTGCTTTGGAATGCAAGTACCAAGGGCCTCTCGAATGGAGGGAGAGAGGAAGAATGAGAGAGTGAGAGAAAGGTTAGATCAGGAACACATCTACTGTCAACAAATTTGAGGCTAATGAAGAATGAAGCTTCACCTCTTTCTTTGGCAGGGGCTTGCAGCTCCATTTTTTTTTTTTTGGTGAGCTGCAAGGGTGCTATCTGGCCTGTCACCTCGAATTTCTATCCCCAGCCAAACCAGAGGAACACAAAGCTTGGCACTTCTTCCTCCATCGAAGGCTGGGTTTTCTATGCCCACCGCTGCAGCTCTCTCTTCTTTCCGTGACAAAATAAGGAGACATCTAAATAAAAATACAAACAGCAGTACAACACTCAGGTCAAAGTGACTTGTAAAATAATCCCAAAAAAATAATAATAGCAAATTCAAATTGCAACAAAAAATTTCTATTGGTGATTTCTCTGCCCTAAAATGTTCAAGCGCATCCCCATCAAATGACACTAAAACACATTTAGGTTAAAATTAAATCTGAATCTTGCAGGAGGAGGAGAAAAAAGAGAAGAAGAAGAAATGATTAAAATAATTACAAATTGCGCCCTGACAAGCAAGAGCAAAATTTAGCCCAAAGCCATTTGTCTGTAATTAGTTAATTAATCCTTACACAAATTATGAGCAATAACTCATCAAGCAGGACTCACCCATCAGAAATTCAGCCGACTTGGATTTCTTCTGCTTAGGTTGCTGCAGAGCCTTCTGCTGTAACTTCTGGAGGGAAATTGTTAAATGAATAAATTAGCTGCAGAATGAAGATCATCATTTATGATCCGCAACTAACACAGTATTTTAAATATGGGATGACACTGAAATGTCATTTAATTTACATCGCTGCTAAAGGGGTCAAGCACTAATTGAACAACAGGAGTGGAAAAAAATTTAATCATAAATAGATAAGAAAAGTTGACATGAATGTGTAATGAAGGTCACATTAAAATACTTCCTCCTTGTTTCTAAAACGAATGGGCACCAACACTCTGTCCTGGAAAATTATGCATTTTTACACCAGCTGCACAAGAGTACACCGGCTTGGTATGCAAATAAATATGGAAATCCAGACACACTCTTCATTACTTTCATTCACATGAACTTAACCTAAAAAGTCTCCAAGGAGAGAAAAATAGTCTTTAAATAACATCATGCCAGGTCCTTTGTATCTACTAAAGCTTGGAGAATTTTCACTGAAGACTAAATATCAAGGCTCTATTAACATTTCAGTGGATCATCCTTAACTTGTAGAGTGTACATGACAGTGTTGTAGGTGGCCTACATGGAATGGAATGAAATGGAAAAAAAAAAAGTAGAAGGGATGTTTGAAAGTATGGGTTTCTTTGAAATCAACAGTATATGGAACAAACTCTGCAGCCCTGCATTTCTCTCATTTCTGCGGAGAAGCAGAACAATAAGAAAGCTGAGGAAAAAAGCGTAAGTAGTTGTTTTCGTTATGGATATGTTTACATAAGAATGCACCATATAAAAGAGCTCTGTAGCTCAAAGCGTATGGAGCCTTTTAAGCATCATTTTATGCAGATTTCAATGATGAACTGTGCTCATGCCCATGAACAGCATGTATTTGTATACAATATTTAATTTCAAAGACAAAATCAAGGGACAGAATGGGTGGGGAGCGTATTTCAACTCTAAATGACAGAGCAATTAAAAAGAGGAGGACTACATCCAGACCAATCTGGTATGAGGAGTTTTTGTAAATCTGTTTTTACATTCAACAAGCCCTACAGCAAGACATTCATTTATACCACTGAGATTAATGCTTATCTAATTGTAACTTATTTAAAAACCATTTTCTTTTCGACTGGGTACCAATCAGTATTTCTGAATTTCACATACTGTGCAATATGAGACTGGCAAATGAAGTATCCGTGGTGATTGTTGCTTTTCTTTTCTTTTTTATTTAATTTTTATTTCATCACGCACTTTCCACACCTTTCTGTTAGTCAAATGTTGTTCTGCATATGGTACGCAAATTGTGAGTCTGACACAAATATTGGAAAATTAGTCAGGTTATTTTGCTAATGAAAAAAATTGCAGGCAATCATCATTTATTTTGTATTATACCAGGACACTTAAACAATATTGTGTTGTAAACTAAGGCAGTCATTTAAATAAGCTACATGGCATTGGAACTCATTATATGGTATTAAAATTTTGATTGTGATTTCAACCTCAGAGCCAATTCTTAAAAACTTTAATGAACACATGTGAAATAACGTCTCTAGACAGTAAATCCTATTTTTTACTTGACACAGAGAGACGTTTGTTCAGTCATTTAACAACAGCTACCATAAAACTTATTGTTGGGGTTTATATTTTGTTTGCTAATGTAATTAATTATTAAATTAGAACAACAGAGGATAAGACCCCTTTATTTCTCAGATAATTTTGTTTGCTCTCAGGGTTAAAGGCACTTTTATAATGTGATATGTAAACAGAAGAAGAATTTCCGTTAAGTTTTGTTTATCACCTGAACTGTTGCACAGAAATAAATTGTACAGCTGTTTTTAATGTGCATCTATAATACAGAGAGCATCATATAATATCAAAATACACTTTTTTTTGGTCAACATTTTTTTTCTTTTATCATTATTAATTCGCTTGTGTCATTTGTTGAAATCGCTTTGTATCTGGCACAGTTATGTTTTGGGCTACTTTCAAATTGTGACAACTTCTGTCACCGTGTAAACTGAATTATCTCCATGTCCTGCAAATGTCAATGAGTCCTTTGATTGCTATGAATATATTCTTGCCTTAAATTCAGTGAAAAAAAGCTTTGTAAACACACTAGGGAAAGTACACAGAAGGAGTACAGTAGCTACATACACCCCAGGCCTAACGCTTTGGGTCATTGTCACTAAAAATCTAATCCACACAGCGCCATGTGAGCCTCTCTGTCTAGAGAGCTAAGAAAAATGTCTGGTTCTCATCTCTCTCCCTAGACCCCACTGACATTGACAGCATGCTCCTTGTAATAAAAGGACTGTTGTTTAATGTGCCATAACTGGATGGAACAGCAGATGTTGCATTTCTAAAACGATAAACAACAATTCAATCCTGAGGGAAGAAAGGTATCAGAGTTTTTTGAAATAAGCAGAGTTTTCGGAGGTAGAATTGGCCATTTAATAAGTTAAGAACTATGACAGCAGAAATGTGAACTGACTGTGGATCTGCCTGTCAAATTGCTCACATATAAATTACCTTTCTTTGTGCCACATAAAAACATAATGTCAAGAAATCTGGCTGTGTAACAGCATATATATGTTAAGTAGCACAATGCAATTGCCTCAGAGTTTATTCTGTCATTCAGAAGCATATAGATGTGCCCACTCAAATCTTACCACTTCTGCACTTCACTGTGTCACACACAAAATGCTTACTTTGCAGTGAAGGTTAGAAAAAAAAAATGTAACTGGTGAGAAGAAAAAAAAAAATCCATGAATGTTTTTTTCTTCCCTCTTTCCCTCTATTTTAAATGTGATTGTTGTCAAAAGCAATTGAACACAACAATTCTTTGCTCAGTTCTTGCTGCATTCACAGGCATAGCTAGAAGGGCTTGGGGAAGACCGCTTGCTGCTAGGGGCTGGTGGGCACAGACAAGCTAGAAAGTGAATTTTGCATACTGTACGGATCATCGCCCAGTTCAGCCCAGTCACATTGAATCTGCCATCAACCAATTGTGCTTCATGAAACCGTCAACCCTCATTTACGTCTGCCTGTTTTCTTCCCCACTCTGCTGTAAACAAGGCCCCAGCTTTGAGCTGTCTTCCTCTGTCCCTATGTGCGTGCTTTGCCAGGGGAATGTAGACAACCTCGGCTTCACAGAGCTACTTGAAGCTACTGTTTCCAGACAAGCACCCTGTGCACCAGGCAAAGGGAGTCAAGGACAAGAGTGCTCCTGGAAATGACACGAGTCTTAAGCTCTTTACACAGAGATCTCGGCACACACTTTGTCTCCTCCTTCGGCCCTGATTTGTATTTAAAAATCCATGATATGAGGTTGACAATATTCTGCAGGTGGGTTCCTTACATCGCTAAATTTTATTGGAATCACACATATTGACAACTGAATAAAATCATGTCTTAATATAAATGATTATACATGATGGGTTGTGAGGAAATCGTAAAACACATGATGAAGATCAGAGTGATTGCCTTGCAAAATCAATGAAAACATAAAAGTGGATTTTTATTTTCACGTTCAAAAAGCCTCTTTTAATCCAGCAATATAATTAAAAATTGGCCACCTCAATAAAATGTCATAAAAATAATGAAAATGTCTACAAAGCATCTTCACTTAAATCATGAAAGATAAGGTTAGCATTTTCTTTCAAAGGCATACAAAGCCCAGTTCTTCCCTTAATTTATAGAGCAGCCTCATATGTGCACAGCAATTTTGACCCAACAGTTTCTTATTAAACAACAACCGCGTCAGTTGGTGTAGACAGAAAACATAATTAGTATTCAAGCTTAATTAATCTACGCTGGCCCCCTTTAAGTGAATTAGTCAATTATTTATGCATGTGTGCTCCTTTGATGCTAACAGATTATGTATGTTACTGGGAAAAACCTTGAAAAATGACTTTGAAAACTTTCCACCATAAAATGTCACTACAAGCCTAACTAAGAAATGTCTAAGAGGACCATATGAAATTGTGGGAGAAAAGGAAAAAAAAAAAAAAAAAAAAAACTTTCAATGATTTAACTACCAATCTTCTACAAATATTGATTAATGCCAAGTCACCATGCCAGATATTTCAGCACTTGACAAGCAAAACATGGTAATTTGCTATCTGAAATCCAGTGAAAAAGACAAAAATCTGCCAAATATGTACTTTTTTGTGCACTAATGCGTGGAATGGAAATCTAACCCAGGTCGGATCAAGGTCTTTCCTGGGATCATGGGAACTCCTTGGGATTTTCAAGAGCCTTTTTGTTTTTACCCTTGAGAACCAGTCACTGGCCTCTGCACCCCTCAATCCCCCATTGAGAACCCAGAGGCAGCGCGGAGGAATGCTAAATGTCAATGGTCAGACTGCAGCAGCACCTTCAGAGAGAGGGAGAAAGGGAGATGGAGGTACATGGCCTGACCTCCTTGTGTTCAACTACGCTGCCATGAGGGGCCAGAAGTGAAATTGTACTCACACTGCCAAAGGTGTCCATCTCCACAAACTGCAAGAGATCACCACCGGCTGACTGTGATCTCTGAACAATGGCGAGGACTGCAAAACAGAATGTGTGAAAACGTGATGAGAAGTTGTTCTGAGCAAAATAAATCTAATGCTGTACAGCGTCCAAGAATCTGAAATGAGAAGAATATAGAACTGAGTTATTCAAAATTTGTAAGTATGCCTTATAATTCAAAGTTTGTTGGTGTTATCAGTTAATATTGACAAGGCGCTATTTTAAAAGCAAAGTGTGCAGCACAAAATCGCTCATTCCAAACTGTGTAATAATATCTCCCTCCTGCTTATGTGTTTAAAACTGTTATCTCTGCAATGCATCTTAGAGTATAAAGGACAATAAGCACCATTTATTATCGCAGATAAATTATTTGCCCTGATCATTCAAATTGTTTATTCATTTATATCTGATACAATATCATTTGGTTTTTTTATCATCTATTCCTATGGTAATTCACATGGCTTGCACAAGTTTCTGCTGAAATAGCAAAACAAACCCCAGGCAAAATGTGAAAGATTATCCCATACCATGCGAGCTAGGATGAAATGCTATACTTTTTCACACTGAACACTGCTCCACTGGGTGTGATTGAAAAACATGTAAAGCTATTGAATCTGTGGTTTGTCTATGTGAGGGAAAATGAGTGTTGTAACAAGTGGGCCAATGTTTTTGTAATTGTTTCAAATTACACTCGGCGTAATAACTCAGTGAAAGTAGAGCCAGTGTGCGGTCCGTACACATTAACTAGGCAAAGTCCACAGGATATCCACGCACCTTATCATGGTCCACAAAAAAAAAGGATAAAAAAGGGAAGAAAAACTTGATTGTGTAAGTGGCAAGAATAGAACTCTTTAGCCATAACTCCAGCTGTGTCTATTTGTGTCCAATGGCGCTTATCACCAACGACACAAAAGAAGGATAATACTTTTAGATAAAGAGGTGCTTTGCAGCTTTCTCTTTACGTGTGTATTTTATTGAATTAAAGACACGCTTACATTCCTGTTTTTAATTTGCTGAACTGTTTTTCTGGTTTATTAATAGAAGTGTGTGTATGCGTGCATGGGAATGTTTTATACAGGCTGTAAAATTGTGAAGCTGTGAGAAAAAAATACATCCATTACTGTAGTTGTTTAAACTGCATGCCTCCTGCCAAATACAAGCTTCCTAACCAATAACATTGCCAGCACTATTGCTAACCACATAAATTACTGACTCACTTTTCTGCTTGGGATTCAGGCTTTCTGTCAAAAGCCATATGCGAATATATTACAGTATGTGCAACAAAGCCCTAAAGTCCCACAAGTGTAATGTGCTTGCTGGAGTTAGCGTTAGTCCTAAGAGATAGCCTTCTAGGAGTTTACTGCTATGGTATTTTATCGTATTTGCTTGTTGAACGTAACACTCGTACAAACACAGGCCAGCTGCTAAATGATCTGTTCAGTGTTTCCATGCAAACGTGTTTGTTTTTAATCCCTATAATACACAAGTATTTCAATGTTTAATCCCAAAGACACACCTATGCACTCGACAAGGCACTTTCTCGCTTCTGTGGCATGTGACCTGAAATCTTCATTTGACATTTGTTTTCTTCTTCTCCATGAACACAGATAAAGGATGTAATTCAATACTCACTGAGGGACATGACACCGTGCACCAAACAATATTTTATTTGCTTGTGGACCGAGGCCTTTTTCTTGTTGTTTGACAACAGTCGGTCTCCCTCAAGACAGAGGTAGAGAGTTTACACAGCCAACAAATAAGGGTAGAAAAAGGACTGCTTCTCTTTGTCATCGGGCAGTGGAGACATTTTACATACATATTTACTTTAAATGTACTCCAGTGTACCATCCCGTTAACAATGTGTAGTATATCTGAGTCAATTCATGCAAATCTGAATTTGGGGGGTTTGCAAAGTGCTCTATTGCAGGAAAATTTCAATCAGGTCATTTGGTTTGGTGTATTTTGACTTCAAAATGCTATTTGATCTTACGACATTACTAACCAAATATAACTGCACATCACTCCAACATTATATCGGTAAATGTATACATGCACATTGAGATGAAAAGGTATCTTACCTTGTGAGACCCGAATTCTTCCCCTCCATGGTCAGCGACACCACAGTCACCAAGGTGATGGTGACACAATGCTTAACAATACAAAGACAGACACACACACACACACACACACACGTACACACATCGTCTCAGGTAACCTCGTATTCACTTTCACTCACAGAAACGCAAAGTACAACAGAAAGTCTGGATTAAATATTGCCTTTTCAAATATATAGAATACATCATATATACCTTGGGTTTTTGTTATGTATTGTGCATAATTTAATTAAAAAGGAAAAAGACTGCAAATGCAAGTAGGAACTGTGTGTTATTTAACAACACAACACCTGGATTATACCAAGGCCAGAGGGTCTGCTGGGTGGGACAGTGCATTTCAAGGCTTTACGTTGTATGAAAATAAAGTTTCATCAGTGTGATAGTCTCATCAACCATATGGCATCACTCTTTGTGTTCTAAATTATGTTTCATTATTTATGTAGAGAGTCCCATGGTGCTCCTTCACTTATTGTTTTAACAGAAAAGAGATATTACTGGTAAAACAGCCTGCTTTGTCTGCTTTGTCTGCTTTCATTAACAATAACAATGAACACCACCCAAACTGAAAGTAAAGGACTCGCACTGCTTAGTAAACATCCATTATGTAGTATATGACAATTCCTACAAAAGTCCCCTTATGCATTATTTAGAAGGAAGTCAAACATGTCTCTCAGCCAAAGACAACCCAGAGCTGTGCAGCTGCTGTGAAGAATAGGTACAGAGTGCCCTGCGGATTGTTCTGCTTACGTTTGGCATATTAAGGCATATTAACACTAATGTCTCCCTTCGAACAGATCATGAGTCCAGCTAATGATTCCTTTAGAGCAGTCGGACTGTGCTTTACTTACGACCGCCGAGCCATCAGGCCATTGGTGGCCTTTTCATCTGAGAAAGAGAGATTGCTCACATGTGTAAGCGATCGAGTGGTGAACATTTTGCTTTGTCTAAAGTTTATGATGGCTGCAGTGAACGCTCCTCATTCATGAGATGGTCCTCCAGTCTCGCCATGATCATCCCACAATACTGAAAGCAATCAAAAGTTAACAAGGCACAATAACACATCATTAATGTTCATTTCAATCAATACAGTGCATGCAAAGGGGATCTTTACAGCACCTATATTACAAACCACTGGAATCTTTTTTGCTCATTAAGCTGGTTAAATTTGATCTAAATAAGATGCCCACCGATTTGGACCTCCTATTTCTCGTCTAAGTTGTCATTGATCATTTATGCGATTAAATTTAGACCTAAATCTCCATCTTATCCAATTAATTCTCAGTGCAGGCATGAGAGTGGCTAATGATGTTATCTTACCTAATTAACCTGTATAGGGATTCAACTCCAGGACAGGGGATTGTTCATCCTTCATCCAAGTGTTCATTATTATCATTACAATCATTATCATAAAGGGGCTAACTTATGATGTTGGCCATTCCGCCACCATTAATCTAGATTGAGTCCTTTTTTTTTTTTCGTTCTTTCTTTTAGGGGTGGGGAATCCTTGGGGTCATTTTTAATTATCACTAAAAGGATGGAAATTCTAGCAAAACTGAATAAGTTCAGTTGTGGTCACAGCAATCACTGGAATCCCACGTGACTACATTACGCAAATGTGATTTGATGACATCTGACTAAGGGTACATTTCTGATTTCTGATTCTCATTCTGATTTGCTGTATTCAGGGTTGTGTGTCTAGTGCATACTTCAAAAAGTCTCCTCTCAGTTTTCTGTCAGCTTCCCCATTGAGTGTTGGCTTCAACCTATTAACACAGCCGACTTGCAGAAGATCAATAGCCCTCATCGGGCCATGTGTCATTAGTTAATCGGATATTGATGAGGGTATTGACACACACCTAATTAATCTCAGGCCCAATGTTAGCTCTCATATGTATCCTTAATTATGCACTTCATCTTAGTTCTCACATATCAGCAGGCTGCCGCTTCCTGTTTGACAGTGAGTAAAAGTTAGCTGTCAAGTCTCTCTTACACATAAGTTGTTTTTTTTTGTTGTTGTTGTTTTTTTTCTCTCTTTCTTTAAAACTGTTGTGAATGGCAGCAGTAGTGTAACAAATGTGCGCAACAAAAGTTTTGGCTCACATATACAAATAAAATCTAGAATATTTTAATTTACCAGCAACTAAACAGTATAAATATCTATCAAGAGAAATAAAGCAATAAACACTGCATAATATAAGTTTTGTATTTAATACAAATTAGAGTTGAGTCTTTCTGATTTTTAATAGGCCACCTTGACTATTGTATCTCTACTCTTAAGTGTGCATGCATATAACCCCATGTCCCATGTCTACGTTTCCACATATAAGCTCATATCTGAGAGCTTTGTGTGCACCTGCATGTGTGTGTTGACACGCACGGACTGATCAATAGGGCTGCGCATTAACACACTGGTGTACAGATGAGAGAGCACCTGAAGGTGACCCTGACTACTGGCATCACCACAGGGCACGAATAAGCTGCTCCTCAACCGCTGCTCTGCAAACCACAAATCTGTAACTTTTAGCCTACTGCTGTTGGTTTGATTATTGTTTATAGATACAGCAAAGAATTAAAGTATGGCCCGCAGGCAGCATAATTATTTACAGCTGAAAACTCATATCATTACCAGCATGCTCCTAATTGCCAGAAGTAATATCAATGTTAGTTGATTAAGTGTATTTTTTTCATCTTCAGTCTCCATAATGTGCAGAGATTGTTTTCCCTCAGCATATGGGGTGACGGTTTATCTCAATACAGCTGGCTTTACTTCCCCCCCCCCCACTGTTAATTCCAAAATACATTGTTGCGGGATCTTCTGAGGGTTGCGATCGATTGGTCTGCTCATTGTAGTTTGCTCTCAAGGTCAAATAAAACATTCATCCTTCATTGCTCAAAAATAATTTATCTCTGTAAAGATTTTCCCTAAATAGACACAGATGTGACTTAAAGGGGTGATTGCAGACATTTGATTTCAAAGCGAGGTCAGATTCACAGAGAAAGGCCTGTGGATCTGTAATACACAATTAAATGATAAATTAAAAGAAATAATGTGTTGTTGTGTACCTCCCTCTCTCTGTTATGAACATGTCAAAATATTTCATCCTGTATTTACGGCGACAAGAAAGATGAAGCTATTAATAACGCTGCCTATGAAAGAGGAAATGCATAAACCTTGAAGGCTGCTTTATTATTCACATGTAAATTACTCAAACACGAACGTGGCGCTGTAGTATCACAAACCTTTTTCTTGGCTCCAAACTCAAATCTCAGACAAACGATTTCACACTTTGAGCTGACGTTAAATTTTAAAATTCAACTCAAAGGGCAAAGCACAGACAATTTTGTCTAGTGATATGTTAAAAAACTATTTTTTATGACAAAATTTTCAAGATTAAAATGTGTTTAGCAATTTGACACATCATAAAAAAAAATTATCTGATTGCAACATGTGTACTTTCTGTTTATATGATAAAAATCTTTAATGAATACACACCATTTAGAAATATTTCAGTGTGACTCCACTACTGTCAGTTAATTGGTGTCATTTAGTATTTTGTGTGGCTTTTTTTTTTTTTTTTTTTTTTATAGATGTTTTTCAGTTTTGAACTTATTCTCATCATCGTTGCTTTGCGTTCTCTTTGACCACAGAGTTCATGCTGTCTGATAAGAGTGAGAATGAATGACATTTTTATTAAAAGGCTCATCTGTGAAACCTCAACTTTCTTGCACTCCAACTTTGGAACAAATCCTGTGGAAGTATGCTTTGTCGTGCATGATACAGCATAAGTAATAAAAAGAGGAAAAGTCATAGACGACAATTCCTCTCCAATATTTTTCATCATTGCCTTTAAATGCATCATACTCTATACTGTGAGGAGAAGAAAAACTAACGTAGCCCCAAACGACTGTGTCTATAAGGCAGTTAACAATGACAGGAATCCATCCCTTGCTTCTAGTTAAGAGTTAAAATTGTGCAGGGGAGTGGAATAATGGTTAAAAGGGCAATGCAAATAGTGATTAAAAGTGGGCCTAGGGTCATCATTAGGGCATGATCTCAGAGAAATTGAGAGCAAAGGGGGGGGGGGGGGTGTTTGAGATACATATTGCTGACCAACAAGGGGTATCTCGCATGCTACTGACTCCTCACTGACGAACATTTGTTATGTGCCTTTTAACAGGCAGAGAATCTGCACCTTTGATGAGCACACTGTGAGTTCACGCAAAAAGCACTTGAGGGAAATAGACAACTGTTGGAATGAAACTGTGCTATAAATACATTGCTATCTTACTTCATTCAGTCTGAGATTCATCGATGTTTCTGCAACATGAAGGTCTTTTGATCCCTTTTAAAGATCAAGAGGCCACAGGCACTTGTGTGTCAGTGGCTCCAAGGGTCACTTATATTATAGGAAATATGATGCAAAATACAGTCGGAGAGCTACTATCTACATACCCACATTTTGATGACTCACTAGACAAATGGAAAGAAGAAGTGGGCGTCAATGATGGGAAAGTTGATGCTTTGCTGATCTTGTCGATTTATATTTGGTAATGTGTTAGTGATAATTACGTTAATTAAAGATGTTTTCAAATGAAAAAGTCAGCTCATTTCAATCAGTTTGTTTTCATGTCTTTCAGCATTGACTTGATAGTCAACCCTGTGCTTCAAAGCTGTCATTGGCTGTAAAACAGGCTGGTTGTAGGCGCCTCTAACTATTTCATTTCCTAGAGTGGCTGGAGTGACAATATGAGACTGGCTGCCATAACAGCATGGGAGTTGCAGCAGTAGTTTCTGAGGCCTAACAGCCTTTGAAGTGGCCTGCTCATTCTTGCGGGTCAGAATAAATATAGTCAGTTTTGTAGTGGGGTTCAGTGAGCAGACATACTTGATGATGGATGGTCAGCAAATGGATCTGACAAGTAAACTTTGCCATTCAACAGCACAGAGTTGCCAAGCGGGATTAGTTGGTGGACCCAGAAGAGTGTTCCCTGGTCTGTATTACGATTTCAACATAAAAATGTGGTCTTCTAGATAATAGAGCAATGCTGTAGGTTTACACCATACTAGTTTTTCATCATTTTTATGGAAAAATGTCTTGTTACAGGCACAATTAAACTTATAGTGTCTTCAAACTTTGTGCCATTAGTACAGAATACAAAGCTGAAATTGCTGTTTGTACTGTAGTGTTCCTCAATAGAATTATCCCCAGCCTCCACCTGCCATCAGTGGAGCATTAGGAGCAGGAGTTGGAGTTAATTTCTAATTCTACATTGCTATTTACACGGGTATGTACCTTTGCACCATCAAAGGATCAAATTTTGCTCATTTAAGCCATAAAAATTTTCCAACTGGATTTGTTTTCAGAAATCTATTTCTTTTAAACTAATCCTACCCAGATAGTGCTTGCCAACCAACTATTCCACACCAGTGGGAAATAACTTCAAACATCACTGTTAAATTAAATCCCATGTTCTTGATCTTCTCAAAGTCCCAACTGTCAACCAAGTTGCAAATGCAATTTTCTATGTTAAAATCAGGAAAACCAGTGCAGCCCAAATGTGCCTTTTCTGTCACTCTTCACATTTTCTAGCTGCAAAACAGCTGACACTGCCAAAGGCAAAACATAGGTCTTTACATTATTTATTCACAGAAAGCTAAATATTGATTTTTTTTTATTTATTTATTTATTTTTTATTTTTTACTTTTTGGTAAAACTTTGATTGTATCAGTGTGAACATCTATATATTCTGGAGTTGGTTTGCCCAATAAGACTGCAAAACCGAATTCCGTGCTAAGTCCTCATAAAGGTTTTTATGAACAGCTGAGAAAAGTTCGATTCTTGATTAAATGGTTAAGTTGGTAAAGTGGTGACAAGTTGAAACAACCCCATGCTCTAATAATAAAGTTATCATCCTGGTGTAATCATGGCGAGTCTCTGTTGATAAATTTAGCTTCACTAAAGTTTGACAGCTAGATTAATCTAACAGTTAGCTACCAAAAATTGGAGACAACTGCCGCAAAATAACTTGGTTTAAAATCGCAACATCGTTCAAACTTAATATTGGACAAGTTTACATTCTGTTGATAATCCCGTCAGCTTCCCTTACCTGACCATTTTCCCATCACTGTCAGCCATGCTGATTGTCTCTCAGTCGCTGTTTCTGTTGCTTTTCTTCTTCTTCTTCTTCTTCTTCTTCTTCTTCTTCTTCTTCTTCTTCTTCTTCTTCTTCTTCTTCTTCTTCTTCTTCTTCTTCTTCTTCTTCTTCTTCTTCTTCTTCTTCTTCTTCTTCTTCTTCTTCTTCTTCTTCTTCTTCTTCTTCTTCTTCTTCTTCTTCTTCTTCTTCTTCTTCTTCTTCTTCTTCTTCTTCTTCTTCTTCTTCTTCTTCTTCTTCTTCTTCTTCTTCTTTTTGGCAGCAGCCGTTTGCATCCTGTGTTGCTTTTAAAGAAATCAGGGAAAGGGGAGAATCAGGGTACAATCATATGCAAGCCCCAGTCAAATTGAAATATAAATATTTTTATATAAATATAAATGAAAAAGAAAAAAATTAATATTTGAATATTTATTGAAAGCACATTTCTAACTTGCCATCTGACACCACTGCTTTGCTGTTATTTTGAAAATCTATGGCTTGTCAGATGTCTCTCTCTCTTCATTGACAGTGAACTCATCAGTCTCCTCATCAAAACAATCAAAACAAGAACTTGCATACTAACTAACTAACCTTCATGTTGGCTCTTCCCCAAGGAGAAAGACGATTAGCATGGCTGATAGTTAATATTGATTGTCCGTGCAAGATTATAATGTGAATGTTAATCCTTTAACTCTGATGCTGAGTGTTTCGCTCCTGCAATTCATTATGAATGTTTAAAAATATTGTCTAAGGAGGAGGCACAAAGACTGGTCTGGATCAGCAAAGTCTTCAGGAAAGACACTTGGTTAATATGTTTAGTGTATTTCCAGGTTACAACCAGCACTCATATGGCAGTTGAAGTAGTAAGACATGTTCGCGGAGGGATATCTGCAGCTAATGAGGGGAGAGGAGCAGGAGAGGGCTGAGTGTGGATGAGGGGCCCCCAATTTTATGCCCCAGAACATAACTCCTAATGTCTGGACTGGAATTAACATACCAGGAAATAGTTTGTCCACATTAAACTCCTGTTGTAACAGCAGCTGCTCACCTGAAGTGAGTCAACCTTGATCTCCCAGGTCACAAGTTAAGCCACACATCTGCCTAAACATCTCTGAGAATGTTTGAAATGTAAATGTCTCGTCAATGACCAACTCCATTCAGCTTGTCTTCAGTGGACATGCATCACTGACCTGCGGGGCAGTAGCAAACTCATTGGACTATTCATAGACCGTGTGTCCTCTGCCTCTTGCCTTTTAAGTTTTTTAAAGGGTATTATGTTCACTCTGTGAGTTTAACCCAGATCTCTTTTTAACTTTTAATGATCTATTTCCTACAGTTAATGATTCAACACTAAGTTTACTACTGTGTGTGTGCACTGACATATTAATGCACAGGCCAAGCAAGGACACATTCAGATGCAGAAGTTTCGCTCCTGAATCAACTGGATGTTGTACATTTATATCAATATCATCTCATTCAAGATTAGCATTTGAATCAGCAGAAGACTTACACTCAAAATTGTATGCCTTACTGTAATAAAATAAACAACAAAAAAAAATTTTGATGATCGGAAATAAATAAAGAGTCGATGAAGACTTGCAGAGAAAACTGAATGTGCTATGTTGTTAGCTAGCTGTGAGCTAATAGCAAGCTGTGGTATGCTGGTAAAAAGTGATCATTCCTGGAAAAAAGGTTTTTTGTTTGTTTGTTTGTTTGTTTGTTTGTTTCACCTGTATTCTTTTATATTATTTTTACTTTTATTCATTTGTTCAGTAGGATAAGGGGAAAAGTATAAATTAAAAAGTTGGCATCTTTCCTAATTGTTTTTCTGGCAGCCATCTGCCAGCATTGTTGTTGTTTGTACCAAGAATATGTTGCGCACTCAAAGGAGAGTAAAAACCAAACTCATTAATGTGTTTCAGTAAAGTATGTCCCAGATTATTAACTTCATTTATGGTATTTTTCTATTTCTATGTGAGCTAAGCAGTTCAAAAAGAAGTTGTGAAGCAAATGTTTGTGGACATAGGAGGATGAGCAATTTTCTTTAAATCCTGCTGGCGTGTAGAGTATGTTTTATAATCTACCTATACAAAAATCAAACACACAAAATTAGATTCAGTGTTATGACACAAAACCAGTATCAGTTTTGAAGGCTCACACCCAAAACTCATGCTTGGACAGACTTGAATTTTTAAGACCTTAAAGCCTGTTAAGTCACAGACTTTCTTTGTTTGCTGTGAGAGGAAAGGCATTAACAGTTACAGTTGTTAAACCAGAGATGAAAAGTACATAAAAGGCAAGAGTCAATGTTAATGCATTTGATGCATGTTGTCAGCATAGCCCACGCTTAAGTCTTTAATTACCTGTGTCTTAGTCCACATTTAAGATCTACATCCAAATCCCCTTTTGTGTCAAGAACTGACAATATGACAACAATATTATTAGGTTGGGTTTTAGAGTAATTTACCTTACAAACACAGGATTTGTTGATATAATGTAAACCCTGCATATTTTGTCTGATCCTGTTTCTGTTTTGTAACTTTGACAGATGAGTAAAACACCTTCATCAGTTCACTTTGTAGTATCTCTAATTTATAAATACAGAGGCAAGATTTAATATTGTTTCAATTGGATGTTGCAAAACATTTGCCATCATTTCAAAATCAGCTGTCCTCTCTGAATCACAAGAAAGCCTAGTTACTATGGAAAGCATAGTGCTGCTGTTGCACCATCATCGCTGTCAAGAAAAATTGAAGTTCTTTTCAGCATTTTCTCCCAATGTTGTTTTGTCAGGTCTACGGCTCTTTTCCAAAATTTGCAGCCAAAGAAAATATCGTCAAATCTGAGGCCAATCACAGTACCATTCTCACGTGATTGAGTGTTAGATGTGGGCCTGTGTGGGGCAAGACGAAGAGCTTGATATCTCCAGCACATTAAGTTATAAAGAAGACGGAAGCAAAGCATCCTCTGTTGTATAAAAGTCATACATCGCTTGCAGGCACCAAAATACAAAAGAAGTTGAGTCGTGAACGTATTATCAAACAAGACTGGAGAGTGGCAAATTGGTAATTAGCTCCTACGTTGCAAATGAACATTACACTCTTGCTTATGACTTTCCTCTATGGTCCCCAAAGCCTCTTCTATTAATTTAGCTCTGAGGGGCCATCTATAAACAGGCTAAATAAGCTGTTACCCTAAACGACGAGTGCAAATGAAGGGCTGGCTAAATATGCTGAAAGTAGCAGAGATAACGAAACATGCAATACTCAAATTACAGTGAGTTGAGAGGGTGGAAGTGAGGAATAAATTGATTTTTTGGGCCATCCATGCTATTCTTGTTAATCATCGTGTATAATTCAATGAAAAAATGTTCAGTAACAAGTTAAAAAGATTTTCACTTCTAACCATTAGAAATATATATGTTCATGTATTTAAACATACCAGAATGTCATTCTAAAATCAACAAACAAAGTTGAAAACATAGATGTACCCTCGCCCAGTATGAGCTGAGATTGGCTCCAGCAACCTCGCAGATAAGCAGGCTTAAGCGGTTGAAGATGAATGAATGAATGTGAAATGTAATTGTTTCACCTAATACAGCTTTAATAGAAAGGATGCAGAAATTATTTTCAGTGTAAGAGAAAAATTCGAACCCGATGATTCTCACATGTTGAACCTCCTCCCACCCATATGAATTATTTCATTATAAAATTTAAATGTATGGAATTAAATGACCCAAAAACCAAAAATGCAATCCATGTAGCAAAATATGCAAAAATATGCAAGATAATTATTTTGTAAATAATATGTTGGATGAATATTGCGAATGTTAGAGAGACAATAACCTCTATTTTACTTTGTAATTTTTTCTGCATGTACCAGCTTGACACAATAAATTCGCCTGGCATCGTTCGTCACATATCATGTTTTTTCTCCCGGCTTTAATTGAATTGCTCTGAACTCTTGAAATTCTGCTTGCCTGCCTCATGAGGTCAGTTTCCTGCTTCAGAATTCATTCAGCCCTCTGGTTGTCTTGCATAAGAACAAGTACAGCCCATTACTACCAAATGAAAAGGAAGTAAGGCAGAAACTTCCAAATTAATTTACAGTAGAACACACCTTACAGGTAACTGACTCAAGTTTGATGTAATTACTCCAGAAACCATAAATGGCTGTAATTTAGAAAAAGCCTACAGCATACGAGGATAACAAATGGCAAGATAATGGAAGCAGTGAAAGTCTTAGCTATTCAGATTGATGTGAGTGGGAGAAATATCTGGCTTCTTCAAGATGGGTAATTCTTGCAAATACACCTCACCAACACTGGTAGCACTGCTGCCCTGCACTTGCCCTCCCTTCAGTATGGCGCTTATATTCAGATGAGCCAACCATTAGCTCTAAGTGATTTTTACCACCAAATTCTGCCATTTCACAAATTAGTCAATTTTCAACAGTAGACATTAGCCAGTGGGTAGGGTCAAAAGGTCAGCTGTGGTAAATATGACGTGCAAGGCTGTAGTTAAGGGGATTAATAAGGGCTTGTTCAGTAGCTCCCGGATGAAACCTGCAACGTGTTTACTGGAATAAATGAGTGCAAGCTATTCAGGATGGGTGACATATCAGCTTTTAAAACGTGCAGAATATTTGACTGTAACTGAGCTATGCACTGCTCTGACCTCAGAGATATGGAGGACAGGTTTTAAAGCCACTTCACTCTCTCTCTCTCTCTCTCTCTCTCTCTCTCTCTCTGCTGTGCCCCACATTGTGTCCTAAATGGCCACTGCATGGTTTAATGCAATAGACAAAACAACATTAAGCTTTTGCTCTGCACCAAATTGGGAAGAAAGGCTTGTCAGCAAAATAGACTGGAAGTTGACGGAGAAAGAAAAAGAGAGAGCAAGCAGTCTTGCATCCTTGCCCTTCCACTCCATCAAGTATGCACCAGGGCAGACAGACATATGGGTGACGCTACATTCTTTAAAGAGAGTGAAGCATATTCCTGACCAACCCGTCCTACCCCCATTCCTCTCTCCTGCCCTGTCACTCACAAATTACCCATTCGAATGTCAGCCCTTCTCTTTCTCAAACAAGTCCATTGTCTGCTAATTCGTGGGCACTGACAAGAAACCCCTCGCAAACTCTAGAGCTTCTCATATGTGAATTCAAGTGTGTGTGTGTGTGTGTATGTTCAGATATGCTCGCTAGCTGTCGTATTAGCAGTCAGCTTTGTTAAAATGGGGCCACACGATCAGACACACAGCCAAAAAATCAATACAGCCTTGCCTGCGCCTGACCCACATACAAGGAGGCCAATAGCTGCCCAGTTGAGGCTGTTTCATTATTTTGAAAGTAATGTGTGTAACAGACTAACGTGGCGACATGCATGCCAATAAGTGCATTTGTGAATTTATGGGTCTGCAGATGAGCATGTGCAGTGTTCTGTTTGTGACTTGGACAAGTTTCGGTGTGATCCACATCAGTGTTCGTGTGTGTACGTGTATATGTGTGTGTGTGCGTGTGCGCGTCTGAATGTTGGGCCCGAGTGGGTGTTGAGTTCACACAAGCCCTTCCTGCTGCCTGACTTCACTGTCACTGATCGCAAGCGACGCAGAGCTAATAAAAGAGCAAAGCTGACTGTCAGCAACGATTAGGCCTGCTATACAGACAAGACAAAGAGAGGGGAAAGCACAGCGGCATTAGCTATGGTCATTAAACAACTTGAGTCAAGGAGATTTTCAGACTAACCTGGTTTACTAAAGGGGAGGAGGGCAGCTGCAGAAAGCCATTTGCTATAATTTCCCAACCACATTTTTCATCCAAACCCTGTCAAATGTGTGCTTTCAATTTAGGGCAGTGGAGATGACTTAAGGTCACAGACTCACATTCATGTACACATCCATGCCTACATTTAGCAATGTCTGCTGAAACACCCAGTGTGGGTCTCTATAAGTCTTCACTGGTTTAAGTGAACAAACAGTAGAGAGTTAAATGATCTAATTATCTGCATTCACTATTGACATTATCAGTTCACTCAAATCTTTTACTTAACCTATAAACATTGCTCTGAAGCAGCAGTAAGGACACTGACTGTTACTGAAAGTTTAGATAAATGCCAACTTCCTATGGTTCCTGCTTAGTTTTTGTAGCTGGTTTTTCACACATTAATCTTAATTCAAGGTTCACTTACTTGCCCTTTTCAAAGCTTTCAACTGAATTTCACAGCCAACAGCTTCAGCGGAGCATTTCCTGCTGTCATTGAGTTGATTCAGGTCTATATTCTGTGTTTTTTGGGGTTTTTCTTTTTGTTGTTGTTATTTTTTTTTTTTGCTACAAGACAAGGTGATGTCATTTTATGATACTGCAGTACAAGTGAGTCAGCATGATTTAATTTAAATGCACAGCTGAGTATGTGTGTGGGTGTTTCAATTTAATTTCTTTCACTTTTCTATCTCTTGATCTTTGTGATCTGTTTTTTTTTTTTCGTTGTTCATTGGTGACTGCTGCTGAGATAATGTGTTTCTCACAGATTTTTTGGGTGAGTTTGCCACGAAGGTACAGTACAGCCATAGATAAACACAAATTTGCATTGTTTGCTCTTAACTCATGAAAATACAAACGCACATATACACATGAAAACGCATTGACTCAGTTCCAAGATTTCTTCCAGTAACTGGCTGCCTTAGCAGATACCTGTAGATCTTCTGACAGGCAGGAGGGATTAGTAAATTGACTCTCTTCGGTTTTCAGCGCTGTTAGCTCACTTGCTGGCTGGTTCACCGTCTGACTAGCTGGCAGGAAGGTTACCTCACCAGCTCTGCCTTTTCTAATCCCCCTCTTCCCTTTAACATCATGCATACTAATGATATTATCTCTAGCTATATCAAATCTGAAAGCAATCCATCTGCTTTTTTAGGCTTAAAGAGGTACAAGTTGTGTGAGTAGGAATGGGGGAAGGTGTTTGTGTGAGTGTGCCTGTGTGCTAGAACTGCAAAGAAGGCTTCAGTTAAGGAGGACTCCTGGCACATCAGCACTTACTGAGACATTTATGAGCAAAACTAGCAGCTTTCACATTTAAGGGTCTCAAGAATTAAACGGAAGCCTAAATCCGAATATGGTGATGACAGCATGGATAATGAGAGAGAGACAAGACATGACCTAGAAAAGAGAGACAGAAGAAGGGTGAGTAAACACCAGTGATCGGAGATGGAAACAAACAATGTTTAGGCAGCAGATGCAGAAAATGTTAATTATTCTGAAGTGATGAACTCAGTGTTTACCTGGGATTAGAGTCAATATCTGATTCTTTGCCTGCTTTGGCCTGGAATGAAACCCACCCACATCCCCACAGCTCACTCTTTTCTACTTTAGACATATTATTTATGAATATGCCTGAAGTGTGAATACAGAACTATAAATGTGCCATAGGTCTAGCTTTTATTTTATGGACTTGACAGTGTATTTCAGATTAGAGTTCCTGGGTGGTAATATTTTGTGAACTCTCTATATCCAAACAAAGTATGACCATTATCTCCTTTATGCCCAACCTGCTACTTATATATATATACCACTACTACTAGTAATTCAACAGTGGCCTTGCTTGCTTTGGTGGAAGAAGAAATGGGAAAAGAGGAATCAATGGATGGAGGAAAGCAGGATCAGATGGGCTGAGGTAATTAAAGTAAGAGGTGACCTGAGAGCCCAGACAGGAGGCAGTAAAAGCTGTAGTTAGGACTGCATGTGGGAGTTCTTAGGGCGACTTGTAAGTGCGATGTAAATGGATATCTTTCTTCAGAGCGTCTTGTAAACTTTGCCTCAGAAACTATATCATGACCCAGAAAATTTTAAATGTGTTACCGAGGACACAAACTGACATATGAATCCCTGTACTGCTCCCACATACAATCCACCCTCTCAAATATACCAATGGCTATTGAATATAGCTGCTAATATTGAACAAGAGAAAAACACAGATAATGTACTTGAGACAATGTCTAAGTAACATGAACCAAATTTCCCTTCTTCTTTTATGTTTTTTTTTTTTTTTGTGGCCCCTGAGGCAGTTTAGCCCAAATAAAAAGAAAGAAAGAAAGAATTTCGATTTTGAAATTTATAAATGCATATATAAATCTCAAATTGCAGGTTCACTTTGATTAAAAATGAACTAGTAACAAAAAAGTACTGCATTAGAACATTCTAAAATCCTTTTGTTGCCTGTACAAAAAGTCAAGTGAGGGCTGATTAATTTTTTAGGAACCATGAATATGAAGACATTTTTCAATCTTTCCTTTCCTCACATATTTCTTACCAATGCCTATTGTTTTACAGTGTGTATATCCATTTTAGCATTTCTTGTTCCCCTCCTGCAATGTACACACATGCAAACATAAAATACAAGTTATCACAGAAACAAAAGCCAAGTATCAAATACACATGGTGGAGATACAGCCACACTCACATTCATATAAAAAAGAGAGAGAGAAAAAAAAAAACAAAAACAAAACAAAATGAAAAAAAAAAAAATGCTCGCATGCAGTGTGAGTCAGAAGCAAAGACACGCACACACTAACCCAAAGCTTGTTTTTCCAGCTTGCATTAGAAATGACTGCCAAGAAGCAGGGGTATCCCACAAGCCCTGTAGCCAAGAGACCAAGGCTGATAACCAGATTGAAACTTTCTATGAGTGTGTGAGAGAGAGCGAGAGGGAGCATGAGCGTGTTCGGTTATACACAGCATGTGTATTTCCCACATGTGGCTGTGCACTAAATGCATGTATTTGTTTTTGAATGCTGCACATATGCTGCTTGTTTTCATATGCATGTAGGTTTGGCCTTAACATACTGTAGGCGTCTGTCGTCTCTCCGCACTCAATCCCTCCCATTAACCTGCCTTTGAAGACCTGGTCTTATTGCTCCCCTTTCCCTCTCCAGGTCACCCTTTCTCAGAAGAGGTTGGCAGGCCGCCCCCTGAAGCTGGTATCCCTTTAGCTCTCTTCAAGCTGCACCTGAGGAGGATTTTGGACTCTAACAGTTATTAATCTGTATCTAAATATGTTTGGAGCGGCAAATTGAAGCAGTTCCTTAATGTTCACTGCAGGTCAAAGGACTTTTTTTTTTTTTTTCTCCCGAGTTTTATTGAAATGACTTTCAGTGGTACAAAGATCTGTGTTAAAAGTTAAAAAAAAAAAAAAAAAGGAAAGAAACTGGAGTAGCTTTCAAATTGAATGCAATTCCTACAGGACGGTGACAAACAATCTGCCTGTTCAAAAGCAGTGTTGGAACTAACTTTGTTACTACACTCTGATGCATTATTCGAACAATACTGAGTGAACGATGAGACGCAGCAAATGACGCAGCCAGAACATCGAAAAATATTTCACAGCCTCCAGACTTAATCCACATGGAGCTGGTGTGGAACTGGACAGAAGGTGAGAACTATGCAAATACAACACAGGTTTGGGAAAAATTTGTTGCAGCAAACTGGGAGCATTAATTGATTTTCATTGTAGAAAAAAGAAGACAAGTGTAAACATTTGTGTGATGGATTGATTAGATCTTGTTGTTTTTCAAATCTCCCATTGCCTGTTGTTTCTACGATTGAATTTCAGAAACAGAGAGAAATTGAACTGTGTAAATTCGAAAAACACTATTTGACCACTAATACAGGAACGCTTCTTATTTTTCTTTCTTTCTTTTGTTTTTGTTTTTACACTTTCATGAACAGAAATTTAGAAAAGGATTTAGGATTTATAACAGATGGCTATCACTTGTGAACACTCCAAATAGGAATCACAAATCAGAAACGCTTTCATATGTTTTAAGTTTCTGTTGAGTACATTGCTGCCACATTTCAGAAAAGAGAAGACACACACACACACACACACACACACACAGTGCTCCTCTTTTTTGTCTTCATTTTTCTACGTTGTCCATACTTTACATGAAAAAAATGTGAAAGAGCCAAGTTCACATACAAATACAGTACATACAGGATCGCACGGTTATAGTTGCTTTATGGAAGTGAATAAATGCAAACCTTTTTTTTTGCCTGGATGTCTTTGTCTTTCATCTTCCCCTCAAAAACAAGTTTTAAAAACCCAAAGATCCATTTTGTTCCTGAAACCCATCATTAACAAGAACCTGGTACATACATCACATACAAACTGACCAAGACACAAGTAAAAGCAAACACATACACACACACACACACACACACACACACACACACACACACACACGCACGCATGCATACAAATACACTTTCATCAATCTGAGAACTCAAAACATTACCAACAGACAGTTTTTCAAGTGCTCCACGCTCTCAACAAATCAATACAATTATCTTTTGTTCTTGGGATGTGTTTTCTTTCCCCAATAAAAATCGAAATGTATTTTTATATTTCTAACACGCATCTGTAAAATGTTCAATGACAACACGGCATCTGGGGAATGAGGGAAGTCTTTGTCCCAGCAAACAAATATGCACATGCTATTTTCTGCTGCTCCAAGATCAGATATTTGGGGCAAGGTGTTTGCAGTTTCCTCATGGGTCTCTCAAGGGAGTCCTGTTTTGTGCTTCGTGTTCGGTCTGAGATAAATGAAAAACCTTTTGACTTTCCCTCCAAGGAGAGAGTGCAAGCAGGGAGGAACCGTGAGCTATGCTAAGGAGAACGCAGGATGCCTCCAATGGAGAGAAAAAGAGCAAAGAGGGGAAAACATAAATAACACTATTTCTTTTCATTACAGTACTGTTCGACTTTCTATTTTTATTTTTTGCAATGAGGAGGAAGCTGCATGTCACTTTAGCTGGGAATGATTTGACACATCAGCCATTTCCACGGCAGCGTATTTGTTGCATGTTTTTGTCATTACTCAATGTCACTTTTTTATGACATTCAAGCATTTTGTTGTCAATATCAAGTCAGTTTCTGGCTTAAAAGTGTGCAGTTGCTATTCACATTATTAAATATGCTCTTGTCAGTTTGCCAGGCATACGTCCTGCATTATGACTGAATTCCATTACTGAATAGTGAAATCCTATTCAAAATGGAGAACAGTGAAATTCATACATATATATATTTACATATATATATCTTCATTATGTGCATTATGTTCTTGATGCCAACTTTCCCTGAATCTACATCTTGCACCTCTGACTTACCTTTATTCTGTGCAACCCCCCCAACCCCCCCCCCCCACACACACACACACAAAAAAAACCCGAAATGGTCCATTCAACCTGCTATCCATTTGTACGTCATGCCCTCATCATTCTCGTCGTCGTCGCTTTTGTTTTTTTCTGTCTGCCTGATTGTCAGTACCACATCAGTCCATCAGGCGGCTTCCTACGGTTCCCTTTGAGTGAGTGAGTGAAGCTATCACTGAGGTTTGAGTGTGCTGACAAGACTTTGGTGATGAAGGAGAGTTTGCCAGCTTGCACTGGGCGAGTGATGGATGACGGTGCCTCGGGATTTCCATGACAATCTAAATTTGAGTCTCTTTTACAGAAAAAAATCATCACAATAATGGGACAAGATGATCACACCGATTTTTTATTAACTCTACAGAAGTGCGTAAGGTAACTGTGAAGGCATATTTGTACTTGACTAATCCCTCTAATTGCACAGGCATTTTAGGATTTAGCAAGTAATTACACAGTAGCAAAGAATCGCTGGCAGTGTGTTTTCCAGGTGATTGTATTTGTACTGATCAAGTCAATATATGAAAACACTGGTATTATGGCAGTTGTTTTATTGGCAGATAAGATGAAAAGTACACTGAGTGTTGCTTAACCCACGTAAATAGGTTTCTGCGATGGCCCGTTTATGCTTCACATCAAGCTATCTAACTAGCCTGTGCAGGAAACTTTGGCACTGGCAAGATTTGATCAAATTAACACAACATGCCATTTTAGTTTACACAGCACTTTGTCATACAGGGGAACATTGCCAAATTAATTAAGTCAAATGTTACTCAGAAGTGCCTGAGCAAACTTTTGAGGGACAAGAGTGTTGCCGTCTGGTGGCTAAATTAAACAGGCCCCAATGCGTCAGTAAATGTTCAGCAGAGCTTACTATCAGGCATGAATTGATTCCTTCAGTCTGTTCAGTCCCTTTTCCATCTGTCTATTCAATTTCACATCGGATTTCAGCTTTAAGGCAAGGGCGTTAGGCATTGGACTGGGATGGTTTAGGTTAGCGTAAGGGGCTAAGGGTTTGATTATGTCAGCGAAGGGCTTCAGTGTACATAGTGAAACGAGGACACGTGTGTGCGTGGATGAGTGGTGCTTGGTGTGGAGGGTGTGAGGGATGCAAGGTAAAAGAAAAAAATGAAGGTGTGGAGTAACTGGCTTGTCTCCACCTGCCAGAATCACAGATGGGTAACGCTGAGCCATACCTGAGTATTTTTATGTCTCTTCTGAGGCCGGGGGTTTAAATCAATGAAGGGAGAGGTGACAGATGATCTTAAATCAAGACGAGCATGTGGGAAGTCTTCCTACACACACACACACACACAGAATCAAATCTGTAAACATCTCCACCTTTGATTTTATGACTTTTTGTAAGACTGTTTTTATGTGTCACCTCATCTGTTTATCAGCATGATGAGTCAATCATCAAATGTTTCCATGGCATTGATTCTACTATGATTCATATTTGTCTGCATTACTCAGATAACTCATTTGAGTTTGTTGAGTACATGAAAATAGCCCTATGACCGGTTGAACTGTACAGCTCTAGCGTCACAATATATGGCTAATCCAAACAAATATCCAGAGCATTGTGTCACCATTATGTTGACCCAGAATGAACAATAGCATTGGCAGTATATTATTAAAACAATGAAAATGCATTATATGTAGTCGATGATGCTCACTGTGCTGATATATTGCATTTCATCATGAATTACCTGGAAAATCATGCAGTTCTGATAAAGGATAATGTTGTTTCAACATCTCCCTGCTGTAAAGGGAGTAAGCCCAGCCATTTTCTCCATTGCATAAAGACTGAAGAGAGAGAGAGAGAGAGAGAGAGCTCAGAATCCCCATCTCCATCATCTTCATCAAAGTGTCCTGAACCACATGTTGAGAGGAGAGAAATCCTTTAAACTTGTTCAAGTAGAGGTGTACGTTCAACTTAAGGCAGGGCAAAAATAGCATTAAAAAAGCTCAATGTTCCCCAGTAATCCAATCGCATCACACCAGTCCCTAAATCTTTGTCAAGGAAATGCAATTGTTATAATGTGTTTATTGAAACTTGGGCAAGGTTTTATTTAATCATGCCGTGCTCTAACAGCACTGGTGGTAGATGAGAAAAACACACAATCTTTCATCACACCATCATCGTTGGGAAATCCAATTTGTTGCTGTTTCTCTCACCCTGGTGCACACCACACTCTGTGTTAATATGTGTTGCATGTGTTTTTCTCACTTTTTGTTGTATTGTGTGTCATAGCAGTTGCGTTTCTCTGGCGATTGTGTCTGCGTTGGGAGGGGAGGAGATCCCTGCTGAAAAAAGTGAATGTGAAATGTGAAAACATGAATACAGGTTTTGATGTGAAGCTTGGTGCCAAACTCACAGCAGAAATGGTCTTATCCGGAGGCCTAAAGCTTCCTGTGCATTCAGATTTATTCCTCATTTTATAACTCCTCAGAACACAATTTTGATTGCACGGTATCTTTTTTCAGGTTTCACGGGAAATCTACTTTACCATAAAACTGACATGTGACATGAATTGACGTTGATATTGAAAAATTATTTGTACGTCAAAATTAGAAATAGATGCTAAAGAGCAAGACAGATGTTTAAAAATTTTTACCAAATCTCAGATACATGCAGCCACGTTTCCAAATTCACTTCGGTGAAATTACAGTTCGTGGCGCCCAATCGTTAACATTTTATTTGGCAACCTCAGAATTGTCAGAAGCCCCAGCAACCTGATGGGCTGAACCTACCCCAGTGAAAAATTTTCAATTTTCATTTAAAAAAAAAAATGAAAACATTCAGCATTTTATGATATATTAAAAGAAACCATCTGGGTAACTGCATACTGGCTCATGTGTAACATTAACGCTGCTCAACACTTTTGCATAGTTGTGGAGAGACTGCCCTGAAAAAAATTAAATACTGTGTGTTGGTTTTTTGGGAATAATACCTGTTGTGCACTCATCAACGGAACTGGGGCTTTGTATCTTATCAAACGGCCTCTGAACCCGAGCACTGAAACTTCTGGCTTACTCTCATTAACACACGAGCACGTACAATGTCACATTTAAACCATTTAGCTTTACCAGCCATCAGAGTGATTTAGTTGCTGGCAACTCCCAGGTCTGGGACTCTTGGAACGAAAGTTCTGGGTGTAAAAAGAGCTGAGCTACACTGTAACCATATAACACATCACAAACTTTGTGTATTTGTTTGTTAATGTGCACGCGGCACAAAAAAGAGACTACACCCCGTGAACGTTGTGTCTCCAGTTGTATTTGCATGTTATAGAGGAGACAAGAGCTGGAAAGTGTGTTCGTTTTGTTTTTTGGCTCATAAAGTTGCACGGAAGTAGAGAGACAAACTACTTGCCGTTACCAAACACCACACCCTGGAAAGTCTAGCCTTTTCCTGTGCATGCATGTGTATGTGGTTAAATAAATGTCGTGTTCTTCGCTCCTTCACCTGCCAACCTGGCATCATTTTCCTCCTCTTGTTTCTCACTCTCATCATAAAATTTGCCAGATGTTACAGATCAGGCTGAATTTGACGTTGGCTCTAAGTCTTAAATTAAATGCCATCACCCCAAGCCACCTCTAGGTAATCATAAAGGCTTGAGGTTAACCAAATGGAGGAGGGCAACAAAACATAGTTGGGCATTGTTTGCAGATGGGGAACCTTATTGATTGTAAACCAGAGAAGCTTGAATCCAGCTGCGTTTGTAGCTATTACTGTGATGTAGCCTCAGAGAAAAGGAATTTTATTCCAACACATCAGCCAGTCGTGCCCTGCTCAGTGCTTCATGATGTGGCTGACAATATGTTGAAGGCGAACAGTTGCAATTGGCAACTTTGTTCATCGGGTTGACTGATGACTAGACGTGGCCGACAAGTTTGACCTTACGCTTTTTGTAAGGTGTTCCCAGAACATAATAATTGACATCTGCGCTGACTCTGCAAAACACAGCAGGCCCTGATTTTTCTCAGCTATAAACTTTCAATGTTTCCATTTTTCCATTTTTCATTGTTTACCATTACATTCACTATGTAACACATTGGATTGCATGATAAGATACTGCGGACAAGAGCGGATAAGAGCAGCTCGGGTAACCATTTGAGGAACAAGGTTTAAATAGCTAAAAAAAAAAAAAAAACTGTAAAAATAAAACAAATGTATCAATCAAACTATTACTTCTTGATACTTTTTAAAATGTCCATAATCTTAGTTACAGTGTCAGCTACAATGGCAGTTATAATAATAGTGGTAGTATTGCTTCCATATGTAAAGTAGTAGAACGTAATAGGTAAGCAGCAGCAGAAGGGAACCTAATGCCAGTAGTAGTGATGACTGTGCCAGGAGCTGCTGTATTATTACGTAGCTGTTTTATCATATTTATAACAACAAGTGATAACTCTTGCTGTACTGTAAAAGAAAGTTTGTGTTCATTACATCAGCTGAAATGCCAGTAAACAAAAGTATAATAATTATTTCAATGTGACTCTAATGGATTAGTCATCACAGGCCTTTACTTAATTATGTACAATGCAGCAACATGTCGTTGACATAAACAGAAGCAGAAAAAACACACACACAAGTTGTTTCCCTGGATCGTGGAGTTGGATAGATTACACATGACAGGAATATCCCTGCAGTTTTGCTGTGGCGAGTCCTTCGGAGCGTGATACTATTTTTCAAGTGTTTTATCACACTGTAAGCCATTCAAAGGTAGTTATTTGAATGGGAAATGTGATGCATTGCACTCTAATACTTCCTCACACCGCGTGAAGTCCAGGTTGTGAGAGTCATATCAGGATTGGAGCAGCAGGCCTGGTATGTCTAGGAATTGTGTGAATAAAATCTGGGAACAAATAAATATACCTTTCAGCCTGGTGCTCCTCACTCTTCCTTATGAATGGACTGTCAGTGGCCAATCAGATTCAAGCAGGGTCAAAATTTGTATTTTTAATTTTAGTGTGGGAACTTTGAGGGCATAGTTTTCTCCTCTGCATCTGTACACACGTTTGTTTGTTTGTTTTTTTCCACACCTTGTCCATGTGGAAGCGCATTTGTTCATACCCTTAGTTCATTTTTATCTGTTTAGTAACACATCTTAAAACTGTCAATGCAGTCTAACAAATGGAGTTTATATATTTTACATCCATGTGAGTGTGTGTGTGTGGGAGGGGGAGAGAGACAGCGATAGGGGAAGGCTCAAAATTTGACTACAAAATAGGTTAATGTCAAAGGGAGTTTGTGATTTTTGGAGTACACTATGTGTGCACAAATGCCATGATATGATGTGTGTGTGTGTGTGTGTGTGTGTGTGTGTGTGTGTCTGTGTGTGGCATTAAGGTGCTTCAGATGTTCAGAGAAGCTCAGCCCCTCTGGCTTCAGCCAGCTGGAGTTCTCCAAATTAGTCCAGCGCTCCATTATGCAGCTCTTCCATCGCTCTCACCGCACTATATTTCCTCAGCCCTCTCCAACATTTATCCACATCCCCCCAGCTGAACCTAATCTGCCCTCACTGCCCCAGTGTCCTTTCTCATCATCTGTAATTGTCATCCCCCTTATTCGGCCTTACTTTTATCAAACCCAGCCCCCTCCCGATGAATCTATAACCTCCCAACCTCACTGGTCTATGATCTTTAATAAATACATCGTCCTAAATCCAAATATGACCAAGTTCAAAGATGAAACATGATGATGAGAAAATTATCAACAAACCTGAGGTATTCCATATCCAACCACACAATACTGACAATTAACCACCTGCTTTCCCCTCTTCACCCCTCTCCTCTGCTCCTCCCCTCTGGTCCTCCCACCCCTTCCTCCCCCACCCACCTCTTTCCTCCACCCCCTTTCCTCCGTTGTCTCCCACACCTCCCTCTCATCTTTAACTCCCCTCCGTTTTAGATATTTAGCTCCAGGTGAAACAGTGAGCCAACCCTTATGTTGCCTCTGTCTGTAAAGCTTTTGTCCTCTTCCTCATAATTGCACTGAGGCTCAATGCAGAGACAGATAGAGAGTGTGTGTGTGTGTGTGTGTGTGATTGGGGAGGGGTGTGTTGTGCGTGCGTGCGCGCGCGTGTGTGTGTGGTTGTATGTGGATGTGTGCATGTATGTGCGTGTGTACATGCATGAGTCAGACAGAAAAACAAAAAAGAATTGGGTGCACTGGGATGTTTGTGTACTTGTGTGTGTGTGTGTGTGTGTGTGTGTGTGTGTGTTTGCCTGCACTTCTGTTTGTGTGTGTCCGCCTCCTTTGCTTTTCATCTGTTGCCTGTGGTGCAATCCACAGCCCCTCACACAACTGACTTCCTAGTACAACACGTGCACACACACACACACACACACACACACATATACTCATAGCCCTGCAGTCAGGTTTTTGGCAGGTGTGTGTACTTTATGTTAGCATTAGCTGCGTTAGCTTAGCCGTCGTGCCCCCCAGTGAGTCTCAATGGAAACCAGGGATTTCTCCTTGTTTGAGGGCTGAGGGGAGGGCCTCAGTTGTGCACACATACACACACACACACACACAGACATATTGGGGGGCCTGAGGGACGGCCAGTAACTGAGCCACCAGCCAAGGGAGCTGGACCAATTACATTGTTAGGATAAATGTAGCGCCGGCTAGGCATGGATTGTGGTACTTAACAGCTGGCGCGAAAAAGAAAAACCCTCCCTTCTCCCATCCCTTCCCTTCTGCCGTTCGCCTGGGCGTTTTTAAATGGAGGGGAATTTAAAAACAGATTTATGGGTCAGTTAAATATAGTAGGCAAAACTGATTCCCTAACCAACCACCCCTCCTCCATAACTCCCTCCATCCATCCCTCCCTTGTAGCACCACCACCCTTCCATCCCCCAGTTTTTGTCTCCTTTTCCCTCCCTTTGGTCTTTTATAAAATGATATATCTCTTAAAAAGAATGGAACAGTTCTCCCAGTGGAACGCTCAAACACAAATTGACAATCCAGGCACTGTGGTTTAATAGGCACCCTGTATCTCTCTCTTCAGCCTTCCTTCTTCCTTTTTTTCGTTCTTTCTCCGTCTCCCTCCTGCCTCCCTCTCTCCTGTCTCTTATTCTCCTGACCAACAAGGACTTATTAAATGAAGCCTTAACTAAATCTGAGTTAATGAATTATTCTAACACCTACGATGTGATTATTGTAATTAATGGGCCACCGACGTACTTACCTTCACACCAGGTTTCCTAAATGAACATCTTGTACGGGTCTAATGTCTCTCTTTTGACACAGATTTAAACCTTCCTCAGTGTGTCTTTCCCTCTCCTCAACTAGCAACCCCGAATGCATTGTGGGATAAAAATCTAGGTCTGATATTCATTTTTCAATACCCATGAGTATTTATATTATGGTTTTAATAAAATTTAGAGCACTAAAACTGGTGTTTAAAGGATTAGCATGATCTCAGTAAGTAAATTTTTATGTCAGTACAAGTTTCTGTAGGGACTGTGACTTCCATTTTCTCAGCAGGCTTAAGTCCAACGTTAGCGTTTGGATGACAAGCATCATTTGGCGAATGAAAAGTTTTTTGGGCAAAGAGAATCCCTTCCTCGGTTTCATTGCTATTTTGGATATGTTTCTGCTGCTTTTCCTTTCCTTTGGGTGGGGGGGGGGGGGGGGGGGTTCACTAAAAATGTGTTTACCTCACCATACTGAGACTTGTAAATGCAATGGTTAGCAGGTTTTCAGCAGAGTGCATGGAGGTGCGAATCTCCCTCTTCACCACACGCTCGCCTCGAGCGCCAACACACAGACATGCACAAATACTTTTTTTTTTTTTCACACACGCATACACGCACTGCCGGCTGCTGCCTTCTGCTAATCCACAGCACCAACACAATCCACTTTCGGGGCTTTGCTGCTGCAACCTCGCCAAACAGGCCACAAGTTTGGTGCCTTCTCCAAGACACACAGTTCCAGGCCATGTTTGAGATTCTGTTTCAGCAGCAAACACACAGACCAGCACTGTTCAAAGTTCTCATAGTATAAAAGCAGATAATTTGACAAAAAAAAAAAAAAAACCTTTCTGGTGTCAGTGCTAGTTCACGAACCTCGGCCAAGCCTTTCATCCCAAAGCCAATGTGTATGGGGCAAACATTCAGTGCGCTTTGATTTTCTCACCACTTAAGAAGATTTGGTCATGCTTAATCCAGTTTCTCAGCTGAATTTCCCTCCAAGCTGGTAGTTATGGTTGAATAAAGTTGCTGTTGTTACTGTTTCTGTTGTTATAGACCCTGCATCCAGTGTTTTACCCCTCTAGTTAACCTACCTAACCTCAGCAAAGTCATCTATATTAAATGTGGATGAATGCTTCACATGAAAATCTCTCTAAGGCTGTACACATTTTTTATTTTTTTTTTATCTGGTCAGCCATGCTCTCTGCTGTTCTTCTTAGTCTATTTACTTGGGATCATAACCATAATTTTTTACGCTTGATGGACTTTTAAATATGTGATAACCAGACTAACCGTCAGGAAAAGGGTTCTATAACATTTTATAACTAGAGTGCAATCTTTTTTCCAAATCTAACCGATGACTTCCAGTGGATTGGTAGAACATGAAGCAGCTGGAGTCTATTTTTGTCCCAGGTTGAATTCTAAAACAAAATGATATCCTATGTTGAAAAGTTAATTTTTTAACATTGAAGCCTAGCATTTCTTTTTTTTTTTCTTTTTTCTTTTATATATCTGTTCTGCCAAACCAGCAGCGCATACTGCATCTCCCAGGTATGCTCATTGTGTAGAGATGTGAGGGGCACCGAGTTGACCTGTGTGGACCCTCGGCTGGTCTGTGTGCTCTGCGCCTGCAGCAAAAACGCAGCCCAGCACTGATGAGAATCCCTATAATTGGCCCAAACCTGCACAGAGGGCCCCAAGCTCCTCCACTCTACATTGCCAATGAGAGAGTGGAGCATACAGAGTGAGCAGAGAAAGAGTGCTGACCTGACTAAAGATCCAACTACCTTGTGGTCTCTGCGAAACATTTAGTTTGGTTCCACCAAATTCTGAAAAATAGCTGGAAATGAACCAGTTTACCTAACTTGAATAACAGTACGAGTCAATCAGCAAAGCAGACCTTGACAATCCCCCCAAGAGACTTTCATTTCTGTATCTAGTATATATTGTTCTTTTCGTATCGACAATATATTCCCCCTTTTTCTTTAGCAAAGTTTTTCTTTTCCATCTTGACCAATATACACCCCATCTCCTCATTTTCACCATCGGTTCATGTGTGTATATGTTTGTGTGTGTGGTGCACCACTGCACGTGGGCCTGCTATCTCCTAGCCACACTTCTGGGGCTGGCAGTGGGACAGAACATCCTGAGGGCCCTAACTTTCCCCAGCTCCCCAACCCCTCCCTCCCTTTTTCTCTCTCCCCGTCTGTTAGCCATCCAAGAATATGCCAGTCAGGTCCTGGGCAATCTGCATGCTGCCCTCCTGCCATCCTCCACCTCCTATCTCAGCTTCTTGTATTCCCGCTCTTCTGCACATTCATTCCCAATTTTGCTTTTCCTTTTTCTCTTTTTCCAACCTTATCTTTATATCTTTCTGTCCCATATTTTCTCCACTTGCACCCACCCCCCTTGTCCTCTCTGGCCTTTGGCAGCCACTGTAAGCCCACTGGTTGTAGTGGTGTCTGTTCATAGTTCAGTACAGTATGTGTGGTGACGCCCTCTGGACAACCTGGCACGCTCGCTGACAGCTTGATTTGGATCCAGTGTAGCAGAGAAAAGCAGACTAGCATTCAAAAGCAATTCAATTTGCATTTCAGAGAAATATTGAGATGATTTCATATTTTCATCTTTGATGATTTAGGTCAAAATTAAGTGCAATTATGTTTGATCATACCCAAATATTTTAGGATGTGTACTGACATGTCTCTTAGGTGCAGATGTGGAGTTACTAATTATTTAACCAATAGACAAAATGCTGTTAGTTACACAATTATTCCATTTCATGTCCTGAAGGCAGGCAGTACAGTGGAACAGTGGTTAGCGCTGTTGCCTCACAATAAGAGGGTTCAGTTTGGGTTTGGTTCCCGGGCCTGGGGCCTTTCTATATGGAGTTTACATGTTCTCCCCGTGCTTGAGTGGGTTTTTTCTGGGTTCTTCGATTTCCTCCCACTGTCCAAAGATCAGAGAGAGTGAGTGCGAGTGGTTGTTGGTCTCTGTCAGTCTCTGTGTGTTGGCCCTGTGATGGACCAGTGACCTGTCCAGGGTGTTCCCTGCTGTCACCCAATGTAAGCTGGGATTGGCTCCAGCACCCCCCACAACCCGGAAAAGGATAAGCGGTAGAAGATGAATGAATGAATGTCCCGAAGGCATCAATAAGTAAATTCCAATGTTGTGCATGAATACAACCAGTTTGCCAGTAAACAGTGATTCATATCTGATGTAGACAGCAACATTATTATTGTCCCACAGCAACTCATCATTCTTTTATCTTTGTTTGCATCTCTTTCAAAATGAAACAAGAAATACCATCAGAAATTTAAGTACAAGTCCCATCAGGACTGAGTACGTACATATATATATATATATATATCAAATCTTTTCGTACGTATGTACTCAGTTTCAAGTTAAAAAACTAAACTTCTTGTTTAATAAAAGTAAGCAACTTAAAGACACACGACATCAAGGTAAGCATTGCATTGCATTTCACACTTTCTTAAACTATACGATTTGAACTGGCTTTTGGAATAAGATATGAGTTTGCCGTTGTAAGTTTCTGCTGACTCTAATTACTTAGTAACCATTTTATGCTAAGTATTTGTGTGGATTTTGTGGGTATGTCTAGGTATTTTCCACAGCAATCCATAACCCATGCAAAGTAAGCAAACAAACTAGAGGCCATTGTCACTGGGATGAAAGAGTGGACTGACCACTGGGCAAATGGCCTGCTGCTATTGAATATTATTGACTGACTGTGTAATCACACTGTATAAGGATTGATGTGACTTCTCTGTGGACCGCATCTGCATGGTAACAAATGGGAGGAAACACAGCAGCTACTGTAGCAAGACCTCTTTTTTTTTTTTTAAAAAGAGGAATAAAAAAAAGGCCTGATTAATGCAGACTCCTTGAGGGGTAAGGATGGAGGGATGGATGGATTGATGCTGAAGAGGAGAACCTGGCAGCTAGCTCCTAATGCTACAGGGAGAGTGACGAGAGGGAGGGAGGAGAGGGAGCGAGAACGTCCGGGGGCAGGCATGCAGGAATGAATACACACAAACTACACACACGTGGGGAGGATTTTGACTCTTTAATCTTGCCCTGTGTTGCTTTGATAAGGAGAGAAATCCCCCCTTGCAACGAAGATAGAGCTGTTCTCCTTTTGTCTTAAAGTTACAGGCATATTTATGCATGAGCTGTTTATTTGTGTCAGGCTTACAAATTAATTTCTCAGAGTCCTACAAAAAATAAAGTATCTGCCCAAGTTAAATGTGACTTTGCAGAGTTTTGCGACAAAGCAGGGCAGTGCTGATGTCTGTGTATTGATTGTATTGTATTTTTCTATTAAGAACGGATTCCTTGGCTGTGACTGTTCCCTTAAAGCAAACTCATAAAACAGAGATTTCGTTTCGTCAGTCAATCAAGTTTCTCAGTAAGTCATTGCATATCAAATGCACCACAAGCTTCACCCTTCCGCGGTCTTGAGTTTCTCAAAAATTAAATTAGGACACCAAGTTAAAATGATTGCACCCACAAAGGCAAAACTGAATATTAGCCTTCCCACAGTATCTAGTCGTCTGGTCTATCTACTAACAAGTCTGCGTCGCTAACCTTCCACTTACTCTAACACATGATTATGAAAGGGCTTTATACTCTTGACCCATCAACATGACGCAACAGCTCTTTTTTGTCAGTCTTTCATTAAAAGCCGCAATTCAAGATTTCCCCCTTCTCGTAACTCACAAACGCACACGCGCGAACACATGCACCCACAGCCAGCAACAGACATACACAAACATTATGTAGTTGTCAGAGGTGCAGAGCTCTGTTTTGAAGGTGCTTCCAGGCTTTGAAGTCTCTGACCTTTCAATCCGGCTCGTCACAGACGCAGACGTAGAACCAGACTGTCAAGTTGCCACTGCCTCTGCCACATTCCGTGGTGAATGCAACCGGGAAGCCATTTCTTCAACATTATTTCTGTGTCACTGGCGTGGACAGACCTCCCCACAATACAGTCATGCACTTGTGCATGCCTGCACACTCAACTCAGATATATATATATAGATTCAGAGGCCATAAGCCGCATGCAATCCTGGGTGGTCTGAAGCTATGGTTAGTGTAAGTGTAACCGCACTGTGTAACTACTGCTGTGACATACAACTCATATTTACATCTCAAACATACTCTAAAGCTATTAGATAACTAAGCTAGCTTGTGTGTGAAGGACACGCTCATACATCTGTTTAGGAGTGTGTACTGGCATTTATGTCTCTTTTGACTGCTTTTTTTTTTCTCTCCTTCTTCTAGACAGTTACTCATGCACTTAATTTATGGCACACCTGCAGAGTGTCTGTGTGTGTATGTGTGTGTTCATGTTTGTGGCTCTAACTGTGTGGTAACTCTCAGGCTCGCAGTGGAACTGTTGATGAAGGAATGCTGCTCCCTCTGACTCACCTGATGATTTGTCTCTTACTTTGTGATCAGCACAGCAGGCAAAATCCCACACAATGGGAAGGCGATGAGTAACAAAGGCTTTTTTTTTCTTTCTTTTTTTTTTTAGCTGTGTTCAAGATGAAAACGTGGAAATAGATCCCTAAATATTTTAGCGTGATTACATTTTTTTTATTTATTTATTTTGTTTTAAGATGCTCTAAATGCATGTTTTACGCAGCCTGTCTCGTAGCACTGATGTGTGGTGAACAGTAGCTGATCAAACGCACAAACATGTGAGACAACACACCCACTCACACTAACCTATACGTAGTCTATCACAGTCCTGAAAAATAACTCAGCTCCTCATGAGACATGCTGCAGAATGATGTTAGATACACATTAAGCCGGTATAATCACATAATCAATGACTAAAGAGTTCAGTCGGCTGCCCTTTCTTAAGACAGCCACTGACAAACGGGCAATGGGAAGGAGCTGGGTGGGTGTTATTTAAAGTTCACATGTGTAAAAGCTTTGAGCGCAGCATTGAATGGATGAACGCGCTCATTTACATTTCTGCTTCTTTACACGCATGTCTGTCTTCTGAAGTGTGGTCTACAGAAGATCGCTCCAGCATGCTGCCATTTCTCTCACATACTCACACACAGACACACTTGAATTGTCTCTTTCTCTCTCCATCTGTCTTACTCTCTCTCTCTCTCTCTCGCTAAACTATCAGATGTGTAAATACAAGCCATGCTTCCAGTAAAACCTTTAGGCTACCTAGAGAACAGCCTAATTATGTGCAGTATTATTTAGAGGATGCAGTTGTTAGAATGGTTACTGTTACTTGGCTGAGGTAAGGAAGATAGATTTCTGGATTAGAGAAGAACAACGTAGGAATGATATTCTTCTATTTGAGTCTCCACATGCTGTATAATAGACAGATTTGCAAAAATTAACCTTCCAACTACAGATCAGAATAACACTTTGCCCTATATATTTTTGACCTATGCTTAAAAAAAGAACTTATCATTAAACATAGTGATATACTGAGCTCTTTCTTAAGGGAATTTTATATTTTTTAATTGTGAAAAAAGCCTTTTCAAAAATTTGGACGACGTTTTGGCTGAACAGCTTTACAAAGCATAGAACAAAAATCAGCAAAATTCATCTTGAATGATGTCAGTTTTATTCAGAATGTGTGGCCCGTTGGCAAAACAAATCAAATTCTAGTTATATAGCACCAAATGATGACAAAGTTGTATACACTTCAAGGCACTTTACACGTAGAGCAGGTCTAAACCCAACTATTTATAGAATGAAAACATATTAATGAAAGAATATGTTCTCCGGGAAGGCATCTTATGTAAAAGTATACAAACAGTAATTAGCTGACCTCAGCTAAGGTAACAACTTTATATAATCGATATAAACAGTCTGAGTCATGTCTTGAGTCAGCTAGGTTATCTGATTTGAGACACCATGGATGTTATTTTACTGGAAAATAAAAGACTTTTGTGTTGGAACCTTTTGATAAATGGTTACATTCATACAGATATATGAGCATATGTCTATATGTATAATATATTTGTATACACACACACACACACACACATATATATATATATATATATATATAGACACAGTGTGTAAAATGATGTGTGTGATAGAATAAAAAGTATGCTAGTTTTGGCTTTCATGTATTTTCTTTTATTGAATACTTAAAGAAAACTCCAATTCACTGTTTGTCTGTGTTTGCTGTTATGTCTGTTTGCCGTCTGCAGAAATTAAACCATATGTTTGTGATAAGTAACAACACATGGCAGGAGTGTGGGATCCTGGGAAAAAGGGACCAAGATGAGGCCCATACATCCTGGGTTGGGAAGGAAACAGGAAAAAAATACAGACGGCAAAACAGATCCCATCTTTATTAGCAGGACTTGGACAGCAGGCTTATGTGTCCTTTTGGGCCGAGGTTAGAGCTTATTAAAGCAATACACATTTCTCATTCCCAGATTTCACTTTGCAGCATCTTTCGCCCCCACTGTCTCACGAAGCGGCAAGAACATTAAAGTACCAGAAAGGGATCAGCATTAAAGATGGCCATCGAGGGGTCGAGTGTAAGGAGGAGCGGCGAAGCTACCACTCCCGGGCCCCGCAGAATTTTGACAGTGTTCAAATAACAGCTGTTTGTGATTCCAGGGGAAATTAGGAGCACGATTCCTCCTGAGATGACAGCAACTCACTTCTCCAATTATCTAAATAAGGTGAATCCACATATCAGACTCAATCATATCGTAGAAACCCGATAACCCTTTTCTCATTGGATTCTGATTAGTAACATTATATCACATCATCTCTTAGACTCTCACAAACGTACTTTATAACTTCCTTTCGTGCTTCTTGGTGTCCTTCCACTTCACTCCTCTTTTTATCCACCCTCCTATCCTAAAGACCATCAGGAAATTCAGCAGCATTTGAAATTTTAATCTGCTTAACACCATCTTTTACCTCAGTTTGCTGTTGTGTCCCATTTCATTTTTAGATCACGAGGCTTTGAGATACTTCAGAACACCAGAAGTGAATCAAATTATTGATTCAATGCACATATCTGACATAAATCTCAAATCATATGGAAACACAAACGTTAACATCACGGTAAACTTTAAGCAATTTGGTGGTTTAAAATTCACAGTACCTCTACCACTGAGACAAGCATGCTATTTTAATATCTAACCTTGATGCGTCAATAAAACTTTTTAGTGTTAGCGTAGTTTCAGTATTTATAGTGTCAGATAAGGCCGGAATGGGCGCTGGCTGTTTACTTGATATAATGTAAATTCAATGATGTGGGAATATTAAAATTATTATTATTTATTAATGCTATAATGAATTGTATTAATCTGCTGTTCAGCAGAAGCAAAAGGTGAAAAAGAAGAAAGAGAAAAGCACACACAGACACATCCCGTGAGGTTCTACATTTGACTGGTATTGACCTTTGCACACTCACTCCAGTGCTTTCCCAGAATTCCAGCAAACCAATGAAATCCTATAGAGGTCCCAGCCTCCTGCTCCTCCCTTGCATGTCTTTTACCAGGTCGTATTCTTGGTGTTCTATGTTAAGTGCTTGTACCAGCTGAAAAATGGTTGTGTTTAATTAAAGTTATATAGCCTCCATAAATGGAGTTGCCATTATGTATAAGGAACTTTTATGGGAACTTAAAAAATTAAGCAGCGTCTTTGAAGTATGAACCACATCATGGCTACGAATAGTAAAAGCATTCAAACAATATTTCTTTTTTTTCCATAAAACACCTGGGTTTGATGTCAAAGTTTATTATGCTAGTAGAAGTATTAATTGGTTATTTTTAAAAGATTATATTGGCCAACTTAAGAGTTTTACAAACTGAAACGCACATTGGCAGCATATGTATGTGTCTTGATGTATGGGAATGGGACAGAGAGCAACACACTGCTGAATGGAAACACAGCCTGAAATACTTTGGGCTCAGACACCTGAGCTGGAGGGAAGATGCTGGAAAAACCACACTGTGCGGAGGAGATGCTAAATTAGCAGTTACGAACAATTTAACTACCTTTTTAAAATAATGCGACATGCAAGAAATAATGTAATAAAGCGCCACACTCTGATTCTCAAGATAAAGTCAGTGTGAGGAAAATAACATCTCTGCTAGCCATTCACTGAACTGTGATTCTTGCAGTCTGCGCTTAAAGCTAAAATCTTTGTTGTGAAGTTCTAGCCACAAAAATAACATCTCTCACCAGACTGCACATTGGCCACCAGTACTCCCACAAATATGCACTCATTCATCAAATCAATGCATTCCCCTCCCATTCACAGAGATCTCCTCCAGCAGAGAACAGCACAGCCCAGCACAGCAGCAAGCTAGACATGTCTGTTGGAGACTTCACAATGGTTCAGCAAGCAAACATACTTCCCTTAAGGCCCTTGGGACAAACACAGCACCAAGCAGGAGGACTCAAGGAGGGGCTGCTGCTGCTGTTTTTTTTTTTTTTTTTCTTGCGCATGCATGTGTCTATGTGTGCTTCTCAATTTCTATTAGTTTAGTGCACCTATAGGTTCCCTGATGAACAGAACGTCCACAAAGAAATCAGAAATCATAATAACAGACTAAGCACTGCTGCTCTTTGCTGCTATTAGCTTGACTACGAGTGAAATAAAAACTTTTTTTTTTTTTTTTTTTTTTTTTTTGCTTCATTTATTTTCCATCTTTTGACAGCCGAGTGTATGTCACTTATGTAATCCACTACAAACATAAAGCACAGTGAAGGAGTGAAGCACAAGCTACTTGTTTTGGAGAAAAGGCATCACCACAGGGTTGGCTGAGTGACGAGATTTTATCCTCAGGCGGTCTTGCATGTATTAATGTGACTATGGTGAAAAATGAAACAGAGCAGATGAGAACATTTTAACATTTCTTTTTTTTATATATATATATTTGACTTTTTTTCTAGCCTTTGCTGATCTGTCTTCACTTAAACTACCAACTCCTGTGGGCATCAATTATCTTTTCCTGTTGATAACTAATCATTAATTATGTAATACACTGTGGTCCTAGCTCATGGAAGGAAAGTGAGGCAGACTTAACTTTGGGCACAATGATAGTCAGACATGTTTGGCAATCAAATCCACGTTAATTTAATGGGTAATCACTTTCAAAAAAGCAACTGTGTTTTGATCGTGACTCTCAGAGTGCTGTCAGTGCAGGGGACGTACAACCATCCATGGGCTGTCATGAGGCGTTGAGCAGGGGGGTCCACCCAGGTTGGCACTGCAAACTGGATCTGTCAGAGAAAGCAGTAGGGGTGGACATTCTTAACATTCCCCAGAATGGCACCCTCCAAAGCGGATCCCCTGTCTACCCGCTCCCCAGGCCCCAGATAAGAAGCTCATCCGTCATCTACTGGAACCGCATTAAATTTTAACTCTGGTTACCAAGTGTGGCCATTCAAACTTTTATCTCAAACCTTCTTTATCTTCTTTTCATTAAGTTCTCAAGCACTAATAGCCCTGCGAGTCTCCGCCGGGGTAAGGATGATGTTCTGAATAATGAAAGCTCATTATTTCTCCACAGAATGCTTGTTAATTCAAATGATGATATTAAAACTATAGTAGCCCTCAGCAGTCGAGTGATTTCTAGCATACTTTATCATGTATCAATATATACTCTGTTTGTCAAAACTGCCCCAAGCCTGGGCTGACATTCTCCTCCCGAGGAGTGGAGTACTTCAGCAGGGCCTCCAATACTCTAAGGTGACAACTGGCAGAGTTTGTGCCTTTAGGAAAGTGGGGGAAGGAGGGATTAAGGCAGTGATGGGGAGAGGGATGAAACTCAAAGAGCCGTCATCGCACTCCCATGTCTATTCAACATATTCTCCATCATGCACGCACGAATTTGCAACCTCCACCCCCCACCCTGCATGCACACATACCCATGCATGAAAACACTCACATCTGTCATCCTCACCCCTCTGCCTGATATGTGCATGGGCAAGCAGACATTTGCACATATTCACTTAAATTTATACATACACACATGCACACGTGTGCACGACCAATCATATGCACATGAACACCCTTGGCCATTAACCTTCACCCTTATCTTCAAGACATAACTTTTTCTCAAGGATGCTGCTGTAAGAATTCTTGATGAATTCTGATCAGTCTGTCTCTCACAGATTTGTCATGATTCCACTGTTTCACAAAAATTGGCTACACTGGACCTGTTTGTTCATCAAGGATATGATAAAAAATCATGATGGAGATTTTACACACAAAAAATATATAGCATACAAATTAATGTGGGTTTTACTGGTGCTCTGTGACAAGCACACATTTATGCTGTGACATAAAATATGATCTTGCTGGTTCAAAATTCCACAATATATAAAATGGCATTCGATCATGTGAATGATCTCTGTTGCTGAAGCCGTACTTCAAAGCTTTGTAAACAAATCCCACACAGTTATCAGTATGAATCTTACCTTTAACCTTGAGAAGAAATTCATTTGCATTGCAAATGGACCATGTTTTTAGGTAACCAAGAACCAAATAGTCGATAACATATATTGAAATTATTTGAAAGAAGAGGTGGATGAATGAGTGGACTGTTGAAATTCCACTGAGGATCTTCCTGCTCTAAATATATCCCTCTTATTTGTTACCTGAAGTGCAGCATTTATATTTTGGCATCCTTTAAAAAAATGCCTGTAGTTCTTTGCTTGAAATGCATATATGGGGGTGAATGTGATGACAATATGTTTCAAATAGTTTAGAGGGCATACATATTTTGGATTCCTCATGAGAACAACACCCGAGAAAAAGAGGGGGGAGAGTGAAGTGTTCAAAAAGGCCTTGGGTGCCATAGATGACACACTTTGATAAGTGTACATGCCTTGTTAACATCGGGCCAGATGCAAGCAAAGGAGCATATCATCCCCAAGTGAATGTTTGTGTGTTTGTGTAATGTGTATGTGTACAGACATACTCTGTGTATCTACATGTGTGCAGGCCTTATTTGCATAGGTGGTCATAGGAGTGAAAGAATTATTCGGCAAGAAGCTCTGAAAGTGCAGAACACCACATCACAGAAAGCAATGCAGGGCTGACGGGTTGGTTCACCTCTGTAGAAATGCAATACACCCCGAGGTCAATGCTACATGACTGTCTGTAAGCTTCTGCTCCAGGCGTCAGGTTTCAAAAGGGAGAGTCACTAAGCTGCAGGCCCTGAAGGTCTTCAAAGGTGTTCACATCTGCACACCTTAAATACACAAAATACAGACTCATTAATGTAACTGTGTGCATAAATCCTCTCACCGGTAACAAATAAGCACATAAGCAGATAAGCAGATAAGCACTTGGCAAATGGAGAGAATTTCTGAAAGATTTCTCAGTAATGATTTGGTGTGGTGGTATGTTGGGTGTGGACAGCGACAAAGGTTGGAGTTGTGGGAGTGGATGAAAAGGTCAGAGGTCAGGGGTCAGAGGCAGTAAAATTCAGGTTTGACGTAATCCGTTTAAATTGCAACTGCTTCTGCTGGTTACAAGGAAGGGGAAGCCTGTGTTGCATTTTATAGCAGAGATGTGGAGCACTTGATACACAAAGGTGAAGTCCTTACTAAACTGACCAACCATTGACTTATCAATTATCAAAAGCATTTTGCGCTTTAAAGTATGCCAAAATGTTATTTGATAGTTTTCACTTTGCAAAGCAACATTGCCTGACATTGACTCATACGCTGACCAGATGTTCTACCTGTATCATGTCTGTATGAAGACTGTCTTATTCTCTTGCCATCAGCTTGTTCGTTATCTCCGTTTACGTCTCTGTACTTTTTAAGGACCATAGAGAGTACAGAGAGAATGGCAGGCAGCCAAGGACAATGGACCTGGGGGGTAGATGGCATTAGTCACGAATTAGTCGCACTCGTGCTCAGACTGGCACATTGGCCATCACTACTGCTACAGCGGCCCCTTAGTTAGTCCATCATATGTCTGCTGTGTACATGTGCGAGAACGACTCAAAGTTGCCAGTGGGGTTTTTTTAGTTCTAGTCTTGTCCTCATGAAATACACACCTGGACAGAAGCGACTGAAGCTATTAAGCAAGGAACTATTTGTGCAGTTTTCCTTGTTACACACTGAATGAGTTGTCAAAGACATGAACTATGTCTTCTAATATCTGGTTATTAAAATGCAAAAAAAAAAAAAAAAAAAGTAATTCATGTGACATACCTTGCCCGTGCTTCATTTAATCTTGATAGTCAGGCAATACTTTGAGATGCTCGCATGTCAAAATAAATCACACACCCTTGAAGTAATTTGACCTTATTCAATCTTTTGTGCCAACATGTCTTGATGATGTGTTACTCTATACCACGCTAGTTATGAACTTAAGCCCGAGAATATGAGGAGAGCATTGAAGCAAAGATAGAGGAAGTATGTAAATCCCTGTTGGGTACTGAAACTATGTTCTCTTTATGCGGGATGGCAATATTGAATATATGTGATGTAAAACAGACTTCTCTTTTTAAACTGTCATTTGCAGAGTTTAATATGTATTTCCTTTGGCTCCTAATCTGGTTTAAAAACCTCCAGTCCTCAGCTCCCCTCCTTCTCTTTCCTCCCTCCTTCGTTCCCTCCATATAGAATACAGTATGAGGGAAACAGAGTGGAAACTGTTGTCCTACCTGATAATGGATTTGGTGGCCCCCCTGCAGGCATGCACCATTGGCAGTTACTGAATACCACTGTGAGATCAATGGGAGAACAGGAGGACAGGAAAGGAATGAGTTAGGGAGGGAGGGAGAGAAAGAAGATGAAGAAGGAATGGGGCGGATAAAAACAGAAATCCCGTCGCTTCTCCTATTTGCAAGTGGGGTAGGGTAAAGCCGTCCTCGTAATCTGTTGTCAAGACACAAGCCCGCTGTAATGTCTTCCATCAGCAAGTGGATTATGTGCACAGGAATTGTAATTTACACCAGCTTCACTTTTATGTGTCGCTCGGCTTAAAAGTTAATAGCATTTAGCGCAACAATAGCCCAGCCACATCAAACCCGGTCTGCAGCGTAGCAATCTACAAGTGAGGTGCCACTGAACTGCAGTTGTTCCGAACCTGAGACAATAGGGTGTTCCCACTGAGCTAATTAGCCGGCGCTTGCCTATCTCCACGCCACACATGTCCATTGTTGCTGTCACTCCCTGAATCTCTGTCCCACTGTATCAGAAGACACTATTGTCTGGTGAGATTGTCTTCAATAATCCTGTGTAACGCCTGCATGTTTTGTCTATAGGTTGCTAGATCTGAGTTCTGAAGTGACATGACCAGACACGCATTTGTAGACTATATTTGATTTCCCTTTTCTAAATTCCTTCATCTTTGCCCTTTGTCTTAAAAGGAATTATGGGCTTCAGGAGGCAAAGCCCCCATGTTCACGATTTCAAGTTGAAAATAAATGTCAAGAAAAATGCAGAATTAAGATTTAAAAGAAGACTCCTGCATATCTTAAAGCCGAGCTGGGAAGATTATCTTGAAAACACACATTGTGACCTTTTTTTTTTGTCTTAAAACAGAAAACTGTATATGCCCTGTCTTTCTGTGTAACCCAAACAAGATATAAACCAGCCCATTAAAGTCAATAAACAAGTTTGGAAGGCAACGTCTGTTATTCTAAGCATCTAACGCTTTGTATCAGGTTGGAAAAAGAAGACATGGGATTGTTCACACAGTAGTTTAGCATAGCTGGTTGGACCCTGAAGATGCATTCCAAAAACACATACATCCAGCATAGTCTGCTGTGGAGAGGCAAGAGTCGAAAAGAGAGAGAAAGTCAAGCCGACCGTAGATATTTTCCCAAGCCATGTTGCCCTTGGGGAAGGCAGGTGTGATGTTGCAAAGTGTCCTCTGTTCTCTCTGCGAGCAGTTGAGGGGTGGGTGCAGGTAATTGGGGATGGGCTGTGGGGGTAGGCAGGCCGAGATATACAGATAACGAATAACAAGATTTATGCATTTGGGAGAAAGCGTGACCATCACCAAAACAGGTGACAACGAACTCTGTCAACCGTTGCAAAAACCTGACAGCAGCTCAGAGTTAAAACGCTGCATCCTGCTACAGAACGCACCTACATGCGAGATTTTTATTGCTTTAAGACGGGGCACTCCCAAATCCAAACAGAGGAAAATAAATACAAAGATAATCACCGACAGCAGTTTTGGTAGCCTATTCCAGACACAAAAAGGCGATATTGTCAAGATATGTTACACAGTTTTGACTTGTTACTCTGCATCAATGTCTCCAACATTGTGGTCACCTTATCCAGCCCTCTTAGAATTTTAATTTACAGTAATACTAATTTGTTCTCTGCCTGGAATATGTTCCAGGGGAACTTGTGTTTAGAGAATGAAGAGCTATTTTTATACCACACATGCACTGTACAACTTGGAGTGGAGCGAAGGTGCATGGTGGGTGTACAAAGCAAAAGGATTTGACAAGGTCGCTCTGCATGTGGTTTGGTGTTGGCAACAAAAAGCTTTGGCTGGGGTTAAGGAAAGATTGTGGTTTCAGTTTAATATCACTCAGCTAAACACGTTGCATCTTATACTTGTGCAGCGTTACACTTCTGGTCATTTTACACTACTTCCAGTCGCTGTTCTTGAGATCTAAAGCAGCTAAAATGGGTTGTAATTATTGTAGCATCATTTAAGATTTAAGCCTAAAAAGCGCGACAGTGTTACAATGTGAATCATATAATGAAAATTGTATTAGACACTATTGCAAATGTTATACCACACACATACGCACAGAGCCTAATATACTCTAAAGGTATATGAGGCAAATAAGTGCAGTCTTGAATAAGTAAAACTCCATTTCAGCACTCTGCTCTATTATTAATATCGAGCAGGCTGATCTTTGATTAAGCTACTCAAGTGTTCTTCCTGTGTGGGATTTTGATTAAGACTGGGCTGTGTCTTGCAGCGGGAGAAAATGGCGGCTTCTTCCTCTTGATCCACCCGTTCGTTCTGTTCGTCTCTGCACATCCGTTGCTTTCATTTACAAGCCTCCTTTCTTTGTCATCCCCGCAGACTTTCCCTCTGAAAGCAAATCGAATGACACGAGTCAGACAAAATACACTGACACTATCCAAGACAGATCTGTTCATCATTTGTAACATTATCAACTGTGAATTTCCAAGCTTTTTTCAGCAATGGTCCAACTGAAACATATTTATGCATAAAGCAGTAAATTATAATATTGCAGTGCTACTCAAACTGTTCCCATCAGCAATGTCTACTCCATTTGTGTACTGTCGTGCTTCCTGCTATGAATTAGAATTTTGAAGTGACAGGTTATTGGCCACCAGCACATAGCCAAACAAGTGTAGCATGTTTTCTGTCTGTCACACACAGACAAAAAGATGAGCAGTGAGGGGATCACTGAACTAAAGTCCTCTGTCGGTAAGATGGTTTCCAGGACCTGTTCTACATCTGTGGCCAAAAGTGCTTCGCAGCAGTTAAAAAGGAATCACATAATGACACAACACCAAACAATGGTTGTCAGTTTATCAACTGACTGGAGGCTCTAAGGTAAACAGTTCAGTTTGTGAACAGGCAGATTGATGAGAGACGGTAGAGATAAGGCTGATATCTGACAAAATATAGGTGTGAGGGGAAGCCCTGTAATAACAAACCAGGCAATTAGAATCAGGAATCATCTCTGTTTTTTTTGGCAGGGATCTATGTTACTTTGATTACAACAGTGGCAGATGCTGAAAGTGAATTATTTATTTTATAGTCATAGCCAGCACTTGGTACTTGGTAACTGTTCCCTGGATAATTTAATATAACAAAGTTGCTGGTCTGAGCATGCAGCCTGAACAGCAAACGCTCGCTGATCCCCACATGGTGGAACAGAGGAAGTGGAAATCATCTCTTTGTAAGCGTATGTCATAATTGTGCTTAGAAACCGAGCGTAACATTTCCCTACTAGCGCAGCTTTTTTTTTTTTTTTTTTCTCCTATGGCTGGCATGCCAAGGTCTTTTGACGTTCATCGTCACATATGTCATTAATATGAACAGCTTGTTTGTCTCATTGAGCCACCAGATCAATCCCTTCTCATGCATTACATGTCATGTACACACATGTACACACACATAACATGGAAGCACAACTGGGGAGAGATGTCAGTTGGCTCCTAAAGTCTTTTTTCTTTTCCTCAAGGTGTTTTGAACAACATCTCAGTGTGCTTCTGCTCTCCTTCTATCCTCCTCATGCAAAGCTTCCTTCTCCACTTGAGGCTACTTCTGTTCCATTATGTATGGTGGTGGGATTAAAACTGTAGACGTGATGGCTTCCCCCCCTTTCAGTGTCACGTGCACGCACCAGGCGGCAAATGGCATGCAAGAGTGGCACACAACAGGGCACCCCACTTGGCCACCCACACATCTAGGGGAGTGGGGAGTATGTGTGAGGAACACAGTATCAAACGGAGAACATCTGTGGCCACTGGGCTGTGGAGACCGGGGACAATGGTGGCCCCGGGGCAGCCACAGAGCCCTGGCCCATGCGGCAGAGGCTAGACACAGGCAAGGGAGCCAACCACACTCACACACACACACACACACACACACACACACACACAAACGTGGGAACCCATGTAGACACACAGATACACATCCTATTTGAGAAGGAAACAAACCAGGCTGGTGCAAACTGAAGACTGGAACATGCAGTAGCAGTAAGAATTAAAAGGCCTGAAATAATATTTAGGATTATATGGTGTATAAAGGAGCAATGATTACAACGATATGCTGCCTCTACGTTTTTTAGAGCTACTTTTTATGCAGAGATATCGCGACTGAAATACAAAATGAGAATGAATACTCACTTATAAAATAGTTCACTCTTGCATTTCATCATATTCAGTCAACACATTTGTATTATATGATGCTCCTGCAAGTAATTATCCACTCCGACATTGGAGAAGCAGGGAAAACTGTCTGGATCACTTTAGTTTCACAGTCGAAGGATGTATTGACTGTTCAAGTCTTTCAAATCGCATGATTACCACTTTAAAAAGAAACCTGTGTCTGTTTAATGGGTCCTGTCACGCCCTAATACTGTGTACTGAGAAGAACTGAGTCACTCATTGCCATGCTACAGTAAATGCGGAGAGGTAAGTGATTCTCTATAAGCTCCCCATAGAGACACATCAATTCTGTTTATTCCTGCAAGCAGAGATGATAACACGCGCGCACACATGTTAATGCCGTGGCACACAAACACACAAACAGTCACACACCATTTGAATAACATATTCCACAGCTGCTGCAGCTCTCAATGACCTCCCATGTGGCTTTTGTGTGTTGACATGTGTGAAAAGTGCGAGCATGAAGACAGACACAGATGCACACGGACACAGACACACACTCGCACATACGTAGCAGCTTATGCGCTGTTATGTCACCTTGTAGAAAAAGCCCGCTCCACCTTGTCATGTTGTGATATCCCATGTCTACAATCAAATGTCCACTGACATGAAATATGATGTGTGAGCACTGTGTGTGTGTGTGTGTGTGTGTGTGTGTGTGTGTGTGTGTGTGTGTACCCAGGTGCATAGACCAACCCATTAGGGATCTGTGGGCGGGTGGTACTCCATCTTACTCTACCAGGTCTCTAGTTTGTATACACACATATGCACCTGCGTAGCCGAAGCTGGAGTGTGCCATGAATGACAGTAGAGCACATTGCAGGTTCAGTGTTATAAAGAAATGTTATATGCTTAAAACATTCAGTTGTTTGGGAGAAAATATTAGGTTTTTCCCCTTTGAAGTCACACATTAAGCATGTTTGATTCTTCAGAAATGACATTCAGCGGTTTACCAAGGTTACTAGCACTTTTTTAAAAACAAAAACTCCACATTCAAGGTTGCAGGCAATCAGCTCATGTCTATCATCCAATAGGAAATCTAAGATACGCAGCCTATAAAATGATTATTTCTGAGTATGTCAACTGAAGACATTTGTGCTATCAGTCATTTTTCAAGAATAGATGTCAGGCTTTTCAACTGGGGAAGCTTTTTCAGTGGAATATATTGCTCTCTGAGTTATCCTGCTTTGCAGTTCCACTGTCTGATTAAGTCATAGTTCACCTCTGTGCGTCTGCTCCTCTTTCTCATGTTTTAGTGACTGAAACCTCTCACCACTCAGAGCCATGCGTTATTCTTAGCCACCTACCACTACAGTTTGACGGACTGAATCAGGAGAAATAGGAGAAATTCTGGCTGCCAGTCATTTATTTACGCATCATGTTTGAGTTTTCACCGTCACATACCATGCTTAACCACACAGACACGTACAAACATTTAATCAGCATTTGAGTGAGTGTAGCAAATATATTTGTGTGTAGCAACACACAGAGACAGACACACACCTATTTTACATATACAGTCACTAAAAGGGCTTTTATAAGTGATTCCTTCCTGTGTCAACTGACTTCCTGAAAGCTATATTTGGAAAGATGGACTAACTTTGGGAGGGTAACCACAATGAGAGAAAGCTTCCGTCCCTACTCAAAAAAAAAAAAAAAAAGTGATTCATAAGAGGATAACAAGCAGTTATACAATACAATGATTGAGAATGTTTGATTTAATGTCTGTATCAGCTGTCAGTTTATGAATGGCACAACTGTTATCCTTTAATGTGTAACATTTTGACAAAAATGCAACAGAACTTCTGATAACACAGACTAGAAGATGAGCCACAGTGGAGGACTTGTCTAAGGGAAAAAGTAATAATGAGACTATAGTTATTGTATAAATATGTTAAAAGGGATAAAGGGAGGTGATGATGATGATGTACAGTGTGTCTGTGTGGATCGTTTATGAGGACCAGTTATTGGGTTAAGTGTGTACTGTTTGAAGAAAGTCGAAGATAGCAAGTTTCCGGATAGTTGGATAGTTAAGTTGAGCATGTTAATCTGAGTCGAAAACTTGAAAATGAAGTGAGTCACCTCCTGAAAAAAAGGTGAACCCAACATCACCACTACTGCCTAAGCAGCAGGTTGTCCAGAGCTCAGCTCCATGTACAATACTGTGATCGTGCTCTGAAAAGAAAAACATGATGGAATCAACTCCCAGGGCAGTGGACCCATCCTGTAGAGGAATTTGAAGGCTGACTCCAATACAGAAGCACAACTGGCGGGTCCCATTTTGAGGGAAAAAAAAATTCCTCCCTCGACCAGACCATGTCATTTTGGTTCAGTTATCACAGTATACAGCAGCTATTAAGGAACTAATGTAGACAGTACTACCATGGGAAAGTACTTTTTGGTCATTTGGTCAAATTAAAACAGATGTGAAAACAAATGCAGAAGAATGTGTACATAAAAAAAAGATGATATATTTAGTATTATGCTACTGATAGCTCGTATTTGCCACTAACAGCAAGTTAACAACAGATTCATTTGGGCTATCGTTTTGCTCAGACTTCTATATGGTTAGGTTAATGGCAGAGAATGGAAGGAGCGGACTGTGCTTTGAAAGGCACAAAAAAAATAAATAAATAAATAAAAATAAAACTTTTCAAAATCTTTTGAAAGGTACATGATAGAATTAATGGAAAACTGTATAATTTATTAAGTCATACACATGAGGGAAGAAAATATGGGACCCCTGAGGAAAAGCTTGCTGCTGGTCTATAGTAAATAACGCAGTGTGAATGAGAAGTGCCATTTCATTTAACCAAGGCCTACAACTGATTGACGTTTGACCACTGCCATGTCTGCTGCCTTCTCCCCACATTAATCCCACTTCCTGGGACAAAATGCAATTTTGATCTGTTGATTTATGCTGTCAGTCCCATAGTTCATAGATTTGAAAAATAACAACAACAAAATGTCATTTTGCTGTTCTTTCTTTGACATCTTATAATGCATGCCTCACCTGGAGAGTGACAGAGCGTGATGGATTGACTCACATACGCACTCACGTACAACCATGTACACACGGAGATGGAGAACTTCAGGAGAGACTCAGAGAGAAGGCAGAAAGGTGTGAATGAAAGGGAGAAGGAGAACGAGAAAGGGAGGGATAGAAGGAGAGATGTGAGTAAGAGGGGTTTGATATTTCTGCGGCCATACACTTGTAAGCTCAAGCTGTTTCTTCCCTCCGAGGGACAGAGTCCGTTAAGTAGCTCTCCAGTGCCTACAGTTTAGAAAAGGACCCAGGCAATACTGGACTAATTTAATCAAAGGTTACAGGCCCAGGATAGAAACACAATGTTATGGCAATTGTACAGGAAAAGGAAGGTGGGGGGATGTGTCATTTCACCAGGCAAGGCTTAGACCTGCTACTTTATCTTAACAGTGTAATGGCTAAGTCCCCCAACAGTCTCCAACGCCTGGCACTAACACACATTTCCATTTTAGCTTGGGGGGGGGCAGCAAAATAGGCAGATATCTTATAACTAGCAGGGCAGTGAGATGAGTGACTGGCTGCCACGGCTATTAGAAAGAAAAGTTTAAGATTGTTTTTTTAAATTGTGACTGTGACTCTTTTGGGAGTTTTGGAATATAAATAGTGTTTCATTTTACCATAACAAGAAATGCTGCCACTGCATCTATATTTAAACCGGGCTTTATACGTCCACCTTCTTACTATGTAGCGGAAACACAGCGCAAACAATCAAGCAGATGCAGGTCAGGGGCATCAGTTAATATTCACACTGAACATCAGAATCTCAGTGAGCTTGCTGGTGCCAGACAGGCTTTTTTACTGTAAGTGTATTTGAAAGAGGGAAAACCAAAAGGAAAGACCAAGAAGTGAGCAGCAGTTCTGGGAAAGGAAATCTGAGAGAGGCCGTGGGAGCAAGACCAGAATGGGTTTAGCTGACTGTGGTAACTCAAATGGACATCGTTTGTTTGTTTGTCTTAGAATGAAAAACATGCACAAATTTGAGGTGGATCAGTCACAACAGCAGAAAACCACAACAGGTTCCCCTCCTGCGCAGGATCACTGAGGCTGGACAGCTGAAGATTGGTAAAACACTGCCTGGTCTGATGAAATTCAATTTCCTCTAGTATATGTTTGTCTCTGTGTGTTGGCCCTGTGACGGACTGCTGACCCGCCCACTGTGAGCTGGGATTGGCTCCAGCAACCCGCAACCCGGAAACGGATAAAGTGAACGAAGGAATAAACATTAGCGGTTGAATCTAGATAGTAATATGAAAATTGGATCTTTCAGCAACTCATTATAGTTCAGTTTTGGGTTGTAGAATGGGTCTGCATGAATACTGGCAGCAGTCAGACAGATTGTAATCTGTTTAGCCTCGCTCACTGGCCGTGTCACTGTATAATAAACTGTCATAAGTGTCAGCGCTCTTCACCCCAGGGATGTACGTGTGTGTGTGTGTGTGTGTGTGTGTGTGTGTGTGCATTCCAGTGAGCTTTACCAAACTGGTTGCAAAACAACACACTGTAACCAGCACTCAGAACACAATAGACGGAATAGAAAGCGCTGGTGCACTAAATGACAGTTTGAATGTGCAGTGAACAGAACTTAGGTATCTGCAGACCACACATTTAGATATGCTATCCCCTGCTTGATTACAACAATAGTCATTTACCCAGGCTCGAGCCCCGGTGTCAGGGCTTGAGCCTATCAAAAAGAAATCAGCTTGCAGCTCTCTGGGTGCAGAAAGGCGCATCTCGCCGGCTTTCATGGGCCAAGATTGCTTTCACCTGCATTCCCCCAGGCGATGTGCAAAACACAGGCTTCAGCCGGCCTGCCAGTCATATGCTCATGCATGTACACACACACACACACATATATATATATGCAGAAACACATGCACATTCTTTCTATCTTTCATGCCTGACTACAATGGAGTCATATTAACTTACTTTATGCATTCCCAAACATACAGCATTACGTGGGAACGTTGGACGGTGCAGAAAATCACAGTTATAAGGGCATACATTTACAGGGCCTTTGTTCTTGTTCCTGCTTACGTGTGTGTGTGTGTGTGTGTCTTTGAGTGTGTTTGTCAGCATATATACGTCTGAGCTCTCTTGTGTATGTGTCAAGGAACATGCATATGCACTGTGTGTGTGTGTGTGTGTGTAAGTGAATGTGGCTGATAACTAGACTGAAATAGTCTGAAAGCTGCATTGAGTTGATTTTCCAGGAGGTGGAAAAATGATGTCAAAAAGGCAAATCTGTATTTACCGGCAGACAGGTATCCTTGACTCGACAGCTATACAGTCATTATCTGCCTGTCATGTGTCGCCCGGGGCCACCCTGCCTTCTCCCAAAGCCCTCGTTCCCATGCATCAGACGCAGCCCTATTAGCTTACCTGTTTCCAATTCAAAGGCCATCGCCAACCAAAAAGACGCCAGAAGGACAAAACAAGGTGTCATATTTATGAATGTGTCAGCACGGGCCCTCCTGAAACCCAGCGCGCACCTTGAGCGATGAGTCTGACAACTCAACAGGGGCCTTTTCCAGTCAAGAGAAATGATACCTTCAAAAACCACTGGCGGGATGAAACCAAAATCTGTGCTCCAGCGGTGGCAGCACAGGGGAAAAGGCGCTCGTAAATCGCCTTAGTATTATTCAGCCCCAATTAGGAGAAACTCAACCTATTACGTCGAGTGGAAGAGAGAATATCAAATGCTGGATAATGACAGGATGAGTTTTAGAAGTCAAAGAGAAGACAAGAGAGGTGTAGGTGAGGGGGGGGGGGGGGGGGGGGGTGATGGTGATGATTACCTCAGCATTGACTGTTCAGGTGTGTTTTCAGGTGTGTCTGTGTGTGCTCGGGGAAGATGACATCCTCAACTCTTGAGAATATCCAGGTGCAGGCCCCATTGTACACTTCTGCATCTGTATTGTGAGTAAATGGTCGGGTAATTGCTTCCAATTAACTTATCCGATTGCAGATAAAAGCCCTATGTTCTGCCAAGGAGTCATAATTAGACAGTGGTATAGTGTGCCATTTTAGCTGGTGATAGGTTCCCATTACCTGCTAATTCAAAACTGCAACTCTACTAATACTGACACATGCGAGGGAGGGGGAGGGGTTGGAGCAGCAACATTGCAGTTTATAATGTGTCGGGGGTAAAAAAGGACACAATTGCAAATTCATATGGTGAGTGTTCATGTGACTAAGAGGAAACCAGAAGGATGACTGTAGGAGGGGTGATTTGTGTACGGGCAGTAGAGACATGTCTCTATCAGTGTCAAGATGCTGTTGAACTGTCTCAGCTAATACATTCTCCCACATCATAAACATTCATGCCCTTTTGTCTTCCCTCACTGATTAGATCTACGCAGCAACTGTGAACTGCCATATTTATGTGGCCGTCCAGAAAGAGGGTGACCGACCGAGACACAGAAGGAAAGTCAAATGAGATCTGGCAACCCTCAATTCCAAACTGCCTTAGTCATTCATGACCAGCTGAAGTGTGGCAGTTGTGGTGATGTATTTGAAAGTTTATTTGAAATTGTCAAAATGGACAAAATTAAGATTTGCTGGAGTTAAATGTAAATTTCACTGGGTGATAGTTGCTCTGTAATTTGTGGGCCAACAATGCCTTCCCAAAACGTCCTTTTTAGAGAAGAACTGAAGGGTAAGTAAAAGCTGCATTCAGCGCATAAGAACATCCTGTAATCAAGCTGAACTTCTTTGAAATTTGGGAAAATATTTGCTATTTCACATGCTCTTCCACCCTCCCAAGACCAGAGTTCTTATTGCATGCGGATCATTAAAACATGAATGTTATTTATAAAATAAATTAGCCACAGATCACCAAATTAATTAAAATGCTACTTGATTATTCTGAGTAACACAGACCCACAAACAGGTGAACTCTGTTGTCTTCATATGCTCAAAGGCAAAAAAAAAAAAAGCACAAAAATAAAGATTTTGATATTTAAACAGCTGAAATTGAGAAAAGACAAAATGAAATGACCGAGACAACGAAAGACACTTTCTTCTTTGAAATTCATCATGTCAAGAATTCAGTTCATTTCGAAAGGAATTTGTGTTTATCAGGCTCTTTATGTGTATATCTGTTCTTGTGTGTGCATGAATATGAATAAGAAAAGCAAAACTGTGAGAGAGAGAGAGACACTATAAAATAAAATCCAAACCTTCACCCTTGCTTTGGAGAAAAGTGGGGCCAAAACTCCTTCGAGCTAAAACGCTCCGGTTCCTGTCCTACATAATGACTCCTAACCCTTAACCCTGTGTCAGACTCCACTGGAGGTTGGCTGGGGGAAGGAGGAAGACACATGAGGGAAGGGCCAGGTGGAGGGGGAGGATGGAGGAGAATTTGTCACTGTCACATTGATGGACCGGAGACACCAATAGGGCCGCAGTGATCCAGCTTTTTCTCAGGGCAAATGCCAATCTGCAGTTCTGCAGTGACATGAATACAAAAGTGAATTTGTAGTCAGAATAGATATTTACAGCATCGGTTTATCCCTTTTTTTTTTTTTTTCTCCTTTAGCACACTTCCTCCAGGATTTCGGGATTGTTTTTAATATGTTTGAAGAAGCTTCATACAGTTAATCCACAGTGCCCACAAACTATTCTGTCATGTCTGTCTTTAAAAAGGGTCGGACACCTTTTAAGCCTATATTTCCTGCAGCAATGTATATTAGGCTTAAAGAATTCATTATCAAAACTATTGATGAGTAGGCCTACAACATTAATCTTTACTTCCTTTTTTTTTTCTCCTTTCCATGCTGAAGTTCTTTGCTGGCTCCATCAGCCATCCTGAAAGCCAAAAGCATTACAGCCAGATCAATACAAACTAGCAGCTCAGAATTTATATCATCAGCAGCACTGCCATTGTTCTTTATCAGCAGTGAAAAGTTTCTGGGGCAGAAATAGCATAGCTATTTCCTGTTGCTTCTGCCATTTCTTTGAGTGAAGGAAAGCGATGCACAGGCGTTTAACGGCCATGCAGAGGAGGAACTTTCTATATCACAGTATTTCATACGGTAACAAATCTTTGTTTAATCTGCCCACGTGGTATGTCGTGTAAAACCAAACATTTTATTTAGTTTTTTTTTTTAAAGGTGTAGATGGAGTCGTCTCATCTCAGTAACAGCTGTATACTCGCCGTTTGAATTTTAAATGTAAGCCTTTTCAAATTCTGTTCTTGCAAAGATTAACTTGTAAATGGAAAACCAACTTAGTTCGATGCATCTCAAGTTCTTTGTGGATACAAATTCTCCATTTCCGTCATTTCAGCATCTCTGCTCTACCACATTTATTGTATTCTTGTGTGGTATTGTATGGAAAACAAAAGTCTGTCCTTTTCCCACTTCCAGACAGACCAACAAAGCTGTTCAGTTTCAATTACCAGCATTTAAGAATTCACACTGTTCCTAATCATGATCAAAAGACAGCACACAATAAGTAATGGCTTCTTTGTTTTTTATGTGCAAATATGTGCTTTTCAGTCGTGTTCAGTTCTTTATTGGCATGAAATTAAAAACACAGTCTCTCTCTCTCTCTCTCTCTCTGTATCTCTTTATGTCTCCCACTCCCAGTCGTGGGAGAATGACAGGTGTCCCCAGTCCAGTACTGTGGCCTTTCTGGAAGACAAAGCAGCTGGTTAGGACCCCGGGCTGTATGTGTGTGTGTGTGTGTGTGTGTGTGTGTGTGTGTGTGTGTGTGTGTGTGTGTGTCTGTGACAGAGAGAGGGAACGAGAAAGAGACAGAGTTTAAGCAACTCAGCTGTTGTATGTCATGACTTTGTGACAGTGACAATAGTAGAGAGCTGATGATGCAGCTGGGGGCTGGTCTGGAGATGAGAGATCCATCCAGCCTCAGCATATGGCTCAGAGATCAGTTTGGATAAATATGGCTCTATGAACTGGTTGGGATTAACAGACAGATGTGGATCGTTGTGCTGTAATATGGCCAACACAAGTTGATATACTTTTGCATACAACACATTCCAGTCTTTTCATATGTGTTAACTAATTTAAGGGGAAATGATCTGTATAAGCGCAGTGCCGTTTCTATTTTTAGCATCAGTCATAAAAATCCAGTTATTAACTATCTCAAGTTAATGATGAGATTTGAAGTCTACAGCATTTGTGTAGAAGCAAAATAAAAAGTGTTTTCATTCACTGGAAAGTAACAAATCTTGGCAACATGAAAATTCACTCTGTCTAAGACAGGATGCTGCTGAAGGTGATCTCTTCACATCACTGCATAATACAGTAGTATAACTGTGAATTTCATATACTTAACCTGATGACTTCTTCATCGATTGGCCTGTAAAATGTTACACATTAGGTAATTAGGACTGATTACTGATTTATTGCCTTTAATGCTTACAGTGCCATGTATTCATAAAGTTTATTTCATTGCTCCAGCTCCGCGAAGTCTTGAAATTAAATGTTTCAATGTATAATGCATTGGTTTATGTATAATCAATTGTCATAACAGTAATAATCAGACCACATCAGCAGTGCAAAGAGATGTTCTGCTAACATTGTCTGACTTTGTTTCATACTAAAAGTTGAGCTATGGAGGAAATAAGACATTGATAAGCCCGACAGATAGATAGATAGAAAGATAAATAGATAGATAGATAGAAAGAAAGAACTTGTCTGTCACTCTGACAGCTGAGATGTCCCTGTAGTCTCACTTAAGGAACAGATGCTGATTTTCCCAGGGCCTGTGTCAGTGCAGGGAGATGGAGACGTACATAGACACACAGACACACACACAAACAGACATACGCGCACACACACCTGCCTCAGTGGGGACAGTGCTCAACTGTTCTGGAAGAGAACCCATCACACGCTGTCATGGCAGTCCCAACAGCAATTCCTGTCCGACTTGTCAACCAGCCAATCAGCCGGCTATTCACTGATCCGCTACCTCCTGCTACCCACCGTGGCGTGCGCCTCAGTATGATCATGTCTGGCTGTTTCTTCTTTGCATTATTTTGGGTCCCAAAGACCTTATGTTAAGCCACTGTCAACTGATTTGTGATTATTTGATGAAATACTATGCCGCGTCAAACAGAAATATATGTAGTTGTGCGATAAAGGATCATTTCATATGTAATTATGACGATTGATATTTTTCGACCAAAGGTTTTTTCCAATATTACATATAAGTTTCACCAAAGAAGAAAATCTATACAACCTTGGGTACAGATCCAATGTAGACTACACTAATTGTTGCTGTATACATGTTTAGCAAGATTTTTCTCATGAAGTTTACAATAAAAACATCATGGACCAGTTTCAGATCCACTGAAATTGAGCAGAAAATGTGTAAAGGTTAAATTTCCCTGAAGGGTGACAGAGGACAATGTGTCCTACAGATTCACTATAATGGGAATTTGTAAATGGATTAAATTAATGTGGATAGTAGAGTTAGTTGTGGGGAACAAGATTAAACTATATTACTGGTTACAACTGTTGGTACTTGGCATTGCGGAGAAAGGAAGCATGAGCGGTATTTTCTGTGTGTTCTCTCCGCACCCACCTTTTCCTGTGATAAACTGACCAATGGGTAACAGAGTTCATAATAACCATTAACAGTGTTGTTTGCACGTGTGCTTGTTTTTTCACGTGCGCACAGCAGCTGTGTGTCTCTGTCATGTGTATCTGTTACTCTCTGCGTTGCCGTGGTTGTGTTTTTGTGCTCAGCTTGGCACCTGTTAACGGTGCCAAATAATGTGCTCTGTTGAAATTTTAATCACCTGCAAGTGCAAAACAAGAGCAATGCAATCAGGACCTAATTAGCACAGCAATTAACACCTCTCCCTCACACTTTATGTGCACCAGGGCTCACACATTCAGCTCCTCTGATTGCAAATTCTCCTCTCATTAGCATTTATGCTTTGATTGAATACGTTTTATTTATCAGCAAACATTGTTGTTGTTGTGGTGGCATTGTAAGCTCCCCTAGGTGCCTGCTGCCTGCTGCTTTGCAAAGATCAACTGCGCTGTATTTCATTTCTTCCTCATTTTTTTCCGTAAATACGGTCACAACAAACTGCTAGCCCGCTTTATGTTTGTAGGGAGGCATTAAAGAAGAAGCGAAATTTTAGCGATTTGGTCAATTAGATTTTCTGTTCACAATGGACAATGATTCCTCTTAACCAGTATAATATTTATTTTTTTTCATTTATGTTTATTTCATTTACTACCCAGAAAGCTACAAAACGTTATGGTTAAATTAACTATTGACTCAAAATGATTCTTTGTGTATCCAACAGCCAACTAGCTGAATGAGCAGTTGTATCTGTGGTTATGCTCTTGACTGTAAAATAGGAATAATTTGATTTTGATTGGCATATGTGACAATTAATCAGCAACCTAAACAAACAATTGATTACTCTAATTTGACATCTTGTTAGTTTTGCTGCAAAAAATGCATATTTAGCAATAACCCTGATATGTGGACACACAACATGCCCACACATTTCCTCTCATTAAGAGCTACACACGGGGATCTGACAAAGCACATATTGGAAGCAACTCTTGTGTTTAGATATTGAAGCGCTACATAAATTCACAATAAGTAATGTATAACAGACACACATTCGAGGAAGTGCACAAATGTGCAGTTTGTTGAATTTGTTGTGGTTTTAGTGATGGCCAAGTGGACAAGGTCAATGATGACTATTGATCAGGCAGCTGCTCAGCCAGCCAGCCTGGTCTCTCATGTTGGGAATGGGGATAGATTTGTATGTCACTGTCTGTCTAACTGTAGGCCTCCTGTGGAGTGGACGTGTGTGTTTGTGTTTTCATTTGCACGCTGCTGTTCGCATGTGTGTGCAGTCCACACTGGCCTCATTGGGTGATCCATTACAGCCTGTCCAGGAAACCAATAAGCTTCACTTCAGCTTGAGAAATATTAACTTTCCCCTGGATGGCAAGCTAATTATGGCTGTGAAAGCCTTACACATAACCCTGTCCAGGATACAAACTGTCATTTTGCTGATGTCAAGCCAAACTACAGTGACAACAACCGATTAATACGTCAATCCGTGACGATGATGGAGGGAGGGATTTGACTCTGTCAGATGTCACTGACTTTTTGTGAATTTGTTAAATTAATAATCTGTAATTTTTTTTATTTTATTTATTTATTTATTTATTTTTGCCATTGGACGTCTCTCAATCAAAAAGATCACAGATAATACTTTAGGGATGTTGTGAAGCAGTGTAGAATTATAATGGTTGTCATCCAGTTCAGATCTGATTCCAAAAATTAGGGTTATTATTATTTTTAAAGTTCAGTGGGAAAAAATTAGGATTAACATTAAAACATTAAAAACATTAAAATTAGGTTAACTAGGATAAAAAGAGTCAGGTAGAGAACAACTCTGGCAAGTGTGACTGCGATAGAAGACCATTGATGAATTATCAAATTGAAATGACTGTTACTTTGGTTAAATGTACAAAAATTTTATTGCAATTGTAAATGTACACTACTTAAGAAAGCATATGTCACAAGACTTCTAAGGATTCATCTTCTACATTCAGCAATGATAATTATTTCAAGCTTCATGTACTTCTTTCTCCCAATGAAGTTAAAATGCTGAAGTGTTTCAGCTCTTATTCTGCTTATTGATCTAAAATAAGACGTGCAGGATAAATCATGTAAATTTACTTCACTTCACTTCAAGTGAAACAGACTGTATTAGTCATGAGCACAAGGCAAAACAAGAGGAACTGTTTTTTTCATTCATATGTAGGTTTTTTTTTAAGTTATGTCATCATAACCATGGCATGTACAGATTTTCAGACCCAGACAACGATGAAGAAAAGCGTCTGCCAATCTGTTCAGACAGGAAGTCCACTTGGCCAGTTCTGTCGCAATGTGAGACACTTTGTTAACGCTCCATTTGTCCTTGCAGATGTCAAATCACGGCTGCGTCTTTGGTGGTATTTTGGGGCGGGGGGTATTTCGGGTAATTGAATGTGCCAGGGCCCATAGATGTAATTTGATTTGAACAGATACAGTTTTAGTAGGCAGTAGTGACATCACTTCCTTCTCAGAGTGCATACTTTGGCAACTCTATCATCAGCCTCATTTTGGAACTCAACAGATGACTTATTGTGGTGGGATTGTGCATCTTGAGTGGAGCTTACACTTCTTGGAGTTAATCATAACTCCGGTATTGTGTGTGCCAGTAAAGTGTTAATGCAATACAACAGTGCTTTTGAGCATTTAAGCCTTTTTTTGCTCCAGTTATATATTATTAAGTATAACTGAAGCCTCTTTGTAGTAAACTGAAATGCATACACACACAGAGAAACACACAACTAAAGCTCATATCCACTGGAGGGGAGGGGGCAGTACAGTTTAGGTCGATGAAAATGTCAAGAGGGAAAACATGAGGAACAACACGCAAAGTAGGAGAACAAGCGAGATATTTCCTTCACCAGCAGTCATCTGATGTGATGCCTTCTTAGAAAAGACATGCTTATTTTTAAGGGGAGAACAGAAAGACAGAGGCTTGCGTATGCCATCAAACCCCCTTGGGGCGTCTGCGTTTTTGTGGCGTTCCATCGCAATCAGGCCGTGTATATGACCACCTCCCCTTCTTGGCTGGAGTTCAAGACTTGGGGTTGGGGAAGCTCCCTCATCTTTGACACGATTTTCTCAATTTTCTGCTCGAATGTGATGGGAAAAGCATGAAAGCGGGCTGTGTGCGTTCTCCAAGGTTTGATGCTCGCTGAGCCTCCTCACAAACAGCCCTGTGTCGAGAGACAATTACTACCCGTAGACGTCCATTGACCGAGGATGCAGAAGATCCTCCACATCAGAGACTCAGTGAAGGTTCAGTAAGTACACTTGAGTGAATCTCTGGACTTCAAATGTTGCACATAGAAATGAAGGAAGTCAAAAAGTAAATGTTCTTCAGAGCTTGTATTAATTCATCACCAATAGGAATGGAGCGAGTGGGTTGCGCTTCTAGGTGGTTTCTCCTGCCACTGTGACGCTAAGCACTTGTTCATAGAGGGATTTGTTGGGTCTCTTTAAAAGATTCTATAAAGAGCTTAGTCTAGACTTGCTCTATACTGAAAGTGTCTTGAAGAAGCTGTGATTTGGGGTGATGGAAATAAATGTGATTTATTCCATGTGAGTGTTGTGGCCATTATATTAAACAAAAGCAACCTTGCACCCTGGCTGTTTGCTGGTATATCGGTGAAGTGTTTCACAAAGAATGAGAACCTGTATGTGGGCTGATGACATATTTTGACTGGTCATTGAACCCAGGCCTGGCAGCTCTGTGCACCCTGAGGGGCAAGGAGGGATTGAGCAAGTGAATGCATTGTGAAGCTTCAGCTCGCATCCCAAAGTTAGCCATCGTCATATTTTGAAATATGTAAATAAATGTTTGGTTCGTTATGAAAAGATGGGACTGTGGAGAGACAAATGAATCTCTGTGATGAATGGGAAACACTGTTGCAGAGACATCCAAGGTGCATATTATGCAACACACAACAAGCTCTTGAAAGCTGTGTTGTTGCCTTCCACCTGACCTATCCAAACATCTGAAGTGTATTTTGGGCCCTATGCTTGTGTGTACCAGGCTGAGTTGCAGGCACAGTTGCTTTCCATTGACTCAAAATAGCAGCACACCACCAATGCGTCTGACCACACCTGATTTAAAGAGCAACATGTCCATGGCCACTCAGATGGGTGTAATTTGCAATTTAAACAACATAGGATGCAGTTTATTTTTCTTTTGTTTTGGTGAACGTTGCCATTGTAATTGTATGTGGTGTGTAATGTGAAGTATAAACAGTGGGGGATGTAGGTGGGTGTGGTCGGTGCAGCTGATCTAATGTAGTACGGTGTTTTGCATGAGCAGCACAGACACCGAGACGAGCGGTAAAGTGACAGACAGTGACAGTAAAAACTTTATGGATTTTTTGACAATCCATCGGCGGGATTTCTTCCGATGGCCAGTCAGACCATGACAGGCGGGTTTTTGTCAATGTGTATTTTTGTGTGTGTGAGAGAGAGAGAAACAGAGGGGCAAGGACAGGCTGAGCTGAGCTGATGCAACTCTGGAATGAAACAACAGAGCAAAACACTGCTTTGGAGATGTAGCATGTTCATACGACCAGTCTAAGACGAACCAGCACTGGAAAGGTAAAAGAAGGTATATGGAATGTTATTTTAAAAATTCAAGTCTGCTCTTTTAGGGGAGAATAGGCGGCCGATAATTATCACTCATCCAAATGATTTCATTTGAATGGCATATCTTTTTTTTGTTTTGTTTTGTTTTTCTTCTTTCAAAATCGTTGCACGGCACCAACACAGAACATGCTCTCATCAGCCAGTTGCTGTGGTATTTGCAAGCAAGCTCATCCACAGAAACTCATCATCGCTCTTTGCGCTCACCGTTCCTTAATAAAAGATCTCCGCAGCTTTGTGAATGGTATTTGGGAAAGAACCGCATGACGCAGCAGAACAGTTAGAAGAATGGTGGTGAAAAATATGTGTCAACGCATCGGCTCATATATTTGCATATTGACACTAGCTCCAGAAGACAAACCTGTTTTCCTGGGTTTTCCGTTGCTGCTGTATTTGTATGCGGTACCTACACGCAATTTAGAAATTTGTGTTTATTTATTTTATATCAGCCACTGTGATTTATTTCTGAGTCTGTCTGCCAAGTGCAGCAAGCGCAGAGAAACTTTCAGAATCAACTCATCACAGAGCATCTAAGAGCGATTTGACAGGTAAGTGTGTAAAAGTCACAGTACACTCTGTGTTTAGGTACATACTCGCTTGTAGATTGTGTACATCGATGGTTCATTCGAGGAATCACACCCGCTTAGCAGATAAAAACCTCTCCTGCTCTTATTACCTCCCAATTTTCAGGAGCGTAACATCGATGGGCTTTTATTCTCACTTACAGCCACTATTATTATTTTAATTCTCAATTTACTAAAAAATACAGAGGTGACAGAAATAGATCATTACACCTTGTGCTGCAATGTGCCAAACCTTATTACAACCAAATCACATCACAATTGTTATGATCTGCTTAGCGACAAATTCATTCATCTGACTTGCTGCCAGATTTAGAGCAAAGACACTGGGGACCTCTTTTTAGTTTTTAATTTGGAGCATATTTGCACTGGGGAAATCATACTTCTTTACCTCGTTCTCACCAGGGATGTCACCGCTCGCATTTGAGTTTACTAACAGTGTGGTACAACGAGGCCTTCAGAGATTGTCGCCTTATTTAGTAGGGGAATACACAAATAAACCAATGGATGCAAAGCAAATTATTTCATCAGTTTACAGACATTTTTATCCATCTGGGTGCGTAATGTAATTTCTGAAACATTCTGGTACACAAAAACGGATGCGTCTGAAGACCAAAGTGCCCATTAGATGGCCTCTTAACTGGAAAAAGAATGTTTATTTATATTATTAAAAAGGATTTATATTTTTAATCTCTTTCTCAGTTTCTTTTCTCCTCCCACATCCATGGCCTCTTTCCATTTACATCTACAGTTAAGTCTGCCAGCTTCTCTAACTAACTCATTAACCTAAACTTGGTGAACTTATTTCCTGACCAACAGTTTTCCCATCCCTATCTACACTGACAGTCGTCTTCTCCGTATCCTCTCTCACCACTTTCCCTGACCTGACCCAATGAAATGCTGGATCAGCTATTATCAAAGCTTGATGAATTTGGATTTAAAAATGGAGAATTGCCCAGAGACAAATTTATTGGAGGGTGGGTGGGTGGGAGCTTCTGGCAGAAGAACTTGGTGCGATCATCTTGGGTGCCTGAACACAATGCAGTTTGCATTACCACGCTCATCATTAGCATATTTATCATTTACAAATGTATACTGATCTGTAAAATAACATATTGATTTTTTTTTTTCCTCAATACTGTATTTCCCACTTTAAGTTTCCTGAGCAATGTGGACGAAAGGAATGTGTCAAGAAGTTTATTAAGATGCCCCCCACCCACCCACCCACCCACCTCTATCTCCATCTTTTCGTCTCACCATTGGAGGTGTGTAATTAGGAGTATGTGCATGTGGATGGGGGATTCGGAGGGAGGTAAGAGGTCCTATAATCTTTTGCTGAGAAAGCACCTTGTCCTCTCCCCTGTTTATAACATCATCAAAGTTGTGCCTCTAGGGGCCCCAGGCTTCATTAATAATTTAGGTGCACACTGGCCTGGCTGACTGAGGCAGGAAGCCCTTACTTATTGAGTTTGTAAACCATGTGATGATTTACGAGAACATCTTTGCGTTTGTCACGCTCATTAAAGAAAAAACTTTCAGTTTCCTTTTCTTTCTCTGTGGCCTGGTTTAATCAAAAGCCTGGAGTTTACGTTGCCTCTTGTCACCATTGGTGACATTATCTCTCTGAATTATAAAGAGATGGAGACAGGTGCATGAGCGAATAGGCGGATAGGTCAAAGGTCAGACAACGAGAAGCTAAATTGACCGAAAGATACATTTTCCTTTATGACCACAGGTATCCTGTCACCCAGTCATCACTCAGCTGTGTCTTTTGTAAATTAATTCCTCATCTAAAAGCTGTAATGTATCTTAACGTTTAACTCCATTTGAATAAATGAGGTGGGTCACCTTGCCTTAAGCAGCTGCTAAACCATCTAAAATCATTTTATTATTCTGTTGTGGTGAAAATAATAGAATTCGGCTGGATCCTGTAATTGTTCGGCATTAAAAAGGTCAAATTTTATGATACACAAAATGAAAATCAATACATAACTGCACAGAGTATCTTGTTTCAGTATCTGGCATTACAAGGCGCTGTAACGTGCTACATTACTGTTTGCTTGGGAACTAGTTTTGACATGGTGGGGAAGGTAAGTGCTTCATGCTCAGATGGTAGTCAAAGTGGGTTGTCTAACCTTCATACAGCACCTTGCACCCCAGTTTAGCTTATGGAATTGATTGTGATATGGCATAGCAGACCCAGGGCCAGGGGACTGTACACAGCGAGAGGCCGGAGAAATGGAATATTTCTTCACCGCAGGATTTATGGCTTTTAGAAAGTTGCTTGCTGCATGTGGAGTGGATGATTGAACGGTGTCTGTGTGCGTGTGTGTGCGTGTGTTTTGTAATGGTCAGGGAAAGCTAAGGTTAGGTGCAAGTGTGAGTGTAAATGAGAGGAGCAAAAGGATGAAGCAGAACATGGGAGAAAAAAGTAAAAGGAGGTAAGTGAGGAAAAGTGAAAAAGAGGCACAGGGAGTGTGTGGGTATCATCTCCCAACCCCATTTCCTATAGCTCCAACTGTCGTGTTCATATACAGCTGCACTGCAACAGCTGATATGCTTTTTTGGAAATCTGTTTATTTAAATTTGTGAGGTGCTACTTTTAATAATGGCCAGGGTGAGTGCTGCATCTAGTGTGCAGCACTCCTGTGTGTCTGTCGATGCCGCGTCTAAAACCAACATTTTCTACATAAAATCAAATCAAAAAACAAATGGATATTGTGGTGCAAGATCAGACATTTTGGCAAAACCAGGAAATGTTTTTGGTTTACTGAAATCTTCTCTATGAAGACAGTGTGTAAATCAGCATACCCTCATTGCACGTTTGTGAAATGTAAATAAGAAACAGTTTTCAGTATAAATGGTTACACCTTCACATCCACTGATTTTCCTTTGCCCATAATCATTTTGTCATGTGACAAGACAACATGTAAATGTGGCCACTGTGTTTAAGTGAGTGTTTAAGCACAATAAATACTTTTCCCTCATGTTGAAAGTTTATGAAGCAGCGCTTTCTCTTTTTTAGTTTTCACAACATTCACAACATTTGGTTAAAGTTAAGAAAAGATTTTTGTCCTGTCTTTACAAATATTCTCGAACCTTAACCACAGTGCTTTTGTTGCCTACGACCACAAACAGGACTGTGGATTCTGGTGTGACGGTCTCTGCTCGGAGGTTGTTGGAGGAAAAACACTTAACTAAAAAGACCATATTGAAGTGGCACCGCCACTTACCTAAAGCCATAATGCGTAGGATGATGGCAAACATTTTACATTTGTTTGAGTTTGAATTATGTTTTGGATCCCCCTAAAGGCAGGGCAGCAAAGGAGATTTGTTTGTTTTACTAGCTTGGCTGTTGTTTTAGAATTAGCCAGGCCACATTAACACCATTACATCTCTTATTTAAACACACATTATGTTGTTTAAACCACCTATAGCATGTTTGCTTGGGAGGCAACCATCCATCTAACCAATTATGCCAAATATATACCAGGAAATTTTGAGAGTAAACACATATCTTTTCTCCTCATTCCCATTTAAAAAAAATCCACTTGTCAAGCTTCTGTCACAATTTATAGGCTCGCAAAGTTCACTTTTTTACTCTCCTACTCCTGCTCTCTCTCACTCCCTCTCTCTGAGGATTTAGGTGGTGTCATCTAATAGGTTTTACAGTTTTTAAAGAGATTATACTTTGGGATTACTACCTGAGCAGGAGGGGGCTTGGAAAAGTTCAGCAATGCCTTTGATGTCCCGAGTGTAAACACAACCTAAGGCTACCTTGGAAGGAGGCACCCCTGTTTTGTTATTCAGAGCCATGGCCCTTAATTGTGGTGGTGGGGACAAAAGGGAAAAAAGGTAACATTTTTCTAAAAAGCGACAGGGGAGGGGCTCAGCAAATTGTCAAGAAAGGCCACAGTTTTGCATAACTGTGTAAACAAGAAGGCCAATACATTACAGGTCATGTGTTCTTTTGAATCTAAGGTTTTTCTAAATGTCAATTGTCTTTCAAAGGCCTTTAGAGGCATTCGTATAAATTAATGTATACGTATACAACTGTTTAAATAATTCAAATATACAGTTGCCATTATCAGGGGCAATAATTCCTTTGAATGGAAGAATTGCAAAGAAATCTCATGCGGACAGTTAGAAAAGTGTTTAAATCATCCAAAACAAGCTATCTTGGGGACTCATTACTTGTTCCGTAAAAGAGTCAGGCAATGTTCAATGTTCTGCTTCTCTGCAATATTTAAACCTACGGCTCCACTGAGCCTAAGTGCAGAGATGGGGTTCTCTGTTGGCGTTATGGACATGCAAATGGGCTTTAATGTGTCCACAAGGCCCTCTAAAGGCAAATACCTCCAGACTCACTCACTCACAGAGATGAGCTTCCTTTTGGTGCAGGCAGTGCTGAGCTCTGCTCTGCTTCAAAACTGGCATGCTTGTTGAAATGTCTGTTAACTTGGATTTGGGCAACATTTTATTTTCATTCATTGTTTGGATGAGAAACTGCATTAATGAAAGTAAAGTAGATGAGATACTATTAAATATGGGTGCTATCTACATTATTCCATTAAAAAGGTTATAAAATGTTGCTAATGTGGTGTTTTTATTAAAAGCTCTCTGAGGCAACGTTAACTTTATGTACGACACAGGATACTGAACAGTTCCCTAAATCTTGCCACCTTCATCCTTTCTTCTCTTTTGACAGGAATAAATGTGCTATTGAAAATGTGTCACACTGCAGACAGAGGAGAAGAAGGTAGAGACAAAGACATGGAAAGGAGTGAAAGACAAGTGAAAGAGAGGCAAGAAACAGCATGTTGTGACAGTTATAGTCCCCATTACCTTTGGTTCAGAGTCGCTATCCTGCCCTGTCAACAAAGAAAAGGCAAATCAATATTGTCATTCACAACTTCAGATTAAACTCCCCTTGCTTTTACTGCCTCCATGTTCTTTTTTAGGCTATTCAGTGTGCCGTAACTGTGACAAACGTATCTCAATCGATTGTTGGTGAGATCAGCGAATTAACAAGTGGAATGTTTTTTTCTTTTTCTTTTTCCTCTCTCTCTCTCTCTCTTTGTTTTTTCCTCCAAAATGGGCAAGGAGTGAAGCAATGGAGCAAAACACATAAAAAGACAGCAGTCATCAACAAACACAATAAAACCCTGATCTAGAAACTACTTTCCAAGGCGAGGGAGTATTGCTGTGCAAATGTTTTTGCAATTTAGAGTCAGTTGCCACAAACCACTAAATGCCCTTAAACAGTACTGTGCAGTTAAGGTTTTCAACAGAAAAGTAGTTCCAGTGCTTTATGTGGGGCCAGACATGGGACTCAATGGGGGAAAAAAAGACATGGGGTAAAAAGCAAACACAAAGTAAGTATTGAAAATATCCTCCCAGATTCGTGCCAGACATTCATTTGTATTGACAATGTGGTTTTAATAGACCCTCATTGTTCCTCACGGCATCTGCAGAGATGTAAACAAAAGTCAGCGGTGTCTCTGTGCCACATGGACTATCCACATGTGTTTCCATAACAGATCAAGTGCACTGGCATCACTGAGTTATTTCCTAAATCCTCCGTAATGCTGATACAAAGACGCAGCTTGCATCAGGATGGAGAGGCACACTTGGCACGCACAGTCCAAAATTAGTTAGATGTGAGTAGGGGTCGGGGGGCTCATGGTGTATATTTCTTATAGCCATTTGCAGTGTCTAACAGGAGTGATGCTGTAACTGTGAAGCAATAATGACAGGTGGCGGATACGATGGTTACATTTTGTGCAACCAGCACCAGACTGACTGCCGACTCATTCTCAAAAGCGGGGCCCGACATATCTAGAGCCGATCTGCATCTACATGTCTTCATGAAGTGTTTAGGTGCTGAATAGAGGCTGATGAGTGCAGCTTTAGGAGAGTCCTGCATGTGCTTTAAAGGATAATTCCTGTTCTTTTGTGCTGCAGTTATTTGACTTTTTGACCTGAGCGAGGTCAGTGAACCAGGTAAAACTGGATTGCAGGTAAAACCACAAAGCCATGAATAAAATGCAGCTGGAGCTGATACAAAATGACAAAGAGTCAAAGCTGCAGTTCCAACATATTTCAGTTTAGCTTTGGCTTAAAACCAAGCTTTTTCCTTTAAAGTATTTTGAAGGTGATTTGATCAGAAGGTAACATATTTGTGACTATAAAAAAAAAAACCCATTACAAAGCCAGGATGTATTGTAAAGAGTTCACCAGAGCCAGTGGCTGCTCACATATGCGTTCGTAGGACGGTATGTGTTGGTTTATGTCACCATACATCTAGTCATCACGTGTGTAAGAACAGTATGTACACTGGGGTTTTCTTTGGGTGTGTGACACATTGTGTGACTCTGGGTTCATCCAGCTGTTAATTTCTCCTCCTCCAGCGTGAGGAGCAGGGGTCACACATCAAAGCACTGAGTGATGATTGAATGACAAAGGTCTCTGCCTTAAGAGCCTGCCCGAGCCTGCTCCCCTGGATTTAGACACTTAGCAGGGGGATAAACAAAAAGCTCTGGATTTGGTGTCCCTGACAAACAATCAGCCCCAGATATGCACATTTATATACGCACACCAAGATGTGTACCCTTAATGGAAAATGTGCATGGACATGTGTATGAGAGTGCTCTGCAAAAAACATGATTTTTTTCATACATCCGCGTTGGTGAGTAAAACATCAAACCACTACATATTTTCAAGCAGTAAAAATGTTTTTATATAGATTCCAAAGATAATTTCCGTATAAAATTGCCCAAAGAGACTTCACACGCTAACTCAAACTGAGATGTTGCCCAGTATAACTAGTTAAACCTCACCAGAGAGGTTTGTTGGACAACCCGTCTGATGAATGGACAAAAATTTTTACTTTCTCTGCAACATGTTTTATTTTCTAAGCCATCAGAGTCTCCTGCAGTTTGCAATGGAACAATAACATCTTCATAAGCCTGAAACTTTAAGGTGGACTACAATGTCTGACCTGCATTCATTTTCTGTTTTTTTATTGAACCGTTTTTAGGAAACAAACGAGAATCAAGCACATAATCTAAGAAGGTCTAATCCAGCAATCAGAGGTCCATTGTGAAGTATGCTGAACATGTATCAAAAATGCTGAATTAAAATAAAGAAATGATACACAACAAACTTTTGCAGATATAGATATGTGTGTGTGTCACCTGTTTCTCGTGTGTCCTCCTCAAGCAGGAGTGGAAAACTGTCAATTCAGGTTTTCAAAAAACCAAAGTAGATTGGCAGTTTGTTATACAGTGGATATTGTTGTCCTGTATTACGGAGCATCGCTGACATAATGACAGAGCGTTAGCCAACACACGCATGAACAGCTGTGCTGTTGGGAGCTTATTGATGAGTATCAAAACAAAACAATGGTGCTAACAAAACAAGGCCCGCACGCTTCTCACTTTCAAGCGCACAAAAACTTGCACACGGATCGGTTTTAGCATTCAAAATCCAAATTATAGAGGAATTACACACCGTTGATGAACATACTCAGGTGTGTCCTATTTGCGGTGGTGTTAAAGAAGCCAGGTATTTATTTTCCTGCTCGGCTTATCAGATTTCAGAAGTTCCCTTAGGTGCTGTAACAAAAAAAGATAGATAGCCATCCAAGCATGACCTCAGACACACACTCTCTCTCTCACTCACACACACGCAGACATAGACAGATGACAATTCAGGCATGACATCAGGCATCATCAGCGATTATCTACTTAAAGTAGTTGAGGTTACAGAAAAGCATAAACAGACCTACCTAAAGGATTTTAAAGCTGGGGGGCCGTATTTGAAACACAGATGGATGTACCTGTTTGAGTGTGTATACTAACACACCCACATGTACTGTATAACCGAGTACGGCAGTCTGCCTGTGTGACTTTTGTCATCCTCTTATCTTCTATCTTGGAAAATCTCTACAATAAACCAAGCTTGAAAAAAAAAAAATAGATGTGCAGGTTGTTGGTTTGCACTGTTATGCCATATGGAAACTTTGCCAGATGAAGGCCAGTGGTTTATGTGGAAATGTCAGGGTATGTGTGTGTGTGATGCACTTTACATCCTGTACATGTTTTCTGTCACACATGACTTGGCTAGATGTTTGTTTTTTGTTTTTTTTTTTAATGGAGGAAGGTCCACTCTGAGCTGTTTCCTTGCATTTTTCTGGTCCCTGTCACGGTTTTAAGGAGAAATGTATGTAAATTGTGATAATTCAGCTGCATGCACGGCAGTTATTCATGCTGTTGTTGCGGAGCCAGGTGAGCCCGGCTTCACCTGGCTGATAGCATCTGATGTCACATCAGCTCTGTCTCCAGGCCCTGAGGCCACGCGACCGTTTATTTAACTATCATTTTAAGGCATCTTCTCTTTACCATCATGAGAAGATAGATGGAAGAAGACTGAGCAAGAGAAAATTGAGCAAAAGAGAATGCCAGACTGAGAGAGCGCGAGAGAGATTAAAAATTATAATAGAAGGACGAGCAACACTTTCAGATCCTAAATTCTGACTCATTTTCTTTTTTGATATCGTTTCTTCAGAGACACTGTTTTTCTTTTTTTTTTTCATTTACCAGAAAGTGGTGCAGACATTCATCACACTGGGTTAATAGTATGACGATGAGGTTTGTGGGAGTGAAAGGTCAAATAATGCAGATGACAGCTTGGACTTTGAAGTTTCGCAGCAGGTAGCCCCCCACCTTCCCCTCTTTCCCCATCTTTCCCCAGGCACTCTGCCCCCCCCCCACCCCTCGTTTCTGTCAGTCTCTCCCTTTCTTTCTCTCTCAACACATAGTTCTCCCCCAACATGAGTGCTTCTCTCTTAATATCTGTCCATCCCTTTTGCATAATTAACGTAGCTTGTGTTGCCTTCACTGACATGTGAAAACCAAACAGCAAGTTTTGCCCTATGACAGTTTGATTTGATTTATTTGTTTTATGAAATAGCATTGATCCTGTATCAATATAAAATCTAGTGAAGAATGCTTGATATGGGGCCAAGTTTTTGTTTCATTTGATTTGGTTTGTTGAACATGAATGCTCCTCTACCAGGAACACAGCTTGACATTCATATATTTCTTGTCTTTGACAAATGCTGCCTTGCCAAGTTGAGCCATAATTCAAGGATATCTGACATGCTATCAGATTTTAGCAGCAGAAAACATGACAATTCTGGAGAGTTTCAAACTGGCCGTTAAGAAGTTAATAATACATATAGTTAATAGTTTAGTAAAAACATTTGCCTCTGGGGATGAACTTAGATGTGTGTGCAGCCTCCCTACAGTGAGTCCTCTGTGTTCTAAAGTATGAATGCACATGTACGCAGTTATCTTGTGTTTATTTACATGCACAATATCCATTTACACACACACATATACACACAAAAGCCAACATATTCCGAGACATCTGTCAAACACACAAATGCACTTTAGAAACTTGCACTCAAATCCACACTCTTTCAAAGTCTCACAGTCACACCTTAATGTTTTCAGATCCCTTCCGTCACAGAACTACTACAGCGTCCCTGGAGTGCCGGGACAGCAGCGCAACGTGCCATCTAAGGAGCAGACATTTGTACCTGTTACTCCTTCACGATGATGAGGAGCTACCACTTCTAGTGTTTCCACGGGTGTGTGCGAGAGAAAGAAAGGAGAAGAAGGGCCACGGATTGCAAATCGGAATGATGACAGACAACGACTTCAGACACAGGGAGGCAGAGGAAGGTGGAAAAGACAACTGATGACAACTGAGGAGTAAGCAGGATCAAAACCAGATCACTTCCTTATTATGCAAAGAGCCTTTTTTAACAGTTGCGACGTCTAACAAAAGGAACCCAAAATACGTAATAAAAATAAGGATCTAATCAAAACAGCCAATAAAATATGTCTCCCTGAAGATTTTTATTATTTCAGTTCTCATCTGTCAATAATTTACCACTTTGAAAATGTATTAATTCAGAACTACCGACCATTTCACTGAGTTAGGACAATATGCTTCCACATGACAACTCTTTTATAACCAACGTCTGCACCACAAAGACAAGGAACCATCTGACTGATGGTAATCAGACCACTGTGAGAGTTATTTTGATGTCCCTGGTATTATCATGATTAGAGGTCTTTGACTTTCATTTTTCCTTTAGTCACACAGATACAGATATAAATGGACCCTCAGGGTTATATTTGGCAGTGGTCGTTTTGGGGTCAACACTGGAGGCAAACATGCGTCGCCCCCAGGCCATCTTTGCGTTCACCACAGGACCCCTCAAAGATGTGATTCTGCGAGTTCTTTATTTATGAATGGGCCTTTGAAATGTTTGGTTGATTTAAAATTAGATCTTCATGTCAAATTTCTTTTCAGAAAAAGTGGGACGAATCAAAGCTGGATGCCACCATAACTGAATGGATGAATACCTTTTTTTGGTGGAGAGGGGGTGTTTCTCTTTTGATGTCATTTTTATACACATTTTTTTTTTATTTTCTACAAAAACTTCCAAAGTTCCTCAGTCTTTATCACATTAATACACGAACTTGCTTGACCTGTCATTGAGGTGAATGCATTTCCCTCCCATTCGTTTGTCTCAAACTGCCCTCACATTGGACCCTCTAATGGGTCCTCTTTCTGTCTCCTTCTCTCGCTCCCTTTCTTATCCTCTCTCTCTCACACACACACGCTCTGTCTCTTTCTCTCTCTCTGCCACTCTCTCCTCAAGCTGTGCTCTCACTAATGGACAGATGGCATCCCATTGTTTACTGAGCCAAGGTACAATGCCTTATCGGCCATAGCAGCGGAAACTGGGCTAGCGTTTCTGCTTGACCCAGCTTATATCTGCCACCAAAAAAAGGAGGAGAGGAAGGAGGGAGAGAAGAAAGGGGGGAGAGGAGGGGTGGAAGACTGGCAATATAATTTCTGGCCCTCTGTTTTCACCTCTTTGACCCTGGATAGTGTGTGCATTTCTGTGTGTGTACGTGTGGATGTGCGTGTCTGTTGTGATGGTCAAACCCTCCCCCTCCATTCCCCTCCTCACCTCCCAGTAATCGAGTGAGCTGTGACAGCCCCCATCATATATACTCACACAAATACAAACATACACACACAAACACAGAGACACTCACAGAAGCACACAAGCCTTAGGGCTATAGGTGATTCCTTGACAATGGGATGCAATCAGCTCAGAGCCAATCAGTAATGAGGGTTAATCAGGTGATCGATCGGAGGGGCTCTGTGGATGCAGTCCTGTGACTTCAGTGTGTTGTTGTGAAGGAGCAGTTAGGAGAAATCATGTGACCATTTTCTTCAAAAAATAACACTTACACACAATATTGTGGTGTAAATATGCGAATGCAAAAATTCTAAGAAAACAATGGGGGGAATGCTAATACGTCAAAAAATTGTTGATACGCGAAAACACACGGAGAGAAATACAAAGCATGTTGGCAAAGTGAGAAAAGAATTAAGATCCAAAAACAGAAATATTTAATTTTCATTTTGGAGTCACAGCCAGATTAACAATATCATGGTGTAAAAGATAAGTGATATGCACATTAGCTCAAAGCCTGCAAGAACCAGAGGGTTTCAGGTTCAAACTGATAATCACACAGATCTGTAATGTTTTGCTTTGTTTTGTTGTTTTGTTTTTTTTTTTTCATTCCATTTTGTGGATGTCTCGTTTCAGTGTGATTCTTATGCTGAATTTTCTGCTGGAGTTTCTGTAGGCTGTTTTTCTTTGTGTACAGCCACGGCAACTCACAATGCTGATGCTAACTATTAATTTCTTCTTTGTGTAAATAAAATGTTGTTGTGCCCTTTAAAAGTAAACATGTTTCATTATTATTATTATTATTATTATTACCGGCAGAAACAGAAAATGCAAGAATCATGAAAGTATGGAATATAAAATGAAACTATAGAGGCTATCTCTTAATGGGAATACAGCTGCTGCAATATTTGTCCACATAGCAACGTTGTGACCTGTGAGTACTCAGCTTTTATTACTAAATTATTATATGAGCTTCCCATGACTGCCATAGAAGCCATCAAAATGAAAACCAACAATAACCACCAAGCTTTTCTTCCATGGGCCTCCACATCCGATCACAATAACTACAACTTCTCCTGTCTTCTCTCATGGAGAAACGTACAGTCCTACTGGGATCGAGAGACTCTTGACAAACTGGTAAAGAGGCAATCAGGCTGCAGCCATACAGCAGGCACAAGCTCGCTAAAACTGTGTGACATAACCAAGTCCCCACCACCAGTGGGGAAATGTCGGTGCAAGGAAGAGGCAAGACATGATCCAAGAAGAAATACTGTCTCAAGAGGAGGAATGGCAGATGTCAGAAGTAGTGGAACAAGGGTCCCAGGCACGTGGACAAAATAGGATCTCCCCAAGCACAGAATCTCAGCACCCTTTCTACTCCGGTACATCTGGGGCCTGAGGAAGGACCTGCACTGCAAGCTCTGCAGCCAAAAGGGATATACTGTCTGGATGTAAAACATCTCTTGCTCAGGGACGGTATAGGTGATGCCATGACAAGGTACTCCTGTCTCTGGCTGATATCACGATACCAAGAGAGAATTGAGGAGAAACCAGCCCGCGCAGATTTGGAGAAATCCATGACTTTTGTCAGGGAGGAAGCCAACCGAAAAAACTGGAGGCAGTCGCCCAGATTTTGGACTATGGTCAGATGAAAACCAGGATATAATTATGGCTGAATTGACAGTGCCATGGAAGGAGAGGTGTGATGAGGCCTACAAGAGAAAAGCCTTCAAGTACCCACAAGACCTGGGCCAGGAGTGCAAGGAAAGTGGATGGCAGTCGTAACTGTTCCCTTTGCAGATAGCCTGCAGAAGGTTCCCAGCTAATTCAACATGGCTGTGTCCAGCTCTTCCAGGATAGGGGAACAGCCGGACCATGCATGCTGCTGCATTTGGAGTGCACAAGAGGAGGGAGACTGGAAGAAAGGGCCGTGTTTTGGCCCCCAACTTGATAGTGTTGTGGTTAAGGGTCAAAACAGTCAGTGAAGGTTGGTACAACCTGAACAAATCTGCTCCTGGACAGCGGCTCCAGTGAGCACCCAACAGGAGCATGCCGCAAGTTACATGACTTCTCGGTTGATTACATGTATACTCAGGTGTGATTCTAAAGTACTATTTAGGTATCGGCTGGAAATATTCACTTGTCTTCAAATGCCTTTATTTTCATGGCATTTTTACACCTCTAACGTTTCATCTTGCAATTCACAAACATCTGCCTGTGCGTTCGAAACCAGCTCTGCGGTAGTTGCCACTCCTGTAGGTGAGACACGCACACATCTGTACTTACAAGGTGATAACAACGGCGGCTCAGCTCCAGCTGCGAACAATAAACTATTTAAAATGTAAATAATCTGTTATGTACAATTAATTGGACATTTATTTAGTAGAGATAGAGGTAATAAAACATGCATTTTTTACAAGTCAGCCTTTGGGCAAAACGACAACACATTTTAATTGAACTTCGTGAGATCACATTGATCCTCTGATTCGTTGTGCCGGTGTAGACCAGCCCCCCAAAAGAGCAGCCTGTACATCACTCGCACTGAAGGTTCCTGTTTCAGCCCCTCAAACCCCCAGCTTCTAACCCCTGAGGGTCCAAGACCTGGGGAACTTTTAATTATCCGCAGCCCCAGCTCTTTTTCCACTGGCCGCTGAATGGTCAACAGGCTTTTTACTACTTAGTGAGGCATCAGTGCCTGAATAATAATAGAAAACAATGTCAGCGTGCAGGGAGACGTGTCTACGGGGAGCCTATAGGCTGAGAGAGAGAGATAGACAGAAAGAGAGATAGGGGTATCATTAGATAAGCCTGTCAGTTAATTAGCCCTGCTTCAGGAGGAGGGGACCCCCCTCCTGATGTCAAGAATGGCCATCAGGCATTATCCGTGGTCGCCTATTTTTTATGGTCCTTTGCAGACTCCACTGACGAGGTTGTTAAGCAGCATGGAGGGCATATGGTGGCAGGATGGAAACACGCTGTTGTCAGTCAGTTGTGCATTAACAGAAAAGTTTTTATGTTGTTGGAGAGGAGGGACTAAAATTTGCTGCGCTTTAGCTGCATGTCTCTCAGCGAGGGAGATGCTTGAACCGTCCTTCAGGTTAGCTGTGTCAGATGCCCCGAGACCTGATGACACAGGATTCCCAAGATTTACAATACATGCAGAAATGTTCTCACGCCAAGACCCCTTCTGTGGGAGAGGTTTAATATGTCACAAGGGTTTTTTTGGATGGGATTTTTTCTTTTTTAAAGGGTGACTTCAAATAGTTTTAAACATATTTCCAACGTTTTCCTTGTAATATCAAGGCATTCACATAGATTCTGTTTTACTTGGCGAGGATCTCAGATCCTCACCGACATATGCAGTTGTACTAGAAGCTACGAGTCTCTAATCTGTCAATAAGATCTGTTTCTGTTTTACAACAATGTTGTTTCTGGAAGACCCATTAATGGGGTTTTGGACGTTCAGGATTAAAAACCAAATACCATTCACCTCCCTTTTGGAACATGTCTGGGAGAGATGTCCAACTTGATATTTAAAAACAGTAGAAACGATCAGGTACAAAGGGTTATACAGCAAGAGAGCCGTCCAACATGGGAACATTGTTTGAAAAATTCATCTGTTGATTTCAGTGATCGAGAAAAAGTACACACCTTCCGATAGAAGAATGGAAAGAGCCGCGATGGATTAAGATGAATGGTTGGTATGAGCTTTGAAAACTTCTTGTCTTTTTCACTCTCTCGCAAGATATTTGCATCATATTGTGTGGTTCATTTGGTATTTATATACCTGTATGTTTGTTGCTTTTTTTTTTTTTCAATTAATCACAAAAGATTTTTGTTTTGCCTGCAGCATATTCAAGGAGACACCCAACATAAGCAACCTATTCTTTCTCTTTTGTCAGTTTGCCCTTCATCTTTCTCTATCATTCTTTACTTCTTTTCCTCACTCTCTCTTCCCCCCATCACCCCTGTAATCTGCCCCCCAGCTCTTTCTTTAAGCTTTACAGGTTTTGCCCCTCACCACCACCCTGTTCACTCAACCTGTCCCTCCTCCATTCTATCCCCAAACCTTTGCTCTTATTTTTCTCTTTCTGTTGCCATTCCTCCTCTCGCTCCCTCTGTTGCAGTGGTGGCTGGGCAGGCCGAGCCCTGGGGCAAAAGAAGCAGCGCCCAGATCTGTTCTGTGTCGTGTGACTAGTTATTTTTATCTCAAGTCACTTTCTAAGCCCAAACAGCTCAGTCTGCAGCCCTTTTCCTCATTCTCTCTCTCTCTCTTTCTCTTACTACAAATTATTACACACCGTCTTTATGTTTTTGAAAGTCCCAGTGTCACTCACTGCGCTGTAATAACTTTTACTAAACATATCTATTTCTTAAGTGGTGCAAGAAAAACAAGTGGTCAGTGTTTGTGTGTGTGCTTCTTTATGTCATTGATGTTATCATGCATAAGCACAAACCTGTTCCTGAGAATGTTCCTGAAAATATACTGAGAAGTAACACAAGAACCTCGGCAACTGATTTAAAATGTATATGAGAAAATCCATTGTCAGTGCTGTATTCAAAATTTCTATTTTTTTTTTTTTTTTTTTTAACATATTTACAAATTTTCCAGTTTACAAGATTCGCTTTACAATAATAAAAAAAAGAAAGAGATTTTTCAGCATATTGGTGGGAATGAACTATGTTTTCAGCAAGAAAGACATGCACACACACACACACACACACACACACACGTACACACTCGGCCTGCTCTTCAGGAAGAAGCCCATTGTACAGAGCAGAGATCGATGCAGGGGTCAGGTCATGTGAGAAGAGGTAAAGCAGAAACAAGCAGCAGATTGTTTTCTACATCGCTCTCTCCTCCACTGTCTAGAGACCCCACCGGTCAGCGCATTGCGTCAGGGTACAACCTTTCATTTCAGGGAGTAAACACTACCCACTTGCAACAACATGTTCTTTCCGTACAAAAGTGCTGTAAACAATAATAAAATATTGGCAGGCTACATTAAAGTGGTATTTCGGATGCAGAATTGCGCAGTATGAAGCGAGTGCACAGTGATCAATTTACCTTGCGTTGCACAGCATCATCAGCCGGTTTCTGCTACTATGTTTCTTGTTTTGTAGCCAGACATGGTGAAATATATTTTCATTGCAGTATGCATACAAACGAAAACCTCACTGACTTTGATGCGGTTGGAGTGAAGTGCCCCCTCTCCAAGCTTCAGAAATCTGCTACAGATTACAGATAGTATTTGCAACAGATTTAAATATTGAATATTATCTCTGAAATTACTTGAAGAGTTAATTAATCAGATGGCCATATGTAACGCTTTGCAATAGTATTTATATATTAATTTCTTGGAAGAAGGAAGAAGCTGACTGAAAACAATTTGGCAAATTAAATAATACAAATTTTAAATGTAAATTTGTATTTATCTGTCCCTACAAATAAATATAAATGTAGCAAGCAAACACTGTATTTTTTCAGTTCAAATAAAGGTAAATGCCCAATATACTGCCTATTAACAGGATTTAAACATGTACAACAGTGGCATGCTCTCTTTATCAAAACTGTTAATTCTCACTGTGTCTTGCTTTCATGAGCAATCAGCTATTATTTTCAGATGCTGCCCCCCTATCTGATAAGTGTGGGAAAGAGCATGTGGTTCTCCACACCAGTCCTCCACAATGGTCGGCTTTGTCCACCTCACTTCCCTCCTGCCTTTTCTTGGGCACTACATAGGGTTAGCATTGTGCTTAATAAAGTTACAGTGGCCTTAGGACGTCTGACGTCCCTGGGTAGCAAAAAGTCGGTACTTTGAGGGCTTAACAAATTGGGACAAAAGACCTCAACTGCCACTTTTCCAATGCCAGACTAAGCGTAGGACTATGACCAAAACTGCCAAGTGAGATTATAGCAAGCCATGAAATTCAATTATCATTTGAAAACCTTGCTGCATGGTGAATTTCTCATGTATTAAAACTAAAGGAGATTCTGTCTGGAGGGCCTGTCATTGACGTAGCTAATGAGTTAGACCTGGCCAAAGAAAGCTAATGATTCACTTCAGCTTTCATTTGACCTTACAGCCCTCAGGTGCCTTGTGTCACTTCTTTTGAGGGTGGGGGTTGATGGTGTGACGAACTGCAGAAATGCAAGCAGAACTGTTGTTCTTTTGAGGGTGGTAGGTGAGGCAGGCTGGCATAACAAAAATGGATAAAAGCTGGATAAACGATAAAAGGCCACTAAGAGTTAGCATCAGTTAATCAATGACCAAGCAGTCATATTTATATAGACGACAGAAAAAGGCCTGTGAGTGTGTATTGAATCATGGTGGTATGAAATCAGTCATATGAGCCTTTTTCGTGTGCATAATGGGAGATTAGATATTCAAACTTTGTGATTCTAGCAAATCATTGATAATTATTGACATTGGCAGATGATATTCAGCTATTCACGTATACCTTCAGAAATTATTCACTCTGATTTTTTCTCTTTCTGTCCCTAAATTGCTCTTTTGCCCATGGCTACCGTAGCCTTTGTGGCTCATACTCATTGCTCATTACTGGCAAAGCATTCTTACATCTACCACCTTAAGCCATAGTTTGTTTGCTACCCACACAGCTATCTTGCTCATGTCACTGCCAGCTCATGGCCAGCTCTTGACTGATGGCATGCTCTCTTTCCCCAGAGCTGCCGAGTCCCCTGGTAGTCCAACCACCCCCCCCCCCCAAAAAAAAAAAGAAAAAACATGCACACGCCGCAAAGCTCCCTGAGGGTGTCACCACCAGAGTGTGTGCACGAAAGTGTGTGAATTTATGTGTGTCCTGTATCTCCCCTGTGCAGGTAGCTAACTGTGACAGCTCACTCCACAGGTAATAGTCAGGTGGCTGAAAGGACCCCTTTGGGAAGATCCCAGTCCAGCAAACCCCAAAGGACACATGGAGAGAGAGAGAGAGAGAGAGAGAGAGAGCGGCAAAAAGATAAACTAAAGGAGGGAGGTGGATAGGTCAACCAGCGAGGGGTTTCAGAGCTAAAGGGCCGGTTCCCCTGTGACTAACCAGGCTCGATCCCCATTGACACACACACGTTCTGTACGTATGGATGGAAATTGTCTATACAAACCGATTGCTGGTACTGGGCACCGAGTCACAGAATGCTTATGAATGCTGGGCCACATGTGTCTGCTAATGGTAAGGAGGTCAAGATCTGACAAGTACATGATAAATGGCCACTTGATCCTCTATTTCCCTCTTCCACTCGGGCTGTAAGAAGCTCTGTGACTGGGTGGCCGGGACAAGTTATTTATTGCAGGATGTAGGACGTGCAGGCATTTCTAATTATCTGATGACATATTTTCAAAAAATCTTATTAATTCCAACATTTTAAATAAAGTTGGTGAGACAATATTATGAAACTCTAAAGGTTATTCATTTCATTGTCTCTTATACAATGAACTAAACATAAAGTCTGGGTACCTCTCTTACTCCACAGGACATTACCCACAGCTGTAAGAACAAATATACGTATTTCGCCTTATTCCCAGACATTTGCATGATGGATTACCATTAATTACAATGTTCTTATGTTCAATTTCTTATGAATAATGTCATGGTTGTGGACTGGGGCAACTATAGTTAAGATGGTAGAGCAAGATAGTGGTGGTTTAAGAAAAAAAAAAAAAACGTACAGTGCATGATGTGACATATCTACCACCCCAACCTTCATACCTTAATGTCCTGTTGCCCAATGGGGAAGGTTGCTTCCTGCACTGGCCATCCATCCATCCATCTTCTACCACTTTTCCATTTCCGGGTCCCAGGGGGTGCTGGATGTTCCAGGTGAGGGCAGGGTACACCCTGGACAGGTCACCAGTCCATCACAAGGCCAACACACAGAGACAGACAGAGACCAACAATCACCCATACTCACATTCAGACCCTACGGTCAATTTACAGTCACCAGTTAACCCAAACATGATGTCTTTGAATGGTGGGAGGAAACCCACGCAGGCACAGTGAGAACATGCAAACTTCACACAGAAAGGCCCCAAGCCGGGGGCTGAAACTAGTACTATCGTTTTAGAAATGTAAGGCTTGCAGTTGTAAAAATAAAGACGACCAAATACGTAACAATTCCAGATGTATCTTTATATAATTCAATGAGTATATAGGGATAAGTTGCTCCTATAGGACACAAGATTCTTTATGACTTTGGAGCTAGAACCTAAAGGGTTATCTGTCTTTGAACATCCTACAGCCGAATAAGCGATGCATACAGCACCTTGTTAGAACACCAGAAGACATTCATGGAATAAGGCTTGTCTCCCCAGATACCAGACAGGTGGTGATTTGATTGCTGTACTCAAACTGTAGAGCATTACAGCAGGTGTTTGCAGGACTCTTAATACTTTCCATGTGTCTGAACACGCCTTAGCCTTCACAGACAGTAAATGTACATTCAGAGGACACAAAAAGGTGGATCTGAGCATTTACACTTCAAAACGTTTTGTTCATCCTTCCACACAGTTGGAAAGATGATGCTATTGTCCTTTCTTCTCTGGGCATATCACACGTTTTGAGCACAACAGTTTAGTTTGTCATGGAAATATTTCCAGTTTTGTTTGACTTAGGGGACTCTCCCAAATTAGCCCTATGTTACCAACAAACTTCATTATGAAAACTCTCCAACAAGGCAATGCAAACAAGATTCTTTCTCTTGACTCTCTTGTCTGGGCTGCCCTTTATCACCCACCCCTACTTTTTATGAAGGGTGGCCTATCTTTGGACAATTATTTGACATCATGTACACATTCCTCCTACCAGATGCTCCCTTGTGATATGCTGTGTGTGTTCCCCCCTTGCTATGTGACTCAATGGGCTGCTTTCTTCCTCTGTAGCCTCCCCCGTCCATCCACACACAAACATATAGACCATGTCAGCCACAAAGTCTATTCAACTGATGGAGACCGCTGACTGCAGGGGGAAAAAGCTTGTCCACCCCCTCGAAGAAAACCACCTTTTCTGTCCAAGGGAGGAAACAGACAATGCTTTGTAGACCATTTAGAGGGAGTCTACTGCTCCTATTAAAGGCATTGACACCCAGCTGCTTAAGCGCGTCGGCCAAACTATGAACCATTGTTACATGCATGCCTGCTTTAGTCACATCCCTTCCTCGATTGGCGCCCAGTGATGATCAATGACCAAGCCCTGTTGGAGTGGCTGAGGGTCTGCGGCACCCCACAGGTCTCACTGCTGGGCCCACTCTTCTTGTGACTGATCGCCTGTCACTCTACACCCTGTCCACACCTCTGGGTTGGAAGAGATTTTCGTGTGGTCCACTCAGTTAAATCCAAATAGTCCCTTTGCTACTGGTTTCTGGCTTTATCAGGTCAAAGGAAAACAACAAGCTGCCTTTATTACGCCTCAGTAAGGTACAGTTTGAATTGGCTGAGTTTGCAGGAGCTAGGTGAACCAGTCCTGTCTCATCCTGTCTCCATTTTACGACAGCCCTTAAAAATCTAATGTCTGTGATCTCATCTGTTTGGTGCAATTAAATTCTTCCTTTAGTAGTATTGCGAGGAGGCCGCAGCGAACACGTCCATCAGAAGAGGAGCTGCACAGGAGACATGCTCAGTTAGACCGCATGGTCATAAAGGTTATATTAATGGTTTATGTACCCCACTGCAGAATTGTTAATGGAAAATGGCATTTACAGGGTGCTGCAACGGCAGCCCATTCAATCCACTGTATGGTTTATCTATCATGTCAAGCGCTCAATAAAAAGCCCTCACTAATATCAAAGAAGACTCAACACAAAGGCTCTACCCCAGGGCAAGGTTTAAACCTTCTCTTCTGTTTTATGTAACAAAATGAGTAGTTTATATATTCAGAATCCGTTCGAAATTAATCAAATTTAATTCTTCTTTGTGAAAGCATGCCTAAGCACATACACGCAGACACACAGAGACAAACACACACCGTGGTACGGCTCAGCGTGTGCACACAAGGCAACAAAGCGACGCAGTGAAACAAACCTTGGTAAAAGAATTTCAGTGGTTGTTTCAGATCTGGCTCTGCGGAAAAGAGCTCTTGCCTGAACCAGCGACTCGTTCCACGTGCTCCACTTGATTGTTTAGTGTCCATTTATCTGTGATGATGTCAACAGAATGCTTACCCACCCCCCTCCCCAACCCACCCCCTCACTTTACAGTTAAGCAGTCCCCACTATGCCGGCTGAATGCTGGAGAGGATAATGATAATGATGATGGAAGTTATCGTGGAGTAATTACTGTGCACGGAAGATTCCACACAGTGTGAATGAGTAAAACACCCAAGCGCGAGAGATTGAAAGAGGGAATGAGGAGGAAACATTGAAGACCGGGTAGGCTGTGGGGGGCTGTGATGTTAGGGCGTGGGGGGGTTGGGGGCTGGATCTTTAAATGTGTTGCTTGATTGAAGTGCGTAAGGTTCTGAGCTAATTACATCCAGAACCGCAGCCTAGGAACAGATGCCATACTTGTGCATCAATAAATGCTTATAAGTAACTTATTTAGGGCTGCCTGCCATGCAAGGAAATGGCATGACTTAAAGCACAAGCGCCCGGGGGCTATTCCCCAGCTCTTTGTCTTGTCATTCTGCATCTTTTAAATCTATTCACTGCTTCAAAACAACACAGGCAGACAGCAGGGTAGGCAAGGAAAAAAAAAAAAAAAGAAAAGAAAAAAGATACAAATATTCACACTTTGCAGACAGTATTATCTTTGTCATTTAGGTTGTCTGGCATCAAAGAAATGCTGTCTTGTCTTAGATTTGTGAGTGCTAAAGGAGCAGCGAGAGCGTAGCTTTTAAGGCCCAGCTCCTGTTTGATGAAATGCAGCTGTTCTTTAAAGTTTTAAGATAAATATGTTTTGACTTGAGTGTAGAGAGATGTATTAGCTTGAGAAGTCGCTGCTCTGTGTTATTTAGCTGTTGTTGTGATAAACAGCATTGGGCCCGCAAGTTGTGCGTTGTTGAGCGTTGTCAAAAAATTAAAGATACGCCCTGCTTTCTGATTTTATTTGGTGTGAACACAAGATAAGTTTTTTTCCTGTTGATGCTGTTGTTATTTCTCTGACGGAGCATACTGCATGTTGGCGTGCCATTATGTTTACTGACTGCACCGAGTGACAGATCCAAACAAACAGGTTGATTACTTTGACAATCCCACAGTAGAGTAGCACGTACAACTGAATGTAATAAAAGACAGACCACAGCTTTCTGCAAAGATAACAGGCAATTAGTTTCCGCAGCCGTGGAGCTTCAATATTCAGAACATGCATCTGATTGACACAATTCATTTCAACAGTATTTCTGAAACGTTTCAAGTTAATCTTTGGCAGAGTATGTGAGTTCTTAGTGCAGCGCTGAATGTGGCTTGTCTTCGCCCTTCTTATCAATCATTGCTCTGTCCTCTGCTCTCTTGTCCCCAAACATTTTCAGCTGATCCCTTATGCAAATCGGGCCAAAAGAAACTCCTGGCTTGCATGCCACAGCGCTCACGCTCTCTTGTAACTTTTTGTGCGTGAGCGTGCACTCTGGCACGCAAATGTGTGTGCACATGTTGAGAAGTATACTAGTGATCCTTGCCCTATTCACGGAGCTATTTAAAGCAGTAAAGCTGGAAAATCAACTATGTGTAACATTCAGGGCCTCTGCACATTCCCAAGGATTAACATAAAGAGAGAAAAAGCTTCTTCACTCATTACTGTGTCTGCTATATGATGTAAGAGGACGAAAGTCCCTGTTAAGTCTGGTTGGTTTTGATGAACCTGCGTGACTGACCCGTGCTGGAAACACTGCAGTGCTTAACGCAAGAATGCTAATGCAAGAGTGGAACGGGCATTTCCTTTTGATTATTTTCTCTGTCTTTGTTTAGCAATTGATGATTGTCCCTTAGAATAATTAGACAGGTTCGCGTTTTTCATGAGATTAATTCATGGCTTTCTAATGTGTGTTTTGTAACCTCACACTGCATGTAATTCATTCCATATTAACATATCTGAAAAATGTATGCTCTTTCAGAAATATGCCATATGCTAGAAGCAGGCTTTGCAACCCTGGGTTTAGGCATGTGGAAGCAGAATGCAAATGGCCAGCTTTGGATCGCAACATTTCATATAATAAGCGTAGAAATTTGAATTTTGTGATTCAAAAAATTGTGTCTGTTCTTGTCTATTTAGGGCAGATCACATTCACAACAAGATCCGCCGGCAAAATCTTCACACACGTACACAAACAAAAGAGGATTCTCTCAACTTTCTTTGAAAAAAAACCCAAAAAACTGAAGCTTATTTACACACAAACATAAACTGCATGCAATGTGTATTTGTGAACTGTCATCCCCCTGCATGGACAAACGAGGAGGCAGTGCTGGTAGAAGCTACGCAACGTGGCTAACTTTTCCATGACATCACTCATCTGGTATTAAGAGTGTTAACACATCGCTCTGCTCTCTGCTCCTCTCCTCTGCAGTGCCACCCAAATGAGAGGAATAGAGCAAAGACTCCGCACATTGCTGTTTTATTGGGGTTCCAAGTGGCCCGCTGCCAGAACCTCTGCTTTGCATTTCCTCCCTGGGCTAATTTATCACATCCTTTTCGCACTCATTCTTCTCCAGGGGTGCTAGTTCTGGGTTAGACCACTGCAAACTAAAGGAGTGTCCAGTGGGACGCAGCACTGACTTCACGATAAGGCAGAGGCCTAAATACTTTTCAACAAATATATACTCAATATTTTTGCCCGATTAAAAAAAGAAAATTTCAAGCTTCAACTTTACACTAACAGACTAAAAGCTGGACTCGGTTCTGATGATTTAATCTGAAATGTCTGTTTATGGGACATCAATTTTGTGTTTAATTAACTCAGAACATGTGTATGAAAGTCCTACCCAGTAGTGAATAATAAATACAGGATGTATAGTCAAGAGTAATAGCATCTGTATTTCCATTAGCACTCTATTAAGTTGTACTAGGAAATGAAACAACAGTGTATAAAAACGTTTAAGCTGTCAGACTCTAGGCATCGTTAGTAACAAAGGAGCTGGAACGTACTTTCTCACAGTGCGGAGAGACTCTTTAAAGACGAAGCACAGTATGCAATGAATATGGAAAAAAAAAAAAAAAAAAAAAGTTATCCAAGGTGTCTGATTTCTCCTCCAGGGCAGGAGGTAGGGGTGAGCAGCTCTGTGGAGAGGTACAACTATATTTTAATGCCTTAAAAATTACTGCTCGCTGCTTGTCGACTTGTTTGAGCAATGAGCAAACGCTCAGGCTAACATACTGTATACTGTACTCCCTAGCCCCACCTCTCCCCTGCACCCACAGCTGCAACCACCACCCCGATCGTTTTGATCTAATTTCCTTTTTTTTTTCCCCTCTTCCTTTACCTTTCCTGCTGAAATTGATTTCTGCTTGTTTGGTTTGGCAGTAATAAGATCAACAGTAGGATCATGTTTCAATGGCATACTACCTTGAACCCCAGGCAAATGATTTGTCCAAACTTAATAATGGAAATACTTAGGATGTATTGGGAGATGTAAACAGTAGTTGTAATAAAACAGCGCCGGAAGGTAAGGGCTCCTTTAAGTTGCAAAGCCTTTCCACTTATGTTGGTCTTACACACCTCAGGCACTCCCCAAACACTACAAATAAAAACGTATCCCCATTCAGCCTGTCGAAAAGTCACCCAATAAAAGCTATTTAATTGGAGTGTGGTCTGTGGCGTGGCATGACCGCCAATGACAAAGCTGTCAACAGAAGAGGAAACAGCCAACATCGACAATCAGTTTAAGCCCGTCACGTATACATATAGACGCAGCTTAAGTCCCCACTTTCTTCCTGCAACGTCACAGTTCTATTTTGCAATGGAGTTATCCTAAAAATCGGCGAAGTGGAGGAGATTGGCTCGTTTGCCGTTTCAACTTCAGCACGTGTTTATTCGATTGAGAAACAAAGTAGCCCTCACTATAAGCATGGCTTGTTACTGTCCAGCCAGTCTATCCTCTGTGAACAGTCTCATTCATAAAGATTATGACTAAGCACGGAGACGGACCAAATCTGCTCTCAGTCAGTGTTGGTGGACTTCGGGCATACGCTGTCATCTTTAGGCCTGTTCTAAAACCTGCACAGACTCAACAGTAAAACCTCAGCAATTAGCTGAAGTTGCTAAGGTAGCACTTTTGGGTTATATTTAGCACTTCAAAACGTATATTGTATGTCTGTCAGTTTCTAATTAAACCTTCCAAGAGTTTTGTTTACAGGTCATCTCCTCACACCTTGTATGCATTGGCCCACTTACATTCCTCAAAGTGAATTAGATTAGTTTCACTCCACAGAGGATGGCAGAGTAACTCCCTGTCTTCTGCCCTGACCTGAAAGTGTATCCATTCAGGAAATGCTCCACATCCTCTCCCTCCTTTCTCACAGATTTCTCTGCCATTTCTTTGCAAAAATTGAGACGTTAATAAAATCTTCTGTGTGTTAAATGACATGGCCAGGTGGAAGAAGTAGAACTGGACTGCATATGTTGTCGGGTAACTGTGCTGTTAACGCTCGTTCTCTTCATTATCATCTGACTGAAATGAAATGTTAAGAGACTCTTCTGCACTCGGGCATAGCTACGTGTTTAAAATGCAGCTGTACGTTGACTGTTGAAGTCAATGTAGAGTGGAAGCACATGTGATTGAGGAGGGTTCAGGCCCCTGGATGGTTGCTGCAGCTGCACTGTGTGGCACCAGTAAGCCAAAATCCACAGATTTGTGGTGTATTTAGGCCTCTGTCATCCCCACTGTTGTCTGCCACATGAAGCCTTGTGACCAGGCCGCAGAGTCAAGATATGACCTTTCTGACACAAACACATAAATTGTTCCACTCAGAGAAGCAAACAGCCCAAACAGATGCAATTAAAATGCAATTTACGAATTGAAACACATATTTTAAGACGCGTAAGTGCACATAGACAAGCACATTAACAAGTACACATCCTCCTTTCACAAAATCCAAGGATTTCATTGAACAAGAGGCCAAAAAAAATAAAAAATCTATGTCTGTCCAAATCCAATTTATAATCAGGACTCTTATTTTTGTGATATTATTGTGAGCCTGACATATTTATGCTTGAATCTATCTGCACTCAGACAGTGTCTATGTGTCTTATGATTTTCATGCAAGTTTTCAATGCTCTTGATGCACTAATTTTGCCTCTGTGGTGAAGAAACAGCGAAAAGTCTTGTTCATAACAAGGAAAATATTCATAATATTCAGCTGCAAAGGGGCCAGTGTTTCCTCTCAGAAGCTGTCTTCCCCCCTCGAACTCAGGCATATATGAAAGCAAGTGTAAACCATGTGATTTGACACTGTCAGAATTTTGTTAACCCTTGCTCGGGAGTAGAAACGGAGAGTCAGACCAAGCGCTGGTGGAAATAAACAGCAGGATTGGTGTCGGTGTGGGGGCGGACTCATAAAACACCTGTTTGCAGGACAGGGGCCTGAAAGCCGGAGCTGTTAATAGCCGGCCATAAATCGCTCACTCTATTGTTCTGTCACCAGGTTGCATTTCTCTGAAGGATTCATGAGGTAAAAAAAACTTTGTTGAAAGGTACACCCCCCCCCCCCCCCCCCCCACACACACACACACACACACACACACCCTCTACTCCCCGTACTAGAGGCATCAATTGGAAACTCAACTTCTGAGCTGTGACATGCAAATCCCTCTACTCCCCACGCACTTTCAGCGTCTTTGCAAGCAATTTGGTTCTGTTCATGTAATCTACATGAAAAGAGTTGAAAATTTTGAATTGAAGAAATTGCTGTCTTCTTTTGCCACTCACAATCTGACTATACTGTAGATTAGTCACAGCCATTTAGGAAACACTTTTTGGTGCAATGCTGATATTGAGATTAATGTTTGCATAGTCGAAACACGAATTTATCAGCATTTAGCTGCTATTGCCCTTCTGTGCGGGTCTGAGAAAGCCAGCTGAGGGGGCCTTTATCCTAATCAGCCTTTTGACAACAAACACGAGCTGTTTGGACCAAAGAAAAGCATTGAAGGTATGTGAGTGTGCATTTGTGAGTAGCGCATTCACATGTGTGTGTTTATCATCTGGACAGAGTAAGTAAATCCTCAACCCCTTTTTATTTTTAAAACAGACCTGTGGACATCTTTCAGGGCCTGATACACCACAAACAAAGGAGGAGGCAGAGAAATTGTGGGGAGGGGCTTGAGGAAAAAGAGCAGTCGCTACAGACAAGCCTGGACGAGACAGGAGGGAGACCTCTGGCCTCCCACCGGTCGTCCCTCAGACTCTCCTCAGACGTAGGGGGATCGGCTCTCCCTAACAAGCTGCACAAAGACAGCAGGAGGAGCGGAGGAGCTGAACACCTGAGATCAAATCTGTTGATCAATTGCCTGAAGTAAAGAGTCATCTCTGCATTCATTCATTCTCTTTTTAAAGAGCCATGCCTCCATTGTGGTGGGGAAAAACTTCAAGGGGTTTCAGAAAAAGAGAAAGTAATACAGCGTGCCTCTTATTTCTGATAGCCATAACTGCTTTTGCTTGAAATACGATTGTGTAGCCCATAAAGTGGAAACATCAAGTAAAGTGAACGGAATTTTATGCTACTGCAGTTCATTGTTTTTAAACAATTCTCAGTTCATTCAAATGTTAATCTGAATAAATATTAATCAGATTTTGAAGGGCTTAAAGGAGAAGTATACCACGGGTCCCGCACAATGAAGAATGCTAAGTATGGAGTATTAACACTTTGGTTTTAAAAGGTAGACAGAAGGAGTAAAGCACACAGAAAGAAAAAGCAAGGGCCACACCAGCTTTTCTACATTCTCTGTCTAGTTAATGTTGGGAGGCTCTAATAAAAAGCCACCATGTGCCAATTGAGTGCCTACAATTAGCAGATTAGAGTGATAAAGAGGTTGCATGGCTGCAAGGCACGGGGCCGCCTCCCCAGGCCCTCAGGCTTCCACGATGGGCAGGAGCAGGAGGAGGAGGGTGTGGGCTGAACCGCTGATGAAGAGCCCAGATAATCTCTTCCTCCCTCCTTTTCTCCCCGTCTCTCTCTTCCCTTCTCCCACCGCCCTCCCCTCTCGCTGCTCCTCCCCTCTCCCCACCAACCCATCTCCACCCCACCCTACCCAATCCCTCGCACTCTGTGCCCTGGAGCACCTTTTACAAATACCTGCTCAATATTCTAGTTGGGGGTGCGAGAGTGGTGGTGGTGGTGGTGGTGGTGGGGCATGTGGTGTGTCTGCAGAGGGGAGATACAACGCACAAAAAAGCCGCTTGAAACAAAAAGCAGAACATCTGCTAAAGCGATTGTGGGGTAAATATGTTTGACAATTATTGTTTACAGTGACAGTGGTAACAGTTTCAACACCCAAATCAAAAACCCCACCATTTCTCTATTTGCAGTGAAACAGATGGGCCTACAGCGATCCATTAGCAACCTGTCAAAAGCTTCGTTCTCAACTTACTTTTATGCCTCTGCTTCTTTGCAGTGTGACAGAGGAGAGGTGCTATCTGGGCAAAACGATGGTTATCTATTTGCCCAACATAACTCAGATACATACCGCTCACCGGGTATATTTTATTTATTTCATTTTTTTGTCTTGCTCTCTCTTTACTTTCTTGCTCTTCCCAGTATTTACTGTTCAAGGAGTGCTGCTTGAATCCACATTTGTTTCTCCCTCTTCACATAATATTGTATTATTGATGGCAATGCACTCTACGTAGCACTTGAAAGAACCTGCAAAAGGGATAACGATTTTTCAGTGGTTGTTTTTGTTTGTTTGCCTCCGCGATGAAATCTAATACATTTGGGGCATTTGTTATTTGCGCAAGCGAGATTATTCAACAATACAAATTATTAACAAGTTGCCTCCTTCATCACGCTGCCTGTATTCTCACAGTACTTTGGGAGATCGACGCGAGCTGTTATAAGCGAGCGTGCAAAGTACACACTTTGATGTGAGGGTCCTAATCAAATCAACTGGCAGTTTTGAAATAAGGGAAGTGCAGCAAGAGACCCTTTCTTGTATTTGTGGATGAATTAGCTGTACAATATAAAAAACAAAGTCTCATCTGCCTAGTAACAGGATTTTGAAGTGTGTGTGTGTGTGTGTGTGCGTGTCCAAGCACTTATGTTAGCACGCATGTGTCTGTCACTGCCTGCCCATTACTGTGAGAGCACATCAACAAAGACGAAGGCGTTATCTAGTGTTACCCCCGTCACCGTCCTTCCCTGGCACTGTACGGCTCTAAATATGCTCAATCAAATAATGTGTTAGGAATAATTAACCTCAGAGCCCCATTGCTTCTAATTGGCACCTATTAGGGAGCTGTATGATTCCTTGACAAACACTGAGAGGAGAGAGTGAACCGCAGCAGTGGTGGGCACAGGTTTGATTGGTAAGCAAAGTGTGGGAGCGATGCATACCGGGGGTAACCAACATTTAATTATCAATGAGGTTTTCGCAACACTTTAGTGAAGCCCGGGGCATTGTTTCCTTCAGTAGTAGTAATGGGCTCTTTTTAATGGAACTTGTGTTAAACATGGTGCTGCCACTGCAAAGCTTTGGCGTTCAGCCCTTAGTTGTGGCTGCTTTAATTTGGGTGAACGCTGAAAGAAGACAGCTCATTTGGGCTTGAAACTGTGCAAGGCCATGGGAGGAGATAAAGAGGAAGGCCATACGGAGTTCATATAGGCCGCATTTGCATGTTCTCATTTGCATCTGTTTTGCAACTTCTTCGGGACTGAGGTTGAGAATTAAAATTCTCTCGTTCAGGTTGCATCATAGGGGTTGTAAATCACCTGCAAGTTATCCTACGCTTTTCTTTGCGTGGAGGAGAGGGACACATTCTGAGCGGCACGCAGAGTGTGACATACTGTTGTACAGCTATTTCCAGGCCACAGCGAATGAGCCGTGCTGGTTTAAATGACTTGTGGTTGAATGTCACTCTAATTTTCGAACTCCACCCACTGTCACCACAGCCATTCATGTGGTTTCCTCAACAAGCTCGCCAGCGGAAAACACCATGTTCAGTAGGTCCATAGGATCCGCGGCAGTTGTGTACCAGTAGGGCACGCCTACTGGACTTTGTTGTCACGTAACCGCAATGAACGCATGGTCATGGTTGCAAAAGTTTGGTTAGCCTTTAACAAAAAAAACACATTGGTTAGATTGAAGCTGCGTTTGAATGGTTACAATCATAAAAACTTGGTTATGAGTGATTGATTATGGATAAATGGTCACAAAGGCAAATACTACACCATCTAACCTCCTCCTCCACTCAGATCATGGTTAGGCCCTGAGAGCTGCTAGAGGTAGCTGAAAAATAAAACATACAGCTTATGAAGATTTTTTCCACAGACGCTTTTTTATGGGATGAAATTTTGATTGAGGAGTGTCTAAGGGAACTAGGAAGGTGTTGCGAAGGTTCACCCGTGTTCTTGTACCAGCAAGTTTGGCATCCATTAGTCATCTCTAACCGAGAAGAATATTAAGTGGCCAAATACTTATCTAAGAAGTCAAGCAGGTTGAAACATGAATCAAAAGTGGCGTAGTTTAGGTGAATGAACACAACTTGGTACTTTGAGCGATTTGATTTACCTACTTGTGTCCAGCAAATAACAGCACATTTACTCATCTGTGGCAACATAGTTAAATGCGGCATTTATTACGATTATTATAATTAACATAAAAATATAAAGGAATTTTATCAGAATGAAATTTACTAGCAATAGCTTTGTCGAGGAAAATTCTCAAATTCACCGTGTGCTCCACTGTAAAGGTAGAATGTTTCCTTGCTTGTTATGCAATATATGAGTTAAAGTTGTAACTCCATTAATAAGTGTCAATTTGTTAACTTTGGCATATTAATTGTTTTACCATTGACTATAGTGTGGATTGAATCTGGTACATGTATTTGCATGGGTTATGGGAACTGTTGGGTTGTTCCAGGGCTCCAACAGCACACTGTGAACTTTATACACATATAATATTCTAGCCACAGTTCCCTCTCTTCTGTATTCAACCCATTTGTTTACCCTTTCAAAATGCTTATTTTTTCTGTTCTGTGGAATACGCGTTTCATAAATATTTTTGACAGGTCATGAACGCGTCATCATAAGGCCTTGAACTTGTTATCAGATTTTGCGCTTTGAAGATTGTCAGTTCAAATTTGATTGACACCCTCGGTTGGTGTGTTTATGTTTTTCTTCACGTTCATCGCGCTGTCTGAGGATAACCAAATAGGAAGGAGTTTAGAAAGATAATCGAGAGGTTTATTGTGAAGGGCACGAGATGAGACATGTGAGAACAACTGAATTGTTCAAATTAGCTTTTTTGTTACTCTTCTTCTTCTTCTTCTTGCCTTTTATCACCAAATCCACCCAACAGATAGCTGGTTTATCAGTTTGCTTGAAATCCTTATGAAATCAATGAGAAAACGTAAGAAGCAATAACATGTTACACACTGTGTGTCGTTGTGTCATTGCCCTTGCCTGAGCTGACAAATACAAAGCAGATGTCATGTATAATCAAACATGTCATCAATTATTGCTTGAATTTGAAAATCTATATATATTTCTATATTTAAGGTTATTACAAATACTTTTTTTGGAAATGGCCATCAGAGAAACTGCCTGGCTTTGGCCTTCATCCGAGGCCCAAGGCTAGATCCTGCACTCTCACTGGGACCATCGCTGGGCCAGAGGGGCAGAGCCAAGCCCAAATCTGACCCAGTTTTCAGGGGTTCCTGATAGCAGGCGGCTTGGAGTCACAGGGTAACCCTCCATCATCACCAACTACTGTAATCTGGCTGAGCATGTGCCAATCAAACCAAACACAATGACAAGCTCGTGATGACATGGCCATCGTGCTCTCTCCTCTTTGCTGCCTCGACATCTCAGGAGCAAGAAAACATCCCAGTGATTATGGCATTTCAGTGTCAACTGGCACGTTGAGTTTGGCCAGAACTGCGAGACTGACGATGGGGAGACAACATGTTTGTGAGTTTTGTGAAGGTTATTGAGAAAGGTTGGGGAATTCTGACACGCAGGTCATCAATAGCATTAAATAAAACTCATCTCTGGAAGCAAACAATCAGATTACATTTATCTCCATGAACTTTCCAAACAGCACGAGCCGTAAGTGAAAAATGCAGACTCTTGTTTTGATAAGATGCGACCCAACATGAAAAGGAAACACGTATTATAGCTTGAATGCAAACTTCACCCAGATTGAAATATTCAAAGAAAATGTATTATATATGAATTCAGGACTATTTTCCTATAATACTATTTTAGTTCATTTTCCAGCTGTTAGGAGGGGAATCCTTTTTCCGGACGCTCACATATAAGCACACTGGGAAGAGAGAGAGAGAGATACTAAGTGAAGGAGAGGAAGAGAGAGAGCAGCACATCTGACAATCCACTGGCATGAAAGTGAGCCCCTCAAGCTAACAAATTCAGAGAGAAAATTACAGTTTTGCACATTTGTGTCAATATGCATGTCAAAAGGTAATTGGGAAATTGTTCTGCAATGTCAAGTCCTGTTGGCAATGTTTAGCCTGTGGTAAGATCAAAACCATTTCTTCACAGGCTCGGAGAGGCCAGACCAAGCTCTCTTACTCTCTCAACCACACAAGTCTCTCCTTTAAGCTAATAATGTGGCTGTTTATCATAAAGCTAATATGTTATTATCAGTTGGTCACTGAATTGACTGAAAATGACATAAAACACGGTTTTGTATTTCATGTACGTGATGTCATGGGATGGCGTACAAATGCCATGTGAGTTTTAAGCGCGTTTTGTGTGACAGGTCTCAGCAGTTGAAGCTTCTCTTTTAGCGTAAGGGGTTATTCGTATTCATGCAACATTTGCTGGTACCAACTGGTGTTTTTGCACGGTGATGACAGCCGTTCACAAGTTGAAACAGTCAATAAAGATAAACTGCAAATTAAACGTTTGAATGGTCATCCATAGCATGCAGCCTTTTATACTTAGTAGATTTCTTATTTTAAGGATTTCAGGCATTTTAGATTGTTTGAGGGAATATTTCATTTGACAAATTATTTATCGAGGCCTTAATGACCAAAAGAAATGAACAAAGTGTAACCAAATATAAGTTATGTCGACAAATATCAATATCTTTATACCATCATGAGAATTCGGCTACAAGACTAATTGTGTATAACCCACAACTATATGATATTTTAAGGATTTCTATTTTTCTAAATTTTAAGACTGTCCTATTTCGCAAATGCTGATTTACTGTAAGTTCATGAAACATACCTGATGCTCATTTTGCCTTAAAGCGCTGTTGTGTTTCATTAGATTTGGTTTCAAGAAAGATTTTCACTTACAAATGCACAGGGTTGTCGTTTTTTTTTTTTTTTTTAAATCAACTTATTATCTGCAGGATTCAAGACTAAACAATGAAACCTTGCAATTTTTAAGCATAGCAGAAAACAGAAGGATGCTGAACACAGCCAAAACAAATATAACTCAGCGTTATGATCAAGACGTTAGAATTTATCAACACTCCAAACCCTTTGTTGACTTTCCATCATCATTACAAATGCTGCACACTGGGTGTGTGTTTATTTCTATGAGGATTAGTATGGGGATTTGGTTGTAGTCAGACCCGGTGTAGAGCAGATGATGGTATGCAGACAACAGACTACAGTTTCCACAACCTTCTGTTAGCTCCATAGGTTGAGACATGTGATTTCAGGAGTGTTGGCTGGAAACTGACCTTTGTCACATGTTACACACCCCCTTCTTTTTCCGTCTCACTCTTGACTGTGTGCTGTCAAAAAAAAAAAAAAGAAAGAACGAAAGAAAGAAAAGAATGGCAGTCAATAATGTGAGAGAGGTTAAAGTAAATTCAATAAGAGAAAAAAAATCCACATTTGTCACCTTTTATATTGATTCACCCCAACTTATCTATGTTTCATTCTGAGATGATGATATGGACAGTATATAGCTTCCCAAAACTCATAGGGCCTCCATGATGACCGTAGCCACGCGTCCTTCAAACCTGATTCAGTTTGTTCTCCGTATAGAGTGGACAGTTATTCTTGGTGCTGTTTTCCTTATATATGTAATTGGAGGTCAAATATAAAGAAGCAACAACAAAACATGAATAATGGTATTTGTGGCCTGCTGTCCTTTTAGAAAGGAAAATAAATAAATGCATTTCATCCTCATGGATGAAGTTCAAACTGGCTGACCTGAAGGCGGAAGCAAACCCAAAGGGAGAGAATGGCGCCCATCTCCTGGTATCACAGCTTGAGATCCCTTCAGTGCTTCAAGGGCATAAGGAAATATTTCATAACAAATTTCAGCCATACATTAAAGATAGGACCCTCTTGTCTTTGAATTCCTTCCAACACAAATATGGACCTGGGCTTCCCTCCCTGCAACAAAAGAGAGAGAAAAAAAGACAAAATTACAAAAATGGTCATTATGATGTTTTGCATTGTGTATAAGGATGTTTTTTTTTTCTTTTTTTTAAGTTTGCTATGTAGAAATGGATAATAATTATTCCGGTTTGAATGAGTTTTTATTTCTATACAATTTACAAATCTTGACATTGTGCATTATTATTATTATCGTTGTTGTTGTTGTTAGAGTGGGAAAACATTTACTTACTCGGCTGAATGATAAATAACCAGATCCAGAGCACAATGTGCAGTAACTAGTAGAAATAGAGAGGAACAGAAAGGAAGGAGAGAGGAGAGAGGAGAGAGGGATGGAGGGATGGAGGAAGAGAGAGGCAGAGGCGGGGGTTGGTTACCAGTCGCTAAAGGGCCAAGCCAGTGAGTTGATTAGGTTCAGGAGAGGGAGAGAGAGAAGCTGCTGCGGCTTTCTTTGCGCACAGAGTCTAAGTCCTTTATCATGGGGAGGCACCGGCGTGGCCCCGAGCTATGGCTGGCCTGGAGCGAGGTACCAGGGAGAAGGGGAAAAAGAGGGAGAAAAAAGAAAGGAGAGGGGAGGTCTATCATCAAACTTCATAATAACGCTTGGGGTTTACCACAGCTGCGCAGTGACCCTTTTATTTTCCTGTGATGGAACAGATAGCTCACTATGAAATAGTGTGAAATTATCATGTCTATTAATTCAGTCAGACATCCACGGCTCTCCGCTGCCCCCCCCCCCCCACCCCCCACCTCCCACCAACCCCCATCCATACCCCCGCCTCTTGCTCTGTCTTATTCCATCCCTTATCCGTGGAAATATGTGATTTCCTAGCAAATTCTACATTTTACTAGAGTGATCTTTCATCGTTGAAAAGAAGGCAAAGGGTGACACGGAGTGTTAAAGCGCCGGGCGTGTGTGTGTGTGTGTGTGTGTGTGTGTAGGACACAACAGACTGGCGTGAGCCCTCGTTTACTGGAAGCAGGGACTGTGTGTTTGTGTTCATTCATTACAGAAAAACACATCTTCCTGTTACCTCATCGAATCACCTTTTGTCACCCATTGAATGAGTCAGGCTGCGAAACTTGGCACAGAGCTGTTTGTCCACCTGCTGTGATACAGGCCTGCCAATATTTATCAAACATTTCCATCTATATTGTAATCTAAACAAAATGAACAAAACATAATAGCTCCCCAAATAATAATAATTTTGATTACGACAACAACAACAACAACAACAACAACAACAACAACAACAATAATAATAATAATAATAATAATAATAATAATAATAATAATAATAATAATAATAATAATAATAATAATAACTGCTCCAACAACATGTTTAGACTAATGAGTCAATGTAATGTAACTGTAATTTTCGACAATACTACAGTCATGTTTCTGCAGGATCAGCCACGTCAGCTTGCTGGTTGGATGACAACGCTGATTTTCCCTCCCTGACTGAATAAAGGCTTCGGTGTCTGTGAAGAAATGTCAGAAAAATAAAAAGTAACAAATATAAATAAATAAAATACTGGTGCACTGACAAAAGTCACCGAGAAGTCTTTTTGGTGCCACTGCTCAGTGAATAAAAGGCCGCAGTGTCAACATAGAAGAGGACGGTGTCCCAAATGTGATGACCTGACAGCGACAACAAGCGATGAGAAAATCAGATCAAATAAATAAATAAAATCCTGTCGCTGTTTTTTTTTTTTTTTTTTTTTTAAGGGATGTGGCTGTGTGGGGGTCTGGTTTGATAAAAGGTCTGAGGTTTGATAGAGAGAGAAAGAGAGAGAGAGAGAGAGAGTTGATTGAAATGGCGTGTGTCTGGCTGACGGGAGCCAGTGAGGGACAAAGCCCCTGCGAAGCCACGGCCACTCGAGCAATTATTCCTCCACGCTGCATTTGGATTAGTGCAATGGAAAGAAGCATATGTTTGGCCCGGGGCGACACTCCCCCCCTGGCTGACTGCAGAGGATGCAGAGGGAGAGAGAGACAGAGAGAATGACTACATCTAGAATATAAACTGCATTAACCGAGTGGAGAAACAATAACACAATTTTAATCCTTTCTTTTTTTTCATATATTTGGGGAAACACAAACCCGTGAAATTGTCAGACCTCAGTGCCTGATAGGTGGCTGGTGGACAACAATGATTCCAAATATGGTTTATTGGTTTTTTTTTTTTTATGCAAAACGGAGCAACGTTAAAAAAGGAAACTTTGAACGTATATAATTATATATGTGTGTGTGTGTTTAGAAAGAGGTGCACGTGACACGTTCTCCCGTGCGGATGTTATTAAAGACTCATCAAAAAAAAAAACTCATTTTTTGTGAATGAACCATTTTGCGGGGGAAATGATTGCGCTCCGGTGTCTATCAGGAGTCATTCTGTGTATTCAAAGTGACTTAATGTGTTCTAATCGATTACCTAATGTCTCAAGTAATCAGGGGCGATTTGGTTGGAGTCGTTGACCCCTCTTGGCTTCTGAGCCCGGGCTCTCAGTGTGGGCAGGAGGGGCCCATAGGGGGTCAGCGCCAGGCGAGGGACCAAAGCTCCAAAATGACGGCTGATGTCAGAGTTGAGGACAATTAGCCATTTTGAGCTTCACTGCAAACTTTAAAGTGAGATAATTTGATTGCGCCAATAACCGTATCAGGTGTCGTTTAGTGGAACCCCCTAAGCCCGCTCATTATTATTATTATTATTATTATAAAAGCAGCAGATTGAAAGGAGTAAAAGTATGAGAGGAGCGCAGACTGACAGCGCTGCGTTTGGAGAAAAGTCCGTCGATAAAGTGGCCATCTGGTTCCCATCACTTAGGACTTTGTCTCCACTAGTATTCCGAGAACATCAACATGTTTAGTCCATCAAATCATTTTTATCAAAACATCTCCGCGCCATTAATAAGGGGGAAACTTTCCCGGATTGTGTGTGGACACTAATCCCCTGCAAAGGCCGAGATTTGTAATTTATTTAATGTTTTTTTGGTTTTGTTTTTTTTTTTTAACTCTCTCTTTTCTCTTTCCAAAGTGCTGCGCAATAGCTGACTATCTTCAAACAGTCACACTTTGTTTTAAATGTGAGAAACACAGCTGGGCCTGAATCAAATTCCACTCATACTAACACAACATATGTAGCAATGCAGTTGGGGGAAAAAAATCATCTGAATCTGGGCCTTGTGGGTCGGTGCCCTATATCTTCCCATGCAGGCAGGCAGCTCCAAAGCACTGCCTGGGAGCGTTACAGTGCAGACTGTGGTAGTGGCGGTGCTGCGGGGTAATTAGGCCATGCAGACACTTCTTTCACCAAGCAGTGATGTCGACGAAAGACTCCCTGACCACAGACATGACTGTTGGCGTGCACAGTGGACGGAGGCACATTTTGCACAGGACTGATGAGCGCAGCATTAATGCGCAGCTGGTTGTAGATTAAAAAAAAAAAAAAAAGTTGCGTTGTAGGCTGACAAACACTGTTCAGCATGGGAAAATAAATATGTTTGGAGCGGACCATTAGCACACAGACATCCATTTTTCCTGTAAATTAATTCACAACAAACAGAGGATCTCTCTTATATATATATATATATATTTCACGTCAGTGGTTCGATGCTGCAGCTCTAAGATGCTGTTGCACACATACTGCTCTGTGCACAGAGGCGCTGCACCTCTGTCTGTCTGTCTGTCTGTCCGTGCTTGTCCTTGATTACATCTGTGCAACAGAGCCCGTTGAAACTGTCCTTAACAGCAGAAAACACGCCATTAAATACAGGCAGAAAGAAAAAGGCCGAAGAAATGTAAAAGCGCGCAACCTTCATCGAGCCTGCAGAGAAACGCCGATTTAACCTCATGTATATATTTCATTCCCTATATTCTCGAGAATATTTGGTAACAACAGGCCTCACACTTATTAATTACTATATGGAAACCAGCTGTAATTGGTTTAGTTGAGACAAGCAGCAGCTATGGATTGAATTAACCAAATTCAGCTGGGTATTTCTGACTGCCTCTTCAAATTTCAGTCCTTGTTTTTTTTTTTTTGGCCAATGAATTTTTGCTGTGAGGCATTCTGGGAAACTAGCTCTACCTGTTTAAGATCAAATTAGGGTAAGAGGGATGGGGGGAAAAAATGCAATTTTGTACTTAAAGATGTATGCAAATTATAGGCCAGCATCGGTGTAAACAAACGACAGACAATGGGATTTGGAGTTTCTTTAAACACAATTCTATTACACAAACAGACACAATTATAGGCCCTGGGATCCTCCTCATCTCACACTAATAATACCCACAAATATGCACCATTGTTACAGATAGCACTATTCCTAATGCGTTCGTTTCACCTACTCAAAAAAAAAAACCTGTTTCCATTCAACCGAACCCCGATAAATTTATTAAATAACATTAGCATTAATGACACACGTGAGGTGCTTCCCTTTCCAGCTAATACCAATGAATGCTGTTTTAATACGATTGTTTTCCCTTAAAGTGACTATTTATGCTATTCCCCCCTCACATCCACCACAGCAGGAGCAGCCGGGTAGTCTCTCCCCTTTATGAGTGAGCTATTGTGCCTGAGGACAGGATCCCACACACAATCTGAGGACTGAGCCAACAAAAACAGGGCCTGACAGACAATGCTTCGCTTCACCTGCTCCAGCACTCTGCATCGCAATTATGCCAAGGACATGTACAGTTAGGTTTCATTCACCCTCCTGCAAAACAACTGCCTCAGAAAGCAGGGCCGAAAATCATGCAGATAATAAATATGGGTGAGGACACAGGAGGGAGAAAGAGAAAGGGAGAGAAAGCGAGGGAAGGGTGTGTGTGTGTGTGTGTGTGTGTGTGTGTTGGGGGGGGGGGGGGGGTGATGGGGGAGATTGCTCTATCTCCCAGTGTTACAGTATTTTAAAGTGCATGGTTACCAGACAGTGAAATAGGAAAAGCAAAGAAACAATACCAAGATGCATATATCACTGGACTGATTCATGCTCCAGATGAGATTGATTTCGAGCTATAGGTGCCACGCCATCAATACACAATCAAACTCAGCTCAAATGTTATGCAACGGTCTACTCTCTGCAGCAGCTCCTGCATGCGGAAAAAAAAGAAGAAAAAAAAAAAGCAAAGGCCAGCATCACAATTTGCCATCACAGTCAACGAGGTAGCCACATTTATAAAGTCACCCAGCCACACAACGAAAATCCCACTAAACGGCAGTTAGAGAGAGAGAGAGAGAGAGAGAGAGAGAAGAGGGGGTTCGTTAGGCAAAGTGTTATGATTATATATCACAAAATATCCATACAGACATACAGATCCAGCACACTGAGAACTGATTGTTCATTGATTACACTGAGAGGCAAACAACACAGGCCTAACAAATATTTGATGCATGTCTTTGAATAAGACTCCAGCACAGAATAAACGGGGGAGCGCCAAATATAGCCTACAACAACCAAACACTGCACACCAGGCCTATATACATCTCAGAGGGTTTTAGCTGGAGGGGTGGTGCTGCACACTTCAAACGCGAATACATCCATTGTTGTGAGCCATTTGGCCTGCATAAGATCCTGTGCTCTGAACTAGGGAGTTTAAAGTAAGATTTTTTTTTTTATATTATTATACTTGAGGGAAACAATGAGTTCAGCTGCTTATTGCAAGGAGCAATCGTCAGGGGAGACTTAAGCTCAATTACTGTAGCCGATCAGAAGAGGGGGAAAAAATACCAAGACAAAAAAAAAAGAAAGAAAGAAAGAAAGAAAAAGCACCCAGGCTATCAAGCAGTGAATAAAAAATTAAAAGATACGAATAAAAATCGAGATGAAGCGTATCAAATATTTATTTTTTTTTCAGGGCAACAAAGGACTATAATACATTGACAGGCATGGGAACTATTGCCAGCACATGTCTATACAATACAGCTAAAACCGCCTCCAATTTTGGACATGATCGGACATAACAAGATATCAGGTGGTCCCAAAAATGTTTTTGAATGTCTTCCAACAATACAAAAAAAAAAAAAAAGACAATATTCCATTTATTGCTTTTATGGTGCTTTAAGGGGAGAACAGGGGTGAAACGTATTCTGATTGGCACAACACATAAAAGCTTGTATAAAAACGAAAATAGAAACACACAAAAACGGGGGAAAAAACAGTTCTCCTCCGGGTCTCACTTATGCTCTTTCTCAAATTAAAAAACTGAAAAATATGATATATAGAGAGAGAAATGGAAGTTTATTTCTATTAAATTTGTTCACTTGCTTCAATGTCGCCTCAACATGCTACAAGAGGGCTGAATTGAAATATCCCAGAGAAATAAAAATACCCCAAACTTCTGTTTTCTAAAAACCATAAAATCACATTAAGAACTAACCGAATATTCAAACCCACTAAAACAGGAGGCACCAGATAAATAAAAAAAGAAGTTTCAACAGACGCACCATATTTACAATTCCCATTAAATTACACATAAATAAATATATACATACATGAACACTGATTCCCTTATATAACCGTGAATCGTGTTGAAATTCAAAAAGTTCAAGTTGGTCGCTTGGAGAGAGAGAGAAGAGTGAGAGTCTACAACTGAAGTCATGACAGGGAGCTCTGTGGAATTTCTCTTTGTTTTCAAGTTTATTATTCACAATACTGATAAGAATTCGTCCTCTTTTCGCTTCGTTTTTGTCACAATCGTAAAATTGAGATATAGAGGGGTCGCTGGATTTCAGTCCATTCGTTGCAGCTCATAAAAAGAGGGAGTACATAAAAAGTCCTCTGGCTGAGGCGGTACACCTTTTTCCTCCTGGCCCTGGAGCTGTTCCTCTGCAGCCTCTTTTCTTTTCGTTTCTTTTCTTTTCTTTCTTTCATACTTTTTTTTTTTTTTTTTTTTTTTTTTTAGAACATTTTATGTGGTTCAGGTGTTTTGGAAGAAGAAGAAAATACTTGCGTCGCTTCCTCGTTGATCCAAAGTGGGATGTCAAAACAAAAAAATTAAAAATTAAAAATAAAAACAAAAACAAAAAATAGTAAAACCACGCAAGATCAGGAAGTGGCACGATTAACTTTATCAATAGTATTTATAAGGTATTTATAATATTTATATTGGATGAGTGGGGCCGGGGAGAGGCGCAGGGTGGTGTGGGGGGTGTGAGGGGGGCGGGGGGGGGGGCGCTGTTGAAGAAGGGCGCTGGGACTTGGCCCTCGGGATGGGAACATCACTTTCTGTGTTTCTCGTCTTTGTCTCCGCCTTTAGTGCCGTTATCTGAGTGACTGTTCGGGTTGTTGTTGAGGTACATTTTGTCCATGGCTTTGATAGCCTCGGTCAGATAGTTCTGCAGAGCCGTGATGGCCGCGCACAGCGCCGGGGTCCCAAAACCGTGCGAGATTAGACTGAAGTGGGTCAAGCAGCTTTGGATTCCCGGTTCGAGAATGGGCTGCGGCCGTGAGTTTCCCAGCGGCGAGCGATCCTGGGACAGCAGGTCTGTGAACTCTTTACAGACTTGCCTGAAAACAAAGAGAGGAGCGTGTTAATGAGGACCACAAAGCCCCGCTTCTCTTGTCTGTCCGTCATCATTAAAACGAGCAGAAAAGGCAACGAACAAAACCAGTCAGTCCTGCAGATGCGAGCCAAGTGAAGAGTGAGATATAAGCGGCCTCCTTTTAGTAAAAAATGAAATAAATAAATATAAAAATACCTTGCTGCGATATCTTATCTAAAAAAAAGGGCTCTCCATGAGTAATGAAACTGTGACTCTTATTGTGCTTCGCTTGTCGAAATTAAAACTTAGGTTTAAAAAAAAAAAAGCCCTGGAGCCACAAACAGGTGGAAATTCATCCCTCAGTGCTGCAACGGGATATTTAACTTTTACTTTTAAAAATAAAATTTTAAGAGACGACAAGAGTCGAAATGACTTGTTGATTTTTGTCAGTGTTTATTTTTGAGCTTAACATCCAAAATCTAAAATATAAATAAAGCAAAAAAAAAAAAAAAAAAAACAAAACAAAACAAAACATGAATCCATGTTTTTATTCTTTAGGTCTCACTTCCTTTCTAATATCATGAGTTTATGTAAAACTAATTATAACATAGAAAATTGTATCCCGGGCTCTTTCATCATCTTATATATATATATTGGTATCTTAATAACATTCAAAAAGCCTATAATAAGCGGTTATAGCTGACAGCTGTTTGATTATAGCGGCCCATCATTAATATTAAATGCAGGCCTGTGCCTTTCTATGGCTTGTAAGGAATTCCCATGTTTGAGTTAACGCATAGCAAAATTAACCAATGGTAGCTGTGGATGAGAAGCAGCTATCTATCAGTGTCACTGAAGTCTCAGGGCAAACAAAATGCTGATGCGTGTGTGTGTGTGTGTGTGTGTGTGTGTGGATGAGGGAATAGGCCCAGCCAACAGCACTATATTTAACTGCGCTCAAACTATATGAGCTATAATGGATAATATATTTATACCGTTTAAATATAAATAAAATACGCGTCGGAAGGAAATCCATAATTAACAGAGATGTCAAGTAGCCCACATTTTGAAAGTGGGAGGCTAAAAATGTACATTAATTAAATCAGGATATTAGACTGATGTGGACATGGAGCAACGTGGACAAGATATTTCAGTATGATTACACATCAAACATAGGGTGTAAATATATATATATATATACTAAAAACAAGGCTACGATTTCAATCAGCTTTCTGTGTTTGTGTGTGTGTGTGTGTGTGTGTGTGTGTGTGTGTGTGTGTGCGTCAAAGCTGTCAAATAAACAGACACACACTGGCACAGACTGGGATGCATTCGGTGTGACACGGTGAAATGTGATAATTGCACTTACTTCGTGGCCAATAGCATGTTTTTTCTTTGGACTTGTTCGTTTGGGTCGGAATGCTGACGGTTTACATATTCAGCTACTGCCTTGGCTGGAAACTCAGTCTCGCATACATAACCAAAATCCCTGGCAAGATGTACCGCTTCGCCTGAGAAAGAAAAAAAAAAAAAAGAATGGAGATTGAATGTGTTTGCTTATTAAATATGGTTTCATCAGATTCAGAGCAGTTCGCACTCCTTGTTTTGTACTAACAAATGATTAATCTGATCGAGCGCAGCGTCCACTCTGTTTATGCGTTCAGACAGCAGGGTTATGGCACCTGTGCCTCCCTAACAGCATTAATGACGATGAGAACAATAACAACCCAGAAATAATAATAAAACTGCCCTGTGAGCTGTCAATACACTTCAAGCTCTCCCCTCCTCCTCCTCCACACCGGGAGAGCGCTTTAATGTGGAGGAGAAACAATAAGTGGATCTGAAATATAGACGCAGCATCATGCTTAACACCATGTCATTGATTACCAATGGCTGCACGTTATTGAAAGTCCAGCAGATCACAGAGGCATGGGGAGGCAATTTTGAAGGGCTATGTCTAAATCTTACTTTCTTCTTTTTGCTTTCTTGCTTATTTTTTTTAAAAACATAGTTCAGCTATGAGAACTGCAGGTTTCATTGGGTCCGAGGCAGGGTTGGACTGGGAAAGATATGCAGCTCGGACTTATCCGCTGGGAGAGGCCTGGGGGATGTTGTCTGTGAGAGATGAGACTTGGATGTGAGCTCAGTCCTGGAACAAGCTCTCAAGTGCACCCTGAACTGCAGGCACAGGTGAGGAAGGCTGACAGGTTCAACTTTATTATTATTATTATTATTATTATTATCATCATCATCACAAGTATTTTCTATGAAGAGCCACTGGTGCGGCTGCCGATGGTCAGTCTGACACTGGTCTGAGCTCGCTCTGATTTTTTTTTTCTTTCTCCAAAGTCTTTGGTTTTAATTTCCTGAAGCAGTTGAGTTTGACTGCGGGGCTTCCTGCCCATAAGCCTCTGCTCTGGAAGAAGGCATGCGCCAATTAGCATCAAAGCTCAAGTCCAGTAAACTCGTTTCCATAAAATGGAGGGGACCATAAAGAATGACAGCTCTCCAGAAAACGCAGTGTCTCTTCACTAAATGACCGGCTGCCTTTACCCCCTCCACCACCAGCCCCCCCACCCCCGTTAGTCAGAATTATACATTTCTCCGGGCTCATTAAAATACAGCACCAAATTTCGACGAAGCACAATGAATATTGCATTCGGTCCTCCTCTGTAATAATGATTAACAGGGACCAATGAACCATCGCAGGCTTTCACCTTTGGAAACCCAAAGCACACCAAATACCACTGCACTGAATAATAACGTTCAACTCCAAGCAAAATGGATTTATCCAGTCGGGAGGGGGAAAAAGGCCTTCTTTTTTTTCTGCACCATAACTGACTAATTTATTCAGTAATAGGTCCAAAACATATAGCTCCCCATAGGTCAGCGCCATTCCCATTTGCATGCAACAAAAATCTTCACTGGAAACCAAAGCATGGGAAGCTATTAACGAGAGAATTAAGTCACCATTAAAAATCAGCCCCTGCGCTGCCATATCCAGCCTGTATTAATGTTTGAAACAATGCAGGGTTAATAAATCAATCGACTTCTCATCCGTGAGGTGAAACAGCTCAGCGGTGCCCAATAAACAAGCCGCACTCAATAATTAACTGGACTTCAACACAAACTCATCCAGCGTATAAACTAGGCCAGCCGCGGACCTGCAAGTGTGCTCCTGAAAGCGAAGGCCAACGCTGCAAAGCCACTAGATTCACCAGCAACCATTCTCTCCTTCCCTTTGCACACACACACACACACGCACACACGCACACGCACGCATCCTTCATGGTTTATTACTTGCGAGGCAAAGTCGGTCCACATTACACGGATGAGCGCATATGCTGATTTCAAACACAGAGAAAGAAAGAGGGAGCGAGGGGAGGAGAGAGAGAGAGAAATCCCAGTTTCAGAGCACCTGATATCGCGGGAGCTACAAAACTGAGAACGTGATTTACGATACCAACTTACCCTCGACTAGTGACGTCAGCAAGGTGACGTTGGCTGCCTTGCGTCTGCCCGCAGGTAGATTCAAGCCGATTTTATCCAACTTCTCCCTTAAGGATCTTCCTCCGTTCTTAGACTTGGCCCTGTGACAGTGAAACAAAACACAAATTCATTGTAGAGCTGCTCATGCGGGGTACTTTCCCTCAGTGGGATAATATTTGAGGAAGGGTCTTTTTTTTATTAGTATTATCATTATTATTATTAAAATGCTGGCCACTCAAACATGTAAAGGATTGTAGCCTATATGGTGAGCAGTGAATTTAAGGACAGTCAAAATGAGGCTTACAAGCAGGAAGTCACTTCATTGTAATGAGCACGTTTTAAATTTTTATGATGCTCTCTTTGAACTACAGATTTGATATTTATATTGTCTAAACATAATTCAGCCAGTGAGGTTTGTTCACCTCTTTTTTTTTCCCACGTGAAACTGCAGCTGGACTGAATTTGGCTGGGTTTAAATATCTCTGATACAAACTATAACTAATACCAAAGGAGCCCCAGTCTTTTCACCAGCAGACAAATACTGTACAAAATGAATAAATAAAACCCTACTTAATAGGCAGGCTGCGTGTCTGCAGCACTTCAGTAGACAGTTCACTAGAGACCAATGTTTTCATGTGTAATGCCTTCACTGGGCCTATTGAGCTGAGGTTGAAACAGACTAGGCCTACATTAATTTAGAGAGAGAGAGAGAGAGAGAGAAAGAGAGAGAGATCCACTGAGCTAGGGAAGTTAATATGGAATTTAACAGACCCCTCCTGCTTTAAATGCAGGAGCTAGGTGTCATGGTTGGTCGATTTTAATTATTCTTGCTACAGAGGAGAGAGAGAGAGAAAGAGAGAGAGAGAGAGGTGCATGCTCAAAGAGAGAATGGATTGGAGTAGAGTGAGAGAGTTTATACACACTGATATAACACACACACACACACACACACGCACACACACACACAGGCAGGTATATAGAGAGATTTTTTTTCCTCCAGTCCCAGACTCACCTCCTCAGCACCCCGCCCAGCAGAGAGGCGTTGAGGCATTCTGGCGGCGAGAGGCGTCTCTGCACCTCCGCCACCGTGACCTTGTACTTTGATGTGGAGCTGAGGAGAGAAAGGCGACCCGGAACTGAGCAGAACACCTCATTGGGGTTTACCACTCCTCCGAAAAGACCGTCCTTATTTACGGGGATGGCGGAAACGTTGTTGTTCTTGGATAAAGACACTGGACCTAGTCAGGGAGAGCGAGAGAGCGAGAGAGCGAGGGGAGGGAGGAGAGGGAGGAGGGGGAGATGGGGGTGGTTGGTGGGGGAGAAAGAGAGGATAGGGATGGTGGGATGGAGAGAGAGAGAGAGAGAGAGAGCGGGATGGAGGGTGGGAGGGGGTGGTGGGGGTGAGACAGAGAGAGATCGTGCTCAGTGAATTTCATGCAATGCAGAGCCTTAACTAAATGAGAAGGGGGGATTTAGGCCCGGGACTTAGAGTTTAGCACCACATGTGTATATTTTCAGCAACAAGGACACGCAGAACAGGCGACTAAAAGAGCCATTAATATAATGAATAATAATACAATTATTTGTCAAACTGATTACATTGTTATTAATAACAATAACAGCCCCGATGATAAGGACAATAACAGCAGCAGCAGGGCTGTGAGGCACAATTCCCGCTCAAATATAATATATTATATTTAATATAGAATATTTCCATTCATCTGTTCTTCATCTGAGAAGGCACCAGCCAGTATTTTTCTCCACTCTTCTCAGCAGCAGGCAGTCAGAGCCTCCGGTGTCTGAGCGCTTCGTTCGAACAGCCTATTTTTCTGCGCTCGCCACACCACGTACAGGCTCAGCCGGGAGATTTGGTCAAGTCCTGCCAGTCTGACACACAATATCTTCGGTCTCCAGCAAAACACCGTCGCCCGTGTGTGATTTCACACTGTTGGGGGGGGGGGGGGGGGGTAGGGCTCCACACTACCGGGCTTTTACACCGTTTTGGTGTGCAGTAACAAAGGGGACTGTGCGTCTTTGGATAGATCACTTGTGACATTAATGGCTCAGGGGAGCCTAATAGAGACAATAGGAGTTAAACGAACTCTTGAGATTACTAATATAAGAAGCCAATTATCATGTTGATGCGCAGATAGACGGACTCGAAAAAGAAAGAATGGATAAAAATGGAATTAAAGACCAAAAAGGAAAGAAAAGTCACTCCATATCTGATCGACTGAGTTCTAATCTAAACCGACAAAACGCTTTTAAACATGACCATGTAAAAATAGGCCTCCTAGTGTTGTAGCATTATGCTGGAAATGTTTTGACAGCAAACAAGCAAAAATATGGAAGCAGTATAATCCAACAACCCTCACCAAAGTACTCCAAATATGACAATTACATTTGGAGATATTAAAGAGGCTGCCAGTGATTTTTTTTTCCCCCAAGACGACTTCAGATTCCCTCTCTCAGTGACAGACTATCTTCTTGGGCACACCAGGCCTGTGCTCCATCCAGCGGCACCAACTTCCATTTTAGATTTGACCATGCAGCAGTGATTGCAGCCATTGGCCTTCACCACAAATGTCGGGATCGTCTATAGGCCCTGTATCTTTGACCATCAATACCACGGGCCCACAAAGCCCACCAGCCCTACTCATCTCCGAGCTGCTCTGAAACGCTGACAGTAAATTCCATCAGCGGGAGGGAGGGGGGGTCTGGATGGGGGGGAGTGGTGGGGAAGGTGCAACCAGTTTGATGCACTTGGAAACCATGCAATGAAAAATAGGCTACTGCATATTAGGATCAGTCAGGCGTTACCGCATTGCATCGAGTTCTATCCAGCAGAAATGGTGCGTGTGTGTGTGTGTGTGTGTGTGTGTGTGTGTGTGTGTGTGTGTGTGCAGCCTAGTGGTGTGCAGCTTGCAGAAACATGCATGATATCTCGGAGGAAACTGCTTACCTTTTTTAATTACAGTCTGGTCGGGAATGTGAATTCCTTGATCCTCAACAGGCTATGACATAAATGCAAGAAAAAAAAGAAAAGAAAAAAAAAAAGACAATTTTAGCACAAAGGCACAAAAAAAAATCTGCCTCAATCCTCTGTCAGAAAATATACCTCAGGACGAACAAAGCCTGACAGAATCGCCCAACATGGAGGCTCTTGAGGCCCATTCCTGTTATTATTGTCCATGGGTGTTTTCAGTGGGGTTACACTGATGGACGCATTACACCAGATCACAAACTCAGACTTAAATAACGACGCTATGTCGCCCCATAATCCTGACCTAATTTCGCCCTCATATTGGCTCTACTCACAAGGAAACTTCTAATCTAGATTGGGTAGTAATTACGGCAGCGCAGCCTATTAAAGGCCTATGAACTAATTAGAGGATTATTGGTGTTTGTTTCTGATTAAAAACTGAGAAGAATACTTTCAATGAGACCGGTTATTGACAGCTTTGGCGTGTATTTGTCATACAACTTTACTAATCGTAGCGTTTACCTAAACTCGAAGCACCAAATTCATTTCAGTGCAATGTATTACACTGTACTGATGCCAGCTTCATCTTTTCTTAAATCAAATAACGTCAGAAGACATGAAGAACCCCCGTGGAAAAACAAGTGTGTTGTGTGCGTTGTTGTGTGTTATTGCTTTAAATCAATTTCATTTAATTCAATTGAGTTATAATATCATAAAAAACACATGGAATCTGGCAACATTACAGTTTTAAATAATTTTTCTTTACACCTTAAAATTTAAAAGAACAAAAACAATGCTAATTTGCACCATTATGTTTTTGATAATCTTGAAAACATTTTTTAATGGTAATTTTCTGGGCAGTAAAAAATGGGCGCATTAAGAGCGTCAATGACGCACCCGAACAGAACTGATTGAACCCGTGTCATCTACTAAACAAAAGTAATAATACAAATATTTCTTAACACCCTGATAATACCCATATTATTACCAATTATCAAAAAATGGGGTTTTGTAAAAATAAAGAGAGTTGAAAATAAAAATCCCATTAACATTGCTATTATCATTAATTGTAGTTAATGGTAATAGAAATAAAAATGGCTGTAGTCCTCTAATGCGCCTTAAATGAATAATGGCAGCATTACAACACTTTTTATTTTTCACTTATTAATGAATTGGCTTTTGCTTTCCTTTTTTTTTCCACAAAATAAACCCAGGAAAAAAAAGAAGAAGTCAGGTAAACGCTGTCTCACCTGAACGTCTTCTAAAGAGTGAGGTATTCCATGGATAGGGATAGAGTCCGACAGTCCGGTTTCGATGCCGTGGCTGGACGGTAGGAGCACCTCCCTGCGGTACTCCCGGCACAGCTGGTGAGGCAGGCTGCGGTGCTGGTGCAGCAGGCCGCTCTCCTGACCCTGCCTCTGGCCCGGCCAGCCCGGGTGCTGCGGCTGCGGCTGGGCGTGCAGGGAGTTGAGGGAGTACGGGTCGTTGACGTGCGAGTAAGGGTCCTGAGACTGCGGGTAGATGGGCTGGTAGGGCGGGGGGAAGTACGGGGGCTGGAAGTCCGAGTTCGGTGTGTGGGAGAGCGGAGGGGCGCTGGTGTAAGGACTCTGGCCCACGCTGCCCAGCTGAGGTAGCCTGGCTGTCCCATTGCTGGTACCGTCGTGACGATCCTGGCAGGGGGAAAGGACAGTTAAAGTGTATTTTAGAGTCAGCACATGAAAAAAAGACACAATGGAAGTGCGTATTTCCCTCTTTGTTTTAACCGCTGGGCTGATCAGCGGGATGATGTTGGGGCTTTATCAAATATGGCCTAAGTAGATGACAGGAATTAGACCCAGTGTGGAGGCGATCGTTATTACAATTAGTCCAGAAATGAAATTGAAACCAAAAAAAAAAAAGAAAGAAAAGAAAAAGAAATACACCCACTCCACACACCGACAAGTCCATTAAGTTTTTTGTTGTTTTTGTTTATGTTGTGTGTGTTTGTTTTTTTTTTTTTTTGGATTTAATGACCTGATAGGAAATTAGCAGAAGTTCGTGGTAAAAATGAAACAACGAAAATCCGTGGGTGAAATGCCCTCAAACAAACGACCAAGCCTGGCATTATTTCATCATTTTTCCACAATGTCCCGCGGGTTTCAAGCATGCAAGCTTTGCAAAACATTATTCAGCCGAGAAACGGAGAAAAGGAAAAAAGAAAAAGAAAAATATGTATATATTGTTACGAAATCTGATGAGCAAACACAAGTGGAAGTATCAGACACGATGAGGCTCCAGCAACTTACCATCGCGGAAAAACTGTGCACTAACATCTGAAAGGATTTTAGTGCGACTCAAGGAAAGAATAATCAGTTCAAAAAACACCGTGAGTGTTTTTGGGGAAGGGGTGGGCGAAGGGAATAACCAGCAAAACAAAAACAAAAACAAAACAAACAAAAGGCAAAAAAAAAAAAAAAAAAAAAAAAAAAAACAATATTTTTTTGCCCACGAAAAGACTCTCCTGCAAGATCACGATGGCCCCGGTGATCAGATATGTGCCACAGTAGCTGGACGATAATCCATCAGAAAGAAACGGTTAGATCCCCGCTGCCCTTCATCTGGCTCTATGAAATGCTGATTTTCGGCGGTGCTGGATGATTTGGGTGGAAAAGTTTCTCTGGATAAAGCCTCTTTTTCTCCGGGCTCTCCTGGCTTCTATCACACTGCTGCCGTCCCCTCGCTTTCGCTCATATTAGCAAAATAGCCGCTTCTTCGTCTCCCTCTTGGACTCCTAATAGCGCGCATTCATGACTATTAATATTACAGGAATACTTAATAATAAGGAAAGAATGGTCGGAAATCGGGTGTGAAGCAGAGGACGCAACTCAAGGCAGGAGTCTGCGCTTAAATGACGTCCATTGAAAGGAGGAATCAGTATATCTAATCAGAGATGGAGAGAGAGGGAGGGAGGGAGAGAGAAAGAGGGGAGTGAGAGAGTGTGGAGGGAGTGGAGAGAGAGAGAGACAAAAAGAGGGATATTCACTCTCGTCTGGCGAATCAGAGAGAGAGGAAGGAGGCGGAGGAGGAAGGGGGGTGGAGTGGGGGGGCATTTTAAAAGGGTCCCAGGGCCAAAGCGCAAAAGTGAAAGAAAGACAGGAATGGAGAGAGGTGGACCACAGGCAGGGAAGGGGAACAATGTGCACCTCTGAACTGGGTGAAAATCCAGCAGACACCGCTGTGGGCACTCCGTCCGGCCGCTCTCCGCCGCTCATCCCTTTGTTTTCCACCTCAGACTCCGACAGCGAGCTGTCCTCCATGGGGGCTTCTCTCTCTCTCTCTCTTTCTCTCTTTCTCTCCCTCTGTCACTCCCTCACTCCTTCTCTCCTTCCTCTGCCACCGGTTCCTCCGCGACTCCAAAAACTCGAGAATCACACCGACTAACTTTTAACTTTGACCCGGAAACGCGGAGGAAAAAATAAATAGCCAGTGTCGCTCCAATAGGGCCGATCGGATCCGGCGCGCTAAAGCAACTTTTAAGTGCAGCTCCAACTCCCCTCAATGCCTAACCACGCATTTTAAAATGACGAAACACCGGATCTCCACAGCACGTTTCTTTTCTCTTGTTTTTATTCAGTCGACACTAGCGGGGGAAAATACATTTACCACTAAAATTGCTGCAATAACCACAACAGGAGCGCCGAGGTGGCCGGCTGTTGTTTTTCGTGCGCACGGCCGTCCCAATCCACCCACTCGAGTGAAAACACGTCCGACTGGCTCCTCCACTCCTAAACAACTCCCTGACACTGCTGCCAAACTTTGTCTTTGCCCACATCAACAATCAAACTGTGTATGCACCGCACACATACATTAAAGCTGCATGCAAGAAGAAAAAAAATTTTTTTTTCCTATTTTTATTTTTTGCTCAAATTGCACGGATGTTAAAAGTGAAGGGTAAATGTCCATGCATATTTAAGCAATAAATAAAACTCACTGTCAGCGCTAACATTTGCTATTCAATCCAACTATTTGTTTGAATTAAATGCATGGTAAGTGCTATAATTTTTTAATGGCTTATCATTTGATATATTTAATATATATTAACATTTGAAGATATTTTACAGGAAATTTAAAATAAAAAAATCACTAGTGTGAATTTACTGCTCATACTAATATATTCAATACTGTTGATCTTCCAATAATTCTTTTGTATTATTATTTTTATTACTACTACTACTACTCGAGTACATAAATAGATAAAATTACCCATGACATTAATAAAGACATGGATGTGCTCATCAAGTTCAATTACATGTGCTTGCTATCTGTCAAAAGCAAGACATCTATGCATCAAAACAATAAAACACATGCCTGAAATAATTATCTGAGTAAACTTTTTTTAATTAAATGAAATTAGACAAATCAAAAAGGATCGCCTTACCTCGCAATCTTCATATTTAATGTTATCTGTTAATTTCCAAAGCATTTTCATGGGTTGCCTGGGTGGATATTGAGTATAGGTATCGCCTTAGTCTTGTTTTCACTCAGTGAATTGTGCTCCCCGCTCAGAAAAACTACTTTTATTGAAGCTGTGGGCTGCTGTCTGTCTTGCGCTCTGAGGTCTCCCTCTAATGGTGGAAGTAAAGGGCTGGAGCAGCTCTGTAATAACACTGGCACAGGGCCTCATTAGCATATCAACAGCCGTTTGATTCCCCCCATCTGCTCACACAACACCAATGGACAGCGCACAGGTAAAAACTAAAGCAGCAAGACGCTACACATGCTTATTATTTCTACTGTTCACTGAGGTGTGTGTCTGTGTTTGTTGAGGGGAGGGGTGGGTATTCTCATGCATGGGGACCTGCATGCACCTGGGACGGTTTCTAGTAGAATTTTGCATGTCTTTCAGGACCCAGGGAAAAGCACAGACAGACTCCAGAAATGCTATTTTAAGGACAGAGTTAGATTTATATTAAAAAAAAGGAAGCAGATGTCTGTTCTAGGAAATAACTTTTTTTGCAGTAGGTCGTTCCTGTACAACTCAGTGTCTTGTTGATTGGTCTTCCAGTGCTTGGAGTGAAAACAGTATTCCTATGCAAATACTTGCCTACTCTGACACACTTTTTTTTTCTTTTGCCAACCTTGATTTTTTTTTTTTTTCTTAATTCCCAAACTGTTATTTTAATCCCATTGAGAGCGGAGACCTTGAGAGGCTATTCTTTAAATGTTATGGTAAAAAGGTGAGCCATTCGGAGCGGCTCTACAGGTCCATTGACTACATGTAAGGGCGCTGAGTTTGGGGGGGGGGGGGGCGGCGGTGTAAATAATTAACACAACAACATGGCCTTATTTCATGTGAATGGGCGGCTGGGAGGGAAAGGGGTCCTGGCTCTGCCCTGTCGCCGGCCGAGCCCTCACCTCAGCAGGTCGTGGGTCAGCGGACAGGTCGCCAGATCTTTAAGGCGTTGGCCCCTCTGGTTTAAAACCTGGATTACCATTTTTGGCGGAGTGCCTTAAAAAAAAAAAAAAAACCCAGCAGTTGTCATTAATGATAATGGAGTGATGAAACTGGCTGTCAATGACAGCTACGCTCGCTGGGTTGTCTTTCTAGAAACGTGGCCTGTGTCTGTGTTAGTGATCTTTAGTCATTTTTTTAAACGAGCTGAAACTTAAGTATGGTTTTTGTTTCAACAAAGCTCAGGTCATCTCTTAAACCCCCTCTCTCCCTCTCTCTCCCCCCCCCCTCCACACACACACACACACACACACACACATTTCCACAAATTCACACATATTTTCAAAAGCCAGGCCAGGTTGTCAGTGAACACACAGGCGATTTAAAGAAGAAAGTAGAATAGGATGCCGTGGGACACGTGAATTATAAGTTTGTGATTTTGCTAATTTTGATATGAAATGAAAAGTTAGATCCAATCAAAGTGCCAGCTACACCATTTTGGATAAGGGCAGTGTTTCCGCAACACTCCACTTTGACCAAACTGTATCCTCTTATGTTTATATGTTTATATCGATGTCTAACTTGTATGAAAGCACACCTGCAGATTCGAGTCCGACTGAAAGGCGCATGAAAACATTACTTGCGATCAACATCCTCATGTTTTCAGAGCTAAGCAATGAGATGAATTGCAGTTGGGGTTGACAATAAAACAACTCTAAGTGCTTCGTATGATCCCCTGACTGATAAAATCTATAAGCTGCTCGTCTGCTACAGGAGACCCCGCACCATGTCTCTGTGCAAAAAGCTTTCACGGTGCCTTTGCAGCTTCATCCTACAGCTAGTCGACATTTTGACAGTCTTCATGGATTTTCACAGCCTTACTTTTGTCTTAAAAGTAAGCAGCACATACCTGCCATTCCCCCATCTTGCCCATAATTGACATTCTCTGTCTTCTTCTACCTTTGGTGGTTTTGTTTTTTAGAAGATCCGGCGCTGTGTCTCTGTTCTCATGGAGTCTTCGATCCCAAAGTAAACCTACTTTTTTCACCCACCTGGACCGGATCGGCTCACCTGGCCATAAAAACGGTGCTAGGCCACCTGGTGACGCATGCGCACTGCTGCGGGTGTGGACTGGAAAGGGAAAAACTACCTGGGAGGAGAGTGAAATGGCCTATTTGTCTGTGTGCGACACAGGTCTGGCAAAGTTTGGTCTCTAATTTAAATTTAATAAGTTCTACTAAAAATAAATTAAATGAAATAACGAGCTAGCAATGGTAAATTATTAGGAGTGAGTGATACAATCACATCAGCCATCAATCATAGTTCCAATTATGAATATATATATATATATATATATATATAAAAATCACTAACTAAAGGTGAATTTAAACTTTTAGTATATAAAATCCTTATTTCTTTGCACGAGGGAAATTTACATGGAAGATTCATTTCGTTTATAGAAAATGAGGAGAGAGTATTGCATGTATTAAAAGTGGTTTTACCCTACACTTGATTCCCGGTAAGAAATAATAATTAATATGGATTTTTTTCTCCCCTCCTTTTTTAGAAAATGTGCTAAAACTACCAGCAAATTAAAGAGCATGAAGCCAAGTACAATGTACTAAATTATGTAGGGTTATATTCTGTCTTCATTTGACATGAAAGTAAAAATGACATATCTGTTGGTTCTATTAGACAATTAACCTTTCCATTATTTTGTTCCCCTTAACTGTTTTGTCTCGATAGAAAACATGAATTCTCACTGCAAATGAAAGTGTGTCAAGTTAAAAACTTGAAGGTTAACTGCCAACATCATTACTTGTGCACAGAGAGCTCCTTCTGCTTTTGTGGGGGTCATTATTTATTTATCCACTGTTTATTTCTAATACATACTTACGTAGACCCCTCGGGCCAAGAGCGAATGAGCTTTCCCTCTCTGTCTCTTCAACACACACACACACACACACACACACACACACACACACACACACACACACACACACACACACACACACACACACACACACACACACACACACACACACACACACACACACACACACGAGTGCAACACGCGCTCACATAGGTGATAATGGTCTGATCTCTAATCCCAAAAATCCTTTCTTTCTTTCTGTCAAATTTCAGGGCAGAGACTCTCACACACACATGCAGTCTGGCTGCAAACGGGACGTGCAGAGTTGCGGTGCAGGTTGCTTGCAGACAGCTGCAAGGACTCTTCTCCCAGACCCTGAGATTACACATATTCCATGCATGCTTTGGGAATCACAGGACAAACATTTAGCTATTTTTTTCCGGTTTGCACCCCCGCGCCCCAAATATGTACAAAATAAATAAATAAATAAATAAATCTCTCTTGGCCTATATATATATATATATATTTATAATTCCACACAGCATCTATAGATTTTTGGGGGGATGGTGTTTATGTTTAAAACAAGCCTTCATGTTTGACTTCAAAAGTGAAAAAAATTTAACTGCACAGACAGTACCTGCAGCTACCAGGCCTGGACAAAAGCAGAGGGAGGTGGTGAGGTGAGGTGAGGTGGGGGCGAGGAATCAGAAATATTGTTTGGGGCTCTGCGCACTTAGGGAGGAGTAAGTTTTAAAGCAGAGCTGTGGAAGAGCGGGTTAGCGTCAGACAAGAGCGGGGTCCCCTTTGAGTACCCAGCTTGTTTGTCTAGGGCTTGGTTTCAACCACTTCCACTGCGGCACCGGGCCTCCGGCAACGTTCAGCTTCCTAGAACTGCGAACTGTGTTTAATAGGCGACGCAACGGTTGCACCAGACACCACCATTCACATTTAAACAAATTACACTGATGTATTATTATTACTGTTATTAATATAATTATTACTGGTGGCATCGTCTGTGTGGCCCTAGTTAGTCCGCATCTTCTTGGAAAGCTGAAATTTGCTGAGACATAAACAGATCTCCGTGCGTAATTTATGCGTCCTTCGCGTTGCAAAAAAAAAGGGGGAAAAAAAGAACAGAAAAATGTGAGATATTCTGGAAACTTTCCTCCTCACAGTCTCTTCTCTTTCCCTTGCAGTTTTAGAAATATTGATCGGTAATGGCACTAATTCTTTAGCCCCAAGTTATGGAGAAGAACTTAGAATACCATGTTTTGAAAAAAAGATTTCCAGTTTGATTTATCACAAAGCCTCTTTGGGGGGGGGGGCTGCAGACCGGCTGCCTCGAGAACTATCCCGTCACTGACTGTCAAGGCTCAAAAGTCCCACGTATCCTCGTTAAAATTGGGTAGAATCGGTAGTTTCTGAGTGGGGATTCGGGTCTTTTGTGAGGAAAGCTGCTGCTGGAGGAAAATATCTTGTGTTCTAGCGCCATCTTTCTTCGGGAAGCGCGTGAGGAGACCCCGCCAATGGATTTCAGACAATACTGAATGTAACTAAAATCAAACGCCAATGTGAGCACTGCTGCGGTGAGTGGAACTGCCAAAACGATGCAAACCAAAGAAAAATGAAGCTGGCAATCAAGATCTTCAAAATAAGTGAGACGTAAAAATAGGGTCATATTCAGAGGCGTTTATCAAATAAAGAAAACTTAAACAGTCGATGACATTGGGCTGGGTTGAGCCCACCTGTCCTTCCTCACCTTCAGTCGCACTGACAGAGGCTCACCTGCACAGGTGGGACAGGAACCGTGTTGGGAAATGACCCAACCCCAGCCAAACATATAAATAACAGCTTCAGTCCTGAATGAATTCAAGATGAAATATATTTAGAAAAGCGCAGGGGAAAGTGTGTGTGTGTGTGTGGGAGGGGGGGATCAAGTCCAGGTTGGGTTTGGGGATATTCGTGGGGGCGGGTGGCGGGGGTTGTGTAAACAAACACAGGGTAATCTAATCCTCTACTGCCATCTTGTGGTTTGTGTCACCGCCGTGACAGCAGGTTTTCCACTTGTCCCTTGGGTTCTCAGTAAACTGAGGCCTCATTACAATCACTTAGAATGATCAAAACACGGACTGTAACTATAATACATGGTATTTGACGAAATTGTTGAAGATTTGTGTTCAAGCGAAGGTGTGTAATATAATAAACAGCATAATGGGAAAAGTCCAGGGATACCAGCTCCTAATTGGTCTGAGGGGGAAACAATGTTAACTATGTCAACAAGAATCATAATTTCAGGCTACATGTACCAACATGTACCAACATCTTATCATCAACTGTGCTCACTTACTGACACTGTGTTCTGTCGCCAAATATCAACAAACGGTTTATATTTAGTCTAAATCATTTCATCAATGAAAAATCTCTTAAATGAAAAATCTCTTAAAGACAAACGATTATGATCAATTAAGGTTTTTTCACATTTCCATAACACACATCATTTATACACACTGTGCTTTTAAAAAAATCTAATTACCTGTGTTCCAAAACCCACTTGTAAATGGACAAAATTGTCATCAGTAATTAATAAAGACAACAGAATTTGATGGAAAGTGTGAACTTTAAGAGTGTGTGGTCTGTTCGTGTGTGTGTCATCTACGGCCTAATATTTCATATGTTAATTATTTAACAACATTTTTTAGAATAGCCTTACATATTCCGCCTCTCAGATCTCAGGAACTGGGGCCTACATTTCCCATCATGCATTCTGCTGAATGAAGTGTGCACCTTCAACTTGTGCTCGGCAGTGAACAAGCTGTCTTGCCAGTGACAGAGGACAGTCGGAGCAAGGTCGTATGTCTCTCTCTATTTGTGTGTTTATTTGTCATATATGTTGTTGTTCTTTAACATTTACACAAACGGTGGCTCGATCTGTTTATGAGCGCAGGCAGAGTAGATCATGTGAACCCCGCATGTGTGCTGTAGCAACAGTGATGCTAGTTCATGCTTGCAGTGCTCAGGGCCAGGCTCAGTGGAGCAGTTATTCTTATCGGCTAAACCAGACGGACACACACACCCACCCCTGTGGAGCCACAATGTAACGATCTCTGATCAGGAACAGATGTGTTCGTGTTTGGCCCGGATACTTTCGTGGTTTGCTGCATTGTTTTCTGTAGGTGTTTAGCCCGTTCTGCAGGACGTCGTTATTGTGCGGTAACATTAGTGTGTCTGTAGAGTTGTGATGTATTGTTGGTCTGACAGGTGTCCAACATGTCTGTGGACTGGATCGGGTATGGATACGCAGCGCTGATCGCATCCGGAGGAGTGATCGGTTACACCAGAGCAGGTGTGTGTTATTTCAAACGGGGTAACTGCGTCATGAAGTTATACAGTCTCGCGAGAAGAAAATATGCATTGAATATGTGTCATTCAATTCAAACCTGACCTGGATGAATGAGAATCTTCATAGGCATTAAATTCAAAGCACTTAGCTCTCCTGTGTCTTATCTCTTTCAGGCAGCGTCCCCTCCCTGGCTGCTGGTCTTCTCTTTGGTGGCCTTGCAGGTTTTGGTGCCTACCAGATCTCCAATGACCCCCAAAATGTTTGGGTGTCCCTCGGTGGGTGCTATATTTTAGGATAAAGAGTTACTGAATGAAGAGTTGCAGTGGAGATTTATCTTATGTCCTCCGACAGTCTTCTAAATGTGAAATACCATTTGGTGTCTTCCAGCCACATCAGGAGCTCTGACTGGTATAATGGGAAAGAGGTTCTATGGCTCCAGGAAGTTCATGCCTGCCGGCCTGATGGCTGGAGCAAGGTGCGATTCTCACACACTACTACACTGATCCGGGTGAAGCAGCAATGGCCTCTGTTATAGGTGACTCAAACTGAAGCTCTGTGGAAGCAACATTCGTGCGAATTTGTTAACGAGTGAAAGCTGAAATACCACATTGTCATAAGTGTTCAGAAACTGAAGTTGTGTAATTGAAGCCATTAATTTTCTGGATACAATGGAGCAAACTTTGTGTACCTGGATTTGGGGATTTTTCTCTGCAGCCATTCTTGGGCTCTGTGAGGCTGGATAGGGACTGTAGGTAGCTATTTTCAGGTGTCTCTGGAGATGTTCAAGTCAGGGTTCTGCCACAGAGCTGAAAACCAGACGTTTCAAGCTTGGTTTTTAATCAGAGCAAAGATCTTCTTTTACTGAAAAGAAGCTTCCATCTGGCCACTGCGATAAAGTCCCTGTGGTGGAGCATAGGCACAGCCAGAGTGACAGAATTAACCACACATGGATTCAATTCAATGTGTAAAAATAATCCAAAAATGATGAAGTTGGAGGAATTTAAACACCTTGTGAATGAGCATTGAGTGGCAGACCCTTACTGTTAAACCCACATCACCACTAATACTCAAAGCAAAACCTCAACTCATGTGAGTTAAAAGTCAAGAACAGGAAAGTGACATTTTCTTCTTTTATGGTGGTTACAACTTCTGTCACTGTGCGAATGAAGTCTGTTCTCTTGTTCCAGTCTTCTGATGGTGGGGAAGCTCAGCATGGCATTGCTCCAGAAACCCCACGAGGCCTAATGGAGTGAGGATTGTGAAGCATCTTTTTCAGAATCATCTGTCCACTTGTAATCTAATGTTGAACATTAATGTCATTTTTGAGAGAATGAAGATAAAATATAGTACCTTGTTTATATGAAAAGGAATGGCTGTTTTGTTCTTTCTTAAATTAATACACTTTGAATTTTACATTTATTCGTATAAAATGTTTACAAAATGCTCATTTTTTGCATCACATATCAGACATTTTTAGTTGCTTTACAACATTTAGGGTGAGTTGATGTAGTCCTTGTAGCATTACGTTGAAAATGTTTGTCAGTCAACTGCACTGTGGTGGACAAAAGAGAATGCAGGAACAGCTGATAAAAGGCTCTCATTGTTCTGCACATGGGTAGTGAAACAATACTTGACAGTAAAAACTAGACTTAAAAAAAGAAGCTATGCTACATTTAAATCCTATTCAAACAGTAACACTAAGAGTAGAATTGGCTCACACTGGATCCTTACGCTGGGATACAGTGGGATAGTCTTGCAGACAGTGTTGGTTTAGGGTCATGGCAACCTCCATCTCCAAAGGTGAGGGATTCCATGCACATTTAAAGTTGTTCTTACAAGCATAAACATTCTGAAAAAAGTTGAATGTTTCAAGCGCATCTAGATGCAATATGTCCCAGAATACAGCTTAAATATATCTCCTGCACATACGAGTTTCAATTCTGCTCGGGAATCATTTTCGCAGCCAAAGTTGTGTATCCATGGGAACCCTGCTCAACAAGCAGAAGTTTTGAGCCTTCGTCACAAAACTACCGATTTCCACCATACTTGGACGTCCAGTCCACCCTGCCATGGACTGGCTGTACAGTGGGAGCTCTGGTCATGAGATTTCCAGAGGTTTTCCCCAGAGCTGAGTAGCTTCCCTTTGCCTGAGTGCCATCTCTCCTCCTCTTCCAGCCATCGTAATCTGGAGGAACACACCAGTGTGTCAGCTTGTCTGTGTCAGCTTGTCTATTTACAGTTTGCAAAACGTTTGTCCCAACGCAGAGCTATCTTATATTTAATGCAAAGGGCAACAAGCGATGTCAGCTAAAATGTCAGTAGTGATAAAGGCTACAGCCATAAAATAACACAAAAAACCTATGAGAGAATGAAATACCTCCATTGGTTTCACTCAAAGATGAGTTGGATATGGGCTTGGGCTTTGCAGCTTTTGGTTTATCTTTTTTATTATCAGGAGAAGAAAGATTGACTGAAAGAGTGAAGAAATAAGATAGTGCCAGTGAATGAAAGTTGAGGTAAATACAGGAAAGGGGGCAAAAATTACAGAAGGAAAAAACAAGATTTGAGCAGCGGTCCAACATGGAAATGAAATTGTTTTGTTTTTATCTCAAAGAAGCATGACTTATAAAGGCTATGTTGCCAGTGTATCCAGAATCATTTTGTTGGCTTTGTATAGATGAATTTAGGCCTTACTTGTGTGCTGCCCAGGCAAAGGAGCAAGTTGGATCCTCTGCCCGACTGAGCCCACCTCTTTCTTTTGGAAGGAAGGAATGTAAGCACTGGAGAGGTTATACTTGGTGCTTACAAAGTTTCCTGTAAGAGAAGAAAGACAAATCATGGGTCTGTATTTTAATTTTTTTTTTTTTTTTTTTTAATTGAATTTGATTCCTATACACTCCTCAGGTACACCACCCAGCATGGGCTCCATTCAACGCAAGATAAGTAACAATAATGTGTAACAGTGGAAAAAAACAAAAATGTACAAATGAAGATCTAATAGATGTCACATACACTCACATACTGATGATAATAATAAACTGAGCGATTGTAAGTGAAGTAGCCAATGCATATGCAAAAACTACAAAGGACCCAAACAGATGAATAAGGCCCAGTCACTGTAGTCATTCAGCGTCTCGTGACACCATCAATCTACTCCAACAGCAGTCAGATGTTTATCAGTACAATTAGTCAGAAGCCTCATTGTTCTCACATGAAGGTGATGTGGTTGTAGTGCAATTTACCATCTATTTAGCAACTGGAGGTCTTAGTTCTCAGGTTAAACTGTGTATTTACACCCTCGACTCCTGCAGAGTCTTTAGCACGCCAGCTTCTTTCACATGTTAAATCACTGCCTGAATACCTGGAGCTCCCTGTATCAGCCAGTGGTTGTTAGTTTTATTGCATTTTAGCCTCAGATTTACTTAAACACCAGCTAAAATCTTTGTACACAAAAGATATTGAGCATTTGAAAAGACATATGGTATATTATGGTGTTAAGGAGCCGGAGAGCTACTTTTGTACCATTGCTTTTAAGTGTAAAACACAGCAAAAGAGTTCATACAAATTTCTTTCAATGAAGTACCTTTGGAAACATTTATTTTCTCCAGTTTTCTTTCTTTTGCAACAGTTTGCTCTGGTCGGCTATCCACAGACTTAGAGGCATTTTCTTCTACCCTCACAGCTAACAAGTAGAGTCAGTTCATGCAATCAGAAAGAGAAGAAAAATCGAAATGAATGAGAAGATAGAGGAAAGCTAATATTGTGAACATGTTAGGACTGATGAAGTGGCATCTTGGTTATAGATTTCTTGATTAATGAGAGAATTATGTGAATGCAATCAAAACAAACATTGTTTGAATGTGTAAATGACAGGGTGGGACAAATGAGCCGGGGGGGGGCTCTAGAGGAACATTAAAACACTTGATCTTATACCGACAATCTTAACCTCATGAATAAGCAATGGGGAAGGAGAGACAAGGTGACAGAAAGAGACAGAAGCAGAGAGGGAAGGAGGGAGCACAGTGGGGACCTGTATTGTGTGTCTGTCTCCATGACAAATGATATTTAGAGGTTCCCTATCTCTAAATTCGCAGACACTTAGACTCACTCCTAACACCACTTTGTCCATGACCCCATAACTACTGATCGGGAGACATTAGCAGCATCATTATCATTTAAAGCTTTTGTCACACAAAGAGGACATTTTCCTGTTTGTTATGTAACAGTAGATGACACTGACAGTTGCCAGGTTTCCACTACATGGCAAAATGAGGCAAGTCACAGTGTAGTCATTATTTATAACACTAAAGGACTAGCCTTACTGTCTATTTTTAACCAAGCATAATGTGCTAGTTGGGTTATAGATTCTCCTTGATTTTGTTCATGAGAGGGAAGACAGCCCACTCCACTGCACACTCCATCAAACCTCTAGCTCTACATTGGACATCAGCGCTGCTTACCAGCGTTGGTTCTGGTGACAGCTAATCCTCCTCCAATTGGAGCAAGTGGTTTGGTCACAGCGCTCGAGGAATTCTCCCACAGATCGCGCAAGGTCATTCCACTCAACTCCTTTTCTCCCGAGGAAGTCTGATTTTTGCCAATTAACCCTTAAAGCAACAGAAATAACGCAATGAAAACTGAAGGGCATAAACGCTAAAGCTGCCATGCTGTGCTTGACAAGAGAAATGGCTGTAAATGCAACAACGCTTTACTGATGGTCCTTTGATTACAAAGGTCTATTCGTTTATCTTGTACTGCTTATCCATTTCTGGGTTGCAGTGGGGGAGGGGGGGGGGGGGGGGGGGGGGGGGCGGCGATCCCAGCTCACATTGAGCGAGGACAGGATACACCCTTGACAGGTCCATCACCGGGCCAACACATTGAGATAGAGACCAACAACCGCTCACACTCACAGAGAATTTAGAGTCACCAATTAGCCGAAACATGATGTCTTTGGATGGTGGGAGGAAACCGGAGTACCCGGGGGAAACCTGTACAAATACGGGACAACATGCAAACCCCACACAGAAAGCCCCCCCCAGCCCACGAACTGAACCCACGACCTTATTGTGGTCGCCAACCACTATGCTGCCGCCCTGCCCTCTAATTTAATTCTTGTATTAAAACAATTAAGGTAAATCTCAAAAGTAATGGCACCCTTTAATCACACAGCTAGTGGGCATCAGAGTGATGGAACAACTGGCCAGTTGGACAAAGAAAGAGTTTAGTATTCTCTACTGCCTGCAAACCAACTTTACAGAAAATTCAGACTTTTTATCCATATAACAATGTGTGTGTGGCAGGCCAACATGTCACCACCCATTGGTTTGTTCAACATCCTAATCAAACTATATTTGGAGGACAAAGTGGACCCAAGGAGCTGTGAAAGGTGAGTTTGACTTGTTCTGTATTTTGTATGGCACATTGCCATATATGTTACAGCCTGTCAAACAGTTTTACGGTCTATTTTCCTCTAATGTGACTACTTAAAAAAATGACATAATTTTAATTAAAGAAGACTTCAAACTAGAGAGTGAGACCCATTAGTTTAGTTTATTGTGGTAATAAACAAAATGAGAAGTAGGGCCATTTTCTTTTCTTTTCTTTCTCTACCCACGGAATGTGCCCCCTGATGGTCATTAGATAAAATGCAACTATAAGGCACTGTAGTATTGGCTTTACTTTTCAGACTCGGAGTCAAGGTCCATTTTTATATGCAGACTGTAGATTAACATGAATTTTGCATTTGTGAAATATATTAGGACTCATCATGTTTTTTTGAGATAGTAGCTATCAATCAATAAATTATCAATCAGTGTCATCAGTTTTCTTATTAGACATTGGTATTAATGTGTGTCACAATTGGTGCATGAATTCATAATTTATGGGCTAATTTGTTCTGAAAATCATAACAAACTTTGTCCTTTGCCCACCAAAATCTAATCAGGTTATGAGAGTTTGTACCAAATTTGAAGAAATTTGGTCAGTTACAAATAGTGGTACAATGGTTTGGCTGTTATATGCTGTCTCACCAGGCAAGTAGCGTGACTGGCTGAGATAATGCTGCCGTGCAGCAGATCCTGGAAGATTGTAGTCCATTTGGCTTGTCTTAACATTGTTGGGTAGCTTGGTAACCGTGCTGAAGGCATAAAGAGGTCTCTGCTCCTTGGGGCTGAAAACAGAAAGCAGACACTTACCAGACCTTATATTTTTTAGTGAGTCAAAGTCTTGAATGCAAGCCCTGCTGCTGTTGATGGCAGTGAGTTTATAAATGTATTAGATTTAGATAAATAAGACTAAAAATATTACAAGTTCATACAAAAATTAATAATTTACAGGACAATGATAGAATGCTTCATAAGTCAGACAACCCATTAACATGTTAAATCATGCATTATGCACGACACAGGAATATCTAACACAGTTTGATTGAAAACTTTCTGGAAAAAAAATAAAAAAAATTAAAGGCCCTCTCAAAAGCCAGTGCTTGGTTCATCTATATAGAAAACACATCGCAGCATGATGGGCTCTGTTGAAGAAGGTCCTTTCTCTATGTAGATGAAACTCATTCTAAGCTAACAATAGCACAATTCCTTAAGATTAAATACTTATGAAATATCATTCTGAATATTATATTATATAATATCATAATCCATTACTGCCAAAAGATCCCATACACTGGTCCTCTACACTTACTGTGAGTGGTAGTCCTTAGGGTTCCTCTCCTCTTCTGTGTTCCTCAAGCTAGGTTTCTTGGAATTAGAGGCGGAGGTCTCTAAAGGATCACATTCTTCCAAACTATCTGAATGTTTGGCCACCGTTTGGCCCCAGCGCCGACGACTGCTCTTGAGGACTCCAATCGTGCCACCACCAACACTGTTCTCACTGCCCAGGGATGGTCCTTTCTGCAAAATAGGATGGCACAATAAGTGTCCACACAAACGGTTACATTTGGATTTGCAACCCTAACCCTAACCCTGACTCCATTAATCACCAAACGCCAACTCTTCAACCATTCATTTAATTCTTGCATTTCACACAAAATAACAGGTTCAGTTTTACACAGAGACACTCACTGCATGACTGACACCCTCTGGTTTACTCTCAGATTGGGGAAGGGGGATCTGTTGAAGAGGTTGATGCTGATGCTGCTGCTGCTGATGATGATATTGTTGCTGATTTCTTAAGGAAGGTGTTGAGGCTTTGGACTCAGAAGAAGACTGCTGGGGATCGGTTTTGAACTCCGAGGTCTGCTTCTGGACTACTGGCCTGGCTTGGACTTTTTTGACCTCTTGGCTGTGTGGGCGAGGCCCCATTATTTGGCCTACCTGGAAGTATGGATATCGCAGGGCCTAGCCAGAGAGAAAGGCATACATTTTGATATTCCATATATTCAGAAAGTAACTTGTATTTTGTTACCTGAAGGGAGGTTGAATGTACAAACAGGAGTTTTTCAACAGGAGAATTGAACAAGATGTTAAAATTGTATATGCAGTTACAACTGCAATCATCAGATGCGTGCATAATATGGGCAGTATTGATGACATGGAGCAAACATGAATGGGTTCAGCATTTTGCAGAGGCAGAGAAGTATGGTTTAAGTGCTATTAAAAATGACTGGGATTACAATGCTAATGTAATCTCAGTATTGGAGATTTAGTTATCATCTACCTGAACAGCGGTGGGTCTTTTTTTGGGGTCCCACTGCAGCAGGTCCTTCATCAGGGCAATAGCCTCATTGCTGGCATTTGGGATGAGTGTCTTTAGGTGGGTCGGCACACACTGAGGGAAGCGAAAGTTCATGGCAGAAGCTAGATGGTAGCCCTCTGGCCAATCCATCTAATGGAAGATAAATTATATTTATTAATCAGATTGAGATATAGATTGATACATTTTGATTTGCTGGTGTTTATTTGTCTAAGAAAAAAAAATTTAAAGGGTGAGCATAAGCGTTTAACTTATTCCTCACAGTAGTAAATGTTGATCCAAAAAAAAAAAAAAAAATGGCAGGTTGTGTCAAAGTTAAAGTGCCTTATTGCAGTTCTATATTTTAATGTCACTTTGTTCTGTGACAGTACATGCTCAACAGCTACTCTGTGTAGATCATGTTTCATAAAGCAGAAGAAATCCAACACCCCCTTAACACATGTGCTAATCAACACCAATTAATTTGATGAAAGAAACCCTGATGCAGCTATTAAATACATCATAAAAAATGTATAAGCCTTTATAAGACTTCTCTTGAAAGTCTCAGAAACCGTGTGTCAACTAGAACACATAAGCAGCAATGAATGCCTGTCCTGATGGTTGTGGTTACACTCCCAGTTCTTCACCAATAGGCTCTAAAGGATTTCTGCTTGCTTAGCAATCAGTTAATAGTGATGGATTTGGGGAAAGCCTTTGAAATGAAGTGGCATCCAAATGAGCACGGGGTATGCTTCAGCTGCTTTATGACACATAGATAGAGGAACACAGCTTCTTGCCTACTTATTTATTTTATGATCAACATATTTAAACTCATTACTTTTGACAAATTTGACTGGCAAATCATTCACATCAGCACCTAAATACTAAGGTCAAGCGTATCCATCAATCCACATTCACTTTCTTCTTACTTTTTTGACAGTGCCCAGGACTTGACAGATCTTAAAGATCTCATCCACTTCACTGTTTCCAGGGAAAAGTGGCCTGAGTGTATAGAGTTCAGCCATGATGCAGCCGACAGCCCACAGGTCAATAGGAGAGCTGTAGGTTGATGACCTGAGCAGGACCTCTGGAGCTCGATACCTTGGCAGAAAAAAATGCACAACAGCAGTTAAAAGAGAAGACAAAAACTCAGATTTTATGGCCACATGGGGAAAAACCCTCTCACCATCTGGTTGATACGTAGTCTGTGTAAGGAGGTTTGGAGCGGATTTCTCTGGCCAATCCAAAGTCTGCAATTTTCACCAGTTCTGGACCCATGCACAGCAAATTCTCTGGCTTCATGTCACGATGAAAGAAACCTATGTAACAGTTAATATAAAGTTTTTAGTCACACAACTGCAGCTGCAATCATACACAGTGACTGTGCAGTAACAATTGACATTTACTGCAAATGTATAAAATTCAGCTCAAAAGAGTGCATTCAAAGAGTTTGCAAATGGGTTTCTATTTGCAGATGTCCAGAACACCAACAGGGTTGAAGGTCTGGTTATTTCACAACAATAAATCTTCTACAGTCTACAGTACCTTGGTTGCCACAAATTGACAGTATATTTTTAGAACTACACTAAGGAATTCAAGACAGCTTTACAGAAAAATCTATTTTGTCTTATATGCAAAAAGAATATGCAAAACATGTAATATGATCCAATTTCTATTCACAAAGAGACTTGAGAGTTTAATGCCATTATTCACGCACATAGAATTGAAGTAAACCACTGATTTATCAGGTATAGCTCAAGGAGCTACAATATTAAATGTCATTAACAAAAGTTTATGTATTTTGGCCCAGGTTTTATAAGATACAGCTTATTTAACACTCACAGTGTCCATACACAATAAAACAAACATATGCACATATGCTGCATATTCTTTATGGTCTGAGGTTCATACTAGCTTTTTCCAAAATAAAAAACACACCACCCAAACCAAAGGTTAAGCTAATTTTTCAGTAAGGAAGGATAGAGTAAAGCCTCTTACCATGCTTATGTACAAAAGCCAACCCAGATAGCACTTGAAACATGATGTTCCTAATTTCATTCTCTGAGAACATCTTATTCTCTCTAGTTGGCAAGCCAGAGATACAGAAAAAGACAGGAGATAAGGGTAGAAGATTCATTTCAGAAAAGCAGTTAGAAGCAAGAAGAAAAGTTGCATGCATCTCTATTGGAAATGTGGACGCCTGGGTATGTCTGCCAGGAGGCTTTAGATGTTGGTTTGGTACAGATTTTGTATGTAAAAGTTTCTGTAAGATTTTAAAAACTTGCAGGCATCCACACATTCATTTATCGTAGAAATGCAGACAAGAGAGTTAAATGACGCAGTTGTAGATGGTTCACAAACTACAAGATTCTGATTAATTAATCACCAATTTGCTAAATCCAGACTTGCTGAAATTCACCATTTTCATGAATTTTACTTCTTATTTTTTCTTTCTTTTTTTTTTTTTTTTTTTTAAATCTTGTGGTATGCAACCACTGTCAAAATACTTACAGAGTGCCAAGAGAACACGGCACACCTACCATGTTTGTGAATAAAGGACAGGCCTTGTAATATCTGAAAGCTTATGTTTCTTATCACTGATTCAGGAAACAATTTTTTTCTGGAAACATAAAATGGATAGAAGGCTCATGAACATGCAACCATATACGCACAGGTAAAAAAAAAAAAAAAAAAAACAAGGACTCTTTCTAAAACATTAAACCACTAAATAGATCTGTATAAACATCAGCACCATCTCTGACTCCTCTGCTTTCTTGCTTTTCACAGATAACAAACCCAGGTGTATAGATGTACAGCAAGGGGAACTCGTACACCAGTGTACGAGGGAGTGTCTCATTCAGTGTACAGGAAAACTATTTTGAACATAGTGCGGTGACAGATATAATATTATTCTAAAAGCCATTGATATCAGTGTTAATATCCTTTTGTTTGAAAATTGTCCACATCAGGTTTGTGAAAGTGTCTGACCAGATGCTGACATCTGGAAACTATGTGTTGTGGTAATGATATAAAAGTACACAACTATGTTATGCAACTTTTGGTATCATAGTGTGACATTTCACTACTTACCTGTCCTTCATAAGCTGGTAGAGGTTCTCCTTCATGTACTCAAAGACAAAGTAGAGGTGATCGTTTTCTCTGATGACCTCCTTCAGCTTCACCACATTGGCGTGGTTCAGCTTCTTCAGGGACTGATGCAACACACCATTGCAAAAGGCAAGAAAGATAGTGTTCAATACCAGATACATGTGCATTTACCAATACATTTAAAGCATCAAATGGTTACCACTAGGTATATTGCAGGAGAGCAGGACCACTGACAAAGTGCTGACAGTGGTGTAGCAACTGATAGGATTGCTGTATACAGCCTTCCTATGGTAAAGGGTAAAGTGAAAAAAATCCTATCCTAATGAATTACCGCCTTTTCAGTCTGTGACATTTATAAGAACGGGTTTCACATTTACATTATAATATTCCAAATATTATACAACTGGCACTAGTAATGCATTTCAAAGTGTTGTTGTGTGTTATATATTTTTTTGGCTCTCACTGTTGTGGGTTACGGGGAGTGCGCTTACCTTCACTTCTCTTAGGTTCATACATTCTTCCCATGAATAAAACTTCCTTTTCATCCTATAGAAGACACAGAATGTCATAAGAGGGAAATATACCTCAAATATCTGTACGTGTCAAAATAAAGAGAATACATTATGACTGCAGTTTGTTACACCTGAACACAAATGGGTGTCACTCTCTTGGCTAAATTATTGTGTGTGTCTGTATCAATAACTCAGCCATTTCATTTCATGAGTAAATCTGCAAAAGCAATTATGCATTTGTCATGAGTAATAAAAATCGATATTTTGAACCTTACAGCCATTGCTGGCACAGTGATGCCTTAAGTCTGTTTTTCCAGTTTGGATAGCACACGACAGCTGGTGTACAGGGCCATTTGTACAACAGGCTGTCTAACCTGAGCAGCGTTAACTCACCCTCCCTCTGGAATTATGTAAGTTACAGAATGCGCAGATATCTTTTTCTACTCTCTGGGAGCCTGCCAGTTTCGGTCATTCCATCCACAGTGTCAGCAACCTGACACACATCCCCTACTTTCACTCCCTTTCACCGTCACAGCACGTATTGTCTTGCACAGCAACGAAATGATCAACCAGTGGACACATCTCCCCGGTTTCTCATCTATTATTAAACCCTACTGCCACGCTGCTGGGACAAAGGCATGAAAGTTTGTTTGCCTTGGTGCTGGCAGGAAACCAACAGCCACAGTCCAAAATGAAATTTTGAATTTCTTACAGTTTGATATTCATCCAAGGCAAAGTATAATTCATTAAGTATAGTGTTGTTTTAAAATATTCATTATATCTGCTTCATAAATAAAATTGTTACACATCAGTTTGAAGTTTTGACCTTAATCTAAAATCGGTCAGAATCCCTTACCTTAATGTATACATGATAATGAAAGATAAAGACATACTTATGTTGATAAGTTTAGAATTTAAGTTTTGCCATTTAGCCATCGGATGTTTTCATTTACTTTAGAATTGTGTATATTGTTATGTCATTTTGTGGATGAATGGTGATGCTTTTATACAATATTTAATGCAGACTAGTGATGCACAGGATGGATTTAGAAAAACTTTGTATCAAGTTTGTTTCTTTTCCGTATACTGTAAAGCAACCAAAGCTAAAAAAAAAAAGACAGCTATTCAACCATATCTCATTAAAAATAACCACACTCAGAGCTATTTCAAGAAAACACCAGGCATTTTACATAAATATACTGTCAAATTCTAATAGGCAGAGACAATATTTAAATCTTAAAGAAAAAAATAATTAAATGCTCGTCCTCCTCACCTCTTGATAGCAACCAGTTCTCCAGATTCATTGCTCCTCCCCATCAGCACACTGCCATAGGTACCATCACCGAGCTGCTTCAGGGTGGTGTAGCGATTCATCATCTCTTAAGATGGTTTCATTAGCTTTTGAACTTTATTAATGTGCAACTTCAGTTGTGTAAATGCACATCTGATTCATTTATCAATAGTATTTACTAATTCCTGTTGTATTCAGCCGAAGAATGCTCCGTCTTTGTTTCATCTGCCTCTTCTAATGAAGGGGTCAATTGCTCTTTCTGAGGGAGAAGGATTCTGATTTGGCCCATGTACCCAAGCAGTCACCTATTTCTGAGGGTCAAAAATCATCTTGCAGAAACTGATCCATTGTTAGAAAGGCTGGTTCCTGATGGTGTAGGTCAGCCAACAGTCAACACTGGCCAATGCAAGTCTACAGTGGAAAGAAAAATATTATCAGCATTAGACAGAATCATTCTAACTACAAATACACAAAAAATGCCAGGTATTTGTCTGACCCCTGAAAATCCTACCAAAGCAGATTTTTGTAAGTGATCCTTAGAAGAAAAGAAAAGCTAGGTCCATCTGTTTTTTGCGTGTCATACTAGTAAGAGACTTCAGCATAGCCACCTAAGGGAAATGACATCGGCAGCCCTAGTCAGATTAGGCCAACAGGGACGTAAATAGGATGTTACATCACTGTCATGCTTAGCGACATCACTACCTTCCCCAAGCACCCTGCCTGGCAAAAGGATTTGATAGACACTACAGCCTACACTGCTGTAAATAAATATCCACAAGGACTTATTCAATTTTACAGAAGCAAAAACAAGCAAAGACTCAGGCAGATATTTAAGTTCCCATGAAATACTTTATAGTTCTGTTTACTATAACATAGTAACGGAAATCTATAACCTACAGTTTTTAGATTGTGGCGCTACATCCATTACATGCTGATAGCACATGCAGAGCTTCACAGGCAAAGTCAGTGCAATAAGTGTTCTCCAATTTAGTCCATGAAACAATGGTTGCTTTGGCCCCATCAATTATCCTCCGGATGTAAACATTATTTAAACATGTTGATTGTGGTTGGAGCACCATTATAAGAACAGATTATAGAAGTGAGGGTGACCCAAACATTGCCGGAAAACTCCATCAATTCACCATTTAGTTTCTCTTGAGCGAGCCAAGTGACACAGGTGGAGCTGGTTAAACAGCAGTTGTCAAGTGTGTAGCTGCAGGGCTTGACTGAGAGAAACAATGAATACTCTGACATTTTAAATGTGGGGCAATGTAGTGCTATTCTTTGAATAAACAAATGTTAATGGATATATTCAAATAATGAGCTGAATACCAATATTTGAAGCAACATAAGCCCAATACTTGAGCGCATTAGGAGGTAAGGATTTGAATTCCATCTGTGAGCCATTTCAGTGGAACTTCAGTCAAGACTGGGGAACAAATAAAATCCCTGTGCACAAGTGCTGACCTGCTGTATTTGGGTTAAAGGAAATACAGTTGCAGGGGAATCAAGGGCAGATAAACAAAATGAGATTAGTGTTTATTTCATTGGATGGAGACGGGAACTCCCATCCAAAGAAAATGTCCAAACTGGATTTGGCTCTCTGACCCCTGATCATCACCTATTGAAAGAATATGTGTCATTTACATTTAAAGATGCTCCCCAGCACTGCATGTAGACTTTTCCCTCCTCTGACTGGAGGTGATTTTTCTCAACCAAACCCTATTTGATGTCCGGGTCTCACTGAGATAATAAGCAGCAAGACAAGAAAAGAGGTCAGCCGGCGGACTGCTGGTCCGCACTCAGCTTTCACATATGGCAACCTGCTGTGGGGGGATTTAAAGGGAATTAAGATTTGTCCAAGCAACATGACATTCGGAAGCTACTCAAGGTCACTTCGACTGAAAAAAGACGTGGATACCAAACTGGTAGTGAAAAACAAATAGTCACGTTTGATCATGTTACATGTGATTTCTTGGTAAAAAAAAAAAAAGCTATTTCACTTTGCTGCATATTAATAACCTCATTGACATTGCCTGCACTTTCCTTTTAACAAAAACATTGTCTCACTCAACAATACAAACAATCTCACATCAAACTTTCTAAAACACTATCAAATAAGAAACACACTTGAGTTGACATATATTGCTGCCTCGTCAGTTTGGGCAGTTCAGTTCCTATATTACTTCCCTCGTTCTTCTTGGAATCGAGTTAAAGTGTGAGACTCACAGTGCAGCTTATTCCTCTGCCTCGGCTGTCCGATCGTCTGATTTCTGCTTAATTTTCTTGCAGCTTTTAATCCTCGCTCTTCTCACGTTCTGGAGCGCGTGTGTGTGTGTGTGTGTATGTGTGCGCGCGTGAATGCTCTCTATGGCAACGTAGGCACAAACGGTCCTTTAGGCTGCCAGGTGACAAGAGGCGGCCGCAATGCTTTGTGGGATTTGTTGGCCTTGGTGCGGTAGCGTCGTTTAAACAAACTTACAAATTAGTTATTTATCCGAGCGTGTCAGAATCAAAGTGAAAAAATAATATCCGTTTTCTGAAGCTTTAAGGACACGGAGGTTTGAGCTCTTTGGGCTCCGGTAGACGGCGATGACGTGTCATGGAGTCTCGGCCAATGAACACGCAAACACAAGAAATTTAAAAATGTCGGCGCACTGGTTTTGGTACTCACACAGGAAGGGTTAGCTTTTCAACTGCCGCAGCCCAATGAGCTAGACGTAATTAGCAAAAACGACTTACCTGGTAATCGTCTTTAATGTCGTTGTTTTCATATAAGTAGAAAAAATGTGTCGTTTCCAAACACGTTCGTTAAAAGCTCACCTGGATCTAACTTGTCTGAGCATGTTTTCAAATGCAGCGGCTTCTTCACCTTGTCGGGTGCACCGAGCAGCGCCGGGATCATCGCTGCCCCTCGCGGCCGGAGGAGAGAACTGCGTTCACATTCCACAGCGAACGCATAGTAAGATTTATGTTTAATAACTGTCGGCTACTGTCAAATAAACGTACATTTTTACTTAATTTTGACAAGAAAATCAAATTTTACTGTAAGAATGAGGACTAACTGGCCACAGCTGATGAAGAGTATCGTCTGAGAAGTTCAGTCTGTCAGACCGCCCCCACAACTTTGTGTGTTGACCCTGACCCACAATAAATAACCAGAGGGACCAGCCTTACAATCTGTGTGTGTGTCCAGGGGGTCGTCTTCGCCCACTCATGAGGCAGGGTAGGCAGGGGAAAGGTTTTAACAAGTTGGATTTCCTTCTAAGAGGATTATTGCGGTCATTAACAAGCCACCGGTCTCTTCAACGGATGCCCGGTTTGCCAGCAGGAGCGCAGCGCACCGGGACGCCATGCGACAGCCTACCTGAAACCGGGCCACGAAATCGGGCTACAGTTCAGTGATGCCAGTCGAAAGGTAGGTAGATGTAAATATTTAATTCTAAATGTTGCACCGGTACGACACGACCTCTGACGGATTGTACCTAATGGGAGCGCACGGGTTTCTCTTTCTGGGAGTGTTTGTGTGTCTGCACCGGAGAGCGGTTTCCTGAGGGGGACGAGGTTTGTTGACAGTCTGTTTCTGACATGAAGACACGACCCGCGGGCATTGGCAATGTCAATGCTGACTGGATGGGTTCGCTCCCCTCCAAGCTCAGTGCCATGCCCCTGAAGCACCTCGCCGTGCCAGGTGAGCCTGTCGTGCGTAAAGACGCCAGATCTCCATATTCTCTCTGTATGGTTTGTCTAAATGCATCGCAAGTGGAGTTAATCGCTTCTGTGCTTCCTTGTCTTATTTTTTTCCTTTCTTGCATGTCCTATCTGTGCTCTCTTCAGTTCCCCTCAACCTGCGTAACACTCATTTTCCCTGCGATAATTTGTTTGTAGTTTATATTTTCCATCACCATCATTGTCTTTTTTTTCTCTAGGGTCCCATGATTCTTTCACCTACTGGGTAGATGTGCATGCTCCCGTGGGCCCTGATCAGAAGGCTTATGTCAAATATCTGGCCACCATCTTCAGCGTCATAGCCAAGAAGGTCATGGTGAAGTGGTCCATGACCCAGGTACACCTGGCAAATTAGTGACAAACCAGCAGCTTGCAGCGGATTTATAAGATGTGTTGGGTTTTTCAGTCAGCTGTGATGAACTTTATGATCTCTATTTCTAGAATCTGACTTTTAAGGAGCAACTGGATGCAGGGATTCGTTACTTTGATCTCAGGGTCTCCTCCAAACCAGGCGAGTCTGGTAAGGAGATTTACTTCATCCATGGCCTCTTTGGACACAAGGTAAGCAGAGATCATCCTGTGATGGTCTCTATTGCTTTTTTGTGTTATTTATTTTCATATTTTTCTTTTTAAACTGTCACAGATCAGATTTAGATCAGATTATTCCATCCCTGAAATTTTATTCTGAAAGTAAAATCAAATATTTCAGATGTGGGCAGCAATTGTTTTTCTTCTAGTGTTGTGTTTTGTTCTCTGTTGATAATGTCAGTAGTGGTCTGGAGATGGCCTCGTGGAGGGTTCAAAGGTTGTGTGTTTAGTTATAAACAACTCTGCTCTGACATGGGTTATTCTAACACTTGCGTGCCAGTACTATAAATATATTCAGTACATTTGTTATTTGACTCATTCACCATTATTCTTTTATATCATAAAGTTCAAATTGCGATTCTTTTTTGTTGGCCAGTGCATGACAGACAGCACATTGAAGGAAAATCTTTGAGGATCTGAATTAAAAAAAACAAAACAAATTGTAATCTGGTTAATTAGTGCCAATACAGATTTTACGTTGAAATGACCTCCAACTTTTACTCTGTTGTGTCCAAAAGGTGAGTGATGGCCTGTTGGAAATCAACTCTTTCCTCAGCAGACATAGGAAAGAGGTGAGAAGGACAGGAAAATGACCACAGCGATCGACAGTGTTTTGGACTTTTAACTAATTAAAGTTGATATTAATTTAGGTTGTGTTTCTGGACTTCAACCATTACTATGCAATGGATGCTGAGCATCATGTGTACCTCATCCAAATGCTCCAGGAAGTGTTTGGCAGCAAGCTTTGCAAGAACTGTGTGGTGGAGAGCGTCACCCTGGATTACCTGTGGGAAAAGAAATATCAGGTGAGATCAGTGTACTTTAGGGAAACTTTGGTAGAGAGTTTGCATTTTCCCAGTAATGCTTTCACCGACAACACTGGACGCTTAAAGCACATTGTAATTTATAGACTGACTACTTAAGTGTCACCAGCATTTGTAATTGGCTGCATGGCAATGTATTCTGAATATGTGCTTACTGTACAATAAGTACAAGTAAAAGTGGTGTGCAGGTGTGTACTGGACAGCCCACTTAACCCTTGTGGTCATGTAATCCATGCTGCCTGTAGCTTTTCTGCGTTCCAAGAATTAGTGGTGAGCGTCATCCAGTTAACACTTGTTCCACCCGTCAGCTGCTTTTCTTTCATTTATTGAAATGATTTCTTCTTCTTCTTTTTTCCAAAGCTGCCTTTCCTCCTTCTTCCACTTAAGCAAACCCTCTCTCCCTCTTTCTTCTTTTCTTTTGCATTTCCTATCATTTTGTTTATTTTGTCATACTTTTACACACAGTCCTGTATTATTTTCTCATCTTTTTCTGGGTCTATATCTATGTATGTAGATAAGCAGCACAGCAAATGTGCCTATGTGTATATGTGGTCTACTTCCTGCTTTTTGGTGCAGATAATGTAACACTGATCGCATTGTCCTATTTGCCTATTTCATTCAAATATCCTGCTATCAGTAAAATCTCTGCTGCAATGACCCTAATCTGTGGGTGGTTTAGTTGGCAAAGATAAAAGAGAGATAGGAAGCCACAGACAATAAGAACAAAGCGGAAAGCAGAGGAGAAGATGTATGTACAATTCCAAACTGCAGAGGGCAGCATTTCCCCTTGCTCCGGTTGCCGCTGGAAATAATACAATAACCCAAACTGCTCTCATGTCATCTCACTACCGAAAGTAAAGAATCCTTTACTGCAGAATATTTTTTGCATTGCGTGTGCTGATATTACAACACTGGTTCTAAAAATGCTGGTGTGAATGTATTATTCAATGAGTGCAAGGAGATCTGTTTAAGAATTGCAACAATAGTGCACATTCAATGTTGTTGGGGGAGGAGGGGCTCTCTGAAGAGATGAGAGTTGAAGGTATAGATGGACATTCCTGCTCTGATGGCATGTGGCAAATTGTTTCACAATCATGAAATCACAAGTGAGCAGAGACTGGAGTGCAGTTTTCTTATTTGAAGTGAAGAAAAGACAGACAACATGTTTTATTTTATGGCCCAGGTGTCATAAAACTAATGTTCTATTGGCCTATAGTAAATTTTTATGTTATCTGGGGGTAATGTCTTTATTAAATTGAAAATGCATTGTTTGTACTGTCTGTCAAAATGAAGGTTTATTTTTAGTGTTGTTCCTTCGCTGCACTTCTCAGGTCATAGTGTTCTACCACCACCCCTCGGCTCAGGATATCTCCGTCATGTGGCCCGGCAGCAAGATACCTGCTCCCTGGGCAAACACCACCGAACCCAACAAACTCATACAGGTCAGAAAACAGCAGTCAACCTGAAGTCTTAGGTTTCCTACAGGCTAAAATAAAACCAGAAATCTATGGCTTACAATTACTTGCTATTAAACAAAGAGCAATAAATACTTTCTGGGCTTCATACAAAGCATTTTCTGTTGATTTTACAATTTACTTCCATCATCAATTTGTTAAAAATTCCCCATTGAAAAGGATGTTAAGAAGTAATTTTTCAATGAAGTTCCTAGAAACTACACTGAGGGAGAGAGCAAAGCAGGGCTCCTTCCACGTGTCCCAGGCCATCCTCACACCTAGAGTCAACACTGTGGCCAAAGGCCTGGTCTGGGGGCTTCGCAACTACCTTGTGGAAAGGTCAGTGAAGTTTGCTTCTGGTTAGTAATATGTCTGGTGCAATATTGTGGGATATATGTGGATATGCAAAAAAACAAACAAACAAAAACCAGCATATCAACTGTTCTATTGGTTTTGAGACGTGAACTTTACATTTAACCTACTTTCAACACTCAGGAGTAGATTGTGACTGACTGTCATTATTCCCTGCTGATATTTGTTTTTACGAACTTTAGCCTGAAGCCAACCTCCATGTTAACCTGAACCATTAATGCATTTTTATCCTCGACTTGACTTCAACTACCCTAACGCCAACTAAAGTTACTTCAGCCTCCTGCCTTCATCATTTTCTGCTCAGTTCCATGTATTTACTCCAATCTGTGGTCAGTAGGTGGCAGTAAAGCAACAGCAACAGCAAACACATGCAACAAAGAGGATTTCCAGTTTTGCACATGCCCTTGAAAAAACAAAGGAAAACATTGTGTCAGGGTAGAACAGGCTTCCACAGAGCTGTCACAGCGTGAAGAAATATTCTGTCTGTCACAACATATTCCCCTTTCCTCTAGATAGATATATATTAGTGTTTCTGCAGCACCAGTCTGGTTGAGTGTGTTTCATTTCATGGTGAAGACAGACAGTAATTGGGGGGGGTGACTGAAAAATTTTAGCCTCATTTCTTGTTACAGTGTTGGACAATGTTGAGTCACTTCACTGCTTTATTCCACCGGGAAACAGCCGTAATCCTCTGCATCCATTTCCCAACCACAGAGCTTCAAATGACATCGTGTCATTTCTCAAATAAGAGATCTATTTTTCTAAGGATTTATTTATTTTTTTTGGCAAAACCTTTTCAGACATGTAGCTCTCACAGCCTGATATTTCTCGTAAATGACAGCAAAAACACGTAAATTGACTGACAGCCCACTATTGCCTTAAATCTGAGAGGAACAGCCAATGAAGCTGGGTGTGTAAAATTCCCAAATGGAAGTGCTGTCGAGACAGGAGGTGGCCTAATTTTACACTTCTGAGGAAACGAGATTGTTTATCACCGCTGGATAAACACTCTGACTTCCTGGTTTTGTTCTGCTGGTGGCCTCAAACATAGCAGAGACTTCGAGGGTTAGAAGTGGTACAGTTAAAGTCATGGCATGCCTGGTGTGTGCATGTGTGCATGTCTCTGCCCAGAAACAAAACAGAAAGTGATTTTGGGGACTTGATTAGGAGACAATAATGGCACTGTGGCCTCTCACGGACAGACAGACACAAACATCAATCCCTTCAACTTTTTCCATCAAGTCACCGTTTTCATCAAAACCTCTCCAACCATCATCAGCAGCCTTTCATGAATCAGAATGTTCTTCCATTACTCTTTGTTATGGCTGTTACTCTGAAAACAAGCCAAAGAAAAGCACCGATAGGTGTTTCTGTAATTTTTACAGTGTGAGGAAAACGCTTCAAATTAAACTTTAAGTGAGAAATATTTTTGGATTAACAGAAATTGGTCCGGTTTGTATTCACACAATGTTAACCATGTATTAATTTTATGTACCTTCTCCTTTCTGAATCCACCGAAATCTAATGGAATCTATGACTCTCATTTAGGAACCTGCCGACCATCATGTCCTGGGTTGAGGCTCAGAGGCCCGGGGCAGACGGGGTCAACATCATCACCTCTGACTTTGTGGAGCTCACAGACTTTGCAAACATTGTCATCAAACTCAATAACCAGCTACTGATCGAACGGGACCACAAACTAAGATGACCCATCTTTGCACCACAGGACTAACACTGAGCCTCAGTGCTTGAGGCTGGATAGCTGGACTCCTTGGATTCCATTACTGAAAACATTGTGTTAAGTTAATTTTGATAATTATGTATTATATTACATCACACGGGACCTCAGCTTTTGATGAAAAGGTTTCCTTTAAAACCGTTAAAGCTTCGAGAAGCCAACTTTCATCAACTCATTTATGGTATTCTGAACATCACAATTTCTGATTTCAGCCGAACCAAAAGCCATAATATCATGCTCAAAGTCCAAAGGAGGAAACAAAGCCACAGCCACAGAGAAGAACAACAACTCCCAGTTGCATTTTTACCATCTTTGTAAGGCCAAACAAATACACCACAGGCCTGGCTTCGTTTGGGGATTTCAGTCCCTGCATGCCCTTCTGGGGTAAAATGGAAACAAATCACGTTGACCGTTTGGTATGGCACTGCCCCACAGGTCACCAGATTCTCATCTGCCTGTGATGATGGACCAGCATTTCACTTCAAATCTCCAATGCTTTGACTTCATTTTTTTCCACAAATTAATATCAACAATTTCTTTAAGTTACTTTTATATTTTCAAATATTCTAATCAGGTTATGTATTTATTATTATTATTATTCTTTTTTTTTTTTCAAATAATGGTGAAAGCCAAGCTTAGATGTTCAAAAATTTTAGGTATTTTAGACATCAACATCATGGGAATTTGTGAACAAATTAGGTATTGAGAGAAATATTCAGAAAGCTCATAGCGTCTAATATATTTATTTGTCTATGAAAGAAAGCATGAGATGTTTGTCGTTTTTTTTTTTTTTTTTTAAACAACGTAAACATGGCAAAGTTGGTTTTGTGCACTTGATGTTTTTAACCAATAATGAAACCAGCATGACGCTGAAGTAGCATTTGCAGTTTTTCTGTATATTTTTTTTTCTCTCATAAACAAAGTCAAAGTCTTCTTTGTGAAAGAAGAGCTTCATGTGCCAACAGTTTTAGCACACACAGTTTGACTATATAGTTTAACTAGGCACAAACACTGGCACCTTTTATACATTTCACAGACTTGCATAAATCACAGAAGTTAAGCCAAATATGCGTCGAGCTTGCGCCGCAAGTTCCATAAAACTTTTACTCACACATGTAATGTGCACAGCTATAAATCCTTTGCTCTGTATTGCTTTTCACCTCCATTCTTTAACCAGATATGCAGCAATCTAACTAAGTAACTGGGCATGGGTGTGGGGGATGCATACAGTCACAGTATGTGGCCACGTCCGCCATGTGCCAAGCTGAGGGCTGCATAACACAGACCACAAAGGTTTTTGGGTAGACCGTAGACTGAAATGCTTTGTGTGTGTCTCGGTGTGTTATGGTGTTTCTGTGTCCAAACTGTGGGCCCAGTGATTACTATGCATGACAGAGACAGCAGTTCGGTGACAGTTGACCTGCATTCCTGTGGTCAGAGCGGGGAAGGAGGAGGAGAGAATATGAAAGGAACTTACAAAGTTTGAGGGAAGTGAATGAAAGATGACAGACCCTGGTTGTGTTGTCTGAAAGAAACAGCTGGAAGGTGAAAAAGCAGGAATTAGTTTGAGGAAGTTTAGTCAGATTCAAAGTAGAAATGGAGTTGGGTTTTATTTTATTTTTTTCCCCCCATTTCAACCGTGTCCTTTATGTCAATCTCTGATTTGCTGGTGTGAAATTGCCTATTCTTTCCAGGCCATATTGTTAACACAGTTGAGTCTGATAACCAAGCACTGCAAAGAGAGTACACACACACACACACACACTTAAACTGTGCAGTAATTGCACATACCATGGTATGCAAGTGAGAGAGTAGAGAGAAGAGAGCGCTTTGATTGATGGCTAGCATTCCTTTCTCTGCACCACCCTCCATGCTTCCCTGGTTTCAAAGGAGAAGAGTGCAACTGAAGTATGATCTTCCAGATGTAAATACAGTTCTCAAGTACTCAAACTGTACATGCACATGGTTTCTGCAAAACACCGGTGCGGCAACACAGAGTTTTACAAAAATACTTGGTTTCCTGTTGGACAACGAAATAGCCGCTGCACTTTGGCTTCTCCCAGTGAGCTCCAAACTCAACGCTTCAGGGCTTCCCACACCTGAAATTACAGCAAGAAGTCCAGATGGGGCATTTTCCCTCACAAATCAGAGACATCACAGGCACTGGTGAAGTTTTCAGCCTTAAATATTGATGTTTATCGTGTGGATGGCAGTAATTTCATCACACTTTGGTTGTGCGGCATGTTTGTGAAGACAAGCTGTTTCAAAGTTGTTCATGTCAGCCCACTCAGTAATCCCTAATGATATGGTCAAATGGTTTTGAAAAAAATTCTGGCAAATTTAACAAAATTAAAAAATATATAGTTATACCTCATGAAAACAACTGTTAGCTTCACTGTCACTTTGCTTGCACGGGCCCTTCTTTCCCATTTATGTTGGAACGGTGGTCAGCTCAAGGAAGAGTTCAATCTTCTATTTCACGCTGTTTGAGGCCACCATGCTCCTGGATTTAAAGCTTTAGGTGCACGTGGAGACCATTAGATTTCATCCTGACACGCAGTGTGAATTATTGGCCTTTATAGACACAGGTGCATGTCTTTTTAAACTATTTGCACTTTAATTCAATTTGCTGGAGCTGGATTTGGGCCTTCGTCAAATCTCAAAGGATAATTAAAGTAAACAGCACATTCCTGACTACAGTTTAGAGCCATAGCAAAGGTCCCAAATACTTTTTTAAATGAGCCTAGAGAGATGGGTTTTTGATTTAATAAAATAAGCATTATGGCTTGGTGAGTGCAGGTTGATGGGCAAAACTGGCACATTTAAGGTCGAGGGGAAGGGTGCCGGTTGCTCTCTGAAGTGATGTCAGTGGGCAGAGCCCTCCAGGTCACTAACATCCATTATATACAGATTTATTAGTGTGCTCTTATAGACCGTGACGACTACAGTGCTGGGACAGCTGTAAAAGCAAATGGCAGTCTCCCACCTCAGGGGTGAAGAAAGAGAGACTTGACGAAACATGTGGAGCTCTGAAGCTGGCAGATGAAAATGCACCACACTTAACCCATGAGCCACAAATAGTGTCAATTTCATCCAATTATCCGTCATCAAGATGTTATTCAAAGCAAATGGTTTGAACAGTTGTACCCATATAAACGCTCAAAGCCTCACATCGACATTGAAAAGAAGAGATCCCTCTGAGATTAAATGATCTGCCAGATAATGAAAAGGAATTCAATTTACTAAGTTTACTGGTTTCAATTTAGAGTATAGATGCTTAGTGGTTCCGATTCAATTTCTCCAGATTTTCTGCACTGTTGACTGAAAAAGTGACTTCAAAAGAGGAGGAAAAGCATTAACGTAATAGCTATTAAAAAGCTATCCAAAATGCAGGCAGGGGGTTTATCCAAATGAAATTAGTTCCTCGACAGGGACTAACAACCCAATCCCTCTCCAAACAGCTCCAGAATTCCTGCTCAGCCTCCTGGGATCACATGGGAGCTGTGGAATTGACTCAGGAATGCTGTCAAACATTCGGCGGCCCTCTCAAACCCACAGGCTGTTAGATGATGTCACTGGGAAAGTTTACCAGCTCTCATTGCAAGCAAGCATCGGCGGAGATTATCGCTTAATAGCTTATGGAAATACTTGACAAGAAAGAAACTTAAAAGAGAATTGCAAGACCATTTTCAGAGTGTAACACAGAACATTTAGCGGGCTCCTTCCTTTTTTTAAGATTTGAACTCCAGAGATGCATCAGTATATGTCCAGTCATGACCTAAAATGGGCACAAAGCTAATATCTTTATATGCAGAAGCAAATTTCGATCCTTAGATGACGTTCTGATTCTTGCATTGGCTGCCACATACTGATAAATCATAATGGCCATGATTTTAACAAACTTACTCCACTATGGGTCTGGCCTGTATGCCATGTCATTTTTTTATTGATGTCAAGTTCACAGAACTGACTGAGTGCAGTCATCTGCGTTTCTACATAACTTTACTTCAGCTGTTTTGTAGCCCAAACGGAAGTATCATTTCAGCTCTGCATTGAGCATGCTGTTGTTGTTTCGTGAAACCTTTAAAAAGTGTGGACCTCTTCCAAAATAAAATAACCCACTCCTGATACACAACTGCTGGCATTCCTATGTGCTGTCTGCAGACTGTTGCATGACCGTACACGCTGATGAGATTTCCCAGATGACAAACATGACTTGGAAAAGAACAAAGATCAGTGTGCCATCACTTGCAGATACACACATTTTTATTTGTATGAATTATGAAAACATATTTCAGCGATAAGGTATGGATCTAGTGAAAGCTAGAATCACTTGGGATCTCAAATTTAGCAAAATGAAATTGTTAATTGTTTGTTTCAAGTGTCATCTTGTCAGGGGGACGGTGGATGTGAGACATAAGTTGCAGCTCCTGTATGTAGGGGCCGTTTGTGATCAAATTAAAGGCCCTGTCAGTTTCACTTTGCTGGAAAATGTGTTCTCCGTTAAATTTATTCTCACTCAAATCCCAGTGATAACCTCTCCGGGGATTAACCTGCTCAACCTACTTTTCCTCAAGATCATTATAAACTGCATCTAGTTGCCGAAGGACAGTAATTATAAGTAGTTGGAAAGTGTGCCTTTAGTTGCCCCCCGCCCCCAAACATGCATCCATACTTGTTATTATAACTTCTTCTGATGTAATAGACCCGTCACAGATATTTACATACATTAACATCACAGTCTTTCATTTGCCAATGCTTTGGTCTTTAATCAGCATTCCCATTGTCTGTGCTGGGCCACTTAGTTTGCTCCCCACTCTGGATTTTCCCCATGTAAGTGAATAAATCGGGACCTGCAGTACAGACTGAGCTGTTTTCTGTGGAAGGAGGCTGGACTACATTCCTGTTGTAATATCATTAGCTAAACTTGCTTCTTATCATGATTTCTTATCGTTGTTGCCAAGTTGCTCTAAAAGCATGTTCCCTCTCTCTCTCTCTCTCTCTCTCTCTTATTCTTTATATCACTCACCTTCTCTCTACCAGCCTGAAGGCTTCCCTCTGTGAACTGGTAAGAGCGTGAGGTCAAGTGTAGGTGGTCTGCTAAAACCTGCACCTTGAGTGAGCGAGTGAGAATCAGGAGAGAGAGAGAGAGTGAGAGAGAGAGAGGCAGAGAGAGAGAGTGAGAGAGAGAGAGGCAGAGAGAGAGAGAGAGAGAGAGACTCCCTCCCCTTGTTCCCAGTCCAGCTCCACTTCCAGCTGTTGGTACATTCCTCTAGTCATTGCAATTGGCTGATGCCGCCGGCTTTTTATGTTTGTATGTGCTATGCTTGTGGTGTGTGTGTGTGTGTGTGTTTGCCAAAGTGACAGGAGGTTACAAGTCTTTCCTGGACATCCAGAGGTTGCTCATGCGGCACAGGAAATGTATGTGTTGTCAAGAAGAAGACTGTGATCGCACAAGGGACAAGTGACAATATAATCCTGGACTTTTGGAGCAGCTTTTTTAACTGCGTAATTTTCAGGCACAATGACAGAAGTGGCTAGTCCTGCTTTAATAATGGTAAGTCCAACTTTTTGTGGTCCAAGTGTGTGAGAGAGTGTGTGCGAGAAAGTCTTACTGTGTTATTAATCTTTAATCCCAAATGTGGGAGTTCTTTCCAGGCTTTGTTTCTTATGTGAGCAGTTTAAGGCACTTTAACAGCAGATTTTGTTTTTAGCTAATGTAACACAGAGGAAGATTTGTTCCTTTGCCCTGTGCAGGTATAAAGGTTATCATTAGTGAGCCTGCTGAGGACAACAAAACAAAGACACAGCAAATAAACGAAAACAAACCCAACAAGATGATTAACTTTGGATCAAATATTTTATTGTTATATTTCCCCAAGATTGCAAATGATCACAATAGTAAACAATGAAAGGCACATGACATATGACAGGACCTGTAAGGGAATCAATCAGAGCAGCGTTTTGACTGCTTGGTCATGGTGATTTATATTCCATTGGAAGTGGATTTGTCCCACCACAGCACCTTGATCAGTAGTACCTTTAAAACAGTGAAACATTACCTCAGGGTTCAACATTTATAGTCAAATTCAAACTTGCTGCAAGTTTTAAATATTCAGCTGTGTTTAATAAAAGCACTGCTGCATTTAAATGCTCAGCTCATGTTAAAACCATTCAAACTGTCAAATTGGATCTGGCCATGATGATAAAACCAGGAGGATACAACTCTTCAGAATAAAAGCTGCTGAACTGATTCCAGATTGAAAACATCCGATAGACAGTCTGCGTGCATTGTTGTGTGAACAAATTTAGACACACCGTCACTACAATGAGAATTATTTCCATTTTGGCATTCAGCAAAAGAAAAATCCTCCAGATTGTCTCAAGAGTGGGTACTTAGCATGTGTCAGCTGGAAAAAATTTAAGCAAATGTCTCAGTCAGCACAGACTCACTCGCTCTTGAGAGTGAACAGTCAAGTAGCTTACAAAACAGGTTTACTGCCTGATTCAATGTGTCATCTTGGCTGTATACAAACACAGTTTTGTGTTCTATCTTAGAGAAACTTTTTTCACTTTTGTAAAATGTTTTCCGTCATCCCTGAATGCCCCCTACACACTCTTAATTTGTTTCTCTTGCTATCTGGAGTCCCATCTTTCTGCCATGCTCTCTTCTTTTCTATCCACAAGTCACAGGTCATTTCACCGTGTCAACTGTGCGACTAATGTTCTGCGTCTGCGTCCCTTCACCCCTTCACTGTCCCTTCTTGTCACTGTCCTATTCCGCAACTCAAACATTCATTTATCGCCTTTGAGGCAGCAGCACCAGCTAAGGTAATCTGTGCCTTTTCAAGGACCCACACACACCCTTAATAGAAATTCAAGTTAGATTTCCTCCAACTCTGAGTCATCTGTAATAACAATGGACTTTCTTTCCTGTGAGGATCTTACGTTTTGGGAAAAGATAGAAAAGTGTGAGAGAGTTCGATTTTGTTTGAACAATGATGGCGGATATTTGTTTTGCTTCAGCAGGGATTCAAGGTCAGGTTGTGATAATCCAGGAGTGAATTTAAGAGATTCATATGGCGTCAGTTACTGAGAAGTAAAAGGTTTATATCCTAGATGTGTACCCACCTGTGTGTGTGAGTGTGTTGTATGTATGTTTAACTCACACATCAAACCAATCAAGGTCTTGTTGAAGACATTATTGCAGACAAAACAGAGAGTGGAGTGAGTTGCTCCATATGAGGGCCACTCTGAAAGTGCACCATATTAAACAGAATCTGTGATACAATACTGGCTTTGTCAGGTGGGAGGAGAGGGTCGCGCTGGAATGTAAGGGGAGGGGATGTTGGAGAGACAGAGAGATGAAAAAAGAGGGAGATAAAGACAGAAGGAGGACTGCAGCTTGGTAAGACAGAGAGGCAGGCAAGACGCAACACTTCAGGAGCAGATGATCTTATTCAAAATTAAATGGACGCAGACGAGACAGAACAAAGGAAATGGAAACACGTTCCCTTTTTGTGTTCATATCAATTAAAAAAAGAAAGTGGGACAAATGGAAATTAGTTCCAATGGCAATCAAGTGACTCCATTTACCCAGAGCAGCTCTCCGACATAATCCACAGGAACATCTGCGGAAACAGGCCCAGCAGCAGCAGCAGCAGCAGCAGTCGATGAACACAGATAAACTGAGGAATGACAAAACAAACCCTTTTATAAGGTGATGTAGTTCGGTTTGGTTGGTAAAGTTGTTGGGGAAATAAAGCACACATGGCAAGGTTTAAGGGAAAGATTGCGGTTCGGGTGAAAATAAATGGGATGTTTGTTGCCTTGGCTACAGTGGTTAAGGTCACGAATCGGTCATGGTTAAAATAAAATGATGACTGGCACATTGTCTTCTTTATGTCTAGCGTTTATACAACTATCCATCCACTCTGGCCTCCTCCCCATATGGACTTGGACAACACAGCAGCAGCTCGGGACTCTCTCCTTTGCTCCTGACTGCAGCCCAGGGACAGTCTATAAAAATGGACATAGACTTAAACCGGCATTCTTTCTGATGACAACCAGGGGGCGACGAAAGTGGCCACAAACTTAAGTCACCTTGTATTCCAGTCTGTGAAAATGGTCCCACTTCTCAAATGATTTATTACCTCAGTAAACATTTTGCAAGTGGGTTTACGGCCTCAGTCTCTAGTTTCAGGTCTCGTTCAATACAACATGATTTTCATTCTTTTAAATGGTGGTCCCATTTAGTACCCACGCCACCATTTGAATTACCATTGAGAATAAAATAACCAGGGAAATAAAAACAGACATACAAATGACTTAATTATTCCCATTCGTGTATTAAATAATTCTCTTCCAAACCAGTAACATAAGCAACAATGGGATTTATCCTGTGATGTGGTTATGAGAATGCAACTCAGACATAAAATGACACAGAAGGTAACTGAAACAGAGGCCAAGACAAAGCAGATGGAGAGGAAATAGAGAGGAGAGGGGGGAACAGACACAAGGAAATCAGAGCCTGAAGAAAATGAAAAGATAAGATGAAACAGTCAGAGAATACAAGTGCTTTGCTTCTTGTTTTGAGTCCTCGTTCTGTCCTCCGTCACGTTCACCTTTTCCATCGTTCCATATATCTCTCCGCTTCTTTCTCCTTCCATCTGTGTCTCCAGATCCAGGGTAAACAAGAGCTTGGGGAGACTCAGCTGTTTTACACATGGGATCAAAAAGAAGTTGCGTACCCATTCTTGTCTGTACTTGAGTCTCTGCAGATGTAAAACCATTGTGTTTTTAGTCTGCAATAATTTAAAAGATTTGTTCAGATGTACACCAGATTTAGTTTAACGGGTAGAGCATGGCCATCTTTTTAGGATAATTTCCAATTTGTTGACATTCCCATATGAGGAACAAATACCTATGAAACTGTCAAAACATATTCATTAGATCAGCTTTGAAGTGTGTTCACCTGTATACCTAGAAATACCTAGATCACGCAGTCCAGAGGAGCTGATAGCATCAGGTTTGGTGTTTTGATTCAAGATTAAGGGGGATCTCAGGACGTCTGCAATCTGATAATCTAGATGGGGCCTTATCCCACCTGGCTGCTGCAACTAGAGCACAACCAGGCCGAAGACTTGTCTTGACCTGCCCAGACCGGAGATCATCAGGTGAAAGAAGGAGGGTGGGGGGTATACACAGAAAGAGAAGTACCACAACACAAAGAGGAGGAACAGTAAAGGAAAGGGAAGGTCGAGAAAACCGGACAGGAGACACAGAATGGGAGGGAGACCAGCAGACCACAGAACAGTCTTTTTACACCTTTGAGCTTTGAAACTTTGACATTGACCCCCATTTTTCACCAGCTCCAGCTAATGTTGCCATCATACATGTTGTGTTTGCTTTGTCTACACCAGTGAAGGAAAAAAAAATCTGTGGAATGTGGGCCCTCATTTCTACATGTGATAGCAAAAAGAGCTGATGTGTGACTTAACCCTAACCCTAACCCTAAGTCATAGGGGTGGTGTGTGCCTGTGTTTTAAGGCAGCAGGGGTGTCAAATGGACAAAGGAAGTGAGCTCAGAAAGGAAGCTGGCGTGAATTACAGGAAGTGGCAGGGAGCTGACTTTGTGCTTCCTCTCCTGGTGAGTGATACTAAAAAAAGGCAGGAGATAAAATATAGAAGACGGTGAGGAAAATAAGAGGGGGCAACAGAGAGTTAGGAAAAAATCTGAAATGCTGCAAGATTAATGAAGATAAAAGAATGAGAAACGTAATAAAGACGACGATTAAAAAGGGAGGGAGAAGAGAAAAGAAGGAAAGCTATGACTGAAGGTGCCAAAGGAGGTGTGGTTGAGTGGTTTCCCATATGCAATCATCTCTGTTTTGGAGTGTGTGCGTGCATGTGCCTTGAATGGGTGTTTATACACATCGGCCAGAAATAGGATTAAGCAGGACTATTATGGCTGTTTTGAATCACAGGATAAAACAGGGATTGTCCTAGACTCTGGGTTTTATTGTGTTTACTTAAACACGCAAAAATTTGAGAAAACCTTTGATTTTGTTTGATTTAATCTTTCTATTTTCATTCCTCCTAATGGTTTTATGCCAGTCTAATCCTGCCCCACTACCTCTGAGTTTTCACATCGCCTGTAAATACTCCAATCCTTCAGCCATTGTGTCTTCAAATGATCTTTATCATGGACCTCAGTGGCAATGCTCAACAAGCATAGTTATCAACACTGAAGATGTTTGAGTTAAAGAATATGGATGAGAAAAATTCCAGGCTCAAAAGTATTTGAAATGCTACGGGTTTGTCTGGCACTATCTAAGTGTCACGGATAATTAAATGGTAAGTTTCCACTTTATTAATGAGATTTGAGCCCTAAGGTGGCACTGAAAACATCAGGGGGGCAATCAAAGTTGATAAGAATCATCCTCTGCTAACTGGGAATATCTTTTCAACTTTAAAGATAATATGTGGCGTAGTTGTGACAGCACCTTGTTAAGAGCTTAGTTATTTAAAAATAAAATCAATTGAATGGGACTACTGAAAAAGAGGATCAAAAAATTTGTAGTAAAATCTACATTTTTGTTTATTTGATATCAAAAACTATTATACATTTACACATACCTCATATGTTGTCTTCTTCTTACACTTGCTCAGAAACACGTAAACATTCAAAGCACCAGGCAGCGTGAAGGCCGTCACTAACCATTTGTGGGAACAGTGTTTTCATGGAATATTTGGATCAGTTCTTCCCACTGCTAACCAGCTTTAGTGTATGTGTGTGTGTGTGTGTGTGTGTTTTTCCTCTCCAGTGGCATTTTCCCGTTGGAACACTTTCACACAGAGAATTCCTGTCATGTGGCAGCTGAACAGATGTGTTTGACTTTTATGTAGTTGTGTGACCCTGCTATTTCATGTCTACATGTACTATATTGATTCTATATTTGTGTCCCCACGTGTGTTCCTGGATATGATTTCTTTTTATTTCCATCAACTTCACTGCAGGGCTCAGAGATGATGTTCCAGCCAGAGTCGGACCAGATGTCTCCAGCTGAACACAAAGTGAGAGAATGCACGTAGTCACACGTATTATGTCATCTAAGAATGGAATAAATTGTTTCTACCCTTTCTTGTAGTCTCCACCACTGGACCTGATCGACACAGGGAAAGGGCTGAAGGTCCAGACGGCTGCCCCTCATCTAGTTAGCCTTGGCAGCGGGAGGCTGAGCGTGGCAATCACACTGCTGCCACTAAAAGAAGGTAACACACACTTTTGCTGTACAGAAATATATGGCACAAAGGGTAGATTTACCAGAAGCCATCCATTTCACTTTTAATTTTGTCCTGTAGGCTCACCCATCAGTCCCCTCATTGCCCTTTTCTCCCTTTTCCACTCTACCCCCCCCCCTTTTTCCCCCTTGCTCTGCCTGCCCTTCACTTCATATCCATGACCGCTGGATAGACTGATTGGGGGGTTTGCTTGGAGAAAGTGATACTCGGTCATACTGTGTCACACTAAAGTAAACTACTATATCACATAAGAGGGCTGAAAACCCATATTTAAACAAGTTACACCATTCACGTCCCTGGTAATTTCTATTTATTTTCACTGGCAGTGTGAATTAATCCACTTATTAGTTAATGCACTGCCTGAACCCACCGTTAACCATCCAAAAATGAGAATACAGACCACAACCCAAACAGGATTAAAGTGAGTATGACTCACTGCATGGTTCAATGACAGTGTCTTGGACCAAGTATGAGTGCTGGCTCCAATAAATTGAAAGGCAGAAATTCAGAAGATGGTGAAAGTCTCGTGTTTGAGACCTAATACGAGTATATTTACAGTTTCTCTGTCATCGGTTGTCTTTCATACTTTCTCTCACAATCACTGGCTCTCTCCCTCCTACAGTACACGCACATATATTCATGAGCTCAGCAAGCCACAGGTCCACAGCTTCATTAAATCAAAATAAAATTTATTGATATAGCCCCAAATCATAACAGATTAACACCAATACACTTTATAGATATGGGACAGGTCTGGAGAAAAGTGTTTATAGAACCATTGTACAACCTAGAATTATTTAAACAGATCAGTTACCATATCATTACTACTCCAGTTATGCATGATACTGAAGAGATGGGAGCAGGGATGGAAGGATTTCTAAGTGAGAACTAGAAGTGCCATCTGCAGATACAGTGGCACAAGGAAAAATATAAACACATATATAAACTGAGCGACAGTAGATCAGAAATGTTAGAAAACAGGGACGATCTGTCTGATAATAGTTGGAGGCAATGAATAATTCTATTAGTCTTATATGGATAACAGTGCCCTCATTGTATTTACAGAGACACAGATAATCTGATTTGTCTCCTCCTTGTAATAAAAAACTATGCTAGCAACCACTTTTAAATGGATCTCTACATTTGCTTAAATGGAAAAGCATATTCTATGGCTTATTCTAAATGTGTAATTTGAGACAGTTTATCGAAAAAATGCTCCCAAATACCACACAAAGACTGATTATGAGAGAGAACAGTGACATTCAAAATTTTGTGTTATCATTGTTTGGTGTATAACTGTTGCCACACACTGACAACCTTCCCTTTTGGTGTGCCCTTTCATTTCAGCGCAGAATGCCAACAATGTGTGTAAGCCATGTAGGGAGAAATAGGGGTCTGTTTTTTTCCACAATGAGTCTACTGAAGAAGAACCAGTTTAAATTCATAGCACTGCATATCCCCTTTAATCACAGGACACACATATTGTTCAAAAGGACACAGCTGCGTTTGGACATTAGTTTATGTTAGTTTGAAACTTTGAAAGATGCTGTGTGTTTGATTTCACATTAAAATTTCCATTGCATGATCTCAAATTAATTGATTCAAGTTTGGTTTTAATTCATTGCTGTCGATGTTTTTATTGTTCGGATGATCACATGCATGTCTTGATGCGCCAGGCGTGACGCGCATAGGCCGAGAAGATGCTCCAATCCCTCAAGATATCACCGTCCAGGGTCCAGGCATCGAGGCAGAGCACTGCCTCATCATCAGTGAGGGTTAGTGTCATTTCCCCTTCTCTGAAATTATAATAGCACTCCTCTGAATCTACATTTTTACGTTGCCAAGTTTGGAAAAGCAACAACTCCTCCTTAAACAGCAACCGATCTTAACCCTAAATTTGTTCATTTGAAATCTGCCAGTATAGTGAGATTATATAAAATTTGAGAGAAAATTGTAAGGAGCTTCTGTTTTGTTTATAGAGGATCCAACAACACTACAACAAAATAATAAGGGATTATCATAATACATAGACATAAGTCTCAATTTTTGCAAATAAATAAATAAATAAATAAAATCAAGATGACTGTGTGATTTAATTGGCTATTTAGCTGGGTATTTCTCTGCATACATTTTGTTCATTGTATGGGGTTGGTTAAAAAGGATCTTTGAACAGGCAGGGAGAGGCTGATGGCTAGTCACACTCTTAATGTGGTTAATGTTCCTTAAAGTCTTTAAATTAGGATGGCTTTATGTGTGTCATAATTCATCAGTAATACAATTTTAGTAGCAGATAGTATAAACTAAAAGCTGATACTCCTTTTATTACCAATATAACAGGAGGGGTGGTGACCCTTGACCCCTGCGGTCACCTCTGCAGTTTGGATGGCGTCCAAGTCACCGTACCCACACCACTCACACAGGGTAAGACCTCCACTGTACAAACTTTGAAAGCTGCTGCCACCTGCTGTTGAATTTCATCACGGTTATGAGTGTATGTTGTTGCATGATTTCATAAGCTCTGTGTTTGTGTGTGGTCAGTTTGTGGTTTGGTTAACCTGCATTCCTTTTGATGAGTCATATGAGCACATTTAATGTTGAGCTGACACTGTGCGTAGCAGAATGCGCGCACCCACGCGCACATTAATGTATAGGCACGTGTATGTGTGTGTGACTGTGAGAAGTAACACATCTTTGTGTAAGTGTTTTGAATAATGTGCTGCATGTGTGTGCACTTCTGGTTCTGCTTTGGTTTAATTTGTCATGGTTTGGAACTGATAGCTGCTCCAATGAGTCACAGCTTCCAGAAATTGCAGAGGATACGCTGCGCTGCAAATTTAGTTAAACTGCAGAAAACACACACACACACAAACCCACGCTCAAAGATACACACACACACAGAGTAGCCTCACAAATTGTCTTTATTCTTATCTTTCTCTCCGCCTCTGCCCACGTGCCTGTGTCTGCATGCATCCTGATCTATTTACCTTTTGTCCATCTGTCCTCTCTCTTCTTTTCTCTCCTCCCTCTTTCCTTGGCTTACAGCAGTTTTCCTTATTCAAAGTTTTTTTTTATTCACTTTCCACTCTGTATTTCTTTTTCTTTTTTTCATGTTTTCATTCTTATTTCATAGAGTACGCAGGACCGTGCCTTTCCCTTCTCTGTGCATCCAACCTGGCTGTTTTCAGTTAAATATTGACAAGCTTATTTACCTTCCTGCTGTGCCTTTACTGATTCAAATATTGACATCACACAAGGCCAGGGGATTGTGAAGTAGCAAGGGTTAGGGAAAAGGAATAAAAGGATTTTTTTTTTTTATAAAAGGCAAAAGAGCATGGTTTGGTTAAGAGATATATAGAGAGAGGAATATGATCTGGGTTGAGTTAGTGTAACCACACACACAAACACACTGCCTGGCAGTCTGGAGATGATTAGCTATGTTTAGGAATTGATCTCTTCTGTATTTGGAGCTTGACCTGGAATCACATCAGTTTCACTCCGAGCAATGAGACGTCATAATTATATGTTCATACAGTATAATAACAGGAGTGATGACAATGAAAATCTTTACATGCCAATTACATATCTGAAAAACAAAAAGTAAAACTTCTATCGGCCTTGTTAATTCATCTTTATAGACTATTTACTGGATAACATCTAGCATATATGGGACTATCAGTAAGTTTTACATGCTGTGTCTTCCAGGTTGGTAGTTTGTACATAACTTAACCTCCCAGCAGTCACACTGGTATGAAGTGAATGCAAATCCGTTTAACGAAACCTTGCTCTAATAGCCGCTCTCCTTTCTCTTTCTCTACGCACATAAAGCTTGCACACTGTCAGTGGGTTCCCCACTTTTCGAAGGTTTTTCAGCCAGGCGCCATAGTTCATCGGGGCTGGAGTTACACTGGTCCAAGGTATTTGAAAGAGAAGAAGGAAAGTAGGTAGGCAGACAAAGAAAAGCTCACGGGGCGTCCACCAAATACCTCCCTATCTAATAGTCTTTAAATCTGCCAACTACACACAGAGGGGTAACGGCGTGTTTTGTTGTGACTACACGCGCGCTTTTTTTAATTGGCTAAAGTTGTGTTGCTATTGTCTTACATATCATATCGAGGTCTTACACTTTAATTGCGGTATTGGGTTTCAAGACTATCTTGTACGGTTTTCTGTCGTAATTGCCGAGGCTCCGACCCCCCTTTTATACCAAAAAGTGGTACAGTCCGGGGCTCCGGCTCATGGACGGTGAATGTGTGAACTTTAATTCCAAACGGAGTCCGGACGGCGGAGGAGACGTCACAGACAGTAACACAGACACCGGCAACACTGTAGCTCTTCATTTTTTTTAATTTTTGTTCTCTCTCTCAGTTATTTCGAGGGCTTGTCAGAATAGTTCACAAGGCGCTGAAAGGCAGAAAATTGATGCTCTTTTGGCGATAAGCGTCTGCTGAATGGAAATCAAGAGGTTTGTGACGAATTTTCATCTCCTCAAACAAAAGTCAATAAAGTAGCATTGCATTTGCTCTGTATCTGCTTCGTGCTAAGTTATAGCTTGTGCTACAACAGCTTTAAAAACAAATAGCGTGCTGTGCTTATTTTCCACGTTAAGCATGTTTCTCTCACATTAGCATTAGTATATTTAATGCTCGTTTATATTCAAATAAGGCTGCACTTTTCACTTGTTGTGCGACTTCATTACTCCACCATTTTCCTGGAGCCATCATCAATCCCTTCTCTTGCTTATTGACTTGTGACACTTGAATAAGAAGTGTCAGCATCCTCTACAAGCCAGAATAGACCTAAGGCCTGATGTTATTGACTTTCTTCTCATAAACCCCACTGACTGCAATGGAGCAATGTATATTAAGTCCCATCTGTCCCTATAGAGCAGTGGAAATTTGATACCATTGATGTCGAATGATTGAAATTAGTGCTTTCTTTGAGCTGCTTATTTTTTTCCAGTTATTATTATAAAAAATGTCCTTGGTAGAAGTGGTAGAAAACTGTAAAACATAATTGATCAGCAGCAGGAGCATTATCAATCAGTGAATCAGTGCAGCGACTCAATACAATCCAACCTTCCCTAGGCGGTGAAATGTATTATTTTTTGCCAAACAAATCACAGACTGGTAGTTATTGTGTACAGCCAGTACCTTTTTGTTTGAAATAACTTTGGTTTGCATGCCTTGGGGCCATATAAACTGGCAAACTCGCAGTCTGATGTTACAAAGGAAACTATGGCCTGTGGCCACGAAAATGGGCTTAGGATACCTGACACCTGAAAGCAAAACCTGATTCATTTTTCTGGGTGTTTTGTGTTCATGTGCTGCTTTCTTTTCTCCTACTTTTGTGCAATTCTCCCTACTTATATTGTAAAGATAAAGGCTTCAATCCGTGTTTATCCATAGATAAGAATTTGTAGATAGTCAGACAATCTATTGTTGTCCAGTCCTGTGACCTTTGTTTGAAAAAGGTAGGATTGGTCAATGAATTGATGCTATGCAGTTAAGATTAGAGAGACAACAGGGAGATGATGGCTACTGGGCTGATAACAAGACGGAGTGTGTGTGTGCGCGTGTGTGTGTGTGGGAGAGGGAGAGTAATGAGTGAATGAACAAGTGTGAATGCTTGAGCTAATCTGCACCAACTCCCCTGAGAAAGACTTGTCTGTTTTTTTTTTTTTGTTTTTTTTTTTTTATTTATCTTTTTATGTGATGTTTCTTCTGGACCTGTGCTCCCCAGAGAGGGTTAATTTGTGGTTTTGAGGCCAATTTACACTTCTACTGCGACCGAAGTGTGCAAGCATCCTTTCATGACTGAATAAATCCAGCTTTGGTTCAGTAATCATGCAGACTGTCAGGATTGATAGAATATACAACATTACCTACAATTAGATTGCATAAATGGGGGTATCACTTTGCTGCCTGCACTTTGAAATTCTCAACTGGGATCACTTTGGATGTCAAACCGGACCAATTAAAACGTCCTAACCCTTAATTGGTTTATTTTTCGTTCTAACCTTCTGGTCTCAAATTGGCTGTTCATCTACTTATGTAACCAAACAGAGAAACAGCTTTGAGTTTCCTCTCCCATAACATTGTGGCGAGAGTGAAACTTGGTTCATTTCAGATTCACAGAGAAACAAAAATTGACTCCAGACGTGATACAACTCTTACATCTGTGTCCTCAAAGAACCTGAGGTTTGACTTTGTAGATTGCAAACTTTCAATTAGTCTATAAATGTATATACAGACTAATTTAAAGTTTTATTGAACATGGTCTTTGCATGTGTTTTTGGGGGTGGGTGCATGCTCCCATATGGAAGGCACACTCAATTTCCTAGTAAAAAGGTAAACACTTCAACATCTGTTTTTCTTTGTGAATTTGTGCGATTCTGTTTAGTGGGGTGAAAGCATGCTCAAAAAGTTATTTAGCACTAACATTTACTCTGAATCAAAGCAGTTACAATTAAAGGTTTGAGATGGGATGCTCTGTGCTTGCTTGCAAATGCCTCACAATTCTTTTTGAAGAAAGGATCACAAAAGGTGTTTGCTTCTGAAAAAGAATGAAAACTGTTTCAAATGTCAGGTGTTGACATTTTTGCAGTTTTTTTTTTTTATGCATCTGTATTTGTGTTTTTCTCTCAGCCACATAGTCGCACATATTGCTAATTAGTATTAATGGCGAGGAAGGGTAGAAGAAAGGATTAACATAGTAGCAAGTAGCAACATGTGTTTGTGTAAGGAGATGAGAATAAAAAGCTAGAGAGCTGTGAACAAATCATGGTGTTCCACTTTACCCTGAACTTTAAAGTTGCACATGGTGAGACTATAGAGGCTAGGAAATTAGATTTTTACAGGAGTTGGTGTTGTGTGTGTTTGTCCTCCTTTGTGCGTGTGTGTGCACGCATGCGTTTGTGTTTGCTGTTGTGCGAAATACTGAGAGCTACTGGAAGTCATTAGGCAGACATCGTTACAAGGCATGTTCCCACGCATGCAGATACTTAGAGCATTTTGAAAACATACACTCACATTGCTCCTGTCTGGCAATGAGAAACACATTATGAAATTGCTCTCAGTAGCTGACAAGGCTGGGTTTTGTTTTTTGTTTTTTTTCCTGTGTGTTTTCGTCTGCTTTTTCTCCTTTCCACACCTTTCTAGCTCTCTGTCATGAAGCCACTTCTTTGCAGTTTGTGTCCAAACTGGCAAGATCATGTTTACATAAAGTATATTTGAGAAGTTTATACTTCAGCTGTATAGACTATGCATTCATTCTTATGCATTGTGCGCAGTGTGCAGTGTTAACTCCACCTTGCCACGATAGCCAGGTCTCCCCCTGTGCTGAGACACCCCAACTTTTAGAAACTCTATAGGCACATTAAGGCAACGTCGTGAGAGGTATGGCGTCTTTTAGCAGAGCTACAATATCATGTTAGGCTCTAAACACAGCTTCTCAGTCGCTGTGTCCATGAAACTGTACGTCCAGTGTAGAATAAGAAAGAAAAGAGTACATTAAAGATGAAAATGAGTAAAGGGAAACAAAAGAAAAAATGGTCTCCACATTTTTCCATTCAGTCTTTTTTCATCCCCCTCTTGCTCCAGAGGTTGTGTTGAACTCAGGTCCAAGGAATCTGATGTATCTGTAATGGAGCCAATAAGGAGGTGCCTTTCTTTAGTCATTTTAAACACATGCTAATGATTGTGGGGGTTTGCTGTAACGCTTAGCTGAGGAGATGGAGAACAAAGAGAGCAAAATACTACATGAGTGTGAGAAAACAGTCAAATATGATGAACTCATTGTTTTCCTTTCATCCTTGAGTGTTTTTGTCAATCCTCTTTTGTTGTCTACTCATCAAATTATGCACTGGCATAGTCCTTTCATTTCTTTTGCTTTCTCTCCACTTTTTGTGTGTGTCAGCTCTGCGTCCGTCTCTCTCCCTTCACTTCTGAAGTATTTGGACAGCTGTGGCTGGCCATGTGTATTACAGAGGTTGTGACCCTGACGTCTTGTTTAATACCTGGCCCTCTCAGCCTAATTGATGGCCAGAGTAAATACTGTGGTCTGGCGAAGTCAACTGTGTGCGAGCAAGTGCAAGTGTCTGTCTGGCTGTGAATAAATATTACAGCCTTCGACTGATTTTAAAACTGTGTTTATGACTGTATATCTTCATATGTGTCTTCTTGGTATGTGTATAACCAAGGTGTAGATTAATGTGATGGACTTATTTGTGTTGACTTTTTTCAACTGTATCTCGCCTTCCGTGTCTGTGTTTTTTGTCTTTCTTCTCGCTTCAGGTTATTCCCTGTGTCTGGGTAAATCCACCTTTTTCCGGTTCAACCATCCTGAGGAGGCAAGCAGAATGAAAAGCATGCTTCCACAAAAAAGCCCTGTGTCTGCTTTAGCCTACAACACAGGTAGATAGACATAGGGCCTGGTAAAACCCTTCACTGATCCCTGAATTGTATTTAATCCTGCCCTTCTTTCTTTGTTCTTCCTCTCTGCCTTTGTTCTACCACATCGTTTTGTTTTTTTTAACACCTCCTCCTCTTCACCCATAGTCCTCCATCAGCTTCTCTTCTTATGCGACATCTGACCCCCACAGAAATCTTTAAGGTGCAGGTGGATATTATCCAAGCAGGTGTGTGAGACTGTGATGATACTCCTGAGTGGGTCCATTCACAGATGCTAAAACTTAAAGTATGATGGAATGTTTCTTCATCTGGTTGCCCTCTGTTTCCATGGGGATTCAGCTGGACTCTGTTGTCTCCATTGTGATTGATCTGACTGTGTGCAAGATGTGTCAGTGTGTGGGAGCATGCGTGCATGCATGCCATAAGGAGAATCCCTGCTTTTTAAACTCCTAGACATGAGGAATGCAGGTTTGTCTCCCTCAGCCTGTCTGATGCTTTCATAGAAATGACTTTCATCTCTCCTATACACAGAGTCACACAAACACACACACACTCATTTCTGCCTTAATAGCACGAGCTACAGCCTTTCCTACTGCCCTTTAAGATTGCCAAGACTCACACGCACTCACATGTTAACCAAAGCGAAGACCCTCAAAACGAAGCAAGAGTGGACAAGTGTTGCAGAAAATGGTCTTGAGTTTATGCACACCAGGCCTCCAGTATAAATCTGCCCATGTATGGACACAAACACCCTCTGTGTCTGCGTGTCTGCGTGTCTGCGTGTCTGCGTGTGCGCGTGTCTGCGTGTGCGTGCGTGTGTGTGTTGGTCTTATGATGTTCATTTTCTGCCCCATTTCTCCCAACCAAGCTTATATTTAGCCATGACGTGCACCTCTAAGTACTTTAATTTCCTGTATTGTAACTTAGCTAAGCATCAGTTGTTGAATATTCACTTTTGTGCTTAAATTCTTTAACACATATGTACACACTTGGACATGTGCAGCATACACATTTATGTGTTTCTGTCAGGCGGAGCCACAGCTTTTGTGTGTGGGCGTGTATTGCAGTCAAACACTGGGTGGTCTAAGCTTGAACATTGTAATGGCTCCTTTTCCACATTAGGTCACAGATGATAAAAAAATAACCAAGCAGGTTTCTCATGTCTTTCTTCCTTTCCTCAAGTGCTTTTAGCTACATTTTTGGTGACTGGTTATTTAGGGATTAGGCTTTGGGAAGCAAAATTTTACCAGAGCCATCAATCAAACAAACTTCTGTTGATCTTAGCTGTATTTTAACAAGTTGGTTGATATTTCCTCATTGAAATTAGCAAGGGGAAAGTAAAAACTGACTGAGTTGAGGTTTGGAAAAAGACCCCCTCTCTGCTGAGACAGCTTCAAATAAAAGGCTTTGGCAAGGGTGGGGGGCCTCTTGAAGGTATTCCAGAAGATTTGTGGTCTTTTTCATTTCTCAAACCCTGTACTAAAGAAAAGAACTAGAGCTAGAGTTGGACTGTTTGTCTTGGAACAAGATAGATGATTTTGTGCATGCGTGTATTTGCCTACCACATGTGTGTGTTAAGTCCTATTCTTAGGACTTGGTGCAGTTGGGAATTGTTTAGGTTGGTTTTATTGGGCCAAAGACCACAGCTATGAATAGATGCAACTTCAGGTACTTACTTTCTCTGTTCTTTCTACTACAGTTTATTTTTCTTTGCTCCTCCCATTTTCCTTGTCAATGTAAGTCCATTTCTTTTTACAAGTGTATAGTTTATTCATGTCATTCTATTCATTGTTTTTTATATATATATATATATATATATATATATATATGTATATGTATAAGCATACTATCTTATCAGTTTATCAGTTTATTTTCCTTTCCCTCTCTAGACTACCTGAAGTTTAGCAGCGACTATAGCTATGCAGTGGCTGGTGGCACCAGCAGTGCTCGTGGCATGCGATCAGCCTCCGAACTCCGGGACTTGATGGACACCCTGCAGCGCAAGAAAATTGCCTTGGAGAACAGCCTGAGAGCCAATGGGAATGCTAACCCCTCTTACTTCAGTGTGACACAGGTCAGCCATCTTTTAGCTCTACAACAGGGTCAATAATCCTGCTTTTACAAGAGTGGGTGCAGTTAACTTTGACGTTTGTCTCGGGTTAAATGGGGCCAATTGAACTCTGCCAAAGTGTTGTTTAGCTGGCAATGAACATTACTGCACATTCTACTTTTGTCCAGTAAAAGCCATTTTATGTGCATTTTGTTGTTGTGATTAGACAGTGTTTTAATTTTTTTTTTTTTTTTTTTTTTTTTTTTTTTCTTCCTCTTTTCTATCTCGCAGTCTCCACCCACAACACCGATCACAAGTCCTGCCATGTCCACATCAGCTTATCAGGAACAGGCAAGAAGATTGTATGGCTCAGACCGTCCACCTATGTCTTTGAAATCTGCCCCCCCTCTTTCTCCTGGACGTAGATCTGACCCACTGACCCGCACATCATTCAGCCGCAACCAGGAAAACCTCAGCATTGGCGATAGCCAGCGATTGCACCACCAGAGCTCCTCTCCTCTACTTTCCACTTGGAATGGTGGAGGCTCCTCATCTTCTGTTGCCTGTAGTGAGAGCTCCCTCCTCTCTCTTCCTCCCTCCTCATCCCGCGTGCCATCAACAGGAGGAGCTGTCAGCATGCCATCAAGCCCCCGTCTAGGACGCCGTAACTGTGGCAACCAAGACCCATCGGCCAGCAGTCGAACCAGGAAATACTCGGCAGGCTCACTGAGTGGCATGATGGCAGGAGGGCACAGCCGTTCCCTGCCACGCCTCTGCCCCTCCCCATCTCCTCATGACAACAACAACAGAGTGCTAACCTTGTCAACACTTCCCCCACGGCGATCTGATATTACAGGGGGTTACAAACTTAGCAGCCTGAATGCCAGCTCTGATATAAACCACAACCCTAGTATCTCTGCCCAGCAGATGTCCAACGGGAGTCAAGGCTCAACCAAAACTCATGGAGAAGGCATTGTGTCTATCTCGCTTTCCTCTACTAAGAACTTGTCCTCTTCTACTTCCCCAATTTCCTCCACAGCAGCTCCACCTGATGTGACCATCCCATCCAGAGCAGGGGGCTCCTCTTCCCCCCGTGTGGCCAAAAAACTCAGCCTGACTTCTTCTAGCTCAGTGAGCTCCATCAGCTCTATGAGTTCCAGCCATGCGGACCCAGAACGGCTCACCAGCAATGGAGTCTCACAGAGAATGGAGCTGCCTATAGGGGACAAAGAGAGACGAGGGCTAGATCAAGAAGTCATCGGCACTTCTGGATTTAGTCTTGGTGAGAGGAGATCGTCCTTTGGGAAGGCAGGGCTGGAGCCTGGAATGGGGTTGGGGGAGAGGAAGTCGTCGTTTGGAAAGGCAGGTGTGACTCCACCAGGTCCGTTCAGGGAAAGAAGGGGTAGTATCAGCTCACTGAGCGGAAAGGAGGAGCTGACAGACTACCACCAGCGTCAAAAAGAGGAGAGACTACGCGAGCAGGAGGTGGAGAGACTGGTGAGTTTGAGTGCATTTTTGGCAATGTTATATTGTCTCCATTTGTAATAAGATATTTTCCTCATGCTCTCCAAGATCTGCCAATTCACATCATTGAGAATTCATTCTGGTCAGCATCTAAATATCTAACAAACTGCATTCATTGCTGTGTAAAACTTAAATTATTTATGAACACGGGCAGACTAACATTTATTGTCATTAAGATTATTGAAAGAAGATCTGTTATGATTTGCAGTGGAAGATTGTGTGATTGTGTACAAATGCTGTCACACACTAATACTCATGGAATGAGTTTAGGAATGCCTCCCTGAATCACTAACCTCCTACTCTCGCAGGGAGCTCAACACACACACACACACACACACACACACACACACACCCCCACGCCAAAGTGAGGTTTACCACTCACACAGATGGCAGTTAACCGAGACTAACAGAACTATTCTTGACTCTGTGCTTGGATTGTATTTGTACTTTTGTGTATGTGCAGCGTGTGTTTATGTCAAATCATCTGGAGAACCGCCCAGCGCGGTTCGGCCCACTGAGGATCCACAAAACACATCAATCATATTTTGGTCAGAGAAACTAAAGATTAGAGAGCAGAGTTCCAGTGTAGCAGGTGGATAAACATACGGATGCTCAACATATAATGACAAGTGAACTCAAAAAGTGAACTCTATTTTATTTGCTCCTCTATTTCACACAGTCATAATCTGCTAAGTTGACTGGAACCTCTTTAGCTATGAGAAATTGGTTTCTGGATCCTGTACAAGCCAAACTATGTTTCACAAGCTTCTCAGTGGCCTTTGGCAAACTTCAGAATTTGCACTTTGCACAATATTGAGACAGAATATTTATTTAGACCCCTACAGCACTCCTTTTTATTTGGTTTGATGTACAACCAACTATTTTCAGTCTGGACCCCTATGGGAAAGATATCAAACTCCTGTCAGACACATTAATTTATGCATTTTCTATTATTAAATGTCCAAATGAGTATTGGTTAATATTTTTTGAGTATAAAATGATGTGTAGATCAAATATGGCTGGGTGTTGTAAACAAGCTACCACTGAGTCCAATCCTGAATCTTAAGAGAGTGTTTCTCATTGTCTTAAGTTTGCCTGACCTCTAGTGGTAAAGCAGGAAAACTACAGAGACACAGCAATGGTAACTGGTTGAAGTACCAATTGTGCTATTCAAGTAGCCTATATCTGTATTTTGTGAGACTGGATTGTGTGTCAATAAATTGTAGCAGCATTTTAAATTATACAAAGTTTTCCAAAGGATTGGGTGAAAGGATTTTAATGTGTTGCAATAACGCCTTTGTTGAAACAGGAAAGCTAATTACTGTAGAAGAATTTCGCACTCAAATTTTACTTTGTTCAGATTTCTTCTAACAGTACAATTCCCTGGGAAGTGTCTTGTTTCTTTAGTGGTTGTACACACACATTCCTGTGTTTGGAGTCACAGCTTGTTCTCATGTATACATCCAATCATAGTTGACAGCTGTCCACCTTCTCATTAGCTTGCTTGCTCTCTCTCTCTCTCTCTCTCTCTCTCTCTCTCTCTCTCTCTCTCTCTCTCTCTCTCTCTCTCTCTCTCTCTCTCTCTCTCTCATCTCCTCTCTCTCTCTCTCTCTCTCTCTCTCTCTCTCTCTCTCTCCTCTCTCTCTCTCTCTCTCTCTCTCTCTCTCTCTCTCTCTCTCTCTCTCACACTCTCTCCCCTATCCCATGCTCATCTTTTTTCTGGCCTCCTCCTTTCCCTCTCCAATTTTACTCACACAGGCAGTCTATGTGGCTTACATACTTATACCTGTAGCTCCCTATATAACTATGATCAGGAATTCCTAGGGAGAATATGCAAAAGATCTAGATGTTGACATCGAAAATTCTTATGATACTGAGTATATTTTGGACCAAAGAAGAACTTTTAAACAAGTGGGACTGATTTCTGCAATGCTTCCTCAGGTAAACCGAATTTTGGAAACTTTATTTTATGGTGGAAATCAATAATTTAACAGAGCTGTTCTGACTCTCTGCCGAAAGTGTGACATACAACAGAATTTGTGTGTTAATTTTAGAATTAACATAAAGAAACGGTTGGAATTGGTATGAATGCATTAACTCATGCTTGTGTTTGTGTGATTCTCCCACAGGAGCGCCAGCGGCTCGAGACCATACTCTCTCTATGCTCTGAGCTGGGCCAGGTGGACAGGGATGAGGGTGCCACAGCTACTACAAGTACCACTTCAGCTGTGGCAGACCTCCAAAAGATCAACCAGGAGCTGGAGAAGCTCCAACTGAACGATGATGACGATGACACGCCATCTGTCTTTTCAGACTTCTCAGCTGTTATTGAAACAACAGGGAATGGACAAATAATGGCCCCTGCATCGCAGAATGGTTACTACGACGATGAGCCACTGTTACGCCAAAGGCGCAGAAGCGGTCACTGTGACAACAGGGCGGCATCTCCCACCATCAGTCTGCGAAGCTTTGCCCCCTCACCTTCTCCACGTATGCACAGGACCAATGAGGTATAAAAATAGCATATCTGCTGGGATGCTTCATAGAGCATAGTAGCATAGAAGGCAATGACAATTGAATTGGGAGAATCATACCTGAATTCACAAACCAAACACCGGTATGTTATGTCTGAGTTACTTGATCACATTTAAATTTACACAGGTGCATAAAAACATACCAGTCAACTTATCACCTGCCATTAATGATAATCTCTGCTACATCGGTTCAAGTGGGCTACAAGCTTGCAAGAAGAGCGCCCTTGACTTTGGTCAGCCTCTTAAAAAATTAATCAGGATTAATTGTGATTAATTTTCTTTAAAAAAAACATGAGTGACAAGGATCACTCCTCTTAATACCTGGAAAGTCTCAACATACACATCTGTCATCTACACACAGCTGTGGATATTTCCAGCCCATTTATTAGATTAGACCAGGCTAAGAGTTTCCATCTAAAATTGACAGCTAATTGGGGCACGTGTGTGTGCTTGCTCATTTGTGTCGATGGGGGTTAGTCCACTGTTGTCCACTCATATTTGTTTTACTGTAAAATTTTCTTTGCCCAGTAAAAGTTATGCTTCACCAAAACAGCAATTAAGAACAATTAAATTAATTATTTTATTATATTATTACTTGTATTATTTTATGATATTGCTATTGTTTTGTTTTTTGTTACCATGTCCACCAGCAGAGGGCTATCATAATTTATAACAATTATGAACACTGATGCACACCTGCAGCATTCTACATGATTTAATGATTTGTCAGTGATTAATACCACAACAAATTACCATGAATCTCCAATATTGGTTTGAATAAAGTGGGCTCTGTTTGTCTCTTGTATTAACAATTACTAATCTGTGACTCTGTCAATGATGCCAGGCTATAAATGATGGCGCTCGCCGCTGTCGACAGGACACAAGGCCCTCAGAGGAGGAGGTGAGGCAAGTGGAGGAAGAGAGGATCCAGGTGCTGAACAACATAGAAGAGTTGGAAAGAAAGATCAAAGAACTGGACAATCAAATTGAGGAATCTGCCCGAGAGGTATAGAGAGAGAACAGACTGATATTTTATGTTAAAAATTTACATTATTATAGGTTTTGGTAGAAGTACAGATGATCCAGGACTTAAAGTTCTGTCAATTCTGTTGATATAAATGAAATCTAGAGAATCAAAACATATGGCTAACTAATTGGTCTGTGTTTATTATAGGTGGAGGTTGAACAAGCTTTGGTGGAGGCTGAGCAGGAGTCAGAGGAAGCTGCTCTGCAGCATGAGAAAGAGGCTCTGGAAGCACTTCACAACAAGATGGCTGACCTAGAAACCAAGTCCCAGCAGGAAAAAGAAAAGGTAATTTAATAGACTCCATTCTAAAACAATAAAAGTGAGCAGCATGCCTCTGAGGTACTCACACTAAATATGGGTTTTAACCAGCAGCACACATTTCCCTTTCCAAAGTGCATGTGTGTTGGTGATATTGAGAGCACATAGGCTACTCAAAGACAGTCATACATTGAGGGGTCATAGGACTTACTCATAGGTGTTAATCCTTCTCACACTGTCTCACGTCCAAATATATATACACTAATACTGCCCAGGGTATACTGGTCAGCAAGTGATCCCATCTTACACATACTGCTTTAGGGGGGAAGTGCACATGTGGCTGTGGCTGAATTTACTGTGACTAAAGAAAGTATATAGAACCACTCACTTTTTGCACACTTGATTGTGTTGTAAATTATTAAAATGGCCATTTCTGCCCATTCAAACAACCGTTTATTACTACATTCAGAGTTGTTCTGGCTGACATGTGGCCAGATCCTACACCAAATGTGTCCTGAGCCAAATTTAAGGACTGCTGATTGAATTAAATTCTTCTGCCACTGTCTAAGTACTCCCAGCACAGGTTCACAAGGTTGATTTGTAAAACAACAATATATACATGTGCATATCTGTGTATGAATCAGGTAAGTGAAGTCTAATGACAAGTGGTGATTGGAGATGCAATCTGATCCCAACCATGTTGTTAAATCCAACTACTTTCTGTAGGCATCTATCATACGTGTATAAAAGCTTAGACCAGGGCTCTGACATTAAACCATTTCTGAAGTTTTGGGTGTTCATTGGAACTCAGTTACTCAACAGTTATGGAAAGTTGTTATGGAAAGTCTGCTGTTTGTCAGGGAGGCAACCAATAACCCAACCAGCCAGTTTAACAGAACTTGAAATGGGAGTGCCATTTTTATCATGTTTTATCATATCATTTTATCATAGAGACTGAAAGGAAGCCACTCTCAGGGAATGGCAAATTCTGAAGATGTATGTGTGTGTTTATGTGCATATGCTTGGGTTTGGCACCGTGACATTCTCCTCTCCCTTCTGTTGGAGTCCTCCTGTGAATTCCCACGCACCCCGCAGGCAGTGGATACTATCGTGACAGGGTTTCATCACAGATACAGTGTGATGGACAGTGAAAGAACAAAACAATTAGATAGATGTTGGTGTTAGTAAGTGAAGTTGAGTTGTTTGTCCAGATTTTTGGTGCCTGTGTATGTCTGTATATGTATGGTATCTTTAGAGAAAACCATTCATGTGTTAATTAATCCTCTGCTGAGACATCCCATGCAATTGCGCTTCTCCTGTACTCATCAGTCCTCACCTCAGTCATTTCCATTTAATTAAAGAGAAAAAACTGGCAAGAATTCATAATATCCATACCTTTTGCCTTAATTCCTAATGTTCTTTAACATCCCTTTGGTAGATATTTTTTTTTCCCAGCTTTCCCTCCCTCCCCTCCCTCTTGACTGATGTTGCTGACCTGGTCACCATAGTAATTAACGTTGGCTCCCTAGTCCAACTAACGCCGCCATCCTCTCTCTGTCCTGCGTGTGTGTGTACGTGACGTTCTTTTTATTTGTACACATAAACAAATGTGTACATGGTATATGTGTCCCTGTGCGGGCATGTGTGCATTTTATGTGTGCGTATGCCAGGCGTGTGAGTTGCTGCAGGCAGAAAGGGGCAGAGTAGAGAGGTTGGCTCAGATTGTGTGTGAGCAGCGCTCCCAGCTGGACAGCTGCCCTGAGGCCACCAAGGACCCCCTGCAGGAGCAACTAGCCAGGGTCAGTACACACTCACACCTCACGCACACACATGGAGGAAGCAAAAGCATACGAGCAGCTCGAGTAGTAGATAGTAGAAAATCTGAATTAAAGAACATATTTCTGCACAAATGTGAACATATTTATACAAACTGAACCATATGAATGAAACAACAGATGTTTGCATGAACAGCGTTAGTCTTTTAGAAAAAGACCAAGTGCTTGCCTTCTTGAACCTCTTGAACATGTGAACTTCCACACATTTTCTTTCCTGCACTAACTTGCATTCCACCTGGGATGTTAACGTGGTCCACGTTTCCCTCTCAATGTCTATTGCTTTAGGTGTCTGTCAAAACAGCTCTTTATTTAATTTAAAATCTTGGGTCTGTAAGACTATAAATTACTTCAATGGAAAGCCAATCTGACAGTAAAATGCAGACATAAGCTGTTGTTTCAGAAGTTTTCTGGGTGTACCAGTAGCTCTTCTAGTTAAGCAGTTCCATGCCTTAAGGTTGAGTTCTTGTTGTGGTGACCTAGGATCTAATCTACCCTGGGCTGTATGCCGCATGTCATCTCCTGTCTGTGTCCCCTGCTTTACCTGTGTCTCCAATTTTACTATCCCAACAAAGGCAAAAACGTATTTCTTACTCTTTCACTTATCTGTATTTTGGGGAAATGCTAGTTGCATGTTGAACACACTGTTTCATGCCATGATTGTCAAGATGAAACCTCACAGATCTGTGAATCAGGTTTGCGCTTTGTGTGTTGGTGTACTTGGAGATGCGAAGATGCTTGTTTGTATGCAGACTTGTTTTTTTTCTCCTGTCCCTGAGCAGTTGAAAAGCAAAATGGAAAAATTGTCATTCCAGCCTTTTCAGGTGACACTGAGCAAATAAAAAAGGGGTTCAGTATTTATCTTGAAATTGTTTATTGCCACTTGCATGCACATTGTCCTTCAGAAGTGTGTGCCGGATGATTTTTTTTTTTTTTTTTTTTCTGTGTACAAGTATATTTTTATTTTCTCGGTCTGTGTCAGGACTGTGAGGTGCTTGAAGCAGAGACAAAGCGTTTTGAGGACCTGGAATTTCAGCAGCTGGAGAGAGAGAGCCGGCAGGATGAGGAGAAGGAGACCCATACTCAGCAGCTTCTGCGGGAGATTGCAGATTACCAGCGCAGCACAGTCACTCGCAAGGTAACCACTGCCTGTTTTTCATATATCAAATGCTGTAAAAAAAAAAAGAAAAAGGAAAATTTTTTGGGGAAAATAACTAATTATATTTGAAGTACTTATTAAGTTGAATTGTTACCTAAAAATTTGAAAATAAATAAGAAGAATAGACTAGAATAGACATGGTACCATTAAAAAGCTTAATAGAATCAACACTAAATTAAGTCTTGGTCAAATCCCAGACATATGCACAAAGGATAAATAAAGCATGTAAAATATAAATAGGTTACGTAAATCATATGGAATGATGAATGAAAATGGCATAAGCTTATTTTCCTTTTCTTTCAGGAACGATTGTTGACTCTGAAGAAGCAGGCAGCACAGATTACCCAGCAGGCTGAGCGAGAGAAGGAAAGCTTCTTGAAAGAGAGACGCAACCTTGAGTCAATGCTGCAAAGGGTATGAGGAGATCAGTGCATACCAACTTTTTTCACCTCTCTGTCAATAAACACAAAAAACTATCAATATTTATTTATTTATTTATTATTTTTTAACATCTTATGCTCTCCGTTACTGTCTGTTAGGAGAGAGAAAACCTTTCCACACTGGAAGGAAAACATGCTGACCTCACTGGTGGCCGAGGTTTCACATTAAGAGAGGTAGGTTAAATTGGTGGCCGTTGGACAAGATGACTGATAAGTAGCTCTCTCTTTGCATCTGGTAAGATTCTTAAAGTCTGCAGGGTCCTCCATTATTTCAATTGACTAGGGTTTCCTTCTCTGCTTGCTTGGAAATTGACTTTTTTGGCTGATGTGCATCCATTAGCACTGATTGGCAAGAAGCCACCACTGCCTCAATTTTTCCCATTTCAATCAAGTTGCAAACTCCTCTTCCCTGTTTTCCTGTTTTTCTTGGGAATGCTAAGGTAGCTTTTTGTTATTCTACGAATTTATCCCTTTCTCTTTTCCTCTTTGTCCAGATTGTCTGTTTAAAGTCATCTGATCCTTTCTTCCAATTTCGGGTGAGCCATTTTCTGGCTTTGATCCCAATCTACTCACTCAAAGTTCGATTCTATACTTGTATTCATGTTACTTGTTGTTTAAATAACCTATTATGTGCATTTCACTGCCACTGAAATGGTTTGAAAAGTGTTCCAAGTTCAAATCATTATATTATTATTATTATTATTATTAATGATGATAATAATAATAATAATAATAATAATAATAATAATAATAATAATAATAATATAGATGAAAGTTCAACTGAAGACAAGTTTTATTAAGACCTGCATCAGATTACTCACCTTAATTAGTGACAGCTAATATGTTCAAGATATACAGGTCATGATATGCTGAGCACTGACTAAAATGGAAAAGCTGATAGCTGAATGCTTTCTGCACTGCTGTGCTGATGAGCCTCAGCATAGGAAATTGATGACCCTATCCAGAACTCAGAGTAAATCATCACTGCATCCAAATAAGAATCCCCATTTAGTCAATCACACTAATTCTTACTGGTTCATGCAGATTTATACAGCACTGTAGTGCTCAGGTCTCTTGAATTTTAACTGAAGCATCTTTTATATTTTGGTGCATTTTGTGTTAGTTGACACCTTTTCATTACAAATAGCTTAAATTATGCCTGATCCTGGTCCCTGTGGTTCAGGCCATCTCTATTCCATTCTGTTCCTCCTCTCCTCTTGGTTGTTTTCTTTGTCTCCTTTTTGTTTCTTGGGTTACAGCACTGTACCTGCTTGGTTGCTACAACACAGGAAGAGAAGCAGTTACAGATATTTAAGCTTTAAAATTTATGTAGCCATTTCTATGCACTATGTATTCTCATATATTAATAAAAATGTTTATTGTACTCCACTCATTCATTGTTTACAGTCTGTGTCTATGTAACATGTTTTTGCTCCATTTTTGCCTTGAAAGTGCTAAAATTGCCACCAAAGTCTGCATCATTCTAACAACTAATTTTACCATAACATATTAATATGGCTGACTCACTTCATGCTATGCCTCACCCCTTCTCTCTTCCCCATATCCCCATGATACCTTCCAGGGCTATGTCACAGTCAGTGAAATCAATGAGCTTTACTCACAGCTTAAGGGGGATCCTAAATCTGCCCCTGCCCCTGCTGTGGCCAATGCCTCCCCTGAGTCTGAGGCAAACGCCTCCCCTGAGGACAACAACCCCAAACCACCAGAGGATGAGGTGTGTGTTGTGGTGAAAAGGGCTGGTGTGTTTAGTTCAGCACACTCTGAGTGTAAATGTGCGTCATGACTTTCCCTCCCTTATTTGCACTCTTTCAGTTTTCTGACATGTTCCTTTCTTCTTTTCAAAGCTTTATTATTCTTCCTCATCTGCCGACTGTCACTCCTCTTCTTCCTCTTCTTCTTCCTCCCATCTAAATCCCTGTCCCATCCCTAAAACACCCTCTGTGCATTGGCCAGAGAATATGGTGTCGTATCGAGACCCCTCACCAGTCCCTGATTCTCCCCCTCCTCCCCTTCCTGTCAAAAAACACCATCACCGACACAGGCAGGTAAAGTGTATTATAAATATAAATGCATTTTAATTGTTCAGGTCAGTTGTAGTGCACAATTAGAAATGATAATGAATGCATTTATCGATACGGATAATCAATATAAATGTATAAAGATGTATATATTTTATTTTGACTGACATTACTTTGTTTTGTTCATTTTGTTCAACATACCACCAGATGTCACCAAAGAAATGTTACAGCCCAATCAGCACCTATTTAAAAAATGGGGCAGTGTTACATGGCCTCAATCAAATTTAGAGATCAGTGTCATCTAATTCCATCTCAGTTGAATGTTGATGATAAATAAACAGTAATAAATTAACTGTGTACATCTCTTCCCTTTTCTGTGTGTGTGTGTGTGTGTGTGTGTGTGTGTGTGTGTGTGTGTGTGTGTGTGTGTGTGTGTGTGTGTGTGTGTGTGTGTGTGTGTGTGTGTGTGTGTGTGTGTGTGTGTGTGTGTGTAATCTTAGCATTTCCGCTTACTGGAGGAGAGGAAAAGGTCTGAGAAAGACACGGGGTCCCATTTAAGTGACACCTTACCGAGAAAGAAAGTCACTCCCACCATGACACGCCAGTTCACATGTGCAACCCTCGGACGTAATTTCCCTACCAAGGTACAAATATTGATCATTTATGGATTAATGACACAAAGACGTAGAAACCATATGTTGTTGTTACTTTGATCTATTTGCAGTTAGTTTTCTTAAATCTGTTATATAACTATCATTTATTAAACATAATATGAAGTTACATGTCCTGTTCTAAACGGAAGTGAAAGCCATTTGTCTCCTCTTGGATCTTCACAGTCCCATCAGCCCCTGGTTCAGAGTGCAAGTTGTGGTAGTATTCTTCCAAGAATGCTGTCATTGTCCAACAAGGAAACAGAATCCCGACGTCTGCATAAAGGTGCAAACACACACACCAGAACACCCATTCCTCACACATCACTAACAGCCTTATGTAAAAAGCAAACATTGGGACAAAAATGGAGCATGTAGGCAGGAACAACACATACAACTTCACCTACATAGATTCTTTATCTTTCCCTTCCACTTCGTGCCTGTGTCTCACACAAACTAACACATATCTGGGTTGTAACACAAGAATATGCCTTATATGGTAACAGTATCCCCATTGGAGGTGTGGGTGTATACCGCTGTACCTCATTGTGTTTTTTTCATTTGTTTATCTGTTGGTAAAGATAGCAGAGGAATGTAGGAGGCAGAGGCATCATATGATGTAGAGTAGTGTCTATGTGTGAGACTGTTCAGTGAAGGACTAAAGAACATTTTATCAATGTGCTGGTTTGAGTATGAGCACATATTAGCTGATATAAGTGTTTTATTTGAATTAGCAATATACTGTAACGTTGAGAAAACTCTTGGAAGTTGATATAAACCCACATCCTGCCGTTTCACATCATAAAAAAAACAACTTGCTGTTCACTTGTATTATAGTACTATACCTTTGGCCTCTGTGCTCATATGTGCTTCTGAACCCAGATTTTGCTGAAAGATGAAGGATGATCTATTACCTGAAGGAAATTGGGTGAGGTTTGACCTGATCCAGAAAAAAATTGTTAGTGGCTTTAAAATATATTTGTTTTAAGGATACTGTGTGCCATGCGTTGCTATCGTGCTGCTTTGTTTTCCCCCTGGTGTATTTGGTCCCTCAGTCCCTTTGGTCCCTTTGGTCCCTTGATCTTGCTCATCAGATGGGTGGGTCTGCTGCTTGGAGCAGATGGTATCAGGCTTTTTGTGTGTTTCTTCCTGTACCCAGACATTGAGTTAGTATTTTCTCTGAGTGTCTGGGCTGGAATTGTATCAACATTTATCCTTGTAATTTTGAAGATGTCTAATTTTCTTCCTGGACATATTTGGTCTGACTAAACTACTTTTAAGAGCCCTCTCACTACACGTACTAAGCTCTGTTGTTTGGACACAATAGAGTAGTTGCACCGCCAAGGTGTGGATATTTTTCACTGAGCTCGTATGAGTGTGGTTCACAGTGGCGGGGCATCGTGATCCAACATTGAAGCTGTCTGAGCAAACTGTTGTCTCAGAGGATGTGGCACAGACAGGTACAGCACAGAGTTTGTGCCTGAGGGGAGTAACTAACATTGGATGGTACTAAACTTGGTGTGATATTTTTTTATCTGCTCTGTGTGCTTGTGTTTACAGGTCAGCCTGGCTCCAGAGCTGCGTCCCAGACAAACGTCTACCTCGATGCCTTTGGGTACCGTGACAACCAAGCCTTTGACACAATGAGTGTGGACAGTACTGACTCTATTGAAACCAGCATCTCTGCTTGCTCTCCTGACAATGTCTCCAGGTAAGTGTCTCTGCAGTGTGTGCTCACTGTATTGCTGTAGACAGAGTAGGTCAAGTGTAAACCTTTTGTAGTCTGTATGTGTCTGTTGTCAGATATGTTGTTGGACATAACTCTTTAGAGTGATTTGAAATAAGAGCTGTGGGGGGGGGGGGGGGGGGGGGGGGTGGCGGGGGTGGCGGGGGGGGTGGCCTCTGAAAGAGAAGACAAAGAGATTTAAATATCACACAAGACAGGCAAAAGGAATATCAAAGAACACAAAAATGTCCCCTTGTGTTCATAATGTGAAACATCAGTGCTTGAAAAGGGAACGAGCGGCAGGAAAGGACATGAAGAATAGAACATGAATTAATGCAAAGAGTGTGTGGAAACTTTTCCCGCCTCTCGTGGTGCCTCCATGGGGGTGGGTGTGTGTGTTAGAGGTAAGGGGAACTCTTGATTAGTGTTGTTGGGGTCAGGTTACGGAAGAGGGAAAACTTGAAGGTGTGTGTGGTCACAGTCAACCCCCTCAGGTTCAAATGAACTGAGCAAACTAGTATAACTGTGGAGGTGCATTTGGGGGTTCAGCCCCCTGTTTGGACTAAAACCATGTGTGCTCGCTTTCCCTCTCTCATTCTTACAGTGGCTGCATCTGTCTTTTGTCTCCCTTTCTCTTGTTTCTCCGGTATGGTCTTGTTTCTGCAGATAGATTTTGCAGTCCTAAACTACTTGCAGATTGATCTGCCTGCGTTGTAAATTCTCCTGGAATAAGCAGCCTCTGTGATCCTTGTGGATGGCGTTGTACCAGAATCGATATAAGTTTGTGTTTTAGTGAAACCTGGATCACTATTGGACTAGATAGCTATCATCTTGTCAGTGACTCCCATGTTCTGGAGTTATAAGTGACCAAGTATATGTATAAAGAGTTTATAACTGGACTAGTCTACGATGACTATGAGTGCAATTCCCTTTCATCGACTAAGGTAAGAGAACAGCAAAGGCTACGTGAGGAAAAGATGAACTGATGGATGTCTGAATGATGTTGTCGACAAGTTTTGCTACTATTGAATCTTAATGGGAAGCGTCAGCAGACAAAGCGCTCATTTAGTGAAGTATAATATATCTTAAAACGGATGACATTCTGATGGTCATCTCCACCTGAGTCATTTTATGGTGAAAATGATTCAAAAGATGTAACATTCATGTAATGTTCACATTCAAAATCAAGTAGTATGTATCTGCTGGTGGTAAAACTAAGACCAGAGTCAGAGCTGTGGTGTTGTGACTTCCAAAAGGAAACTGCTTAAGGTACTATGAAAAATAACTGGAGAACAAAAATTTTCTTTTCAGACTTGCTCTTGTATTAAACTCCTAAACTGATTTTCCCCACGAATCCTCTTTTTCTGTTCTCTGTTACTTCAGCTCTCCATATTCTCCTCTCCTTCTCTCTCTTCCTGATTTGTTTAGACTGAGCCTAATGTCTAGCATTCATCTTAACAATGTTGTGATATAATCAAGACTGGGTATCCATTTCCTTCTGGCTACGGATAAGAGCGGCCGCGCATGTGTGTCTGTTTGCAGTGTGTGTCAGAGGGAGAGAAAATACTGTTTTGAAATTACAAAATGCACACAAATCCTACTCCTGTGGCGTTGGCATTGGTCAAAAATGTATGATTTTATATCCATCTGAAGTCAGGGGACCTGCAGCTTGGGGTTAATGACAGACAGAGCGGACTGGCTGGAATCATTGCCATCCAGGCTTCCTTTCCTAATATATTTGATTACACCAATAATATATAATTTGTTCATAATCAGTAGTTTCCTCAGGATCATTTACGCAGAAGTTTTTGCATTTGCGATATTATGTGAAAGGTAAACGTTGTAGGTCATCTTATTTTCTCAGATATACATATGTATTGCATTGCCATCTCAGTAACACTATTAGTGCAAGGCTGAGTATTTCTGAAGATCTATCTGACCCCAGAATAGCAAAGTATGAAAAAGTCAAAATGTTTCAGTCATGTAACAACATCAAGGTTGATTCAACAGCAACACATTTTCAATGTACTTCAGGCTCAGCAACATGAAATCCAGTGTTTGTTTTTCTATGACGGTACAGCAAATGGTTGATTGTACAAAATAAATAGATGTCCACTCTTTTTCTGATGTGTTTTGCAGTGCCAGTACATCAAATGTGGCCAAGTTAGAAGAGATGGAGCGTCTGCTGAGAGAGGCTCAAGCAGAAAAGAACCGGCTTCTCGAACACAAGGTCACTATGGGGGGAAAAAAACATATTTGCAATTATTCAATTGGTGCATAAGAAACAGGGCTAATATGTAAATCCAATATCAAACTTGCCCTTGTAGTAAATCCCAAACCTAAAGATTATAAAAAATGTTCCTCAGGAGCGAGAGATGGAAGTGCGAAAACAGGCACTGGAGGAGGAGAAGAAAAGAAGGGAGGAGCTGGAGAAAAGGTTACAGGAAGAGACGAGCAGACGGCAAAAACTCATTGACCGTGAGGTGAAACTACGAGAGAAACAAAGAGCCCAGGTGAGACAGATATACAACACGAAAGCTCTCTGACCCCATGGAAAGTTCATTTAGGACTGGAAAATGACAGCAATATTTATTAGAATGAGATTATTCTTTTATACAGAATGTTTTTGTTTTTTTGTTGGTTTTTTTTTGGCCTAAACATAATTTGGAACATGAAGTCTACGTCTTTAAAGAGTTAACTTCTTGTTCCTTCGATAAATCTCTCCATCTTGTTTCTGTAGCCAATATTTGCATATTTTCTTAATGTGTGGTTTCAATCATGTCCATGACTGTTTTTAGTTTAGTATCATCTGTCATGTTTTGCCTGGTCCATCGGCTCCTGGCAGCAGAAGAAAGAATTTCACCATATTGCATACATCTGCCCGAGTTGTATAACAGAGATTATTGAAACATCGTCATCATTATTTGATCATTGTTATTATTTTTTAATAATTTCACCCACTCTTCCATCCAGTCCCGGCCGTTAACACGATACTTGCCAGTGAGGAAGGACGATTTTGACCTGCGTGCTCACATTGAGTCAGCAGGCCACAGTGCAGACACGTGTTTCCACTTGTCCATTTCTGAAAAGACCTGTCGAGGCTACTTGGTCAAGATGGGAGGCAAAATCAAAACCTGGAAGAAACGGTGGTTTGTCTTTGACCGCAACCGCCGCACACTCTCCTACTATGCAGGTAGGACACTCAGTTCCCATGAGTCACATAGTGCAGAATTTGAGCACAAAGCATTGGTAATCACATGGCTGTCGCACATAATGTCAGAGTAAGAACTTTATATATATATATATATGCTGTATTTTGTCATTTGTATATTTTATATTAATTTTAATTCTGAATAAAATACTTATTTTGTTATAGACAAGCATGAAGTCAAGCTGAAAGGAGTCGTCTATTTCCAAGCTATTGAAGAAGTGTATTATGACCACTTAAAGAATGCCCATAAGGTATGTGCATGTGTAAATACTGTGTATTACTACTAAAGCTATGCATGCAAGCTACTTCAGTCTTGAAACATACTTTATGAAGGAGTAATTTTGTGTCCTCACCTGTAAATTCTTGTCTCCCACTCGTCATTTTCCTCCCCCCTCACTTTTCTCTCATCCACATGTTGTCCTCTTTGTCTGCCTCAGAGTCCAAACCCCTCGCTCACCTTCAGTGTGAAGACTCACGACAGAGTGTACTACATGGTGGCTCCCTCTCCTGAGGCCATGAGGATCTGGATGGATGTCATCGTCACAGGTGCCGAGGGATACACCCAGTTCATGGTGTAGCAAAGTGGGTTACTGCCACAGGATACGGCAACATGTTATGGTTCTTTGTGCCTTTTTTAAAGAGTTTTTACTGAGGGGTGAAAAACAGATTCTGCTGACAGCAGCCTTAAGTAACATGTTTGTGTTAACGTTAAAAATGTTGACCTGACTTCACTGAGCTCATTGCAGCCCATTTTCTTATGAGAGGAGCAGATTGTGACTCGGTAGCTGGTTCTGTTTGACCAACTGGTTTGAGCTCTGTTATTTCCACATCAACACATCATCTCCCAAAACCAACCAGGAAGCCAAAACAATGAAACCAGTAGCTGAGGTTCAGAAATTACCAGAAAGTACCAGAAGAATTTTAATTGCCTAAATTATGGAAAAACTGAATAGTGTGATGGCTTATGGTCAATGCCACCTGTTTCAGTATCACGTTTTATTCAATTTCATGTCTACAGAATAAATAATGCAATATAATTTAGTAAAGGAAGTTGAGTAAATGTCTTTTAAATTTCTTTTTTTTTTTTCATCTTCATCTTTCATCTAATTTCATGCATCATTAACTGCCACATTCTCATATCTTGACTGTCCATGGATGTTCATGTGTACATTTTATGGCGCATGAACATGTGACTTCATAAACGTGTGTGCTAAAGAAGTGCCTGCTCGATGCACATACTTGATGTACATATCTAATGACGCTTTCAGGTGCTATTTTTACATCATGAATGATACTAATAGCCCAAGCCACAACAGATTTTAGTTTGGGTGAAGCTCTAAAATAAGTTGAAGTTATAACCAGTCCTTTTTAAAATGGATTACTGACTGTTAAAATATGTTGCGAGTTGATGCCAACTCATTATTTTCCAGTAGTAAGACAACAAATTGTTGTATTTGTACATTTTGTGTTCAAGTTGTAGTTCAGTTTAAAATTGTTATGATAGTTCATGATCTGTTATCAACTTGTGCCTTTTTAAAACTCATATTTTGTGTGGTAGTATTTTCTAGATTTTTTTTTAAGAGCTACATGTATCTACTAAATGCCAAACTGTGAGGTGAGAAAACGTGCAGTTCTTGAAGCATGGTCCTGAGTGGACTTTTTAGGGTAAAGTTGCTTTTTATTTTTTTATTTTTCTTTTATTTTTTCAAGCTTTCAGGAAGATGAGATCTGTGGTACACATGCTCATGTAATAAGCATTGCTTAATCAAAACAGACTGAAAGTTGTGCTGCTTTGGTCCATCAGCTTTCATTGCATTGTTTTTATCACTATTGAATTAATGTATTGGTTAAACAGTCTATGCCATATTAAATACTAAAGCTGCTTTTAAATGTCTCATACTCAAAAGATTCAGCTGTTTCATTAGGGTATTGATCATTTTGTCTTTTTTGTTTTATTGGCCAAAGTACATGTACTTGTAGTACAATATATCTTTGCTGTCTTTGCTTTTACTTCTCTTAAATGCAGTAAGATCAAACCTGTATCTGTAGATAAACTTTTCTCTGAGCATGTGTTCTTTTCTAACAAAAGAAGCTGTTTGAGTGGAAGTTCAATGAGCTCCATTTTTTCTGTTTTTTGATAATTATTTTTTAATGGTGACTATACTACTATATTTATGTAAATACCAGTGCATGTATCTTTTGTATTTCTATATGACTATTAAAAAATGTCACCTTTCATATTGTCCATACTCTAACTACACTGCCTGCTTAGCTCCCAAAATAAACTACGGCGAGAGTTGAGACCTCTTTGACTCTGACAGCAGCGTATCTCAGGTGTTGTAATGCGAGCTTGAAATTGTCAAATGTTTAACTATCTCTTCAACACTAGATGAGAGCAAACTTTGCACATTAACCAATGAAAAATACCACCAAACAGATTGTTATTCCCATTTGGAATATCATGGAAATTTTCTGTGTGCGATTTGAGTGGCTGCTTAAAGTTCTTCTATTTTAATCTAAGTGCAGTGTAAATCAAGACCATGAAATAAGACAAGAAATGCACTCCCCCCCCCCCCGAGGAATCATACACACACACCGATCAGATATGACATTCTGATCACTGACGGTTGAAGTAAATGGCTAATTCGCTCTTCATCATGGTTCCTTTCAGTAGGATATATGAGGCAGCAAATGAACATTTTGTACTCAAAGTTGAAAAAGGACCAAAATGCTGATGGGTAGAGGACTGGGTCGAACCATCTCCATAACTGCTGAGCCACCGACCTCAGTATTGTGACACCTCGTGGAAAATTGTATTCCCTGATGACTGTGGCTTCTCAGCAGGATAGCGTTCCTAACACAAAGCAAAAATGGTTCAGGAATGGTTTGAAGAGCACAACAGTGAGGTTGAGGTGTAGGCCTCCAAATTCCCAGATATCAATCCAATCCTTCATCTGTGTGGGACCAACAAGTCCAATCCATGGAGGCCCCAATTCACTTAAAGGACTTCAATGATCTGCTGGGACTAGACTCCACAGCACCATCAGGGCGGTTTTGGCAGTAACACAATATTCGGCAGGTGGTCATAATGTTATGAAAATAGTCCATTCATCCTGCTCAGAGAGCACACAGCATTTGCTTTGGTTGAGTGGAAGGGGGCTCATGAAGCAAAGGGTGCTTGCACCACAGTAAATCAGGTGAAGGATGATGTGCTGGGGAAGCACGCTGCCCGTAACTAGCTGTGCTTTAACATCGGGAGCTGCAGTTGCTGATGCTGTCTGACACTCCCATTTTTTATGATCTGTTTTGATTTGATTATTATTATTATTATTATTATTTAATGAGCCTGGGGGGTGGAGTGCATCCAATCAAACAATCAAACCGGCTGTTGTCACCACAGTTTAAAGTGTCTGAAGTGTGCAGGGCATAATAAAGTGGGTGGATTCGTTGCCATGAGGAGCAGCGGACTCTGAGTTCAGAAGTAGCCCGGATCGCTCCAACAAACCTCGGCTATAAATAGACTCCGAGCGGCCATGACTGGTACCCTGATGGTAAGATGTGTGTGTGTGTGTGTCTTTAAGAATTCAGTTGAAATTTGATCTCCATGTGGGGAGAGAAAGGGGGAGAGAGAGAGAGAGAGAGAGAGAGAGAGAGAGAGAGAGAGAGAGAGAGAGAGAGAGAGCTCCCCTCTCAACACCTTCACCCCGCCCCCCCGCCCCCCCTCTCTCTCCCTGTTCATATAATCGAGCGTCGAGCTCTCCGATCTGCGCCTCCGCAATAATGCACGTTACCCGTCGTCGGACGGGACTGACTGTAAACACCGCAAAGGCTGCGGAGGCTCGGACCGGCGGCCGCCCCTCTTCAGCAGCAGCAGCAGCAGCAGCAGCGGCAGCCCCCGCAGGTTTGTAGTAGCCGTGTGTGAGAGGGGAGGAGGGAAGCGGACCGCGTTGTTTACCAAAGATGACTCGGTTTGGCTCGGACTCGGACTCGGACTCGGCACGCACGGCTCGGCGAGCAACCCAGGAAACCAGAAGCAGTTGAGAGAGCCGAGCGGGGCCGAGATCATCTTCATGAAAGCCACAAGGTGAGTGATCGTGTCTTGTCACATCTGTTGGCTGTAAACGAAACACAACCTCCGGTGTCTTTCTTTATTTCATTTTATTATCATTTCCCCTCAACACATCCCAGCAGCCGACAAGGCAATGCGGCGTGAATTGGCCTCATGTGTGCGCCCCCTTTTCCTCCTTCACGGCCCCTTTGAAATAAAGAAATAGGCGGAATAAACCCAGAATTTCCTCCGATCTGTGGGCACGGCGTCATGGTTGATGTTATTTTCTAACAAACGCTCTCGTTTCCCCCTTAAATGAAAAAGGGTCCATCCGTTAGACGCAGGCGCATTAAGCAGACATACCAAGTCGTTGTCGGAACATGCGAGGTTGACAACAACAGTCCTCAAGGAAGTAACCTGTTTCATTTCCATGAGGAAAAAAAAAATGTCCACATTATTCATCCTGGGACCAAACACACCATTCTCCATCCCCTGGGATAGCAATAAATCAGTCTGTGTCAGAGTCACATTTTCCTGAAGCCATCCAGGGAGTTTTGGGCTAATTCATCTTCCCCCACCTTGTTACAGCTGCTTTAATGCATTATGAGCTATGGCAAAGAAAAATAATTTTTTTTATAATCGATTCTCAGCAGGGCATTTTGAGTTGGTGACAGTGAAAACTGGCTCAGAGCTACACCAATGTGTCAGGAAGTGCCCCAGCAGGTTGGTTTCCTTTAGATGAAAATATAAAAAAAAAAATGTGATTTCCCCCTCGAAACCACATTCTTATACTGGTTTATCATTTTAACTCCATGCACAGTCAATTCTGTGCTGCCTTGATCTGCTAAATCTTTTGCAACAGAAGCCCCCCAAACATTACTGATTTCTTTCACTAAGTGGGGCCCTGTGCGCTCACCATGCCTAGACCTCTGTGGCTTTTAAGCTGTAGTTTATCCTTCAGCCAAGCTTTTCAACTGTTTGCCCTTGGCAGCAGTGTAATGTGTGCGACACAAACATGCATGTGTGTACCCAAAACCCACGTGGTTTGTCGGTATGACAGAGGGAAGCATTAGTGAGATGTTTCCTGGCTTGAAATGACCTGAGGGTTTCTTAATGTGTCCCCAATAATAACAATAACAAAAAAAACAAAAAACAAAACAGCATCTCTGCCTCTCAGCATGTTTCATTTAAGTACTGGAGCTCACTAACGCATTACAGACAGGCAGGAGGAGAGGGCTCTGTGGAACTGGCCTTTCAATTTCTCTGGTGACTTCCTCTTGTTTACCATGTTCCCATGAGGGACTCTGTTAGTCCTCAAGCATTTCTTAGGCATAATGCGGGAACAGAGGCAGGTATAAAATCAACAAGGCCAGAGCTCCAGGGACCAGCAGGTTTTTTTTTTTTTTGTTGTTGTTGTTGTTGTTTGTTTGTTTGTTTTTTGTATATGTGCCTGTTTTGGAAGAAACTGTGTCCTCTTACTTTGGGAGATGTAAATATGTCTTGGAAGTTAACAGGCTTGACTTTGTGCCAAAGGCTGGAACAGTCAAATTAGCCCGATGCAAATAGCTCAGTGCAATGCTCATAAAACTGTTCAGTTGTGTGGACTCGCACTGGACCTCCGTCACTGACATACATTTACTGGATGCGTTTGGAGCTGCTAATTCTGGATCTTTGTGTTTTCTTATCGAGGGCACTCACTTTTGATCCAAATATATCAATCAATCAATCAAACTTTATTTATATGGCAATTTTCATCCATAAGATACAACACAGCGCTTTACAGTTAAAAACCACTTCCCACCACACACATACATGCACACACACTCACACTCCTTCAAGAACACACACACACACGGCAGCTCGTGCACACTTTTTTTTTTTTTTTTATATAGATGGGGTGAAAAGATTTTAAAGAACATTTCTTCAAAACTCATTGTGATGCAAATATTCTAGCTTTATGGTGATGCACAGTGTATACAGAAAGATCTTTAGTTTTTTCATCTTGCGTGATAGTAAAATAAAAAAAAAAAGAAGGGGTTTTTTTGTTTGTTTTTTTTGTTTTTTTTTTGTTTTGCAAAAGGGAAAACTGAAATACCGCAAGTATTTATACACTGCTTTGAAAACTTAGCTGAAGTGCCACCCATTTCTCGCGACCATCCTTGAAACGTGTCTGCACCTTGTACCTGTGGTCAGATCAAAGGATTTGGGCACCTGTCCAGAGTCTCGCAGCTTAGATTGCACATCAGAGGCAAAAACCAAGCTCAGACAGGAAACCAGCTGCCTGTGGAGCTCAAGAGGGGGGCTGTGGTCAGGCCAAGATCTGGGAAAGGATCAGAAACATTTCTGCTTAACTGAAAGTTCCCACACTGGCTGATCAGCTCTGAAATAGAGGAACTTTTACCCCCCCCCCCAGTCAAAATGAGTGATCGGGGTGAAGGGCTCTGAAAAGAGAGATGACCAAGAACCTGAGATCTTACGTGGAGATGGGAGAAACGTTCGGATGAGCCACCATCACTGCAGCACTCTGCTAGTCTGAACTATGCGACAGAGTGGCCAGATGAAACCCTCTATGTACAAAAAAAAAAAAAAAAAAAGCACCTAAAGGACTTTCTGACTGTGAGAATCTCTGGTGGTGTGATGAAACTGAGAGTGAACTGTTTGGCCGCAGTTTGATGTGTCAAATTTGAAGGGAACCAGACGTGACACTTTGTTTTTCTTCTGAAAGTTTCTCCCATCTTGACGGAAGATTTCTGGAGCCCAGCCAGGGTGACAAGCAGGTTGTTGGCCACCTCTTTCCTCTGATTATCCTGTTTCGAATTGCCACAGTGAAGACTTATGGCAACGTGACATCTTATTTTTAGATGTTTAATAAATTTGTTTAAAACTTGCTTTGTCATTACGGTGTGATGATTAATGTAAGGCTGCAACATTAATTAAAAATGGAAAAAGAAAATTGAAGGGGGCTGCCAACTTTCTGTGCACCGTATCATAATATTTTAACAGTGTGACTCAGCCTCAACCTGCATTACTAAAATCCTCTGAAAATGTAACAGTAGGCCTATTTGTTTCTGTAAAAATTCTCTGTACTTTGGAAGTAATGCAGAGTAAATAATGGAGCAGCTTTAGTGACAATGACAAATATGGGTCTATGTATTATTACATTTTTCATGCAGGCCCAACTATAAGATAGCTTCTGTACACTCAGCACAGCACTAAGCATGTGCTTGACGCCTACATGTTGGTAAATAATGACGAACTCATGCTCAGACTTAAATCAAAAGAGAAGCTTGTTATTCAGCAGGGCAGATGCAGAAACTCTTACCAACGTCCTGTCCTTGTGCGATTTTTGCTCTTTGTCATAATATTTATGTGGATTGAGGTTTACTTTTTTTTTTTCCTCCTTGGTATCTGTTATTTTGGATGCCATCTTTCTTATTAGCATCTTATTGGCTGTGTCTGCTGGTGTCACGCAGCCCCACCCACAATGGGTTAGAACACTGTTGCCAGTTTGGGTGCCACCGCAAAGCCTGAAGCAACTATTAAAGTGTCCCGCATCAGATTTCTTTATTGCTGCTGTGCTGCCTCAAGGAATCCAGAGGCCCGTTCATACAACAGCACATGGAGCTCATCGAGTCATCATTGAACCGAAACAGAGTCACATTTTTTACTCTGTAACCTGTATATTATTATTCTTTAACAACATAAAAAAAGTAATCCATGAGTGACGTGATGTGAAAGAGCACGACAGAATCCGTTCGAAGCTGACCTTGCCAGCACACCCTCGAGCCTTTTCCCTTTAGACGTGTGTTAATGCGAGTCTCTTGACAGTGACTCAGTGACATTCACAGCCAGTCCAACTGTATGAGAAAGCGTCGGTTACATGCACCATCTGTAGCCTCCGTTATCGTGTTGTCACAGCCACCGTAGACCAGGAATAGCAAGGAGTAGAGACTACACCAGAGACCGGACCCCTCCAGAGACTGCAGCCTAGACCAGACTCCTGCAGAGACCGGACCCCTCCAGAGACTGCAGCCTAGACCAGACCCCTGCAGAGACCGGACCCCTCCAGAGACCGCAGCCTAGACCAGACTCCTGCAGAGACCGGACCCCTCCAGAGACTGGAGCCTAGACCAGACTCCTGCAGAGACCGGACCTCTGCAGAGACCGGACCCCTCCAGAGACTGCAGCCTAGACCAGACTCCTGCAGAGACCGGACCCCTCCAGAGACTGCAGCCTAGACCAGACTCCTGCAGAGACCGGACCCCTCCAGAGACTGGAGACTAGACCAGACTCCTGCAGAGACCGGACCCCTCCAGAGACTGCAGCCTAGACCAGACTCCTGCAGAGACCGGACCCCTCCAGAGACTGGAGACTAGACCAGACTCCTGCAGAGACCGGACCCCTCCAGAGACTGGAGCCTAGACCAGACTCCTGCAGAGACCGGACCCCTCCAGAGACTGGAGACTAGACCAGACTCCTGCAGAGACCGGACCCCTCCAGAGACTGGAGACTAGACCAGACTCCTGCAGAGACCGGACCCCTCCAGAGACTGCAGCCTAGACCAGACTCCTGCAGAGACCGGACCCCTCCAGAGACTGGAGCCTAGACCAGACCTGAATAGACTAGAGACTGGATGCCTACAGAGAGTAGAGACTAGACCAGACCCCTCCATAGAAAAACTGGAAAAACGAATATGGGAAAAATGTAAGAACTAAAATGAGTCCAAATCTTTGCCTTCAACAAGGAGGGGGCCGGTTGAATCTCTCTTTCCTCCATTATTGTTGTAGTTTCTTCCTTTTTTGGTCCTTACCGCACATGAGTATGTTCCAGAACCGGCTCTGTGGTGACGTCAGTATGTCCCACATACAAAATGGAGGCAGACAGCTTGCAGATTTGTTTTAGCTTTTTTTTTTTTTTAATTGATTCTGAATAATAGTAAATGAGAATCGCGATTCTTATATGAAGCAATTTTTTGCCACACCCCTATTAACATTACTACCGCTCACATTAATCATCCTCTTTATTTCCCTCCAGTGTCAGCATGACATAATGACTGTGACCGCTGGCTAGATTATATTTATTTTGTTCAAGATTTAAGAGGTGCTTTATAAGTAGCTCTGATAAGGTCTCTTAAATTGTCACTCACTAACAGTGGAGATATGTGCTGTTAATGTGAATGTACTCTGCCCTGTAATATTAAGGTAAAATTGTTTTATGTCACTCAGGATGTAATTACAGTGCACACACATTGTAGTAGTACTCTGGGAAACAGTGATTGTGCTGATTGGTCGAAAGCATTTATACAAGTCCGAGGTGGGTTCAATTGCACGTTCTTGAGTCTTACTGTTGTACAGCTTCCAAGGACAGAAAGTTTAGAAACCTTGTGTGCTGCAGCTACACTCTTTCGGCCAACATGTCTTCATAGGCATTCTAATTTAGGTTCTTATGACATAAACAAGCCAACAGCACAAGAATGATCCAGATGTATTGTTATTGTTACACCAGCTGTGATTTGTCCAACCTGAAGCTAAAACACATGACTAATACGTATTTGTTTGGTCATTTGCATTTTCTTCAGAGAGAAAAAAGGTTTAAGTCAACTCGCCAAGTGTTCTTTCTAACCTTTGCCTGCTTCCCATTGCTCCTCCTACAGTGGGGTTGGATGGCCATGGACCCATTCAGCCAGCTCATCTTCGTCATCTCGGTGACCAGTTTCCTCACCTTCCAGTGGCTCTTCCACAAAGTCAGCCCATGGATGTCGATGCGCATCAGCCCCAGCTTCCTGGGCCTCAGTGACAAGCAGAAGGTGGAATGGAACTCAAGGTGACCTGAATTGATTTTGTTCAGTCTGATTATTTGCACACTGGGTGCATCAGGCACCGAGAGCTGAACTCAGATTTTAGCCAGAGGGGATTTGTTTTAGCTCAGTCCAAAGATAACCACTGACAGTCAACCCATCTGACTCACACGTAGGAATCATCGTGTATCTTGCAATGTTTGCGCTAAATGGCACAGTTTCAAGGTGCTGGGAGCATGGTGCAGTCAACGCAATGCTTTTCTGAGTGTCCTTTTTATTCATCCTATTGTCTGCTGTGCAACATTTTTGTGCATCTCTGACTTACACAGTAAAAGCTTATTTTTTAAATCGAAAAACATAAAAAACCTGGAGCATGTAACTAGAATATTTATATTTCTCAAAGAAGAGAAACCATATTTGCATCTCTTTATATTTTTAATGCTCGTTGTCACCTATTCATTATGGCACTGTGTTCTATTTATAAACCAACTGCAGCAGAGGGCAGTTCCTCACTTCTTAGTGGTATTCCATTCTGTAATAGTTTAATATAATTAATTATAATTAAATTAATTATATTTACATTTCAGAAGTGGTTAGCGTTGTTGCCCCACAATAAGAAGGTCACAGGTTTGGTCCCCAGCCCGGGGCCTCTCTGTGTGGAGTTTGCATGTTGTCCCCGTGTCTGTGTACTCCGGTTTCCTCCCACCGTCCAAAGACATCATGTTTGGGTTAACTGGTGTGAGTGGTTGTTTGTCTCTGTCTGTCTCTGTGAGTTGGCCCTGTGATGGATTGCCGACCTGTCCAGGGTGTACTCCGCCCTCGCCCAGTGTGGGCTGTTATTGGCTCCAGCACCCCCTGTGACCTGAAAACTGAGAAGCGGTAGAGGATGGATGGATGGATAATTACATTTCTTTTAATGACGGATTCAACCCATCAAATCTGTGGAGAAATCTCTCACTCTGCGCTGATGATTCATTTCAGCTGCAGTTCGCTGGAAGGATTTTTTTCCTTTTGTCCTACCTTCTGCTTTTAAATACATCAAAAGTTGAAGTTGTTGGACATGGCCAGGTCATAGTTTACACTTTGCTTTATTACTTTAAAGTTTAATCTGTAGTTTAATCTTTTTTTATTTGTTGAGCAATTGTTTTGCTCTTGGATGCTTTCCACTGAGGCTGACTTCATGCAGAGCCCTTTGTACTGTCAGACCATCACTGAAGCAAAATTTACCACGGATAATCCTGTTTCCAAATGAGAGGCACTTACCCATTTTTTTAATGTGAGGATATGTAAATAGTGCATTCTGCGCTGTATTATTTGTCAAAGATTATGCTATTGATCGCTGGCTCTTCTGTACCTCCTAACACTGCTGAACCAGTTCATAATCAAAGCCTGTTGATGCTTGTGCAACTTCGACCATCTTTATGAGGTGTCCTATTCATTGATTTTTAGCCAGATTATGTACAGTAGAAGTCTCAATTTTAATGCGCATTAGATGATTTTAAGTGGAATTTCCATCCATTTTAAGTTTCAGGTGTTGATAGATTTCATTGTGGACATCACGTCAGACTGAAGCAATAATTTAATAAATGAGGGCCCTAAAATTTAGAATGAAGTATAATTTTCCTCCAGTCAGATCATGCTTATCACATTTAATCAATATTAACTATTTTATCTTCACAGTTGAGTTAAAACGAACAGACAAGTAGAAATGCTTCAGGGCTGCCGTGGTCGTACTGATGAATGCACCGTTTGATTGGACATGTTGCTTTGTTTTGTCTGCACTCTAGCAATGGGAACATTGCAGATGTGGGCTAGAAAAGCTTGATTGGAATAAAAGAATGGAGCGGTTTGCCCAAAGAAGGAGACAGACACACAGGCAGATCTGATCTAAGAGCATTTTGAAAACAATGAAAGTGCGCCAGTAGATTGAAGGAAAGTGGATGTCCAGGATGATCATAGTGTCTCTGAGGGCATCAGCCTGGTCCAACTTGCATGAATCATTCTTTTTCATCTTCTTGCATAATCTGCTTACTATGACAGCACTTGTGAAATTGATACAGTCACCTGGTTTATTATGAGTAAATAAATATTTATGATTCAGTGAGATGGATTTATGCTGTGGGGATAAAAATGTCTTACTGTCAGGCTGTCATTCTGTCTTACTGACTGATTGCTGAGAACTGTTGCACTGCTGGCATGATTGACTGGGACTGCGTGCCGCCACTGTGCCTGACCCTTCAGCAGTGCTTAATCTCTGAGTCTAATTGGTCTGAATCTGTGCTGCTCTGACAGGGGATCAGCTGATCCATAGTGAATACTAAAAGTTCAGCGCAAAGCACCACAAAGCAGCTCAAAGGCTCTATTCATGAATGAAGATAAATATGCACCATTCCTCTGATCAGCTTATTGAATAGATCATCTCGGACACGTTTCAAGACAGAAGTCACAGTTGGGTGTGTGTGTCTTGTTTTTCTTTTCAGGACAGTGTCAACGTTTCACGCACTGTTGGTGGGAATATTCTGTCTGTACATCTTGTTCTTTGACGACGCTGTCAATGAAGACCCGGTCTGGTGAGAGTTTGGCTGTGAATCACTTTTTGCCAACCAGCATTCTCCATACTAAGTTTTTTGCACACGTCGAATCAGTTTGTAGGGTTATATATGTACAAAGAGCTTTGAAGTTGGTGTTTCTTTTTGATTCGCCCCTAAAATCGATCTGTATGTTGTGTTTTGATAATGTTTTTTAATTTGGAGTACAATATTGGAACTAACTTCTTGTCACTATATCAATAATGTAATAAATAATGTAGTAAAAAATGTTAATATAATATTTAAGATCTTTTTGACATTATTCCAGTTATAAAATAATTTATCTTGAATAATTATGAGATGTTTTTGTTCACTTCTTTGTCCAGAACCAGAAAGAGGGGAAACCCCAAAAGAAAAATGTTTAATCTTCTGCCATCAATAATTTAAACTTTTGTAACAACTTCCTTGTGCTATAATGGAATGATTTATATTTTAAATCTCTAGGTGCTGCCTTTAAGACTTTTTCATTTTTTTGGTAGAGTCAGACATTTTCAACAGCAGCACAGGAGCTATTAGTGGGTTTTGCCGGTGCTACATAGCTGGTGTTAGCAGAGGGAACGCTACGAGCCCAGCATCATCAATATCATTTCTACTGCTTCTTTTAGCATGCTCACACAGCTAGCTCTGGAACATCTCATCACTTTCCAATACAGAGTCGGTGTAGCCTCCTGTCTGTCTACAACAACAATGGCTAAATGTCCTGCCAGGCAACAATCACCACCTCCACCCACTCCTGGCAGGAAACCAATTGAATAAAACGTACAAATAGCCCTGTAAAAGTTTCATTCCACAAACCCAGTGAAAACAAATGTGTATTTCCAATAGGGGAGATCCTACACTGGTGAAGACTAATGTTGCCATCACAACAGGCTACCTCATATCTGGTAAGAGAAACATGCTGTTTAACCCAGGTAATAGTTGTAAAAGTAAGATCCAAAACATGCACGTAATTGTCAGTAAATGCAATGAACCTACTGCTCAGATCACCCCGTGAAGTTGTGTGCTAGTCGCTAATCAGAAATAAAGATGCATTGGTCATTTTGAAATTAATCATGAAACATTGGCAGCCTCTTTATTTTGTACTTTAAATGCTCTGATTTTACTAAGAATGTGTTGTCTCTCTCTCCTTTGTACTTTTGTTTTTCAGATCTGCTGCTAATATTTTACTATTGGAAGGCGATAGGCGACAAGTTTTTTGTAGTTCACCATCTGGCAGCATTGTATGCTTACTACTATGTACTGGTGAGTGCCCTATTGTCCAATAGCAGAACGTGCAGGCAAGATGGGAAGGAGACAACCAAGGGTGAACAGCTCTGTCTTGTTAAGCTCTCTGTTTAACCATTATACATTAAGTGTTCGTGTTTGTCCTAGTCCTAACCTGAAGCTCTCAAAGCTTAGTGAAACGTGTACAAGGTAAGGTCAGCACAGTCAGTCACTGTGCAAAAGGTGTACAACTAAATATATGGAGAAAATCCTTCTGTCCTGACTTTTAAGATTTGGATTAAGAAGTTTGGTACTTCTTCTGTGGTCTACATGGAAATGTCTGACTTTAAAAAGAAATAGTTTAAACTGTGTTGTCAGGTTTGTGGCAACAGCGATAATCATAGGTGTCGAGTTAGTTTGACATTTCGATATTTTCAGAAGTTAGGTGACCTGCATTGTAAAAGCCCTGTTGCCAAACAACACAGTGGTTGACCCTCATAATACACCAGATTGGTTATTTGGTGTGCCATTTTACAGAATTTCGCAACATCAGCTATGAGTAATGCATCTAAAATATGAATTAGTAACTCATTGGTTATTCCTGCATTGCAATTTTATTGGTGGTCTTATCTAGACACAGAGATTAAGTGTACTTGACATTTATGAGTCATGCTGTTCACTCTTGGTTCAATCTGAAACCCTCTAGGTGGCCAGGATCTATTGCATTATTATCATAGAGATGAATGACTATGGTATTTTTTGCATGGAATGCTCAATAATGGTACTGGCTGATGCCCCCCCCCCCCCCCCCCCCCCCCCCCCCCCCCCCCCCCCCCCTCCCTTCACCTTGCCCTTACAATATCTGTGCTTTCTGTTTGTTTTACTGACCCCTCTTAATGTTGTGTGAATGTGACGTAAAACCAAGCCATTCTGAGCTTAGCGCAGCCAAATGCTGAAGTGTAACTACTGTGTGCATGCTGGCAGTTCTGAAGCGTTTTCTACAGACAGGGTTCCTTTCTTGTTACTGTGCATGCCAACAAACAGTCTTTAACACTCCTAATTAATTACCTGCCTATCTACAGTACCTTCATCCTGTCTGTTTTTGTGACAGAGCCTAGTTCTGCCTCCGCTTTCTCTTCCTCACACGCCTCCTCAGACTCCCTGATGAGGGAAAACTGAAAAAGCCACTCAAAAAAATGTCATCCAGATGATACAGAGCGTCACCAAATAGCTGAGGCTGTGTTAACCTTGTTGAATGTACCGTGTAAGATGTATCTTATGGAATTACTGTTGTCACCGCTCTTAAAAGTCAAATTTTCTTTTCAACTGTTCCCACTTTATTTTAGTTAAACAGCCTTAAGGGGGATTTACATTTGTTGCCCCTTTTTCCAACATTGCTTATGCTCTGTTTCTGGTTTTATGCTACCATTGGCAAGAAGAAAATTTGGTATTAAAAGAACTAAAGCAATACATGCATTTGGTTTCAACCACAGTTTTAGTTTAAATGCTGCAGTGAAATTTGCATCCTGTCCCTTTGAATAGTCCAGGCTCTGGCTGGTTTCACAGATTTCTTCTTAAATGTGACACTCATCTTGTTTGCATCTTTCAGTCCATATTTAATATGGATTATTACTTTGACACGCTGTGTTTTTAACAGTGTCACATTATCATTTATTGTTGAATATAAATCCAGCCATTCACCTGGAGAAACAGAGCAAGCACCTAAAAGAGATGAAGTAGGCCATACTGTTACTGGACACTCATGACTGTTACCTCAGGCTAGATCTGAAATTCATGTGGGATAACAGAATGAATGCTCTGCGATTATTTGACTGTGACTGAAAGAAAAATCTTAGATGTTATTACTGTAGCGTTTTTGCAGTAAAAACCATAATAGAATTGGCTAATCCTTGATTTGATTTTCATTTTCTTTAGTTTTGTACCCAGTCAACTTTGTCATATGTTGTCTTAGTCTTATTAATTAATGTGTTGAGTCTCTTTTTGTGGAAGTGTAAACGTCAAATTTACAAAGAAAATGATATGCTGTCAGTATCAACCCATGAGACATGCAGTAAAATGCAGTAAAATGCTGAAGTTGGAATTGGGAAAAAAGTATAAAAAAAAAAAAACAAAAACAAACCAACAACAACAAAAAAAGAAATAATTCCCTGAGCTTGTTGGTATATTTTGATTATTGATTGGTTGGCCATTGATATCTTGGTCAAAATAGTGTTCAAGTTATTTGCAAATAGTAGCTTAATCTGTTTTTTTGTGTCGATTTTGACAGTCAAGTGCAGTTTACTAAAAAAAATAAAAAAGGAACATTAGATGCATGCGTTCTACTCTGTGTTGTAGGTGTTGCTTCTTATTTACTTCCAAATGTGGTGGCATCTTTGTTTTGTGTATTTTATTTTTTTTTCTTTTTCTTTTTGATTTTCTTCTAATGTATTTGTCTGTCTGTCTCTGTGTCCTCTGCTGACTTTAACATAAATTGCCCCTCTTTAAACCCAGTATGCAAAAAAACTACCAGCAAAAGTTTGGGTTGTGTCATCCCCGTTCATGCAAAAACTACCAAAATGGTTGTGTATCGTTGCAAAACCCAGAACAGGTCTTGATCTAGATGGGGACCTCCTTATTCCTGTCTTGTCTGCTGTTATTGCTGTTGTGTTGCACTGAGCAGATGTGATGCCCAGTCACAGTATGGACTTACCAGTTCCTAGAGGTACTAGCATGCCCATGCTGGGTGGAAAGTTCACATCATATGAAATGAAATGAAAAATAATCCAGATGTACCACGTTTGTGTCACATAGTAAGTATGTTTCGATAACCAGCTTTTGTTTCAGCCCTGACGGTAAGTCTTCCTTTATGTGCTCTATTAATCGGGCCACAAGCCAAGTAACAATGTGTTCTGTGTTCTGTGGGTGTTTGACTTTTGTTAGATTTGGCTCAGAACACCTGAGGCAAACTCAAATACAAAATACAAATGACAACACTCACTCTGGATTGCGCCATGTTATTGAGACCACTTGGCTAATGGCACTGTTTTACCAGCATCTTTTGACTCTGAGTGTTCGATGTTGATATAGAAGGTTAGGAAAAGAGCAACAGTGTTTAGGATCAGATCTCCTGAAAGCATCTTGGTTTCAAATCATCCTTCCTTTAATCTTCGTATTTAGCAGCCGCTGGGGATTGTGCAGTGGAAATAAATAATTTTATAGCAGTATAACTTATTGTAGGCCTCATAGTGGCAAACCACTGTCTGCACATTTTAGAATCAGATATCATGGCTTATTTTCACAACTAAGACTGTAGACTTCAGGCTCTGATCCTCTAAACAGTGAGATGTTCGGCAGTGAAAACATACTGCTTTCTACTCCGCATGGCTTTTGGTTGCTCCCTTAACTCGTGGCTGGCTGAATAAATGTACGTATGGTTGCACAGTATGTATCAAAGCCTGAGCTGTGTTGATTTGTGTTCCAAACTGTTTTATAGTTGGCATTTCATGTGTATGAATCACCTTGTTGTGAGGTCCTAACAGTGTTTTTCTGCTCTCAGGGTGAAAGGTCTAGCAGTAGTTGACTTATAGTTTGCTGTAAGGAGGCGCTGGTGATGACTACGTTAGTAAAATGTGAAAATACCTTCATGCTTTTATCTGATCATGTGTGCATGTTGGGTTGTTTTTAAAGGTTAGATGATGATAAACAGGTAGTTGCTATTTTTCGGCGTTATTAAATCTTTTAAGATGGACAGAATGCGCTTTAAAAACAAATCTTTGCAAACCTTTAAAATATACAGATAACAATAAGCCAGTGCAAGAAACCTTGTTTTTTTTTGTTTGTTTTTTTGTTTGTTTCTTATAGCTAAAGGCAAACTTTTTGTTTATCTCTGAATTGTTATAAGGTTTTGAGATTTTTAAGTGGGGCATGAGTTGGAAAAAGTCGAGAACCACTGAGGCAAAACCATTTGTGGGCTCATTAGAAGCAAGGCCAGAGTTGGACTGTCAGACCTTCCTGTTTTGCTTTCATATCTGCTTCCTCCGAAGATGTGTATCATTTGGTACATTGCATGTTCTCGACGCCCCCGTGAGTGTAGGATGAGTTTCTGCTCACAATAAATGAAGAGAATGAATCATCAGGAAAGGAAATTGGAGACGACAGTCTAATTTTGGCTTGCAAAAACTTGAAGGAATAATTATGTGCCCTGACAGAGAACAGTACTTTGTTAGAGCTGCCAAATAGGTCTAAATTTGGAGGGGGCTGCATCTAATTTTAGACCTGTATTCCCCATGCTAAGAAAGTATTTTTTAAATTTGTGAACTGCATTTTGAAATGCTGAAATATTGTGTGATTAGGACCTTAAAAGCCTACAAATAGTAGATATGCGTCTGGATAGTATTATGATTATATATATATATATATTTTTTTTTTTCATCTTTGCTGTTATAGGAAGTGTGACCGCTGTTGTTCTACGACATTGATAAGAAACTGTCTTTGTGTTACCCTGATGAGCAGACGGTGCATCGGCTTTATGCATGCTGATCCGAATGACTCAATGTCTTGTTTTTGTACCTTTCATGTTTTGTTGTCTTCCTGTTCTTGCCTTGTTCTTCCAGGGCCAAGGAATGTTGCCTTATTTTGCTAACTTCCGTCTGCTCGCTGAGTTTTCTACACCGTGTGTGAACCAGCGGTACGTACCTGCTCACTAATGTACACGGACAGGTTTATGGTTGCAACTCTACAGCTTTTCTGCAGATTATATCTAAGACTGTGTCGGAATTTTAATCATATTGAGGAAATCCACTGCTGGTTGTGTGTTCTTTGTATTAAGATGGCTCTCCTGAAACCATTTATCCAGATCCAGGCTGAAACAAATACGAGCATTTTATTTTTGTGTAGGTTTTAAGTATCATGTGTTGTGTTTCAGCTGGTTCTTTGAGGTACTAGGTTATCCCAAGTCCTCCCGGCCCAACATGGCAAATGGCGTTGCCATGGCAGTAGTCTTTTTCATGGTCCGCATCGCTGTCATGCCAGTCTACTATAGCCGTATGTATGCAGTCTATGGCACTGAGGCCTTCTACCTTGTGCCCTGCGGTGGCCGCATGGCTTGGATCTTCTCCAGTATCTGCCTGGACATCATGAACGTTATGTGGATGCACAAGATTGCCCGCGGCTGCTACAAGGTGCTGCGCTCGGCGCAGCAGAGCAAAGCTGGCACACCTCAGGAGAACGGAAAGACGGATTAAGGAAACCAGGGTGTCAGTGGCGAGGAAACGCCACAACAGGACAAAGTGACGTTACTCTCGGTGTGTTTGGTGAGCAGCGCTTTGGACCCTTACATGTTGAGCTGCTTTGGTAGTAGCACAACCGGGATTTATGACATTACAGGACAGATGGAATGAGGGAAACTGAGCCTTTTTTTTTTTTTCCCCCTTCTTGGCAAGAGGCGGCGGTCACTGAGATGTACTGATGGACCATTTAATTGGCCATCCCTAAGCCATGAAATGACGTCTTAGCAATACCCTGTTTGCATGGTCAGTTTTTTTCTGTTGAACAATTTACCACAACACAAAAGAGTTTGGCCTGGAACAGTGGACTGTGCGCCCAACAATTGTCAAAAAGTTTACTGTTCTTTACATACTTATTGGTCAACGAACGACCGGAAAATGTAATTCATATTGATGATGAAGCAATGGTTTGAGGGAAACATTTATTGATTTCATTGCAGTGGTCAGTGCCATCAAATCACAGTCAAATGCCTGTCGAGGGAGAAAGGTCAACTGTCTTTTTTCCTCGTTCTTCAGATAAATTTGCAGGGACTCAATTGAATAACGATCAGATCTGAAAATGTGTGATCACAGAATAGCATGTATGACTCAGCTCATTGTTCATCCACTGCCCTTCGAGATGCATTTAAAAACGTGACAAGACGTGTATTGGTCTTTTTTGCGTTTACATCAGAGTGCTTAGTTTGAATAATGAAGCGCTGGAAAGAATCAAGTGCATTCGGCAAATATTCAGACCTTTCCTTTGATGCTGCACGTTGTTTTGCTTGACTTTGATAATTCTACTATTTGAGGTTTATTAAAAAGGAAAATCTATAATGTCTTCTTGCCGCAAGAGTCCAGATCCTTTACTCAGCGCCTTTGGCAGCTCAGGTCTTCATACTTAAATTTCCCTTCAGTATATGACTGTACTTCTTGACCTCTGTTCAGCTTTCCCCTCAACCCTGACCAGCCTTTTTGTCCCTGCCGCGACAAAACAGCCAAGCAGCTTGAAGCTTCCCTGTCAGGTGATGAGGTGAGAGGTGCCTGTTTTCTTCCGGACATGAGACTTGGAATTAAGGGCAAACTGTGCAATTTTGGTTTCCGTTTCCTTACCACAAGCTGACAGTCCTTTAGGTTTTTTTTTTTTTTTTTTTTTTTTTTCGCTAGCGCTGAGTGACTTTGATATGTCTCTCACTGGAGACACTTCCATTGGGCCATGAAGATCAGTGCTTCAGTAATAGCTGTCCTGAAAGTTTGAGCTTTTCCAACATCTGTGCATTGATGCAATCCTGTCTCAGAGCTCTACAAGCAGTTCACGCCAAGCCATCACTTATCCTTTGTGAGTGTGTGTCTGTTAAAGCCCATCCAATTGGATTTGTGTGTCAGTTTCCACTGTAGATTGATAATTTAATTTATTTTTGCAAATCAAAGTGAAGCGGTCTGAGTACTTTCTGAATGCACGACAGGTTTTTTGTACTGATGTACAGGATACGTCAGTACAGAGGTGCTAAAAGGGAAACTAAATGTTAATATGTGTTTTTATTTTGACATAAAGCAACAAAAGAATACTCAGTATAACGTGTGTATAACCCGATATTCACAGAATGCAAACAAAGTTTCACAGTACAAACAAATATTTTGTTGACATTATTATGTGTGAGTCAACAGCATATTTATTTCACATTGTGCATTGCATGTTCAGGGTTTAAACTGAGACAAAGGCAGTGTCATAAAAACAGACTGCTCTGCATGTCTTAAGAGATCTGAATGGAGATGATCGCGGGATTCTGACGCTCTTACAGTTTTTCCCTCATTATGGGTTGATCTGAGTTTGATCTAATATTCACACGTTCACTTATGATATCTTTTGAGACACAAACCCTGTTTAACATTTGCCAACGAAATGCATGCTGCTCTATGTTTTCCATGAAGGGCGAGTTGAGGGGTTAAGCCTGGAAATTCTATCCAATAGATCATTTTACTACATAAATTTCTAATATGAATGAATTATTCTGGCAGATTTTATTTTTACAGGCAAAGAACTATCTATGTTTTCAAATTGCTAAAAATCATGTCAAAAAGGTTTGGGTTTTTATTATTATTTTTTTATTATTGTTTTAAGCTCATCTGAGAAACAATTGTTTCCCAGTTATCTTTTAAACACATTGTATGCTGACATATTCCCCAGATGTTTACAAAGATTATGTTTTTTTTTTAGTGGGTATGATTTTACAGAAAGGCTGTTTAGAGTCCCATTTTATTATTGTGCCCTTAAATTTTCTTTTCTGCTAATCATCTCATGAAACTGATCACCCGGACAAACTCAGCTCGAAGCAATTTCAGGCAAATGTATCATTTGTTCAAATTAAAAGTTAAAATTAGTCAACGTTTACTTGAATTCTCATGTAAAATTTCTGTTTTTCCAAGCTGGAAAACAAACGCTGCCAAATCTTTGCGATTCAGAAGGGACTGCTAGTTTATACATTTTGCCTTTCATCTTTCATAATTTGATTTTGTTGCCTTTTTTTTTACAGCAAATTTTGATTGCACAGTGAATATGTTTTGTCCAACTCCTCAAAACACTGTGATTTATTTGTGTTTTCCATGTCTGATGCCCATCTAACGTGATTGAAAGCTTGGTCAGGCTAGTTGTTTTGGGGGCTTTTGCTTTTTGTTATTTAAACTCTCAAAACAAAAAAAAAAAAAGTTTTTGTGCCAATACTTGAGTCATTACGTCTCCATGGTGAAAAATGTTGTCATAAGATGATGGTGGTTTCTTTCTTCTTCCCACCCCCCGTGAGGATTTTAATCCTTGATTGCCAATTTGCAATTATGATTCAATACATCCCATCAGTTCTGTTCACAATGCATGCTGTGGATAGTCACAATAGTAATGATGATTAGCTTGCTTTGGTAAAACCTTTCTCAGTTATGCCATCAGACCAGTGTGTTGGGAACACAACGGACTTGACAGATGATTTATGCGTGTTTGACAATTACATTACAAAAAAATATCACTATCTCACATCTCAGTAAGGAGCCAGGATGTCGAGCCTGCCAGTGTTTCACTGGAAGCAATTGGAATCCAGGCAAGGGATTGAGGACAGCAGCAGACTACTGCTCTATATGTAAAGTCATGCATGGTCAATATGGTCATCTTCATGCACCCTCTATAACTGCATGTAGTATTGCATGAGGACTGCACTATAAACAAAATATTCTATACATTTGCAAGACAAGTTTTGTTCTTTGGTTTAGTTTTTTTGTTTTTGTTTTTTTTTTTTTTCTTAGTACATGAACATAATGTTTAATTAAACATTATTCTTGTACTGTGCAGCATAATGTAATCCACAGATGATAACGAAGTTGGTGATGTGAAGACAACATCATAAAGCAAATATTTAGTACAGTATCCAGCAGAGATGTGATGACTAAGGAAATACTTGAAAACTAATCAGCGCAGTTTCTAACATGGCAAGTGCAAATACACATGAACACTTTGAGCGTTTTGCATCTTCTGGGTACCATTGACTTTTACTTTATTAAACCCAGGAAAGTAAAAGTGAAACACAGCAGATGTCATGGTAACACAGCTGCTATCAGCTAGTTAAGGGTTGTTGCTCTGAATGTTATATGGAGGAGATAGCTGAGTAGGTGAAGTGTTAAGTGACATTCTATGAATGTATCGGAGATGAGAAAATATTTGTCACTTAAATTTTCATTTGTTTATTACAATAAATACAAAATTAACTGGTGTGATGTATATTAATGAAGGGAAAAAAAGGTTAGTTGCTGCATTTGAGCCCTGAATATTTTATATGGATTTTTTTTTTTTTTTTTTTTTTGTGCTGCAAAAAACGTGATCAAAGTTATTCTATCTCGGCAGGACGTGTTGACATGAGAGGCTAATCAGTCTTAAACACTATAAACACGATATTATTTCACACTTTGTGGTGTTGTTTTGTTTTGTTTTTTTTCGCTCACATGAAATACCATTTCAAGAAAGAAAGCCATCAAAACATTTCATTGTTAGTTTTATTTGTTCTCCTGGAAGCTATCACACTGAATAGTTGTTACATATTTGAAGGGAACTGCAGATGACCAACGCACATCTAGGTCTTATGATGTAGTTCATGTCCATCAATTTCAATTTGTTTTTCAAATTGCAAGAAAATGTCCAGACCCAATAAAACAGTAAATAATTTGTGCCCCCTGCTGGTAAAAGCGAGGCACACACATTTCCATCTGCTGCCTTATTTTATTCCAGTCTATAATGTTAGTAGTGTAGTTACACACTGCCAGCAACAACGGCTGCTTCACTTTCAGGTTTTTTATTTATGCCATAGAATGTGCAAATGCTCAAGATAAGCCTTTTAATATTTATATTGATCAAATATTCTTATCATGATAATGATCGACTGTATGAATCTCAATGAATGGCTCAGTCTCACATTCAGTAATGTCTTACCAGAGCTATCAGATCACAGTTGTCCTGCGTTTCTGCTCTGTGGACTCTCTTTGGCAAATCTGTAGGCAGGCAGCGGCTGAATCAACAATGAGTAATGTCACTAATGGGGCTACATTCTGTTTTGCCTAACTTGCCAGAGACCATGTACAACTGCTGTACCACACTGCAACATAGTGTGTCACACTTTTCTAGCTCACGTGTGGGGTTAAATGGGACAAAAAAAAAAAAAAGAAAAAAAAAGAAAAGAAAATTTTGTGGTTAAGAAACTCACTTTGGGAAGAGCAAACTGGAAAGCTTAAATGCCCACAGTAGTCCCAAAAAAGTCATAGCCAGAAAGTCAAAGGCACGTTTTATTGTCATGCTTGTAAAACTGACATAATTCAGCATAAACATGACTCCATCAACTGAATGAATGGTATTGTTCACCTGAACATTGACTTTGCAGGGTATCTGATTATTTTGGATTGAAACAGTAAACAGATCAATACTGCTAACTGAAGCAGTTTGTTAGCACAGAAAACACAAACCCTGGAAGTTCACGTTAAGGCTGAAAAGTAAACAAAAGAACATGTTAGCCTTGTTGAAAACAGACAGCCGGATAACTAAGAAATTAGACTTTCTGTGGTTAAACGCTAAAATGAGACGACCCCGCAATTGTCTCAGAGCGCCTTATGAGCAAATGAAATAATGTCAGGAAATAGACTTGGCGCACCTTTGGTGACATTGGTACTTGACAGCTTTAGTGTGTTTGGGACTCTGGGGGAGGTGGGAAAAATACAGTGTGCCTGTGTGGACACCCAGCAGACCACCAGCTGAATCTCCGACCTCCGGCACACAAGGCGCATTCCGTTAAACTGTGAGAGCCTCCAATGATCCTTCTCCGCCTGCCCGGTGTGCCTGTCCGGTGTGGGGACGCTGCCAGGTCTGTACTTTGGATTTACTCTTGCAAAGTGGTAAGTTTAAGTATCCTTTAAGTTTGAAAGGAAATATAAATGTCAATTCATTCATTTCAAACGCTGATGTTTTTTTTTTATGCAATAGTGTTATGTGAGTACGAACCCTTTAGTCATCATTGGGTGTTGTCAAACTAAAAAAAAAAAATTTCAAAAGAAGAAAACAAAACATGTCACATCTTTCCTCTGACTCATAAGAGTTTCGTTTCAGTTTCTCCCCTTCGTGTGTTTGGAAACAGAAAACGCCTCCTCTCAAACTGAATTTCGCTTCTTAATTAAATGATCGTAATCATTTGAAACCGAATAATGTAAAAATAGACCCAGTCTCCAAAAAAAACATGAACCAATGCTGCTCGAAAAAAAGAAGAAAAGCAGAACGAAACACGGAAGAATCTCTTGTGAAACGAACTGTCAATGGGAATGGAAGAAGTGAATCTTTCATAGAAATCTGACCAATGTATTGTGATGAAGGAGTTGAAAATATGTTCTGTTCTGTGTACATTAAATGGAATCCACTGATTACCCATACAGCAGAGATAAGAAGCTGCTCCTGCCCTCCAGCACCCTCCACCTCAGGACAGACATGTCAGCAGTAAGCTGTTCTCAGAAACAAACACAGGAATGCAATAAAAGAATAAAGCTGTTTTTTTTTTTTTTTTTTTTTGCTCAGAATGTGATATGGGTCATTATCTCTTTCTGAGCTAAAGGTCAAGTAATCAAGGGATTACTGGACAAGTAATCCAGAACCCGGACCATACAAATGGAGATTGAGAAAAAACAAACAGTCATGCAGCTTGAAATAGTAATTCACCATTAGTAAGTTTTTTTTTTCTGGAATTGCTACACAACCCTCTATTAGAAAACAAAAACAATACATGTATTTATGTGATAATTGTCAAATAAAGTCCATAAAGTACTATTAGCAGCATCACTCACCCAGATCATTCTCAAATCACATTAAAACTCCCTGTTGGAAAAAGTTAACTATTCCAGCTGCCCAGTATCGTAATCAACAGTCTGAATCCAAAAAGAAGTAAAATTTAAAAAAAATGTGGCATTCAATAAAAATTCATTTGAAATAATGCAGTCAATGGAGAGAATACCAAATGTGCAGGAAGAGAAAAACTGCAACTTCATCAACACTTTCCTAGTGGAGCATTTCTCTGATCTGAGCTCTCAAAGGCTTTACAGAGGGCAGTGATCTGCACGCAAGCGATAAGATAATATGTCCTTTGAGAAATCCCAAGAAAGACATGGGGAGTGGTTTTCATGGTATGTTTGGAGTTGGCCAACATATATTCAGACACCTCCAAGTGCTTCTCACTGTTCTGTTAGCAGAAATGGCCACAGACTTCTCAAAGAATGCAGTGGAGAAGCCGGAGCCCTTCAAGGCAGAAGTAAAAGGTAGGTCAAGCTCTTGCACGACATAAACCAACAGGAATACTGATTGAAATCACATCTCTGAGGGCTTTGTGGCTTTTTGCTCCCTTTTAATAGGGACCATTCCCAGCTGGCTTCAAGGCATACTGCTTCGCAATGGCCCGGGCATCTTTTCTGTGGGGGACACCAGCTATAACCACTGGTTTGATGGGATGGCCATTATGCACAGCTTTACCTTTAAAGACGGTCGGTCTTGCAATTCCTATCTTTAATGAATTCAGGTGTAGTTAGAAATATTGCAGCTGATGAAAAGATCTGACTGCACTATTTTTTTTTTTTTTTGTCAATATGCACAAAGGCCACAAGTGTAAATTCTTCTTTTTTCTCACAGGTGAAATGACCCACAGAAGCAGATTCCTCAGAAGTGACACCTATACAGCTAACATGGATGCAAACAGGATAGTTGTGTCTGAAATGGGGACAATGGCCTATCCAGACCCAAGCAAGAACTTCATTGTGAAGTAAGTATGCTCAAACACAATTTCATTATTTATTCATTATTAGGCTTATTGGACTTCATTACAAACTTCCCATTTCATTGCAGTGTTTATTAGGCCTCCCAGTTCATCCTTCAGTTCAGTGTGAGGGCTGTATGTAGTTCTTTTGCAACATTTCTAATTCGTTAACAAGTCATTTTCTAAAGGATCTGCAATATGAGGATAGCAAGTCTTTTGATTTTGCTGAGATACAAATAACCTACATTTTTCCTTACATACGGCGAGGAAATTAGGTCTACTTCATAATCCACCTAAATTCTGTTCACTGCGATTTTAAACAATAATTTCTTTCACTCCACAGGGCAATTACCTTTCTCAACCACACAGTTCCTGACTTTACGGACAACGGCGCAAGCAATTTCATCAAATATGGGAATGACTACTACGCCACCTCTGAAACTAACTACATTCGAAAGATTGATCCCGAGACCTTGGAAACTCAGGAGAAGGTAAACCCATCCGCTGATGCTAACCACTGGTAAGGCACAATGAAATACATGTGTAAAAACTCACATATTTCTGTCACACACAGGTGGACTACATGAAGTACCTGCCTGTAAACATGGCCTCATCCCATGTGCACTATGATAAGGAGGGAAACGCTTACAACATGGGAACTTCAATAGCAGAGAAGGGCAAGACCAAATACATTCTGTTTAAAGTCCCCGCAGTATCAGAGAGAGGTGAATCTCACAAGAGATGCGTGTTTGGACCCCATTTAATGCATAAATGTTGAGCAGCTTGTTTAATCAGTGCGTTTGTTTTCTTTGTGTCTTTGGGTTTTTGGTCTTTCAGACAGAGGCAAGAATGTCCCTGTTCTGAAGAAAACAGAGGTGATCTGCACAGTTCCCTGCCGCTCCATGCTCACACCCAGCTACTACCACAGCTTTGGCATGACGGACAATTACTTCATCTTCATTGAGCAGCCTTTTAAACTGGACATCCTCAAGATGGCCACTGCATACATGAGGGGAGTCAACTGGGCGAGTTGCCTGAAGTTCTGCCCTGAGGAAAATGTAAGGGACCATTTCTGTCTATATAAAGCAATGTGGGATTGAGTCTAGCTCTGAATATAATGTATTTAAGATGTCATTATGGTGGGTAATCTCTTTCCCAATAATTATTTCTTTCTCAGACTCTGATCCATCTGATAGACAGAAAGACTGGCAAAGAAGTTGAGACAAAGTTCTACACAGGCGCAATGGTTGTCTACCATCATGTGAATGCTTTTGAGGATGACGGCCATGTGGTTTTTGATGTCATCGCCTACAAAGACACCAGCCTTTATGATATGTTCTACCTGAGCAAACTGAAGGAAAACACCGGGTTCCCCGACGAAAACTACTCTAAACCAAGTTACAAAAGATTTGTGATTCCCGTCCATTCGGACAAGGTGAGATATTTAAATGATCATTTCATCCGACGGCTTGGGGAAGATGTTCTTGGGACACTGAGAATTTGTTTTTTGACTGGGTTTTGCAGGGTATCGCAGTGGGAGAGGACCTGGTGAAACTCAAATACACAACAGCAAATGCTGTTAAGGAGAAAGAAGGCAAACTCACCTGCCAGGCAGAAGTGCTCTATGAAGGTAAAACCAGAACCCGTCTCATAGACACACATCATATTATAATAGTTCAAGTTAAATTCAACTGCAACTGTTGCACTTTAAGGAAAACAACGTTAGTCCGTGCAAAAAGGAAAACTCTCATTGTATTTCCACCAGGCCTTGAATTACCCAGAATTAATTACAACTTCAATGGCAAGAAGCAGCAGTTTGTCTATGGGAACTGCGTGGAGGAGTCTGCACTATCCAGACAGGTAACATTCCAATTGTTTATAAATTAGCCATTACAGAGCAAAAGTATTGGATACATCTGCCTTATCGAACTGTTGAAGAATAGAGCTTTTACAAGCAAAGCTTATGGGAAATGGATGTCCTGAAAGCATTGTTATTACAGAGTTAGGAAGCACATTGCCCAGCTGATAATTACCACCTGGCACAATAGGAAATAGGAAGCACTGTTAAAGTGGGAATCACTACTTGCACCAAACAAAGACCAAACCACATAATGGTTCTGGCCATAATACGCACATCCTCTCCATTGGGCATACTTGTGCAAGGAACCAGAAACAGCGGAAAGAAACAATAAAGTTTCAAACTATCAAGCAAGGTCTTATAGATCAAACAAGATTCCCTTGTGTCCCACTGCACATACAGTCCAAAGGTATAATGTGCGCAAAGGGGAATGTACCAAAGGAAACATCCTGATTTGGACAATTGTGTTTTTATTCATTTCCACTTAATATGTAATACAGGATGGAAATGAACAAAAAAGGAAAAAAGCAACAGTTAAAGCAAATCTTGTGATGATGAGTTCAGACAATGTTTTCGTTGACCTAAATATGTACACATATTCTCAAAGTCCATGACAACTTGAGGTTTATTGCGTCAGTTAATGAAGAATCACACTGACCTGTTAACCCAGCTAACCATGTGAGAAGTAGTTGCTGCCGATTTTCCTTTATTCCTTCTATTCCCAGAATTCAAATCAAATCAGATTTATTTGTATAGCGCCAAATCATAACAAAGTTACATCAAGGCTCTTTACATATAGAGCTGGAATTATTATTTGACAACTTTATTGCTTTTTGCATGGCCTTTAGCTGGGACAAAGTACTATGATGGCACAGTGCTTATCTAATAGATGGATTTCCCTTATTCAACATAAAGAGACCTGGAACGTCAGTGAAAAGAGTGAGAAATAATTTCATAAATGAACAATTGATCGGAAATTGCATATTTTATATCAACATATATTTGGTCTTAAAAAGCTGCCCTTTAATCATTTTTGTGTTGGCCAAACAGTTACACAATTCTGTGATCAAAGTTTCTAAGTGCAATCAATTCTTTTCAGATAATGTCGAGACAGATAAGAGTGTGAGTGGTTTTTCTTTTACCACAAAAGTGTTGTCTAAGTGATAAGTGAGCCTCTACATAATAACGCAGGATTTTATTTAGTGCATAATAAAATCATTTAAACCAGCCCCAATTCTCCTTAGTATAACAGACAAGCAGTGACAACACAATATGCCAAATACAAGACGTGCAGATCATGTTTTTTTTTTTTTTATAATATTATACTCAAAGCTCCAAAACAATTTAACATTAAACAAAGTAAATTTCATAAACTTTAGTAATACTTATTTTTCTTAATCTATTTATTTATTGAAGATTGCCAAGTTTGACACAGAAACCAAGGAAGTGATCTACTGGAGTGAAGACAACTGCTGGCCATCGGAGCCAGTGTTTGTTCCCAGGCCAAATGGAGAGTCAGAGGATGATGGTGAGAATACTGTGTAATATGTATGGTGCATATGCAGTACGTATGGTATATCATATATGCTGTTACATACAGCATCAGTTTGGGCACACATGGAAAAGAATACCCACCTAAAAATACACGATCCGTTAATGGTAGCATATTAATTGTCTACTGTAAATTTTAAAGCAAAGGTAAATTAGACAAACCTTCCATCATCTGATGTGGTACCTTAGAGTTTTGGTGCTTTGTCTTTACATTGCATCCCTTCTTTTTTATTTGCAGGTGTGGTTTTGGTGTCAGTTTTGAACTCCAATCCAGGCCAATCTTGTTTCATGCTGGTTCTTGACGGCAAGACCTTCAAGGAAGTAGCTCGAGCATATGTAAACACTGAGCTCCACAAGGATGTACATGGATTTTTTATTCCACAAGGAAATTAGGCATTTGTGTACATGTGCCTTTGAAAAAGCCCTGAAACAAATTATTCTGAAATAGTTTGGCACAGGAATCTGAACAATGGAAAACATACTTTTGAATATTATCATGTTTTAGAGCTGATTAGAGTGTGTTGAGGATCCACATAGATTCATGGACTCCCTCATCTCTGTGAAATTTTATGGATTGTGTGAAAACACATTTCTTTTTCACTCTGCGTTTTCTATGAAATGTGCAGATAATTTTGTATGGAACATTACGTGAGAATGTAGCCGTGTTTCTTATGTGGTTGACATTACTCCATAGCACAGTTTTGAACGTCGTTGAACTTGACTTTCAAATGTATACTCACAAAAATGGAAACCCATAATGTTTTCATATGTATGCCCAGCCTTTGTTGAACGAGAATAAGGAATCAACAGGGAGCTGTTGTGGTTATATTTTCTACATTTTGTTTCTACATACACCAAGTTTCTGAAAGTAAAATCTATCGATATGAACTAGCTGGTCCTGTATTAGAATGCCAAGTTAACAACTTAAAAGTTTTTCCTTTTTATGAAAGAAAGGTATATGAGTTAAACGTTTGCTTGAAGACACAATCATCTCCAGGGTGTTGCCTTCTTGTGTCACAGTTTAGTGATCTATGTGATGAAAGATTATATGATCTGGTGTACCTTGGTGAAATCAGTAGATATGCAGAAGAACACTGAAGTAAGCCACCAACTACACTAATTAAGCTGCTGAGCTAGTTGGCCAGATATCCCGAGCTGATACTGGCATAAAAAACAAACATATTACCAAAAACTCATTAAATAGACTAGGCAGAGCACAGCTAGCAGCTAGCCAACTGTGATGGCTCTCACCTTTCACTAAAAGCAACCATTAGATCATACACATGACTTGAAGCCATTTTAAAACTCATTTGAAAAAAAATGCCTAAAAGCTATTTTTAAGGATAAATTGACAACAGAAATCTCACCTGAGAATTTGTATACTTTATGGTAGGGATTTTATGTAAATACTGTTGGTTTCGGAACCGGCCCCAAGCGGCCATGACCGGAACTAGTTTATATTACTTCCGTGTTCGGGTACGCACTAAAATGATGACGTGCGACGCAAAGCCGCGCGGGCGTGATGACAAATGCCTTCGTACATGGCGGGTGACGTAGAACCGGCATGGTGGCCCAGTGGTGAGCGCTCTCACTTCATCCCGTCCAGGTGCTCTGATGTGCGCTTTTAGGTGAGTTGGTGAGTCCATTATCAGTGTGATTGTGGGTGTGAACGGCAGTTTGTCTCTAATGGCGGACCGGCTACCTGGCCTGTGTTGCCAGATCTCGCGACAGAAACAAGCAATAAGGTCCATGGAAAAAAGGAAAAAAACTTCTCAAAAAAAAAAAACAAAAACAAAAACACAACAAACAAAAACAAAGCCCAACTTGGGGTCCAAACCCAGCACATTAGGTAAAATATATATGTAGTTTGAATAGACAACAGAAAATTGACAGTAAATACACCTCAACTATAACAGGGGGATGCAAACAGGGACACCTCCAGTATCACTCATGGGGTCTCTGAACATCATTTCTTCGGTTACTGCTTTTGGCATTTCATCGGTCGAGGCTGACCCAGTCAATTCACCGAGATAATCCACAGCACTGATGGATGTGTGACAGGCTACCTTCAGCTCACGTTGTTTTAACATAGTGACACTGATGTCCCTTTAAGCTGAGAGCTGTCGAGTTTTTTTGCTTGTTTGTTTGTTTGTTTGTTTTGGCACTTTTCGCTTCCGGTGTGCGGTAACCAATGAACCGCGGTTGTAGACAGAGCACACCTGGAAAAGGACAAACTACTGCGGTTTGCTTTATTGTGGAGAATCGGGGAGGGGGGGGGATCATCAAATAAGCAACTACACTTTAGAAAACAAGCCCAAAAACTCACAAAAGACTATATTTGACGAGAATTTACAGAACAACAAGCCTAACATGGCTTATAACAGACGAACCTGGCAACACAGCACCTGTGTGGACCCCGACCCCGGGTTGGCTGCAGCCTGACAGAGCGCAGAGGGGATTGCGTAATTTGATGTGTGACCTGGTAAACAATCACTGGTGCACATTATAAACAGAGGTAGCCTGGGTTTATTTCTGGTGCATACCGCCACCTACCGGACCGGAATATGGAGTTTCATAATATGAGATGATTTCACCACTGATTTAAAAGAAAATCCGCCAAGCTGCGCAAAATTTGGCCAAATTGGGTTCATCTCCGATTACTCATGTACATTCCTGAATAATTGTTTTTTTCTGAAGCCACTAACAAGAATTGAACTGATGAGGAAAAAATCTCATGACAAAATATGCAAGCCCTGAAGAGATTGCTACCGATCTGAGGCCCAACCAGCAGCTCTTTGGCATTTCACCTTTTACTCGAAGAGTTCTACTAACAGTACTGTATTGCATTTGAGGTCTATTCACGAAATGCTTAATTGTGTTGCTTTCAACAGTGTTGTACTATTAAAGAAAAAGCACACTGTATCTGATGTCGTGGTTTTGACGTATGCCTACACTCTAAACTATAATCATATTTTTTAATGACTAGCATGACCTTGATCAATGTGTAATCATCAACACCAACCCAATAAGAATCTTTGGTGGATTAAATAAATGCCTATAATTGCCCTTTAGCAAATGGATCAACATCAGAAAAATCTATTGTATCACCTAAAATCACAGTTTAAGGCATTCACAGTTACAAAATAACAGGCAAAGTAACTAGTGCTGTACAGAACTTTATCATTAACAGAACAAAAATTGGCAGCATAGGAGGTTGAGTGGTTTGTGTGGCTGCCATCCTATCAGTGATCTGGATTCCAACACAGGATCTATGCTACGGGCCATACCCCTCCGTTTTACAACTTATTAAAAAAAAAAAGACCACTAGAGGGAGAAAAAGACCTAGTTTACTCAGCCATCTTATCAGTGGACCAGACATCACAAAATTCTTATTTAGAATAGTCCATTTATCACCAGGAAGTTTTAATTGTACATCAAAACTAACAAAGTTAATGTTATACATGGTGGGATTATACAACAATTTTTGTGACGGCACAGTAATATGACTCATGAATGAATGCCAGGAAATAATAAGAGTACAAAGAATCTCAAAAGGGCCTGGATGCTTTCTGTCACCTACAGTGCTGGTTGGTAAATCACATTACAAAGTACTTATGTTACGAAATGTAGAAATCATCATAGTAAAAATATCATTTAATTTTTGATTTAGTCAAATTTTATAATGAGTAATATTTCTCAAAAGACAAATTCGCCAATAAAATTAACAGATAATGTTACTGGCTTAAAATAAATTGCCATATATGTGTTTGTTATGCAGTATGAATAGAAGAGGCATTTTAGAGTGCATATTTTGATTGGTTTAACAAAAAAGTCAGTGTACCATAACTATCACTGTCGTCTTGAAAATGGTAGCTCTGTCACTATGAGACCATACACAATTGGAAATTGAAAAATAGAATTACTCAATCATCGGTACAGTCCCAACATTAATCATTCTAACAGACACCTTACAATCCACAGGACATGATGTATGTACACACATGCATCAATTCTATGATAAAGTATAATAATTATAAATAGCACACTAATGGACTTCAGTGCAATTGGTATTGTGATTTTTTTTTTTTCTAATCTCCAGCAAATAAATTATGTCTTAACATTCACCATGAACAAAAAATATTTAAAAAACACACCATCATAAACAGTCATAGACATACATTTGGATATGCTTAATGGAGTGCAGTGCATTTATCTAATGTTGGTTTAACAAAGGTACAGCATTAAAATAGACATTTGTATGAAGAATGCTAACTTTTTACATGACTAACTGATGCCTCCATTGCCATCGTGTACTTTACTATGTTTTCCACAGACAATGAAATGAAAGAGTTAACAATTTACTAACCAAACATTTGGTTTCACTTAAGATGTATGGTAATAGATTTTTTAGAAAACCATCTGAAATACTCCAGTAATAAAACTCAAACACATACAAAGTTACAAAATGTTCACATTGTAAATCATTGTAAGGAAAATCATTTGTATGATGAATTTTTAAAATGGTGAATATTAGAAAATTATTTGCCATGTAAAGACCTTGAGCAAAAAGAACTCTAAAATTTTTTGAATATATAAAAATCAGTAAGTAATTGTTTAGATGGCTTGCTTTGGCAACAACATTTTTTACTCCAGGAGGAATATATATTATCTGCAGACAGCAAGGCCTGGCAGTGTACGCTAAAAGAGCCAGCACAGATTGTGGGTCGGTATGTGAGGGGGGAAAAAACAACAAAACAAAAAAAGCACCATCAGCCACTGGAACACAACACAATTTATGCTTTGACCACTTTCCAACTGTTTAGAGCTGAATAGAGCTGGCCCTGTCAGAATGATCGATGTTGAAATGCCGGACTATAAAAATATTTAACCACCTTCCTTGAAAATTAAGTCAGTATTGTCTACCCATGACAAATAGAAAATGCAGTATATATATAATTTATTTTGCAGTGCAGCTGCGGGACAGTCATGATGCAAAGTGCTGGATTCCCTGGAAGTGTTGTGTTGTGACTGATGCATGGCAGTGGGGGTGAGGAGGGTTGGGGTTGGGGTTAGGGTAGAGGCCTAGCATACAGGAATGATGCAAACAAAAACAAGTGATTATTTGAGTCCATAAATGTCTGCAACTCCTTGTTGTTCAGTTTCCCTCACTTTGAATCTCATCTTCTTTAGCTGGAGTGTCTTGGCTTTTTTCAGAGTTCTCTCCTTCATCACCTGGGAGACGGAGTGGATGAAGCCAGAAACAGACAGACAGGAAACTTCATGCATAAAATATGACTTGTGAAATCACTGATGTGAAAAGTCAGCATGAAAAAAATGTGTGAATTTAAGTTAGCACGGTAGGCTGAGCATGGATTCAATTCATCCATAAAAGTGTTTTCAATGAGGAAAAAAAACTTTGTTTGCAGTGATGTTTCTTACCTGATTTGTTTATATTAACGTGTGCCAGACCCTGTGACAGATCAGTGGGTCCCTGTACTCCAGGGTTTGCTGGGATTTCATGGATGGCATTCCTGCGACCAGACCTTTGAGAGGCAATGAATTCCTCGTAGGTCACCTCCACATCCGTCATTGCTGACACACCTCACCATAGCAGGACCTGGCACACGCAGTAGCTTACCACTGGGCAACACAAATAAGGGTTTTCTTGAACTATTGCAACACAGCAACGAAAAACACGCACTCAGAGAAGTAATCATGGTATAAAGGACAGCTCTGTATTCAAATGACTTCCTTGTTGGAATAATAATGGAGCATGATGTGAGTTGTATTGCCACAGAGATTTAGGTTAAACCCCTGTGCTGTCATTCTAATACTCTTTATCAATCTGCCCTTCACTGACTGGGCTCTGGCTTCCCTGACCTCTTCCCACAAATTAAAATCTGTCCTCCTGAGATTTTTAACCCACTCAATTTTGAATATGAGCCCTTTCAAGGGTTGAACTCTGGAGGAGAGTTGAGCCAGAGAAACTGTGGGGGGGGGGGCAACGAAATGCGCTCCCATGCCCATTCGTGGCTACTGTGAGAGCCACACAAGCTGTGATTGACTGGGGCTATTGTTGGATGCTTCCTCTGTCATCACCCGAGCACTCTCCCGCTCAACTGTCATTCTAAAAATTGTGTTAGGATGGGAAAGACCCAACAGATGTTGTCCATCTACAACTGGCAGGCAACTGTGTCAACAAGGGGGAAGCAAGACTTTCAAGACTATGACTATGTTCCAACATTTTTTTTACATTGATAACATAGCTAATTGTGTAGCTCAAATGCTGACTGCTTTCTTGTTACCAATATTTAATTTAGGTCAATGACAACTGTAGCTGAGTGTAGATATGTTGTTACTGAAGGGATGATTTTACATGGAGCAGAAAATCTGTTTCTTTTGCTCATATTCAATAAAATATTAACAGTCAGCTTACATTATTTAGTCACACTTTTTCACCCAGTAGAACATCAGCAGTTCAGCAGTGTGTTTGTGTATGTGTGCAAATGTCATTTGAATATCAATATATTGAGCATTGATTCAGATAATGTAGTCATTTAATAATACAAAAGGCCACTCTGCCCTCTTTGTCACTGACTAAAAATTGTATTTAAAAAAAAAAAGTAAATAAATTAATAAACATTTCTGGCAGCTGTTGCTCTGCAACCCTTAGATTTGTCTCACTGCCAAACAGAACATTTAGGGTAATGAGAGCAGTGCAGTAATAAGAGTCCCAAAAACTTCTGTCAATGTTATTCTAGGTGACTGAGGGGGGGATACAACTGATGCCTGACTGTCTCTTTCCCTCGCTCTCTCTCATACACACAAACAAAAATAATAACTATACAAATTTTAATCCTAAATATTATATCAGTGGAATCCCAACTCTCTATCAATGAAAGCTTAAAATGTTCTTTTCTGTGTTTTTTCTCACTACAGTATCCCATTTTGTGTGTAGGATAGGATTATGACAGGATTAGTTAAGTAATGCACTATGTGACCCTGCCCTTGCCCTGAATTGTCTTAAGTCCATTGAAGTCCATTATGAGTGCATCTTCTCAATAATGAAGGTCTTCCAACATTTATCATCTATTAATGGTTTAGTGGATGCGCTGCTGCTCATCAAATCTAGTCTTGCACTGTGATGAGAGACCATATAATGCCTGTAATAAATCACTTACATTGTTGACATAGTTTAGACCCAGCCTTTACATTAAGACGTGCCGTTGATGATGCAGGTTGGTCATGCCCAAAAAATCTGATAGTAACTCAACACCTGTATGTCTCTCTGAGGACAAAGACCCCCACAGAGTTCAGTAAACGCAGCCTGCACGAATATTAACGTAGCGCATGGAAATACGACGCCAGCCACTCTCCACTCCTACACACATTATTTTTATCAGCAGGTACCTGTTTATCTTAGAGGGATTCCCAAACAATCGCAGAGGTCAATCACATAAGCTTGAATATAACTACACCTCTTTCATTCCGCTCCATAACGTGGATCTCCCGGCATCAAGCCACTGTCATTATACTACTACTTCCGGGTGTTACTTCAAAATAAAACTCTAACTTGCAAACTGTCTGATGTTTACCTTTTATTCAGCCACGAGTCAAAATCCAAAACAGGCTAGACCAGTAAAACAAAAATCCAAAACTGTTTCATTGTATATACTATTGTAAGAATAAACAAAAATGACAGGATTTTACTGTAATAAGTCAAAATAAATAAATCTAATTTCCCTTACAAAACCATATGATATGATATATTAGTCAGATTGTCACTGTTCAAAGAGTTTAGTATATCAAATTTGCAAATTGTCAGATGCCAGGATGTCAACAAGACACGGAATTTATTGTACGTGTTTGCTGTAAGTCTCTGTGTGTGAAAGATGAAGGGCGAGAGACAGAGAGTTAGTGTTCTAGTTGTGATGAATGCACAGAGGCAAATCAGTGTCACATTTTCTGCGGTCTCATAGCATCTGGTTGTGAATTACTCCATTCAGCTGGCACATTTGTTCAATATGCCGAACTGGATTGGTGGTGGTGGTGCGGGGGGGGGGGGGGGGGGTGCGCAACAAAAGGTGAGCGAGTATTTCTGTTCTCCCCAACGAGTAGATTTCAGTTTCTTTTCCTTCATCAAAATTATTATGTAAAATGCTTTAATGCCATATTTGGGAATAATACTGAGAACATAAAAACAGAGGTTGCCTCCCAGGCCCCACCTGCTGTTCAAAGTACACACTTGCATCAACACGAAGCGTTCAGTAACAACCAATCAGATCATCGGGTGTTAGGACGTACGGTGGCTTTAGACAGGCCAGTTGCTATGGGTTGCCAAAGATCAATTATATCAAGATAGTTCTTTTTCAACCCCCAGCCGTTAAAATGTTGTTACAACATACTCATTATCATCAGTGATAATCATTACTGACTCATAATACTCCGCGGTGTTAATGAGCCGACGTGTATGTTAATAAATATTTGAATTAATGATCTCATACAGATTAGTTTAAATACATATAAATGACGTTAATTCATTCCAAGTACAGGTTCCATAGCACCACGAACAGGTCAAAACGATCCTAAACACAGTTCCTTTTTACATTTCACATTTTTTTCAGATAAGTAAAAGGTAATGCCAAAATGTCCACTGTGTTTTTCTGTTTTTTTTTTTAATGAAACCGGATGTACGCGGGAGTGAATCCTCTCACTTCCTCCTGCTCGTGTAGTCCGTCCGTAACAACAGGAGCAGCATCAGAGAGAGGGATTACCTAATGATGGAAGACCTGGAAGGTGAGACAACCCCCCCCCCAGGACCATTTTACCTCTTCACTCATGAAGTCGAGCTCTAATCCTCTCAGATTGTATCCCCAGAGACTCGACCAGGCTTTCGTTTTTTTGTTTGGTATTTAGCCCATGTAATGCTAAGAAACGCCAGGGCCAGAGATGAGACTAGCTGCTGCCTGTCTCTGGTCTGGGTGTGATCCCTGCGTTAGCCACTGTTAGCACGCTGCTAACTAATGAGCCTGTAAATGAATTAAACCACCTTTTTAGCAATGAACCATCTGCTGCTAGGTATCTGGATGACGCCCGCCATTGTTATTGTTGGTTGGGAATATTTATGTTTAATTTTGAAGGGTCTGTAACACTAGCTGCTGCTGCTGTGTGACTCTCGTCTATTGATAGGAACCGTGTAAATTAAACACACCAAGGCAACAATAGGCTATATGGTAATAGCAGGGACAACAATGCCTGTACCACAATCGGTGAGATAGGCGTTTAGCATGTGCCTAATGTTAAGTGTGTATGTGGTCTGACACATGATCGTCAAATCATTGACTGAATAAATCAGGGGGAGCGGGGTCAGATGTGGTCCTCCTCTGTTTTACATTCCTCACATCATGCTGTTATTTTTGCAGATAATGAAGCTCTCCCTGCTGAGGATCTGGTTCAGTGCAACAGCTGTAAAAGATGCTTCTTCCCCAAAGTCCTGGTAAAACAAACAAACAAAAAAATCACCTGGTCTGAAACACAGTCCTGTGAGAGCAGCCGCCAAATCAAAATGCACTGGACCGCTCATCGCTCAGTGCCATGTGCTAATAAGATGGAGTTCATTATGAGGTTGTTGTGGTGAGAGTATTTTCCCGCAGTCATTATCAGCCGACAGGAAGTCAGCGGGTTGGAAGTTGTGCCATTGACAACAATCCAAATAGCCAGCACGGGCCTTTGGAGAGCTCTTTATCAGGGAAATAACATATTTTAAAAGCCAATTAATTTGTTTGTTAAGCAAACAAGTGGAAGCTAAGACTACACAATGTCAAACCCTGACGATGGATTTACTTAACTGCTGTATTTAGTCATGTCTGGGGCAGGCAGTGTTTAAGTTCAGTTCACAGAGGTTTTATCACTGAGCCAAGACTCTTATTATAGCTTGTTTATTTTATTTATTTATTTATTTTTATTTTGCATTTTTGTGGTTTTCGTTTAATAAAAAGAAGAACAAGACAATTAGAGTGTTGGTCCTTTTGTCAGTCTTAAGTTTAGTTTTTTTTATTATTATTATTTTTAGGATTTGCCTATTCAGCAATTTTCCGTTCAAATCACTATAGTCACATTATTTTAGAGTGAGATTCTTTGACTGTACTGCCTTGTGAGCATAGTGATTAGTATACCCGCTTGGTATGCTGGATGTCGGGGTTCGATTCCCCGATGAGGAACTCCTGCCACAAGGCGCCCGCTAGTGGTACTCCTGGAGCGGTCCCAAGTCCGAGTAAAACTGGAGCCAAATCAATCATGCACGTCGCAGGAAGCTGACTTTCTGTGGTGACCCCGAACAGGGAAAGGCCGAAAGAGAGGGGGGGGGGAGTATTTGAACGTACTGATTCAGGACGCATTGCTTTGCAATGAAAAGTGCTTTGGATACTTAAGTATTTATAAAAACAAGTTCTCAAGTGCTTTTACTCAAGCCACAACTTAACTTAGCTACTTTCACTTTTATTGGAGTAACATTTGACCGGATGATCTGTTGTACTTTGACTCACCTCTGATCAAATTATGTCTGCACACTGTGCAGATTGCTGATGTTGGTTGTTATTTGTTCTACCAAGGATTCAATCAAAAAGTATTTATTTATTAGTATATTTTATTAATTTATCTTTTCAATCTTTAATTGTTACAGTATGAGAGTAAGGATTTATGTACTTATACATATAGGTATAGTTGTTGTTCATCATCTAAATAACACCAAAATTATTTACGTTTATTGTTATTTTACAATGTTAACTTGACTGAAACGCAGTAGAAGAACTGAAAAAATACTTTGCATTATTCACCAGAAGTTGTGATGTTGTGATGAACTTTTTGGACCACATCAGAAAGCTGCAAATGTAAAACATCAAGTCTTTCCAAAGCATTGAAATGGTTGTAACCTTTACAGTGTGCCATTATTGTCCATTGTCCATTTTTTTCCCACAGGAAAGGCATGCTAAAATCTGCCAAAAGTCAGTGGTAAAAAGGAGGAAAGTTTTTGACTCCAGTCGACAGAGAGCTGAGGGCACAGACATCCCCGCACTTAAACCTATCAAACCAAAGGTAAGGCTAAACCTGAGGATGGGGATGGGTATCCAACACAAAATGACTTGACTGTGATAAAGCTTTAAAATAAAACACTGAAATTCCTTATTTACGAAAGTCACAGCCTTAGTTTGTTCAACTTGTACTGTGTTTCCTTTTCCGGGTTGCGGGGGGTGCTGTAGCTAATCCCAGGCCACAGTGAGCTTTCTTGAGATTCTTAAAATCTTAAGAAAGCATTGAATAAATTTGCTGCAATGTATCTTCAGCCACACTTTTGGTGCAAAGGTCTATAGAGAGGTCATGGATTGGTTTTTGGTCCAATGGTCACTTGGTCCAGTGCGCACTTCATTTGAATTGAGGGAAACAAGATACCTCCGACTACAGTTTGGAGTTTAAAGGGGCCGGTTTAAGAATTAAGAGGTGAAATGTCACCTATTTAAATTAAAAGCGGCCGTATATTGAAGTATGAAAGGGGTCTGGATACTTTGAGGAGACAAAGTAGGTCACTGGAACCAAGAAGTAGTTAGCTGGTCCAAAATGCCCAGCATGATGTTCGTCACTGTGGTGCAGCTGCTTTGAATCATTGCTCTCCGATGTAGGACACTCAGTATATTGTGATGGCAGACTACTTTCAAATGTAAACAACTTTCAATTGTATTTCAGTCACAAAGTTCATCTGCTACTGAGAAAGTAAGTTGATTTGCCTTTCATTTGTGTTTTCTTTTTGTTTATCTGATTTGTTTTAACACACACTTTCTAGCATTAAGGGTTTTTCCTACTTTGAAGCCTTTGTTTGAATATTCACAGGGGATGTCTACTTGTGTTAGTATTGATTTAAAATGCCAAATTGCTTTATTAGTTATATTTCTCAACTGATAATATTTAAGCGTATTCCATTATATTTTCTTTTACATTGGCTGCCTTAATTCTTTCTCTTTTGGCTGTTCTGTTGGAATTCTTTTTAGTTGTGTTTAAATTTAATGTTTGCCAACTCACCTTAAAACTGCAAAGCTCGGTGTATAGCTCAGACTCCACAGAGGCTGTTGTGTTACTCCTGTCTGTAAAAACATCTCTGTTGTCTTGACATCAACTTATTGCTGCATACTCACTCTGTACCCCCACTACAATAACCTTATTCTCAACTTTTTTGCATGAACGGAACATATCTCTAGTTGGCATTGACTTATGACATCATTGGAAATGTGAAAGTCCTTAAAAGAAGCTCAAAATATTAAATACGTCTGTTGACTTTTTCAAATATAATATATTGAAATGTAGCATGTAGTCAAGATCTTGAGGCAGGAGACAAACACCCAGTCACTTTATAGGAAGAAGTGTTTGGCCATCTCGCCACAGAGGCAGCTCAGTGGTTTCCCAGTGAACTGCTGCTATGAGAAATCAGCTGTAGATAATGGCCACTGTGTTAAGAAAGGGGATGCCCTCCTGTTTATATTTCAAGGCTGAATAGAAACACAGTTCAATCATTACTATAAGCATGTTATAAAGCGCTGCTTTCCTGAATCCATTAAACATCTGAATAAGAGGAATTCTAGCACAATAGTTTGGCATAGATAACATTTCAGGTTTGAACTGAAACATCTTGCTGGCTCATTAACATTTTCCTACTTTCCGAATGTTAAACACACAAACTAGAGACACTTACTAAGAAAATAAGGTGACCTTCTTTTCTAACCATCCAGTCAGTTCAGTCAGTAATGACACATTTATCATGACTCAGTAATGGTGGTACTTTAGAATTTGTGGATCGCTTGTGGTTCAGACAAGCCGTTTAAGGCGTCACCTCTTTGTTGCGTCTTGCCAGGCAGAGCCGCCTAAGAAGCCTTCCAACTGGCGCAAGAAACATGAGGACTTCATTGCAACCATCCGGGCTGCTAAGGCCCTCACTCAGGTCATCAAGGATGGGGGACCATTACCCCCTCCACCTCCTCCTACTTATGACCCAGGTAACACATAGTTCCTGCTAGGAGTGAAGACACTGAAAGATTTGCAGTTAAACAATGAATCATTGTATAGCTGTGATAATATTTACGATGAAACAAAACAGCTACTCAGTGAGGACAATAATTTCCTTTTAGATGGTAAATATAATGGCAGTAGTTAGGTGGTGGTATTATGACCAAACTATAAATATGGGTTCGAAATTAGCAATTCCATGTGAAATCGTAAATTACTTTATTAACTTGCACTTACCAAAGAAAATAATTAAATATCTTTGTACTGGATTTATAGAAGGGAGTATCGCAAATATATTTCCTCACATCCTGTTTTGTCCTTAGACTATATCCAGTGCCCTTACTGTCAGCGGAGGTTCAATGAGAGTGCAGCTGACAGACACATCAAGTTCTGCCAGGAGCAGGCAGCCCGAATGCCCAACAAGGGCAAGTTAGGAGATACCAAGAAACCTCCTGGACGCACACAGGTACACACACATACACACACATGCTTAGACCACACTGATGACCGCGTGTGTACATGGACCATATGTTTTTACTGAAAAATGTTATTTATTACTCTTATTGAATTAAAAATGTATATAGGGGTGTTAACCTCAGAATACTTGGCTGACTATATTTTTAAACTGGATGTATTCAACTATGTCCTGCATTGAGTAACAAAGTTCAAAGACCCCCAACTTTTACCGAGCATCAGTACTCAGCTGTGGACATTGATCCATTTGTGACGTAGATTTCCCAATGTGCTACTGTGTTTTATATTTTATTTTATAAATCTCTTCTTCCTCTGAGTGTTATTGCACACATTTTGAGAGTCAGATAAGAACAATAATCAACATTTACACTCCTTCACAACCCCGTAGTTTTTGTACATTTACCTCTGTTGCCAAGAAGTTCAACAAATTTTACTGATTTGTGACCCTTTTTCGATATTAGTCATGACCTATCCGTCTCCAGGTACCGCATCACTGTACCTGCAGAAGCATAGGTGAAGGGAATACTTTTCATCCCATAACATGCAGAAGTAAAGTTTGTACTGTGTGTATTTACTTCTGTATTCACTTGGTATTCTTTTCCTCAGCACAAGCCTGCTCCCGTAAGGAAGGCCAACACCCCTGCTGTATCAACCATCCCCTCAGCCTCTTCTCGTTTACCCCAGAGATCTGGCCTTGGGCAACCGACTGGTAACACAACTTTATTTCTCTTTCTACTTGTTTATAACATTTTTAAAGGAAATGAGTTAAGATAGCAAGTTTTTCAAGCTAGGTTTTTGAACTACAGTAACACTCACTGTTGTGCATTACTCTCATTATTTCCCTAACCCGACTCTCTCACGCCAGGAATCCCCTCTGGTAAGGTCTCCTCTGCAGGTTCAGTGAGGAATAATCCCTCTGGCCTCACAAGCCCTCCATCAGGGTCAGTGCACTGAAATACGTCATGCTTAATAATGGGTGTCTGCCTAGACATGTCAAAGACATTCTGCCATTGTTTAAAATGTACTAATGGTAGTATTTAGCAAGGATCATTTAAATGCATTAACATCATCAAAAAATGAGATGAGTTCTGCTGAAGATGATACAGCACTGTGAATTCTTACTGGGTGCATTACGATAAAAAGATATTATCAGTTGTGTGTGAATCGTATAAGCCCATGCTGTTTACATTTTATAGGAAATTAATGCAGAAATTCGGTCACTCCAAAGGTATCCTGTATGTTTTCTTGCCACAGTATAGGCACAAATGAGCTGTTTGAGCTTGACATCTATAAAAAAGAAAACCCAGCACTACAGATGATCTGCCTGTGATTCTTCCTTGTCTTACCTCTCTTTTGTTTATCTGTGATTCCTGTGTCAGTTATGGAAGTAAGCCACGAGCAGCAAGCTCTAGCTATGGCTCTCTCTCTGGAAACAAGAAGAAAGTAGATACCTACATATCAAGGTGAGCCAATTCTCAAATAGAAAGAGTCAGTGAGAATGAGTAAAGGCCGATCATTTAGTCTTGCATAAATAATATTGCACAAAGCTTGTGAGTGTCCTGGTATCATTAATTTACCTTTACATCCGTTTTTGTAACTTGACAAAATTATCTTCTTACAGTTTGGTTAAATTGCTATTCAATAAATGTATTGTGCTCTAGTTTTTCAGGTTTTCTTGGTTACTGGTTTTTATTTTCATATTCTGACACTATGGTACTTTGAGCTAAGAAATTTATACAGCTTGTGGTCTTTTACAAATAGTTATAGAAGGCTATTAAGGAATAGCACCTTTGTGAAAAGAGATTCAAGTTATTTAAAATGAAATATTTGATAGCATGGTCAATATGAATAAAATGCTAACTAATTCATCTTATTGAAAAGCATCTTGCCATCCAAGTGGTGTTTTTGTCACAACACTCAAATGTTTATTTCACCCACTTGAAGGGATTTCAAGTTATGTTTCGTTTGTATGGTGTATCTGCCATATGGAATATACATTTTGTTGCTGTTTGTTGAATATCTTCAAATTATCAGTAGCCATATAATGAGTAATTCTCTAACTTTGCTGGTTGACTGCCTTTGTTAACTTTCTCAGGAATGACGATGGCAGACATGAAGTCAACAATGGTGGAATGAAGAGCAAGTTCTGTCATGCTTGTGGGACCAAGTACCCTGTTGAGTCCGCCAAATTCTGCTGTGAGTGTGGGGTCAGGAGGATGTGCATCTAATGGCTGTGAGAAGGAAGAAGGATGTAGAGGAAAGTAGAAATACATCAGTACTCAAGATAGCATTCATGAGAATTATACATCCTTCTATTAAATCCAGTGTTTTCACATTTGGGTCCAGGTTCACATTAGAGTGGTGTTATTGGCTGGCAGCCAGTACCGTGCTATATTCTTTTATAATTGCTTATAGAAGTGAATCTTAATAAACCTGGTAAGCCTTGGGTTAAAGTTATAAAAAACAGTTGGCATGTATTACATCTTCCAACCTTGCTAAAAATTGTACAAATTCCAGGGAGTACAAATTCATTTTTTGTTACACAAATATAATGACTAAGTGATTTGAAGCAGTGATAAGCTGTTCATTTTCCGTAGCTGATATGACTGACACAGGAATAACCTGACAGTCCATTAAGACTGCAGGATTTCCCCCCAGATCACTGCTGTTCCCAGCAGCTCTTAAACATTAATGCCATGAAAGTAAAGGACTTGGAGGGATTAGGAAACAACAACAACAACAACAACAAAAAATATATATATATATACATATATATATTATTATTATTTTTTTGTTGTTTTTTTTTTTTGGCCATTGGAAATAATGTTTTGACCTGTTGTTATTACAATATCTTAATTTTAGAGTAAGGAATAAGAGTACCCAGGAGGGGGATATAGTCATTTCAGCAATTAAAAGACATTGGTTAGTCATGAAAAGACAGTAGAGGGAAGATGGGTAAGAGGGTAGATCCAACCTGAGAGGTGGGTTGTAAAATGTGAAAAAAGGAGGTAAGTGAGGAGTGTTGGATTAATTATTTTATTATGATACATGTCAGTGTGATTGCCCTTGAATCTCCTTTCCCTGACACCTGTGATACAGCCCTCAGTCTCATCTGTTCCCAATTCCTCATAAACACAGTATGCTACCATTGAAGTGCAATATGATTGACTACTGAAAAAAAAACAAAAAAACATTTCTCTCAAAAGTATTCTTTAAAATTTAGAGAAGAGTATACCTTGATTTGACGGGGGTCAGTCTAAAAATGACGAACAGTCAAAGTCAGGGTTCCTTGTTCGGTGTTCCTTCCGCACCACTTCACAGGCAGGGTTTGTTATCTACTCTCTGTGTTACCATCATAGGCCTGGTGTCTCTAAATGTAGCATTTACTTACTCTCTTTTATTCCCTCTCATTTTACACAATGAAATTATTTATTTATTTTCTTGTTCCCTTTACTTTTCACTAAATGGAAAATGCTCTTAAATTCTACAGAATTTAAAATTTGTTTTTTTTTTTTTTTTTGTTTTTTTATTATTATTAGAATGAAACCCGGATATGTTGCAATAGTCTTTTTTCCTTGAAAGTGTACCTGCTGAATCAGTTTTTAATGCATGAAGGTATTTAGGATCAAAAGTACTCGGTTGGTACTTGCTTTGTGAGGTTGATCCCCACTTAATTTAACAGGCAGTTTCTGACCCCAGACAGTTCGTTTATCAATGGGACAGTCAGCGTGAAAGGCCTCTGCTTGAGGTGCATAGTTATTGTTCATCCACCAACTCCTATTGGCCATCAAGCAGTGATTAGGAATGCTGAAGTCACAGCAACCGATATTACCTTACATGACACATTATATTTAAACAGACTGGACAGGTGCTTTTTTTCCAAACTGGTTACTTTATTCAGCCTGAATACCCGGTTGTGCATATTATTCCATGTATATCCACCATCAATAAACTAACATTAAGACAGCTCTGAGTGCTGAGAGTGTCTGTTGAAGAGAGAGGAAGTAGAGAACGTTTTAGTGCTGTAATTTGTAATTCTTTAAACCAGTGAGTACAGAGTAACACATGAGCCTTTGTGTTGTTGCATAGATATAAATATATTTGTAATACACATTCCAGTGTCATATACATTAATAGTTGCTCTAAAACACAGATAAAAACAGAAATTAGCTACATGACGCCTCATTATATATGGTCCCTGACAGAAAGAGAAAATTGCTGCATTGAAAGTGGGAGTGGAACTATTGACAAAGACTACATGCTAATGGTTTTATTTTTGCATTTTAAGATTTCTCATACATGAACTGATAAATGGCATATACAACAGCTATGAAAAACAATGTATGTGGCAGTTGCGCATTGTGCCCACCCCACCCCCACAAACTGGAGCATGTTGTTGGTAAGTTTTTTTTTTTTTTTTTTTTAATTTCTTCTCTTTAATCAGATCTATTACAGCACCAATTGAATGTGACAATAGCTTCTTTCTGTGCATCCCAGTCAGCCCTGAGACAAACTCAACCATCTGTTGCTGAAGGTGCTTTTAACATGTCAATAATATCATGATCACAATCAACACTATGTCACCTTGAGGAGTACCAATCTTTCAGCAGACAAAGTCTAAAGTCATTGCATGGAGCGAAAAAAAAAAAAAAAGCAGACACTTTAGAGAACTGAGATCACAAAGATGTGCCAGGACTCGTCTTTCTAATTTAAAGTGAGAGCAAAACTGTTTGAGCACCTTAATATTTCCAAGTCACCCATGAGTACTCATCGTTAAGTGCAAGTAAATGTCACAGCATATTCTTTACAGTCAATTTGCTTTGAAAGATTCTTTGTAACTTGACCTTACAAAACAGTTTCACTTTTGTTCACACCTTTGTCCCTCTAAGAGCTTTTTTGTTTGGTGTATCAGATGCACCTTAAAAAGAGTTATTCATGTAAATAAAGCCCCCAGTTGGTCCCAAGCATTGCATGTGAAGGTCTAGTAGGTTGTACTTCTCCAGAGTTCTTTTCCACTTGGCTTAATTAGATTCTGTATTGCTAGGAAACATATCTGAAGAGTCAGTAGTTACAGAACACGCAACTCAGCTGTTAGATATATATATATACTAATACTTGGCAGGATAGCTTAAATGAAGTGGGAATTTCCTCTTACATAATCCATGAAAGGACTGTCAAGGATGAAAGAGCTGCAGGGCTTTTTGCTTTGGGTTCACAACGTCAGGTGTCCATTAATCGTGAATTGAGCATCTCATAGCAATCAGTGATGGCAGACAGGATTGCCTTTGTTTTGCAAAGATTTTTAGCCTCCTTGCTTTTTCTTGGGTTGTTCCGCCTTTTTCTTGTTGCTGTCCCCAACCTTGTGTTAGGTTCATTAGTCTAGTTGAGAGAAGTTGACACACAAACACAATGTGCTAATTAGTGTCAAGCCTTATTGATAAAATTAAGTCCTGTATTTGATTCACATTTGAACATATTCCATGAACACCTTGTAGCTTTGACAGTTAACGATGGTGTTCATTTTGGTTGGTCACTCCAATGCACTCCTTATCACTGTAAAGTCCCGTAAAGACATTAACCACAGAATAATAATCAGTATAAATGATTAAAGTGCAGTTCTGGTATGTTTTCTCACAAGTAAAAACCATCTTAAAAGCAATTACAGCTACACTAAGTTACAGTGCGTATAAGGATTTTTAAACCTGTGCCAGTTTTGTTAAGCCTAAGGCTTTAGTTTACTTCACTGTATGACTCACACTGAATCATCAGATTTGATTCTGACCCAAAAATGTTCAAAATGAAGTTCAGTTGAACAACGAAGCTGAGAACTGGTTTGAAGACAAAATGGGTGTGAGTCCCACCCCCCCACCCCGTCTTCTTTGGAAGGGGGTTGTTCAGCATCTTTTCTCTTAAAATAAACAAAAACGAACACACAAACGGCTCGATGATGAATAGAAATATATATTTCTGAACTCTGTTAAAACCATTAGAAAACCGAACAAAGAACCTTGCGACCAAGGTAACCACAATAACTACAAAACAAAAAACAAAACACCTTTTACAGTTTCATTTTGTGCCACAGATAATCGCGCACTGATTGTAACAAAAGCAGTCCAAAAACAAACACGCTCATGTTTGGAGTCACAGTACTCTCTATGTAAGATGTCAGTGAGTCACCCACTATGTGGCAAAGGAAAACACTACAGCCTGTCAACATTCTTCTGTCTTTGCTGCCTGTGTGCCAAAATCCCACACGAAGAAAAGAATCAGTTTCTCAAGTTTGTCACCTTGCAGATGCTGAAGACAAGTTTCATTAGATAAGTATACATGCCATTTTTATGACTTGCATCAACTGTTTCAACTAATTAATGAGGTTATACTTGCCAGTTTTCCAGGACAAGGGCAGCGTATAGAGTTTAGGAGAGACATGGCCAGTCCATCTGTCTGGGAAACACTTAAGTTCTTCATTTTGCAGGCAAGTGAGTGCAGGATGCTCACAATAGTCTGCAAAATGGAGACTTTTGATTATTGTTAAGCCATTTGAATTAAACATTAAATGCCCTCAATGACCAGAAAATGTGCTATAATCAACTTCCTTCGGCCTGGTGATATGCAGCACAATTGTAATGTAACAGCCAATGTGTGAAAGTAGTAGCATGGAGTAGTAGGGAAAAGGTGTGAATGGTTCTTGCTGGAGCTTGTTGAAATGTCCATTACCTGTCATGGCCATAACTTAACATTTAAGAGTTTAACTGATGCCTCAATTACTCAGGTCAGATAGCAAATGAAGAGCAGCAGACAGTAAAATCTACATACAGAAAAACCCCGAACAATGAACAGCAATTTGTACGGTCAGGTTAGCAGACAACAACATTTTAATGAACTACTCACCGAAATATTTGCTGTGCAATGGCGTAGCTTTTGTTTGAGCACTGGGCAGGGTGAGTTGTTCAGCAAGGCCGTGATACTTCCTCTCTTGGATGAATGAGATTATGACAGATACATTTTAGCTTTACAGCTGGGGTGAGTTACTGGTGAAACATCCTATTGCCTTCAACACAGTTATGGCTATATTGTTAGTTTTATATATATATATGTATTTATTTATATATAACATGCTATTTTTAAATGTGAGCTACCAGTTGTGGGCTTTTTGCTGAAATATCTATTTTTCAGTCAATTCTTGAACCTGGAAAAAAAAACAAAACAAACAAAAAAAAAACTCCCTTCCTTGCTCCACTTTCCTTTTATGACTGACTGCATGTTTCATATTTGGGCATTTCAATTAGCATAAAGAGTGAATGCACATGAAATTCAATATATATTAATATAGTAGGTTGCAATCAAGCATTTGCAGGAGTCTCAGTACTATTTAAATATAGTACTGAGCTTGCCTGCTTTGTTTTCGAGTGTTTATAACTTAGGCGAAAATAACCTGCATTCAACTCAACAGCTCAATTCATTAAGGGCATATTTCATTAAAGTAAGCTTTCATTGCTCTGCTTTGATGCTTGGTATTTACTGAATAATGTTAAAAGTAAAATTCACCTCGAGTGTAGTATGGGAAAACAGATGTGTAACTAAATAGAATGAGTGTCTTACTGTGTTATCCAGCTCAATTCGCACGATTTCCATGTAATCCCTCTGAACTTCTTCAAGAGGCCTTGTGCTGCTGCAGGATAGAGATAGAGGTAGAAGGAGAAGAGCAAGAAGACTGATGCAGAGAAGAGGCTGAGGTTTGACATTGGTTAGAGAAAGAGAGGGAGACAACAGGGTCAGTCATCCAATCAAAGACATGCTGATACTACATGTGCATACTTTTCAGCAGCTGTACTAAATGAGTTTCCAAAAGGAAGTAAACGTATTAATACTTCGGACTCATGTCATTGCTACAATCCACTGCCTTCCTCTTACTTTGTTTCAGTTTTTTCATTCAATGCTCCTTTAAACTGCACTAAATTCCACTTTTAACTTCAGCACATGTATTTGGTAGTTACAGTAACTTAATGTATAATATTCAGAAAACGTTTTGCATGATAATAGACGATCAGGCCTGCAGTTTCTATTAAGTCATTGGTAAAAGATGCACCTTGACCAACCACAGGACGACCGTGACACCAACGCTGAATGCCCTCAGCCGTTTGGCCCTTTTAAAGCCACTTCTGTACGTTCACCCCAGAAAAATATTGTCTTCTATTGCAATGGCATTACATTTTTTTGGTCTTGCTGTTTTCCATGAATAAATGACTGTCAGGCCGGCACCCGCACTTCAAACATGGTCCGAGCTGGACTTTAACGGAGGCACACATGGTGAGTCTGCCTATTCCTGGAAGTCCTCGGGACAATTCCCGTAAATCCCTCCATCATTTCACTTTCCTTCTGAACGGCAGATGGGAAGTAATTCACACGGAATTCCCCTGAGTGGAAAAGCCCCGGAGCGGCACAGCGGGCGGCACGTCAGCCAGTCGCGCTGCTGGACCGGCAGGGAGACGGACGCGCGTATCTGTCGGCTCTCCCGGTAAGTTTCGACTCTCCTTTTTCCCACCTTAAACATTTAACACGCTAAACACTGTTTTTTTTTTTCATTCTGTGCTTTTTCATTCGCTCCGTGTTAACGTCAACATACCCAACAGTTCCCTTCGGCTCCTATCTGATGTGTTTAACATCAGTTTACTTTAGTGCGTCACCGCTTTAGGCCACCGGAGTTGACGTGTTTTTTTTTTTTTTTTGTCTTTCTTTACTCACCATTGGTCATTCTTCATTCATAATCACCGCGTGCTACAGTTGGAAACGCACACTCTCACGTGTGTCTTCATGGCGGCTTTGGACGCCCAGATTCACACAGTTGAAATTAGCCCGACGCGGCTCCGTTGGCTTTTTTTTTTTTTTTTTTTTTTTTTTTTGGAGCGCAGGGGCATACAACCCTTTCTCGCGTCCTGCTGCGTAGCTCCCTTCTCTAACTACAGCATGTGATTTGACTTCCGTCCTCGCCAGCCGCTAGTTTCACTTTGCTCAGGTTAAGGCGAAGGAATTGGTGCCAGATAGGAAGCAAACTCCGCTGCAGCCTTTACGCGTTGTTGGGTTATTGTCGCTGAGCCGTTTTGCAGAACGCGATAGGCCTTTGTGTGTGTGTGTGTGTGTGTGTGTGTGTGTGTGTGTGTATGAGCGGTCTCAGCCTTTCACACATTAATCTGTTCATTCATTGAAATGCCCTGAGGATGTCCTGCATTACCAAAGCTCTGGGCTGGATTCAGTGTTCAGAGGTCCCCTTGTTCCTAAAGCGCCCTCATTCATTCACTGGTGAATTCACATATTTACTCATCTGTTCATTCTCATCGCTCATTACGGCATGTTTTGTCTGCTAAACATCAGATTTCAATGCTTGAGGGCGAGCAGAGGTAGCTGGTTTAACATCACGGGAAGTTGAGGTTTCGGTTCACCACAGTGTTGCGGTTTAGGGACCTTTAGACCGTATTGCATTTACAGAAAATCACACATCACATCTCACGACTTTAAGAATATTGGAAATGAGCAAGTTACGAAACAGTAGGTGATGTGTCTCATGAACAGCATTTGTTATCTCTGTGCACAGTGTACAGTCATCTTTAAAACCATGCCCGCCGCTTTACTGCTCACTGTGCTCTCGGAGCTTAATCTTCACTTCAAAGGAGAAAGTCTGACACTGAGAAGCTTTTGAAAGAGGCCGATCTCCTGTGTAATTCACTAGCTTTGGAAATACATGCTCACTTTCAGGAGCACAGACAAACTTAAAGATCCTTTCAGCACATGTTAGGGCCATATCATCATATCTTAAATGGGCTTTTTAATGCATCCGCCTTTTATAAGACAGTCGTTATGACTTTATAGCTTTCATACAGGTAGTGAAGTCACAATGCAGTTGCTGAAGTACTGGACACGAATGTGCAGTCTCCTTTTAGATAAATTGTTTCAATGTTAGTCGAATTAATGCTGAAGAGTTCACTCAGGTCTTTACTTTGTATGTCCGTCATTTGTCTGCCCTTAAAAAAGAACAAAAAAAATAAATCAATTAAACTGTAAAAGGGATTATACTATGACACTCTCTATGGCAGAGGGTCAGGCTACGCATTCAGTGAGCAGGAAATGTTAATGTTTGATTCAGGAATTTATCAGCTTTTCCAGGGAAATATAACAACATAGGTTTCAGTTCCATGCCCGAGTTCAGTTGAGTCCATCTGGTCCATAGCTGAGTACAGGGGATGTCTGCTCTGCCGTGTGGGTTGCAACGGATATGTGAATGTAAGTGTACATCAGTGGCATAAATCGAAGGGGAAAAATAGTCATGGCATTCTTCAGTAATTCAGTCATGTATGTTGAACTTGTAGGACCAGAGTGCTTGGCTGCCTCTAAACTTTTCTTCCTGCATTTGCAAATCTGGCATATAAATACCTTGCATGGAAAAAGATCACTTTTAATAGCCAAGCATGACATCTGTGCTGTTACTGGGTTAGTGAGAAAGAATGATCTATGTACCTTTCTGGATTTTGTCTTTATTCAAATGTCGCTGCAGTAACCGTTTACCAAGGAAATGTTGCCTTGTGTACCTGGGAAACAGCTGACTTGCTTGGTCTGCAGGTTATGGTTGGCTGCTGTTGTATTCAAATTGTTGCCACCTGTGTCATTTAAAAAAAAAAAAAAAAAAAAAAGGCATATATACTCATGTGACACAACTGCATAGTTTATGTGTGACATTTTGGAGTGGTGCTGGCTTTTTTTTTTTTTTTAATGAGCAGGGTAAAAGTATTCACTTGTGTCTGTGTGTTTGTGTGTGTGTGCTTGTATTACAGTTTTTTGCTGTTGGGAATCGGCAGTAATTAAACACATCCATCAAAATATGACAGTGATACCAGGAAGAATTGCATCGTGGGAGACCAGGGTAACCAATGACAATAGCAATCAAACACACAGATGTTTTAGAGCTGGTATGTTGTGATTCAAGTAAAAACTATTCACGGGATGTAGTGAGAACATTAGAGGTGTTTTAACATTTTCATCGTTTTATTTTCACTGTCTAAAATGCTGATGTAAAATATGAAATAATGGATAATGGACAAAATGCACAATGCTAGTAATCTTTGATTTTTGTTGTGTGTATGATGTGTCAGTTAAGATTAAATGTTCTTTATTCTTATAATTAATTTTTTTCACTTTCCTCGCTATGCCCTTGAAGAACTTGCAATGTTTTCAAGGACAATGTGTCCCTTCACACATGCTTGAGTGATAACACCAGAGTTGTAGCTTGTTTGAATTCAGACAAGCCACGGCTGTGTAACACAGAGAAAGTAACTTACTTTGATCATCCCACTCACCAGGGCAATAATTCATCTTCGCAATACCAACCTTCCCACTCGTCAGTCGGTGTGGTTATTCACTGTAAACATTAATATTAAGAGCAATCCTAAATTTGCAGTGCTCTGGTTCTCATTCTGGCCTCAGTGGTCAGCATGTGCACTATAAAGGCATACTCAGCTGGGAGCAGGAGGTCACTGGTCTGATTCCTGACTGGATGGACAGTTTACCTCATGTCAGTCACTTTCTCTATCAAACACAGGCATAAACTGGCCACAAAAAAACCTCAATTCATTAAACTGAACCTACAGACACTGTCTGATACGAATCAGAGTCATGGTAACTATGCATTTGTTGTTCCTATTAAAAATAAATATCAATTAATTCGTGCCAATTTTAGGTGTGTGTTCCTTCCTTGTGAACCGGAAAGCTACTTATTGCACACACCTCTAATTATAATAAGACTACATATTTATGTATTTTTAACAGCTGATGATCACATGACCTGTCATTAGTGCGTGGGAGTTCCACAGTATTCATTCACTGATTTACATGCATGTCACAGTATTACTGACAGACTCTCTTTATGTTTCACTTCCTCTGTTGCTTCTGACAACTACTGATGAAGCCTTTTGGCCAGAAATCTTGTATAAAGAGCAAAATAAACACAGTGATTAGTCTGAAAGGCAGCAAAAGCATGACATTTAATGATTTGGTAAATTTTGCTGTCAAAATATGTTTTGGTTTGTGCACGTACTCACATACTGTGTGACGGGAGGGTGTGACACATCCTGGAATACGCTGTTGCTCAATCTTCTCGAGTCGAAAACTACATTTACCGTAATTTGGGTTGCAACATATTTTATGAATGGGAAGGTTTTCAACTGGCTTTCGGGTGACAAAAACGAGAGTAAAAACAGGAATTTGCTTTAATTTGCCGAAATCGCATGTCCATTGAAAGTGTGCTTATGCTGCTAGCAAGTATGGCTGCTTTGTTTTCTTTACCATACTGTATATTACATGTATGGGGAACTTAAATGTGCGTCATTGCCGTTAGCTTTCTCTTATGACATAATATACACTGTAAAAAGAAAGTACAGTCATACACATATGTGTTGCAGTATAAAATTACATTTCATACAGAAAGTTCCTTGCTCTTGCATCTTAACGATGCCTCATTGCAAAAAGTCTTTCAAGGTCTGTAAAGAAAAAGTGGTAAACCTTAGCCAGCTGGAACAGAGGCCTAACCTCAATGCCATCCATCACGTTTGGGAAAACCTGGATTACACCCTCACTCATGACGGGACAGCATGAAATCTCTGCAGCACGACTCCAAAATCTGGTGGAAAATGTGAGCTTAAAGGTTGATTATTGCCAGAAGTTTTGAATGGAGATATTCAACAGTCACATGCGGGTGTAACATTACATTTGCCCCGCTTCATTTAGCTGATCTCCTACTTCAAGGTTTCGCCGTCAGAGCATTCTCTGGGCTTGTCCTTGCTGTTTGCTGATTCACACTCATTAAAGGAAGTGATATCTGTGAGACAGCCCAGTGGCATCGTGGCCTGCGTATTTCCCTCTTCAGATAAAGGCTTCCCTAATGAGCTGGTTCATGTGTACTCATACACTCTCATGCTCTCTCTGCGCATTATGCTGTTGCTGTCTGGTCTGTAAACTTTCCGTCCACAAATACTAAACTAGTTACATCTAAAAGGAGACTTTGTTTTCCTCACCAGATGCTGTAACATAAATAAAAGACAGTAATGCACTGTGATTTGTTTTCACAAAGTAGTGTCAAATGAAGTGTGTGCCACAGCCTATCCTGTTTGTCTGGTGGGCATAAAGCATGCAGTAACCCTTTTATATATATTTAATCTCTGTCCAGAAAACCTCCCGTAAGCATGCAAACAAAGACATTTTTAAACAATGGTGACTTTTTTTTTTTTTTTAATGTGTGTAGGCTATGATTTTCAGCCCATGTGGAGAAAGGAAAGGTGAATAAATGCAGTCATAAATGTGTTTTATGCTATTCCAATGAAAAAGAAAATTTTATCAGCTTCTGTGATTTCTGCAGCTTTCACATCGTCTACATTTTCTTTGGGGAAAAAAAATAAAGATCGCCTGCTCTCTCTGTAATGAAATATGTGCTCCCTCACCTGATTTGGACTGTCTCTCAGTTTAGTGACTCCATCTAGTGGCTATTCCTAAAACATTCATATACACCTGCCCTCATACAGCAGACACATCACACATAACTTTTAATTTAATGTTAAAACAGCCTCTTTTATGCGTAGTTTAAATTTCACATAATGTTGAAAACGTGCCCTTGTAATTCTGCTCCTTGCTGACGTGATTGCATTATTGTCAAATTATTTGTCAGATGTACATTCATGTGAATCTCCTGTTATCCCACATCTCAAAGATGCTCCACTAAACCTTTTGCTTGGTGACATGGTGCAGTATCCTGCTGGAAGTAGCAATTAGAGGATGGTAAACTATAGCCATTATGGGATGCAGATGGGCACAAGCAATATTCAGACGGATTTAGTTCACCTCCAGCAGCCTGCACTGATTTGTGCTGTTTATGCCAAATTCTGACCCAACCAACTGAGTGCCTCTGAAGCTGAGGTCCATCAGAGCGGGTTTTTGAGCCTTCAGCTGTCCGGTGTTGGTGAGCGTGTGTCCACTGCACAGGCTCAGATTACTGTTATTACTGGAGTGGAACCTAACGTGGCCTGCTGCTGCTGGAGCTCATCCACCTCAAGGTTTGACACATTGTTCACTCTGAAATAATCTTCTGCTATCCACAGTTGTAAAGAGTGGTTATCTGTGTTACTATAGCCCGCCTGCCATCTCAAACCAGTCTGTCCACTCTCCACTGACCTCTCGCATCAACAGGAAATTTCTGTCTGCCAAAGTACCTCTTGATGGATGGACTTCATTTTTCACACCTCTGCGCGAACTCCGAAGACACTGAGAATCCCAGGACATCATCAGTTTCACGAATACTCGAACCAGCTGACAATTAAGTCATGCTTAAGGTCAGTCATATCACTTCTTCCCTGTTGTGTTATCATTTGTTGTGAGCATTAGCTTGAGCTGGATTTGTACCTATACGTCCTTACATGCATTGAACTGCTGTTTTCATTTGATCAAACTGAAATCGATGCCACCACACTTCACTTTCAATGACCCTCATAAAGTTGATTGAAAATCTGTTCGCGGTCTCCAAAGAAGCTGATTAACAGTAGGCAGCAATACGCGGAGGATTAACTGAATTCATTTGCACTATTGGAAAGAGATTTTCGTATTTTTCATTCAAATTCCCATTTGGCTGCCTGATATACTGTATTAGGTGATGGAAAAATAAAGGGAAATATATTGTTTTGTTTACACATTCAATATGAAAACAGTGAACACTTCCATTTGATGCTATAGTACAGAAAAATAACGCAAACAATGGGAAGCCGGCAACAAACCTGCTGCTGTAAATGAAAGTGAAATAGAGCCGAATAATGATAATTAATGAAAATATTGATTTCTGGGCATTCTCCAGCACTCAAGCTGCAACACTGTCAGTATTGCTCTGGCAACAGATAATATAGTATAGCTCCAAAACCAACAAACTAATCAGCCATAGCTGCTGCTTGTGAGATCAGTAACATCACTGAGATTGCCTGATCGATTGCCAATGTTTGTCTGAGAAAATATTGCACAAATGATAATCACATGATTTTCAAGTGCAAACTCCATTCACATTTTGATGCTGCAACAACATCTGCTGATGCTGTTGAGTATAGGTAACACTACAGTGCTGGCTTTCACTCCATTTCTTCAAAAGGCACCCCAACAGTTGTTATGGGATGTCACTGTCCCAACCCAGTTTCATCCTGCTCCTCTTTTTTTTCTAAGGTTTATAGAGCAACCAAGAAGCCTTTAAAAGTAGTATTGTTGAGAGAAAAGCCCACAGCTGGTACAAGTGTTATTTGCAGTACACAACCTACTGTCTGCTGAAGGATCCAGCATACAAAACCAGAGCTGATAAAATCCAAACCTTTCATTGTGCAATATCTTTGGAACTGTTATGTATACTGTATATGTAAAATCAATACCGGACTTTACCAAGAAAGTAAAGCGTCAATCCTTCCATACTTAATATAATATAAACTTTGTTAAAATATTTGAAATCAAGTAAAAGTGAGTTACATTTTTCTATCAGCCATCCATTTTCAAGCTGATTTGATTTTATGAACATATTGAAAACATTAATTCTTTTCTTTGGGCAGATTTCCTGGATTGTGCCAAGAAAATTGAATCTCAAAACGAAAATTACCATTTACTATGGCAACAAATGTAACCTGGACAAAACGTTTTTATCAACTCTAAAAGTAAGAGATACAGGAGCATATCATGCCCACCCCTCCCAATATTATTATTCAAAGAACAGAAGAGTATGTGGCAAACAGAATTATGTAATAGAAAGTCTGTGTACATGCATGCATGACAAACAGACAAATGCATTCACATACAGTATACTACACTTATGTGTTTGAAATAGGATGATTTTTCTAAAAGATGAATGATTACTTTTCTTATGATTGATGGTATTATGGTGGCACATCAAAACAACTTGCACTTTGAGATTTTGAAATAAATATTATAATCAGGCGCACAGACTGGGTAATATATGCAGGACTGACGACTGTACAGAACATTTGACATGGACACACACCTTTGAAATACCTAACAGTTCTTGACCTTCAGAATCTATAAGAGCCAGCCTTTCACTTGCACTTACTGATGCAATACGAAGTACTTGCACACACATTGATGCTGTCATGCATATGCAGTACATGCATACACCATATGTCCATATATATATATACAGACAGGCATGCTAGTCAATTTAGAGGCACATTGGCTATGCGAACACACACATACACTCATAAATGAATGTATGTGGGGATTTCAGTTTGTGTGAGAGAGTATAAGTTGTAGCAAGCATCTTTTTATGTGTTTCCAAATGGTTGTACAGCTGTTTGAGTTTAAGTATGTATATGTGTTTGCTTTGTATGGATGTGTGCCAATAAATATGTAAATATATAGATGCCGTACTGTTTGGGTCAACACTGGTGCGACTTGGCTGCTGGTCTTGCTTGTTTACTGCCTCTATAACGATGCTTGAACAGCTTTGACTGGTGTGTTCTCTTTAATGTGCTAATGTGAGCTAAATCGGCCGTTCACATCCATAGGACATGGTGTACGTTTGACCTCCAACATCTTATTCATCAACAGCGAAGCCCCTCCAGTCACCGACTTCATCCCAGATCACAAACTGGTCTGCTTAGTATGTCAGAAACCTTGGAGCGACAGAATTATATTCTATAGCTAAATTTAGCAGCTCCAGATTTAGTTAAAATATGCCAAGCACATTGTTGGGGTAGGGTTGGTTGATCTGTTCTTATCCAAGGCAACACTTTAAAAAAAGACGTCACTCTTCTGGTCATCTGCTGATGTTGAAACTTTGTGAACTCTTCTGTGAGATATCTGAAATTAGCATTCCACTGTCCTCATGAATGAACTGACTCTAGTGACTGCAGACACAGAAAAGAAACACTTTGAACACCTTTACTTCTTAGTTTTATGCTTATTGTTGGTTGGTGTGTCACTTCGTGATTTGTGCAACTTCTCTAGAATATGTTGCCCTCCAGGTACAATGCAACATATTAAACAGAAAAAGACATATATGCCTTCATATGTAACACAGCGAAGATCCATCTTCTGGATCCACCTGGAGATCTAAATGCAACACTGACACAAGCAGGCTGACATTCATCTGCATGCACATACGCTTTCATACTCGTACTAGAATATATGCAGGTATATATGGCAGTACTTGCAAGGAAAGTTTGGTCGAAACAGCTTTTCTTAGTCGCTGAAATGTAAATTGGAGAGAGAAGATTGCGGAGTTAGAGTAATACAGTTTATCATCATAGCCACATAGAGATTTGGGCATACAGAAAGTATAGGTATATTCACTGTAAGATGAAGGGAGAGCTCAAAGGAATAGAAGGCTTCCGTGTGATGGAGATGGACTGATTGGTGCCCTTGGTGACTTTCTACCGGACACTCCATGCTCTCCTGCTCAGCGCACAGCGGCACTTATTTAGCAGAATCACAGTGAAAATTTGAAGGCTCAGTAAGCACCAAATCCTTCTGTCCAAAACAGCCAAGAAATCTCAAGGTGATGATAAACATCTAACGAAATCACATGCAGGGGGACAACACCCAACCTTCCGCTTGTTCTCTTGTCACACACGACCCCCTGAAGATGGCGCTCTGTATCCTGGTATGATGGTGTTCCTGCGCGCGTGTCCGTACGCGTGCACGGGCCAGACAGCGCCACCGTCTTGCCTCCCTGTCGTTGCAGAGCTTTGCTGCTCTCCCGCCCCCCACCCTCTCTCTCTCTCTCTCTCTCTGCCTTTCTTTCTTTCTGCCTTTCGCACGTTGGTACCCTCTTCCTCCAACTCCTCCTCCTCCTCCTCCTCCCCATCCTCATCTTCCACTTCCTCCTCCTCCTCCTCCTCCGTCTCCTTCTGCCGGTCCCTGCGGATGCTCAGCCTCGCACCCCAGTCACAGCATCCCGGCAAATGGTCGCTCCATCCCCGGCAACTCTGGACGCAGGACGCAGCGAGAAGGCGCACCGCTCCGCTCCGATCTGAGCTCACTGCGGATTGACCGGAGAGAGCAGCGGACCAGGACCACGAGGGAACCGAGGGGACGCCGGTCGCTGACAGTGGACAGGATCTCATTCCGGTAAGTCATCGCGTTATTAATGTGTTTTTTTTTTTTTTTTTTACCTGCTTAATACTTCATATAACTGGGCAGAGATGGAGAAGGTGACACGTCTCTAAACGCCCTTTGTAATTCACCACAGAATGTGGGAAATCTGAGCCGGACTCCTGGATCACGCATGCTGAGTGATTTTTGAGGGAATTGTGCTATTTCAAAATGATGTCTTGCTTTTGTTAAGAAAGCTTGCTGCGCAGCTCCTCTCAGGAACAAGCGTCCGGCTGTGTTCACATTACACAGTACAAGAGATATTTGGCTCCAGCTGACTGCTGACCCAAATTCATCATTGGTTGCGCGTAAAACTCGTGAAAATGTGCGAAAGGCACCATGTAAACAAAGACAGTGTAGTTCCTTCTTGCACACCAAATGACGAAAATACAGTTTTAACAAATATGATGAATTCTTACATTGGTTATGAGAAATTTAGGAGCCCAAGTACTGAGCCTGAGTTATGGTATAATATAGTTATAATTTGCTTATGAAACTACTGCAGGTAATCATTAAGTTTCATGGGATCTCCTGTGTGTCTGTGTCTGGAGCGTCATAGGGGATACAAGGATGACAGTATGGGTTAGACTCCATACCTTTCCCACACCAGTGCTTGTGCTTTGATCAATAGACATTTGCAGGGGGGGGGCTGTGTGCTGGCAGTTTGTCAAGGTCTAAAATATATCCAGTAGATGATGGGGAGAGCAGGGGGAGGGGGAAGAGGAAGGCTGGGCCAGGCACACCGTGAGTTCATGTTCAAGCCACTGCATGTCAGCACAGGTGCATGATGGACCTCAGGGACACAGATTCAAGGTGTAAGTGTGAGCTCACTCTGAAGCCTTTGTCTTTTGCTCCATGTTGATTTGAAAATAGAAAAACTTTGGGGTGGCGTTTGCAGTTCAAGCAGCATCCTCTTTGGCCAGGTAGGCAACCGGATAACAAGGAAAATACAGTTCCCTCAAATTCTCCTTAAACTGACCTCTGATGAAGGGTATAGATTTTTTTTCCTGCCTCCCATGTCCTACACAGGCGACAACTCAGTCTGTTTAAGTCAGAATGTTATCCACTTTTCCAGTGCTTTACAGGACAACACTCTCCTTGCTCACAAGACACACATCTTCAAAGCTTCAATAGATTTTCTTTTTTTCGTTGAAGGATAAGCAGTGTTACCAAAGACCAATCACTGTGGGAACTATGTCAACTATTTTTGTCTCTTTGTCTCACACACACACACACACACTCATCCCCTCTCCATATTTTCTAAAGATTAGCTTCTTTTATGTGCACTGAATGTCTCCAGTGGGCATGAAACGCCTTGTCCTTCATCATGGACACAGATTAAGCTAATTCACACAGCAGCACAGGCCTAATGCCTAATCACTTTGCTGGACCGGCAGAACAGAACAGTCTTTATACCGTGGCTGAGAGGAGGAGAGGGAAAGGGGGGGGGGGGGTGCTAGCCGCCGGTGCCTATTGATCGAATGGAGGGACCGCTGGCAGGCATTCACAGGATGGAGTGCTGACGACAGACCGAAGAGTTGCCAGGATGAGCTGGTCCAGCAGCCTCATAGAGTAGTGCTGATGAGAAGGGAAGACGCTGAATTATAGTTATCCCCCCTGAAGCAAGGCTGGGACAGGGAGGGTTTGAAAATGCTTTGAAAAGTCTTAAGATGTAGCTTTTTACTAATCAGGGTAAAAGATTGGCGTGTCTTAAAGGGGATTATGCCAATATAAAGATGCTTGACAAAAGAAAAAAAAAAGCAAAATACAGTGTTTTCTTAAGCTGTTGTGTGACATCAGAACATTCTCAGTGCTCTTTGACTTTATGTCCTCACGTATCTCAACTTAGCTGGAGGGATGAGCAACATCCTCCAAAAGATATTCCATGATGGGGTTGGAGAGTGCTGTCATAACACTTTTGGTCCAAAGTCTTCACTAAGTATTCAGTTGGGTGGGGAACTGGTGACTGTGAAGGCCGTAGTGCATGATTTACCCCATTTCATATTCATCAAACCATTGAGTGCCCTCCTCATGCCTGAGGGATGGGGCTCTTTGTAGATCATCTTGTCTCCTTCATATAATCTCATTCATTGTACTCTATGAGAAACTGAGCAAAATCATGCTGTAAGCGAGGTCAGTTCTTGACATGTGACCATGACTGAGATCAAGAGAGGCAGGAACTCCCCTGACAAATGTCTGCTTCGTTTGAATTTTGGCCAAGGATACAGAGTAGTAAGGATTTCGAGCTCGGCTCAATTTAGGTAAAATTTCATCTCATAATTTCATTTCATCCATAATTCATAGCGAGAAGGAAATCTCCTGTTGGAATGATACTGTTTCTATCTTCTCCTTTCACCTGTTCTGGGAGTTTTCATAATTCATGTGACATGCAATACAGCACAGCGAGGCTGGAGAGTGTCCCACACCAGCAGTACCTGGAATACCTGTCAGTCTGCAAGACAATAAGTTTTTACCATGTCCAGGGATGCTGCTGTGCACTTAAATGTGACCCTAAGGCCAAGACCAAAAAGTCCATGCACATTTTTTTGTTTTAAGACAATAAACTCCACAACTGGCTTTGCTCCAGAGCATCTATGAACCCCAGTGGCAAGAACAGTACCTGCAGTGAATACAACCCTGTTTTTATTCATATAAAAATAGACTCTATCTTTTTGCTTCAGTTTTGGTGATGTGAAAAGAAACCCTGCTTGTGAGATATATAAGTATATTTTATCTACCTCATAGCGTCTGTACAATAAAAAGGGACAAACCAACTGGAGAACATGAAGCACCATTTGATTTCACGTTAGTGCCTTTGAGCTCTGCTACCTTCTATATGTTTTACAGGTTTTCTGTATACAGTTGCTGAAGTTGGATGTCAGTGGGCCTCAGGAAACTGGCTGACATTTGATCCATACTTGCTGATTGCATTGATTGCATATTCATGGACATGAGGGATGCGCTATTTGACAGGCTCAGCGTGCTCATCAATCTGATTTGATTCTTGTGTTGGTGGCTAGATGCTTGAATGATATAAAAAACACTGATGTGCCTCTGCTAACGAACAACTTTGCAATATTCTCATTTCAGTGGAGTTGTTATAAGATTGCATACATGTTACACACCATTTAACCTCTAATATCACTCTCCTTTCCCTTAAGGGTGCAATGTAGAGCACCCAACGTGGTTATGTTATGGGGACATTGCCAGGTAATGTCCTAGATGTCATACAGTGTCCTCAGATTTGTTCATGGGAGTCAGTCAGTCTGGCCTTATGATAGCAGTGATAAAATGTGTGTGTTAGCGTTATTATCAATTAGAGTTAAAATGAAATACATTAGCATCGTGTACCATTAGGAATATATTCCCCCTGCCAGTGATTCTGTGCTGACGTACAACAAGAGCAACATATTTCTAACAAAGCAAAATAATTGTGAAATTAAATGTTTTAAAGGAATGAGAAGTTAAATCTTTGGTTAAAACATTTGCAATGTCTACCGTCCAGTGAAACTCTAATGTCGGACAAGTCACTTCGAAATGTAATCATTTACTCATTGATTTAGTTAAAATCTATCTACACTACATTACTAATTCAAAATAGTTATGTTTCTTATTGCATTACTTATTATAGCTCCATCAAAGGTACATTTAAACAACCCCAAAACCTTCACACTCAATCACAATCTGTGTGAAAACCAAAACATTTGATTTGATGTTTCAGCGCAGATGTGTGCAGGTCTAAACAGTGAACTGCCAGCTGCCAACTAACATCAACAAAACCTGCTAAGAAGATTCAACATGTAATTTAGACAACTTTGGAGTAATCCAAAGCTGCATCTCCCCCCTCCCACCAACACCACCCAATGTTATATAGGATTAATCTACTCCACTACTGAAAAGTAAAGACATCAGTGTTATGCAAGTAATGCCTTTATGCCCAATACAGAACCTAATATGAAATAAATGCAACCTTTTGGAATCCTTTGTTGGATGTAATTTGGTAGATTTATTAGACAAGTTGGTTTACAAGAGCCCATTTGTCACCAGAAAGTCTGGAGTCAAGGCCCCATTTACATGTATATCACTGCAGTGTCCTTGAGCAGGACAATCCCTCACAGCTCAGAGGATTTTGGTTTGTCTCTCATTTCCTTCACCCGCTTCTGTGTAGTGATGGGAAGCAAACAAAATTTCCCTTTGGTAAGAAAAGCAGGTTTAATACACTTCCAACCTGTTAGTAGCACTGGGACTGCATCACAGCAAACTTTTTAGGAAACCGTAGCCCTTCTGCTGATGTGACAGCCATCTTTTTTCATGCTACCGAGCCCCATAATTGTATCCTCACCATCTGCTGACCTTCACATTAAAAAATCCAGAAAATACAGAGAATTTTTTGTGGCGCAGAGGTCAGAGAAGCAGACAATGTCATTATCTTACTGCAGCTTAGACAGCGATGTCCTGTTTACAATTTCAGTGGCTCCAAATGGCAGAGTTGGTTAATTATGACAAATATGGTGATCGTAACTATAACATACGTGAGTGGTTGTGTTGAAAATTCATCTAGTTGTCTATCAGGTAGCTCAATGACATTATTTACAAAAACAGGGTCAAGCTCGGGCAGCTACTTCGTTATTTAACCTTCGAAGGTGTGCGTGGGCTTCGAAGTTGTCCTGTCAGTGTTTCATGACACACTTCTTTCTTTTGCTCTGCAGGAAAGAGACGAAAAAAAATATGTTGTCTAACTTTAACAGTGCTTTGGATTTATGACCAGATTTCCATTGATGCTACATGCAGTAAAAATATATTGCCTCATGCTACTGGAAGGTGATAAAAGGTAAAACCATTCAGCAATTGCTGTGCATTGTATATTGTTGTGATTAATGAGAGCAGGACTATGAGAAGCCTCGGAATAAGAAGAGAAGGAGAAAAAGAGAGGAGGGGAGGAAGTGTGGTGTCAGTGTTGGAATGAGTCCAGAAAGGTAGCAGTATGTGTGTATGAGGGAAAGAAAGGCAGACAGAAAGAGAGGTGTGTGTGTGGATGCCTACTACTGTCTTTCTGCTGCCAATTCTCCTCCCATCTTCTAATGAGCTCGCTGCAGATGGGACTCCCTATGTCAGCTCACTGGCCTCCCCCCCTCCCTCTCCACTCCATTATCCTCCCTCCATCCCTTCAATTTTTAGGACAGGGATAAACAAAGAAAGAGAGGAAGAATTAAAATAAAGACGGAAAAAGGAGGTGAAAAGGGAATATGTGATGTGACAGACAGCATTGAGAGAGAGAGTGAGGGGAGGGGAGGGGTGGAGGAGGCAGGGGAGAGGGGAAGGAATTCACAGGGATGGGTAAATGGTGGAAGAAATGGGAGAGACGGTAAAGTGAAGGACAGAGAGGTAGAAAATGAAAAGCCGGTGAAAGGAGCTAGTTGGGGAGCGTTATGAACAGGTTGAGTGAAAGACTGGGAATCATTGAATACAAGAAGTGGTAGAAAAGTGTGAAGTAAAAACACCAACACGGCAGAATGTGATCGTGGGAAACCGCAGTTATTGCACCATGCTATGTTTAACAGTGCCAGAGTGAAATTAGTTAAAAACTAATGCTGTGTTTTCAGCACAAGGCCCCACAGTACGGTAAGAGCAATATATCTGCGGTTGCCAAGTCGTGATATTACGTCTGCACCTGTCCTAAGCTAAATTAATAATTGGCTCGGCTGGCCAGGTCTGGCAGAGTTAATTGAGCATCAAAGAGGAATCATAGCAGGAGCACAGATAATCTTGATTTCCCCTAGTGAAGATGCACCCAGGCTTGACTTTGGCATGTATGACTAAGTGATGAGGTGCGCATTTTTGCGATTATGACCTTTGATCGTCGTTAGAATTCCTACATAGCTAAAGGTTGGGATCTCAGCATGTGAGTGCGCCGAATACAATGCATTTCTCAACAGGAAGTGGCTGCTTCTTTGACATTATATTGATAGTATTGTTTGAGTTATTCCTTCAATACCTAGCTTTGCATTTTTTTGACCAACAGCAAGTTTTGCAGGGCAATCCTAGCTGAACTCACGCACTTAAGGTGGAATCTATGTGTGACTTTCCACAGTGTTGCCAACTCGTTTCTGATGATGTTCAAGAGGGATTTGTACTGCCAGTAGAACCTTACCGAGTGCTGGAGAAATCGTTACAGCTGAAGTGAAAAAAGAAAAAAAAAATTGGCATGATGACACGTTATGCAGCAGGATGCTGAGAGGTATATTGTTGTTGGCCTCATCTATAGTCTCTTTACACAGCAACATAGCATTATCTATCTGGCTGGTCAAGTGGGAAATAATGTGTTTGTTGGGATATGAACACCTGCGCCTTGGTGTGAGTGTGAGTTTGCGTGTGTGTTTATGTGCTGTCTTTTAAAGCGCGCATCATTGCTATTCTCTGTCTACATAAGAATGCACAGTGTCACTGATGATGAAGCACTTCAAGCCCTGTCAATGCCATCCAATTGTAGAGCCAGCATTTTTTCGACCTGCCCCTCCTCCTCGGGCACACAATCTACACTCCGGGAAAGACATAGCTGCTCTGAACTTTTATTCCTGCAAGGAATGAGAAACCGAATCTTTTAGCATCAACACATCAAAGCAGACATCTGAAATAAACATTTAGATAAAATGTGCTCAATGCTCTTCGATCCTGTCCGAATCTCTGCATAATCATGCATTTGTAATTGTGTTATTTTTCTATATAAATGTAAAAAAAATTCAAAAATAATGTTTCATGCCAATGTAGAAAGACATTTTTCACTTATCAAAAGGAGAGCTGAATTTAATGTCTATTGATAAACTGCTTGCTCAAAGTTTAAACACGTACTGGTTGTGACTCATAATGAGCATGAACGATATGGCTGACTTAAAATCATCTTTGCACTGATAAACAATTGGAAGAGTCAAGATGTTTGCATTACCCCACAGTGAGGAATAAATGATAATTAACCCAAGTTCATTTCATAACACAGCTTGTGCAATGTGTGTGTAATGTTAACATGAAATCCAGCAATGAACTACTTTTATCTTCACATTGCAATCCGAACTATCAACTGTAACGTCTACAAACTGAATGTCATATTATTAGTACCAGCGAGGTCCCTTAACTTCATTTCGTGTTATTCCATCAGTTTTTGATAACTTAATATGCAAATAGCTTCCTTAAAACATTGAATAAATTTGTTGATGACACAAAATATGGTACATAGTAGTGGAATATTGGCTCAGTGTGACTCCAAAACATTTTGTGAAATGTGGCACGTTGCTCCTCAAATTAAATAAATATATTTTATTTATATATTTTATAAACACATAATCTTATCCCTCCAAATATCAGTTGCTTTTCAAAACTCATATTGCATTTCCCTGCTTTCCTTATGCAATAGATATTGAGTAATCCCTGATCCCCATCCAACAGACACACAAACACACACAAACACACACACACACACACACACACACACACACACGCACACACGCACACATGCACACACACACACACACACACACACATGGCATTTCTATCTTGAAAGCTCGAGGCCAGCCAAGTGGTGTAAATGCCATGCCCGATGCCTGCGGTAGGATCAGCAGACAGCCCATCATTGCACACTGATCCTTATCAGCCATGTATTGCTGTGGCTACTTCCAGCTGTCACTCAAATTCTCTCTCACATCTGTAAAAAAGGATTTCATGAAAATGATGGGAAAGACAGCGACACAGGAGGATGGGGATCACACCAACATGACCCATGAATGGGTTGATTTATTTATTTCGCCGGCGTGTAAGGTACATGCGTGTGTGTGGATTCGTGTTTACATCAGTCAATGCAGAGAGAAAGAAAGGAAGTATTGAGAAAGAGTAAATCAGGCAGCAGACGCAGCGAGAGAAAGAGGCGCGGTGATGAGAAATGTCTTTGGAAAAACCATGGGAGTGCAGCATTACTTACTGTGAACCTGCAGAACCACCTGTAAGATGCAGAAAACAGAATGATTTGTAGATTTGAAGATTTATCAGCAAGTTTTTGTTTTTTTGTTCCCCCCACACATTTCGAAGAAAGGCAGCTCAAATCGTGTTTTGACCAGGCGGCGTTTTATTAGGTTGTTTATTGATGTGTCTCGACACTGGAGAGCTACATCCACAATTGAGCCTCAGCTTCCGCTATCCATATTATTCAATTTCGTTTCACAGTCCCTGAGCTAACAAAGCCACAGCTACACATTGTGCTTATTCTGAGTAAAGCTAATTTCAGGACAAACTGTATACCCTCTTTCCTGATAGTTAGCATTTTTGCCCGCTTCCTCTGAGGCATTCTTTCCTCCACAGAATGCTGTCTTTTGACTGCACTTAATAGAATTTTTTCTTCTCCCAAGACCGGAAATAGAAATATTTTTCTTTATCAAAACCATGCACTGTGTGCAATATCTGCAAAAAACAAACAAACAAACAAATAACATCAACAATAGCCCTGCTGGCAGTGGAAAATTGGACAGTTTGCTGCTTCCTTCGGAGTGGCTTTAGAAACCAGATGGGATCTAACGTCACAATCCTGAGACACACGTTGCTCCCATTCCACGGGATGCTTTTGTTTCAGGTGCTGGAACCAGTTTGCTTTTGCTTCTAACAGACACGAGTTTCCAGCAGGTTGGGAATTTACTTACAGTGACAGCTGGTGTGGTGTTTGACAAACGTGCATGCAGAGACTTAAGTTTAGAGGAGAAAGAGGAACATAAGTTATTTTGTGAAGCTCTAACTGGCAGATGTCCTTAAATGTCTTATAAGCAGACTGTCAGTAGATGGTACAATTTACTGCCACCACTAATATTATAAATATGTACACTACCAGTCAAAAGTTTGGACACACTTTCCTATTCATTTGAATGGCAATATATATATTGGTAAATATTAATTATTGTACTCTGAAACAGGTTAACATGGTTCAATAACCCCGTAAGACAAATTTTCTTTTACAGTAGTTACATTGGACTTCACCTGACAACAGTCATCATTTAGAATGAACGTATTTTATGTGTAACTTATTGAGGAAGGACTCTAAATAATCCAGGAAACATGCTTCAGATATTTCAACGCTGACATTTACAACAATAATAAATCTGAGTTAATTATACTTGTATGTTCATGGCTACTGTCAGCAACATTAGGCGTGAACTGCCATGTCCATAAATAAATGCTGTTATGGAAATCCAGCGTCAAACTGTGCAGTCTTTCTGGCAGTCCTTCTGTGGCGAGTTCACAGACAAGCTTTTCTTTCAACAATGGAGGAAACCTTAGAAAAAAACCGAGCTACTGAGTTCAGTGTGGTTCTGACTTTGACAGACCTTTCAAAGTAGATTCTCTAGGCAATTGTGAACAGTGTCTTTTTCAATATGGCTGCAAAAGTAAAAAAAAAAAAAAAAGACAGAGCAAAAAAACAAAACAAGTAAATAAACAAAAGCAAAAACTTTTCCTGGCCTTCATTTCAAGTTTGCACAGTGTCTAGTTTTCAGGTGGGAGGCATTGTGTGACATATTGACTGGACCCCCAGCCAGGCATCTCATGCTAATAGGAAAAGTAGTTTTTACCCTGCATTCGGAGTTTATGTTGAGCCTTGCACATTCTGCAGCTTTTAAATGCTAAACAAGTTATATAACAAGAAAGGGAGGGGAATACTGAAGGATACTTATTTTTCTTAAAACTTGTGTAACAGTTATGGTTTAGTTAAAAAAAACAAACAAACACAAAAACTAGTTTATACTTAAACGTAAGGCCTAGACTTTGGTTATTGTTTGCTTCCTTTAGGTCAGAGGACAGGTTGCCATAGTTACAAGCACAAACATGCACATAATGTTTAGGAGTTCCTCCTCCTTATGCAGACTTAAGGCTTTATCGTGTATGTGATCTAATATCCTCCTTTGTTTCTTTCCTAATGACGAGATGGTGTGTTGCGATAAAACAAAAGTGGGGATTGTAATGAGCTGGTGGCTCAAACAGCAAACAGGTTCACTGCTTTCACTGTACGATTGTTTCTTATTACCTCGGACAAAGAAACCGTTCTGCTTAAGCCAGGGCAACTACCCCTCAGATTTATTCTCTAAAATTACCATTCATTTCAGTCTTTAAAAAAAAAAAAAAAAAACAGCTTTTCGTCTAAGAGATGGCAAATATTAAAGAATGCTGTTTGTAACCAACCTATGTCAATCTATTTCAGTCTTAAATCAAAATAAATTAGTATTTTGCGTAAACAGATCCTAGTCTGATTGTTGGAGAGAAGGACAATTTAAGAGTATTAATTTGAGCCACGGAAGGAAGGAAGAAATTATGGGTATAAATTCTAAAATTGAATGAATTAAATGATAATTGAACACCGTAATTAGTAATTTGAGGGGGTTATACACAAATAAAATGATTGCTATTATTATTCAAAACATCCCCTCTAATTCAGAGTAGTGGAGTTGGGTGGCGGGGGTTTAAATGTTTTACAGGCCAACAGCAGTGAGCTATTCAGAAGACAACCATGTGTCGGATTCCTCCAGTTCTCCTGAAGGTGTCCTCCTTAAGGACGCTTCACTTGATTGGATGCTCAGTGCTCTACATACGAGATCAGACGTCACTGTGTAAAATTCACTGTGAAACCCTGTTTCCCCCACTTTCCTTCACTGAAGAGCGAATTTACAGAATTATGGCATCCTGGTTAGCAAAGGGAATGCTGTGGTTAGTCGTTTGGCGTCAAATTGCCTCATAACTTCTGACTTCTTCATTCTCTGTGAAGCCACCTGCACACTGTATAGATCCCACCTGTGGCCATGCTCAAGAAGCGCAAGTACACATTAATTTCTCTCATCTGTCTTCTGTGGTTTGCATCTGCAATGTATAATTCATCAAGCAACTCCATGTTGATATCTGCATATAAATGATCTTCGATATTGTGCAGCTCATGAATATCTAACAACTGTGTGCACTGTGGCGCCGCAGTAGAACAGCAGCACTGTTTTCTCTTGCTTGTGAGAAACGCAGGGAGAAGCACCTGCATTTTAGGGGATCGCGAATTGGTTGAAAGTCGAGCAAATAGCGGTGACTGTGTGTGAGCGTGTCTGCATCGCTTCCTGGACAGCACACAGAAGCCGCACTGACCGAGCCAACAGAGATGTGGAGGAGGTTCGGTAGTTTTAACCAACAACTCACCTCATCATGTGCAAATAACTGACAATGCTTAATTTTAGAGACGCTGTACCAAAGTGGTGGCGATTTGGTATTTTTGAACACCATCTGGTCTTTAACTCATTGTGTCATTTATTTTATATTTATGGTCAATTCATTTTTGGCTTACCTTGAAACCTCACTAATTTTGATGCTCAGCTTTATTTGCAGAAGGTTTTTGGCCTTACGCAAACCAAACAAATGCTGCTCATTCTTTACAAAACGTTACAGTCATTTGTAAAGACAAGATACCCCTCGCTGTTGTTTAGGCCAATTAGGCTCGAAATCTGCTGGCTTTGGGTTTGTGCCAGAGATTGGGAGTGGAAGTCTTTAGGTCTCAGGGAGAGGCTGATAAAAGGGATTGAGAAGGCAAAAAAAAAAAAAAAAAAAAGTCTTTTCACAGACATGCACAGAAATTGCGTAACTTGCAGACACGCACACAGTTCCACTTGCACGATTTCTGTCATACTCATCTCTCTTTTCTTGCTTCGCCCTCTCTCTGTGGACACAGAAAACTGTGGAGGCTGATTTGCAACTCCCTGCTGCACTGTGATCACTCTTCTATGTGATATTAATTCATATAATTTGATTTGCACTGCAGACATGGAGGAATGCAAAATGGCATCTCAGTGTGTCTCTGCCAAGTACTCATTCAGACTGACATAGACTATATAAACTTCTGTAACGGATGAAATAAAAAGATATTACTCAAACAAAGCGACAGATTACATTTATTGCAGGTATCTTATTTGCGCTGTTACTCTTAAGGGATGGTCAACATTAGCTTTTTCCTAATTCATGGGGTCAAATTTAAAAGACACAGTTGTAATTTTTACTGAATGTCATTTAGCATTTATGAGTCACAGTATGTGCTGGGTTTTAAGATTGTACTCTTTCTTTAGCAGTATTTTTACTGCGCTGCTCGTACAAAAAGGTCAGGGGTCAGACTTAGCTACAAAAAAAATATCCCATGAGCCGAGAGGCAGGCACTGTCTTCATAAAACACACTTTATGGGTGTGGATTCTCCATTTCCTGGGTGCTTTCCTTCAGCTGCAAGTGCCTCTTGTTTCACCTGGACCCATTTGTCTTGTCCCTTTTCTCCTCTCGCAGTTTACAAAGTCTATACATTTTAAGGAAAATTTATTTTTCTTTCCAAAAATAAGAACTAAAGGTTGAAGTTTTTTTTTCTGTCTGAGTTAAAAGCAGGTGGAACCCCGATTTAAACTTGCTGATGCCTGACAAGTTTGCTGAACTGCATAATCAGGGATCACAAAGGCTGATGAAACGAGAGGCACAGTGAGGTGTCTGATCTTATGGTGGTTTTTACCCCTCTGGTGCGCCAAAGCTTTAAACTGTTATGACAGGAAGGGTGAGCCAGGAGCGGAAGTTTTTTAGATCCCATCAAGTGTTTCAAAGTGTTACATCATTTGCATGTCTTCCACCAGGAGAGTATTTCAGCCAGCTCTGGTTTGGAAGGAGGTGATTACTTGTTTCCCCCCATAGTGAGGTTTTAATGGGTTAGTGAGGGAGTCATACGGTCAGCACACAGGTTTGTGAGCTGATTAATCATCGGCTGTTCGTATTTTTCTATACAGTTTGGAACTTTCTGTAGTTGCACTATGGAGCGAATTGAATTTGAGTTCTCATATGGTTAGCCTGCCAGTGTTACTCTCTCTCTGGAACATTTACTGAGCCAGCAGGGGGCTGGTTCAGAGGTCTCCACTAGTTTCTCCAGCAGACGCTCAGCAGCCTCCGTTTAATGCCCAACGGGGGTTGCTCTTTGTTTGCTGACTGGCAGAGGCTGAGTGGAGACGGCTCAACACTGCGACTGACTCATGCACATACTGTACCGGAGGTGCACATGTGATCTCGCACACACAGACACGCACATTCACACATGCACTGAGGACACACTGTAATTCGAGAAGAAAGAAAACATACGCCCACTGCCTTGTCTCCTGTCCTTGTCACATACACCACTGGGTAAATTGAGGGTCAGCGGGCTACCAGCTTGAGTTCAGGGTGTCCAATGAATGTCCAGTTGTCGAAACCATGGTAACTGTTCGTTTGGTTGCTATGGCAGCATATATCGTCCACCCACTGCAGAGATGGAGTGGTATAATGGTCAATTAGAGAGAAGGGATTTAACTTCATGAGGAGTACAGCAAGGAGTTCTGATTGTGTTATCGATAGTGAACGAATATATCTGGAGATGATGTGTTTAGTTCCTGTGCAGCGTGCTGAAGTGACTTCACAGAAGAGCATGTTTCCAATATCACAGATTTATTCCTCATCTTTACGAATTCCTTTTAATCTGTTTATACTGTGTGTGCATCTGTGCTGGCTCTATCAATTTTTCATAGTCATTTATATTTATTTATTTCTATTTTATTTATTCAGTCATATGACAGAAATGTTTTTAGCAATACCCAGAGTAGGCTGGAGCTTATTAACAATAGCCTAGTGAGTAGGAAACTGATCTATCATTAAAGTGAAATCATTACGACCTGTTGGAGGGGAAAAGACATTTAAAATTCAAGTTTTCATTGTAACAGCTTGTCATGTAAAGCCGGTGAGGGGATGACAGAAGCCTGAAAATATAACAGCATGATCCGCAGTTATTTTTTTCCTTGAATCTCTCAGAGGAAAGCCTATGGGCAAAGCCAAATCAATATTAATAAATTATCATTAAATGCCAGGGCACAGATGTTGAGGGCGTTATAGAAGGTTATTCAGATGAGTTTTCTGCTGCTCTCATAGCTATTGTGCGTTGCTAATAAACCACAACAGGGTGGACAGAAAATCCATTTGCTTCTTAGTGTACATCTAGCATGTGTATTCAGTCAGTGTTAATTTAACTGGATGTTAAATAAACATAACAAACGCCCTCCAGCCAATCACAATCGATTTCAGACCAGGGTAAATACTAATATTTATCGCCACAAATATGAAGAAGAATTTGGTAAAGGTTATATGATTAAAATTAAATTATTACGAGTATAAAATTCATCATGTTGCTAATTTTGACCATTGATTATTCCTGCTTCCCGCGTCAAGGCTGGCAGATGTTTTCTGTTGTGGCTTGGTATAATTCACTTCCAGCGTGATACTCTGAAGATTAGCTGCTACACCTGTGAATCTCTCTTCCTCTCCTCGTGCAAAGATGTTTTGCAACCGCAGTACAGAGCTGTTGGGAAGAAAGCAAAAGACTGACAGCTGAGAGGTAGTCTGCCAATCTGGATATCTTCATCTGGATCTTCTCCCATCAACCAGACAGTTCACTGATGGTGGCCAAATATCACCCCCAACAGGCCGACTGGGTTAGTTCAGGATACGGACTTTAAACAAGGCAAACACACAGCTGGACAAATAACCGCTTCGAGTAGCTTCAGATTAGGGCTGCATGATTTGCAAATACTTATGTTTCGGCATTTCATTGTCACTTGCCTTTTCACTCTCTGTGTGTCATGTATCACGATGCGTTTTGTGCTAATGATGCATACAAATTTTGTGAGACATTGTACAGTTAACAAAAAATTGCAGAACAATTAATTAAAAAAATATTTTTTTAAGCTGTTGTGATTTGAATATTGCCATTTCAACTATATTTTGATAAACTTTGCAGTCACTTATTATTATTGCTGTTTTCAGTTTACTAAAAGGACCTCTTTGTTTCTGCTTTATTTATTTGACTGCCACTTGATGACTCCAACCATTTCTCCTATACTTGACATTATGTGTTCATGTGACCTCACATCCAAAAAGGCAGCAACGATGTCAGCCATTTATAACCATTATTGTTTTATGCTTCTTCTTTCTGGGTTATTTAATTTTTATAGCTTTGGTAGCACATTACTTCGTTCACTTCCAAGTTGGATTCATTGAGCGTTTCCCTAGCAACCATTGTTCATCAAATGTGACCAGACTCACTAATCTGTACAGTCTACCAAGGCCATTACTTGTTTTCTCTGACTTTGTGTTAAGTGCCTTCTTTTAACAACAGTTGAAGAGAGCTGATGTTTTAGACTTAACCAACCCTCACATCACCCTGATAGCTCGGTTCTCTTGTTTAGGTAGGAGGCCAAGCTGCAGAATAGCTTATAGGTGAATTACTTCAGTGAAGCAGAAGATAATGATGCACTACCTTTACTGCCCTCTCGCCAAATCAAGCAGCGTTTCATTTTGTCTGTCTCTCTCTATCTATCACCCACACACAAACCCACGCGCGTGCACACACATTGTCAGGGGGGCACAGTCAAGGCAGGACATTAACAGCTCACTTAGGTCCTTCAGCTACAGCAAGAGACGAGGAGCCTGATCGCATGGATGGGAGGACGGGAGGGGAAAAAAACAAAAACATCCTGAATGCATTTAAAGAGTTGTGTTGATTGGACTCGAGACAGCCTCAAAAGTTGCGTTGCAGACAGTGTGCTCTGATCTCTCGTTGTCTACACAGCGCGTTTGATTTAGAATGAATTGTCTGTTTTGAACGCCCTGTCTGTGTTTGTGCGCCTTTGTTTTCGCCGAAGCTTATTTAGAAAGCATGAGTCAGGATTCAGGATACAAGCATCTCTTAGCATCAGTCGCTTTATTCAGATCACATGGGGCATGTGGTGTCTGCCGTTCAATTTTCAGGCATACATGCGCGCACCCTTTCTGTACTCACACAGTCAGACACACTAACCAGCTGCCCCAAGGCCTTTGGCTTGTATAAAGGGACAGAGCGCGCGCTTGTTTTCCCTGTGATTCAGTTATTACACAGAGATTAACACGGTGGAACTCTTCTGTGACACCCAAGGGCTTCGGACCCGGAGAGAGTGGGCACCGAATGCCTTTATCTCTACCACCCAACACCCACCCCCTCCCGCTGTCTGTCTCTGTCACTTGTCCTATCTCCCTGTAGTTCATAATTTCTCTGCCACACACATACTTGCACATGATGCTATGCATTTATTCCAGCATACAGTTGCAATTATGGCTAAACATGGTGTCCACACACACACACACGCACACGCACGCTGTGCTGATGCATTCGTCAGGAGGAATGTGTTTGGTGGCTGATAAGGAGGAGAATAGGACAATAACACTAAAACAGAACTGCCAACATGACAATTCTTACACACTCGCACACACCTGCTCCACTCATTTAAGCACTGCGCGCACACAATCAGATATCAGATGTATAGGACCCAGTGTAACTGCTAATAATTGGACAGATATGATGATGACGGTGGTGCAGCAGTGTACAAATTATGTTTTATACCTACAAAATGAATTGTAACTGATGCCCATTTATTTACAAGGCAAAATAGCAAAAGGCGTTCAAACACTGCATTTGCAGCTGGACTGATGATTGCTATTGAACAGAGCACATGACAAGTGCACAGAAAATAAATGAACAAAGAGCGAGGAGAGGCAGAGGAGTGACGCAGGCTGGTAAACGGGCAGGAATAGTGGGAGTAACACTGAGAGGGAACGCACAAAAGAGGGAGAGGTGCATGAGTGAGAGGATGACATCATGCTGATAGGACTGAGGCGGCAGAGTCCCAGTGGGATCTCCCTTCCTCTCTCTGATGTATGGCATCACAGTGGGATCAAACACAACCAGCGGGTAGACTTTTGGCTCAGAGCAGCTGGAAGAGTGTGAAAATAACATCCAAGGCTTTTGTGTCAGCCTTCATCTAGTTAGTGCTTGTGCACACATATGTGAAATTTTCATGTGTATGTTGCTTATTAGATTGTTGCAGGATAGTTTACTTCCCCTTTTTCCCCATATAGGATGTCTATTTGTTGCCCATAATTATGCTAAGATTTTTTTTTGCCACATTTTTCTCCTGATAGACTTAAAGGTTAAACAAGCTTTTTTAAAATGACCCTTAACTGCAGAATTTCCCTCCAGGGATTAATAAAGATTTTTTGATTCTGAAATCTATTATTCAGAGAAGTTAATAAGGTCCTACAATTCACTCTGTGTGTGAGGAAAAATTGAAAAAGTGCAAGGACGTTCTGTGATAAAATTGTATCAGGTCAAAACTGTTTCCAAAGCTTTGAATGTTCCCAGGAGCTAAGTGGCCTAAAAATATCTCTGAAATTGAGGTAGTTCAGAACTCCAGGCCTGAGAGTTGGCCTCTCTTTTCTGGTTAAAATGATTAACCAAACTAGAAGGCCCGCAGTCACAGAGGTTACCAAGAACCCAGCAGTGATCCTAACACCTACAACAACCGTCAGCGCCACCACTTCAATCATCCTATTACTGTACTTTGGTATTTGAATGGTACTGTATTTAAAGGGCAAACATTATTTCTTGGCACCTTGATAATAGATTCCTATAAAATCTAAGGGAAGGATAAAGGTAGCCAAAAATGGAGATGGTTCACCTTTTAGCTGGTCAATGGCCAAAGAACGAGGATAAAACTCTACTGGCGCGGCTTCTGGATGAGTCTATCACCATCCTTCACTGCCCAATCAAAGCTGACAGACATTTCCTATCAAATTTGATGGCAGTTGAGAAGATCTGCTGGGTTGAAGTAGATCAACTCCCCAAAGTTTTAGAGGAATGCCCAAAAAAGCCTCTTAAGATGTAACTGCTGCTGTAGGGCTGTCGCAAAAGTAGTGAATCAACAGTCTGAATGCTTCTGTAAAGGAATGAGTTCAACAACAATTAAAGCTGCCAGGAAAATGGATTTCTAAAAGTTTACTGTAGACGGTGAGAAACTTCTTCCACAGCACACTGGACTTGGCCAGAGAGAGCATTAATCACAAGCCTGATCAGGTTTAATGGCTCTGAGTTGTGATCTACTCAGCAAACACCAGGAGAAACAATGTTACATTAGGCTGTTGTCAAGCTTTAAATACTTAAGATGCTGAATCATTTTGATCATTTGTAAAATGATTAAACCCCAGCATCTGATGTGCGCCTTGTAGATGGTCTCAAACATATGAAAGCTAGTGATTCCCTCTCTGCCTGATCTTTACATGCAGCTGTGTTCATATCTCCTGTATGCAAATTCAGTAATAGCGTTCACAACATGCGGTGTTGATAGCAGCATCTGCATGCGCGCACGCTGCTGTTTGTGAGTTCTGTCACCTGGTGTAAATTATATACGTATTAAATGTCAAAGCTGTGAGGCATAGGGTGTGTGTTGATACAGGCGTGTTCCCAACAACTACCGACCCCTCTTATCTGACTCTCAGGGGTATATTCTTCCTCTTGTGCCACAGTGCAGCCTCAATAGCGTGACTTTACAGGTTTGGTGGCATGGTGAGCTCCTCAGTCAGCAGAAGCCTTTGGATAGAAATAATAAAATTTTATACTGCGGTAACCTGCTGTATGAAAGGAAGGTTGTGGGATTGAATGGAGTAACAGTATGTTCATCTTCTGTGTCAACTGAAGCTGCTTTTTCTGCAGTGACCTTTCATATAAAGGGCTTAATGTGCTTTGTTTTGTATTAGAAAGTCAATCAGGGAATTGCTTTATTTATTAATTTGTTTGTTATATTGTAAATATATATATATTTTTTTTAGAATTTTCTAATAGAGATTCACCAAAACAGTAGTGCTCAGGTCAAGGGCAAGTCAATGACATGAATTTGCTTTCCCATCTAGTATTTTCTGGCAGGTCACTGGATGTAACCTAGTCAGTTTATTTATCTTGGCAGGATCTGTCATGTCAAAAGACCACTTGTATAAAAACTTTAAATGCATTTCATGTTCCTGTGCTCACATATTGTGTGTGAAACTTGTGTAAGAGGCTCACATGATCAGCCTGCGGCAGCATGTGTGAAGTCTGCTGTCTTCCTCACGCTCCTTTCTTGTTTATCCCCTTCATTCCTTCCTACTTCCTTTCAGATTCAGTTCCCTGCCTCTCCTTAACTGTTACCCCTCTCCAATGTGTGTTTGTGTGTGTGTGTGTGTGTGGCAGTGGTGGGGAGCGCACTAGATGGTACAGAGAAATAAAAACAAAACAACTTAAAGCGATTTCAGACAGAGGCAGGAATTAGTAAATAGGACAGGTTTATTGAAGTGCCCTGTTTGTAAAAAAAAAAAACAAAACAAAAAAACAAATTCTTTTATCCTGACATTGTCATGTTTACTACAGCTTGTAAAACTAATAGGAACAGCCAGATATGAAATGGCCAACCTATTTTTCTTTGGTCTCACGTCTCATTTTCCCGTCGTGGTCCTGTCACAGAGGAATGCACTCTTTCATTAGATTACAGGCTGACTCGGCCTGCTGTTTCAGAGATAACACTTGGGTAAATGTTGCCCTCTCTCCCCTTTAAATGCCAATCATATCTTCATGTACAAGACGCTCGATGATAGTCCCAGTCAAGGTTATCAACCGCACCCACTATCCCTTCTCTGTCTGTGTCACACGCTTCCCCCGTGCTTCCTTTCTGCATCCCTGTTCTCTCAAAAGTGGTTAAGATAGAATACAGCGGTGCTGTTTTTAAAGGCACTTCTTACAGTCCAGTCACGCCATCCCTCCACCTCCACCTGTCAAAGGTGCTAGGGAATGGATGTCATCGCCGACGTTAACACGTTAGCACTCTACAGAAGTCACTGGCTCAGATGGTAATTGTGCAGACATGGTTGAGTGATGCAAGTTGACATTTTCCTTCCACGCCAAGCAGGGATAATATGCTCATAGAGTATATTTGAATGTACGAGCAGAAGTGTGGAAGTAATTGGCATTTTACAATTTTATTTACAATATTACAAGCTCTCTATTTGATTGCATTAGCGTGGGAGTGATCCAGGGAAGCGTGGCAAGGCGCTGCAGTGGAGGTTCAGAGTTCAAACCCTGGCTTGGGTTCTCTCTGTGTGAGCTTTTGTGCTCTCTTTGAATCTGTGCTGATTCCTTTTTGTTATTTTCTTCCCAAGGCTCAAAGACTTGGACATCATGGATGAATGTGAGCATTTCTGGTCATTTGTCAACAATATGACAGACTGTTGACCCTGTCCAGGATGAATGGATGTATGAAGATCCAGGAAACCATTGGCAGATTCCTTCCCTTCCCTTTTGAGAAGTATGACCTTGAGCTGTGCGTAGGGCTTGTGTACTCGTGTAGTTTTCTTCAGTCACTATATGAAAGGCTGACGCTCCATCAGTTTCTTTCACTCTGGTGTGTCTATTTCATGAGCACAGGGAAGGAAACCGTTTAAATAGCCGTGACAGATTCAGCATGTACCTGTGTGTTTAGAATTGACTTCCACTAGAAGTCTCAGAGGACCAGACAAAGCCGACTTGTCATTAGTGTCAGTCAATTTTCTAAGTAGCAAAATTATTAAGGTTTGTTTTGGCACCAGTCTCCAAACCACCGCCTCCAGCGGTGAAACCAAAACTGACTTATAGTTATTAATTAATGATGGTTTTTGAAGTGCAAATGGCCCCTCCTATGCTAAGTCTATTGAAGGTAGCTCCAGAATATGTTGTGCTTGGGTAAAAGTTAGAGTTTTGAAACGCTGTCAACACATAGTGCCTTGTGTTCTCTCAGGAGTTTAAATCAAGGACAACACTTTTAAGACTTGCACGAAGCATTCAATGACTGTACGAAAACAGAGAGAGCTGTGAGTAACCTTCCCTTAGCAGGCAGCTATGCTGTTAGCCTGTCTTACTAAAACCAACATGGATTTTGGGTGTATTATACACATAATTATATGTATTATGTATTATGCCTTTGCACGCTTCAGGAAATGCGTAGGCTATTGTTCCTCATGCAGTACGTCACTGAAAATGCTGTGGTTCCTGTAAGTGACATATGTGACAAATATAACTGTGAGTGAATGAGTGACAGGAGGCTATTCATATTGACATATTCATATTTACACAAATGTGCTTTGCGCATGTGTGTAGGTTATAAGCAATATTTTTTATCGTTTAAAAACGCTCAAGAAATAAATGAAAAAGTGAGATAGAAAAGACAGATGAAGTGATTTCATATCTGGTCTGATGGATGAGTTCATTTTGGACACTGGCATAAAGACTCAACCACTAAAGTACAGCAACATAAATGGATAAGGTGTTTCCCTAGAAAGAAAACCACTTCCCCCACAAACCCTGTTGCTTATTTGAACTCTTTCTCATGTGAGATTTCCACTTCATTGAGTAAAATTATTATGATTTTTTTTTTTTTTCAGACACAGAAAAGACTGTTAATTTGGATCGCGCATGCATGTGTTTAGTTGATGTTATGCCGGTTATAAGGAGATTATCAGGTGCTCATTGTTCTGAGAGGTGTGAAGGAAGCCAGGGGGAGGTGTGAGACTGAAGAGAGAATTGAGACTGAGGAAAGAAAATGTCTGATTTCTTCCTTCCATCTTTCCCACTCTCGTTCATCCTCCCTCCCTTCCTTTTAAGTCTTCCTCCCAGACTTTACTTTTTATCTCCTCATTCTGCCTCTTTAGCTTATATATCACTTTCTGCACATCGCATCGTCTCCATCTTTGTTGCTGTGAGGGCTGTCTTACCATCATTGCCCATCCGCCTCGGCTCTTTGGTTTCTGAGGTGACAGAAGAAACCATAGCTTGTGGGTTGGCTGCTGACGACTCTGACTTTGGGATGAAATGATGTCGTTTTAGATGTGTTAATGAATCGCATGTTCAATTAGTAGTCCAGTAAAGGTGTTGATGCTGTTTATGAGCCACTATTTTTTACATGTCGGGTGAAAAGAATTTGAAATCACCAAAAATCTGATCACCAGTTTGTTTTGTTCCAGTAAGTTCTCAGTTTATATACTAGAGAGAGTCTTTGTCCAGGTTTGAATCAGAATCATTTTTATTTAATATATCAGCTGGGAGAGGACATTTGCCAACTTTTTATCTTTATATCAAAATCATTTTCAGACTGTTTTTTTTTTTTTTTCTCTAAATGTTTGCTGCTTGTCCCTGAAGAAGCTCATTACTAATAGAAGGATGTGGGATCAAATAACACTATGTGGGCTGCTCTGCCTGTCTGCATGTCTGCTTCCTGTCTGTCTTTTATCCACAGAGAAAAGTTGGCATCATCTGCTTTCATTCATTCATTCATCTTCTACAACTTAATTGCTTCTGGGTCACAGGGGGTTGCTGGGGCTGATCCCAGCTCCCACTGGGTGAGGGCAAGGTACTTCCTGGACAGGTCACCAGTACATCACAGGGCCGACACACAGAGGCAGACAGAGACCAACAACCACTCACACCTACAGACAATTTAGAGTCAGCAGTTAACCCAAACATGCATGTCTTTGGACAGTGGGAGGAAACCCACGCAGGCACGGGGAGAACATGCAAACTCAGCAAAGCGAGGCCCTAGGCCTGGGAACCAAACCCGCGACCTTCTTAATGTGGGTCAACAGCGCTAACCACTACGCTGCTGTGCTGCTCCATCATTCTGTTCATTCAAGGTAAAAGTTGGATATATTTCTGTCTCTCTCTTTGGGTTTCTCTGACATTTTTGGAAGCGATTTCTAACTTTGTATGCAGATGGTTTCTCCTGCATGTCTTTGAGCCCAGCACCCAATCTAGGTCAACCATCTCACTGCCTCCCAGCTGCCTGACTGAGCTGTGCGTGCATGTGGGTGTGCACAGTATTTTTAGTGCTCAAGGCTAAACTAAGAATAACACCAACAATTAAAAATATACAGTATTGACAGTTTTTTATTCTAAGAGACATCCATTAAATCTACATCTTTGCTGTAGAGTACCAAATAATTGGAGTGACAGTAGAATGTATCATAGAAATGCCACAGTAGCAATCACTGGGGGTATTGATTGGAATAATCACTGTTTCTGTCTCTGCTGACTGCTTGCTCTTGGGCTTTTGATGGTGAGCAAAACAGGCCTCAGGCATCAGATCACAGATGTCTGTGACCAGCCTCCTGAATTACTGAGGCTGCTGAAGCCGTGAGCCACACCCATTTCCAGTGATGCCCTGTGTGCCCCGTGCCCTTCTGGTACAGGCTCTACATTTTTCAGAGCCTGCTCTTATCTTTGGGTGCACTAGGAATTTAACAGACCACCAACACACACTTTCAATCTGCGCATAATATGGACGTTCACACTTGTCATCAGATTATTGCATATTATCACATAGCTCTCGGAGTCTGGGACTACAGAAGCAGAAAATGCTTCACGCACCAGTTTGCATTAATACGTTTGTCTGTCCATTTTAGTGTGAAGTTTTTGAACATGCACGTGTGAGAATATATGTTCAACCTCCTGAGAAGGTGACCCCACAGATAAGACTATTACGATGTTTCATAATGAGAATTATAGATCGGATTTCAGGTTTCAGGTTTTTTCAAATTGAACAAATTAATCTCCTCTGATGTTTTAAATTTTTTGATATGGATGTGTCACACCATAAGAATATACACTGATATTTTTCAGTTTGTGCAGAATGTGACCTGCTCAGTTTTACTGTGTTATAATAAGGTTTGTTTCAAATATTGTGTGTACCTCATTTATATACATGAGGGTCTCTGTGTTGGGTTTTTGAGCTTTTAATAATTGCAGAAATGTTACAGTTAATCTCTCCACCCTAAACATGCATCAATTTTGCCTGGTAGGTTTTTTTTTGTGTGTGTGTTTGTTTGTTTGTATGTTGTTTTGTTCTGTATAAAACCAGACAGGAGATAGACTCATGTCTGAAGTCCAAAAAGTAATTGAACGCATGCTTGTTAAAGGCTAAGCCCCTTTTAGCTAATAACGATACATAAATCTATTTCGAGCTGTGGGTGTATTTGCGTCCTGCATTTTGAGTTGTCTTGTGTTTTGTGCGTGTGCTTTTGTCAACATGCATGTAGTGTGCACTCTCCATCTCTCCCCATTGCTAAATGAATTATGCATTATTCAGAGTTTCATATTAGATGCCACATGGAGGTAAATTGGACACATCAATCATACAAGATATAACTGTGCACCAGACTTTGGGAATCATTTTTGAAAGGCAAAATTGGATGTGGGAATTCTAATTCATCTTTCTTAATATCCCCAGGTTTGCCTCATTTTGATGACATTAGCATTGTTAGCAGTATGCTCAGGCTGATTTCTATTCACATGCTATTCAAGTGCTCACAGCCAGTGATACATAAGGTAACAATTGTTATCTGATACCCACAAGATGTTAAAAATCCCCAAGTCAAATTCTTTTAGTCTGTTATTCTCAGTCTGATATAGAGGTTCCTCGTTTTTTTGTATGGAAAATGAAAAACATAAAATATATATATATATATATATATATAAATTATATGGAACTATGAAGATTCGATAACTGTATTTGAAATTCAAATTAAATGAAAAGGATAGCATACATCAGCTTTAATAAAGCTGACCTTCATCACAGCAAGAAACACACTACACTTAAGCCCAGTGGAGTACGTCATTAACAGTGTGTGTTAAAATGTGCGTGTCTTACCTTAAATCATTGTGGGTTCAAGAGATCATTTTCAGACTGCTTTTGAGTTAGCAAAAACTTTGTCTAACATGCAGGAATAGCTCTGTCATGCTGAGCCATTTTAGAAACATTGGTCTTTGAAATGTATACAGTGCTTTAGTGCCTCTTAAGCCAATTAAACCATGTCAAAGGAAGCAGTGACTGAATACTGACTGTATCCAGAGGACTGTAGTACGACTTTTTTATGGCAAGATAAAGAACATTTATACTTTGGAGTATTTTACATTAAGTAGAAACAATCAAAACTCCCAAAAACTGTCACCCTGCAGCCATCTTATTCTCTTTATTCTTCCCCCCTCTCTCTCTAATAGAATTGGTACATTTCTAACAACAGACACTTTAATACAAAATTCATCGCACGCTGTCCGTCCACAGGCCATGTTTATGAATCAGGGAGTGCTTCTATCAAATGCAAACAGACAAAAACAGAAATAAAAGAGTGTTTATTATTAAAATCATTATCTACATCGTATTTTTATGGAGCCAAATAAGTTCACTGGCACCATTTTTGATGTCCCAAAATTGTGTGATACAATTTTAAAAACCCTTTTCAATCCCTTTAGAGTGTAAAACAGATACTATTATTATTATTATTATTATATGAAGGTTCAGATTTATGTAACATCTTTCACACAATTAGATTTAAATGTCATTGTGTGTGTGTTATTGTATGTAAGGTTAGCAATATCACACATTTTTTGTGTCATCAGCCATTTCAACTTATAGCGACAACCTGAGTCTACCTTGACAATGCACTTCACTGAAGTTTCCTTTTAAATAATATCGGGTCCTTGCACCGACCTGTATTCTGTATCTGTTTTCATTATTTCACTGCAGCACTGCAAAGTTCACCATACATCATTTCCCCAGCGAGGCTCCCACCATCATCACCGGGATTCTTTTGAATGATTTATTGGAAAATGGCGAAGGAGGATGTTCTTTGATTCTTGTTATTTTGGAGGCGGTGTAGGGAGGCTTCATCGCGAAGCCATCGTAGCGCCTGTGCAACAGCAAACCCCCACAATATCTCATGAAAGAGGAAAACGGAAAATTGGGTGGGGGGAGCTGCCGCTGAAGACCAAAGGCGGGCGCAGGGTTGGATATCTGTAGAAAGAGGTGTGGTACTGCTCCAGAGATTTATCACATATGGGTGATGTGTGCTTGAACAACTGGATGTGATTGCGATGAATTTTTTGTTTTGTTTGTTTGTTTTGTTTTGTTTTGGTAGCCTTTTAGGTTTCAGCAAGAAGGAAGAAAAACTAAGTGGGGGGAAAAAAAAAAAGGGCGTGGGAAGGAAGCAACAACATATTAAGGGAGAGACACCACACAAGGGAGAGCAATTTACCCACAGGCTTTATTTAAAGAACCTAGTGGTCAGATCAACAACTCACTAAAGATGAAACCAAAAAGAACTGGAGACAGTCGGCATAAAGAACAAAAGATGAGAGGATGCTGGGTGCTCCCACTGCTCCCCTGACCTACAAAGGAAGTGAAAACCTAATGCAAAAAAAAAAAGATAAAATAACCAGACCACCTACTCTCCAGCCCAAACTAAAACAATAAATGAACTGTAATATAAGCATGAGGGAAGTGTTTTGGGAAAAGAGGAAGAGGAAAAACATCTCCTCACCCTGTCCATGTGTGTCAGCGTCCTCCCCCTACCTGTACTATCTCTGCCCTTCTTACCCCCCCCCTCCCACCCCCACTCCAGCCACAGTAGGAGGGAGACAACAGCAGGGTCAAAGGGCAGGACACCACACAGCTACTCTGACTATAATGTTTAAGTGGGGAAAAGCAAACGTGTTAGTAATAACACTATCAGGGGCTTTACCTTGCTCAAGTGTGCCAGCAAGCCAAGAAAGTGTGACGGTGTCAGCATTTGCAATATAAAGACACTAAAACTGAAACAGCTAAGTGGAGTTCATTTAAAATCTTCCACCTGTTTCTTCCACTCAGCTATGTCAATGAGTTTTCAGTGATAAACACGTACTGTGTGCTACTATAGATCCTCAGGAGGATTTAAACTCTCTCCTCACGGCGACTTCCTTTTTTTTATTTTATGGTCATCACACTGAGGCTGCATTTCAAATCTCTGTAAATATTTCAGCAGTGCCATTTCATGTGACAGGGAAAGAGCATGCTTCTGATTATATTTCTTAGAGGAACCAACCAGTCAAACATGCAGAGTAGAGTTTCTTCCTGATCACGCAATACTTGGGACTTTGCCTGGGGATGGAAGTGGAGACTGAATCCCCGTTCATTGCATTTTCTGAATATCACAATGTTGGTGATATAAAAATAAAGTCACTGGTATATTCTCTAAAACAAAAAATTCGAGCAATATAAGGACATTTTAGACTGGGCGATAATTCTTTGAGCTATTTTAACATTTGCCTGAATAGTTTCCGTTCCAAAGAGGAAAGGTATTGATTGATTCTTTAGGTCTCCATTTTACTAGATCTTAAAATAGAAACTCAGAGGAAAATACAATGTACACGTGTGCTGCTTTTGTCTGTATGTGTTTGTGTGAGCACTCTTGTGTTTCCATTAGGTTTTGCTGCTTTATGAGCAGATCAGAGCTAAATTAATATTTTGATTGTTAACCTAAGGATCTAATGAACCCCAATCGCAAAACAATTGTCTTGAAAAATTATGTAGCGTATAAAATGGAAAGTTAGACAAACCCAGTTGTATTTCAGTATTGATGCACAAGGCGTGTAGCGGATTGAACGTAAAGGAAGCAGACCTGCGGATCACAACAATAGTCTCAGCCATCCTCAGACACTTTCACTGGCAGAGGTTCAAAGTGCTTTCCCTCTGTGGTGTGGTTGCAGCTCCTCTGCGGTGTAGTTGCCGCTTCTTCCGACTCAGCTCCAGCCTCATAAAATCCAACATACTGCTTTTCCTTTCTACCGCCAGGTGTTGTAAAGTTGCTCCTCCATCGCTTGCTGCTTTATATTGAAGCGGGGAGCAGATCCCAGGCAGCTTGTGAATTGTCTCAGCAGATTTTTATCTCGTACGGGGATAGCACTTTGCCTTAATGATGGAGAAAGATTGCGATCTTGTTTCATCCAGAAAGAAACTTCACAGCGATTTGACACATGACACATTTCTAAATATTTAATCGTCATTTCAATGTCCGTCTCAACATTTTATATTAATAAACATCAAATCCAAGTCATTCATTTAACGATTACGTTGCCTTTGAGATTACTTTTGTCATCAGGATGTGATTGGTGAAATAATATTATACTATAGCTATAAAGATCATTTCTCAAAGACGGTGCTGTTGTTTCACAGCAACCGACTTCAGAGACATGAACAAGAGGGAGCTGACTCTAAGCGTGTTCATATTGGTTATACAAAAGTAGTGGTTAGATGTTGCCCCACAGCAAAAAGGTCATGGCTTAGGTTCCCAGCCTGGGGCCTTTCTGTGCGGAGTTTGCGTGTTCTCTTTGCGTGGGTTTTCTCTGGGTACTCCGGTTTCCTCCCACCGTGATTCATGACTCCTCTCCTGGTAACTTGTTTGGAGTCAAACTCGTGATTCATGACTCATTCGGGTGTAACCTGTTTAGAGTCGAACTCACACACTCAGCTCTGGGAGAGCCCCTCCCCTACCCGAGTAGAAAGTCGACTGCCCACTCCGGTAGAACTCCAATGCAAGGAAATTATTCACTATATCAATCAACCAATTAATCATCCGATCAAAATAATGTATTTATACAGCACTTTTCAAACAAAGAACAATGTTGCACAAAGTGCTTTACACATAAAAAAACAAGACAATATCCTCCACCCATGCCACATCATGAAACATGCACACACACACATCCCCTCACGCAGACACTCAGATTAAAACAGGACATTATGTTGGTCTCCTTTAACACTGTGAAATCAGTGGGGACCGGGACTGTGTGGAGCTTGCGTGCGCACTTCTCAGTGACTTAAATGACTCAAATGACCGATTCACTTTGGTGAGGGATTCATATAAACTCGAGTCAGCGAAAGAAATCGGGTTTCCCATCACCACTGCACACAACTCATATTAGCCACATTGTGCTACAGTTAAATGCATCCCCAGAGCTACGAAAAGCCGCCTCTGTAAACTTGAGGTTCCTGCTACATTTTACCCTGCAGGACATAACACATCCATTCAATAGCAGCTTAACTGTGCCTGCTGAAAACAGTCTGAGAAGAATATTGGGGTGATGGATTATTGTGACATTTGATGGCGAATGTGTTGGTGCTGGGATTATCTTTGAGCCAATATACTGTGGGCCAATTTTGCAATTTTCTCAGCACAACACCTGCCTGGACACTAATCACAAAGGGTTGGTGCCTTCTCTATCCACGATCACTGGTTTCCTCCGAAAATAAAAGGCTGTGTATTGTTGTATTTTGGGGCTCCAAAATTGCATTTGTGCAGGGTTTGGGTTTAAGGTTGTTTTTTTTGTAAGTGATTCAGATGATCCAGTCTACAAGAATGCACTTTTGCTTTGTTTGCTGAATGCTATTGTCGCCATTCTATTTTCTGCTTAATTCCTCAATTTACTCGACATTGTGAATATTGCATGAGAAAACAGTTGGATAATAAGGGTTATCCGATGAGCCAGAGTCACAAAGTGCTGTTCAGTGTCAGTAAATGCAGCACAGGATATTTGGAGAATATTATGAAAAAGGTAAAATTTTTGTCTACAATCATTCAGAGTCAAACTGATAACATTGGCGAATTGCAAGGAAAAAAAGCACACGCCTGGAGGTTTCAGATTTGTGACCTGTCAAAACTGGTCTGATAATGGCTGCATTTTACACCAGTGATCAAATTCCAGGGCTGTGGTATTGTGTAGGCTGTCGTGCTGGCATGACTTATTGGCACAGTTGAATTGAGTGAAGCCGCCATTAATGTCATCAGTCACATGTTTAATTTTCCTGCCACTAGAAAGATCCACCTGTTTGTCGACTTAAAAAAAAACAAAAAAAACACAGTTGGCTTTGTTGTGTTGCAGGTGAGGCTGGGTGGTTTGTGGGCTCGAAGCACAAAACCATTGCCACAGAATCACAGATTAAATTATCGATAGCTCACACGCAAACATTTGTTCACTTGGTTGTGGCAGGCCGGGGTTCAAGTTCATTGCCAGAGTTGCTTACTGTAGAAAACAATTGTGAGTCTTTCTTCTACCCACTCACTTGCACATACGGCCGTCCCATTCAAGAGTATTGCGGCAGTTGGCCAGATGGTGTAATATGCCTTTGCTGGTGTTCTGGTTGCTCAGGAGCCAAATTCTGGTGACTCATCCTCACTCAGGAGGGGAGACGCCAGACAGAGAAGTGGTGTTTGTCAGTGAGAGTGAAAATAACCATATGCAGGCCGTCTCACTAGCATCTTTTATTTACCGACACCACCCTGCGTGGCCTGCAGTCTGTCTGCTGGCTAGCTAAGTGGCTGATAGACTGGATTTTGAATTTTAAGCTCTCTGGAACCTTGCGGACTTGTTTACTGTCTGTGTGAGCCGAACTACTTGCCTGATGCTAATGGCTCACTTACCCTCAATGTCTGTCTGATTAGCTCCCTTCAATGATATTACTGTAGATAAATATTTGCTCTCCAAAACCGGCTTAAGAATTTAAGAACACTAACAAAATCTGTGGCTGATTTGACACTGCAGCAGTGCTCATGCACCCCTGTGTGTATAGAATGAGTTTAACCAGCTACGAACGGATTTGGGACTTTACATCAAATATTAAAAGTGAAGGGTTGAGATTAGCAGCAAATTGTACTGAGAGACGCTGTGATGAAATCCTAAACTCAATCAGTTCATTATTTAGACTTTTACTGTAGTTGGGGCTGCTGTATTGACAAAATCCGGTCCCTATGGACGTCTTACTAAAACCCACAGAGCAATTTCTTGATTTCTCAGACTCTTTACCTCTCTCTCTGTTGGCTCTTGGCTCAGGCAGAGAAGAGGCGCAGAGGCTTTTATTAATTATTTAAAGCAACTCCAATTAATGCTACAGAAGTAAAGTAAAATTAAGTTGTGTTCCCTTATGTTTATGTAATTACAGTCAACGTACCTTTTTTGTGGCACAGCAGCAGAGGTAAAATGATCTAGGCAGATAAAAGAGTGTGCATCATCTGCTTTGACCCTTTAAAGAAATCTTGATTACCACTGGACCCTGGATGCAGACAAAAAGTCCTTAAAGAGATTTGCTGCATCTTACTTTCAACTAGTGATCGTGTGTGAAGTGGCATTTCAGACCAGTCCAACCTGTCCTCAGCCAAAAGTGTTTCCTTTAGTGCTGTTGGAAAGCACTAAAGGGGTTTGTGGAACTTAGCTCAGCCTAAACCTGCAGAATATTTTAGGCTGTTTTCAACTGCTGCCTCATCTAGAATTAACCTACAGGCAGTTGAGTCACGTATGGAAATGTCATTTCACACCACAATTGACTTTGTTACGTATGAATGAATAATTTATTGTGACAGATGATTGTTTCAAGTTTGTGTGTAGCATGTGATGTCTGCCATGTCTTCATCACATCAGCCGTGGGACACAACAGAAGATTTGGTGCAGAGTAGTATAGATGTCTCGATTTTGATGTGTCAAATGACGCATCTATTATCATTCCTGGTGTATCCACACCTTCAAATGAAAAAAAGACGGATGACAGATCTATCCACGCAGGACTGCCCAAACATTATGGATTTTCTCTGTGGTGAATCATTAGACTCATCTTTTTGAGATGAACTGTCAGGTGGAGATGAGCATCACTTTCCTGTACTCTGAGCAAATTAATTAAAATCATGATGATTGGGGCATCACATTTGAACAAGTCTACAAGGATCCCTATTTGTGAGGTGATATACTGATAATGGCAGTGACACAGGTGAGTGTTGTGACTCTGTGTGCGTGTGGGGATGTTGAAGACTAATTGCTGTTTGCAAATGGACTCCAGGGTTTGGCAGTCATTAATGTGCCACAAGCACCCGCATTCTCCAGCGACAGGTTTACAAGATCGGTTTTGACCTTATATGCAATGTCATAAATGTCATGCACCCTTTTTAGTCAGAGGAGTGTAAATGGGGAAAAATAACTTGGCAATTTGCATCCACCACTTCATTAGACCGTTTGAGCATTGATTTATAACAGCGCTTGTTTTCAGAGCATTTCTAGCAACACGTCAGACCAGCATTGCAACTGGCATGGAGTAGAAGGAATACAAATAAAGTTGTTGGTTATTTCAGATCAGTTTTACCTAACAACAATGGCTATCAATTTGTCATAACATAACATAGAACGCTCTCTCCATTTCAAATGTTGATGGTAAAACATGAAAAATAGGGTGATATTATTTAATTCTGTTTCTGTTTCTTCTATCTCTTACTTTAGTAGTGGTTGTTCAGTCAGTAATAGTCCTCAAAGAACTACACTTCCCAGAGTGCACCAGCAGCTGCAAACCAGCTGCTTGTCACCTGACCAGCTGTTACTGATTTAGCACACCTGAGGAGGAATGGAGGCTCTCAGCCATTTGAAAAATTAAGCCTCAGAGAGATGAAGCTCCAGGTCCACTCGATAGATTCAATCCAAAGATGCAAATGGTCGGTAAAATGTTTTATTTACTTTCATGGTGTTTTCAATACGGCTTAATGTAGTTTAGTTTATGTTTAATGCCTGTATAAATTGATTAAGGACCAATTGCAGCATTGACTGAGTTTATGCTAAGCTATTTCATTATGAAACACTAGGTGAAAGAAGAAGTAGTAGTAGTAGTATGAAAAATTAAAAGTGTAAGCTACAAAAGGAAAATGTACAGTAAAAAATGTCAAATGCTAATACCTTACTAAAATTCATGAAATTAGACTTTTCTTTATTCCATTTAAAAGACTTAAGTAGTTAATTTAAATGTTTTGTTAATGGGTTGACCATGTCTAATTAAAATGTTAACTTGTTTCTCGGTCTTCAAAGGTTTAAAACCTAATTTGCTGAACAGCAAACAAATCCAAAAGAAAATAAAAATGATTCAGGGGGGAAATTTGAGTTGTCCTTGTGTCCTTTGGATGGTGAAAAAGAGAAGGATTTTACAATTGTCATGGTCAATTTTTAAACTACATTTCCCCCAATGCTTTGGTGGGCGCTAAGAGACATGGTACTGTTGGAATGGAATACATGTTCTTTACAGACTAACTGTAAGATTATTGTGGGCTTAAATAATACACATGTAAGGTGTTACTCAAACTGAATTCAAAAATATGTCTCAAGCTTGTGCTGAGGTGAATAGAATGTCTGACTGATGTTGCAAACAAATTTGGATGCATAGTTTAAAAATGTATTTAAAAATATTCAAAATAATATGGCCTAACACAATACCACAGTTTGCAGGAGCTGCAATTTTTTGATAAATGACATTGCAATGATTTTTTTTTTTTTTTTTTTTTTGAGGGGGGGCATACCATGCAGCCCTAAAAAAAGGAATGATGCCAAATGGCCAAGTGCTTCTAATTGGCTCTCATCCTGTTGTTTTTACAAAACCACATGCCACTCTCGCTTATATCTCATGCAGCAATTCCTCCTCTCATGTCTCTCTCCATTTCCCCCACGGACCTCCCCTGGCTCACAGTTTGGAAACCTCCGGTTTACAGACTCCATGCCAGACTTCTTTTTAAATTGAGATAACAAATTGAATTTTTAATGAGAAACACCTTATCTGAATCATTTGAAGAGATTTTTTTTTTTTGTCAAAGATCAGCGCAAATATAGATGAACCTTGGATGTTCCGTTCAGAACATTATGATCTTCCATAGAGTAGTTTCCAAATAATTCAGTTTCTCTGTTGCGGCTGTAATACTGTGTAATTGAGACCTTCCCTGCCATTCTGCGGGGAAGGTCTCCTTTTTAAAGTAGATGTCTTCAGCTTAGTGTCACTTTTAAAACTGGATTGACATAGATTTTATTTTGACTTTAATTTTTTTTTCAACACTGAACTTTTGAAACTGGATCAGGAACACTTCTTCTTCTTGTATTCATATTAGCAATGCCAGTGCCAGAGCAGCCTGCGGAGCAAGAGAAGGGGGCCATGGTTCCCCCTGTGATGCCGGCAGCCAATGGAGACAGATCTGAGTCAGAGACGACCTCTTCCATTCTTGCATCTGTGAAAGAGCAGGTAGGAAGACACCTACGTTCATATGTCAAACCTGAAATGTGTTTGTTTTTTTTGTTTTTTTTTTTCCCCCCACCTGTCTCCGGTCATAGCCGCTGAACAGCTTTCTTTGGCAGGTCAAGAGGTTGTCACAGTTATGCAGGTGAAAAAGATCCTCTGCTTTTAAAGTGTTTAAATAGAAACTAGAGATTGATTGCTGCCATGGGAATGCAAGAGTTTAATGGATGGAAATGATGGAGATTAAGGGGTGAAGGCTCTAGCCAAGAAGTCATTAAAATAAAGGCCATTACTCGATAGGGAGCAGTACAGCGCTGGACAGTGTACGCTATCCAGAACTAGGTACGCTGGATAGTTTTTATTTAAGCATAAGGACTCAGGAAAGATTGAAGGACAGTTGAATGTGAAAAGGAAGAACGATGGGTGCAGGACAGTAAGAATTGACGAGCTCTCAAATTGAAGTAATTGAGATACTGAGAAGAAGAAGGAGACACAACAAAGGAAGGAGAAGGAACAAGACAGCAGTTTTTTGCTTTGATAAATATAGCCTGTGCTTGAAAGTGGCACGTCGGGACCAAAACGTTGCATTGAGCATTTAAGTGTATTAAAGTATACGGTAACACAAAGAAAGACCTGAAAAGACATTCCAAGTCCCGTTGGAACAGACCTCAGGTTCATACAGTTTTCCTTTGGCGCTTTGTGTTTAGCCCAGGACTTGTTCCCTGGTGCAATGCGGTGCTGTTTGATTTGGATTTAGTGGCGAGTGCAATTCACTATAGATTTATCATTTTGCCTATCTAGACTACAATGCTCTCTGTCAACCACAAAATATTCCATTCACCCTTACAGAGTGAAGGGCAAGTGCTGATGGCAATTTTGCCCCACCCCCCACCTTTTGCAAATGGCATTCATTAGTTTTTCTTCCACTAGAAAATCTTGCAATGCTCTCACATTACTGAATCTGTGAGGCAAACAGATCCATGCACCGGACCAGATTTAAACACACAACTCTGCCATCATGTTGGGAGAGCAAACATACAGATGGAAATGCATCATATGTAGCCGCTGTTGAAATCTTATTTTCTTCTGCAGAGCCGCAGCTCTTCAAACTCCTCCCCCTGAGGTGGGGGAAATTTTTTAATTAGTTTCTTGTCCAGTCACCAGGAGGAAACCAGACTGGCTTCATATTCATGTTCTCAGATGGATGTTACAATAAGCTTAATCAGCTTCACATAGCAGTGCAGCAGAAGAAACAGGACTGAAGTTTTTTTTTTTTTCTCTCTCTCTCTGATTGGCTAGAACACCAGATTTTTATTTTTTGTTTTAACCCTAATGCCACACTGATTAAAGGTAGCAAGTTGGGGGGGAAAAAAAATAACCACTGCTGTACAATTTCCTCTATTGCTGTCATCGATTCCCCTCAGCCAAACATTTTATCTACAGTTTACAAAAAGTAACAAAAGACATTTTCTTCTCACTTATTTCCCCTTTGAAGACAGTTGTGATGCAATGGTACTGAGAGGAAGAGCTCCATCTCTCTTAGAGCTCATCACCTCCACGTAAGAAAGTAGTGATGGTACGATTAACCGGTTTTACTATTAACTGCTATTTAAAGCTCCACAGTTATCATGGAGGATGAGTGATGCCAAGATTTAAAAAAAAGAAGAAAGACAAGCATTAATGGTAAATTACTGAGGAGCAACCTGCAGCTGAAACAGATCTGTTTCCAATATGTGGGAGTATTTAAAGGATAAGAAGGGGGCTTTTTCTACGTGATCGCCAAACAGAGTTACTCACAATCAAAGGTACACAACATTTTAAGGACATTACAGCACTGCATGGCTGGTTTACAGCTGGTGTTTGTGTGCGCGGGTGTTGAATTAACTGTTAAAAACTAATAAAAACATGAGGCATGAATGACAGACGATTATCGGGCCGTCAAAATCCATAAAAATTTTGATCATTTCTCTCCATAAAATCGTATCATCAAAATCCATAATCATCCCCTCATTATAGAGTATGATTTATTTATTTATTTATTTATTTTATTTATTTTTTTGATCAAGACTGAGCTGACCGGTGGCCAGTATTCGAGGACAGAGGCTGGAGTGGACAGTTGTCTAACTACTGAAGTGGACTCAAAGAAATCACCTCTCTGCCATCGCTCATTTCATAGCATTTACTCAATCAGCAGTTATTATTTCTCGACAAACCTATAATAAGGTCTCTTCCCCCACCTCACCAAAATACATTTATTTTCTGTGTGTATACTTGTCGATAAGCTCGTGTGAATATATGTGATAGACTTGCCTTCAGCAGGTCTGTTTGCAGAGCACCACACTATTTCACAAATAATCCATTTCCCCAGCAGGCATACATTGATGTCTGCAGCTAATAACTTATGGTATGTACAACACAGGAGTCTGTATGTGATAGTTATGTCTCCATGCCTGCATATCTTGTATACAGAACACTGATTCTGTGCACCGCAGGTACACACGGACCTGTGACTGTGTAAGAGACGTGTGATTTGTGTGATTAATGTGTTTGGAAAAGGGTTAACTCTGAATATAGCCATACAGACTTCCTCTCTGTGTGTGTGTGTGTGTGTGCACATACGCGGGGTCGGCCCCGCATCTGAGCAATAATGTTGATAGTAATGATATATAATCATTATTTGTAGGGCACTTTTTTGTCACTCAAGTCACGTTGTTTCACATAGAGCAGCAAATTAAAAGGAAAATCAAGTGACTGCCTGTAACAACAGAGCAGAAAGATGACAGTATTTAAGATAAAGTGATGTAAGATGGGGCAGCACGGCAGTATAGCAGTCTTATTGTCACCCCTACATAAGGTCACAGGTTTGATTCCTGGCCTGGGGCCTTTCTGTGTGGCGTTTCCATGTTCTCCCCGTGCCTGTGTGGGTTTCCTCCCACCATCCAAAGACATCATGTTTGGGTGAATTGCTGCCTCTGAATCGTCCGTAGGTCTGAGTGTGAGTGGTTGTTGGTCTCTGTCTGTGTGTTGGACCTGCGATGAGCTGGTGACCTGTCCAGGGTCCCACCCTCGCTAGTGTGAGCTGGGATTGGCTCCAGCACCCCCTGCAACCCAGAAATGGATAAAGCAGTTGGAAGATGAATGAATGAATGATGTAAGGTGAAATAAATCTAAGGGAATTGGAGGAGAACAAAGAGACAAATAAAATGAAGTAAAAACTCAAATAAAATCAGTAAAGGCTCTGCGATAACATGTTTTAGGAAGGGATTTATAAAGATGTCACCGACTCGGCCAACCTGATTCCCTCAGGTAGGCCGCTCTTCATTTTGTGTGTGGGTGTTCAGGAAAAAGTGATGTGGAACGTTCATGTTCATCATGAAAAAGTGATTTCCCATCGCTGTTAGCCCTGGGGATTTTTAAAGGGTGTGATGAATGGAACACAATTATAAACTGGACTCATGAGCTTACAGTGTTTCAAGGCTCTGAAATACTGTAAGCTCATGAGTCCAGTTTAATTTTTTTTTTTTTTTTTTTTTCTGTTGCTCTCGTTGCCCGTTTGTGAAACTGGATGCATCCTAAATATAGTTGATGTGGTAAAAGCATGTTGAAGCTTCCTTAGTCCTGCATGTTTTCTCTCCTTCCTCAGCAGAAAAACATCAATTCTTCCATAAAATCCAGAGCTGGGTTATAGTTCATCATATACCTGAACGTTTTCTTGATTATCTTGGGTTTCACTTCATTAACTTGACCCACATGTAACATTTATAAGCTTTATAATTTGAGTGACCAGTAATTAAACTTCAGTAAAAACTCACTCGATTAAAATGAATACATAAAAGGATTTAGTGCCTGAAGTGCAGCTGAGGGACTGCTGACATTTTTTCTCCGTAGTATCTGTTCATTCCCTGATTTGAGGAGAAGCTTCTGGTGTTTGTTTTAGGGTTTTTTTTTTTTTTTTTTTTAAATTATTTATTTATTTATTTATTTTTTTTTTTTGGGGGGGGGGATTGGATCACAGTTTGGGCCATATGAGAGGGGGCTCCATTAGAACAGCTACAGAGGTGACTTGCTATTGGCTGCAGAGGTGCTACAATGCCCAGATCGCTGTAATATAACAGAAATTCATGGCATTGAAAAGTATACAGCCTGTAGTCCTGTTGGTTTTGTTGAGGTGTACACAGCACTCCAGTCCAGGGACCCACGGCCCCCCTTTAACACCAGGTCTGGAACTCTAAAATGACCAAGTCTCTGTACACTGCAGTCATTATCACTGCTAACTCCCCGTGTTGCCCTGAGCTTGCCGAAGGTGCACCATGTGTCCCCTCTAAAGCCCATGAGGTTCCCAGCTAGTGTTCTTTTTTTTTTTTTTCCTGCAGCTGTCAGTGAGGACCTTTACCAGGAAGGCACACAGATGTTCACATTGTCCATGCAGTTGAATTGCGATTTGAAAACTTGCAAAAGTAGTATTATGTAGTAGTGTAAAGTAGTATAGTGCATACAAAATCTCCACACTCTCTCGGATGGATGTCAGCTGGCTATCTCGCCTGTTCGAGTTTTCTGAGTTAATGACTCCTCTGCTGCTGCAGTTGGAGCCAGTTGAGTTTTTCAAGACGCTTTGCACCCCGTTGCATCATGTCTCGACTTGCCTCAGGAGAGCTCCATGGAGACCAATTTAACTAGTGTTGATTTGCTCTTGAATCTATCACTTCTCTGCTTTTTTTTTTTTTCAGCTGGCGTCTGTTTTGGTTTCAATCACATAAGTAATTCAACCATAAGTAATATAATCTGCACCCTTTCTTGTATATCCCTGATTTTTACTCCAGTCATGAGTTTAAGGAAGGTTTATCCTCTCTGCATGGCCAGGTTATCTTTCATGAGAAACATAATTTTGGCTTAAAAGAGGATGTTCCCCATCATCACATTAGAATCTAGATATTTGAATGTTTTCAAACTAATCTCTATAACTGAAAAATTAAGGCCATTTACTTTGATGGGTCAGCATGCTCCCGTTAAAGACAGAAAAACACAAGAAAATGAGATAAAGGCTGCAGAGTAAAAATTATTTTGAGCTATTGCCTTGACAGGAAAAAACTAAAACTTTTGGTAGAATACTTTAGGGTGTTTAAAAATTCTATTACATCCCCCTGCATGCCTGACTTAACATAGGACTAGCTTTTATGCCTGGATGCTTTCTTTTAAATAAAATGAAAATGAAATGAGAGCTTCCTTTAACATCAGTTATGTAATCATCTTGTGATGTTATTAGTCTGTACTTATTATTGCAGCATAGGGCTCCGACTGTTTGTTACATTTTGAGTGCTTTGCGTCGATCCATTTTGCACCTTTTCCAACACAGAAATTAAAGACTCACCAGTGATACCAACAAGTACCATTTAAATGTTGCTATGGCTACATGACAACAGCCAGAGGAGTTGTCGTGTTTTCGGGTTGTCCATCAGTTTTCCTGTGCCGTTCTCATGAATGTGCAGTCTGTTACAGTAAAAAGGGTACTTCTACAACTTCACCACAAACATTGACACAGATCAATTGGATTTTGGCAGCCAAAGTCACGATGACCTCCCGCTCCTGTAGGTGCAATGTGTCAGGAATGGGCTGAAGAAATTACCTTTTCTGACACAAATATTTATGTTGACAAAGGTTAAGGAGCAAGATCATCATGATCACTGTGGCAAAAACAACTGACCAGCAGTGATTCTAGTTTAGCTTTGTTTTGATATCTGTAGAGACAAATCTTTTATCTTTCCACATTTCTCAAGGGCATGTTGGAAAAAATATGATTAATTTTGAGACACAGACTTATAAAAATTTTATAGTTGTGGAAAAAGTAAATCATGTAACAATTTGTGCAAAACCCTGCTGCCTTCGATCTCCAATGCTGCGCTCTCCTTTGCCATTTGTAATCGTATCATTGTCAGCAGCGTTTTCACTACTGTCATATTCAGAGCTGTAACTGTGGCCATCACTGTCATCTTTATTGTCATCTGTGTCGTGTATTTCCTCTTCCGCAACAAAAGCAGCTGCTCTTCCTGCCTGTTGTTGTTGTTGAACTACATTGCGCTCGAGTTCGTTGCATGTTAGCTGACAGTGCCCATTAACCACCGAAGCATTCAAGGGTTCAACAATCATTGGGTGCCGTCAGTTTGTATATTTGAAATGAGCGAGGCTTTTTTTTTTTTTTTTTTTTTTCCCCCCAGAGAGATATATTCTATCCTTTAGACTACCAGACCGCTAGTCTTTCCTCAGGTTTGAGTGCATTTCCTTTAAAGTGAGCTGAAAACTTTCCTTTTGTTAATATGCTCTCCATTGAGCTTGAATAGTGCTCAGGTTACTGACGGGGAATATTGTCACCATATCCAGAAGCTACTTTTTAGAGTTTTTTTTTTTTTGTTTTTTTTTTGTAGGGGTGTGTGTGTGTGTGTGTGTGTGTTTACATTATGAGTTTTTCTGTACGGAAATTTGTGCATGTATGTGCGCGTCATTTGTGTACATATCCTGCTCCTCTGCCTCACCGTCCATCTCTGCCTCTGCTATTCTCTCCCCTTTATTGATGCCGTGTCTATTGCCTGTGTCGACAGCTGTGTTTTGTAGCTGGAATAAATTAACTCTGTCAGAACGATGAAGGGGGGAAAAAAAAAAAAAAAAAAAAATTCCCCCACACACCTATGGCTATCAAATACAACAGCTGAGGATGGGGGGGGGGGGAACTAAACATTTCAAACCCTGTTTGTCTGTTTCCATTTATGACATGTTAGAATTTCAGGAAACACATTTTTTGTTATCTTTTGAAGGGGGTTCAGCTTTGTTGAAACCAAAATCTATGGCAGGCAGGCGCATGTAAACACACTGGGAGACGTCACTCTGACAATATTTATTCCTGCTCTGGCCGAAGTTAGCTATGCAGTAACACCTTCAGCGTGAACATAAAGAGAGTGGATGCTCTGGTTCAAAGCATTTTATGCTTTGAACTGATATCGCAGCCCCTGCCAATGGTTTCAAGCCTGAAAATTGGGTTTGGCGCTTCTCTCGCTCTGTGTGTCCTCAGTGTCCTTCAGCATTTGTCTCTTTCACTGTGCCAGAGTGGAAACGGCTTCTTTAGCCATTGGCCATACATGCTATGTGTGTATGCCACCGTGTGCGTGCTTGTGTGCGGTCGGATTAGCTGCGCATATGTATGCAGTATATGAACAGCACATGGTCATCTGTGCATGCAGAATGGCTGGGTATGCTGCCTCCATGTGCCTGCGTAAAAGTGTGCAAGTCATGTGGACACGTACGCTGTAATCTTAGAGCAACGGTGTCTTTCAGGGAGAGAGAAGTCAACAAGAGAGGAAATCTCCTGGCTCTGCCCAGTCGAGGCTCTAAGCAGAGAAGAGCAGGCAACATGGATGCTTTTTACACACCCCATGCACGCACGCACGCACGCACACGCGCACACTGATATGTGAGCTGAGCGTTCTGTACTGTATTGAAGCGCTTTGGCAGACATTGCCTTTTCGGTCCTACACTGAGCAGAGGATGGAGCTGGATGTGTTATCTAGTCTGATGGTGTGTTTCGGCAGCCCTCAATACACAAGTCATTCATAAATGCTGCGTGCAGTTTTAATGCATGAATCCCACCAGTGACAAGGACCTGTGGCTTTAAAATTAAGCTTACAGAAACTGCAGTGATGATTCCTATGAAACCTTGAGTTGGAGGTATGTCCCAATGGCAGTATCCCTCTCCCATTTAACTCACTCAGAGCATCTGTGGTAGACGGGGGTCAGAAAAGGGTGGTGTTCAACTGCATCACCCCAGCTGGGGAAGAATTATTAGCTGGCCCGAAGGCTCTTGTACTCCTTGGCACTGTTGGTGTGTATGTGTAGTTGTGCGTGCATGTGCTGAAATTTGGGTCTGTCAGTGGTTCTGCAATGTTCCATTTAGTCAACATCACCCAGCCAGCAACCCCCACTGTTCTGCCACAAACATAACTGGCAGCTGGCAGGCTACATGCTACTGCAGCTGCCATGCCTTAAGCCAAAGACAGAGAAAGCAAAAAGAGACACAAAGTGCGCAAGTGAGGAGTTGACACATGGAAACTGTGTGTGTGTGTGAGAGAGAGAGAGAAGGTGGCTTAGAAACAGTAAGAAGATGGGAGCGCAAAGGTGGAAGCTGCAGAGGACGGGAAAATTTGAAGAACATTAAAACGTCAAGGAAAAAATTTCATGAAAAACTCAAGTAAAAAAGAGGAGAGGGAGGGAGGGAGGGAGAGAGTGAAAGGAGAGAGAGAGCCGAGCGTCCGTGGCAGCCTTCCAATACCCAGCACTCTAAGACAACTACCAATCCAGACTTGCCAATTACCGTCTGAAGGTCAATCAGTGAAAGTGGAATCACAGTACAATGCTGTTTGTATACTCTCTGTGGCAGGGATAAATGGTCCAATACAGACACTGTAAAACTGCTGGAAAGCTGACAGGGGGGGGAAAGACAGGAAAAAACAAAAAAAACTTTCTTTGCTAAATGGGCAGAAAGTGAAAACTTTGACATCAAAGCTCAGGAAAAAGAATTAGGGTGTGCTATAGCCATAGATTGAGCCGGTAATTTAAAAATTGGATATGATTTTTGCTTCTGTAATGACCAGCTGCAGGTGCTGCTGTCAGCTGTCAGGAGTTAAGAACGACTCCTACAAACCTAGTGGGAACACCCTAACTGAATGAATATACTCAGTATTGATCCCTTACTGTATTATCTGAGTAACAACTGCAGTCAATGGACACATCATTTTCATGTTATAGGAGGCTGCCAACGTCAATCACTATATACAAGGCACTGTTATGCAATACTAATGTTATTCAAGGACCTTGCTGCGGCATGGCACATTTTTCTATTTTTCATATAAATTAAGGCATCATTACTGGCTTATACAAACAATGAGATGGGAAAAAAAAAAAAAAAATCAATGCTGTGCTCTCTGACACACAGCCACGAAGGCAATTTATGCAGAAGAACTTCCACTGCACTGACTACTTTGAAAGATTATGTTCTGCTGCGAGCGTGGACAGTGTCGATAGCAAATGCAAAAACTGAGAAGTGGGTCAAAAGTCTGCATCCTGCCAAGGTTTCCCCTGTGATGTTCCCAGGAGCCCAGACTCAGTATTAATGTGTTCATTTGTTATGTGTCCGCCCTCCTTTACCAGATTTATACCTGGTCATTTTCTGAAAGATGCAAAATCCTGTAGAACCAGGAAGAACGATGACATTGTTAGACAGGAAGTCTAATGAGGCATGAAATCAATATGTACAATCCTGCCTCACCCGGAGCATGCTGGGTAATGGAGTGTCAGGAGTGCTTTGGAGCCGTTTTAATCACAGGGACCTTGGAATATCCACTTGTAAACAGACTGCTTGTTCTGCCAAACTATCACAAACCCCAGAGATGCGTGTGTGGATGTGAATGCATATCTGTGATTACTTTTTACAAAATCGAAGGAAACTGTGTGTCCATATGCCTGTAGCTGCGTGAAACAAAAACCCAGAAGCGTGTTTACTACTGTGTGAGCGTGACTGAGGTCCACATCATAAATGTGGGATCAGAGCTCTGCTGTAGGGATCACAGTGACCCCTCCCAGGTGTTCCTCCTCCTCCTCCTCTGCTCATTGCTGCTCGCTCACTTGGGCTCTGTTTCATTAGCCTTTTGCACCGTGGCAGAGCCCAATACTAATCCTGCACGTGAAGTAAGAACTCTCCCTGCTAATCACTTAGCCTCCATCCACCTGCATCCCCACCTCACTCAGTCCCGCCGTCATCTGCATGCTGATGGTACCTTAGCCTCAAATCTAGCTTAGGCTTGCATTTGCGTGCATGTTGATGAACTTGTTAGCGAAATCTTGAATGCTAATATTGCGATAGCCAAAGGGCTAATGCGCATCCTGAATGCTAATAACATATTGAAGTGGAATACCTACTGTTGGCACCGTAACATCACTGCCAATGAAAGGAATTTGCTGATAGCCTTGTTAAATTCTCATCCTTTGAACAATGATGTGTCGTTTACCTGCCAATATTAGGTAGTAGATAAGATTTTTTTTTTTTTTTTTTTCCAGGATGACTCCGTCAAACTTTCCCTCCACTAACAAAGTGAGTGGTAAGATTGACTGGAGATTAGTTTCACTGCTGCATCTCTCATTTATTTTTGCCACTGCTCTGCCTGCATGTGCTGTGAGGAGCTCTCCAGGGCTTAGCAGGTGTAAAGTGGTGCAGCCATGCACTGTGGTAATGTTGGAGCGAGCTTGTGCCTTGTGGCTACGAACATGCCTTGGAAAACTGCACGGTGATGTGTGAGAATAGCACTGATTAATTGAACGTGTCTGTCAGAGCCCTTTGTTTACAGGTCTTTTGTTTGAGGCAAACACCAGGGGAGATATTCCTGTTGGCTATAACGAAGCATTGCTGCAAAGTCCCTATTACACAAAAACTAGTGCAGACACAGCAGATGTTGTTGAGTGGGTGTTTGAAAGGTACCGTTCCCGTACAGGCTTCACAATGCTTTCACTTTTCAAGCTCCATTGTTGGTGTGGGATACTACTTCACCAGAACGCACCATCTCTCCCGCTCTGCTTTTAAAAGTCCACTACACTTATAATACAGCTTTATTTTTTATCCATTTAACAAGTTCTTCTTTTCTTAAGCTAGCTGAAATCATTATCACTTTTTGTATGTGCAAGTTCAAACATCGACTTGTTCTTTACACCTGGTGTCACTTCATTTGGTCCTGTAGTCTGGCTGACATGATTAGAAAACATGAGATGGCCCCGTGTGGTTAAGCTTTATCCCTATTTGAGCGGAAATAGGCCTTTTCTTCTCCCTGCCTCCATATTGATCTGAAAATGGAAAGATTACTATGTGATGGAAAGAGCCATTAAAGAGCTGGGGAGGCAAAGAGCTCAGAAAATGTCCACGTATTTATCAGTTGACTGACATTTTGTATTCAGGGAATGCTTGCTGATTGTGTATGTGCCATTCAACAGGCTCCACAATAGTCACTGTTTTTGATTTCAGAGACTGGACTGTACAAAAACTGCAATTTTATTGCCTAAATATGTCTCACAAACTGACAAGGCCTCAAAAAAAAAACCCAAGAAAAAAAACCTGAAGTTTGCAGATCTACCTAACTTTGTAGCACCTTTCTTATGGTGCATTGTGTAGCTATTGTGTAGAGTTGGACAACGTAACTGAATAGTTATATTTACCAGGTATTCACTGTCAGATTGTGATTAGACATAGTGCATGTTCCACTGCATTTTAATCAATTAAAAAGCCACTGTGGGGCATAAATAATGGTGGCCAGGCATAAATGCCACTGCTCTTGTTAATACCGTGAACATGTTGTTAATCACCGGGTGCTCCGGAGAGATGGAAGTTTCAGTATATGGGCACATTTACCATTAGCCTTGTATGCTATTTGTCACCTATCGTCTGTTTTTAAATGAAGCATTGCAACTCATATTGTAATCAGGGACATTATTCATTCTCTTGCACTTTCCAAATGGTGTTACCATTTTGGTGAGTGTTTATGGATAATATAGCTATACAGACTTGGGCAGCCAAGATTTGAGGTCCTATCAAGGACCCCAGTTTATGGGCCATGTCCTTCAGAGAAAACAGCCACTGAACTGGGACACCGAATCACACCTGACAGCTCTACCGTACAAACAGTCCCCTACTACTGGACACCGAGCAGCTCCATCGGGGTAGATTGCGGTCAAGTATATTGCTTAAGGCATTTCCCCCCCCATAATTGTTGAGGGAGCGCAGAGCCCTGCTCATTTGCTTTCTCCCATCATGCTCATTTTTGCTAACTCTTACGCCCCAGCTTAGGAGAAACCAGGGCAAAACATGAAAGTGACTCCATCAGAGCTGCTGCAGTCCAAAAAGTGTTTATTTTTTATTTATTTATTTATTTATTTTTTTAAACAAGTGAGCGGGTAGAAAGGTGTCAGGGAGGGCACAGCCATAATAAAATACATAATCAACTAATGAAAAAACAAAAAGGGAAAAATAAAAACAACCAGCTTTCCTCTTTAACCAAGAAGCCAGAGAAAAAGTTAATGAACAGAAATGGCTTCCCTCCCTGCAGCTACCAGGCCTACTGTCCTAGATTAAATGAAACTACATATGTTGTAAAGCCAAAATCAGGTGTAGTTCCATGTCAGAAGTGCAGCGAAGTGCAGCATGGTTCAGTGTTGGGCGTAGGAAGGAGGAGGAGCCACCCCCAGCTCAGGTGAACTTCCTTTTTAAAGGGGAAACCAGCCATCTTCAGCCAATCCCACCTGGAAATGGGACACTTCCCCATGCATACACACACAGGGAGGACCCAAGCCGAACAATATGCAAATAACCCAAGGTCATAACGCTAACCCTTTGACTACTGTGCCAGGTCTCAACTGACTGCTTTTACTGCCACACACATTCCCCTCAAGGACACACTTGAGGGAATGTACGCTAACCTCCTGTGTATCTGCAGTAAAATGTTACTGACTGGCCATTTTAAATTCAGTCCTAAAACCCTACTGTAAAGAGATGTGTTCCCCCACAGCCTAAAGGAAACACATCCAGGCGGTTATTGCTGCACAACCTTCATGCTGACTACTGAGTTTTGCAGAAATTTCCTCACCCCTTTTTGTATCAAGTTCTACGGGCCAGATCAGATTAAGTTTATCAGCCTTTCTTGTCTGTCACATTTTCCCGTATTGAATGATAAAATAGATCAGTTCAGACACAAATGACAGAGGCAAAAAAATAAGTGGTTATTTTTATCTAGGAGTCATATTATCGTAGTGTTTTTAATTCAGCTCCATATTGAATCATGTCAGTTTTTGTCAGCTTTGCTTATCTATTTCCTGTCTACCTCTCCAGTTTGATCAAAAGCGTAAAACTTGAATAAAAGCTCCGCTAACGCATTAACATTCCCTAACTTTCTTTTAATCTTGCTCTCTCCCACAATAATGCCCTATCTTTAAAAAAAATGTTCTAAAGCTTCACTCGTAGTTATTTTCACCACAGTGGTATTACTCTTCCACTGGTAGATTTCTTTTTATGAGGCATATACACGCCCATATTCCTGGCATATTGTTTGGCATTACGTCCCTGATACATGGTGTATGGCCGCGTGCATACTTTATGCAACATTATGTCTCCATGGGCTGTTCTGCAGTGTTTATTTTTGACTTCCGTCATCTCCGTAGTCCTATTCAGAGTAATATGTCAATGCACTATGCTGCACAACACAGCAGGAATGCTCAGCCAACAGCTTTGCACGGCATTGTTGCGTTCTTCCCCTCAGCATTATAAATAGATAAATTATGATCACACTCCTCTGCAGTTGTCTGGCCGCCAGGGTTGACATATCCACTGTAAAGGGACTGGCTAATGAAGAATGACTCTGTCATTGGCATTGTCTCGGTGATAAGGTAGATCACTCCATCTCTCTTTTCACTCTCCCTTTCTCTGTCTTTTCTGTTGTTTTCTCACTCTTCTCCTTTTCCCCCCTTACTGCTCCATTGCTCTTCCACTCATCATTCATTCCCATGTTCCAGTCTCTCACTGGATTCTCTCTCTATGGAATAAATGAGATTTTGGTCTTGCAAATGCATCATACGCCTTCGCCCAACCCGTCCCTCCGTACCCATAGTGCTCTGCGACAGTTGGAGATGTGCATCAAACCATTTCTAATGAGCTCACTTGGTCCTGATGCTGTTGTTGTTTACAGTGAAGTAATTTGTGGTTGCCATTGAAATTTTCTCCACTTAATGTGATGATCATTACTTAGTGCTTAAATCTATCATTGCCTGTATATTGAAGGCAGGCAAGCGAATAAAATTTGATTAATTTGATTTTTATATCACTTTTCCATGAACAGTTCTTGAAGAAACTTGGTGCTGGATGTTTGTTTGCACATGCCATAATTCAATCAGTCATCTGATGGCAGACGATTCCAGTTGGATAGCTACTAGCCTTCCTTTGTGCACGTGCCTTCATCCTGCTAGCTGCCGTTTTCCATCCCTGTCAGTAAATCCTGTATGATTCTGGCCCTGAAGACCTTAAGCAGTACTTCCTTGCTGACTTCTTGTCTGTCCCTAAGTTGGTTCCTGAGCTGGGAGACAAAAACACCGTTCCTGAGTCCCCAACCTAAATACATCAGCCTAACTGTGTGTCTGCGTTTATTCCTGTCTGTGTTGTTAGCGACAACTGTGACACAGTTTCACTTGTTTCAGAAAGTGTCACCAAGTACATATTCACTGAACTGAAAATCAAGTGATCTTGAATCTTGTGTAATACATTCAATTTTAGAAGAGCCAAGGTAGGAATGATCCAAGGGGTGGGGTGGGGGGGGGTTATTTCTTGGCTCGTTTCCCTTGTGAGTGATCAACCTAGTTTCAAAAAGCTGTGCCATCATACATTACAGGAATTCCCTTTAAACCATGTTTGGACTGGCTCTTGAATATTGTAGCGGAGGTGTGGGTTGAAAACTCATTTGCTCCCCGCTCCCCCTCCTTTCTGCCACTTTAGGGTAGAAATGTCATTGTCAGTGGGATATGCCCATGGTAACAATTCTACCCAGTCTGGCCTAAATGTAAATGTCAGTGGAGATGTTCTAAAAATGTGCTTTTCGATCTTTTCCATTTCATTTTCTACCTTCTTTTCCTCTTGACGCTCAGATTTTTTTTTTTTCTCCTCCTTTTTATCTCTCCTCTGTAATTTTTTTTTTTTTTTTTTTTGGTCTTCCTGTTGTAACCTCTGCTTGTGTTTCTTTCTTGCCTGTTTCATCTTATCATCCCTCCATTGTTTTCCACCCTCTCAGGACTTTATATTCTATATTCTTTGAGATCCTTATTTACCTTTTTTATTCCCGTTTTTCTTTGCTTACTCTATTTTGTGTTGTCACCACTTTACCCATCTTTTACTTCCTTTTCTGCTTGCTCCTTTTCATCCCTTCTCTTGTTGCCCCCCCTCATTGGTGTCTTTGTGGACCTGTACACATAATGTTGAGAACTTTTCATGTCAGTTCAGTTGCTTCTAAACTGAGTCTCATTTTTATTTGCCACCTCATCCCCTCTGCTGTTTCTGAAACTTTTGTGTGCTTGCTTGCTATGGCGTGTGCTTGCCACGACCTCATAGGAGCCCTTTCATCTCTCAGCCTTCCTTTTACCATTCACTGGTTTCTTTTTCTTCACTCACTCAACCTACCACAGTGTTGTCATTTTCCCTTCCCAAGTTGCTATGCACTTCTCCCCTCAGGTGGCCTGGCTCACACCAACTTTGCCCCTTCACCTCCACTGCGCTATGGAGTGTAAAGGCTAACACAATCTTCCTGTCAGGGGAGATTTATTCCCTCACCTTTTGGAGCTCTTGATCAGGGTCTGTGCGCATCTGTAATCTGCCTCTGAAAGGTGGAGTGTTCACCCTGCACCAGCCTGCCTTGGCCTGCTGGATAGATGGCACGGAACTGGCTCTGTCAACGCGGCATTAAACATTTAAAACTTTGTCTGCGGATCACTTGAAGCATAGCAATGAAGCCAGCAGTCTGGAAACCACAAAGGGAAGCAGCCGAAGCAAAGAGAGAATGAGAGAGAGAGAGAGAGAGCTGGACTATCAGGGGACACTGATAAGGGGAGAGAAAAAAAAAAAACTGTCGTTTCCTGTCATTTTCTTAGAGACAGTGAGACATAAGACTCAGTAACTATCACTGTAGAAGAGGCAAACAGAGCGCAGGCAATACCCTCTATTGCTGCTCTGGGCCAAGCCATTTCAAACAGGAGTGACTGCCTACTGTGGCAATACCTCTGTTTCCATCTCAATAACCACGAGTGGAAAACGCATTCAAAGAGTTATCTGCCAGATGCCACTTGTTGCTTTGTTTTCCTGGACAAAGACAAAAATGTATCCCTGAAATACTGTGGTCCATTTGACAGTCTTGCTTTAATCCAAAAGATTGTGCCCGTTTGCAGCACTGCTGAGCCAGAGAGGCTTGATAGTGATGCCAAAGTCAATTATAGGACAGGAGACGCCTGCATAAACAAGTTAAATGAGGAACAATGTCTCTGGACAGTATCGTAATAATACATTACAGTAATTCTTGCTGTTGCTTTGATTCACTTGTCAGAGATGTTAAGCCCAAGCTTAATAAATGAAGCTGAATCCACAATGCAGATTACAAAAAAAAACCAAAGAATCTAAGGGCATGAGGAGAGGGGAGAACTATAGGGTGGTGAAACTTCCAGGGAGGAACACGGGCGGCCGGCAGCAAAAAAAAAAACAGTGGATATGGCAGGGCACTGAGGACAAAGTGGAGGTTGCAGATTAGCAAGAGGCAAGGCAAACAGGATCCAATGAAAACGACTGGTTACCACTGGAGGATAATCAACCAACTGGCGACGAGTTGCAGCTGAGTTGAATGGCAACCAGCGGTGATGCAGAGGAGGAGATGCAGCAGAGAAGTAGGTCAGCCACGCCCAGCCAATCACAGACAGGATAGACCTAAACAAAACAGAGAACCAGGATCCACGAGAGAGAGATTTCTTTAAACCTGAATCCTGCAGTTGGTGGGGTTCAACAGGTGTCCTCCAACAGCTGTGCTAAACACACAACGGGTCCCGGTTCGGACGGGAAGAATGTTAATTGGCGTCAGCGCCACCCGTGACTGATGATTTCAACAAGCTGTTAAAACTATGGCTGCACAACCATGCAGCTGGCTCCCCAGGTCAAACACGGTCCGTTAACAGGTCAAGCTACATCTCAAGACATTTCTCACATTGTTTCTTTTTCCCTTACAGCGTTGAGCCTTTTAGTCAGATGGCATGCTCGCTGACGAACCAGCTGTAATTGGAGGTCTGTCACTGATCAGTCCATGATAATTAACTCCAACCTACAATTTCCCCTGCCATTTGCTCCTTGAAACAGCCAATTAGGCCATGTTGAGAAAGTAGAGCAGCCAATAGAAGCCGCATTCCCCAACTACATGCATCAGATGCAAAAACGCATGAATGCACATGCTCGGATACAAAAAGAAGAAAAAGTGCGGGAGTGCTGCCTGACCAGCTTAACAGAGACATTTTACACAAAGTGTTGTTTCTGAATCGAGCTGAAGCTCTGGAGAGGTGCAACAGCACTGTCACACCTGAGCTCCATGTCAGCACCACCTCCTCACGTCCCTTCACCTGTCCTCACCTTTCCTCCACTCTGATCCCATTGCTTCTCCTTTCCTTTGCTCTCACACAACCGGCCCTTGCCTTCTTCCCTTTATCATATCCTTCCCTTCCTGCCAGTCGCTGTTTTTGTCAGTGTCTCTGTGCCTTTGTTGTAGCACAAACAGACAGGAATGCAACGCTGGTATATAAGATAAATACAGAAGTATTCTATTTTTTTTTTTTCCTCACAAAAGACAGAGTGCTGGAACAAAAAAATATGAGAAAATGGAGATAGAATACAAGAGAACCAAATTTAACGCCCTTTTTCATAGAATGAAAGTGTGACACTGTGACAAAGTTGAGAAAATGACACAGTAGAGCATGTTGTGATAACTCTGACCTGAAGAGAAATGGCACGGAAAGATAGATGAGTCCTAAGGGAGAGACGGAGGAACTGAAGAGGAGGAACAATGGCATGTGACTCAGAAACAGAGACAGAGAGATGGGGCTGAGGTGCAGAATGAGTGCTTGCCCCGGGGGGGCCTTGTTGGCCAAAGGTAAGCAAGCACAGTGCACAATGTGTCACTCTACATTTTTATCAACAGCTTAGCAAGTTATTTCTGGAGGATGTGAGCTTCAACCCTAGTGACTTGATTTAGTTTTTCTTTTTTTTTTGTTGTTGTTGTTGCACTTGTACTTGTGTGTTTGTACCTGAGCCAATGGGTGCACTCAGCTGAAATGCATATGTATCTCTATGTATCTCCCAGATGCCCCTGTTGACATTTCCCTCTGCCTCTCTATCCTCACTACTAGGCACATTTGGTTTGTCTGTATGTGTGTGACTGAGAGAGGGATTAAATATATTCCATATCGCTGTTCTTAGTGCCTACAGCCTAATGAAGACTTTTTAAGGTTCACAAATGAGGGAAAATTAGGACAAAAGAGTTTTTCTTCTGTATTATGTACAAAGACGTGCGCATATGTGTCGTTACCATTACCTGCACCTCCAGCCTGTATTTTCTCCTCGGGTCTTTTTACTTAATGGGGCACATGGAAAAGCTAATGGACTTTCCATCCAACTCTGTTAGGTAAAGGCGGCCCTGAAAGGCTGCACCTTGCACCTGACGCCACCTAACATGAAACCAGGAGCCATTGGAGGTCCTTAATCATTCAACTCTATAATCACATTTAATTCTTCATTGTACCTCATACAGCTATTAACTGGGAAGCGCAGCTTTTTGACCCTCGCACCAAATATGACTTTCACAAAAACGTGACCAAGAAATCAAATTTTATTCCACTGTTATGTTAATGTAAAACTGGATTGTAATAAACAATGGTTCTATATTCATGTAAATACAAGTCAGATATAAAGGCTAAATACCTTTTGTCAGCTCATTTCTATGTAAAACCACCCAAGGTGTACATACTAGCACAGCATCATAGAATGTCACAGCAGCGGGATCATTACACGGTGCTGTCAATTTATGCAGCTTAAATAGTCTCTTTTCTTACATTTGCACTGCAAACATTATGTGCAGCTAAATTTACCCAAGCAAGACTGAGTGAATGTAACTTCTTAATCACTTTAGTGAACAAAAGCACAGTTAAGAGACGGTCATAATGGAACAAACATTGTGTAAAGCAAGATAATAATTGTTCCCTTGGAGCACAGATACTTTCGTCTTCTAAAATAACTTGTAGATAATAAACAGGAGTTGTAATGTCTCGTGACGTGTGTAGTCGTTTAAAGAACAGACATCATTTGCTCATTCAAGCACATTGGGAGTGCTTTATGTTAAAGTATGTTGTGATCTGTGAGATCAGTTTCCTCCCGCTGCTCTACCACTGATATAATTGACCATTTTCACCAGTTGTGTTGTCCCTGAACCAACAATATTCATCCTGTTTTTGCCTCTTCTGTAGGTTGTGCTGGGATAGGATTTAGCTATCATCTCTGTAACTACTTTTCCTAACAAAAACAAAACGGCTACAGATTAAAAAAAAAAACAAACAAAAAAAAAAAAAAAACAACACACAGTATGACACGGTACAAAAAGGAGGAAGTGTGATTGTCTCCAAAACAATGTGGCTGAGTATTCTTCTTGCTTGGTGTACCTATGAGATACAAAGTTTATGATATCCATCGAGAAATATTCACTTCAACTAAGGGGAACTGACCGGGGTTCAGTGTAAACATTAGGAGTAGGAAGAGGAGATACTTTTATCCGGGGCAGCAGAAACAGTTGTGTTGTAAAACCATTGGCACACCAGGGTGCGAGTGTGTCGCAAAAATACAGTTACCCTTTGACACACACTGCACTTTCGTAGCCCAGATATCCTAATTCTGTGAAACCATTAGTCAATTATGTGCACAGTTTCTTGCATCTGCATTTTCTCTAATTCAGATCTGACATGCACACACCCTGCAAAATGGGGGGGGGGGGAATACAGCGCAGACACACACACATATATAACACACTGAAGTTGTGGTAGGGATAGTGAGGAGTGTGTGCGCACATGCACAAGCCACAGTGACATTTCAATAAAGCCATCAACGGCCTCACTCTAACTATCTCCACCTATTCCATATATCAGCTGCATGGGTTTGCGAAGCAATAACCCTGCACTGAGTCAGCCATCCACTCAGAATAAAACAGATTTATTGCATTGCCTTTTGTTTACTTACTTTTTTTTTTTTTTTTTCCTCTCTCATGCAGCTGTCATATGCTTGAAAGTCATTTATTGGCTCATGAATGTTATGCTGCATTTATAGACCTTTAGGAAATGACATTTTAAAGAGAAGAATAAGGGAGACAATAGGAAAAAATCACATAAGAAAGCTTTTTAGATATAGAGCGCATGTGTGTGTGTGTGACCGTTTATCTACAGCATAGACACTATATATGCAAGTTTAAACAAGCGCATTACTAATGGCTACGTACAAATTTCAAAGGTTACTTTGTCTCTGCACCATATTGATTGACATCTGTGTATGTAGATGGCTAAGCGTGTTTTTCTATGCATGCTCGTAGCCGCTGTATGCTTTTGGCTTACTGTGTATTCAGTGGACTGCGTCTCAATTCTGCAATATTACTTATATATTTCCAAAGCTCACTTCTGTCTCAGCAGGATTAGCTTTCTCCCATCAATACCGATTCCTTCATGTTTTTAATTTAGAGAGGATTTATGAAACTATATTTCCTCCCGTCACAGGTTGAACTGTTTGAACAAATGAGATTTCAAAGAGATTACTAAAGATATTAAGTGTCTTTTGCAGCTCACCTGCCCACAAAGGACTGCTGATTCAGGAAGTGTTCAAACACAAATTTTCCTGTTGGCGTTTGACAGGTCTGATCTATAATAACATAGTCACCAACAGGCAGTCATGTGACACATTGTAAGTTGTAAATTTCTTGGAGGAGCAGACATATTTCTTTACCTGAAACTGCAATTATTTTGAAGGACACGTGATTGTCTTGCTGACTGGATTGTGGTCAAAAACATTTTCTCTCTTTTTAATTGTTGGCAAAATTTTATCTGTGAACATTTTACGGATAAAGGTCAGAATGAACATATTAACAAAATGTCAAACTTGGCTAAAAAGACGTCTTCATAATGCTAATGGAAAACCTTACTCAGTGGAAATAATTTCATTTTCCCTCAAAACAGATTTGCTGTAGACAGTTTTAACAGACAGGGGCGATGAGGGATGAAACTGCTAGAATATTTCATATATTGTGCCATCTCTGGCAGCTTGTATCTACCCAGCTGATTGTGTTTTTTTTTTTTTTCCCCCCCTTCCCTGCTTGTTTTTGTCCTTCTCTAGGGAGCCATTTATGGCTGCTGGTTTGATTGCAGATGCTTGATGTTTTGTTGTGGGCAGAAAAAAAATCTAACTTGACTGCTTCGGCTGGCTAACTTTTCCAGCCTCGTTTTGGTGTACTTGACCTCTCATCAATAATTAAATACTTAATGAGAAAGTCATTTCATTTTGGGGTTTTATTTGCATTTAATTGTGTAATTAATGGGTTGCTATACTGACAAGTTTGGTCTCATCTCTCTCTTTCCATCAGCATTATGGAGGTGGTTCCTGTGTGTGTGTGTGTGTGTGTGTGTGTGTGTGTGTGTGTGTTGTCCTCACCTCTCTGGAGGGAAGCACAAAGCAGTCCCTCTCCACTAAAAGTGCTGAGTATGAGGGATTGTGTCAGATGACAAATCTAAGGGACAAACTGCATCTAAATCAGACATTCTCTGTAGTCCGTCCTTCCCCCGCCTTCCAAATATCTCCCCTCATCCTTCTCTTCATCTGTTTCTCTCGTCCTCGTCTCTCAAATTCTTTGTGCAGGCTGGGTAGTGAAATGTGGAGCATTTTTATTGCACCTTTTTTTTTTTGCCGTTTTTCTCTCTGGTTGTCTCTCCTTGTTTATCCACAGCTTTACTCTTTTTCCATTGTAATGGAAAGACAAAAGAAATATGCTGCCGTAGATCAAAGCGGCAGTGATTACTGACATTTTACTTTGGATAACCTTCACCATAAACATCACTCTCAGTGGGTGACAGCATTAGTAAAGGATACAACACACACACACGAACACATAGAGTACAAATGCGTGTTTAATTGTGTGTATATATGCAAAGACTGGCAGAGTGTTAGTGTTGATGACTGATGTGAAATCGAGAAGAAACAAACTACTTAGAAACTGCTAAATCTTTTGGCTAATCTTGTAAACAGATGGTAGTAAAGCTATGAACAGGGCTTATTGGAGTGGATTAGAGTAGGAAAAAAATCGCTCACCGTTAACAGATAGCTTATGTCAAGTCTTTATCTATTTATTTTGTCCTTTCACGCCGTTCTCCTTCCCCCTAGGCCTCATCTCACTTAGACGGGGACTGGGAACCATGTCCCTACCTAATGATCCTCATGAAGAAGAGAAAAGTCTGACAGCCAGCAATCTTCTCTCTTTCTTAGGCTCATGGACACATAAGTGTTGGTCTATCTATAGTTATGAGGACACTTGCAATGCTTTCAAGAACTTAATTCATAAAACCAGGTGTACACCATCAAGCTGAGCTTTGAAGTTGTTTAGCCACACTTTACTATGTTTCCACCGACCACAAAGTCCTCACCAGCTCCACAATGTCCTTCAAGGGTGGTTCATACTCAGCGGTGGCCTCTGCAAGTCATTTAATCCCATTTTTAAAAGGCTAGCTTCAGGTGACATGCGAGGCTGATAGTGTCAGCATGCGGTCACGAACATGATTACAGATACAACTCATACATGACCACATTCTCATTGGTGCATAAACACCCAGGGCAAACACTGAGACAAGAGAGAGGCTTATGTAACACATCCTGGCTCTCTGCTTTATTAGATTCTGTACATCAGAACAGAAGTCAGCATCAACAGTGGCCTCCACGTGGAAATAAAATCTTTAGAAAGCTCTTCTTGGTTATTGTATGAGTTCATATTGTATTTTTGAACCCTTGAACTTGGTACTTGGCAGAAACTTTAAAGCAATCACAATTTCTCAGTCAGAAATTGTCTGTAGAATGTAAACTCACAGAAATTGACTCAAATCAGGTTTATTTATATAGCGCCAAATCATAACATCAGCTACATCAAGGCACTTTACATATAGAGCAGGTGTAGACCAAACTCTTTATGGAGTTCAAGAAACTCAACATAACCCTCCGAGAGCAAGCACTTGGTGACAGTGTCAAGGAAAAACTTGACACCTCAAGCCACCTGCCATGATAGGTTGGGTTGAGAGAGGGGGAGATGGGGGAGGGGGGCAGAGAGAGAAGTAGAGGCAGTGAGAACGAGCATGAAAGAGAGGGAGCAAGAGGACAGGAGGGACAAAGCACATACTACGGAAAGAAACAAAGTTGGAAATGTACGCACCAAGATATCAGTACACCTAAAAGAAAGAGTAACTGCAGGCTTTCTCATAAAGGAAGGCTTTAAGCCTGATTGTGAAAGCTGGACTGATACTAGGAGTTGGTTCTATAGAAGAGGAGCCTGATAGCTGAAAGGCCTGCCTCCTAATTTACTGTTGGAAACTGGAGTAACCACAAGTAAACCTACATCCAGAGAGTGAAGTGACTTCCTGGGACATTAAGGTACTATGAGCTCTGAGATATGATGGAGTTTGGTCATTAAGAGCTTTGTACGTTAGGATTTTGAATTCTATTCTGAATTTTAAACAGAAAGCGGACTAAAAGAGCAGTCGATAGTTTAGATGATGAGACTATCGAAACGAGCTCAGTTTGATAGTGGACGACTGCCAGTTGTAGGTAAAACCTGTTGAATTTTGGCTCTGATTGTTACAATTTTTTTATTAGTAAATAAATCCAATACAATCATCGCTGTAAAGAGCCAGACGAATCTGTGACTCTGTCAGCCTGGATACAGCACTGAAAAGAAACCTGGGCTTCCTCTTGTTTTCTTCTATCACCACTGAATAGCAGGAGTTTCTTTTTTTTTTTAATCTTTTAAAGCTTTCTTTCTAGGCTAAGTAGAATTCATCTGCATTACCGGCCTGCAACTTCCTTTCCAATTTTCGTTTGCTTTAAGGCACAAATTTGAGAGATACACCAAGGTGCCAGCCTCCTCTGTTTCATTACTTTCTTTTTCAGAGGAGCCCCAGAATCAAGATTTGAACACAGTGAGGCCATAGTGCCAGTCACAAGGTCATCAGTTTGTGTATGGAAGAAGTCCTCGATTGACTTCTCCCCTCAGCTCAGCAAATGATGTCTGAATATTCTCCTTAAATTTGGCCACAGCATTTTCAGATAAACATCTGCGATAGCTGAATGAATTCCCAGATGCTTTGCAGCCATTTATTGTAAACTCAAATGTTATGAAGTAAGGGTTGGTGAGAAGAGGGCTGTGGGGAAATATTATTAATTGGTCAATTTGAATGCCATATGTTAACACCAGATCAAGGGTGTGATTGAAACAGTGAGGAGGTTCATTCACACACTGGGAAAATCCAGTTGAGTCCAGTTCTGACTTAAATGCAGAACTAAGGCTGTCACCGACATCTACATGAATATTGAAATCACCCACTTTAATGATTTTTATCTCTACCTGGTATTAATTCTGATTGGAACTCTGACAGAGACTCTGATTAAGGACCAGGTGGACGATATACTTTCTCACCTGTTTATTTTCGATGGGATTAGTCTGATTATCTTAATATTAAAATTCTTGAAGTGACCTTACATGGAGATCATGCTGAGAAAATAGAGGCAAGGTTGAGACACAGCAACAATCCTATATTTTCTTGTGAGGGAAACTGGACTGTTACTTGGCTTAGGAAAGCAGAAGGTGTTTGAATATCTCATAGTTTACAAAGTAGTCTTTATTCCATGCTTTTGTATAGCTTACAGCATACATCGTATGTTGATATATTATGATTTGTGTTATCTTGAATACCTGACAGCTGTGGTTACAGCCTAGTTTGCCACCTGTGCTGATTCAAGGCTTCAGTTCATACATGCATGGGTGAGATATAATCACTAAGAACTCAATTAAAAATAGTCACCACACTCATTCCAATCATGCCTGATTGTGAATAAATGGTGTCTATGGATTCATACTGTTGATGCCAAAATCGGGTCCTACCATCTGCTGCCTCAGCAGAAATTGAAATTCATCAGACCGGGCTACATTTTTCTGGTCTTCAGCTGTCCAGTGTTGGTGAGCCTGTGTCTACTGACGCCTCAGACTTCTGCTCTTGGCTGACAGGAACCCAGCACTGCTATTGTAGCGCGTCCAACTCAATGTTGGACATGTGCACTTTTAGATGCTTTTTGCTCACCACATTTTGCAAACAGTGGTTATCTGAGTCACTGAAGCCTTTCTGAAGACTCCAAAAAGTCACAACATTCTCCTGATGTCTCTCTGATCTTGAGGCATGTGTCTGTCAATTGCTGGATGGTTTTTTTGTTTTGCACCACAGACTGTTGAGCGTGAAACGCGTGAGACATCAGCATTTTCAGAAACATTAAAACCTTCCTGTCTGCCACCAAGGTCACATGTCTCTGCCCATGTTGATGTCTGATGGGAGTATTAGCTGAAACGCCTCAACGATGTATGCAGGTTTTTATGCGTTGCAGTGCTGCAACGTTGGATAACTTCTTGAGTAAGAAGGTGCGCTGTTCTTCCTCAGAATGTACTCGGTGATTATGAGCTCACAAAACATTGCCTATGCCCGACCACCAAACAGCAATATTAAATTTGATGTGATATCTCACTCTGGCATTGCATGTAGTCTCTTACTGAAATTTATTTCCTCACAACATCAGCATGCAGGTGCTGAGGTACTCAAGGATTATGTTATATTGGTTTTATTAGCATTATACTTTAGTATTTAACCTTAACATTTTTTTTTTTTTTAAATCACTGAAACAAGAGTAAAAGCTGGGAGATAAAAATCTTTAATGTATGATGCAGGGAGCTGATTTGGATTGGAAACCGTATGGAGCAAGAAGAATACTTGCCACTGGTGGCTGATGCATATTCCTTTGACTGACTCAAACACATGCAAAAGCACTCACTGATTTACCGCCTAATTATATTTTTATATGCTGGGCTTCTATGTGAATGCATGCATATATTTACGCATTTGTGATTGTTTGTTTGCCTTTAATTTGCATACAGATTTTCCCAGCTTTCATTGGAGCTTAACTACCCCCTCTTTCTGCACTATCTCTCCCTCGCTCTTGCTTAACCCTCCTTCTTCTTTTTCCTCCCTCTCCCCCTCTATATTTCTATGTCTACTAAAAAGACATGGCTACAGTGTTGTTCTGACACTCCATGACAGCCTCTCTGTTGCCAATTAGTGTTGGAGTGTACACAGATAACCCACAAGTGAGGCGCTCCACATTAAGGCCAGAAATGTAGGGAACAAATGTGACTGGAGAGGAAGAAAATAAGCCCTGTTATTTTACTCTAGTTGGCTACTTATCTCTGCTTCCTTATGATCAATGAAAAATTAAGCAGTAAAACAGTTGTTTACAATATTTTTCAAGAATCATCACTCTGGGCCCTGAACGGGAATTAATATTGTGTGTATGTAATGCATCACTAGAAGCCTGTCAGTCAAGGGAGGGATGCCATCAACCTTTGAGAAATCAAAGAAATCTGGAGTTATCAAAGCAAAGCGAGAAACGTGTGTGTGTGTGTTCTGCGTTCTGTCTGTGGGAGTGTGTTCACTTCACATGGTGGGAGATTATCTTCATATAGCTGTTGTGAGGCTAGTTTTTGGATCCAGCCCGCAAAAGAAGCAGCAAGTAAAGGCTGGCTGTCGTCTTTGGATCTTGTAAGGCTCCCTTGACTCATTTGCAGTCTGTGCAGGAGTTTGGTGCCCATGCTGGGATCCAGTCCCAGGATCCAGTGAGTGGAGTGCATGTGACTGCAGCCCTCCCATTGGCCAAGCTTGAACGGCTGAGGCATCAAGACCTGAAGCTAAATATGGTATTCTGGTTGGCAACTACAGTGTCGTCTTGGTCAAACATATTAGCATGAGAAAAAAAAAAAAATGAAGTAGATTAAATGATGAAAGAGCTCCAATCCTTCAGGACAGCAACAGGAGCCTGTCCTCCCCTGCCTCCCACCACCACTTCAGAGGCTGCCCCGTCCTTTCCTGCATGCAGGTGCAGGTGAAGTGTTATAATCCAAATTGAATTAATTGATGTACTGTATTTAAAATTATGTTGAGATTTGGTAATGGTTTTGTTCAACCCATTTTGCCCCTGTGGATGGGCCTCCTCTGAAATACGCACCAACAAGCCACAACACTGAAATCATCTGCCGGATGTTGTGCAGGTCCCGCCTGACTCTGCAATACAGCCGATCCATCAAAGCATAAACTCCACAAGATGTCTGACGGTGTCCTCCACTATCTGACAATAATGTGTTAGCAAGAGATCTTGCCCAATTGCTTAGGACCTCCACGGGTTGGACTTGTTTCTTTTAACATACCTCGGTCTCTGCGGAGTTTGGAGACCAAGTCAGCACTTTGAGCTCTTTGACATGTTCAATGAAATTCCTGAACACTTTTTGTAGTGCATCAGTTTAAGCTGCTGAAAGAGGCCAGTGCTATCAGAGGATATTTTTTATTTTATTTTATTTTTTTCTTCCCCCTCCCTTCTCTTCAATAAGGAGTATACTTTGTACTTGCAACAGTGTTAGGGTAGGTACAACATGGCAGGAATGCCAGAACTCAGTGTTTCCGTTTTTCTGACATTCTTCCAGTAGTGTTCGTGCTTGTTCCTTAGATAAAAGCACACACACCCGGCTGTCCCTGTGCTGTAAAGACCAAACTTCTTCCAATTCTCTGTGGGATGCACATGGGTGTGAATGTGTTAAACTTAGATGACTAATGGTTATCGTATTTGTTTTGTCTTCCTAGAGCGATGCATCAATTTGTAATTAGCCAATCTTTCCCCCCTAAACTTCATATTTTAATGCCAAAATATAATCTGGACAGCCAAAGGTTGAATATAGCAGTAATTTTATTACCAGACTATATCTCAGTCTTACACATAAAGACACATTAATAGCTAAACAGTACACCTCACCTGTCTCTCCCTGCATCTTTCCTTTAGTAGCTCTAATGTTGTGTAAAGAAAGTGAGGAGGATTATTTTCCCCTCCTGCAAACGTATGCACCTTTAGTGTCAGTTAAAGTGCTTTGAGTTAAGAAACCTGTCTGTCAAGCTGGTGTAAAGACAGGTGCCATAGTAATGAGATAATCAATGTTCAGTGCACTTCACTTGTCACAACTCTGAATACTGAGTTGATTTGAACCTTGAGTATGTCTTTGTGTATCCTCAGGACCTCATCGGCTCTCTTTTGTTTGCGCATTCATCTGTCCATTGTTAATATCTACATGGAATTATTTTATTAGTTTGCGTAGAACAGAACTTGTCAAATGCCCAAAAAAAAAAAAAAGACAGACTTCCTAGAATAAAATCATTGTTGAGCATCTGAGGATATTTCCCCTTTGCCACACATCCCCTGCATTAGTAACCTTCGGTCTAACTGCCTAACCAGGTGTTCTCATCCGTACAGTGCTATGGCCTCAGAGATGAAGTGGTGTCCGGCTATAACGATGCACACAAAAACTGCCGAATTTACTGCCCTCCTTCCATTTCTGCATCCTTAGCAGTCCTAGCAGGATCAGCTCCACAGACAGCGGCTGTGACACATTTTGGTTCAAGGTTTAATGATCCAGCTTTCTGCTGGGAAGCAGAGAGCTGGTGACTAGAGCCTAAAATTGTAAATATGCCGCCAACGGTAGTCCGACATGTGCAACAGAGACTTGAGAGTTATGTGACACATTTAGTGTGTGCAGCGGTTTCGTCTACTCTATTGCACTGATATATTTTGGTTTATTTCAATATCAAAGCACTAACAGGCGCTGGCTTGCTCGCGTACTTGCCACTTGGCCATAATTGTGTGAAGTAGGAGCAAACTTTGTAGAGAGCTTGTGATTAGCAGCTTCTATTTCACAGCAATATCATTGGAACTTGCAAAGCAGATGGAGCACGAGTTTATTTGCATGCATGAGCTTTTACATTCATGTTGGCATTACATTTTCAAAATGCCAGGTCAAGATCCTGATTGCAGAATCCTTCACAGCTGGTAGAATGAGCAACGCACTCAGAGGAAGGCAGCAGCCATCTTAAAATACTCAGACAGATCGACTTCATAACACTCCAGTAGTTAATCTGAGAAACTACAGCAGTGGATGGTTAATCCATCTATGAGGCAGGTTGGATGGATAAAAGAAAATAATTCAAGCCCAGTGCATTCAGACCTTACAACACCTTAACTATAAGGAGATTATCCATCAATCAGGGATTAATACTATTTCTGATTTATATTCTGGATCATTGGGATTCCCATGAAATTGGCAGTTACACTTAATGAATTATATGCTTTTTTTTTTTTTTTTTTATATGAAATTTATTTGCTTTTTGTACCTCTAAAGAAAATTTGGATTGTTTGTACAACCCATAAAAAAGCCTTTTAACTGCACAGAAGTAGTCGAATTCAGACAGTTGTATAATTTTTCTCACACCCACAACCTGCTTATGATATCACATGGCCTTAAAACATGCCCGTCACAGCCTGCGAGCTAGAACTAACAACAATAAATCTCTTGATATATTTAATTTGTTTGATTTAGAGACGTGTGAGGACAGGGGCAGGCAGTTACAGATTTATGAGAGCCTGCTCACGTGGTGGCAAATGGCAATCTGTTTATTGCTGTGTCCCAGCAGAGAAATAACACCTTTCATAGCAATGAATCATCACTCCTTCCAATTCCCTGAAAACAAGCAGTTAATCTGAGCCCCCCCCCACCCCCATCTTCCGTTTCATAAAAGTTTGAAATTTTCATGGTAATGCTGCTGTTGCAGGCAGACACTGTGTGTGGATAATGTTTCATGTAGGGTTTTAAACTCTGACGTACATATATCAGGTTGATCAATCGTCAGTTTGTTAGATTTTTTTTTTTTTTTTTTTCAGGATAATTTCACAAGGACTAAATGATCTTGTAACTATGTGATATGTAACATCACAAATGCTTTGACTGCAGTTGAAATGAAAGCTAGATCTAACCCCATGCCGCTGTTAGTAAAGGTGGCAAAATAACTCGTCAAATGGATGCTCAAGAGGATTAAACCTTGATATAAGTGACATTTAGGTGGACTAATGCAACTACTGCTGCTGCCTTTAAGTGAAAATGGCCACATAATATTAAACTATGATGACTAGGAGTGCATGTGGTTAACACGCTATCTGTTTGAGTCAGGCGGTATGAAAAAAACAGCAAATGATCAGAGGAAGTGCCAAACCAGCCTGGGTTGTTTTTTTTTTTTTTTTTTTTTTTTTAAAGCTGCTTCCTGCGTATCACAAGCAAAAGTTGTACACAGTACACTGGATGTCTCTGTTTGAATGTGGGCTTGTGTCTTTGTCAATTCTCTTCATATTAAATGGGCCACACATTTGTGCCTTGTTGGAAGTGTGAATGATTTATTTTAATGGTGTGAATGAACTCCAAAGAAAGGAGCTGGCAGCAACGCTTGTTAAGCCATCACAGAAAACTGTGCCGAAGGGCCTGTCTGTGATTTTTATCGTTGTCATGCTTGTCACTTGGGTTTAGGCTTAGGGACTTGCGTACTGTATCTGTCATACACACAGCCACATGCATAAATGCTCACATGTACCTGCACCCAAACGCACTGTACACTTGGTCGAACACACGTGCGCAGTGCAAACTATTAATCCACACTGAAGAAACCAGACAAACGTGCACACTACATACACAAAGATTGCATAGAAGCCAAATCCATTATTCAGGAAGGTCAAAATCTGTCTTTGTTCCATACACATGCCAAAAAAAAGCTTGTCTTTGGCTGCAGCCACCGCTTACGTTGTTTCTTTTCATCTCTTCAAATCCCTTAAAGAGAAGAATGGTTGACTGCTGTCTTTTACTTCTTGACTTCTTAGCTGAATTGGATGCTTTGTTAATTTCATCATTTCAACTGGATCTTATTTTGTGTTTTTTGAAGAAACCCCAAGGTTGTGTGTGTGTGTGAGTGTTTGTGTGTGTGTGTTGGATGAAGCAAGCAGAAGATGTCAGTGTGTGGATATGTTGGCCTGGGTCTGTGTGAGCATGCAAAGGTTTGTTTGCACTTCCACCAACTAATCTATCAAAACAAGTGTTTGTGATTGCCAGTGGATCGATAACCTTTGGGGTTTCTGTGGATTCCCCTGTCACATTGTTTGTTGGAGATAGAGGACAGGAGCAGAAAGAGCTGACAAAGAAGCTACTTGCTAGGTGAATGAGATTTTTTTTATTTATTTTTGTCTTTTTGGGTTTTGCTGAGAATGTTTTTCTTTTTTTTTTTTTTTCCTTTTTTTTCTTCCCCCCCCCCCCCTCCCAGCAGCCCTGCCGCCTTCATATTCATGCCCAGTGCAGCCACAGTCTCTCAGTCCAAACTATACACTGAGCAGCACCTTTGGAACAGAGTGTGTGTCTCCAGTTTAAAAGCAAACTGCCAGTATGTGCTGAGACAAAGCTAAGCTCTTCCACTATCACGTTACTTGCCCAGAATTTCAGAGCAGTTCTATGCAATTCAAAATTGCAGCTTCCTGGTCACGAGCCATTTCTTAAATGTGGAGGCCACTACTGGCCTTAGCTGAGTGAATAAACTCTTTTTCAAGATTTTTTTTCTAATTACACACTTACCATACCATTTATTATATTTTTTCAGTCTGAGAGGTTGCAAAGAGCTTGTGCTGTAACAATAATCAAAGACAAATTACCAAGTATTTCTGAGTGCTTATTTAAAATGCATACTAAAATGCAGTACATTAGCTCAACAAGACACCAAATGGAGCCAGCTGTTGTGTTTTTCTGCCAACATGCATAGCACAGCAGATTCATCAGTGAAGTTGGGTGAACAATTTGCCATTAGAACATTGATGCATTGGCTGAGCTGATGCTGCCAACTGAGAACACCCGAGTTTGTAGATACCTTGCAGACATCTGGTGCAAGGAGGCCGTGTGTGACCATTCCCACCCATTTCCCCACAAACATAGGCGCACAGGCCCATGGAGCTACAATGGCATTTAGACAGTGACATTTTCCAAGTGACATTTTGTCTGTGGCCAAACCCCATCGTCAGTGAGTGAGAATCCAATCATGCTATCATCTACACTGTCTTAGAGCCAGCAGTTCCCCATGTAACCGACATTGCAGACAGTAAATGTGAACAAACGCAGCAAAAATGTTTTTCCTCTCATTGGCTGCCATTTAAATCACTTTTTATGATATAAACCCCTTCACATTAATGACAGATAATATATAGATGAATGTGCAGCATTTTGCATGTAAAAATCAATTTTTAGTGCCAATGTGCAAATCGGCTGTGAGAAAATGTGGCCTTCCCAACTCTTTCCAGGGTTATTTGAAGGAAGTGTTTGTCTCGTATTCCTACAATGGCAACACTGTGCAACAATAACTGATATTATTATGGAAATGTTTATGATCAACCTGCTGCCTTCCAGCACAAAACAAACTCGGTGTAAGCAGGAGAAAACAGATTTTAGCAAAAATGTTAGTCTGGGTTGGAGGACTTAACATGCCTTGAATATCTGCTAAATTTCCTCTAAAACTAACCATCTTTATGCATGCTACAGCTTCACTGGTCACCAAAACATTGTTAGTACAGAGTTTCCATTAGTGCAGCCTCTAACACTTTGTCAGGCAGTGCAGACTACAAGCCAACTGACAACCTTACAAATTAAAGGTAACTAACAAACTACTACTACATCTTATATATGCTGTTTCACATTTCAGTCAAGTAGAAGCTGCAGTTATGGGTGGGTCTGGTGGAAAAGGATGGAAAAGTCTTCAACTGACTCATCTAAGATTTCCTAAAGTTTTGATGTTCTCAAAAAAATATTTTTTCCTCTTCACGCTATTAAGTTTTAGTCATAAAAAGGTTTTTTTTTTTTTTTTTAGGTCCTGACTTTGGATTTTTTTTTTTCTCTCTGATCCTGATCGGATTAAAGAATGTCATGATTAAAAAGGAATATCAGGCTGTCAGACTGAGAGGCTAACTTGGAGAAAGTGGAAGGCTTTTTTTTTTTTTTTTTGGTCCCTCACTGTTGACATTCATTCACTCTACCAATAACTGTTGTCTCAATAAATGTCAAACATATAAAAGTGTTATTTTTAATCAGTCATTGCTATATAATCAATCCTGACTCTAGCAGAATGGACTCACTTCATAATAAGAATGTTTTCATACATTCCAGGCAAATAAAAAAAGAAATGCTTCATATAATCCAATTTATTTGTAACTAGACAATAATATTTTGTACTTTCACACTGCTGCGTTTTTAACAACAAAAGATGTGTTCTTATTCTTATTGCATATTGGTGTCTGTCCATCCATCCATCTTTGACAGCTTTTCCGTTTCTGGGTCGTTGGGGTTGCTGGAGCCAATCCCAGCTCCCATTGAGTGAGGGTGGGGTGCACCCTGGATAGGTCACCAGTCCATCACAGGGCCAACACACAGAGACCAACAACCACTCACACTCGCTCTGACTATTTGTAGTCACCAATTACCTCAAACACACATCTTTGGACGGTGGGAAACTGGACTACCCGGAGGAATGTTTGTGTATGTGTGGGTGGCCAAATACATAGTGTTTTATCAAGGGACTAAAATATGTTGTTTTAAGTCTGCTTACCTATATGGTTACTGTTGAATTGGCCATTAAACAAAGAGCAAGAGAGAAGAAGAATGAGAGTGTGAACTGTGTAGAATAACTCCCTTATATAACGCACACTAATTAGACAATTCATCACAAGTTACATTCGGTAGAAGTTCTACAAAGTGTTCATACAGGAAGTGTTGGAGGTTGGCTTGCAGACCACATATGAAGGCTGGGGTTTGGGCGACTGACAGTTACTCTGCATTGTTAATCACAAAGGACTTAATCAATGTTTCACTTCAACAACAGCTTTACAAGCCTTCCATCAAACATGCACCAGTGAGCGCACGCAGACGTGTAGGAGATGGGCCCGAACGAACGCTTCACCCCCGGGGCTTTTCAAAACGGCTCAAGACATGCCTTTTTTGAGGTTTTCTAAGTGAACAACAGGTGCGCACAGCTAAGGCAGTAAACACATATTTGGTGTGACAGCACTGCAATAAATTCAGCAAAGTATCTACTTACTTATATAAAGTATTGTTTTGGGGTTATTCTAATCTGAAAATAGAAACCATTTCCTTTTATTTGTAAATGGTTCCGTCTTCTTCTCTTCTCCGCTATTCCCTTTCATTTTGTTATGAGCTTATGTAACTTTGACAGACCAAAGCTATGCAGGCCAAAATTAGGACCAAGAGAGCTGTGTTGTGTCTGTATGTATGTCTAACCAGGCTGACATCCCACTTAGTTTGTTTTGTATCCAAACTGCTATTTTCAAACTGTTTTCTATTTGCAGCATGAGCCCAAATTCACGTGCACACACTCACACGCACACACACACGCACACACACACACACACACACAAAAGGAAACAGAAGGAGACATGCTGGAACAAGAAAGAGAGAGCGTGACAGTGATGGAGTGAACAGAGTGAAATTGGAGACTGAGATGATTTTATTTTGCTCACTGAGCTCTTAAATAATTTAATGAGGGAAAGATCTGTATAGCTGTTTGTGTGTTGAATATTTATAATGCATATAAAATTGTTATAGGCAGGCTGTTGGGAGGCATATGTCTCAGGTTTGTGGAATTTTTCAAAGGAGCATTTGAATCCAAAATTCAAATAGATACAGCTGCTGCTTCTGGTCATCACTCGTGATTTATTAGCACAGCATCAGGACCGAAGTTTGGAGATTTTACAGAGAAAAATGCAGAAAATATTTTCAGTATTCCTCAACTAGTGACAATTAGCCACAGCAAGTTTTGCTTTTGCTGCCTTTGAAGCTGTTTTTCTGAATTCCTCCTTGCCTGGGCCAGAGATCTTTTAATCTTGGGCTCACGTTTATCATATCACAAAGAACTCTGAGGTCTCACAATGAACTAAAATACTCCAGAGCACATTTTACCAAAATCACAAATTTATTCACCCGTTGACTTTTATAAATATAAAAAATTACACATTCAAATATTTCAAACCCGTCTGCAAATGTTTGGCCCATTTCATACAGAAAACTGACATAAATTACAAAAAAAGAAAAAGTTGCAGTTATGGTATAAGCTACTTTGAAAAGTATAGGCTTTAACAATTTTTTGCCAGAGTAGCTGTCAGCTGCACTCCCAATGTTGAAGTCACAAAAGTTAGATGGTTATAATTTGCTCTGAAGTTCTGAAAGAATATGACTCAGCCAATCTTTGAATAAGAGAAAAGACTTCTCCACATATATCTGCGTGTACAATCAAATTTGTCCACCCCCAAAACAGAATTGACAGCCTCTATGATTTGAGCTAATTTAGTGTCTATGTACGTCATCGACTCCCTCCCCCTTTAAAGACAACACAGAGAACTCGCTGTACTCACTGCTCTCATTACCAGTGACATAAACTGTTAACTTGAGGAATAAGATGCGAGTTTGTCTTGGAGTGTGCTCTTTAATGTTTGTTCTACTTGCAAAAGCCTGTCATCCAAAAGCGTTAAAAATAATTCAAAGCTGAAATCGGACAGTTGCTTTTTTAAGTGTGGCTGCTGTCACTGGCTTAAGGATCCTTTAGTCACAGGTTATTGTTGGACTAAATGTCTCTCCTAATGATTAAATTTGTATAATTTTCACCCTCGCCAAACATCTTTTGGTGAAGCTGTCTTCAAATATTACGTCAATTTCTTTGGATGCTTTAAATATTTTTGAAAGCTGGATTTTTAGTTTTACTGTCTGCTTTCAGCAACTTACTCTTCAATTTAGTTCACAGGAGACTTTATTAGAAATATAGCATGGAATTCTAATTTTAATTCATGTTATTTTCTACTGCCTGTGAATTCTCCAATTATTATGATTATTATGATTTGTGGTTGTAATTGTAGTGGTATTGTAGGTATGTGTGTACATATTTTATTCTATTTGTTTTTTATGAATCATAGATCTTTCAGGGGAAGCCTTAACTTGCTATGATTACGGACGTGCCGTCCATTGCTTTAGAGTCGTACCCATAATCACATTAAAATCCATCCCTCAGGTATTGCTGCTAATGTAAATTGCATTTGGTTAGACACAGGTTGATGTGGAAAGTGCCAGTCATCATTGTGATAGGAAGGACTTGTATTCCCGTGCTACAGCAGCAATGAATCTTGTCTGATTGGTGTTAATAAGGAAAGTATGCAGAATGCAGAATGAGCCCAGACTGATCTGTGTAATACTTCTTTGTCTAGAACTAGTCATGTTCCTGTGCCAGATGGCAAGAGCACCTGTGTACACACCTACACACAGATGTACACACTTTCCATATATTCCTCACATTACCATTAACCCTCGCCAAGGACATAATCTAGCATCAGATCTCAATGGATAGCTCCTCTTTATTACAACTCGTAGGACATTTCTTGATGAAATGATCGGTTACTCAAACTGTCAGTGGTAAGCATTCATCTTCATTTGGACATTTATCTCACACTATACCTGCTGGAGTCATTTGACCTCACACTCTAATAGAATGCTATGTTTCCAGATGTTATGTGAATCACAATTAATGATATGATGATGGCCTGTAGAAGACAAAAAAAAAAACTTGTGTGTTGAACATCCATCTACCCCACCTTGCCTCTTAGGTTGACTTTATTCTGTGTCACCGCACTTTCTTGCTCCTGTCCAAGTACCACAAAGTTGTTTTTATGAAGTTGCTGTTACCGCATATCTCAGTAATCATTTGTGAGCCTGCAGTGCAAGCACACCCCCTGAAAATAAGAAAGGAGCGAACAAAAACCTTAAGCATGATCCATGGGGGTCAATGAATGGGAATCATCCCTCAAGCAAAATGTAGTCAAAATAAAGTGCATTCACATCAAAAAACTGTCCTGCGTTGACGTCTACAGATACCTGCAGTGCTGCTTCTCCCAAACTATGAAATATAAGCACGAGATCATGCCCCATGCCATGCAACAGTATAAACCCCAGTGTTTGGACATACAATAACTACGTTGTTTGAGGAGACAAAGTCATTCTGGTGCTCAGGCCAAAAGCCACCTCTTCTTTTTTTCCTCTTTTTCTTATCCCCTTTTTGATGCGAACACACAGAGATGCAGAGGCAGCGGATCGGATATCCCTCCCTCGGCCATCATATCATGTGACTTTCATCAACAGAGACATCAAAGCCTATTCTGTCGTTTTTGTTTTTTTTTTTTTTTTGCCCTGCTCTCTCCCCCTCCGCTCTCTTTCCTGTGCTCCGGTGCTCATTCCTTCCCATTCTGCCCTGAATCATGGTTGATTTTTATTTTTTTTTTTTAACTTATTAAAGTGACAGACAAGAGGAAAGGAAGAAGAAAGATGGGCATAAGTGAATCTAAGCTAAATTCAAACCATGCCTTGATTACAGGAGCCACAGCTGCTTTTTTTTTTTTTTTTAAATTGGGGGGGTGATTGCTACTGTGTGGGGAATTTTAATATGCAACAGGAGTGACGGAGGAGAGGAGACTGACCTTTTTACCAGCTCTCATTCACACTCCTCTTAGCTGATTGAGGAAGTGGGGGGGAAAGAATGAAAGAGGGAGCGACAACGTTACTTCTCAGCTAGAAGGTCATAGCGCTATTTGATAGTCTTTTGTCTCCCATCCAAAAACAGCACTGTTAATAGCTTCCCATAGGCCACTTAATAATGATCGGTCCTTATCTCTCGGCGCACAGTCACACAGAGACAACACACTTTCTTTATGTGGCTAAGCGGGTACATTTAGCTTTAACCAAAGAAGACCTACATTGATGTTAGTTCTTACACTAACAGCAGTGAAACAAAATATGGCTGTGGCTGCTGTTCATCCCATTTAAAGCTTTTCTGAGCCACCTTTGTGTTATCCTGCATTCTGTTCCAACTCCATATTTATTTCTTTGGAATATTGCATGTGGTCTTTGGATAACCCCTCCAAACAGAATCTGCTGGAAATAGATTATACTTATTGAGTTGTGTTATTCCAACATAACATAAAGAAGAGTCAAACAAACAAGCAAAACAAAACAAAAAAAACTAGAGCACTTCGTAAGGCTGAATGCTGGTCTCCTCTCTCCCTGTATGTAGTTATGTTTTTGTTTGGAAGGAGGTCGGCTCAAGGGGGTTATTTATTGGATAATGTTATGCTCTCTGGATCCCAGTAGGGGAATGTAGTTTTCTATTGCCCTCCTTCACAGGGAGGTCAGTTGTGACCTGCTGTAGCTGGAGCCGTTGGGGTTTAATTCCTTGCTGAAGGACACCATAGAAAATACATGCACATGTGTACTGTTGTGGTACAACTTCCACTGGGCACCATTTCTTGGGGCCTGGTAGTTCGTTGGTGATTGGCTATCAAAAACTGACTAAACTATTAATGTGAAAAATGTTAATGATAGCTTCATATCAAAGTTAACCTCAGGGCACCATAAAATAGTCTCATAAAATATTATTTATTGGGATCTGTTATTATAATCAATTTAGCAACTACAGCCAAATTACCATATTAAAGTAAAAGGATTCAGAGTTCTGCAGAGTTTGGCAATGTTCATTCTTGTGCAACATCAAATAAACCAACGTTTGTGTTTAAGAGCATTTATGAGGAAGTAGCAAACATACACACCTACTATTCTAAAATGGGCTATATATACATGTATAAGTATGCTTGTGTGTGTCTGACAGTGACCAAATGGCAGACGATGAAACTATGAACAAGATGGCTTCTGGGGCCACATGTTTCATGTCGTTTAAGGCCAGCTGAGTGCCAAGGGGAAAAAAGGGGGGAGGCTTAGTTGCATGCAGGGCAAGTGATGTGCTAAAGCACGTGTGAACATACAACAATCAACAGCAACTCCTAGTATGGCTAACCAACAACCTAAACGCATACAACAGAGAAAGTAACAAATCTGCACTTGTGTGTACAAGGGTCAACAGTCCTGTCCTTAGCTCTGTTGGTTTTGTTGGCTCAGTGACCTTTACCCATTTCTTGGACAAAAAGCTGTCCTTCCTGCTTTGTCCAGGTCTGAGTGGTTGAATCCCTCATTGATTGCTTTGCTGGTGTTGCAGTTAAGTTAGCAGCTGATGCTAACTTGAGGCTCGTTGCTTGGGTCAAGACTGCTGGCATTCAGCCATTCTTAGGAATCTTGGGCAGGAACGTTATGCTACCATAGGAATAGTGAAGAGCTGCTAAGGAGTTCAGGGCCAACCTCAGAGTTAGGACAGCTAATCCAAGGGAGGCCCCAGGAGATCCAGGAACCAAGTGAGAGGTGCTCAGGAGGGCCTGAGGGAAACAAAAGCCTCGGGAGAAGAGAGGAGGACAGAAGTTTTTGTTGACGTGGGTCACATGTCCTACAGTGACCAATAGCAGCTGGACTTAGTTTGTGGTTGTCTTCTCACATAGGTGAGAAAAGATGACTGTTGTGGGAGAGCTGAGGTCAGATGACCCTCCTTTGTCTGTGAAGCAAAGGGTCATTCGTCTCGTCTTTTTCTTGAATGGACTGTCGCCAAACAATACACAAGTGCACAAACATACCTGTAGGTCTTCAAGTTGGCATGAACAATGAGTTTGTAAGTACACTACACCGCAATGTGCACATGTGGGAGTCACAGCTCATTTCCTCCATTTCTTTCTCTGGTTTAAATTTGCAGCTGTGTTGTTAGTATCACAGAAAGGGAGAGTTGAAGAAGCACAGAGCTGTAACATTGTTTTTGTTGCTGTGCAGCTGTCTAATTACCATTTATTTCCCACTGAAATGTTCTTAAAAATGAAATGGGCAAATTAATGGTGAGGCTAAACTGAAAAGGAGGTGAGTCAAGTAAATCAGAAGAAGACTGATCAGTGTTCTCTGGGTGTTAGTACAGCGGCATCCAATGTTGAGTTTGACATCTACACACCACCGCAAGACACTTTCTGACCAAACCATTGGAAGATAAAGACCAAAAGCTGTCTCTGCCAGTATGTCAACACACTTATCTCAAAACAAAGTTTGTTCAGGTCCCACCAATGCTGGGTATAGGTATAAGATGATGATGAAATAAATGTATTTGGTGCAAATATGTGCATAAAACAATTTCTGGTACTGAGCCTATGTTACTGAATGATCACTGTTGGCATTGATTGTTTTCTATGTTAGGTCTGTCAGTATTCCACACAGAGTACATTACGCCTATATTTAGGTACAGCATACTTTTGATTCTCTCCTAGAAACACCCACTCCCAGCCCCCCCCCCCCTCTTTTTTTTTTTTTTTTTTTTTTTTTTTTGGGGGGGGGGGGGGCAGGAGAGACTGAAAGTACATACGCATTCACCTCTGTGAAAGCGCTGCAGGTATGTGAAAAGGGCAGGGAGTGTGTGTGGGAGGAGTCAGGACCTAATTTATAATCCTGAGGGGTGGATGGAGTTCTACAGTTGCCATAGAGACCTTTGTGGCTGAATGCGGCTGCTGCTTTTTGTCTCCTGCTCCTTCCTGAGAGGCAGCCAGTAGACATGCGCGCACCACGGCACATGCACTACATAGTGGAGTCATACACTTTGTGCATTTTGATAGAAACGCAAGCGAAGCACAAAGAGCGCCATCCGAAACTCCCAACTCATCACTTTTTGGATCTGCTGGACTGTGGTCCATGCACGCATCAAGGTAACCCTGCATACAAGACTGATTATTTTTAATTACTCTGAAACTAGGAAAATGATGAGAATAGCTGCTTTCATCCCTCCTATCCTTTGACTGACTGATGTAGGAGAGATTGGACTGGGAAGTTTATGTAGTGATTGTAGCCGTGCAGAGACAGCTTGGTTGCATTCCGCAGGGGGGGAAAAAGATAATGCTTGTGTTGAAGTTTAAATCTCTGTGAATAAACTTCAAGATTTCTTGCCCAAATAATGTTTTTAGCCTCTGTGTAGTTTAACCATCGCTTTTATATTTCTATTTTTCTCTTCTTAGTCTTCCCCTTCATTTTGACACCTCAGCTTCTTTTTATATTCATTGAGATTATGTGAAAGCAAAAAAAAAAAAAAAACACCCCACCTTAATTACTTTGTTGAGGAAGTATTTTCTTGCATTGCCACTGTACAAGCCACTAACTTTCCATTTTTAGGTTCTAATTTGAATTTTCTGTGCTAAAAATTAATTTGACAATAATAAGCACCAGCTTCTATGGGAGATGTTCTGACTATAAATTGCTAACATTTGTTTCACTTCTCCATTATGATCTTACAAAATTTAGCCAACTGTTCTTTTGCTGTTCCAGCAACCCTATCTATCTGAATTTACTGCTGCTCACAGTCCAGCAGTGTGAGAAAAGGATGGACACATAGGAAAGTGTCAGGTCTGACAACGGTGCTTCTCTTCTTCCTTTCTCTTTCTCTGTTTGAATCCAACCACTCAAGGCAAATGCTGTTTAATGGAGTCTGGTTGGGCTTGAGAAGGAAGCTTTGCCTTGCCACTAATGCGAAGTGTTCCCTCACGGTGGGATTTGTTTTGTCTTGGTGTAGATTGCCGTCTATGAAAAGCACCTTGAGTGGACTTCTGTTGGTGTTGTTGGTAATGTATGTGTTACCAACTGACTAGACTTGCTTGCAAGCTTTTAGGGCCTTGTAGTTGCAGAGGATATAAACACACAGAGGTGTTTAACTGTTAGTTAAACTCATGTCTGGTAGAAATGCTAATACTAACCCTTGGCCACTTTGTGAACACACTTGTATAAAAGCCTTTGTCAGTAGCAGGTAATCTATAGAGACATAATTTATTGTTAGGCACCAACACCGTAGCTCCTCCTAAGGGAATGGGATTGAATGAAGGAAAGGTGTGACAAAGGTTTATGCATAATTTAACAAATTTCACCCTGATGTAGACCTGAGCTAACAGGTTTTCCATCTGTTTTGGCATTTAGGCATTTACCATACCTTAGAAGGCATTTAAGGGACTTTACTGGTGAGGCATTATACATCATCAATTAGCATAATGGGTGCAGGGATTTGCATTTTTACACCTTGAGGATTTAAAACAGTTGCAGCCATAACAAAAACAAGGTGAACAAGGAGTCTGCAGTGCGAACTGAGCAGGCTTTTGTAAATGAGGCAGCTCTCTGTAAAGCAAAGCTGTAATTTAAAATTACACGTCCAGGGGGTTTAATGGACCCCGTACAAATTTTCTGAGCCTCACCTGACTTTGCAAACCATGAAGGTGTCCGAACTAGCGTAGTTTGCTGTGCACATGTACACACAGAAATGAAAAATCCCAAAAGGATTCTGGAGCAACGAATGAAGGGAAGCAAGGAGAGTGAATGAACACAAGATTAAAAGATAGATAGATCAATGCATAATCATTCCGGAAGCTAATGGTATGAGTTATTTCTTATTAACAATATCTATGTGAACTTACACCATATGAGTGTACCAAACAATATGTGGTGATGCATCACAGATAAAGGGATTTCCCCAAGTGACATCAGTTCTATTAGCACTACATATGTATTTGTTGGGGAGTTACTTTGGGCACTTAAAGTGCTTATTTACTGGTGTATGTGTTGTTGTTAAAGAGAGAGAGCACATAAATGTATATTTGGGAGAGAGGGAATGAGTGTGCATTGTTAGGAGTAAATGGTAGCTGTTGGCGTGTGTGAATAAGAGGAGATGAATTGCATTGTGCTCTGTTGTGTTTGGGGACGAGAGGGGATTGAGGTTGGAGACTTGAGATAGACTGGGGATCAGCTCATTCAGAGCTTCAAATGGCTTTGAGAAAACCAATCAAACCAGCATACTCTCTTTACATCTCGCTTGCGCACTCTTTCTTGGACCCTCATACGCATGCACTCGCTACACAATACCTTCTGAGGGATGGAATTCACTCCACTATTGATTTGCTCCCATGCGGTAACACATACACATACATGCACATACTTATGCATGCTGACTTCTGGTTTGAAATCTCATCTCTCTGGTTCATTATAACTGTCAGTAATCCACTTAAGTTGCTAATGCATCAGCACACACACGTACGCACACAAACAGGGCTGGGTTCAGAAGGGTGCATTCAGGGGTAGAGAGAGCGACAGGCTCATACTCACACCTCCCCCAGAGTTGCCATCTATGCAGCCTTAAAGGAAGCAGCTCACAGTTAAAGCCATGCCAGCACAGCAAGTGTTGGCATGGCTTTAACTGTGAACATGCAACTTGCCAGACTATAGCCAAACACAAAAGACTGTGTGTGGACTGATAGCAGTCCAGGTTTGGGGGGAAAAAAAAAATCTACATTTTTATTAAAACCAATTTGAATAATAATATTCCCGTGAGTTTTAGTGCTTATCACATAACTGTACAGCAGTTCGTAACACAATAAGAGGGAATTTACAACTCTGAAAAGTTTTCACACCCATGGTCATGTTTCCTTGCAGGGTAAACAATGGAATTGGATTTGCATTGCAGAGTGATCTGAGCTATTGTTGATTTATTGATTTTCAGTACATTCAAGCAGCTTTTTGGAGCTCTTTCTCAGGATCTGCACTTTTAGAAGATACACACACATGTTCTCCAAACCCGGTGTGTGTGCGTGTGTGGTCTCCTGCTTCTTCTTCCTATTGCTCCATAAGGTTAATGGTAACAGCTGTTACATGCAATGTTGCTTTTAAGGATATCAGGGCCACATGATATGTTAGGAGGATTTGTACTTGTCTATGACGGCAAAAGCCATCACAGCAGGGCGTCCATCAGTTGTCATGGTGATGGCCACTTCCGGTTTCCGATGCCGTGTAAGGGGCGTCCCCATACTTTTTTACCTCCGCCCTTCATTAGGAGTCACATCCTCAGCTGTTAGATCAGAACGAACGTGGCTCCAAACCAGGTTTCCCTGACATCAGATCTGTGTAGCAAAACGGGCACAAAGCATGATGGTGCTCAATGTATCGATGTAAGTTTTCTTCACTCTTTTTGACCACTGAAGAAACTAAAAATGACAGAAGCCACCCGGAAACCATTGATATTGCGAAATAGATAAAACATCATCCCCATGAGTTTTATATTGTCTCAGGCAGATTTCACCGATTTAAAAAGTCCCAATTTAATGAGAAGTAGTTGGTCCAACAGTAATCCAGCCCCTCAGCCCCTGTTTGTGGTGGGCTCACATGTGAAACATCAGACAGAATATGTAACCTGTTGTGGCCTCAGATCCAAACTCATATGAGGAAGCTGTCGAGACCACAATCAGGCATAATGGGACAGTTTGTGTGGCTAATATCTTTTATTATTATTGTTGACGGGCTCATTATGTCTTTTTCTATTAAAAAAAAAAAAAAAACCAAACAAAACATGAACAACTTTAAAATATAAAGAAATCTTTGTTGAATCCAACAGGAAAACCTATCTGAAAATAAGAAAAGAATTTCATAAACATCTTTTGTTAGACAGAGTTACAGTCTGTGACCCAGTTTGAGGAGTGATTGAACTCCTGCCCTGACACGGTGGATGGGATTAAAGGGCTTGAACGCTTTCAACCAGTCTCACCCTGTCTGACGCCTTCTCGACCTGTCAATCACATTCGTTTTATTGATGACAGTTTATTTGACTGTCGCGCAGCTGTCTTTCAGCTCTAAGCTGTTTCCCTGACCTGTAGCTGATGATGTTTCACTTCCCCCACAAGTAGTCTTCAGTCCAGCTTATTATTCACAAAAAATAAAGACTGGTTCGATGCTGCTGAGTGGTTTTAAAAGGCTAATATCTAATGTTTAAAAAGAATATAATGTTTAATATCCCCGTTGTCCTCTCACTAATGATCAGTCAAATGTTAAAGAAAAACTCCTTTAACACTTTTTTTTTTTTTTTTTTTAAACTCGGTCTCCCAGGAGCTTCAGTTTGAACGCCTGACCAGGGAACTTGAGGCTGAGCGTCAGATTGTTGCCACCCAGCTTGAGAGATGCAAATTGGGATCAGAAGCAGGAAGCATGAGCAGCATCAGGTAACATCCAAACTCTTTCTCTCTCTCTCTCTCCCTCTGTGATGTTTTTTTTTTTTTTTTTTTTTTTTTTTTTTAAAACGTGTGTACATTTAGAGCATGATGGAAGAGGTTCTGTGTTCTTGATGACACTAAGACTGACTGCACCATTATACACGTTAACTCCGCACACATGCACACAAATGCACCCAGGGTGTTTTCTCCTCAGATCTGTGGAGTGATGTTAGTGGAAAAGAACAATGTTTCCCCTGCTCTGGAGTACATTTATCAGCAGGATGGATTGGGACAACACTGAAGCTGCAGACAAAAACGCACACCCAGATAAATATACACACACATGGTTTTAAAACATTGCCAAGCTTGTGGAAACTTTACCACATTCTATACAAACAGATGAATGACAATTGTTAATGTTAAGAGGAGAATGACACACTTCACAAATGCAGAAGTGAGCTCACTCTCAAATACTGAGCTGATAGACTGAACACTAATAGGCCATGACATTTGCGGAGTGTTTGATATCACAAATTCAGCAGCACTGACATTGGCAGTGTTGCTGAGGGTAATGCACACCTCCACCCGCACATACAGTGCACATGGTCACAAATTGTCCTTTGTTTTGCAACTCAAAATGAGATCAAGCTGTAGTGTCGCACTTCCTGTAGCCCCTCTCCTCATATTACAGTATTAATTAGGGATATTAGCCATAACCGTGAAACCCTTCAGAATACTTCAATATGTTCTCCAATTATTAAGTCTGACCTTTCTGCTGCGAAAAGCATTTTCAGAGGAGGGAAAGAGAGCTCTCAACAGAAAGAGGGAGTAAAGATGAAGGAAGGATGTCTTGTGACAAGCATGCAAATTTAGCATTTTATGTTAACAGCTCAAACCTTGAACTTATCATCCAAAATGACTGTTTCCTCACTTTTTCTCTGCTAGTGTATTTACATGCACAAAGATATTGTAATGGTTTTGGGAGAATCCTGGTTATGTTTTGTGCCGAAAAAACAGCTTATCCCAGTGTTTGATAGATATGACCATATCCAGATTTTGAAAAACGTGGGCATACTTCCTGGAATTCTTAGAAACTGAGCTACTTTGGCATATAAAGGCTTTATCCAGATTTCTGAGCCTAGAGATGGAAAAGTTTTAAATGTAGATGGGGTGAAAACCAGCCTACTAATTGCACATGATAATACTCAGACTTTGCCTCCCCTTTCATTAAAATCCAGTGGTGATGAGATATTTACAGTGTAGCAGTTTGAGATTTTTTTTTTTTCTGTGTGTACGTGTTTGCATGCCTACATTTGCATGCATGTATGTTTCGGTGTTCAAACCATGTCGAAGAGTCAAGTTCATAAAAATTCAGCAGCCCTCCGGCTCCCTCGGGCAGATGTGTTTACTGCAGTATGTTTATGTTTTCAATAATCCCTGTGCAAATCCCACCATGAAACACTGACATGCTTACACAAAATGACATAGGTCTGAATATATTATTCATAAATTAATTAAGCAAACACAGCTAAGGCAGCTAAGAAAGGAACAAACCAAGACTCATCCATCTTGATTAGCCTACAACTACTTAAATATTCACTCACAGAAGTTTTGTCTTTTCATAGATCTTTGACCCAAAGAAGATCTTGATCTTCCACTTAAACCAAACACATAGCCTGTAACTTTCAAGTCTTCATGTGCTACCCTGCAGCACGCTGGTGCAAGTATCTGCTTGTGCCTATGCTGCCAATAGTGTCTCTGCTGTCTGTTACATCATCTTATGATTATCACATCAGCTAGAGAGGATTGTCTTAGCTAATATTTATCTGCTGACAGCTCACTTTGTGGCACCAAGTCCACATCCATTCCTCTGTGCGTTCTAATTTGCCAATGCTAACTGAAAGGTGTGATGTGCATTTGTTTATGCATATTTTTTTACTTTTTAATACTTTATGATTAACATATTTGGTGCAGTCTATTTTTTCCTTTTTTTTTTAAATCAAGGTCTAAGTATAGATAGTGCAATATAACTGTGAATGATCAGAGACGGTCTGATGCTATTCAAAGAGACAGGACTAACCTTTCCCATGGTCTCCAACATCACCACTCATTTTCCTCTCCTTCATCAGGGTCTCGGTGACAGGCAGCAGCTAAATATAGAGTGCAGTGGCTGGCTCTGAGTGAATAGGTGTAGTAATCAAAATGTAGAAAAGCAGATGCCATACTTGGATTGGAATGACAATGTATATCGCATGCTCTATTTTGACATTTCATATAAAAAAAAACAACTAACATTATCCTTTAATGGTTGTATTTCTCCTTACATGACAATTCATATTCTCACAGACAGGGTTTCCTGTGGGCTCAAAGCGCAGGCCAGCATGTTAATGCAGCAGTGGGTCTATTACTCTGTTAGAAGCCTGTCAGAGTGGAAGTGAACTCAAGCGCACATGCCACCTGCTACCCTGTAGTTTTGTGTGTGTGTCTGTGTTCATTATTCCAAATGTACGTGATCTTGTTCCCCCTCTTGGTTTGTGGATATGTATTGCACATGGTCAGAATGAGCACTACGTTTGTGTTTGCTATCGGGGTATGCTGTGGGTAGCCGCTGTGTGCCTGCATGTCCTTAGTTGAGTTCTGCTCGATAAAGCAATTCAGGCATCTCCATGGACGACTTCTCAGAGCTGAGGACCCTAAAAAAATACTTGACTGTGGTGCAGAAACCCAGGGCATTACTGGCTAACATCTGTTCACACTGTGAACTGCTGGCATGCCACACAACACGTTACAAGGAGGAAACACACACGGGCACAAACACACACCCTCGTGCAAACATGTTTACTCCAAACACCATGCCGAGACTAATTTATCATTTTTCTAGCATCATCGTGGTAAGTGGCAACCAGTGGGAAAGGTTTGCTCTTGCTGTCTTTTCTGCCTGACTGGCTGTGCAGTTTAAGCTTTCAGTGCTCCTTTAAAGTGGTAAACTGCTGAATTTATGGTCGAAGGATTTCATTCATTCATTCATCTTCTGCTGCTTATCCATTTCCGGGTTGCAGGGGGTGCAGCTCACATTGGGCGAGACAGGAATACAACCCTGGACAGGCCGCCGGTCCATCGCAGGACCAACACACAGAGACAGACAGAGATGAACAAACACTAATACAACAAAATTCTCTATTTTAACAGCAAATGATACTAAATGGGTAATAACATAGCACAATAATCTACTTGTATGCAGATTAACATAATTTTAAAGAAATCTAAGATAATTTAATATATATTGAAGTAAACTGTTCATAAAAACCAAATGCGTCTCTGTTTCACATACTGGCACAGAAGTTATTTGTTGGGGCAATTTTTCACAGTGACAGAGGAAAGTTAATGGCGGGAGAGACGGGGAGAGAGCAGAAGCAGGCTTGAAGACTTGCAGCCTAGCCTGGGATGGCTTTGAACCTGGGCTTCTGTGCACAGGATCAAGCCCTTAATGGTACCGAGCGATTTACTGAGGTGCCCCTGAACTTAAATCTTGCCAGACTGCTTCTGCAGCCCACTGAGATATAAGGCAGATAAATGATAGTTTATGGACAGATTCAGATCATTAGGTCCCCCTGGCCATTGTCCGCCTTGCAATGACCTTGTTGAGTATTTTAGGAAACTTTATGTGCACGAACTTGTTTGGAAAATAAATAGAATTAGGTAGCTGCTAAGATAATCATGACTCAGGGCAGGAGATTATCAGCGCTGCACATGAGATGTCTGGCAAACTCATGGATTCACTAGCTAAAATTAATTATGCAGTCATCATAATCCACTGACTACAAAGAACAAAGTAGAGGCTTGATGTCTAATGGCGAAGGTATTAAGGCGAAAGTATTAATGTTGTTAAGATATTCTAAATGATGAATTGTGGACATTATTGCAATCATTTATACTTCATAGCAAATAATGGAGAGTGAGAAAGAGAGCTAATGTGTTGTAAAACCGTTTTATTAGTTGAAAGGTTCATAGCATGTGGAAGTCTGCTGTAAGTAGCCAAATATTTTAAAGCAGAGGTCAAATCAGATGACAGGAATCCAAGCAAAGGTAGGCAGTTGGTATGCAGATGAAACTGGAAGTTGACTGAACCGAATGTGGTCTTGAAGTGGCTGTTTTTGTTGTTCGTAATGGAATTAAGCATTTAGTTGTGAGAGATGGGAGTTGCACTGGTGTAGGTGTGAGGAAAGCAATGCAGGAGTGAGGGGAAAGGGAGACAAGGGTGCAGATGGGAGGGGCGGGGGGGGGGGGAGACAGCGAAAGCGAGAGATAGCTAATAAATAGCTTTCATTACCCTGTGGCAGCCGGAGAATAGGTTCGTTGATTTATTATCTTTCATTTTCCTTTTCTGTTCTCTTTCTCTTCATCGTTTTGCTCCTTCTCATTGTTTTTTTTTTTTTTATCCCCCACTCATATTTCTCTTGCTTTTCATGTCTGTCTCTCTATCCTCATCCATATGTTTTACAGAAGTAATCTTACTGTATTGTCACTGTGCTAATAAACTCCACAGTCACTTCAGTGTTACCAGTATGAAGCATGGGGGTTGTGTATATTTGGTAAACAGACAGATCACTTCAAACTATTTTTTTCCCCTGTGAGTTGGTGGTTTATGCTTGCAATATGCTTGAAACTAAGAGTCACGGGTCACAGAGAAGGAAACCAAGTGGTTTAAAATGGACAGGAGCATGTTATGTTTGTGTGATTGCCAGGGATATAACAACACAGGGAGAAATGGGTGCTAGGGAACTCAAATCCCTGGTTAATAAAGTTTTGCGGCACACACGCACATTTGAAATGATGTTTGCATGCCCTGCTGTAAATGCGCATGTGTAAGACGGAGGAAAAGGGACAATGTATGAGGTGTAAAGGCCTTGAGGCAGTAACAGCTTTCTGATTGTGTTTTTTGTACTTGCACGTCTGCCCGAAGTCCCCTTGGGTAGGTCAGAGAAAGGTAAAGCTTGAGTGTCCAAGAGCAGAGGGAGACAGTGGGAGAGGTTTCGGGGACAGGGGAGGCGATAAGTCACCACACACAAATGCTTGCCCTGCTGTTTGTTGGTGCCTGGTCCCAAAGCCTGTATAAGACTATTTATTCTAATCAAACTGTGACATTTAGTTCCACACCAGTGGGGACCAGCTCCACTCTTTGTGCTGTTTGTGTGAACGAACACACAAAGCAACACATTTCCTCCTGCCTATGGCCAAGACTGTTCTCAGGGGCAAACGCGCTCACCAGACTACAGACTTGTCCGGCCCCGAGCATCAGGCATTCACGCCCTTGGTATAGGCTTAGTCTTCACACACTTTAGAGTTGATCACAGCAACTAATAGATCCGATGCACACGGGGAATGCCGAACACCTTTAGAGGAAGTCTCATGTCTGTCATTTTTTTATAACGTAGTCTACCTTTGACTAATGTATCGTATGGTATTGCTTCGTATGTCTTTTCTTCTCTTCTATATTTATGAATCTTTTCTGCCCTTGTTTGTTTCATCACATGAATCTGAAACAGCTTTACAGGTATGTTTGTTTGCTTTAATTTATAAGACAGACAATCACACTCGGACAGCTCTTAAACTTCATCATGCAGATAGGATTTTACAGCTTTTTACGTGCTCTCGTTCTGCTCCTGACCACCGTCTTGTTTTTGCCACTGCTAAAATACTGTCCAATTACATTCCTTTATCTCACTACACCCCACTCTCGTCTCCTGTGTTGAGTGATAATAGAGGGATCCATCACACCATTAGCCGCAGGCGGTTTTATAAGCTCAGCAAAATGCTGCATAGAGGGAACTCAAATTATAGGGCTCCTGCATTACACCTTAAAATACACCTTGTGTTTGGGCGTGTGTGAGTGATGATACCAGGAGTCATGCAACCCCTAATGACTGATGATGCATTTCCAAGAGGAGACGAGAAAAATGGTGGCAGGTGGCAACATCTCTCACACGGCTCTTGTCACGACTGTCTATCTTTCTGTCTACCTCTTCTGTGTTGTTTCACCCACCCCCCACCCCCATCTGTCTGTCTTTCCCCTTAAATTACTTCTTGGCTTTTCACATCAGGGAGTGTTTTTTTTTTTTTCAGTCCGACAACACACGAATCACTGTAAAGGGACAAACCTTACCATGCATACAATTCAGGTTCACTGCTTCAATTTCAGTGAAAAGCATAAAACTTAAAATGTTTATAAAACTTTTATTTTATCAATGTGCTAATTGAAGAATGAAATTTTATCTCACCTTACTTAGCAGTGCAGTCAGAGGTCAAAGCAATTTAAAGCCACGCCCAGAAATGTGGACCGTTGTATAGAAAAATCCTTTTTGTCCGGTTGATGACTGAGCTCTGGCTCTGTCATTCCACAGAGAAACACTCTGCTTCAGCATGAAAACAAATAGAGTGCTTATGCAAGACTTTGCCCATTAAAGTTTGTCATTTTAATGGGTGGCTCAATGTGGCCAATTTCTGTGGTGCTTCTTCCTGATGGTGAACACGGAACCTGCTTTTTTTTCTCTTATCTCATTTATTGTGAAGGAAGAGTCTGAATTTGCTAATATTGAAATAAACCCCCCTCTTTTTTTTTTTCTTTTTTTTTTTTTTTTTGGACAAATCATATCTTGCAGACAGCTGTCCGATTTATCCCCGGGCGACAATATGTTTGACAGATGCACATAGAATGATTGTGACAGAAAGTCTTAAATGAATAAATATAGTTTAGATTTTTTAATTCCCAAAACTTTGCTTATTGAATTCCTCTATCTCTGGTGCCTGTTTCTGCTAATCTCTTTCTCTAATTGCTATACAACAAAGGTTTCACTGTATTTCAATTAAAGCAGATAATCAAACTGTGCGAGTGGCAGCCCACCATGACTTAACCCCTTTGACTCGTGAACCGCTGCTGAGTGGGGAAATGTGACTGTTGCCATCTTGGATTTTTGAAATCAGAACAAAATGCATTTGGAGGACACAGTGGAGCTGAAGTAGGGTGAGGGGTGGACCTAAACTTCTCTCTGGCAGGACGCCACACCTTAATGCACATCCTCTGATATCATTTGAGTAGAAACATGTTTTAAAAAAATTGCATAATGTTTTGAAGAAGGATCATACTAGTGATTAAGACTATAAACGCATTAGGAAAAACATTACTAAGGTAATAAATCAAGTATTTAGGTATGTATAGCCATTCTCACATATACTCCAATACAGCATTAAATCTTTGTGACTCATGGGGATCCCACATGATCATTGCAGAGTGTAGAATACACAATAAAGGTTTTAGACACTTCAGAAACCTATTTTTAGAGTTATGTTTATTTAGAGTTTAAGTTATGGCTTAGAGACATGTATTGCATGTCTTGCACATAGATATGGGACATTTTTAGTCTGTGAGACTGACACTGAGGATATTTCTGTTTATTGCACACTAGAGAGCCTGTTACATTTGAGCTATACCCTATCCAGGATTTTGTTAGCTCATTATTAGTATTGGTCATGTCAAGTATCCATAATCTTCCAATTTAATTTGCAAACTAAGTTGTCATGCCAATATGTGAGATAATTTCTATTTTCTTTTGAAACTTTAATTAGGCCCAGCAATGCCCACTGCCTGTGATTCCAGCTAGAAATCATGAAGGTGGAGATAGGCCATGTTTATTCCTTTAGGAGTCAGCAGCTGGTGACTCCATGTCAGTTGCAAGGAGATGGAGGCCTGCAGGGCCAACAACAACAACAGCAGCAGCAGCAGCAGCAGTGTGTGTGTGCATGCATGCATGTGTGTGTCCGTACAGCCGTATGTGTGTCCTCACACTGAGGGAAAACGGGGGTGTTTGGTTCATTAAACATGCAAATGCATGCTTATCTTCCCTCAACACTAGATAGTGGGGAGAATAGATAAGAACCAACGAAACCATGCCAGAGTGGCAGACAGTGAGGGAAAAACAGTGTGTGTGTGACGGGAAGAAACACAGAGAAAGCACAGAAAGGGAGAGATTGATTTTTTTTTTTTTTTTTTTTTTTTTTTTTAAAGCAAGGTGTGAGGGCAAAAAGGAGAGAGAGGCACAAAGAGATGGATGAGAAATGAGATTAAGGAAGATCCTGGACCAGATGTTATATAATAGGACACCTGATGGCTGTTTGAAACATGTCATGTTTCCCCTTTGTTTTTGACAGTAAGAGCCATAAAAGCACCTCCAATGGTCCCCGTGGGATTGTGTGACAGGTTTATTTATGTACGTCACAATTTATTATAGACGTCTGATCATATTTTCACAAAACATGGAAATATGATGCATATGATGATCTCATTGCTACCTGAGGCATGTTTCCTGCAAGGGATGAGGCAACAATAGTTTTAATTTGTGTTTGTTTCCTTTTAAACCAAAGCAGCAGTAAGTTTTCTTGCCGTGTGTGATCAGTGCTTAAGGGGCAACGTATTTTTTTTTTTTTTTTTTTTTTTTTTCACCCCGAGCTCATTATGCAATCTGTAAGTGTGTGTGACTGCAACATTTGATTTGCCATCGTTTTTGCCTTTGGTGCATGGACTTGTTCTTGGAAAGCGTGTGTGTGTGTTGGGTCAGTCAAGGCAGTTATAAGCATGCATTTATGTGAGACTGCTGTATCTGCTTTGCTCCAAATTGGACAGGAATAGCTGGAAAAAAAAGTGTGTATGCATTCATCCGCGTGCTGGGATGTTTTATAGATCACACGCTCAAAATGCTTGAAAGACTATTAACGTGTCTTTTAATATGCAGCATTTTTATGTGTGTGATTAATTTCACTGCTTGCCATCTCTAAGGTTTGTATTCCTCTGTGTTTTAGTGTGTGTGGTGACAGCGCCCTCAGTGCTGGGGAGAAAAGGTTTCCATCTAACAGGATTAAAGTAAGCCGGTTTCAAAAAAATGCCAACTGTAATTTATAACACTTAATTAGTACAAAACGCGGTGATCACAATGGAGATGACTTGCAGAAAGTGATTGCTTGTAATGTTACATATAAATCATTCAATATTGTAATTCGATTTGATAGTTTTTAAGCCCAGAGTTGAATAGTCTGCTGTCCCAGATGTGGAATGTCCATGCACAGGATATCTTGCTTTTATTCAGGTTAGCTCAACTCACCATCTCACCATCACCAGCTCAAATCCACTGAAGATATTTTGTATCCACTTCTGCAGATGATACTGTTAATGGTAATGCCCAAAGTGTGGTGGGGTTTCCTCACATCAGCTCACATTAGTCCACATTTGGTTTGCTTCAGCTGTATCGCTCCGATGAGATGCGTTTCAACTGTAGCCTCACAGCAGGGCACAGCTCTGTCAAGCCAGTGGTGTGTTAAGTTATTTCTATTACAAACTGAGACTTTTCCTACCAAGGCTGCTTTGCACTAAAAGCTCTCCACAGACAGCTGCTTTTAGGGTTTTTTTTTTTTTTTTTTTTTTTTTGGATGCTTTTATTGTGAAGAAGGAAGTGCAATGTGTGTGAGGTAAATGGTTTTAATGTGCCCCAGAGAAACTCTTAAAGAATATCCACTGAATATACTGCTGAATATACTCCCTCTGCTATTTTACCTGTTATTCTTAAAAAAATAAAAATAAAAATAAAAAAATAGTTATTGTATTTGATTTTGCTGCCTGGATTGAGCTGCCAAACTGCTTTGCACTGTGTTCAAACAATAACAGTAAACCTTTCTTGTCTCCTAATCTATCCATCCATCTTTACATCCCTACCTCCTTACATATACATCATTGATGCAAAGGCAATAAAATATATATTTTGCCAGTAAATATTTATGCTGGACATACGAGACTTAGAAGCCTGGCTGCTTTCAAGTTTTTGTCCCTTTACCGATGTCCTCAAAAGAATCTGTGCCTGAAGGCCTCAAAAAGCGCGTGTGTGTGTGTGTGTGTGTGTGTGCGCGCGCCACAGTGAGGCTGAGAGAACATTAAGAGAGAGGCAGAGAAGAATGAGTGAGTTTTCCTCTTGAGGTAGTGTACTCTGAGGCTGAAGATATCAATAACCAAAGAAGTTTGAGGAGTAGCTTTTTACTTGGAGTTAGGTTGAGCTGATGGTAGAACACAAATGAGTTCTAGGGACAGACTGTTTCGCAGTTTTCCTGTATTCACAAAACTGTGCTTGGCCTCCTGTTTTCACAAGCTGAAGTTTGTTAGTTTATCTTTGTAAACCTCAGCAACACCTTTCCATTGATACCTAATGAAAATGTGGCGGGGCAGCACCTGCTGTACCCCGCCCTGCCCAATGGGAGCTGGGTTCGGCTCCAGCACCCCCGCAACCTGTGCACAGATAAGCAGTGGAAGATGAATGAACGTAAATGCGAAGAGGACGAAAATTAACAAAAAGACAAACTGTCTGTTTAGATTTTTTCTGCGATGTTACCTCTGGCGGCTACGTGAGCAGACTTTTAAGCCTTCTGCAGCCTGAAACCACACAGAAACCACGCAGGACAAATGATTGATTGGATTCATTTATTGAAACATAAAGCAGTGCATGTTCCATACCATGCTGAACAAAGCATCATATACCCACAAAGTCTTCCTCGAGGAAGTGAGTAGGTGTGTTCCAGAAGACCAGGGGTTGGTTGTGGGGGCAGGATCCTCCCAGGAGCCATAACTGGATGATGTGATTACACTTTTCATTGTGACTTTTATCACCAGCTTTGGATGCTCTCAAATTGATTTTTGTTTGCATTGTAACCCAATGAGTCAGACGGCAGTCTGGGTATTGGGAATCACCCAATGACTCAAAACTAACATAATTCAGATGAAGTTCTGTGGAGAGTCATAGCTTTCAGGTTTCAACTTGAATGTGAGCTGAGTACAGTTTACAAATCAAGAATTTTTGAACGAGTGATACGAAGTCAAACTGTTTTTTACAGATTAGATATTGATTAGCAGCAACTAACAATATAGTTTCCTTTTTTTTTTTTTTCTCAGTTGAAACTTGCTCATGACAAAGTTTCTGAACTTAAACTTCCTATGTAACATGTGGATGTGTACTGTAAAACTGCATTTGTTATTATTGTTCCACTTGTCTCATAGCCAGTTTAAATCTGGTAAGTTTGTATTCTACTCTGTGGTTGGAGCCCTCGGGTACTTCCAGTGGCTATTTTCCACACAAAAAAGAGTGTTTTTCCTGATGAGATGAATCAAGCTCAAATGACAGTGATTGTAGTGTAAAATGATGAAGGATATTTTCAAAGAAGCAGAGGTACTAAGAACTCTCACACTTCAGGTCTTTTTTATTTTATTTTATTTTTTTGGTGAAAGAACTTTGATCACTGAATATAGACAGACGTTATCTTCAGCAGTAAAAATTAAAGCTCTGAATCACCAATGTCCACAGTGTACAGCAGCAGAAAGGCTAAAGCAGTAAATACTAAGATGGAACATGGGTTTGTTTGGATGCTTAAAGTGGAATGTGACTTCACTTGCTGGAAGTTGTTGCTCTTTATCATTCCCACCCACAGTGCAGAAGCTTCTAGGTAGAATATAAATTCACACATTTATTGTCCTCCCCTACCACTGTGATTACCGCATTCTTTAAAAAAAAAAAAAAAAAGGAAATTCTCCCATTTTCTCAATTGGAACAGTTTGTTATGACAAAGAAATGGATATGGAAGTTAGAGACAGAAAATTGTATTCAAATTTGTATTAGAGGCACTTTTCACAATATTTGACAACTGAAATGTGGACTGAATGGGAAATTTTTCAACCTCTAATTAAAAACATCACAATCAGAACAGTAAAACAACCAAACACCGATTAGCGGACTTAGCGCTGATTTGTGTTGTTTGTGTGTATAGTACTGAAAGCTGTAACAAACACACACCCAACTGCTAAATCAAATGTCTCTGAATTTTCAAGCCAATGTTGACTTGTGTCCAATTTGTGCCTCTTGAGGATAAAAATAAACAAAGGCAGACATCAAACCACATCACTCACAAGATACCTATGCCCTGCAATAGCCAGATGGCTTTTGTGTGCGTGTGTGTGTGCGTGCTCCTGGAGTCACTGTAGACAAGTCAATATGATATATTGCGATAGCTGGATAAGCCACTTCCTCACCTACCAGTTAATTAAAACCTCAGGCTCAGGGCTCCAGTTCATGTCACATCACTTCACTCTTATCAATCAATCATATACAGTATATGCATAAGTTCCTCCATGCTGTATTTATGTATCCATGCAGGCTGCGTGAACAACTTTATCGTCATGTACGCCGACACACATGCAACTACATCCTGCTATTTATATATTAGATCATGAATATTATTCACTTGACAGGTCCAACAAAGCATTGATAGACACTGTTTTCTGTCAAGACTTGACTGAATGTGTAGGAACAGATTAAAAGGAAATTATTGGTTATATCCAAGATGTTTGTTGTTGTGGGAGTATAATGTGTCCACTCCCAACTTCTTTGAACAAATGTTGCATTAAACAAGTGAATCAGCCTGAAGTACCAGTAAATGAACGTTGCCCTGGAGAGTTATTCTAAGTGACCAGAAGAAACCCTTAAGACTGAGCTTCGTAACAAAGAAGAATCTAAAGCTTCTGTGTAACAAGATTTGTGACTATTCTGCTGTCAAGAGGCTTTGAGCTGATTTGTTTGTTCATCACACTGACCCTTGTGAGTGTACACAGCATGAACGGTATCAGACTCTTGGCTAACAGTCGTTCCTTTTCCACATTGAATGCTGTGAAATCTTCAACTTCAAGCTGTCAGCTTTCAATAATGAAAGACATTGATGTATGGAGCGCCTGTTGAGCTGTTACGTTGATCAGAGTCAGGCAGCAGCTGCTCATATGGAGTGTACTGTGTGTGTGTGTATGTGTGTGTGTTTGAGGCCACAAGGTAATGGTTAATGGCCTTCTGGGAGCCTTAAAGAGACACACAGATACACACATTGTCAGGAGGACACTTAATGACATTCTCTTGTCCCATACCCTATGCACGCTGTCTAACCTAAACACCCAACTCCAAACCTTACGCTAAGCACAAAAGCACACATACACGCGCTAATATATCCCCTCACTGGAGTGGAAGCTGCTGAGAGCGACTCCGTGACTCCCACTAAATCATTGGTTAGATTATCCTCCAAGGGATGAGTGATTTACACCGTCGCCTGCTTCAGCACCCAAAAGCTCTGAGGTGTCCTCATCGCCCATGACATCACACTACTGCCCTTGTGTGTGTGTGTGTGTGTGTGTGTGTGTGTGTGTGTGTGTGTTTCACAGTGCTTGACGGGCTGTGGGAGATTACAATTTATTCCGCAGACAAGATAGAGACAGTGGGGTGATTTTGCTTGTTGTCGAAAAGAAATATGACTTTGGCAAACACAGAGTGTCCACTAGCATAAATGGACTCTTAAAGCACAAGAAGTGCCCCCTTCCACTCATCTCAAGGAAGAGATTTAGTGTTGATAGGAGGAGGGAAGTGTGGGATTGCCACAAAACTGCAGAAAAGGCTGTGCCACTTGCATCAAATGATACGTCAAACAGAGGGATCAGATATATGGCACCTTTTTCCTCCAAGTCAACCGAAATATGGGAGTATAAAATTGCGATTGAAACTCAACATGTGCCATGCATTCATTTTTAGGCACCACCCACTTTATTGAAGTCACAGCTATTCAGTCACAATCACTCATCTTCTACCGCTTACCAGTTTCTGGGTTGGGGGGGTTGCTGGAGCCAAACCCCGCTTACATTGGACGAGGGCGAGGTCCACCCTGGACAGGCCACCAGTCGATCGGTGGGAGAACACACAGAAACAGAGACCGACAACCACTCAGTCACCGCTTAACCTAAACCTGCAAGTCTTCAGATGGTGGGAGGAAACCGGAGAGCCCGACGGAAACCCATGCGGGCACGGGGGAACATGCAAAGTCTAAACAGAAAGGCCCCAGTCCTCAGAACTAAAACTTATTGTGGGACAACAGTACTAGTCAATAGTTTAGATAAATATTCCAGAGATTGACTTGCATGCTGTCGGACCTTAGTTAGTGACAATGACAGCTCTTCATGTGAAATCAATCTCACTGGGTGAGGCCTAACTGTTTCTGACTGCGAGCCAGCAACACAGTTGGCAAATTATGATGACTGTTGCAGCCAAGTGTTCACTTTGGTTTCTGTAATCTTGGTTAATCTTTTGCTGTTTGGCCAATAATTTTCCATCAGTAATACAGTGGTGTGTGTGAGCATGCTTACTGGGGTCAACATCACATTGGATTTTAGTGTTTGCGCTTTCATCAACTCATCCCCAGATAGAAAATGCCTTTTCTGCTGAAAAACCAAATTTTCATAACACCACTCAAAACTTGGAATGGGGATTGATTAAAATTTTATTGACATCAGTACTATTATCAGTGCTGCCTCTTATCTAGTTTATTTCTTTATTGACTTCCTTAATAAATCCTCATCAATTCTGTTTAAAAAAAAAAAAAAAAGCAGGCCAACACAGGTTTTTGCCACACAGTCACACCTGACTTAGCCATAGTTATACAACGTAAACCTATCCCATAAACCTATAGCCTGTGGCTGCAACTTTATCTCATTTTAAAGGCTGCGTTGGGGCAGTGCAAATAAACTTCTCCAGACTTCCTTTAATAAATGTTAAATTATAACATTTATACTGTAGTGAATATGCCATGGTTGTTAACATTTCAAATTAAATATTCAATCAATAGTTAATGCCGGTCCATTCTGCCTAAGTCTAGAGCAATTACCCGCTGGGAGACACAGTCATTGCTGTATTGTTTGGACATGTCCCTGCAGATGTTTTATGTATGTGTGTTCATACATTATGAGATTCCCTTTTCCAACCTACAGTATGTATACAGTGTTGCCCAGTAGCATTAACAAAGCTATTGAAGAGCTGTATTTCACTCTGACTGTCACAGAACAGCCCTGCAAGCGGCTGATACCAAACAGAGCGCGCTGCCTGGCTGCAAGCTAGTGCTTATAGCAAGACAGCAGTTATTTGCTGGCATCAACCTTTTACCTGAGTGCTGTTCCAGTAATTCACTATGCCTTTTTTGTGTTTCTCTTCTACTTCCAGTTTGTGGAGCCTCGCTCCATTTGTGTAAGCATTTGATCAAAAGATTGGGGTCATACAATTCTGATGGTTCAGACAATTTGGAACCAGACTCTCAGTACAGTTGATTTGCTGTCTGTTAGCTGACTGTTTCCTGAGATCGGTGGGCCAGCGATGAGTTGATATATCATCGGTCCTTTAGAATTTGTTGCAGTAATTAGTAGCCTGTGGTATTATTATTCATATGTAAATTTGTGTCGTTATGCCAGTTTTACTGCAAATCTGTCACTTGCGATCATGATTCAGTTACGGGGGCGTTGAGCCAACACTGCATATCTTTCAGTCATCACCTCTGGTTTTGTCTAATGGTCTGTTTTACATCACGTTATAACTAAAAGGTGAATACTATTTTGGACACAAATACAAAAATTCGAAAAGGAATCGTATGAGAAGCTCATTCTACAATTCGAGGCAGAGAAGTTGCTTTCAGGTAGAGAGTGTAAGTGAATCACCACTGACCTTGAGAAGTCATAGTGCAGCAAAGTGTTGGATACTGAATCAGCATCACATTTCTTTGAATCCTTGCTGTTGCCATTTCATCAGAAAGTCAGCAGTCTACTCCTGGCGATTGGATGCCTGGCAGCAGCCTCCAACGCCTGAATGGTTACTTTACTTACCATTGAGTAGCTTGTATTTTATTTACTATCTGCTAAACTGTCTGCTGTGCACAGTCCTACACATATTACATTTCTCCTGGGTGTCTGCATGCATCTACAATGCACTGCATTGTAAATAGGTTATGCACAAACCAACTTTGTTCTGCGTGATACAACAAAAAAAGTCAATAATTCCTGGTCAAATAATGATGGACAGGCAGATATCAGGCTCGTAGTTGATTGAAGTCAAGTTTAACGGCATCCACAGATCAATGATACAGATCATGTTCAGATTTTATCCAGTTGTTCATTAATTTATCAAAGTAGAGCTTTTAAACTCCAGCTGAGTAACATGTCATAACAGTCTTGCTGCAGTGAGCCCTGTTAGATGAGTATAATGCTGAGTATAATACAGTTCACAGCCAGTGTCAGGCCACCCGTCCCTGGTGAATTATGCATGGATGTATCATCTGTGCTGGTGCAAAACAGCGATAGCCCACCTATCATGATATCTATAATAGCTTGATGATTTAGACACACACAACAGATGTGCCTGAGCTGAAATAGTACAATTAGCAGGTGCTGCTCATAATGCAAACCTACAAATGTGCATGCGTAGGCACACTCAAGTAACTGAATGAATGTATTTTAGAGCATGTGCACATGTTTGTGTATGGGTATGTGTGTCTTTGTTTGTGTGGAGAGCGTGTCTGGTAAGGCTGCATGACAACAGATTACTTCTTTTGTTACTTCCATTCATGCTCATAATTGACTCACAAATAAACGCAAAATACTTAAACACAAACAACATGCAGACACACATGCTGCTTAGCTAAACATCTGCATGTGAGTGTGGAAGACCTTAATGTGGACAGATGGGAAAGCGGAAAGTTTTTGTTGCAGCTGTCAGTAGTCAGGCATTAAAAATCATTTCTGTGACTAGACAATTCTCTTCTAGTCCTACTGTTGAACTGTCAGTCAGCTGTCAGATGCACAAAGGTTCTTCCTTAGCCTTGTTGTGAGCATAATAGACTTGGTTTTTGAATAGAGTATCAGAGAGCTCACACTTGGATGTATAAATACTCGCACATGTGCACGCACATACATACTCTTACATACTGCATATAGTCAAAGCAGACAAGCCTACATGCACCCAAGAAACATTTTGTTTTTCAGCTTCAGTGTTTCGACTTTGTAACATTTTGCGTTAGTCTGAGTTGAGGGACTGATATAGTTTTATGTTGATCTCGTTCTTTTACTCACATTGTCATATCGCCCACTCCCAACACAAAGGCAATTTAAATTCTCTGTCAAACACGCACACATGCACACACCCCACCCCCACACCCTATACAGAGCATTAAAAGCCCACTCCAGATTGACAGATTACCGTTATGTTGTCGCACAATGCTGACAATGATGATGTAAAATGCGGTTGTTATGACAACTACCAGCGGGAAAGTTTGCATCCATTCAACAGACACATCCTCAAAAAGGGGAGCGGTTCCCAAATCATATGCATGCAGAAAAGTGGTGTGCGCACAACTTTTTCATTACATTTGCTGGCATTTTCACACTGAAATGAATGAGCTGTGCCACATGGAGATACCTTATGTTCTCACACCGTGTGAGGCTGAGGCTCAGATCACTTATTTGTTTTTCAGTCCATAACTGGAAATACTCACATCAATCACAACATCGATGCAAATGTCCTATAAGGTTTTTGGTTGATTGTTTGTGAACTTTTGGATAAATCCCACAGGACAGATTTTGCCAATATGATAAATTCAGTGATGGATTGATTACAGTCAACCAAAGCCTCTCAGCGCTCTCAACAGTTTAATAATCAAAAAAAGAAAAAAATGTAATGTTCATACTACTGCTGTTACATTCAATCAGGATTCAGTCCAGGGTGTCTTGAATATTAAAATATTGATATTTCGATTAATTTTTAAGTTGATATATAAATCCAAAATGTGTCTGAATCATTATAGATTAACAGAACACTATGCCACTCAAGATCATTCAAAGCATGTGGATTCACTCATTGCAATTTATAAATGGCCATCTATTGAACACTAATAGGTGAACATGTGTACAATTATTAGATTAAAATCTACAAATGCATGTATAACAACCCTCTACACTATTTATAGACGTTGCATTTATTATTGCTCTTAGTGATTTTGAGGAATTTATTTAAATGCAGCAGGGTGAGTGTGTCCTCTATCAAGCCTCCCGTCACCCTTCTCCAACTTTTTTCTCAAATGGCCACATTGTTGCATAAATGTTTTAGGGAGGAATCTAGTCATTGAAAGTCATTCAGACAGAATTAGTACTGTGGGTTTATGTATGGTATAATGTAGATGGACAACTAAATGGACAGTATTAGATTAAATTTAACCCCAGTGAACAGCATCTCATTTTACAATTGTTGAAAAACATGGTGGCAGTTAGTTCCCCACCTCCTCCTCCAATGAAAAACCTGAGATTATGCTGACAAGTCCAAGGCCGTCAATCCTGCTGGTTCAGCTGTCCCTGAACAGACACTGAATCCCTCCCAGAGTGCTTCAGCTGACCTTGACATCAGACCTTTTTTCAGGGAGTATTGTTATGGAGGTCCATAGAGATCCAGTAGCACTTTTTCAATTCTTACTCCCGATTCATACTTCATGCTCATGTTGGCACATACATCTAATCCATACACTACAATTTGCTGGACTTTTATGTGATATATATCTGACACTGAGATATTCATTTTTATTTGAGGTTAAGTGAGCTGGAAAGTTCAGTGATAAAAGGGAGGAAATACCACCTTATGCATCTTGATGTTGATGAAAGATCTTGATGAAAGACTAAATCAAAGTATTCATTGAAAGCTGCAGCTCATTCAAGAATAGAAATACTTTTTCTTTCAGCTCTACAAAAAATATTTTTGTAGCAAGTTGCTGTTAAATACTTTGAATGATTGTGTATGCTTTTGTCATTCTTCCAAAAATCTGTCTATTAAACAGTGAGGAAAGACAAGCAATTATACAGTCTTTATGGTGACATGTTGTCTTTGGACAGTCAGAGAGCCAAAGGCATTATGTTTTCAAGTTGTGCGTGTGCATTTGTACATCCACCTCTTCTTAATAAGATAGCTCGGCCATGTTATGAGGGAATTACTTCAGGTTTGGTTCAAACCTTCACTTGGATTAAGGATGAGCTCCTATGATCAAAAGTTGAGGTCATTGTCACTTCTTTAAACACAACTTTGTCGACAACTCATTTTGTTTCCACTAAATATGACACAATTGACACAGGGGTCTTTATAGTTTGTTCTCGTCGTCTTAAACTTGTACACAATACACAAACTGAGTAGTTTGTAGTTTACTATGTCTTTGAAGATAGATATAAAGTGAGCACATAAAAAAAAATCACATAAATGTCATCTGTCAACCCTGATCCTCACCTGCGCTGATTCTAGGTGACTTTCAGACCTGACAAATTTGGCACATCTCTTCAGTAACATGAATTATTACCTTTTTAATTGCCTGTAATAATCAAGGGACGTCTGTTCTGTATCACCTGCCCTCATAACAGGCTCCGCTGCGTGTTATGAGGGTGTGCCTGACAAACTCTGGAGGGAATGAACAGATGCTCTTTGGGAGGAAATTCCTTGAGGGAAGATGCAGCTTTTTTTTTCGCCCTCCTCTTCTGCAGTTTTGGCAGCACCTCTCCGGATGCTCTTTGCTGATGATATGAATGCGGCCATTGTAGTTACAAATGAGAGAAATTCACACTTGTGGAAATTGTGTTTTTGATTAAAAAGACCTTTTTCCTCACTCTACTTCTGCTTTTGTTAGTCCAATGCAAAATTAAATATTTTTAAACACAACATTGTGGAACTGGAAGATGTCTGTCATATTCGGTTAAATGTGGTTTGAAAACATTCCTAACTAATTTAGACTTGGTAGGTAATTACGGAAAATTCAGTTGGCCCCAGTTAGCACCTCAGCTCAAAAAAAAAAAAAACAAACCTAAAATTCCTAAAACACACAAATATAAAACAAGGATTTAGGCATAGATAGTTTTTAGACAGCAGAAATGAGTTCTTGGCTATGTCTTAGTAAGGCATTAGTAAATGTCTCGCCAAGGATTCTGGTCCATTAAGCTTCTGTTTTAGTGGTGGATGAAATAAGCCAGGACTGCACACCAAGACTTCCATTAATTCCTCTCCCAAATCAACAGGATAGCGATTATTGAAGACATTAAGTGCTTTTAGTTAAATGTTTTTGTAAATTTGACACCTTGCATATGTTGTTAAAAAAAGGTGTTCATGGATTTGTAAATCTGTGCATATATGTGCCACCTGTACGCTTCATACCCCAAATCTTTTCTTAAAATGACTGAACCATAGAGGTAACCAAGATGGAAGTAGGAGTCAGGGAGGGAAGCAGAACCCTGGACTTGCAAGGCAACCCGACTCTTTTCTCTTGACTAACCCGATACTCTCAACCCGGTGTCTGGCTTAGAGCGCTGTCAGCAACACACATAGGAGACACTCAAAAGTGCAGAGGCATTTCAAAATAGAGCTTTGACCTAGACACTAACTCCGATGTGGGATTCCCGGGTTATACTTTAATATGAGTTCACTGGTAAAGGAAAGTCAGAAAACTGTGGGGCAGATGCTCAGCAGCGGAGATAAGTGTTATCAGATATGCATGGGGGTGGATGAACTGAATATATGTTTGCTTTCCTTGTTGATACAGTGTAACGTTGAAAAATACCCGCCAGTGATTGTAATTGTTATTAAAATTATATAAGGAAAAGCATTAACCAGTGAACTACAAGTACCAGAGCTATTATTTTTGGTTAGGTTGCAGTTAAGCATGTTGTCAGCAGAGTTTGCTCCTGAATGCTTTGCCTGTACAGTGCACTTTTTTGTGGATGCCCTGTGTCGTGTGAGAACAAGCTGTGAACGTGAGCATGTGTGTTTGCTTGCTGAGCATACATACCCATGCTCACATTGAGGCTGACAGCCTTATCGGGGCAGGCAAGTGTTCTTAAGTGCCACTATCTGTGAAAGGAAGCAGCTGGAGGATTTGAGCAGAACCTTGTGTGACAGTGTGTAACTCTCTCAGAGTAATGCTCTCCATGCTGTTGACTAATAACTCATAAAGGATGTGGCTGCTGGGATTCCTGGGTTAAGTCCCTCAGTCTTTGTATCCCTGTGAGACAAATGCGCGCACACACACACACACTAGCCCTCACCAAAGCACAAATTAGGCTGATGGGAGCAAACCATATATTTCTCCCAGGCTTGGTGAATGCTAAGTAGTGTGTGCGCACACGTGTGGATTGCACAGGGAACGGTAGAGGACGCTGTCTGTTGATTTAAGCTGCGTGAAGGTTAAGAGCGGAGTTGTGAATATAAGATGTCTCTCTGATATAGACTCACTCGTAAAAGAGATGCACTGCCTTGCTGGGTGTAATGCCGTGCCATTGTAGGTGAGAGTGTTCAGCGCTGTGGAATAATGCTTATTAAATCACTCTTTCCTGTCAACCAGCTCTCAGCGTGCCTCATGCTAATTTTTCTTTCTCTATTTTACCCCCTCTCCCTCTCGAACCCAACTACACTGTAACATGCTGACACATTGTTTGCTACTGTTACCCTGTTGGCTTTTTTTCTCAGTCACATGAAAGCACAGTTGTGCCATCACTTAGTTTTTAATCTGATGTAGTGTTTTGTTTTTTTTTTTTGTTTTGTTTTTTGTTTTTTTTTTTTCTACCTCGGATGTGTGCTTTAATTCTGTTCAGGCAACAGACATTGGCGATACAGCAAATCCAAATTCCATCTGACCTGATGATGCATTTTCTGCATTTTTGTCTCTCTCAATTACGGCCAGTGTGTTAAGCAGGTGTAAAATAGGAGATGTAAAACCAAAAACCAAACAAATTGTAATTAAAAGGCATAATTAAAGAAAAAAACAAAATCAAAAATGATCTTTAATGTAAGGGACCATGACAGACCAGTCAGGGAGAATTGAATGTAGCAGAGCATAAAGGCTATGGTCATCCTGAAAAGTATGTTCTTTAACCTTCCACTGCCAGGCAGAGACTTACTGAGTAATCCTAATTCATATTCAGACGGTTAAAGAGATTCACTCAAGAAAGTCGCACTTTTTGCTACCTTAACAACTGCATAGCAACTGGAGTGTAATTGCCTTATTTAAAATTTCTCCCCCGGTGCAAGCATTTGATCCAAAGGCTTTTTGGTCATAATCCCACTTCACTAACCTTCAGGTCCAGCAAGCTGCAAATATGAATTTTTTTCATTTTAATATGTTTGAGCTGATCAGTCAGTCAGGACAGTAATTGTTAAGTCTAAACAATAAACAGGAATGTATAGTATAGACAAATCAGCAAATTTGGCCATTGGGATGTTAAAAAAGTTAGTTTTCTCAAAAAGCCTAGTCAAAAGATAATTCAACCCAAGTTCAACCGTCTCCCACATTGCTGTGATTCAATTTTTGCTTAGCTAATTTGTAACGGATCCAACTCTTCCTGCATTCGCGCTGCATTCATGTGTGCTCCGTCGGTGTGATTATCAGTGGTTAGCGGTTGCATAACAATTACTTTCAACTAAAAGGAAAAGCAGGACAAGCTGCATCCGGAGGGCAGAATAAGAAGAATCATGCAGATGCAGACAAAATCTTCAGAGACAGAAAAACAATTGACTTGAAGCTAAAAGTTAATATTGACTCCTGAAACTATTTGGTAGAATAGTTTTCCTGTTTTTCTTTCTTTCCTTTTTTGAGCCAGCCATCTGCTGTACAGCCTTATAGCATATAGCCTGTCATTTTAATGGTAAGCAGCTGGTCTTCCTATGTATTATAGAAAATGTAAATGAATATTTTTGCCCTACGGATCTTTGGTCTCGGCAAGTTTCACTAGTCAAATTGATACATTCAGGTTTACAGATGGTTATGGTTTCATTCTGGACCCAGAGGTTGTGCTGTGCCGCTGTCTGCAGGCTAACCTAATCATTTATACCAGAAGTGAGATTTCAGCAGCTAATAAGCACTACTGAAGCATCCATCTGTTCAGTCCACGTGAACTCTGACCTCTGGTCTGGTCATCACGTTTCAGAACCAGCTGGCCTGTCAGCAGCATAGGTCCTGAAGTTCTGCAAGGACAGAAGCCAAATTGTCTCACAAGGCTGACTGATATCAGAAGTTTGTCGAATTAGAAGGAGAAGGAAAATAAAAAAAGAAAGTCATTCAATGAGATTCAAATACCAAAATGATCAGACTTCAAAATAACATTTTCAGTTCTCTTCTTTTGTTCTTTATTCATGCTGACCTTAATGGCCTCTCCCCTTGTCTGTATTAAGCACAGGCTTTATAACAAGGCAATGTGCATGACAATTGACTGCTTTGTTTGAATTCAAAGCAGTTTCAGCCGGTTCAATCATACGAGCAGAAAATGCCCTTCTTCTGAGGTCCAAAGCTTTCTGAGCCAACCAGAGACACAGACAGATGCACACAGATAAATGCATTAAGTCATTTTCATATACCTCTTCAAACTTGTATACACAAAAGAAGGCACGCAAGCACTTTATACACAAATTGTAGGATGACACCCAAGGCACACACTTTGACGGAAATTCAATTAGAAAGTTGGGCATGAGGAATACTGAGCAGCCATAATATAAGAACTGCAGAAACAAGCCAGGTAATCTAAACAGCTAGTTTAATGGTGTAGATGAAGTCAGATGAATCTGTCTGCATTCATCAGTCATTCTGTCCATGTGTGGATTGATCACACAGTTGGCAACTCTAACCTGTCTTTAAGTTCCTCTCTCTGCCCGTCTGTTTACCTCCACCTGTCTTTATTTTCCTCTCTGTATTCCCCCACCACCATCAATCACAGATCAATTGGCAGTGATCAAAAGAATGGAGAAGATCAGAACCTGTGTGGGCCAATGAGCGGGACTGTTTGCATGCGTAGCTGTAGATGTAGAGGTCCACAGCCTTTTAAGGAAATGGCCTGAAATGACATTTCGGAGTGCGTTTTTACTTCTCTTCAGCAGAATGGAACATTAAAGAAAGCCACTTATTGACTTGGTTGCTTTTAGTGCCGCATATATTAAACATGGTAAACATGGTGGACACAGGTAAAAGTGGTAGCTGAAGTTTTCCTCTATAAATAAGAAATCAAGGGTGACTGAACCATGTCTCCATTCCAAGGTTTGGTCTTCACTGTAACATGTACAAATACTTACCAAACAGTTTTTATTGTGCTGTCATTTTAAAATGTGGCCATTACTCTACTGCCTTCTTATGTGTTAGTGCTGTCTTTCCCCCTTGCTATTATTTTTATTAGTAAACACCTTCTTCTTTTGCAGCTCGACAGATGAGCAGTTTCGCTGGAACGCTCAAGGTAAAGTTCACCGTGAATATTTGTGCAAACACACAGATCCTGCTCGGCTGGGCATGTAAAGGCATTATTGCATGAATTGACCTACATAAACCCTTTTTTAATACTGTTTTTAAAGGCTACATACATATTTATATATACACAAATTCTCCTATTTACTTACACATATTTAACATTCAGCTCTTGATGAGGACCAAGCAGGGTCCTTTCCAGCTTATAATATAAATGTTCAAAAGCTCATAACTGAGACCTTTATGGACCGTGGGAGTAGATAGCCGCAGTTAGAATTCAGAGATCTCGTCCATTTCTCTGCCTCCTTGTTTTCTGACCCTTGTCCTTTTCTGCCTTACAGCGGATGGACAGAAGGATATTGAGGATGAGTTGACCACAGGTTTGGAGTTGGTGGATTCCTGCATTCGTTCCCTTCAGGAATCTGGAATACTTGACAGCGGAGAACGTGAGTGTGCTTATCAACCTCATTCAAGTCCCTGTCCCACCCGTCTTATCGGAGTCCAAATAGATGGCACTCTCATTGTGTGCGCTCATTTTGTGTGCTCCACACCCAGCTGTTTTCCTATTTTCCAAATGGGCTTTCACCAAAAGCATCAATATGCGTGGGAGAAGATAAATTCAGTATCGCTCGCTGTGTGTGTGTGTGTGTGTGTGTGTGTGTGTGTGTGTGTGTGTGTGTGTGTGTGTGCGCGCGCGCGCGCGCAAGTAGCTACTGGTTAAACACAGAAAAGTGACATGTTGCTGTCTTCAGAAAAAACCTGCAAAACCAAGAATGTGTTTTGCTTTCAGAAGATACTGTAGGTGGTGAGGTGTCACAGCAAAGCTATTCAAACATTCTTAAACATAACTAAGTTTACAGAAACACAGTAACCCTCCCCCCCAAAAAAAGAACAAATGTTATAAAATGAGTGTCAATTTAAATTTCAATTATTTCAATCCATTTTGAGACCTGACTCAGAGCAAAGCAAAATTGCTACACAAATGAAATGCAATTTGACTAACAACATAGAGGTGCAGACCAAATTGAATTTCAGTTAATTATTTTTCTTTATTTGTATCCACCTTTTTTCCCTTACAAACTTTTCTAACGTTTGACAAAACCAAGGTCTGGGTTACTGTAGCATTTCACCTACTACAAACAAACCTGTTTCTCACTAAAATGGAATACAAATCTAATTAATTTCAATGCGCCACCACTCAAAAAAAAAGAAAACCGCAACAAAATAAATAAATAAACTGGAGCTAGGATGGCAAAAATATCCATGCAACCTTTACAAAGACTTATGGCTGGATTAAATATAAAAGTAAAAGTGTGGTGTGTATTGTTCAGCAATAATTTTTATTTTTTTTTCCCTGAAAGAGGAGAAGGAAAAATGTACTTGTTTTAGTCCCTTAGGATATTAGATATCCGGCCTAAGTGCAGCTATTCCCTGTGTTCATATTAAGTTATCAGGTTTATACTTAAAGTAAGCAACTTGAGTCGAGGGGGAATTTTGTTCAAGATTAGATACTGAACATGTAGTTGGATATTTCAATATTTTAAATAAACACACATCCCTTCCACTCAATGTATTTGGCACCCATAGTCTAAAAAAGGAGTTTAATGAGCACAGCTGACACCTAAAAAAAGCGTCAAGAGGTCCTTTTAATGGAAGTGATTTAAAACGTAATCTCTTTTGATGTGCAGACACACAAACACATTGTTCCCCTCCTGGATTTAGACCAACAAATATCAAGGTCCAAGCAGCTTTCTCCATCTCGTGAGCCTTGGATTCTGATGAACAAATTCAAAGAGTGATAGAGAGAGGGGGAGTATGTGGGAGGTCTTGCTAAATGTGCTTGGCATTTTCTTTTCAGGTCATTGGTTTTGGAACACTGCATTCCCATTTCACTTATTGTCTGGTGACCTTTTTGATAGTTGATATTGCTTTAATGGATGGCATTTTAAGATGCCTTGCTTGGTGCATTGGTTAGTAGTTTATTCACATACAGTCGGCTTTCACCATGTATAATTGCTGGTACTACAAAGATGGGCTGGCCTGTGTGGGACACCACCGTAATATCTATGTATGCAAGCGTGCACACACACACAGACAATGTATGGTGCACACTAGAGGCTTAGACGTCTTATTCAGTTTGTAGTTATTTATGGAGGATAAAAAAGTCTAAAACTTAGAAAGATTGTTTGGATGATTCACCTCAAAACCACTGTGGCTGTGTCGAGATGAGATGGAACTCTCATTGCAAGTACTCTTATTGAGGGTGCTCCATAGGCAACTGTGTTTCCCCATTTTGCAAATGGGTCTCTACCAAAAGCCTCACAATGTGGGGGTGCAGATTACACACAACATAGCAGCTGTGAGCCCCCCCTCCAGGAAAAAGAAGCACTGAAAATAGCTGTGTGTTAAATCCGCAAAAAGTGGCATGTTGCTCTTCACTGACGAGAAAGAGGCACCTTTTTTTTAATTTATTTTTTTTTGGGGCACACGGTGAGGCATCAAAGCAGAAATGCACAATACACATTAATAAGTTTACAGAGACTCAAAAAAGTTAATGAAATTCACATCCCAAACCAACTATTATTTGGCCTTTTGTCTATTGTGCTATTTTAAAACATCATAAAAAAAAAAAAAAAAGTAGAAACATTGGGTGTCTCTGTATCTGGGCGCGTGTGCCTGAGTCTGCGAACATTTCATAAGCTGGTAAAAATTACTTTCATAATTTTACAGAGCTGCTGAAAAATTCATATTTTTCATGCAAGCATGGAGACTCTGAGACTCTACAGAGACATGAAAAGACTTAAAGCCCTACAAGTGACAGTGTTTTTCATCTTGGTCTCTCGACACACACACACACAGTGTGTGTTGTATTTCTTTTTACAGCGCTAACATGTGCATACTTAGTGTCACATGCTAACACACACTAATTCCTAAAAACACTCAAGCAGAATTACAGTCTATCCAACGCACTTTACGTAACACACTTGAAGACCAAAACAAACGTACGCAGTTTTTGTCACACGACACACACAATGTGGCAAACACCAAGGCTGAGTGATGACGAGTTTGGGAGCTCCCACTCACTCTGTGTAGCACAAAGAGCTGTTTAATAATTCATAAAAAGCGGAGAATGAATCGAGATGAGAAAAGACATTTCTTTTGTGAAGAGGAGAAGCAGAGGAGTTGGTCTTAGTTCACAGCACACAGACTCACAGGGAGAAAGGGATTCTGGGGGAATGTATGAGAGAAGGGCTGACAAAGATAGATTAGGAGGGAAGAATTATTAGGGGTCTCTCTGTTATTTTGAGTAAGAAACCAACACATTAATGAACTTAGGGAAAGTGTTTACTGTACACTTTATAGGGACATGATATTTAGACATCTGGAAAAAAGGGAAAGTGAGAGAGATCCTTGTTTAACTTCCCTCTACAACCTTTAATTACATACATTTTATCCTCTTGAAGTTTGTATTCAGAGAGGAGGCGCATAAAAATAGCAACTTAATGAAATATTTACCAACTGCAATGTTAAGAGGTCAAAAGCCTAACTGCTCTCAATAAATTCAAACCACACAAGTAAACACACATGCAGATAACCTATATAACCACTCACGCACCAGCACATTCTATTGAGTGATTGGTCATTTTTCCCTTCATTTCCTCCATTTCCCTTCAGCTGAACTCATCACTCTATACAGAGTGCAGACTAGAGTCCACTTTAAAAATCTTATGATGTTTGTATTCCTAACCAACAGCTTTATATGGCCCTAAACCAGGGGATTCAGAGTGTGTGTGGTGTGTGTTATTGCAGCCTTACTCAACAATGACTTAAAGCCGGTTTCATATAGATCTCTCCATCAACCCTGATGTGGTGCCGAGTGTAAAGCATACGGCTCTTTCCAAAGTAGAACTTCCTTATATCTTACACAGGGGGTCAAATGACAGCGCGGGCTAAAAATTAACATGTTTGGGGAGGTAAAGTTTGAAGTTGTTAGGTGTCGTTTCTTATTTTCAGACCTCCTCCTCCCATCCTCCAGATCTCCTTGCTCCTCCTCCTCCTCCCATTCTCTCTGTTCCTCTGTTTTTCTTTCCCTCTGCTAATAAATTATGTATGCCATCTCCAACTCACGGAGTGCTGCACTGCTGCACTATCTGCTCTAAATTGCTGCTCTCTCTCATCCCCATTTCACTCTATGCCTCTCAATCTCTCCCCTTCATGCCCCCTTTCCTTCTCACTCTTAATCTCCCTCTCTCCTCACTCTCTCACTCTCTCTTTCTCTCGACACATACTAACTCAATGCGACCCCTCACTTCCCACCCAACCATACACCACTCCTGTCTCTATCGGTAGGACCGGCTCTTCTTTCCCAGAGTTCCTTGCAGCTCAACTCCACCCCGGAGGCTTCGCTCCAGTACTCTGCCAGCTACCATAGCAACCAGACCCTCGCCCTTAGCGACAGCATCTCCGCAGCAACTCCTCAGCGCAGTGGGCAGGTTGGAGGAGCTGTGCACAGCTACAACCAGGTAGGAAATGCCGCTGTATGCAGATGACGAAGAGGATTCTGGTGCTGATGATGAGGAAAAGGACGGTCGGATAAAGATTCTTAGAAGTGGCAGTTTGGGTTAACTTTTCTTGAAAACATGCCAGAAGCCATCAGAGAATTTTAATTATTGACATCTGAGGATTTTGCCTGTGAAGTGAACTCACCTGAAGTGAGCTCCCCACAGTCTAAGCTCAACTGCATTTACTTTTTTTCCTTTTTTTGCTCACTGAGGGGATGCACCGTAGGGCTGTATATGCTTGCTTTCAGATTCTTTGCAGCTCAGATTTTTCCATCACAGACAAATGAACACCAGCCTTCCTTTTCCCCAACCTCCGTACACAGTGCTTCCTCACCGACATGTAACTCCAGCTCTTGTTGCTCTTACTGACTATGGATTTCTTTCAACATCACTGGGGTCTGTTGATCAGAGTGGAACTGCAAATTTGTACAGAATCACACTTCAGTAGCACCACTGAAGTGCTTTATATCTGGCCATTGCTCAGCTGGCTTCTTATGTAAAGTATAGCATAACAACTGTACATAACTGTATTTTGCAGGAGGTGAGAGGCGGAGTTAGACAAATTCCCGAAAGCTGTTTAGGAAGAGATGAGTAATCAGATTTTCACAGAGACTATTAAAACAGAGGTATCCCAGTGAATAAAGTCAGACAAATGTCCATTATTAATCACAGCAGTGTGAGGCAGTAGGAGCCAATTATTTTTAATTTTCATGTCCTTAACATATAAATTGGGATACATGCCTGTAGTTAAACACAGCATACAAGCACATGCATACTTTCAGACAGACACACACACACACATCCACTAGCCGCTGCAGTGTTTCATTCAGAGATATTCCCAGTTTCTGGGGAAAATATTCTATTTGTGATGAGATAGAAACGATTCCAAAAAAGATACAATAATTATAAGTGGGAGCATGTTGTCAGGGCTTTGAGGCTGTGTGTTTTATCTTTGCAAATACCTGCACATTTTTTCTTAACCTTGAGCGAAGGAGTGTTTGTTCTGTGCGGTGTCAGTTTCTTATTTGTTGTGTGTGTGTATGTATGTATGTATGTATGTATGTATGTATATATATATATATATATATATATATATATATATATGCATGTCTCCTTGCACATGTACATCTTTAGTGGGAGGAAGGTGAAGGAGTTGATATCTTTCTTTGTAAACACCTTTATTAATTCCCCCCCCGCCTCCAGTCATACCACAGCTCATTTCAGACAGAGCGCTCATTCCTCGGCTTATTAAATAAGAAATATGACAAAGACAAAAAGACAGAACAGCTGACAGAATTAGATGGATGGACAGATGAAACAAAGTGAGCCCTTATTTGTATTATGTCTCTCAGAATGGTGTGATATTTTGTGTTCTTGTTGCTGTGTTTCTGTCCTCCTTTCCCTCCTCCCCTGTTCCTACCCTTCCCTTTCTGCTCACCATCTCTGTGAGCAGAAGTGTGTGTGTGCGTGTGCGTGCGTGCGTGCATTTTCCTCTCTGATGTTTTTGGCTTGTCAGTGTAATGGGGCCAGTGTTGTCAGCAAGGCTTGTTGCCCATGAATAGCTTTACACATGCCAGTGCAGCTTGATAGGCAGATGCAGCTTGCATGCATGTGCAATACATGCATGCGAGCATGTTGTTTGGGGTGTTTGCAGACCTGGGTATACATGTGTGCATACAAACATGAAGGTGATTTATATGCACACCGTGGACCTAGTGTGTATATATGAGTGCATCTGTTTAAAGTTTTTAGAAGTGACTGTTTCAGGGAGAGTTGGGGGGGGGGGGGGTGAAAGGTCCCGCATGTTGCTGCTCCTCTGTAGAGTATTTATAACTCTGAGAGGCCCTGCTTTAATAATGCATGGATACATGGCACCTCAAACATTCCAGTGTTTTACTGGAGGAGAAAAGAAGCAGCATTTGCGAGATGAGACGGAGTGCAACTGAGAAAGTGCTCTCCCTCACACAGCACATCAGGCTTTCTGTCTATTAGTTAACTCAGCCAGCAATTCATCTATACTCTTGATCCATGATTTATTTATTTCGTGAATCACACATCCATCTATTTATCCATCCACTCAAACCTTCATCCTAAGATCATTTCTATCTGAATGTGTGTCTTGACTGTAGCAAATCGGAAGTGTTCAACAACTGACATAACCATTAACAGGGTGCTTAAACTCCGTTTTGTGGCTTTCGTTTCATCAGCCTCAGATCGCTCACTTGGCTTCATAACCAACTGCACTAACACAAAGGGCTTGTAAAAGGTTTTTTTCCTTTTACCCATTAAGAGTCCCTCTCTGTTTATAGACACTCTGAAAATCTCTTTATCATTGTGCACTCAGACAAGCAGATCGTGTCACATCATATACTTAAATGTGCACTCAGCTTAGGTTGCATGAACCCCTCAAATAACAACTACACTAAGTGCAGAAACACATGTTGAAGTGTAATTTTAGCTATAGGATAGGGTAGGTTTCCTTACCTTGGTAAAGTTATGGGTAATAGGATAGTGGCTTTATGCACACAATCTTGTTTATTCTTTTATTTTTTGCAGCTAGAAATTTCCCAATTACAGCAGCAACAGTCAGCTTACTTATATAAACATAGTCGAGGCAGGTTTATTTGCATCTTCCACCATAATTTACTGTATCAGTGCAGAGATCAGAGTGGATCAAATCGGGGTGGAACATTTCCACATCAGAGCATGTGCCACAAACTTGTTTGAAAATATGTGGAAGCACCCTAGCTTACTACCTATCGTGTAATTTATTATATACCTGCTCCTCATTTTAGACTTAGCATTTTCCCCTAATTTGCCTTTTTTGGAGAAAGATTCCACTAATCCACTCAGCCAGAGATAAATCTCTTTCCATGACCCCTGTGCAAACAAAGCAGGGCTACAATCAAAGGCCTGTTGTCTTAAGCAGACACGCTTTGGCTCATTTCAAAAGCACGAAAATCTAATGAGAGACTGCCATTGAGAACATAATGGGAGACGGTGCGTGAGTGTTGCAGTATTTATCAACGAAGGGTTTGCTGAGCTAGCATGCCTTTTTTTTTTTCCGTTCAGGGTTTCTCTGCACAATTGTCTGAAAATATTCACATCTAGTAATGGTTTGCAAATATAGCATATGAATAGAGCCCCAGATGTGTGGTTTCACATAATGACCTGCCAGTTATTGGATAATTACATGTATGTTGTCATTATATTTCTGTGTTTATAGATAAGTCTGGAAACACAGATACAGATTCAGGTATTTAAATGGCAGCTGAATATGGTTGTACTGTAGCCATGGTTTTACGCTCATGTCAAGTGGAGAGCAAGTAATGGAAACATAGAAAATCTCAAATATAAAGGAGAGTAACTTTTATTGCAGAGAACGATACAAATTTTGAGTGCAGCTGCTGTGTAGCTACTGTTAAAGTACTCACAGTCTTCCAAGGTGACTCAGTGACTGTGTGCTTGCATAATGTACGTCTCGCACAATTGCAGCCATGTCAGTCTAGAAATTACATATTTGAATCACCTCTACAGCTTTAACCATCAACACAAGGCTATACAAGGCACAGTGGAGCGCTAGCATATGCTCCCCCTACTGTGTCTGGAGGCTAAGGAGAATATATTACAACATACCTGCATGTAATGCAAGGCAGAAAAGCCTCTCGCGCTTTGCCTCGCTGGATGGCACATGAGTGTTTTTGTTTGTTGGTGAGGAATTTCGCTTTTGTACAAGTGTCGAGACCAGGACACTGTCCATTTACATGTGGCTCAAAATGAAGACAACATCATCCTGATGTTCAGATTTTATTACCATGAGAGATCAGCGTGAGTAACTTAACAATTATTTCAAATAACTGTGAATATTGAAGTTTATGTGACAGCAGATGATTTTGAGTGGGAGGTGCAACACAGCTTTATTAGAAATAATTTCAGTCATCTGAGTTCTATGGGTCTGTATTCTGCCTCTATTAGTCTGTTTGAATCACCCCTTCTGTTTTCTGTGGGGACTTCATTACTAGCTGCTCTGGGTTCATTTGGGATCCTCAAAGGCTTGACTGATCTCATTGTGCATAAGTTTTTGCAGTTTTTGATGGTCACAACTCTCTTGAATTCTCTTTTATCCTTTTTTTTTTATTTTTTTTTTTTATTAACTGTCTACTACCCAACCTCTCCCTCTCCCTATTTGTCCTTCCATCCTGTCATGGCGTGTCATCTTCCCTCCCTTGCTCCGTGTTCCCCCGACATCCCCTCAGGTGACATCTAGTCGTGCAGCCCAGCAACAGCAATCACAAACTGGGGCAGGGTCAGGTAAGAACACACCTCCTTCTGATATGCCCCACTCTTTCTGTGTCTCTCCTCGTGGAGATGCATTTTCTTTACAATAAATTAATCCGACATAGCTTGAAGCTCTGTGGACACACAAAGATGACATTTGGAGACACTGATAGACATACACACGAATTGGAATAAAAACATTTCTAGTGTTAGAATGTTTCCATTGCCTGCAGCATAAATAATTTTCTTGTATGTTAGTATTATTCCTCCATAATTTATGAACAGGCAACATCAGCTCCCATGGTGTCAAAGATATGAGCCATACATGTGTCGTCATTTCATAGCGCAGCATATACTTTATAATGCCAAAGTATCTAAGATACAACTTAGTCCTTCTGGTTTCTCCCAAATGCCATTTATTGAGTTTTAGTTTAGACTTGAACACCATAACAGCAGACCATGAAATTAAAACAAGCTTTTATTTAAACCCTGAATTTTGACTCCACTGTTGAGCCAGTGTTTTATCCTCTGGTCTGTCCAAGCCTTGTATCTTTTTAAATGTATGTCTTTCCTGTTATCAGCTCACCATAAAATACCAGACCTTTGCACCATGAGCTGCCTGTATCTGTACTCCCAATCATTAAAAAAAACAGCCCTGCCATGTCCTCACTCATCCCTCTACCTCCCATCTTCATTGATTTTTTTCTTTCATTTTCCTCGGTTTCTAGGTATCTACTACTCCAGCTCCACCTTGCCTGCCCAGCGTGTCAGTTCCCCTCTATCTGGAGGAGGAGGGGGCTCAGGTTCCAGTTCACCTAGTAAGCTCCAACGCCTGGGATCTGCCTCCGACACACCAGGGTATTCTACTACTCAACGGCTGCCTTCCTCCTCCTCTTCTCCCAAGCAGTCCCCTGCTAATCGACTGGCCAAGTCATACAGGTAGAGTGCCCTGGTGGCTGCGACACTGATATTGATTTTGATACATAAAGGTTTGATACTGATATATAATCGAATCTGAAGGTGGATAAAAGGGGCTGACATTTTAGAGAATTGCTATAAAAGTAAGGTTACAAAAGAATAGAGTAGAATTGAACAAGAAAATTGCCCTTGTTGATTGTGGTTGATTGTCCTCCAGTCCATGCAGACATGCCGTGCATATAAATTAAACAAAAGACGGAGGAGGCATTTGACTGTTTTTAAAAGTGAAATGGAATTAATGTTTTACTGTCGTCATTTCTCTGACAAAATAGTTGACTTTTCCCATATGTCTTTCAGCACCACAGTTGCTGTGACAACAGCAGGAGGAGGCGGGTCCCCCCTGAGGGTGGCATCTCCACCTAACTCCACAGCAGCAGGAGGAGGGGCCAGCTCATCATCATCCCCTCTTCACCAGGTACAGACTGTTACGGTGTTAGGGATATTGTCATGTGAAACGGGCACTCAAATGGCATCAGAAATGTGATTTGTTGCAAACCACTGAAACAAACACAATTTATTGCAATATGAAACTGTTGATCGAAAAAATTGTGTGTGATCAGAGAAACTTCTCCCTTTTTCAATGAAGTCAGTGGAGTTTTTTTTTTTTTTTTTTTCATCTGGTTTGTCTTTGTTAAATATTATCCTGGCTTGTATTGTCATGTTTTGTTTTGTTTTCTACACCACAATGGATTTGTTTTAGGGACAGGCCACATTTACATTACTTGTACATTTTTATTACAGAGCAAGTCACTCTCTGTGTCAACATTTAATTCTGGAGATGTAGAAAGTGATTGAACACTGTTATGTAATTTGCATTACTACAAGGATTATTCTATAAAGTCCAATATTTACAGTGCTAAATCCCCGGTCTTAGTAGTTCTTTAACAGTGCTGTACTCGTGAGTCAAGTCATTCCAATAAAAAACACTATTTCTAGTATCATATAGCTCTAATATTGATGCCATGTGGCTGAGTGTTAACTTTGACAGAGAGAGAGATTGACAGAGAATGGCATTATGCAGTCTGAGTGAAAGTCGAGATTTGTTTCCCAACAAAAATGCAAGTCAGTTTTCAATCTTTTGAATGATCAAATGTTTGAAGTATCACAACAATAAGATTCTGACATGGCTTTTGGATACCCTGATAGTTGCTGCAGCTCATCTAAATCATTTTAATTAAATTTGTTGAAAGCTCAAATCCAATATCCCACACTGTGACCTGATGTCATGGCGCTCTAAGTGATTTAGACATAGTTTACTCATACTTTTAACTTTTATTGCATAATACAAGTTTTAAGCTTTTCATTTGGATTGACAGAGATGGAAATCCTACTGGCCAAGTCACTCTAGTCCTTTTGACTGCCAAAGTATTGTAATGTAATGTCAAGTAAATGCACCGGTACATTTTCTGTAATTATGTATAATAATTGAATCACGGGAGAAGAAAACCTCTTGACTTTTCAGATGAGTTCGGGCATAGGGAGCTATGCCACTCTGTCTCCCAAAAGGCTGGCATCTCACCACGCCTCTGACCAGTACAAGATCTCCCACGAGCTCTACGCTACCGCTACGCTGCAACGGCCTGGCAGTCTGGCAGGTGGGAGTTCACACACTCATGCTGTTTCAGATGCACATAAACATAAACCCAAACAGATGTTTAACTCTTATATAAATAACCACCTGCGCCACAAGTAGTAAAGAGCTACAAGGGGATCTCTCAAGTCATCAGTATATCTTAGAGTCTCTGTGCCCAATGTTGAACGTGACCACATAAACCCAGTCTTAGCCTCTCTTCTCTGTGCACTATTCTCTTCAGTATTAAATTTAAGACTGTGCCGATTATAGCTCTGCATGGCCAGGTCCCACTTTACATCACAGCCCTTATCCATTGGCACTCAGCTTCTAGATCTCTTAGATCTGAAAGCTTATCCCTCTTATGTGCCAGTAAAACCTAAAGGTGGCAAAGCTTTTGCCGATACTGTTCCAAAAAATTATTGCCCTTGGATGTAGGAAGTGCTTCTTCCATTTTTAAATCTAGTATATTTCTGTATACGCTACATTTAGTATTGTTTTTTTTCCCTTTTTTATTTTTAAGGTTGTGTTGAAATGTGGTTTAGAAGTAAAATTGAGTTTTTCAGAACAAAATGCCACTTAGACGCTAAAGTAAAACATGCAGGCCACCTAACTTCCAAACATCCTGAAAACCAATCGGGCCTCTACTTCAGTAGTATTGTGAAAACTTCAGTGAAAAATACCATGGATGTTTTTATGTCACTGTATTGGAGGGATCAGTGACAAAACGGGCAATGTGAGATTAGGCCAGGGACTGACAGGGGTCTCGAAATAATAAAGCATTCACCTCATCCCCTCAGCCATCTGCAGGGTTTGATCTTCACCAACTGCAAGACAGTAAGTGGTGCTTAAGCCTCAGTCATGGTCACGCCATTGCAGGTAAACTTGACACTTGTGTGTTGTCTCTGACGTTTGAAGTGACCTAGGATTAAGCCGCCGCTCAGTGGTTTTGCCCTTTGTCAGCGTTTGATAGTTAACAGGCAACTGCATCTCCATTCAAATGTTAGATAATCACATATATAGTAAATCATAAAATTGTACACTGGTGAAGCTACATCCCAGCAACACTGTTTTGTGTTTTACAGTGTGAAATGGCTGCGTGAAAACAGAAGACACTTAACTGACTTCTTTATTGTACAGTCTCACAGCATCAGGAAAGAAGTTGTTTCTGAGCCGGGTGGCTCTGATGCTGCGCAGCCTTCTACCTGAGGGAAGGGGGTCGCTCATGATGCGGGAGGTCCTCCTTCATGGATGACAGGAAGTGTTGTTGCTCTAAGCAAGGCAGCCAGTGATGTGGACTCCCAGCTATTGAAGCTGGAGACCACCTCAACAGCTGCCCTTTCAGTGGAAGGGGGAGGGAGGGGGGGTGGTGGACAGTTTTGACCCTGCTAATATCTTTCGTTTCCTCCACGTGGATGCAAAGGTTGTTACGTCTTCACCAACCAGCCAGGCGCTCCACCTCCTGCCTGCACTCTGACTCGTCGTTGTGAAAGATTAATTCCACCACAGCTGTGTCGTTTAGTGGCGCTCAGGTGAATGGCAGAGCAGTTATGCATTGGCAGTGCGTACAGAAGGTGGCTTAGAGTTCATCCCTTGGTGTTGAGAGTGATGGGAGGTTGTGTACCCTGACTGGGGTCTGTTAAAGAGTCAAGCGCCCAGTTGCCGTGGGATGGGCTTCGACCCAGAGTGACCAGTTCATCGATGAGTCCGTGGGATCATTGTGTTGTATGCTGAGGTGGAATCCAACAACAGAATGTGGCATATGATTCTGTCCTCCAGGTGGATGAACCTTTGGTGAACAACAGTGTCAATGGTTTCTCTTGCCTGTGTGCTGGTCACGGTCTACAGAGGTGCCCACAGTATATTGTCCTTTGTGTGTGCCATGACCAGCTGCTCAGAGCACATCATGATCAGGTCATTCAGGCCTGATCATTCTCAGACCATTGAATGAAATATATCAGTCTTGTGGTTTGTGATTTTGGGTTATCTGTTGTATGTCACAGTAATTGCGCATATTTCTTTACTTTGTCCTCAGAACGTTTTCGTTGTTGCTCTTTCTAAATTAGAGCTTAAACATGAAGGCACGAGCTATTTGTCAAGTATGAGCTGTTCATGAACGGTTCTGCTGTGACTATCACACAATAACCTGCTTTAAGGAGATTAAAATTATTCTAATTTGAATGGTGTCCTTGAATAAGATCTGTTCACTCTGTCTGGAAGCTGAATGTATCAGAATGACACCAGTTGTCGTGGTGGCGGCATTCAGGATAACAGAGGCTTTTGTTGGCTCGGGCAGTTCCATTGACTGGTTAATGGTTTTCTCTCTTGACTCTACAAAATTGAGTTGGCTGAATGTCAAACCCAGATTGAAAATATGTTTTGCCAACTGTTTATGGTCCAAAGTAAGTTAGTGTAAAATTTTATTTGAGGTTGGCTGTTTGTCTCTGTTCAAATAATACTGCCACAGATAGGCACAGTTTCCAGGGTTATTCGGACTAAAAGTAGTTTTGGGCAGATGCACTTTTTTTCCTGAGCTGTTCTTTAGAACATGAGGTGTGGCATCAAGTCACTGCAAACCCTGAAGCACTATTTTGAGAGGGGCTCTGTCTCTGTATGTTGGCCTTGCAATGGACTGGCAACCTGTCCAGTGTGTACCCCGCCCTCACCCATCGTGAGCTGGGATTGGCACCAGCACCCCTTGTAACCCTGAAACAGCTAAGCGGTAGAAGATGAATGAATAGACACATTTAGGCTGAACCTTGGTAGTTGGCAAATTAGTGGCTTTGTTGTGGTGCTCTTTGAGCAGCTTGAACGATTTCATATTTTTCTGCAACAGAAACAGAATGTTTGACAAGATTAATATTGATTGCAGACAGCAGTGTTTTGAAGCTCTGGGTTAAATTTAATTGATCAGCCCTTTAAACTTGGAAATATATGGATGAAGAATACAACCTTCATGCTTCATCCTGAGGGCATGAAGCAATCTTGAAGCAATGCCTGGAGTTTCATCTCTTCTGAAGACGTAACATGAGGAGGAAAAGAAAAGGCCTAAGCAGGAATGAATCCCAATGGAAATGAGATGAGACTGCCACCATAATTAGCAGACCTGGCTCATATGACTATCAGGAGTGCCTTTCATGAGCTTGGACTTGATTGTATCAGGACAATTTAAAAACATCTAAAAATGTAGTCCTGTAGTTGTCCGTAATTTCTGATTCTCGCCATGTTTCCAAAATGACCAACAGAGAATTATTTCTAGATCCTGCTCATTACAGGTTTGCTTTTTCCCAGCAGATGACACCCTCCTGGAAAAAGCAGGGTTTATGTGAGTAGCCCGTTTGAAGAGGTACTTAGCAGCTCTATAGCACCTACTCAACGGTGGAGTTAAGTTGCGTAAAAAAAAAAAACAACCCAGAAATCATCTAAAAAAAGACATCCCCTCTTCCAACATGAAGGGCCTGAGTAGTGCAGTCCAGTGCATATAAATATTAACATTGTGCCACAATAGCTTAACAATGAACTGAAGAAAATAAATGAATTGGATGTACAAACAGAGATAATTAAATGCTACTAGTATATACAATGGAGATAAGGTCTTGTATATGAAGAGTTTCATTGGCATTGGCACTAAGTTGAGCCTCAGACCTCGGATCTCATTTAAATAATTAGTCTTTTCCCATTTTTTTTTTATTTGACTGGCCTGATTATTTTGGTATTCAATCACTTTTATTTTGACAAGACATTAAAATACAGAAGCTGAATGTTTAAATATCAGAGAGCCACCAAAATAAACAGTTGTTGGCTGGAAGCAATTTTTTGATTTTCATTTTCTATCTTTTTTAACTACACACAAAGTACTGTGTAACATCAAGGGACCAGATTTTTTTTTTTTTTTTTTTTTTTTTTTTAACCATTTTGTTAACCTTTTAAAATATTTTATTGGATGAAACTTCATGGGAAAGCCTTTTCCCTCCACTTGTTCTCTCTCTGTGTCATTCCGTCTTCCCCTCTTAAACTGTCCTCTCACTTCTGAAGAAAGAGGTCAGTGTTTCCACGACTGGGCCCCTTTCAGAGTGAAATAAAAACAAATTAAATAAAAGCAACTCTCCAAGACTTCAAAGACAAACGCCATGGGAGGAAGAGAGGGAGTTGGGATGTCTCATGCCATTAAGGGGTGTGCCCATGAATGTAATTAGCAGCATCTAAATTCACCTTATTTCGGCTGAACTGCAGGGGGGCTGTGATGTCCAAACGTCAAAAGACTGTGACTGAATGTATCTGACCTTTTTGGTGAGGTAGGTAAACAGGCCATTCAGTCAACCACACTGTTAAGAGGACATAGTTGCACAGAGTGCAGTAGCCTCTTTGCCACAGTCATGCTAAAAGCCGGCATGATCAGGGTTCTTTTTTTTTATCACATGCTGTGCTGTCTTTGGGGAAGAGCAGGCAGACGCTTCTTCATACCCCCGGCTGCTTGCATCATCCTAGCCTGCAGACTGTACGATAACGTCCAACTGTGGCGTTTGAACATTCGCTTCAATTCATCTTTAAAATGCTCTCTTTGGTTTGTATGTTGTGTCGGACAGGTAGGAGGAGAAATACACTGATACTGAACTGTTAAAAAAAACCTGCTTCTACATGGCTTCAAGCTACCGTGTGCTCGACTCAGCTGACATGGACGAACGCCACACATGCATTGATTTCTGATATGATCTGAAAGCTTTGGGGGCTTTGTCTGCATGAAGTTCACGGTGGATACACATAGAGGCTTGAATCTGGATCTGAGCGCTCGACTTTTCCCCCCCCATTCTTTCATCCGACGGCAAATCCTTGGCACACAACTAACGCGATATGATACGACATTAGCTCCACTGGACTGTCTCTCCTTCTCTCCGTCACTCGTAGCTTTCTAAGTCTGCATATATGAATGCGAGCACGTCCTATCACTTTATCTTCTGTCATGTCATCAAAGCCCCGCTGACTTGCTTTCATATTCCCTCGATCTCGTCCTTTTCTCCTCTTTCTTTTTTACTGTTGCTCTGTGTTTTCAGAGGGAGGCCCCTGCCTTACATTCGTTCTGCTGTGTAATGAACAAATGCCTTCTGTCAGTGACTTCCCTGCCCTTTGTCTGTGGGATGCTTGCCAAACACAGAGCAAGAAGGGGGACACTGCATCTCATTATTTTATAACTGACGACCAGCAATGTGTTCCACAGAGATTAAAGAAATGAAATACAGAGGATTTCTTGCTTTCTTTTTTTCCTCTTTGTCTCTATGGATCTGTCAACCTGCTGCTATCTCATGTGACACGATTCATGTCTCTCTTTATCCTTTTGTCATTTTTTTTCTTTTTTCCTCTGTAGCTTTGATTTGGGTGCAACTCACCCTTTCCTCTGCTGTACGTAAACACACCCACAGCATCACCTTTATCTCTTTACTACATAAAGGGTGTGCTGTTTGTCAGTTGGCCTTCTGTAGCATGTCAGGTTAAAAAAAACAGTCCACAGTAGAAATGGACAGGCCTGCTTTTTGTTTTAAAGGGTTTTCCTTTTTTTCCTTTTCACGTCTCGTCACTGGGCGGCATGGCGGCATAGTGCTTAGCACTGTTGCCCCACAATAAGAAGGTTGCCGGTTTGGTTCCCTGGCCTGGGGCCTTTCTGTGAGTTTGCATGTTCTCCTTGTGCCTGTGTGGGTTTTCTCCGGGTACTCCGGTTTCCTCCCACCATCCAAAGACATAATGTTATCATGTCTACTTTGTCTGTAGGTGTGAGTGGTTGTTGGTCTCTATCTCTGTGTGTTGGCCCTGTGATGGACTGGCGACCTGTCCAGGGTGTACTCCGCCCGTGTCCAATGTGAGCTGGCATGGGGTCCAGCAACTTTTCATTTGTTCATTCACCCATGAATGAATGAATGAATTCATTTCTTGCAACTGCTTTCTGTCTTTCTCTCTTCATCTCCACACCTGCTTCCTTTCTTTGGTTTTTCGTCGGCAGCCCAACCATATTCACGTTTATTCATTTAACCTGTCTTCCTTTCAGATTCTCTATATTTCTTCCTTTACACTCCAGTTGCACCTGAAATTATTTTCCATCTTCCGTCCCTCCTTTTGGTTCCTTAGTCTTTACCTGCTTAAAAACTATCTTGACTAATCTCTGTGCTGCCTTTCCTTCCTAGCTGCGCTTAGTCTCATATTAGTCTCCCTACATCTTTTTTTTTCTTCCTTTATTTTTTTCCTCCAGGTTCTCGTGGCTCCTACAGTAGTCAGCATAGTCAGGAGGCCCTTCGGCCCTTGGGATCCCCAGAGCACCACATAGATCCCATCTATGAAGAACGTGTCTACCACAACAAGGGCCCCATGAGGAGCCTCAGCCAGAGCCAAGGGCCAGATACAGGCCCCTATCGCAACAACACCGGTAAGACACTTGATGCATTTGTAAGATGGTTTACAGCTGTGTACTTTGATTTCAGCATTTTTGTGCTTTTTTTTTTTCCACTTCATATATTTTGCATTGCAGTGTGTTTTTACGTGTAATGCTAAAGTAGAACTTACAACATTTCATTATTTTGAAGACTTTGGTGGACTCTTAATGTCCTTCAATATTTTACATCAGCTTTGACAAAGACCTCCTCTCGTCTTGCTTATCGTGCGGACAGACACCAGTATGCACCAGCTCTGCCTTGATTTAAACATAGCGCTAGGAGTAAGAAGTGTTCATTAGAAGTTAAACTTACACGGGTTTGCATCATCAGTCGCACAGCATCATTCATGTGATGCTGATCTTCTCTTCTCATTTTCTCAGGCTGAGATGTACATAGTACAGCCCCAATTCCAAAAAAGTTGTTACACTGTGTAAAATGTAAATAAAATCAGGATACATTGATTTGCAAATCTCAGAAACGCCATATTTTATTCCCAATAGAACACAAACATATATGTTGAAACTGAGACATTTTACCATTCCATGGAAAAATATTAGCTCATTTTGACTTTGATGGCGGCAACACATCTCAAAAAAGTTGGATCATTTTCTCATGTTTTCGCAATTGAGAATGAATCACAGTTGGGCACACTTTCGATCAAACGCTCCACAGTCTCACCCACTCGCACCATAACGCCATTGTTGCCAGCAATGTGTTTTTAATAGGGTCTCATTGAGCTTATCTCAATGTGGGTTTAGGTACGCCATGTTAATCCGATTACCGTATCATGAAAACACCCAAGTTGGTCACGCCACATTCACAGCTCCCTCGATGTCATTAACCAGCCTAGCCTTAATAGCTATCATTAGCATTTGGGTCAGAATCATAGCAGTAAATATGGCGCTCTAGACTAGCAGTTGAGTTGATCAGTTTGACTCACTTGAAAGGACTGAGAATTGCCTTTAGCATTTGAAGCACATTTCAGTGTTAAAGGGGACGCTCGGTTTTGCTTTTATGTTTGTGAGATATTTCTTTGATTCCCGTCAGTGAAATTCTGAACAGAGGAATCCATGATAGGATTGTCTTTGCAACCAGGAATTAATTAAATAAGTGCTGCTTCAAATGTATGCTGAGAGGATCCACTGTTATCTATAATTTACTGTGCCTTGTATTTGTAGTTTCAATAGATGGGTATAGGAAAACTCACAAAGGAAATTTGTACTGCAGCTACAAAAATCAATAGACTGTGGATTAGACTGTGTACATTTAATTGCAACACTTGAGGTTTACAATATCCTTCTGCTATGATACAATATTTTAATAGATTGTCTCGTGTTATTTGAACTAAATCCGCCGTGAGAGTAGATCAGCATGAGCCCCTTTCACCGTGTACACACATTTACCCCTACTGTGCTTGGCACATATGACTCCGGCGGTAAATCAACACATCAAAAATGAACAGCACCTTGAAGTCACTGGCCCGTTAAAGTAAGGCCTGGCCTTGGCGCACCGTGTTTTAAAAGCCACGTGAGCAGCATGGGCATTCAGGAGTCTGTGTAATAAGGATTCCTACTGCACAGAGTGATAGCTCATAATGAACTGATAAGGGCTGTGCTGACACAGTGAGCGATAAGTTATTAATTATGTCATAGTGCCTTTTCTTGGCAATGGCAGGCTCACATTATTGGTTCATTAAGCTCGCATGGATCAATGTAATTAATGCTATAAGTCATTTGGTGGAAAGAAAGGGAAGATATTGCAAAGAAATTTGCAAGGTTGTAGTCAGTTGGTCATTATATGGAGCACAATGCAAAGGCTAATTCAAGGCCAGTATTCATTGAGTGTACGGGCCATTGCATTATTTAACTGGACACTTAACTATGTGAAGTGGCAGCAAGATACAACAAAAGCAATTTAAGTGACTGGAATTGGAGTCATTGTGGCTGGTTCGTGACCTATTTTAGGCCAGATAGTCAAATGCAGAGAAATGGGGACAGGGAGAGAACAGGACATGAGGAGGCAGCATGTAAAGCATGCACAGGAGGTCAGGACAATACACAATCAGTTATTTACTAAGTACATATACTCACAACACTGGTTGTGTGGTAACAGTGGTGGTTTTAGCTGAGGATTTAGGCTCTAGGCTCACACTTTATATATGGAACTGTGAATTGAAACTTTATCCATCTTGTCAGGGCACCAATCAACCAACCAACCAACAAGCAGACCTGCGGTCTTGAAAAGCCTGTGGCAGTTTCTTGTAGCACAGTGGACAGCGGTTTGTCAACACATTTGACAATGTATACGCATCAGTCAAGTCCAGTTCACACCGCTTTCAGTCGATTAACCTGTCTGGCTGCTCAGTTTCCATTACGTCCTCCCCTTCACAGCTCAGTTCAATTCTGAATTCATCATTGGAGCGTTACATTAACAGCATTGTCACCACACGGCAAAGAGACATCCATGCATCTATCGTGCTGCTTATCCATCCACAATACAAATAGGAGTCTGTAGCTGCGCATTTTTTTTTTTTTTTTGCTGGTGTGTGCGTGTGCAGGCAGTGACACACAACACTTCTTCCTTGGATTAAACCAGGCCAGCGCCCCAGAGGACTGCAGGTTAATGTGGCCTATTTCAAGCGATAATTTCTACATGGTCACAACGTCTCCTGAGCATGGAGGCATTCTGGTACAAAGAGGAGTTGTGGCAAGAAGAAGCCTCCAGGACGTAGTTTACACATTTTGTTTGTTTTTCCAAAACGAGACTGTGTGTTTTTGAAATTGGCCTATACTTAAGTCACTGTGCTTCTCGCCATTTTTAACCTAACTCCTGCTCTTTCCATCCTCTTTATTCCTTCTAGATTCTTTGCTTCTTACTCTTTTCTTTAATTTTCAATTTTATAGCTGTTTTCATTCATTTTACTCCGATCTCATCAGTGTCCAGTAGTTCAGTAGTGGATTTGAAATCAGTGAAGTCTTTTGCTTTCTGCCTGACCTTTCCACCCCTCCTTGTTCTCTCCCTTTTTTCTTCTCTCTCTTTCTACCTTTGTTCTTACGGTTTGCCTTTGTACCTTCTGTCTTTATGCCATTAAAGCTATCTTGCCTGTATTAATAACTCTGACCACTGGGAATAACACTGACTCTAAATGAAAGTGGCACTTTTTCTCTTTAATAGCTTAACTTCAGGTCTGTGTGTATTTCAGGCGGTGACAGTGAGAATGGGTGGACATACTGCCACAGCTATTTGTGAAGTGCATCTGGTAACCTGGTTGAGCTGTTGCTGCTGATAAGGGTTTTTATGTAGTTTAACATCGCTATCTTCGGAGTAGGCAGCCGCTGATGCTTCAGCAATCGGTAGTCACAAAGCCAAGGTTATAATTTCACCGAGCTATAACAGAATCAAAGGGTACGTTCCTGTGACAAAACATAGTAAAATGGAGAAAAAGGTTGAAATTGCTTTTTTTTTTTTTAAAACACATTTTCCATCATTAAAAATAGACCCCTGCAGTTTTATTGGAATTATTCTGGGTTATCACCTGCCACCCAGGCAGGATCATGGACATTACTTTACTCTGCACCTTCTCCAGAAGCTTAGCCAAAAAACAGGGTAATCTTAAGCCTTCCCAATCTTTTACCAGGTGAGTGTTGCTTAAGGGTTTGTTTGTTTTTTTTTTTTTGGTTTTTTTTTTTTTTTTGGTTTTGTTTTTTTTTTTCTCTCCTCTCAGGCGCAGTGAAGTGGTTAGCACTGTTGTGTTTTGGGGTCGGGCGTTCAAACCTGGGTGGATCTGAGGCGCTGCTGTCCCTCTGTGGCTTCCTTCCACTGCCTGAAGACATGAACATTTGATCAATTGACATTTCTACCCATAGGCATGCATGTCAGTCTGAATAGCTGTTTGTCTCTAAATGTCAGCTCTGCAATAGAAGAGAAACCTGTCCGGGGTGTAACCCAACGACAGTGGAGTACTAGCAGCACATTCTCACACAGACATCATTAAGTGGGTCCTGAGAAGGGCTTTATTTTTAATGTCATGTTTTAAAAGTCTTCACAGGGAGATGTATATTTGGACTGACTCCTGCACTTTTTCCAAAAAATTATGGTCTGGGTAACATCTCTTTTTAAGAGAGTGGAGCAAGGCCTAGATAAGAATCACAGAAAAATCAGACACACCTTGATATGCACACTTTGTCATTAGGTTTCTGCAATTAGATGGATGGAGTTCCCAGGACAAGGGATAAACGCTGTTACGTGTGTGTGTGCGTGTGCGTGTGTGTGTGTGTGTGCGCGTGTGCTTTCTCAAAACCAAAGTGTTTATTGAAGTTTCAGCTCCACAGCATGACTTCCTTTTGCCAGTGTGAATGTGCACATATACACATGCACAGTAAAGAGGAGAGAAAGGAATATGAAGAAGGCTTTGCATCAAACCATTAAACCAATCTGCTTTCTCCTTTAAATTTGCTGTGCACCGTCTTTAATGAGATCTGATATCCTAATGAGGGGGGCAGAACAGAGAGAGTAATGGCTGAGAGAGATGAGGGCAAAAACAAGCTCAGCGGAGGTGTGAGGAATGGGTAGAGATGAAGCACTAGAGAGAGCACTTGCTCTGTGTCTTTTAACCAGAAGGCAGGGAAAGTTCAGGGCACCTCCAAAGTAGAGAAAGTGACAGAGCTATGAAAATTAGAAAAGAAAAAGGAACAACTCGCTTTCATCTTGCACATGTCTTCAAGTGACCAAATGTGGTTTATTATGCAAAGCGAAGATACTTGGTCTGTGTGTATATTTCATGCAGCTATATTGATGGCGATTCAAACATGAAACGTTAAACACCTTTTATATTTATTTGTGTCTTCTTGCATCCATATAAACATGTATCCATTCTTCTGCAGCTTTTTTTTGCAACGTGCCACAGGACATTTAGACGTTTTGGCAGACTTTTTTACTGTCAGTAAAAATATCAGTGTTACTCTGTCATTAACTTGCTAAATTCCCCCTGTTATCTGATGTCTAAATGAATTTGCATGCAGACATTACTTGGCTTTTAATAATTTAACAGACAGGTGCTACTCGTTTTAATTTGTTAAATAGTTGTGAGTTAATAACAGGTTTGATTTATCTTGGTTGCATGGTTTTTGGATGTAGAAGACAGTCTTATTAAAGGCATAAGACATTTGCTTAGAGGCATGGTAGGAGGTTCTCTATTCATGGCCACACAAGTCACATATTAAAATGAGTGGAAATGTGAAGGAAATTACAATTACATTTCTAATTCCTAATTACAAACCATAAAAATGGCACTATCATCGGCTGATTGTTTTCAGCCTGGAAATCACCTGGTGTGAGTCAAAATAGATCATTATAAATTGGCTAAGCTCAGTAGATCTGAATCCCTATTTGTTTTTCAATTGTACTCTGGAAAAAAAAAATACTAACAAAAAAAAACGCCACAATAAAGGATTTTAAAGCATTACAGCATTGTTAGAACTTTTGACTGGGCTTGCATCTCTCCCAGTCACTTTAGTGTGTCACTCACCAGACTCCCTCTGTTGCAGGGTTAGATTAGGTTTGTTTGGCCAGGATCAATTTCAGCTTGGCCTCTGATCCTGCTGGTCCTTTAATGAACCTGCTGTCTGTTAAAAACCAGCAAGACAGAATGAAGAATTAATTTAAACTTAATTAAACGGTGTTGTTTACTCCACTACGAAAAGACTTATTCTGATTAAATGTCTAGTTTATATCTGTCATTCAGCATCCAGCTTTCAATTGAGAAACAATGTTTACTTGCAGTTTAATTTGGGACGTACGCAACAATAGACTAAGGAAAGGGAGGAGAAACTCATCATTTCTTTGCGGTTTGAAAACTTTCTGCAGTCACTTGCAGTCTGCAGGTCTCCAGGCCACTGCAGTCAAACAGAGCTGAGCTGTTACATGAAATGCAACCACGGCCAGTAGCACTATTCAATTGAATGTAGTGGACAGCAACTTAGTTTACAAGTTGAGTCATTGTGGTTTCTATTGTGGTTTGAGAGCTGTAGAGTATTTAAAGTGAGTTTTTGCTGAAGGCCTAGAAATCTTTAATTACCAGCTAAAATTTGACTTACTCTGCAGATCAGCACAAATTCTTTCCCCCGTGAGCCCATATGGCATTTCCTAAATGGTTTCTTGTTACTGTAAGATGTTAGTCTCTAACACAACTCTGTTACAAACATACACTGTACACCTTATGAGAAAGCTCATAGGTATACACACACCACAGACCACAAACACTGTTCATACCCGTGTGGTGAATACATGCACATAACCGGAGACACACACACACACATAAAACATATGTCCTGTGCTGTGTGTTTACGTTGTTATCATATTATCTGTTTTAGCAGCAATAATGAATTCGCAGCTGTAGAAAGAAGAGTTTATTTGTTTTTGTCCTGAGAGAGCATGCACATAAACTCAACAAAAGAACACGGCTGACTCTCTTTCTCAAATGAAAAGTTACATCCATAGCTCCTGTGTACAATGCCTTTATTCTCTTATTTATTCCTCTGTGCTAGTGAGAACCGAGGATGGAACGATTATAATCTCAGGTTGCCCATCCCATTCTCACGGGCATTCTATCTCAGGAACACTGAGAGGGAATTTCTTTAAATCTGGCACAGATGAAAGTGATGAAGTAAGATGAAACAATTAGTTTTCTGGTAGGAGGTCAAAGGTCACTCATCAAACACATTTTGGCCATAAATCTCCAATCTAGAAACATTAGAGTTGAGATTGTGACCATATTTCACATTTTGTCAGATTCTGAGGTGGTGACATTAATCTCGGATGGCCACTTTGACGCATTTATTACTGCTGTTTGCGCCTCATCTCCACATAGTTTTATTATACCATAAATGCATGCAAATAACTGGACTTTGCAATGTTATCATGAGGTTTTCCTTATTAATATGTTTGACTGTTCTTACATTATTGAGACTGCATTGAAATCACTGTATGTTTATTTAAATCAGTAACTTGTGATCAGTGTAAGTGTTATACCCGTCCATTTTCTGATCCACTTATCTTGTTCAAGATTGTGGTGAGCTTGAGCTTATTTCAGCACACAGTGAGCCAGATGCAGAATGCTCATGGGAAATCAAATTCACATCTTCTCAGGGTAATAAACAGTGTAATTCACCTAAAGCGCATAAAAAAAGAAACCAAAAAAAAAAGGAATCCTGGGGGGAGCAAACATAAACACATGGGGAATGCAGACTCCATGGAGAAAACTTCTCACTGTCAGCTTTGAAACCTAACTTTCAGATCTTAGTACTAAGAACTGAGGCGCCATGTTTTGTTTTCCACAACTCTACCACTTCTGGATATTGCGAGTCTCAAATATTGTATACTGTCTCGTTCATCCTCTCAGGCTCGGATATCTGACGATATAATGAACACCAAAGAATAGTGTATTAGGTCTCTATTCTGCAGGGTTTATGTCACAACAAAGAGTCAACAAAGTTTGACTCTAGATGTCAGACAGCAACAAGATAAGATATGAAAGATAGCGGAGCCAGTTTCAATAATAATGTGAGTATGGTATCTAACACTGTTACCCAATTGGAGGCTGTACGCTACGTAGAAGAGAAAATACAAACAATATTCTTTCATGTATAACTTTCTTTCCGAGTGATTATTTTGCAAGTAAATATAGCCAAAATCACAACACAGTCTTTGTCTTTGACTGATGTGTTTGGTGAAGCACTGCAGAGTTGCAGCTTGAAAGTTACTTGGGTTTCATACTTGTTCCGTTGTCTGAGAACATAAACAGTTATATTGTAGTGGGGCAAACAGATGAGCTGACACTAAGTAAAATGCAAATATGATGCAACAATGTCACACAACATTTTTCACCTATGTCCTCAATTTTGTACAGTCATATACCGCTGACCTACATATCATACATGCATGAGTGTGTCGTGTGCAGTGGGTCTCGATTAAATGGAGCACCTTTACTTCAGGATGAGAAGAAGTCAATCTTTTTGCGACTTTCTCTAGTTTTTCTCAACATGAACATTCAGCAGTAGCCACTGACCTGCAGGGCCTGCTGTGTATACTTGAAGACTTAACACCTTGAAACGAGTGTCTTACAGCTTCCACATTGTAAAATGCTGTAGACTTGATACTGAAAGTGTAAAAAGGGGCATTTGTTTGTGTGTGTGTGTGTGTGTGTGTGTGTGTGCGCGCATGCGTGTGTGCGTGTCCTCGAGAGTTTCCAGCTCAGGAACATCAAGAGCTGTCTGTGTTGGCCAGAAGGCTCTCCCAGGGATAAACAGAGGGAGAAACTAATCCTTGCTCTCCTCCACATCCAAACTGTGTGTGTGTGTGTCGTGGGACTGTGTGTTTGTACATGCGTTTCTCATTCATGGCCGCTTTAGGCAAGGTTGTGTGTGCTTGCTGTTGACCTTAAAGCATTAAGAAAAAAGATGTGCGTTACAGGCATGCATGTCTAGTCCATGTCTATCACTTGCATATTTAGAAATCCATGTTTCTATGCTCGCGCATGTCTATGTGAGTGTGTGTGTGTGTGAGAGATAGACTTTACTGGGGGGGTTTTGTGTAATCGTTCTGAGCACTGAAGCATGTCGGGGGAAAGGACATGTCCTCAGCTCTGATCACATAGTCTACTACAACCACGATAGAAGGGTGGGGGGGGGTGACAGGGAGGCTGTCAGGGGAAGAGGAAAACATGAAATGAATGAATGGATGATGGAGGAAAGACGGCTGATGAAAAGAAGGGAGCAGAAATGAGGGAGGGAGGACAAAGCAAAGTTATTGCTTAGGTGAGACGGGCAGAGATGAAAGAATGAAACTGGCGGATGGACATGTGATGCTCAGAGGATTGTTTGATTCCCCTCTAGTTTTCCCTCCCTACCTGTTTTCCTCTACCTACTGCGCCTTCAGCTGGGGCTTCCTTTCCTCAGCAGCACAGAGAAAAAAAAGAAAAGTCGGCTCCACTGTAAGCTAGCTGGCCCCTGAACTGGCTGACTAATTGCAGAGGTATCACTGTGTCAAATGACTAATAGAGTTTCCTTTCCCGTCGCTAATCTGCCAGCAGGAGCACAGCCGTGATTTGTTTACTTTACGCTGAAGCAAGGGAATACAAAGACACACCCGCCCCTTTTATTTCCTCCCAAACACAATTTCACGCCAACCGTGCGTTAGGTGAGAGGTGTTGGTGGAGCGTGCGTCTGTATGTGTGTGTATGTTGTGTGTTTGTTCGCACATGGCACATTTTGTGATTTGTTTAATATTCCATGAAACAACACAGTGAGTTTGTCTCACGCTGCACTCTAGAAAATTCATGAAAGACACACCCTCCCACACCGCATGAGTTTGTCTTTCTATACTTGAGGGGACCTTTTATTTCCATGTATATTCTATAACCCCAAACCCTAAACCTTGTTGTCTGTGAAACCAAATTCAAGATTAATTTATTTTGCATGCAAATATGCCAGCACAGTGGCAGTGAAATGATTGGTGACGGATCCAACTGTGCAAATAAAGAAAAAAAACAACAAATAAGAATGCAAAATATACATAGATACATATCTAAATTACAAAGGTGTGGGAGAAGGAGAGGTAGAGAATTATGTTTTATCTTATATACCGGAGATATAAATATGCACAGACTCAAACAACAATTCACGTTGCAAGCAATTTGAAGTCACCATTTAATGGTGCACGTGTTTGGACCGTGGAAAAAAGCTGGAGGTCCTGGAGGGAATCTACACAAGCTCATGGAAACTCCTAAAAGATTGGGCCGTTGATTTAAACCCAGAACATTATTGTAATGAATGTAATCTAATGAAGCTAATGTAATCAAACTAATTTAACCTTCAGATATTCATCATTGCTCCAAAAGTCTGAAACATAGTTCTCCCAAACACAGGAACACACGCATACATGCATGTATCTGCATAAAGAGGAATCCACATTTTGATTATTTATTTTTTTTTTTTCCAGGTAATGTTTGCCCCAAAGGTCAAGTCATCAGTCAGAGCCTTCCATTACCAGAACAAATACCAAGAAAGCTTGAGTGAAGGAGAAAATACAATGCATAAAGAGACCCAAGGGAAGCAGAAAACAATAGACGGGATAAAACTTATTTGGCAGGACACTCTTTGGGGATTTTTCTTTCTTTATATTTCTGACCAGCTGTCTCCATGCATGTTCTTTCATCCCTTTTCCCTCCCCTTTTCAGCCTCTGCTCAAGAGCTTATTCATTCGCCTCAGTGCTGGCTGGAAAATAATTTTGGGTTTGCCTTTTCTCGACCATTCAGTCTTCTCCCACCGCCTCCTTTGCAGCAAGGTTCATCCTATTTGGGTGCCTTTCAGTGAGTGCTCACTGATATTACTGAAGTGCACTAGTAGCCTGTAGCTTCAGCTGCTAATGAGACATTCAGAAAGACAGACACACCACAGACACCATTTAAAGAGTAGAGGAAAGACTTGGATTTGCTTCTGATGAGAGTAACTCTGCTTCATTACCTTCCCATACTCTCTGTTCTACATGGCTGTACATTCTCCCTCCTTCTCCTCTTTGGTTTGGCTTTTCTCTAAACTGAAGCCGGGGCCCTCATCCCTCAGCTGTTTCTCTCTGTTTCTCTTTCCCTGCCTAATTCTTTGGATGTTTGTCAAATTTGGGGCATCAGCAGAAGAGTTCACACAGCCTTTCGCCTCATGGGCATTGCATGGCAGAGTCTGAATCTTGAATTTTTCACTGTCTGTCTGGCAAAGGATTTTTGTTAACCTGATTTGAGAGTTAGAGGAAATAAGAATATGCTAATGAGGTTACATCATCCAAAAGGGTCGTCGTGCCTCCGGTGGGCCAACTAATGGAGTTTATCAGACTTGGTGAAAAGAATTTCAATAAGAGCTTCATGCCTCATACAGTGCACAAATGCATGTGTGTATGTGTGTGAGAGTGGAGAAAGGTGAAAAAAGAGATTACAGGGTTGTGAAGGTCAAGTAAATGCCACCACTCAAGACAATGCTAAAGAGCAAGTTTGTTGATCACATAACAATGAGAGACTCATCCTCAGCACACACACACTTACATTCACACAACCTTGATGGTTTCATTCATATAGTGGAGGGGCTTATCTATATATATATATATATATATATATATATATATATATATATATATATATATATATATTGGGGTGTTTGCATCCTTGCCTGTACTGTGTGTGTGTTGTCGTGTTTGTGCATTTCCCCATCCAGACACCATTTTTAAAGGGTAATTCTATTTTTAGGAGGTGCTTCACTGGCCTGTGTTAAAGCCCTAGTCAATCAAATGGCCACATATTGATCTGAAGACCCTGAGATTTATTGCATACTCTCTGAAGAACACATTTATGGTGTGTGTGTGTGTGTGTGTGTGTGTGTGTGTGTGTGTGTACGTTTTTTTTGTTTGTTTTTTTTTGTTTACATGTGTACACATGTCTTGGTTATAATGACACACATGAACCCCCCCCCCACTCCCAATATCACACAACATCTCTCTGTGTTTTTACAGCCAGAGAGAAAGTGGGCTCCCAGACTCCCATTAACATCTTGATATATCACTGATCTACCACTCCAAACACGTTGGGGAGGGAGGATGACAGCTACTGTGCCCCTGTGGGCTGCTAATATCCAAGAGCAAATCCCCACTCAATTTCCGTCTCACTCAAAAAGGAAATATCCTGGTGTTTTCTCTTATTTCTTTATTATTATTTTTCATTCGTCCTTGCTTACTAGACAGACTGTACGGAAACAATTGTTTTGTGGCTACCTCCAAATAGGTTTAAAAGCAAAGTTTCCCTTCCTCACTGCAGGGGAATGACAGGTTAATGAGTCATTGGGTTAATGCTGTTTACACACCATGCGTTCTGGGTTAGTTCAAGTGTTGTTAAAGTAAATCTTTTTTTGTTGTGTAATCTTATTATTGTTTAAATAGATCTACAGTTCACATGAAGACACTTTTGTTTTCCTTTATTTTTTTTTTGTGTTATCACAACAATAGGTATACATAATACTTTTTGCATTGTCAGTACATTTCCAATGTTAGTTGTTGACAGTAGATGTTTCTATTTATTTTATTTCCAGTTCCTCTTCTCAGTAGCCATTAATGTGATCTCAAGGTGTCTGCACAACTTTCAGTATTTTTTCCTCTTTTCTCTCTTCTATCCTTCCCCCTGTTGAACATTCTTCCTGCTGTTAATCCCGCGCATGCGGCCAATATTTATCCATCCATATGGAGACATGTTCATCTTTTTCCAACCACCTTTTCCTCTCTGATTCTGCCTCTCCTTTACTTTCTTCTCCTCTCCTCTTCTTCTCTCCTCTCCTCCACCACTTCCCATTTCCCTTTGTCTGCTCCCTCCATCTTTCCTCTACTCCTCCGCCTTGCAGACCTGACCCAGTGTCTCCATGACCAGGTCCTAAGTTATGTCCTCTGTCCCTACTTTCCTACCATAGCTCCCTCCTCCCCTGGTGTCGACTCCGCCCCTTTGCAGCGCACAGGAAGTCACGGCACAGCGACAGGGAACTACGGCCGTGGCGGGACCAACAACTATGCCACAGTGGGGCCAGGCTACACCTCCAGTGGAGGAGGAGGAGATGTGTACGGCTCGGACCCCTACGTGGCGGATCCCTACCGCACCCTGCAGTACTGCCCCTCCGTGGTTGAATCGCCTTACAGCAAATCTGGACCAGCCCTGCCACCTGAAGGCAGCCTGCAGCGTTCACCCTCTATTGACTCCATTCAGAAAGACCCAAGGTAAACAGGACTGTGCGTGTTGTGTGTGCACATGAGTGTTGTGGGATTCATTGGACAACAATTTGTAAAAGATCATAGGCTATAGGAAGTATGAGAGACAATCCATGTGTTGGTGAACAAATGTGCAAAGGCAGACGTCTTGTTTTTGTGAGTACACTGCATTAGTACCAATAGTGAGATTTCTGTATACTATAGATTACCAGTCACCCAACACCACCATCTACCAGTTTCTGTCAGGCTCCTGTGCTGAAAACAGGCAGCTGCGTTGGTTTGGGACTGCTGCTTTGTATACAGGTGTGAGGATCAAATGCTGTGTAAAATGTAAAAAAAAAAAAAAAAAAAATGCATTGATTTGCAGATTTCATGAACCTGTATTTTATTCCCAATAGAACAGAAACATGTCAAATGTTGAAACGGAAACATTTTACCATTTCATGGAAAATATTTTGAATTTGATGGCAACACATCTCAAAAAAGTTTGAATAGAGGCAACAAATCAAAACAACTGTAGGAGTGTTTGACAACTAATTAGGTTAATTGGTAACGGGTCAGTAACACGACTGGGTATACTGTGTCTAAAACTTGTAGAACAATTTTAGAAAAATATTCCTCAATGTAAAATTGCAAAGACTTTGAAGATCGCAGCATCTACAGTACATAATATTGTCAAGAGATTCAGCGAGTCAGGAGGGATTTCTGCGTGCAAGGGACAAAGCTGAAGGTCAAAATTGAATGCTTGTGATCTTCATGCCCTGAGGCAGAACTGCATTAAAAACAGGCCTGATTCTCTGCTGGACATCACTGCATGGGCTCAGGAGCACTTCCAGAAATCATTGCCTGTGAATACAGTTTGCTACCATCAAAGTCGAAATGAGCCAATATTTTCGACGAAATGATACAATGTCTCAGTTCCAACATCTGATATTGTTTGTTCTATTGGGAATAAAATATGGACTTTTTGAGATTTGCAAATCACTGTATCAGGTTTTTATTTACATTTAACACACCCACCAAACTTTTTTTGGAATTGGGGTTGTCAGACGCTACACAGATTTCGCTGGTCAATTTCGTAGTTAAGCAGATAATGTTTTATTGCTTCGTGAGAAAAATTGAGCCAGGTTCCACTATTTTGCTCAATGACTGTCTGTTTTTGTCTGAGTCATCTGTTTTGCACCGCTGCTGACACAATACAGTGGCTCACTGAAAGAAATGAGCTGGAATGAGGTTGCCTTTCTTTTTTTTTTTTTTTTTTTTTTTTGCAATGTCACGGTTGAGCATAACATAACACAGCCTTATTCCAGTGAGCACTAGTCTTACATCATGTGTGTAAAGACCAAAGTATAAGACAGTGTTACTTCAGTCACATCACAGTTGCTTCAGAAGCTGTGTGTTTCACCTCCCTCTGTGTAAGCTGTGTTTAAAAAAAAAAAAAAAAAAAGAGTCCTACTGGGCTGTGATCACTTCCATCCTCTTGTCTCTGCAATTAAGCAAAGCTCACTCCTCCTCTTCATTTATATATATTTCACAGGACTCTTGATGTATAATTCCTTTAATTACAGAGCAGGAGGGACTGAGAAGTGTGTAGATCATGTCCCAGCAGTAGCTGTCAATCACAGAATTGGGAGAGAGAGAAAGAATGGTATGGTAATAATCATAAAGGGAGGCATTTAAATTCCAAAAAGAAAGATCAAAGTTGAGCGCAGGACTGACATACGCATTTGGATCAATGTAAAAGGAGAAAATGGTCACTGGACTTAACATAAAGAATACTTTTATCAAATACTCCAAGGGCCTACTGCATATTGCATGCTAATGACACTTAGCCTCCCAAAGAAGTATGTTGTACTGATAATGAGGCCCAGTTGGTTTATTACTAATGTGCTACGATTGATGGACCCAAGACACAAGACCCAGAGATCCCTAATGTTTCCAAGCTGTAAAATAATTATATAAACACTAATAATTTATAGGGTGGATCTTTTGTAATTGAACACAGATTTCCAGAATGTATATTTTATGTTGTCAGCATCCAACATCTTTAGAGCCTTTTAGTGTGTAGGATGCTCCATGGAGAGTTCAATTCAACCTTATTTGATTTAAGGTAACTGTGCCAGTTGGGCCCTGATGGTGTTAAAGAGATTTAGATTTGAAGGGTTTATGTAACACCACAGAGAGCTAAAGTGTAGAAGATATGAGAAGTGAGTGAACCAAATTTCTTTTAAACATCACATCTAATCAAATCTAAAAAATAACTAACTTCTTGACAACAAACTATTATTGTGTTTTAGTGACTAGAATTGATGTAGAAGATCAGAGCAGGAATCGCTTTCCTTCATGTTGCTATTACCTGCTTTTATTCTGCCCATTTATCGCTGCACTGTTATAAGATGTCCATTTAGATGAAAAGGTGTGCACAAAAAGATTATTCTGAAGTATAACTTTGGGTGAAGTTGACACTTAAGCTCAAATTCCATTTCATTCTCCAATTCCCATTTCTTTATTTGTGTCTCTCTTCCTCTACTTCATCTCATTGAATTGTTACATTCAGAGTATTATATTTGTCTTTGTCATGAGGTCAAATAGCCTCCTACTCAAACTTCTCTCTGCCTTGCTGTAATTGGATCTAGCCGAGCTAACATGAAGTGCTAAATGAGTTAGCAGTGGGGGCAGGGGTGTGTGTGTGTGTGTGTGCAATATGAGCTTAGGAGGAGACTGTGTTTTTGTAATGTAAATCATTAGCATATTCTATACCCAACTTCAGTATATCACGATACTGTGTGAGTGTGTGGGAGGGTGTGTGGGTGTGTGGGTGGGTGTTTGCGTGCCTGTTACACAGTCACAACTGCAGAAGAGTAAGCATGATAGAGCAGAAGTGAGGACAGTGACACAAAGAGAAAACTAAATAACTGCTAATGAAGGGGAGAAAGAGAGCCATGGAGATGGGGGGAAATCAGGGAGGAGGGATGGAAGGAGGAAACAGTTTAATGAGTAAAAGATGGAGGAAAAAATGGCAGGAGGTAAAAAAAATAAAGAAAAATCTGGTGGAGGACGAGGCAAAATGATGAGTGTCACCTTTAATCGTGTCGGATGTGTGCTTTCCGCAAAGCTTTCTGTCAGCTTTCTTAAATTGAATATCAAAAATAATGCAGGGGGCGAAATGAACGTCAACAATGTTGAGATTTAGAGAGCCAATAAAGGAGGTGAGAGGTTGGGCAGTGGTGAGAAAGAAAGACAAAAGCCAATAAAAAAGCAAATGAAAAGGAAACAAATAAATGGGATAAGGGGAATCTTAAGCAAGAGTAGAAAGCACAGAGAGAGATTTCTGTATGGGGTGAGGGTGGCATACCATGATAGGAAAGAGGAGGGAAAGGAGCAGAGGTCACATAGTGCAGGCGGGTGAGTGAGAGCTGAAGGGAGACAAAATGAAAACAGTCCCAGAGAAGATAGGAGATTGAGAATGAGGAGTTGGGTTATTGTTACAAAGCGAGCAGAGGGGAAGACACGAAGAGAAGAAGAGAAGGGGGGTGGGGGGGGGTGATCAAAAACTACAATTAGACTGCAGCGTTGTTACAAGCGTGGGGGTGTATTCAATTTATTGCTGAATCAGTCTGAAAGGGAGACATAGCATTTAATTCTCTATTAAAATAACTCAAACTACCCTCTTTATGTTCTACACCACACCCATATTTAGTCACCTAACAATAGTAGTCAAAGTGTGACTTTTTTTTGTGTGTGTTGTGTGTGTCTTTTGTTCCAACTGAATAAAATGTTTCAGCATTTATACTTTAAGCAGAGACACAGTGGAAGCTCAGCACAAAGACCTGGCATTTCAGACCAATCAGGATCTGCAAGCCAGGGGTTAAAGTCCCATCGCTGCCACGGCTGATTAAAAAAAACAAAACAAAAACGATTGAATGAGGACTGATAAAAGAAATACACCCTCCTCCACCATGTGTTTGCTGGATACAATAGAGCTGCTGACATGAAATTGCTATTTACAGTAACTTGATCTGACGGGATGTGGTGTGACATGTCATTGTCAGCATTTGTTGTGCGAATATTGAATTATGCTGCATTTATTGCAAATCTGTGGTGGTCAGCGGTGTGCACATTTGTGTATTTTTGGGTCTATGTGGGATGGGTGTGTATTTACATTTTCAAGCCTGTGCTGAAGGCATGGCGATGGAGACAGTAGGTGTGTGTCTGACACTCGTTTCTGAGCGCACATGGCTGATGCAAGGCATTCCCAAGCGTAGCGCTGTCCAACGTGCAATGATTTGTGTTTGTATGCTAAAGAAACAAAGTTATTAGATTACGAGTTGGTCAGTGGTGTGTTTGTGTGTTTGTGGTATTTGACAATGGGATTATATTCAGACAGGGGCTCCTATAACCACTGAAGCAAAAGTAAGACCCCAACACATCCACAGTATTCAGCTCGCTGTACAGTGTACCTGGGGATTTTTATTTTGTAAACTGGAAACAGAGATTATGTTCACTTGGAGTCGGTCCCGGCTGTGCCCACTGGGGAAGTCCAGCACTTAATGCAGCACTCTCTACTTTCGCTAGTGTTCTTGCTGGCCAGTATACACAATTATGTTACATATAACTCTTTGTTTCTTGGGAAACTTTCTTGCCGGATTGCTGCAGTTTTGTCATCAATTGCATGTGACAAAATCTGCAGCCCGATGTCGGCTCCTGTGCTTTTGCTTTTGGCAGCGACCCAAAATACTGTATCCAGTTCACTTTAAGCAAAGTAACCATTCATTGCAAATGGTTTCAAAGTGCGATCTGGCAGAAAAGCTCTGTTTGGGAGAGCTCTCAACAAATCTGAGCATTCTCGAGAAGTCTACTGAGAGATAAAATCTGCCAATAGTGGGGAGGAAAAAAAAAAACAACTGAAGATGCTCATTCTCTTATACAAGTGATGCTTGAAATTTGAAGGAAATTTAAACTTAGATAATGAGAAAGCTGTGATTCTTTTCTACCCAACCCTCCATTGATTTTATGGGAAAATAAATTGCGCAGTCTATCAAATATTTTGAAATTAATATAATTTCATTGCTAAAGTTTTGTGCAATAAAAGTAAATCTAGAACACTTTCAAAAATTATTCCATAAGCATTTCTATCTATTAATTAACTTCATACAACTTGTAAGGAAGAGAGGAACAGTTGAGTCTGTCTTGGCAAGCAGCTTTTTCAGGTAGGTTGTTTCAAATATTTTGAGGAACTTGCCACAATCGATTGATGGATTTAGGCTGACGATGTCGTTACTAGAGCTCCTCTATCGCAGGACTTCCTGTTACCAAAGGTAGCTCCTAAAGGCACTGATGTATGTTTGGGGTCGTTGTGATGTGGTCTAAACATCTGAAACATTTGCTCAGTATTATGTCAGATTGATCTACAGTCAATGAGTTAGTGCAGTTCATCTTTTACTCTGTGACAAGTGTCAAGAAAAGGAAAGAATCAGGATCAAGGATCATGTCTACTTAATCTAGTCAATATTATATGCAATTTAATATAAATATAAAATGTTATGTTGTCATACAAAGAATGTTCAGTTCGCTTGAAAGTAATCAAAGCAGAGAAAAAAGACATTGGGAGTTTAAGTGCTTCAGCACCATGGACAGAGCAACTCAGCTATATAGGATTTGAATGTTTAAGCACCATGGAGAGAGTCTCTCAGTGCTATAAAACGACTGCTGCTGCGGGGCCCACTTATCCTTACTCTATCTTATATTTACTTATCTTTCCTAAACATTAAACAAAATGGAGGACCAAACTCCAATAATCATGAATAACTTGTAAAATATGGTACATAGAAAACATGGATCTTGAATGTATTTATACCCCAGATTGCAGTATTAGCATTAACTGCTGTTTATCTATTGGCCCAGAAGAAACATTCATCCCATTACTTATTGACCACTCTCTCCAGAGGTGCAGCATGCTAACCAGCTAGTTACCGTTCTGAAAATCAAATTAGCCTCCAATCTGCTCCAAAGACATAGTGCACCTCAAAGGGCATATTAAAACCTCTTTTTGTAAACATAACAATGGCTGAAATGACAATCAGCAGCTAAAATGCTACTGAAAAAAAAAAAAAAAAAAAAAATGACTGAGATGAAAATTTTGTGGTTTCTTTAATATGGTCACTATATTAATCTTACCACCCTGTTCTTTGTAAATATTGTATTTATTTCTTCATAGTCATTGTGTCAGTATAATCAGGCAGAGAGTGAAATACTGAGGGATACGTAAGACAGTGTGAGGTTTTCTGTCTGTGCTCTGCCTTTGAAGGATAACAAAAGGGGAACTCAAATGCTCAACCTCAATGAACAACTGCTTGACTGAAAGACTGATAGAGCGGGGCCGAAAGGGGAAGTGTCGCTCAGTACTGTTTTGTGCTTTGTTATTAAACTGTGCTCTAGATCAGGCAACAACAGGTAAGAGGGAAAAAAAAATTAATTGGTATTGAGGAAAGGCAAAATATGGATTAGTAAATGGATGAGTCAGGAGGACAAGAGAGGTCAGGCAATGAGGGTGTGGCATACACAGTCATGGGATGAGCAAAGGATTTAAAGAAAGAGAGAGGAAGGAACAGAGCGAGAAAGACAGAGGAGAGAGGACACACTCTATTGGCTCTCAGCACGGCCCAGGGGTAATTTCCTCTCCGCATGAGAAATGCATGCTGGGATATGGAATCACCTCCAAGGGAGGGTAATGATGCATTGCCAGAGCCTTGGCCCTGAGGCTGTGTGTGTGTGTGTGTGTGTGTGTGTGTGTGTGTGTGTGTGTGTGTGTGTGTGTGTGTGTGTGTGTGTGTGTGTGTGTGTGTGTGCGTACGTGTGCCCTGGCCATCATCCCTGCCTGTTCTGGGTAAATTGCCCATTGTAGTTATTTTCCTTTTCGGAGGTGGCCTATCTGTTTGTGCATGTGTATATGTGTGCGTGACCTTGAGATGATAACAATACTCATCTGCTTTTTTCTCTGCAATGGTGAGCTGCGCCCTAAATCTGAGGCCAGGGCGATAAAAGGATAGACCAAAGACGGACAGATAAATGTGAATCACGTGGCCATTGCTCTGTTGCATAGATGTAAACTTACACAAACGTTAACATTTAAATATTTAGGCAAAGATAAATGAATGGCTCACATATATAAAGACATTGAGGTTAAGACTTACAATTACACATTTGCCTACAAAGCTTTAAAAATGTAATGACAATACAGTGCATGGACTCGTGCAGTGTTCACTTGTTCAGTGGTTCGACCAGGTTTTCTCATTGTGTGGGTATGTGATGTGGACAGACAGTAAAGAATTTCTCATGTTTGTTCTTTTTTTGATCCAATCATTGCATTATTGTTTTTTTTTTTAATGGTAATTACTGCCACTAATGTTTCTTTGGTTAATGTCCATCAAACCATTTGTATACATATTCGATGGCCATAAACACAAACTGACAGCCCTTTTCAGTAAAGCTGATCTACGGGTTGCGAGAAATAGAATATATGGTGTTTGAGCTGCTTCATACTTAACAAAAGTATGATAATATATGCTTCCCATCTCTCCTCCTCCCACCACCTCCCTGCTTCTCCTGACACTGGCGGCATTTCAGAGGGATTATGGGAGATTGTCACACCAGCAAAATGACTGTATATCCTGTATCCTCCCCAAGTCTCACTTCACCTCTCCGCTGGCTCGTATGCGACAGCAAAGCTGAGCTGTGCTTCATCAAGACTTAAGCACATATAAGACCATGAATATAAGTTTCAAAAGATCGTCAGACCCTCAGTCTTTATCTTAATTTCTACTGAAATTACTCTAAAAACGTTATTACATTTTTCTCACAATGAGATTTTAAACAGTTCAGACTATACATTTATAGTTCTTCCAATCGGCGTTGATTGTGTTTCCGTTGTATAGTACTTCTCCGTCTAGGTTTAAAGGAAAGTTCTTGTTTAATCAAAGTTGTTTAATAAAAATTTTTGGCTTCAAACCAAATAAGCATTCTTTGGGTACTATCTGTAAATTATGAGTGTCTTACACTTTTCATCATACGGATCTCTGGGGAGTGCTCACTGCGAGGTAGCATACATCATACTTGAATGCAACCACAATTCAGTTACTGTTACAGTTACAGTTGTACTGAGCTACAGTGTGCAGCTCAGTGCTATCAATGCAACTACCCTCACGAGACTCTGCTGATAAGATTTATTTCTTCTATTTGTTCCCCGGTGCAGTCTTGCATGAACTCAGCGCTATTGACTTTACACTTAGATGAGTGTATCTCTTCTTTAATTACCTTTTTGACTTGATAGCAACATTGGGACCAGACTAACAAACATAAATGTCTGGCCTGACTGACTGCTTGTCTGCTTGAGTCATTGCTTGGCTGACAAAATGTTGCTGTTCCCCCATTGGCTGTTGCCCTTTCAAATAAATTGGCCCAAACTCTTTCCATCAAGAGGTTGGCTGCAGCTTCCACTTTTGAAAATTAGCAAATTTGTTAGCAGATTTATCAATTTTTAAACCATTGTTGTTACATTCCACAGAAGAGAGTCGCCAGTACTGCAGCTTGAGTTATGTTTAAGTGACTATTTCACACTTGCTTTGTCATCTGGCATCAGAAACGAACAAAAAAAACCAAAGGAGAACAGCTTCTTCAGAAAATTAGTCTGTTTCAAAATCATGTCTATTGTGAGCAACAAGAGTAAGAGAGACGATGGAATGACTCCAAGTGGGAAAGAGTCGTGATGATGTCACGTTTACAGTTGTAAACTGTGTCCTCAACCAATGATCATATACAGTCCAGCTGTATCATAGATTTTGACCTCGTCTTGTTTACCATTCCTCACAGACATTAATGTGAAACAGCGTCTTGCCTGCCACAACTATGTTCTTGTACAATCTTCGATTCTGCTGTTAAGGTCAGTGGAATTTAAAGCTATTGTGCAGGAGAGGGATCTTGACCTTTAAGCTGAGTTCTGTGCCAGAAATCATGTGTCAGGTGCTTGTTATTGGGCCCAGTGGGATTCAGTAATGACCACAGAACTAAAATAAAGCTGAAGTTAAAAAATAGACAGTGGAGGCATTATACGGAGGTTTGTAATTAGAATAATCATTTCCTGTAGTAGGTGATCATATTAAGCCATTTTGCCATCTCTATATCCACCACCTGCTAAAGTACAAAACCGTGTCCATGTCATAAACCTCTCTTAGTACACCCCTTTACACTTCCTAAAATAAAACCCTTATGTGCCCACTCACATACACACTATAAAAATGCTATAAAATTACAATTCCCTCCTATGTGTTAATCAGTGGAGACAGGTGTGTTGCCAAATGCCACACAGTTGGACAAAGATGCAGCAGCTAACTTGGTGAAAAAGGATTTGGAAGAAAAACCTTTTTTTCAGTGGTCTGTACAATAGCCTCAAAGGTGTGACCCAAATTCTCCTCTGGACAAACAGTCATTGTCAATAGTATAGTTGAACAGAAATGTATAAAACATATATTGTAAGAAAGTCACCAAAGCTGACTTGATGATGGGAGCCTTAACGTAAATGCAGGTCAGCTGTTTGGGGCAGTGCTATAACCAGCCCACAAGCAGGTGGGTGGCTGGAAGGTCATTGTTTCAATCCCCAGACTCTCAGGATGAATCTGGATGAGGAGGCAAAACAGCCCTCCTTACCAACTATCACTGAAGAGCCCTTGACCCATCATCGGCTCCAGGGGGACTGCTGCAGTCACCACTAGATTAACCTGTATGTGCAGCAATGTGCAGCATTCTCATGTTCACTCAGTGTAACCCACCAGTTAAATAAAGATAAATCGTTGACGTAGCTGATGGTTGCCATTGTCAAAACCCCTCAGAGTAGTTATTTTACTGTGAGGCGAAACTCTGCTGTCTCCTATGCAAAAAAAAAAAAAAATATTTCTTTGCCTGTCTCATTATTTCTTTTCATCTCGGGAACCTTTTGATCGCAGACTGGCTGCTTGCGATCTGAAGAGTCAATCTGTTTTCATATTTTTTTCACGGAGTCATGATGAAACAGCTCAGATGCTTTCCAGTGCTGCTGACTCAGTTCTGAGATACTTCTCTGCTGTGCACCCATCGCTCTCTGGCTCTCTGTCGCTACATCACACCTCAGTAGGCGCACATGACGTGATGATAGGCACGCATGTACCTGAAGCGTTCTTTCCCTTGTACAGTTGAAACACACAGTAGCTGTTCTGACACTCCCCCCTGTTGTTCTTGGGCCCATTCAAGACATCTGTCTATTACTCTCCATTTTCAGCGCTTGCACATCCTTCATTTGTCTCTTGCTTCAATTCTTCAAACTTTTTGCCCATTTTTCTCCTCAGGTGTACAAAATGGTTCCTGAGGATCTGTACACCTCACTGACAGTCGTCATGTGTCTGTTCACACCTGTGCATGTACATGTGACTTTAACTCATAATAAAGGCTGACAAAGTCATTAGTCAATGCAACTTCTTCTGACAGTGAATCAAGTGAAACATAAAGCTTGGTAGAATGATGTCGGGAAGAAAAGGAGCTCAAGATGATAAAGAGAGGGAGAGGGAAAGAGATCATGGTGAACAAGAAATAGACGCAGCCTTTGCTCTTGTATGACTCATTGGACAAGGTTTGTTGGGCTTTCTTACCCCTCTTAGAGAAAGTGTGTGGCACCAACTGCAATCTGCGTTCATGCATGATTGTTTGCCTTTCCTCTGTGTACGTTTTGTACCTTTTGTGTGTCTGCCTGAATCGCTTCACTGGTTCTGTACTCTTGAAATTCCATTTGTCAGTGCCAAAGCAAGAATCTTGTGAAATGCAAACCGTGCATTTGCATGAGGTTAGATCAATATTGTGTGCAAATTTTTCTGAGGAAAATGAGCGTTAATCCGGTTGCTATGCTCCCAATGTAAATGAAAAATTAGAGTATTAACCACAGATATTTGACACATGCAAACACATCTTAAACACCAGGGAAAATACCTTTTTTTTTTTTGGGCAATTCCAGCTACATGTCTTAGATAAATTGGTCATAGCTGTCACAGCACCCCTGTCTCCAAATAATTAGAAGCTACACAGCCACAGCAAATATGTGGGTTATCTTTTCTTTTGAAACGGTGGTAAAAGCTTGTAAGCGATGGAGATACTGACATTTCATTAACGTGTTCATAGACAGCATCTTCGCTTTTACCTGATCTTTCAGTGCAAAATTGGTTTCAATAACAGCTTTATCTGCCTTCTGTTGAAATAAAGGAAACATTGATGCGAACTTTATAGATATTACACCCTCTATCATGCTTATTTATATTTAACCAAAACCGCCCACCTTTTCCTGACTTCTTCCGAAGTGAAATTGTTCTCAAAACCTCAGAACTCTGTTGTTAAGGTCAAATGCTTTTACAAACGCCATCCAGCCCATCAACTTCCTGGCAACTCTGCTGCCGTTTATACATTTTAGAGTTTATTGATCCAGAAAACAGATTATCCTTGAACATAATCCAGCCACTGATTCTGTTTCCCACAACTTGCTGCTACAGTTCAGTTGTATAGAACCATGATTCCTATGAGGCAAGATCAGCGCCGCAATGCTCAAGGTAGAAGTCATTTATCTTCTTCTCCATCATGTGTTTTAACTTTCACGGCGGCAATCATTTCGCAAGGATGGGTGAAAAATACGCCACTTAAGTGAGTGCAGTCATCTGTATCATTGAATTTTTGTTAGTGAATATCAGACAGCAAATACACTCAAACCTCAGATCAAACTGATTAAAAGGGTGGAAAGCTAAATATCAGAGCTGTCGCATAGATTTGCCTAATGTGGTTTACATAATGCTGTAAGAGATTTCATTTTATCCTGTCTGAAAGCAGTCTCTGCTGTGTATTCTATGACTCAGGCCGTGATGTTTCTATTGTACGGCTCCGCTTCTTATTTCCATCGTGCTTCCATCCACGTCTTTTTTTGAAATTTCAAAAATGTATGGATTTTAGTCGCGCTTCATCGGCTTTTGGAGATGGTTTTTATATGTGTGACTGCATTATGTGTGCCCCCACGTTCATTTTCGTTTCATTTCAACCACTCATCTGTTTCCGGGTTGGAGGGGAGGCGGTGCTGGAGCCAATCCCTGACATCCGGAGCGAGGGGGGGTACACCCTGGACAGGTCGCTGGCCAATCACAGGACCGACATACAGAAAATCACTCGCGCTCAAGCCTACGGGTAATTTGGAGTCACCAATGAACCTACAGGAAATGCACGTCTTTGGACTGTGGACGGAAACCCACGCAGGCACAGGGAGAACATGGAGACTCCACGCAAAAGTGCCCCAGTCCTGGGAATCAATCTCATAATCGTCTCATTGTGGGGCATTGGTGCTAACAACCATGCCACCACGCTGCTAAGAGTGCATTCAAACGCATATTATGACCATCTACATAACAATCAGTGTCCCAATCACATCATTACACACTGTGATCCCTCCACTTCCTCCTTCATCACCTGCTTCTACACTCTTCAGCGTCCTGTGCATAGTAGAGGGAGTAGACAAATGGCACTCAATTGTCTTTTCATTTTATATCATGTTTTGTTGTTTGATTCATATTCTGACACTTCTTGCTCGTTATGTCATCATATCCATACTCAGCATCATTATCAACACGTTCCTTGTATTCTCTTTTAGCTAATACTGTACTGCTTCCATTTCTCTGTATTATTTTCCCGGTTCAAACTAATGAGAAAAGCAGGTGCGTAAGCTAATCGCTGCTTTATTAGTTTTTCCTCCCTCTTGCGTCACCTCGCTGATTGTACTTTCTCTTGTGAACACAGGCTGCTCATGAGGCAATACTGAAATATGCATCCATAACCAAATCCACACAGTGCCCGATGAAAGTTAGTCACCTCAAGGTGAATTGTAAGCTGAGTTCAAAATGACTGTAATGAGCAGAAGCAAATCATGATGACTTATGGAGCCGTGTGTAAGAGCTGCTGCACAAACGCCTGTTCAAAGAATTTCTTTGGTAGATGCAGGTAAAACGAGTTCAGGGTAATTATTAGAAGGCAACAAATGGCAAACCAGCTCTTATGATTGGTATTTAAATCCCAAATAGGGACAGAACACTTCCGAGTTCAAGGGAGCCCTAAAACAGAACCTCTTGTAAAGTTACTTTTTTTTTTTTAACTTTTATGTCCCGTGCAGTGGGGTTATGTGCTTTACGTTACGCTGACCATCACAGAAAAATGCCCCTTTAAACACTTCATTCGTATTGGTACACATTTTTTATTTTAATTTTTTATTTTTTTGGGTTAGTTTTGGTTGCTTTTTAGACAGATATTGGCAAAGAGGGAGAAGCATAAAGAGCGTAGTTCCCAAGTCGGATTCGAACCCAAGACACTGTCTATACAGTCTCTCGCCGCTCAGCCACCAACGCCGTGTTATTGGTGCCATTTTATGTGGTGTTTAATATCCACCACATCCATAGAACAGACTGACCTTACAACGACAAAAGAGAAATAAAGCTGAAGAGTTTCAACAAAGCCCCGTAACTGAGACTCAACTTGAATTGGAACCTGTCACTGAAGATTTTCAGTGGAACAACGCTGTCTCACTCGATGTGTGTATACACATATATTTATATAGCAAAGTTTATTTATCAGGTCTCTGACCTTTACAGTAAATGTATCGGTCTGTAATGTGGATCTGACAGTTGAAGAATGCATTTCCCAAGTATGTACATGCACCCATTCACATCCCCCCACACGCACGCACGCATGCACGCACACACACACACACACACATACACTAACACACACACACACACACACACAGCGCATTAATATCCAGTTTGACCTTATCAGTGTGAGGTTCGGATGGCTGAATAATTTGTGGTTACATGATGTACATGGACACACAAACTGACAGCGTGGCACCTTCATTAGGACTGAGGCATGGAGATGCATCCGTTGGACAAAACAAACACACACACAGGCAAGCATACCCTTTCTGTTTGTCATTTAGAGGTAAGGGCAGACTCATTGACATGACCGACACATACATGCATGTATATGCTTATATGCTTGCATCCCCGTTAGCTTCATCATAGTAAAAATAGCTCACCTTTCTTGTTTGTCATTTAGGCTGCCGGTGCAGTCTCATTGGCATGATTGCATCTCAGATTGCAAATCAAGAGACAATGGGGCAGTAATTTATGAGCAAGTTCTCCTTCATCCAGCAACTTAATCATCTGCCTGCATTTTGATTGAGTGTCGCAGATGGGACTTTGATTGGTCAATTGGTTCGCTTCTGTAGTGACGTGGCTAAGTGGTTCTTCTTGGTCTTATTGGCCATCATCAACAGGCATTCTGCTGATAGTGGTTCACTTATGTCATGACCATTTTCCATGAGTGGAGCACAAACTAGAGTTCCCCGTTGAGGTCCACTTATTTTCCGCTTTCCCTTGATGTGGAGGTGGAAATAGAAAAATAAAGAAAGCTGACATCACAATCAACCGTCAGCTCTCCTGGGCATAGAAAGCAACTCTAACCTAAGCCTCTCTTGCTTTGGGCCAGGTTAGAGTATACAAATCATTCCTAATGAGGGTAGCAACTGAGTTAAATCATTTGTATTACACTGTATATATTACTTCAACCAAATTGCACAGTTGGGTAGATGTTGTGCTGCTACTAGACAATGACTTATTCCTGCTTTGCACAGCTCAATCTTAATCATGGAAATGTATGATACATTGTAATGGTCTAGGTCACCTCAGCTTCTATTGGCCCATCTAATGAAAGTTTGAGTGACTATATGTTTCTCTGGTCTATTGTCTGGCTGTGTAAACATCCAGTAATTGCACTGTGTAACATGGGGAATAGTGCGACCGGGCTGAAAATTACTGATCAGCAAATATGGGATAATAGCTGTGTGTGTTTTTGCCTCTTTGTAGATATGGAAGTATATGTTTGTGTGTCTTCAATGCATATGCAATGTGCAAGTGTCTGCACTTGTATGGCTATATTTGTGTGATGTCAATATGTTGCAGTGTGTGTGTGTTTTATAGGTAAACTTGTGTATGTGTATGTCTGCATGCCATTTGCTGGGTGTGCATTTGAATGAACACCTGTCTGTCAGCTTAATACCGTATTCAATTAGGCCTCCGATTTTGTGTGTTCAGCTAATTGCAAAGACTAACGCTACTGTTGCTGTTTTCCTTACACTGGCAAATCGCTTCATGGCCCTGAACACTAATGTTCCTCTTCACTAGCCCCGCCCATAACCCCCCCCCCCCCCCCCCCCCCCCACACACACACACACACACACACACACACACATTCACACTCTTAAGACATTATCCACATTTTAAGTAGGCACACATGGCCAAAGCAAATTAACCAAAGGGCAAAGGGTAAAAAGGATGAGTGATTGTAAATTGCTGTAAATTGCTGAGTATTTGAACAGCAGACCACTTAAATGAAGATTGAGATTGATGCGGTGAAAGAGCAGAAACACTCCAAAGAAAGATATCCAAATATTCCTTTCCTGCAACAATGTGAATTCCTTCGCTGAATTCAAGAGTTTTTCGCATAATCTCTCTCCCAACTCACTCTCAACGTGAGGTGTGCCGTCTAACTAAGAACCATTCTATGAAGTTCATTATTTTAAGTTAATTATTTAGCCAATCTGCTGGAATACATTTCCATAAATTAATACATTTAAATAATTGCATTAATTGCGACCTCTGTTCGTTTTTAAATGTAACTTTCTATTTTTGTCTTCTGTTTTTATTACATGACCAATATTTCATAATAAGCTATTACGATACCACTTAAAGGAGTATATGTCATCTTTAATAGCACATAATGATATAGAATTTCTCCCATTCAATACGTCTCATTTCTCTCACTGTCCTTTTTGTTCACTTTTCAACCTCCTGAGCTCCCCATTCCCAGCTGGAAGATGCCATTGAGACAGCATATTGATTTTTCTCTTCTGTGTGGTCGTTGCATGGGCCATGGATAAAGAAATTCCAGACTCATCCAAGAAAGAGGAACAGAGGAGGAACAAAAGAGGGTGAAGTGGACAAAAACAGGGAGAAAGTCATCTGTACAGTCTCAAACGGACAAAATGAGCTATAGAGGAGAGATGATCTACTCTTCCTCTGTCTACTTCACTCATCATTTTTCTCCTTTGAAATCTCTGCAACACATTATGTTGCTTTTATTCATGGCTTCTTATTTTCTTCTCTCAGCATCATTTCCATTTGCCCATCGGTAAATGGGGAGGAGAACGATGACAGAATATGAGGTGTTTTCGTCTCGGGTGACTCACTGCAGATTTTTTTTGTTTGTTTGGTTTTTTTGTGTTTATTTCTGCATGCATTTCATCCCAGGCTCCATCCAACCGTCTCTATCTATCAATTTGTCTGACATCCTATGGCAAGCATCACCTTCTCTCTTTCTCTACCTTTCATTGATCCCCTTTACTCTGGCTGGAGATTTGTGAATTCATTCAGCCTCAACAGAGCGCCACACAGAAAAATCTTAAACAGAAGGGAAGGGTGTGTGCAAAACATGGAATAATGCCAATGGTCTTAAGGGCCAAGAAAAACAACACATGAAATCCAGTGTGGTCAATAATAAATTCTGCAATGGCTTGTCAAACTTATAAACATTCCCAATGAGATATATTTAAAAATAATTTGAAACAAATGGGTTTGTAAATTGTGCCATTAAATAAGCTGAAGTCAAGGATTTTTATTTTTCACCCTTGAGAAATTAAAAACACATATATATGTGTGTCTATAGTGTACAAGTGTGTGTGTGTGTGTGTGTGTGTGCGGAGAGAGAAAGAGAGAGGTATCAGAGTCGTATTTAATGTTGAGAAATCTGACCATTTGACCATGAATCATGAGATTGGTCAATAATGGCTGCTCTTTGAATGGCAAAGAAAATGTCTATCAGCAGTATTTTTCCACACGTGAGATGAATCCTCTGGATGTGTGCCAGCGACGAAAGGCTTAAACTTTCTTTCAAGTATTTGTCAGCCTAGCATATCATCAGTGTTGACTACTTTCCAGGATAGCATCTTAATTATGTTTCACTTTTAATTGGAGAGAGCCAGCACAGCACTTAGAAGCAACGTTTGTGTGTCACTTATTTTTGATGCCGTTTCTTGGAGGAATTGCAGTAGTCTCTTCTTTGTGTTAAAAGTGCTTTGCACTTACTTTTACACTACTTGTGAGGGGAGGAGGTCTTTCCTAGAGGAGAAGGATGTCCCTGTTCTGATAGCATTTGATAACGCTGAAGTCAAGTACGTTGGGTCACTGACTTGATTTTGATTTAGGCAGCCGTAGCTAACCATTGCAGGTCAATGAGCAGCAGAGTGACTTGTGGCCTTTCACGCTGATTAAAGGGCAGACAGGCTGCCGTATTCGGGACCAAATGGACTACTACGTGTGAAGGGAAGCGCATCAAAAGTGCATCGCTGTTCTCATGGTAAGACCTAAGCAAGGTTTTTCAGCTTTTTCTTACATTGTTCAGTGCCGGGTCATATGGACCTTGACTTGGGCAAGAAATGAAGAGGTGGCTTTGACATTATTTACAATGGAATGACAGCTTCACAATGGGGCAGTAGTTATGGTCTGGATAATGGCCTTGGATGCCCACCAGTTCCCTGACATAGGTTTAGTTGAATGTGGTGTTCTGAATCCACCGAGAAATGTCTAAAATACAAGCTGAGATTGAACAGAGGTTGTCTGGCTGGGAGGACAGCTGTAGTCGGTTGTCATCTGCAAAGCTATGACTTGAGAAGCCATGCTAGCAGACAGCTTGGACCAAAGGTGGTGTATATTGCAAAGGAAATATTGGCCTGCTGCCTTAATTGGTTTCTGTCACAGACATCAGTGTGGCTGTTCTTTAAACGCCAATGACTAGGATCAAGCAGGAAATTTCCTGCAAAACATCCTTAAACTTAAATAAGAATGAAAGGGATGTACCAAGTGAACAGCTCTCCACTTGAGTGGGCTGAATGAGGGGTTTTTGAGCAAAGTGGTTACCTGGGCCTGTATTGCTTCCAAAATGTTGGGAGATGTGAGAGGAAGGAGGTCTTAGGAAATGGGCTCCAGAGCACATTTGGCAGGATGACTCTTGCACAGAATTTTTGTCACATCGTCCTCAGTGGGAGGGGGGGGCGGTGAGCGAGTGAGTAAGGATGTATCCTGGAGAAAAGATGTCTCTTTGTGGAGATAAAGCTGTCAAGCAGACGGTCCTTTTTTCTGAGATTCATGCTGTAGCCAGTGCATATCGTCGCTTGATTGAGAGGAACCAATTTTCCGGTAAACACTCCGATAAACGATGTTGCAGCATTTGATGGTTGACAATGAGTTGTACTGAGGGTGTAGCTGCTTTGTTGTTACATCACAAAGTCATGGAAAGGCTAATGAGTCGTCGTGAGTTATAAACATGCCCAAATGGGTTGAGCTCTTTAATACAATACCTATATTCTACCTAGACCTGTAAAGGAGTCGTATGAGACATTTAAATTGGGAGGACCTTTGTGCTCATGTTCATAATGAACACATACTTCACGTTGTGGAACAGTCATGGCTAAAAGAAACAATTTGAACAATTAATTTCACTCTGGATAGAAACAGTGGTCTGCTCTGCAAAAGCCCTTTGGTTTATCACCCCATCCATCCACCCCAATATCCATCGAATGAGGACTTTGTCACCTTAAATACTATGTCACCTAATTTACTCCTTTGCTCCCAATACATAATTACTTTGGCCGCTGGAGGTTGCTTAACAATAAATTTTAACTACAGGGAGTAATAACCTGCTTGCACAGATGACCTATGGGCTCATTATCTCCTCTGAACTCCCCCAACACAATATACAGCCCTGCCCCCAACTGTCCCCATCCCGTCTTCTTTCTCGCTGTCCTCCGCCCATCCTAATACAATGATGAAGATGGATGTTCAGGTCAAAATTAGCATCTGCTTTTGTATGCCCGCCACCAGTCTTTCCATTATTGACCCTCTGACCAGTTAAGGGACACAAGAGAGGAAGTTCAATCACATTAAAGCCATCGGGACAGGCTTCCTGTGTGGACCTGTCACTCCAGATGCATTGGGTGCGGAGATCCAATACATATATCCTTGAGTTTTTTTAAATCGTCACGAAGATCATGCACTGTATGGGGTGGTGAAGACAGATAAGAGATCAGAAAAGTGATACCACCACCGGGCATTTTAAAACTGGTTGGGCCATACTAATATCGTGACAGATAAGATGTTATGTGAACCAAAGCAGAAAATGTGCCTTTTAGTGGCAACTTTTATAGAAATGCAGCAGAATGAGAGCCACTCACGAATGTTTTGAACGGCATCATTTCAATTAAGAGTAAATAACAAATTCTAGAACGTCCATTTAACAAACTTTACGTTAATTACATGACATTATGTGAGATGCTCACACGCATTAGCTTTCGGCCTCTATAATTTCCAGTAGAACAGTTAGACTGACATCATTCTAGGCCACATTCTGCATAAAATAACACATGCACCTAAACTTTGACAACAAATATGACAAGACGTGGCAAAGAATGCTGCAGGAATTCATCACTGCAATCTGTGACAAATCAGAATTGTTATAACCAGAGTATCTCTTGGGTTGTTTCAATCAGTGTTTTCTTCAGATTAGATTTGTTTTGTTCTCTTGCTATATGTGTGTGTACATATCAGTGGCCATGATGTGCCTGGACATGAAAAGAGAGAGTGTGAGAAAGACAGCCATGAATCTTGTGAAAAGAGAAGAAACCCTTTTTATAATGTTTTTACTTCCATGTGTTATACTCCCTTCTGTATATATATATGTGTGTGTGTGTGTGTGTGCGTGCCTGCATCAAAGCCCTACCATCACTCAGCTGTCCGTTCCGCTGCCCCATTTATATCACTTTGCCTCCACCCTTTGTCCTCCACCGGCTTCGTCACCACCTAACTTTATTCACTGCATGTCAAACTGCTCTCCGGTGTTTCCGCTGAGAGTGTTTCACTGTATCACATTTCTGCATGCCCCAAGAAAAAGTAGATTTTAAAAGTCACCAGTGTAGGCAGGAAAACAGAGCTCCATGCAGCAGCAGTGCCACCCAATTTATTCTCATACCCATCGGCATGTTGTGTTAGGAAATGTGGAGATCAGGTTGGTGGCTTCCCTCCCCCCCCGTTCAATTAATCATACAGTTACATAAAGAATATAGTATATGGCCAGCAGCAGCTGTCCTCAGACGCTGTATGGGCATTTAGTGCGTATCCTGCATTTTTGCTGGCACCGCCACTTTGATCAGTTCTTTCGTTTATGGGCTGTATCTGTCTGTGTGTGCATCCCGCTGTTTCAAATCTTTGGCTTGTCACCTGGCAGAGCGTCTCCCAGAGCCGTAGCTCTCATTAGCACCTGTGTTGACATGACTGTCATCTTATTCGGGGTTTGTTTTTTCCTCTTTATTTATTCATTTATTTATTTCTTTTTTTCACTCCCTAGCAGCTTCTTCCTGCCCAATACAGCCACAGTTTCCTTCGAACACTCAGTTTTTTTTTTTGCCTCTGTTCTCCTTCCTCATTTTCACTCTGTTTTTTTTTCCCCTCATTCTCCCTCTCCCCCTGCTCTGTTCCTCTCACTCTGTCTCTCTCTCCCAACCAGGGGTTTTTAATTAATGGCGAGCCATGATGCTTATCTTATCAGCAGATCACTCTGCTTTCTATTAACTACACTGGCAGAGCTGAGAGGCTGCAGGGGATGGATGACACATGCGCGAGCATGCTAAATACACATAAACAATCATGGACATTAGCAAGCTCACACAGTCGTACATTGAAGTACACACCAATGGATATGTAGGCTGTTGTGCGCGCACGCAGGGTGACAGACACAAACTCACACAGAGGCAAACAGGCACAGAGGCAATTGTGTTCATATAAAATCACGTCATGATCCTATCTTGATCTTGCCACACACACACACACACACACACACACACACACACACACACACATACACACACACACCACAGGCACATACAGACACACACAAATAAACAAACAAACTGCCCTGATGGTATCTAGCTGTGTGATTTAAGGAACGTTGTTTGAGGGTCTCTCCTCCTAAATCCTCTAAATGCCTTGGGAATCCCTCCCTCTTCCTCCCTCTCTCTATCTCTCCTCTGCCTCCCTCCTTCAGTCCTGCTTTCTGGCTGAATGAACACTTATCATTCTAGAGATAAAGAGCCGTCCACGCCAGAGCTTGCTTTATCTTTCAGAGCCATGTTTACTCGCCATGAACGCGCTGCTTTTCACAGATGTTTCATAGACCGAATTTGCTAGATCTGTCAGGGATGAGAGCGTGGTGTCAAGGCTTCATTTTCTGCTGTAAATATTTCACACACACATCGAGAGTCCTTTTACCGCATCAGTTTAACTCCCCAGGTTGGTCAATTGTCCCATATTTACCAAATTTTCCTGCTAAGTACAACAGAGCCAGGAGGCAAAATAAATAAACATTTTTCAAAGTACCTTGATGGGGATTCCAGTGGGGCGCATTTTAGCGCAGAACAATGAGCATGGGGGCAGAAACAATAAAATCAATATTCAAACACCACGATCGATGACAGCTGCAAAATTTTCTTGATCACATTAAGAATCAACAGATTTTTTTTTTAACTACAGACAGACTGAGAAGGAGTGAAAGTAACAGTGAGACTGTTTACCAAGTGGTTGTTGGAGACAATATCACCCCATACTAGACTGTGGAGTCACACAGAATTCCCTCATTTTGGGGAATGGAGCAAACCAATTATCAAGCAGGGATAATACAATAAAGAGGAGCATTTCCTGGGACAAATCATTTCTTTCCCCTTTTTTTGTGAGCTCCTAATGGTACAGAGTATAGAACATAACTCGCAGCATTTGAGCTGCAGACAGTAATGCTGTAGTGTGCAATTCTTCAAACTTCTTAAGCCCTTCTTTACAGCATGTCAGCACAGTTTCTGGGTTTGTGTTATTTCACAGTTCATTTGTTTGCTATGTTTTGATGAAGGACACGATGAAGGTGTAAACAGTTGCCCTTACCAATATGATCAGTTTTACATTTGCATTTACGTTTTCACCCTCTTTTGAGCCTGACTTTGCATTCTATATTAAATCACAGTCAGGGTTATGGTTAGTCAACTCATGCAGATAATACACATCTCTTTTTTTTTTTTCTTTTTGACTCATTGGAGTCATTAAAAAAAGAACTTGGCTCACTGTAGGTTGAATTATCTGCCTATTAAGAGTAGAACAACTGACAATGCTGTTCCAAGGAAAACCAACTGCTCTTTAGTGACTTTTAAATACTATTTGAGCTTGATTTCTCCTCATTTACTTGTTCGTTCATGGATGCTGCTTAACTTAAAGGACTTATCTTTACTGGCCCTAATTTGCTGTGTCTTTGATGAATGGAACCAACACGTGTTAGCAAACTGGGCATTCAGCATGTGGTTGGCTTTCCTTTGTTTCATTGACTTGCTTACCTTATAAAAATAATTTGAATCTCTCTTTTCTTCACACTGTCACCTGTCTGTTAGTCTGTACATATTGTGTGGCCATGTAAGTGAACATTTGCATATCTGTAGCTCCAAATATGTTGGAAACAGTTTGGTCTAGTTCCAGGTGATCTCCTGTGTTTCAGTGAGATGCTTTGTTAAAGCTAAACTAAATGCCTGTCTGCCTCTCTGCAGAGAGTTTGGGTGGAGAGATCCGGAGCTGCCAGAGGTAATCCAGATGTTACAGCACCAGTTCCCATCAGTGCAGTCCAATGCAGCAGCCTACCTACAACATCTTTGCTTTGGAGACAATAAGATCAAAGCTGAGGTTTGTATTTCTGTGTGTGTGTGTGTGTGTGTGTGTGTGTGTTTTCAGTTTTGTGAAAATGTCTGATTAGAATCAGAATATTTAAAAAGGAATAATTTTAACTTGGCTGATGAAATACCCTCCAAAAAAGTTGTGCCAAGAACCAAGTGTGTCCTTTGTTATGCATTGCAGTGAGTGCAACTCGGGTTATTTTGCATTTTCTTGTAGTTGCTTTTGAATTAAATAAACAGCTCATGTTCAGCATAATAAAATCGGCTGCAATCTCCACCCTAAACTGCACTTTTTACTGAGTTGTATCTATTGTGGCAATAAAGTTCAATTAGATCCAAAGTCATAAGTTTGTCTCTCAAAAGCAATTTTGGAGGGAAACCCCTGAGGAGCTCTCTAATAAGGCCTTAATAAGGCTAGAAGCTCTCCAAAACAATGGCAATGGCACGTGTAGATCTCATCACACCTGAACCCCCCAAAAGTCTTTGTTTAACCCCCCAAAAAAGGCACATGTACACACTTAAAAAAAAAAAAAAATCTAATCAACCTTTGATGAAAAAAAATATATTAAAAAAATCACATTTCCATCCACCACCACATCCACATCCTTGCGGCTCTGAATGAACCTAGAGCGTTCAAGTCTTTTGTAATGGGTGTAATTATTGTATGAATAGAAATGTCCAACAATGGAGCAACTGTGTATTGACAGTAGATTCTTTGGTCTGCCAACACCAATCTGTCTGATTGTTGCAGTCAGAGCCCAGAGTGTTGCGAAACTCAATTTGTCCAAATTAAATTGGCATGAGATATCAGCCGGCCAAAACTGATGCTTTGCATCCCATCAAATAAAGGCAGGCATTCACGTGCATGCACACGCTGCCACACTCGCATGTCACGGCAAAATTTTGGCTGTGTGTCATGATGCAATAATAATACACCCAAATGTTACCCCAACCATAAATGATTTTTAATGAGAAATCGACTTGACAGATGATCAGTAAGGCAGATACAGGATGGTTAAAGATCCCTTTGTTGGAATGAAGCAAGATAGTGTGAAACTAATAGTCCTGTTGTGCTTTTCTTCTCTGATGATAAATAAGAATATTAGCCCATGGAACAAAGCACTGGAGCACTTACCGTCCCCTAATATGTTTACGTTGTTTTTCCTTTGTGATAATAATGCTTTTCTTTAAAGGGCTTATCACAGCATTTCTGTTTTCATTCAAAGGCGAAAACAATTCTTGAGCTTCCTCCGCCTTCTGTCTATTGGGTTTGAAAATTCAACAATACCATTTTTCACATTATGTTTGATCACCCCAAGAGGCCGTTACACAGCCGTGTGTATGCACTGTAGAGCCATCATATTAATGATGGAGGACATCCTGGAACATCTTGACTCTCACTGATGTCTTTTTCTCAGATCTTCTTTATATCTGTCAGCATTCATAAAATTTCAATCAAAGGAAATTTTGAAGAAAGTTTCAGAACAAAATAAACATTTCATGGCTTTCCTGGGAGACTCAGTGAAGGGTTGTTAACTCATTGTTGAAGTTTCCTCAGCCTGTGTCCTAAATGTAATAAAAATGTCCTTTTTGTTTACTGCATAGCCCGAGTGTCTTCGCGGATCTGTTGACATATTTTTCTTAATTATTCAACAAGCTTCAGTGTTGGAGTGCATACTTTTTGTTCTGTTACAGCAGCACACATACAAGGAAATTAAAATGGAGGCAATATTGGTCTCTTAATCTTTGACACACTCAGCCAGTAAAGAAAATTATTTATTTATCCTGATTGACATTCATGCATACATATATGCATACACGAATATGAATGTTACTAATCTATTCAGGCTAACGCGCTATTATTAAGTTGATCAATCATGTGACTGCAGTTAAATGAAAGAAGTGCGTTAGGAGCTTTCCCAGCACGCACTAGGCCACATGAAATTCATGACTGGTGTCTTTTGTTTTGTATTGTGCCTCACTATGTGACGACTATTTCTACACTCTGTTGAATGATAAGATACGACCACTGAATATGGTTAAACTGTGGGTGATCTTTGGAGCATGACTGCTCACATTCTACTGAATGAGCACACAAGAGACAAGCAACAATGATTAAAGAGAACCTGTATCAGTTGAGGTTCTGTCTTTTTTTTCGGCTCATTGTATCACAAATTCTAGATTTTTTTTTTTTTATTATTATTTTTTGTGTACAATCTTTTATTTAATTCTATGATTCACAGTGTGCACTGTGACCGTTGCACAGTGCTTTCTCTATAGCTTCCATGCTCTCTTTTGTAATAATTACTATACCAGCATTTGTTTTGTCAAAGAAAATAAGGCATTTAAACATTCACCTTAAATCTTTTGGTCACCATCCACACAATTGTCATTAAGCTTTCACCTTGGGCTTAAGAATTTGTTACTCTGACGACAGCTTCAAATAGGTTTTAAATCTGCTTCGGGCAGTATGACGACTCATTGATACCTCCTTCTCCTGACCCACCTACCGATTTCTCCGTCCTGGACCTCAGTTTTAACAACACATTTTTTCAGTTAATTGTCTATGGTAGGATCAATACATCATATTTTTATTGGTCACATAAAATATGCAATAATTTTAACCCGTAAGCAACTTCACAGTATTTGTCCATGAAGTGTCCCCACTGACTTCCGTGATAGTTTTGCAAGGAGGTTATGTTTAACTTAGTTTAGCACAGACATTACTCAAATCTGCCAACTGGGGCGTGTGAAATGCAACAGCGGAGAAGGGTGTGCTTTAATATAATTTCAAACATATTATTTTATGTGAAGGAATTTATATTTCAAGCCTGCACAGCAAGGTAGCAATTTAGCCACAGAGTAATAAGATTTATTCAGCATATAGCACTTTCTGTCTTTGTGTCTGTCTTTGATATTGCTTTTGGCATTTGTTAATTGTTAGATATACAGAGTGCCATTCAGCCTTCAGAAAGTATTCAGATCCCTTCGTGTTTTACTGTGGTGTTGATTTCATATTAAATGGATGCTTTTGGACTACAATAACAAAATAAGAAGAGTATTCAGAAATTATTCAGGTCTTTTGCTGCGGTGCTTCAAATTATGGTGAGGTGCATTTTGTTTGCTTTGGTTTGCTTTGACTATCTTTCTCATGTGTCTAAAACTGGAGTCCAGCTGGCAAATTAAATTGATTTGACATACTGTAGCTTAGGACACGTCAGCAACAACGACAACAACAACAACAACAATACAAAACACAACATCCTGTTGAAAGAACTACAGTATTTCTGAAGCTTTGGGCGTTCCCAGGGTCAAAGTGGCCAAAATCATTTTTGAAATGGAAGAAGGAATAATGCTACAGACTAAACTAACATCAACTGTCACTAACAGAGCTGAAAGTTTGGGGACACACATCCTCTAAAGAAAGGATAACTACCTCAGCAGAGCTTTATCAAACAGGCCTTTAGAGTGGAGGGGCTTAATGGAAGCCTATTTGTGTTAAAGGGTAACAGCTCTCTATCAGAGTTTGCCTACGTTGTTTCAAGGGGCACAAGAGACATTTTCTCTGCACTGAGACAAAACATTTAACTCTTTGGGCAGAATTAATCTGTCTGACAAATACTACTGCTCATCCCTTTGCTAACACCATCGCTATGGCGATGCATGGCACTGGCACCGTTATGCTATAGGGTGGCTTTTTAGCATCAGGGACAAGGAGACCGGTCACAATTGAGGGAAGGATTCATTTCCACACATTCACACACTGCATCAAGCCCGGGCATGCTTCAGACAATCTGCCAGCAAACTGACAAGATCCAGGTGAACTGTGCTTGACATTTATTCAAAAAGAAAAGAAGCTTCAATTGCTGCCAAACTGGTGAACAAAGCGTGATGAATTAAGGATCTGAACACCATTGTTAGTGGCAGATTCCAGAATCATTTTACCTCACCTCTTGAATTGTCATAAAGAGATTTTTCATGAAAAACACAATGCAGTGTGTATGCAGGGTAGGCCATCTTATAGAAAATACATTACATTATGATTTGGACTTTAGACTTATTTTCAGATACAGATGGCAGGAAGCACACTAAGCAACTAAACAGAAGCACAATATGACTGTCATTTGCTGCTAAAGAGAGATTCTGCAGGTTCAAATGGAAGAGGCATGTCATGAACAGAGACAGAGAAATTGAGAGAGGTGAAAAGAAAAACCTCCGCTATGCGACACTAATGCAGTTTGTCATTATGGATTACTTATACATTCATTTGTCTCTGTATTGCAAACGGGTTTACATCTACATATATTTACCTGTTTCATCACAGACACATCAGAATGGCCTTTGCACCTTTGCATTTTCTATGTCAAACTGATTTCTTTTCAGTGTGTGCATTTGTGTTAATGTCGTGTTATATACTGAACAATGAGCATTAACCAGACATACAAATTTCGACAGATTGATTCTACTAGTTGGTTAACTTCACAGATATCCCGGGGTATCATTTGATACAGATTTGTCATCTGAGCTGCTATTCTCCACTGCAGATCTCACAGTTAGCAGATTCTGCCTACAACATGTCGACAGGTTCTGAACAACCAGTCAGTAGGCTGTGAGCTCTGCTGAGAATGGAAGATCTGGTCTGTTCATTCGCTCTTGACGTTACCAGCATTAGTATTAACAGCTGTTTATTTATCAGTCTGGAAGAAATGTGGTAAATTCAGCATGAAACTTCCTTCCCATATTGGCCAGCAGCTGTCCGCAGTAGTGAGAAGTGAGCTAACCAGCTGACCCATGTCGTCACTTTCCACTGGCAGCTCACTGTAGCCTCCAATCTGCCACAAACACGTAATGCTTTTCAGAAGCTCGATAATGGCCCTTTCTCTTGGAAAAGCAGCAATAGCTGACGCTCTTCCATCAGTAGCAGTCCACAATTGATTCTGCTCCTTACCCTATAGCATATAGTGAGTGAGTGTGTGACCTCACGCAGACAACTGACCAAAGTTCAGTAATATCAGTGATGCATTTTGGGTATCAACCTTGTTGTTTTTTATCCCAGAGACCAGGTGAAAGTCTGTGGGATGTGTGCCTGACCATCCTTTGTTATGTTAGTATCAAACTATTGAGGAATACCCACTCAACAACACATCCACAGTCGCAAATTGGGATGCTTAAACACTCTCCCCACTCCCTGCCGCATGGAGGAGTGGTTTGTGCTGTTCTCGCTTGCCCTTCTCTTCACACAACAGATTAAAGCCTCTAGTGTTTTCGTCACAGCGGATTCTCACCAGCTGTGAATGTGGTTTTTGATATAGTTGAAAAATTTACTGTCCCTCTGCCACATGAAACATATTCGGTAGCCATGGGTTAATGCCACGCTTGGCCTAATTCCGAGTACCCCTGGAGGGAGAAGTTAGCCCGGGGCAATGCGTGCAATTTGCCCAAGGTTGAAAGGATTGAAAATGCAGTTAGCGCTGGGCTAAGTGTCAGGTAAAAATTGAAAGCCCTTGTATGTGTGTACCTCTTTGAGAATGAGCATGCATCAAAGGCTAAAAGGTGTGATGTCGCCGTCCTGGTTCCCTTCTAACACTGAAGGCGTCATGCCTGCACTGTGTAGCTGATTTATGCTGTCCCTCATGGGTTTACTTGTTTTATGTACACTTGTTAGACTTCACATGCCCCCACAACAGATGTGTCACCCACGTCGTGTTGACAAGGGGGTACTGCTGGTAACCTCTCCAAGCTGATGAAAATAATTCCAAACTACCTGAAATTGTTATGAAGCAATGACAATTATAAACCGTAAAGTATGTTTTGGTGAGAATGTAAGCGTGTGTGTGTAGCCAAAGCCAATATCGCAGAAATCAAAATGGTGGACAGAATCTTTCAGGAGTGAATAATGGCACCCAATTGAGTCTGAACGCTTACACACGCTTTGTTAGCAGGCCCTCATGGCGGGTAATGCGCAAGGGCCCACGATCCACTCAGTGTATCCTTAGTCCTTCTGCAGGTTAATTTGAGATCAGCACGGCTGAGATTCTGTCTCCTTCGGATCCAGAATAAAACCCATTACTCCTAAGTGGATGCAAACAGTAGTCACAATGGGTGGGAAAAAAAACATAAAAAGAAAATCCCTCTTTACCCATCCCATGAGTTGAAGACTGTGGCTCAACATACGAGAAAAGACATCAGACAATCAACAGTCTAAGATGCTCCCTTGGAGCAGTGCCTGGGTTCACTGGGGAAAAGCGGCTTGGTGTTACCTTTTTGAGGTCATGTGACCAGACTTTCCGGGGCTGTTGACTAATAGAGGAGCTCCATTTCCCATTCGACCTGAACTGGATCACGCCTTTACCTGCTGGTTGAGTTGCCGTGGTATTTGAGTCCTTTGTTCCTTTTGTTTGGGCTCAACTCTTGTCAGGCTTAGACATCGTTGCAGGCCTCCTCTTTGTCCTCAGCACATGGGCAGGACCCCAACACCCATGTATCCCCGCTGTCAGCTTTTACGCCAGCACCACCTCTGATACCACACAATCCCGGCCTGTCACCACTGCTAACTGTTACCACGGCAATACTGTCGCTATGGGTTACCAATAGCCGTGGCCGTCGCGGAACAGCGGGAGACAAAGACAAATCAATCTGCGCTTCTAATCTCCTTTACATGGAATAGAGGAATAGGAGCGGAGGTATTGGCAAGGCTTGTAGGTAGCTCAGAGGCAATACAAAGTAATAGCACTATGGCTTTTATAGAATAACAGATTAACTGTGACATGAGCATAAAGAGGGAGCGGGGAGAAGAGCAGAGATCAGCACAGGAGAAGGGAAGGAGAACAGGGGGAGCTGAGGTGAGGACTGCCATAGGAGGGACAGCAAATCAGGGTGAGGGAATTGTGTGGCCAATGGAGCAAGGTTAGTTTGCCATTCATTGCATCCCTTAATCCATTTTAATTGAATAGATAAGCAAAGTCTTTTGCTCGATAAACTTCTGCTGTGTCATCAAACTCCTCCACCCTCTCTCTGCCCTCCATCACTTTCTTATAATTTCTTTCACTCCTTTCACCCCCATTTCTCTCTACCTGACCAGAATCTGCATTCACTACAAAGAAATAAGTCTTTACTTACACTAATTATCATTCATACCGAGGTGTGTCTGTGTGTGTGTTTTATGGCTGACTCATGTCAGATGTTTGAGGTTACCACAGGAGACAGCAACAAATGAGTGCCAACAATAATCACTGGAAAAGGGCTCTGAAGTCTATTTATTGTTCTTTACAGTTCATAACAACCTGTTTGCTTGTTGAAATCCAGCCATCTGGTCCCGCACGATGAAACAGATACTCAGAATTATTTTCTAGCGCTTGATGCCCCAGGCCTAGAGGAGAACATGCAGAAAAACATTGGAGGGTTTGAATTGGCTGGATTATGAAGTTAACTGTGAGTAACGCACCTTTTATTTGAGTTATCTTGTTGCTCCATCCATGTTCCCACAAGTCTCCTGGTGATCACAACATCCTGCTTCTGGTGATTAGTAATACACCCCCATTGACTGGACTACACCAGGCCTGCATTAAGCTCCTTGGCCCCCAAGGACTGATGGGAAAAACCCTGCCGTGGAGAATCAAAGTGGGTGGGATGTGTTCAAGGGAGGGGGGGGGGCACCATCACAGACAGAAGGCAATATGTGTCGCATCATGTGAAATGCCAAAGGTGTAAGACATAATGTGAAACACCAGAGTGCCCCCGTTGAGAGCCCTACTGGGCCTTGTCTTCTCACTGAATCGTTATATAATCATAAATCTCCGCTGCTTGGCTGTTTTGTATTTGTTTGGGTTTGGGAAGCCACTGCTGTCCTTTACAGAGCACCGTTCCTCAATTGAATTCCTCTGCAACTGCTTTGCTTATGAGTTTTGAACAATACATATTTATTCATATTAGTGCAATGAAGTGGTTGGTGATTTTGAGGTCTGGTAAATTCCACGTTTCTTAATTCTACTGAGGGAAATGTTTTATAAATGCAGTCCACAGTGTATCATTATCTTTGATTATATGTTTAAATTACTCAGTAAAATGTCATGGACTGCAATTTAATAAGATGAAAAATATGTGGGTTCACAATTAAATTTGCTGCCTGCAGTGTGAGAAAATGCTTAAAAGACAGGATCTGTAAGCATCATCTTGTACTTTACATATATTCCTACTTACCATACATATATTTAGGATGTAGTGTACAGACTTTTACAAGCTAATTACAAGAGACTGTATGATTTGCTTCAGTGCAGAAGTCAGAACACATAAGTGCACATCACACAACTATGTTCACACTGCTAATTTCTATATCTCTCAGATGTCAGTGGATACTGTGTCAAACGCAACTTAACAAGCCCACTTGTCCTTAGCTAGTGACCCATTGAAGATCACAGGATCATCCACAATGTGCATGTGAGAATGTCCAAAAAATGTTGTTCCTACCCTCAGACCAACATCATGGTGGGGGGGAAACTCAACTTGCAAAAGTTAATGAAGCAAATGAACTCAATTCTTTATATGTGGCACACATCAGAAATGGGAAAAAAAAAAATCATACAAGATTTTTATATGAAGAAATTGGATCACAGCTCTCTATTTTAAGAAGAGGTGATGACTCCTACATTAGTGATGGGATAATTGTGATATACTGAAGCGAAAAAAAAAAAAGCAGAAATGCAGACACAGCATGAGACAGACATGCGGAAACGCCTTAACTTATAAGAACAGGTCAGTGGAAGGAGAAACGTGTAAAAATAGGACTTTCTGAGATGCAGGGGGAGAGTTAGGTAAGCTTCACACAGCAGAGGTGCAAAAATGTGGAATTTAATATTAGATTAACAGCAGAGATGATGTAACTGCTCTTTGGCATTCACTCGTCATTGGAAGTAGGTACAGTAGTAATTGCGAAAGCACGGTTATTAGCTTTGTCGTAGTATCTTTAATTAACAAACATTAGACTGTTAATCTATTTGATACTGTAAGCCACGAAGTAAACACACACTGAAGAGACAATCAGCTGCTGATGCTTTCTGATAGAAGATGCCAGTGTTCATCTGTGATACGTTATAAATAAGCACTGACTTATTTATAACATTTTTATTTTGTCAGTTGTGTCTTATATAATTCATGTAAGCAGAAAACGTGACCACATTTTTTTTCAATAGATACTGTGTCTTTTCAGATCCGTAGACAGGGAGGCATCCAGCTTCTGGTTGACCTGCTGGACCACAGGATGAGTGAGGTTCACCGAAGCGCCTGCGGAGCCCTGAGGAACCTGGTTTACGGCAAAGCCAATGATGAGAACAAAGTGGCTTTGAAGAATTGTGGTGGCATTCCTGCCTTGGTCCGCCTCCTGCGGAAAACTGCAGACGTGGAAATCAGAGAGCTGGTTACAGGTACAGGGTTTGGGACACTTGCATGGTGTAGCTGCAGTAATTTTCCAGCATAGCTTTGCTTCTTTGGGTTCAGGAGAGGTTACGATGGTGTGTGTTCGTGTATTTGTAAAATTTGACAGTATGGATATGTGAGGAATATTTGCAACGTTCAAACACAATGTATCTTTCTTTGTCCTCTTTCTTGTTATGTCAGCATCTTATTTGATAGAGATTGTGGAATACTTTGACTCTTTCCCTTTGAATTGCATAGATTTCGTAAATCAAATACATTGAATTGGCTGTTGACCCTTGACCCGACCCAAGGCCTGGCATATTCATAGAAATTATGCATACATAACCACAGAATATGGCTCTTGACAGTCTTAAGTAGTGCTTTTATCTAAGTGATCCATTTTAGATAAAAAATTGAAAGAATATCCTTCAAAGAGAAGTTACTCTTCATTCTGCAGAAACCAAGGATGCTGTTGAGTCATTCTAGTTCAACATTCAGCTTTGATGCGATCTACGGACTGGTAATAGGGTAGTAGGTCTCGAAATCATAACCTGAAGTAGCATGACAGCCGACAATTAATTGAACATAAGGTCTGAAAAGTGTTATGTCATATCTCCTCTCTTCACTTATTTTCATGTATTCAAGGTTTTTTCCTGGAAAATGCATGGTACGTGTCCATCTTGTATTCAGGAGCTTAGCGAGTGCCTCCTTCGCTGTTTAATATTGTTTTACCCCTCAGGCAGTGCAAGCTCATCAATGGAATTGAGACAAAGCAGTGCACAAGCTCCCACAGACAGATTTCGCAGGGCTGTACATCTTCCCAAATTCACATAGTCATGGGCAATACATTTTTGAAATGAAACGATTGGGTTTAAATTCAGTAGGATTGAATGGGATACATTAAGAACTTCACAAAGCCCTTCTGACAATGAAAACAAACTTAACGGTGCGTCGTGAATCGTGTTGGACATTTCGTCTTTCCTTCACAAACTGCAGGATCTGACATTACTCTGACAAGTCTTGTGAGAGTTTTATGGGTGTGTGTGTGTGAGAGCGAGCGAGAAAGAGAGAGCTGCAGACACTGAGCACAAGGACGATTCAGAAGCACATGAACAACATAAAACCGATTTATAACTTTGCAATCGGGATAATGGGCAGTTCATGACCGATCCACTTGCTTTAGTCAAAACTCAAATTTATTATTTGTTACACCCATAATATTTAAAAATTCACACGCTTACAAACACACTAATGCAAAAAGACTTAGACAAAGAGATACACACACATCTGTGTAGGCAAGAGATGTATAGGTTAAGTTTTGGCACCCCCACACACATATAAATCACAGATGCACATTACATTTGGTGAGTTGAAACAACTTGATCTCCATTTCAACTGAAATATTTCCAATGTGCTTCCCCCTAAGGATTTAATAATGTATCAGAGCTCTCCGGTGGTGCAGAAAACGCTAACACATGCGCTTTTTTCTTTGTAACACATACACAGGGATACCCATTCACACACATAAACCACTTCAAGTATATATGTAGTCTGTGTGTGTCTGTATGTGCCTGTGGTGGGTGGGTGGCGGTGTGTGTGTGTGTGTGTCACAGAACTCAGTCTGTAAAGGTGAAAGTTTGTAATACAAATCAAGTTCAGAAAGTAATGATCAGTGTCTCTCAAGCATTAGAATAGAATTAGAACAGCTGAAGTACGTCTTGGCTGCGATTTCTATGAAGTGGGTGAGCGGTGACCTGTGATGGGAGACCTGAATAGCAGCAGTCGAGCAGATCCAATGATCAGTTCTCCCTGGTAGGCTAGAAACATGTGCTATGGCTCATGTGACAGAACATAAGAGAGTCATTCCATTTCCCACCTCTTCTTTGTTCCTCATTAGTCATTTTATGTCTGCTACATTTCCTCTCTTATTCCCATGTTCTTATGTCAGGCTCTCTCCTCACACTTTTTTTTTTCCTTCTGCTTTATCAATATACGGTCTATTTTTCTCGCATTACCCAGAACTGGACTGGACTGCACTGGTATCATTTTTGTTTCTGGCTCAAACCAAAGGCCTCTTTGTGGAGACAGGTTGGCCCCCGAGATAAGAGAGAGATGGCAAGCTCATACAAGAGGATTGGACACCTCTAAAGATAAAGTACAAACACCATAATTCACCCACTACATAGTTTCAGAAAGACACACAAATCCAACTACATATCACATCTGTGCACACACGCGCGTTGGATTGCTGAGGCAAAGTGAGTGGTAACGCATCGTGTCCAATTTGACCTTTGATCCAATTGTTCCTCAGGAGGACAAACTAATCTTCAAGCACACGCACATTCAAACATCCATCTATAGACACATCCCCATCAATTATTTGCTTGCGGAAGAGGAGCACAACAGCCAGCAATTCTGCAAGGAATTATGTCTTTTCTTTCACAGACCCCCTCGAATACAACTAACGGGCCACTGGAGTGAGTAAGACAAATTGTTATACTGTCCAGGCCTTTTTACTATTGCTGGCACTACTGTAACAGGTTGGGTGGAGGAAATACATGGAATGGGATGGGCAATTAGAAGAGGATGCATGTGGATGGAGAGGATGGGACTGCTGAGCAGAAACAGGAAAGATGCGAGGAAGCAGCCTATTGCTTTTGTCAACCTTTTGATATCACAGATACTGAAATGCAATTGGGGAACTGAGAAAAAAATAAATAGCAGAATCTGTCTGATTAGTGGGAGGTAAAGGAGGACTGACTGACCAAATGAGGGAGGAAAGAAGAATATGTGAAAAGGAAGCTATCAGGATGATAAAGGGAGAATAGGATTGCTAAAATTAGGGGTGGAAAGTAATGAATTACATTTACTCTTGTTACTGTAATTGAGTAGCATTTCTGTGCAATTTGTACTTTTTTTGAGGGCTTTTAAAAAAATTCTGTATATAATATACTAGTATGCAGTATACTTTCTTCTGAATACATTTAAAATAACTGCCGTTACAGGGTAAAAATAAGCAAATGAAATAAAATCTCTACAGGTTCCACACCCGAATCTGACTGTATATCTGATTGGCCCTTGCGACCTGCAGTGTCGGACGTCACTTGGACATCAGCTCTGTTCCGTTTGGAGGCAACAAATGAGACGTGCCCGTCAACTTCGAAAGAGTGTTAAGGTTATTGGTTTGGCTGAAACGAGTCTGCAAACATATTGTCACTGCCACTGGTTATCCTGACATTAAAATGAGACGGAGCTAGCATCCTTTAAAAGTTGTCATGTTAGCTTGTCGGTAAATAGTGCAACAATAGACTAAAGAGCAAGGGGTCTCTTTTTCTCTTTGTTCAAGATATTTGCACGATAAGCATCAGGTTTAACCCTTTACAGATGCATCCACTTCACTCTAATCTCTTGCAGTTTTGTGGAAAAGTCATGCGGTTCTTTTGCATGTGGTGTTTATGTAATTTTGCCTATTCTATTTTATTATTCTTCTTATTGGGGTCCTTCAGCAGTATTACAGTTGGATAAATTGAGGCTGACTGGAATGACGTGACTTGTGGAGTCAGTGGGCTATTCAAACTAATTTTTACTTAAGTACTTTTACTTGTAATTGAGTACAATTCAACAAATGCAACTCTTTCCACCTCTGGCTAAAATCAAATGGAAGTAATTTTACCTAATCATTACCATGTCCTCGGTATAAAGACTCCTGTTGCTCTATAAACTAAGCTTTTACTCAAAATAATGAAGCAGCAAAGTGCACCAATCGACATTCACAGAACCAACATTTGCTGTCAAGTCTCAGCTGCACATATTAGTGGTGACATTCATCACACTCACCACACGCCTAAAGGGACAACCTGGCACCTTTAGGTATATCACCACAGAGCTGGAGAGACTAAAAAATTAAAAGCCTGGAGATGGAGAGTTGGAAGAGTGTGTATAGTTTTTCTGCAGTCTGTAAGCAGATTACCAAATCCTGTGATGCATTTAATTCATCATACCTCATCACATTTGTCATCTCAGATGTACGCAACTACACACACGCACACAAACATACAGAATTCGTATTGCTCCCCAACTCTTCCCGTCATTGCCCTTCTCTGCCATCAGTGTCAGGCATGGCTTTGCCCTCTTGTCTGTTTCCTCCGCTGCTTCGCGGTGAACTTTACATTTCAATTTCTTTCATGCCAACACAGCTATATCTTGAAGTCTATCCTCATTTGCCTTGTGGGACATCGTGCTGGCTTTGAGATTCACCACTTTAAACTGTTGCATAATTACTTAGTAATTTAATTAGGTATGTGTTTCCAACTCATTATGAGTAGAAAAGGGGTGTAGAACAATTTAGCATAATGTTCTACACTGAATTGGCCATTGACCCAGTTGCCCCAAAAGTGTAGAGCAACAGTTGTGTGGTTAGACTACTGAGGCACAGATTCTAAAATTAACACAACCATTACATGTGAAATTCTGAAAATTACCACTATCATAGCACACTTATATTAACTAATGTCTATAGGTTGAATATATGAAGTATGAAGACAAATCTTCTGATAGTTAGGATTTGATTAGTGGTTAATGTAACAAACTACAGACCTACCTTTGACCTTTTTGCGTTTACTTTGCATATGATTATTGAAAAGGGGCACCCAATGTGCAACAAAATTCATTTTCTTTAAAAACAGAAGAGTCCCTGTTGGCAGTATTAAAACTAGATGAATTTCCATCTTTTCTTCTGCCGGGAATATTTAAAGCAAGAACAATAAATCAAGTCATCCTCTGGCAGCTATAGTCCAAGTGCCGTTGTACTGAACCCCTGAATGCTACGACTAAATGTGTTTAAATTTGCACAAAATCCTTTCTCTGGTCATTGCTACAAATATCACAATGTCTTTCAAAGGAGTTAACAAGAACTAGAGAAAAATCCTTATTATCTTTATTATCTTCTCCGCACTGATGTGTAGCAACACAGCAGCGAACATCTATTGCTGTGCCAAATCACATTCTACTTGAGGCTTGACCTTCATTGCTAATTGGCAGTTAAATGATTTGAAAGCATGCAAATAGCATTTGGTGACCACCAGAGATCATCCCGGGCAGTGGTGCATAATCAATTGACATCAATAGACACAATCCCCAACTGCTCGACTCAACAGAAGTGGTTTCTCTAGAGTCATAACCAAACAGCCTTTGGTTACTGTCTCTCCACTGTCAGCTTTTGTGAAGGTTTTCTGTACTTAAAAAAATATCTATTTGTTTTTTTTTTGTTTGTTTGTTTGTTTATTTGGTGACCACAAAAACCTTCCCCCAACAATTTACCTCCCTGTCAGTTCTTAAGTTTAAATTTAGACAAGTGTTATTGCTGTCCTGGGTCTCAACGTGAGATAAAAAGGAAAGAGGCCTCTCAGTCAAAGTCAGGTCGATGCAGAGGCTTTGGGTGTCAATAAGAGATGCTATCCCTACTCGAGAGCTCACCTTGAGGCAGTGGACCATGACATAACCTGAGAGCAGTGCCTGCTGCTGCCCGCTAAAATGCTTGCCAAAAAAAGATGCCACAACTGCGACAAGTCGTGTGTAGAAATCTTGGGGATACTTGCTATTGTAGTGAATACATAAATGCCTGATGATCTTTGAGCGTTTGACAGATGAATATAACGTGGTTGGCTGATATACAATAACCTTTGGGAAACAAAAAAAAAAAAAATACAAAGAGAAACCATCTGAATGTGACTGATACTTGTCTGCTTTTGAATGCTCTTGATGTTTGCAACAATCCCACCACAGTCAAATAATGCTGTCAACATCATTTATTAGAAAATCTATGACCTCACTTTCCCTGACTTCAAGGCATGAGACACTGCTCCAAATTCCTGTCTCTGCCACTGTTAGAGTATTTGTCAAAGCCACATTAATTTTATGTCAAAGTTCAAAACATTCTTTCCAAAATGCTTGAGGATAGGACTCCATCAAAGTCATTACAGGGATTCCAGTGAGCAAACAAGATACTTTCCCCTGGTGACTTTTTTTTTTTTATGCCTCTGTGGTATAAAATATTTCATTTTCCTGAAAAAAAAAAAAAATCCACTGCAGCATTTTCACAGTGGGAGGTCCTGGCAGAAATGAAACCCTCAGTAGATGCAGTAAAAATTTACCCACAACACATGGCTTTACCTCCTGCTGAAAAATGTATGTACCAAACCCAATGCAGGAGGAGAAGCTGCATGGCCTCTGGGCAAATTCAGCAGTCGTTAACCTTTTCCTGTCACATATAATGTCGTCCAAAAATCAGCAGCTTTCCTGTCACCAGATGTTTGTAGACACATGAGCTGAGTAATTTGTTGTCTTTGACTTCACTCATCACCAGGTTTTGACCCCTCAGCTCACTAATTTACATCGCGTCACGCAGATGAAGGCTGTTTAATAAAACATCGCCACTGGAGGCCCGAACAGGCTTCACTCTCCCCTTACAAGTCATGCTCTCATTTATTCATGAATTCATGCAATCATCTCCCTGATTCACCGAACCACCGTGCTCTTTGGAAGCTGTCTGTCAGGCATCTGAGGGGAATGAGGAAGAGATGAAGACGGAGTGAGGAGGAGAGAATATGAGCATACACGCGCACACACACACACACACACACACAGGCTCACAAACAAAGGCCCAAGTATGATGTCATTGGTGGTCACCTGATGTTATACCCATAAGGACACTGTGCTTGGCAAGGCATTATAGATATTCCTAGAGCAGACAGGTGTGTCCATATCTTGGATTTAGTGTTTGCTATACAGGCGAAAAAACATACAATTTTCACTTCAGAAACACGCAGGACTCTATTGTTCATTTGTCATGACGGTTAATCTTTGTTTCTATCTCTCCTTTTGGCGAGAGGAGCCAAAGCCAAGCAGGTCAATGATTTTTCTTTGTAAACCAGCAGACAGTTTGTTGTGGACTTATCAGAGACAACACTGTTTAGACGTGATTGCTATCACACCAGCAACACTCGCCACTCTGGAAACAGACTGACAGAACTAACATAGGAAAGAAAGAACGAACATTGGAAAAGGCAGCAAGAGATATTTGAAAGCACTGAAGTTTATAAGTGAAGTGTTTTGCCAAATGTGTGTCCTTACTCTTGCTGATTGAGCCACCAAGTACATCTGTGTTTGTGTGCGCGTGTGTATGGATGTTTGAGCTTTTTCTTTGGTTTGAAGAGACCCCACAAGAGGCAAAGAGGAGATTGAGAGGAGAGAGAAAAACAAATTTTAGATGTGAAACAAGCTGTTTGATTAGCGAAAGTGAAGGTGAATGTTTCAATGTTCACAAATACACACAGACAGTGTGTGGAGAATGAACACTTGATTGTGACTGAACAGCATACAAGGTCATTGCCTCATTATCACTCTCCTCTTCTTGTCCTCTCAGGTGCACAATTGTCAGCTACTTTCACTGTTTCTTGACTCTTTTTTTTTTTTTTCCTCAGTTTTTCTGTTTTCAACTTTTCTCACAAATGTTCTGTGTGTTTCAGCTTCACCAATCAGTTTTTTTCTTGCATTTGTCTTTCTCGATTACTCTCTTTGTCACAGTTTTCCACTCTCATTCACAATGACACTTTGATTGTTTCCACATAAAATGCACCCATGAAAAAAAAAAAAACAATATCTTGGATACTCTCTTGGGTATTATTAAATCAATTTGATAGTAACAGATTTCATCAGAAATCAGCCATCTTTGCTTTTTAGAATTCAGATTTTTTTTTTTTCTTCTCCATCTGGTTTTGTAACCTCCTTTATTCCTCCCACTGCAACTTCTGATGTTCTTTAATGTTGTTCATCACTTGCCTCAGCCTGGTTTTCCTCCCACCCTTTTGTCTGTCATTTGCAGATTGTCAGTACGACTGACACTTGCGCACTACGTTGTGAGGCATCAACACCGTTGTTGCTCTCGGTGACGCAAAACTGGCTGCCGTTCAAGACCCTCTACCTCTGTGGCAGTTTGAATACTTTGTCATGGTGACAGTAAAGATCATGATGCTCACTTCATAGCTATTAATAGTGACACAACTTACCCTTGCGCTTGTCTTCTCCTGCATATTTTTAAAGCTACGGCTTCTTTTTTATATGTGCAAATGCTGCAGCATTATTTTTAATGTGCTCTTCTGGGTTGTTTATATACAGAGCAGTCCTCTCATAGCTTCAGTGTCTTGCCCAGCATCAATTCTGCATCATTTCAGATGACAGACCAAGCAACTGCACCTCCCGATGCCCTAACATTTCACTTACATTCACAGTTAAATATAATGAATTAATTGTTAAATATAATGTGGAGTCAAGGTGACATCTTTCATTTTTGTGGTGAGTATATAGCATCTGACATCTGGAGCCTGAGGCTAAATATGGTAGAGACAGCGAACTTTTAGGCTGCAGGTTTTTAATGGTTAAAACGCTGGTCTCAATCTGTTCCTCTGTTTAAAAAAAAAAAAAAAAAAATCATCACTCAGCTTCTGGTGCTTTCTTCCCGTCTGACTAGTTTCTATTTTTGAGTCTGGCATTCTCTGTGACACTCAGTTTCACACGTGTGTCTTATTTTATCACTGTAACAGTTTTTTTTTTATTTCTTGCTGTCTGTATGAATGACCAGTGCTAGCAGCAGGGACTAATTAGCATATTTAGAATAATCTGTGCATGTGTGTGTGTGTTTGTGTTCAAGTGCATTAATGGTGAATGGTTCGCATGTTGGTTCGCTGACCAACAGGACTAGTGCTGTCATCAGTCTGTGAAGAGGCATCTGGTATTCCATCTGATTGTGTGGGGATTGTGTTTGTGTGTGTGTCTCTCTATGTCTGTGTACAGCACGTTTGCGAGCACATTTGTGCACATGCAAACCATGTATTTCTGCCAGTATTGGTGTGCGTGCATACCATTGTGTACATAGACCGAATGCGACTGCATATGTTTGGAGTGTATTTGTGTATGTACATGTTGTACATGTACTGTAGCTATGTGCTTGTGTTCCACACCACACAGTTTGATAAACGATACACTGTTTTTGACAGTTGGCTTTTCTCCCACAAGAGCAAACAAATTAATTTCCTCAGACATTACAAGTACCACATAGATTGCATAGTTGTATTTCAAAATAAAAGCGGGAATTGCTTCCTCAGAAGTGATGAACAGAAGAAGTGAACATGCATTGCCAAAACCTAAAATGTAATCTCATATTTCACTGTGATGTGCCAGTGTGTGCCGTCTAAAGGTGTGTCTGAGCTTGGCCTCAGCAGTTAGTAGGTTAAAAAATGTTTGATGTTTTAATTTCTTGGACGAACGAGACCTGTCCTGCCTTTGCCTGAAAAAAAAATCCAAGAAAATGTGTTCCCCGTGACATCTCTAAGAGGCTAATAAAAATAAAAGTGGGAAAGAGTGCTGTCCTCACGTAGCTGTACTCAGTGAACACAGATCAGACAGGCCCATTAACAGAGCGGTTGTTAAAAAGACATGAATCAAGCTGTGCCACTGTAGGAAAAGACAGTTGTTGCATAATTTGATTCGGCATAATGTATTTAACCGATCGTAAGTAAGTAGCACACAGGCTGATCAGATAAGTATCGTAACTGTTTATAAGGTTTCCATTCTTTAATATAATGATGAAAAAAGGCAGCGTTGTAGTGTTGATTTACTCTTATTGTTAGAATGACTGTCATGACATTTCAAAGATGGATTTCTAGAATTAATGATCTGTATTATATCATTTAGAATTTTTTATAATTGCAGTGAAAGATTCCATCTCCTATTAATCACTCCATTTTTGTCTTCTCAGCGGATATTTACATATGTTTCTTTGTGTGTGCAGGCGTGTTGTGGAATCTGTCATCATGTGATGCTTTAAAGATGCCCATCATCCAGGATGCACTGGCCGTTTTGACCAATAGTGTCATCATACCACACTCGAACTGGGACTCCTCCCCCAATCACCATGATGACCGCAAGCTCCACCTACACACCTCCCAGGTCCTACGCAATGCCACGGGCTGCCTCAGGTAAATGGAACACACACATCTATCAGCCTACTAAAATGGGAAATCCTGTCCAGGCTGATTATTTAATTCTTTCTCTGCCAATCTTTATTTCTAATCTTTCTCTGCTGTCTTTCATACAGCATAAATCAAAATGGTCAGGTTATTGATATTTTTTCGCTGACATGCAACATGCATCACTTACTTTTCTTATTTATTAAGCGCCACAGAGAACATTTGCCGTGCGTGTCTGTGTGTGTCATAATTCACATATTACCTATTGAAATTTGCCATAATGAGATGATTTCATTGTGCGTGACAGTGAATCTTGTCTGTTGAATGTCTGCTGTGATTGTAGATGTATATTTTCAGAAATTATGAGCAATAAGTGCAGAGTTGCCGCTTTCTCTCCCCCTCACTCATTCACTTACTAAATGGTGCCCGTAACTATAGTAACAACCCCTCACTTGCATGAGGACATTGTGTGTCAGGGCATTCTTTTGGTCCATTGTGCTGATAAAATACTTTCTTTAGATGTTAAAGCTTGAAATAATGAAGGACCTTGAGCTTTGTGAATAACAGCGTTTATTTGGTTTTCAGAAGTCTGAAAAGTGTTGTCTTCCTTGATAAACTTGTAAACTATTGGATTTACCCCGTGAAAAAAAAAAAGCTTTTTTTCCTTCATGAAAAGTTGCTTTATGAGAGTACTGAGTTCAGTACCTGCCCACAGTGGGCTGGTACTAACGCAACATTTCCTAAAGTCATGCCAAAATTACGATTGGATTGCTCGTCAGTTCCTGTGTGTTTCAGCCACACAGAAATATCCCCAAGCTAATCCTGGACATGCTTTTATAATCAGATAGATTCACACGTAAGAAATAGATGCCAGCCGTTTCATTAAGAGCGTACTAGAACTGGGTAGAGCCTTCCTTTGCTCTCCAACTGGCGATCCTCTGTAGCATAGATTTGGACTGAACCTTGCTCCAGCTTGATATAAACTTATCATAGAATTTCTGCAGCTTTATCAGCTGCTAATACATGCTTTAAAAGGAGAGAGACTATTGAAATTCATACAACATTATGTTCATAAAAACTGTTTCCAGAGCTTGAGGCCATTATTCCTGCCAAAGTACTTTTTAATAATGTGACAGAGACCTCTAAACCTCTCTTTTCACCACTCTTTGTGAGTACAGATTGACAGATGGTTATAATAATATTGTTAACTAGAAATCGAATGTGTTGGTTTTTCAAGACCTACCTTGACAGAAGAAGAAGAAATCTATATTTATTGATTTGGAGCGCAGCCAATCATGCAAGGATTTCCTTAATCACGAGCAGAAAATATATGCTATGTCTGCTGCAACGGTTGTGCGCTGTGGTGAAGCTACAGTGACATATATCTCCTTTTTTTTTATTTGTAAATGATGTATCCTCTGCTAAAGAAGGTGAGAGAGGTCGCACTGGGGCCCTTCTCCTCACCATTTAGACACTTCGATCAGCTTTTATCATGGCTGCCACTTAAACACTTCCAGGTCATTTAATTTGGTTTGGTACCTTCCTAAGCAACAAAAACTGTTTGACCGCAAACATTGATTGTTATTAAGGGGCCCAAATTGTGCCAAGAAAACATTCCCCACGCCATTACACCTGCCTGGGCTGTTAACACCAGGCACGTTGGGCCCGCGTGGTCATGATGTTGATGCCAGATTCTTGCCAAACCATCTGCCTCAGGGGAAGCTGAGAATCACAAAGCAAAGCTGTGTTTTTCCAGTCTTCAGTTGTCCAGTGTTGATGACTCTGCACCAGCTGAAACAACTTTCTGATCTTGGCTGACAGGAGTGGAAGTGAAGTGGTCTCTCTAGTTGAAGCCCATCCACCTTGTAGTTCATACGCATGTGCATTCTGACATACTTTTCCATTAACTACAATTGTAATGAGTGGTATACAAGCACAACCTGAACGCCAGCAGGATGCCTTATACAAACCTTTTTGAATAAAACAATAAATCCTCTTTAGTATATGCCGTACATTTGAATACCCAACAGAAGCTGCTGATGACCAGTAAATATGGACCCATTAAAAAGTATGAATAGCACATGTAAACAGCCCTCAATTAGGCGAAACTCATTATGATTTGACGCTATATGAATAAATCTGATTTGATTTGGTTTAAACTATCTGCCAACAATGTAGAAATGCTAACCCATAGCATCACACTACTGCTGGCTTAGAGCACATTGTGTTCACACAACAGTAACATTTTAGTTATAGTGCATGTTGTTTCTGTCACCTTGAAAATGCAGAAAAAAATGCTAGATCGAATACTTTTTGATAATGACACTGCAGGTGAACAGTAAACTGGCCGTGTAGCATTGTTGTTCTTGTTGTGCAAAAATATATTGAGCAAACATAAACAGATGTGAACTTTTTTTTTCTTTCCAATTAAGATTGATTTCTCTGAGGTATCTGAAGGAACCCTCATGTTATTCTGGATCACAATAAATCACTGTGCTCAGCTGACATTTCGATGATACAAGCAGGGTTTAGCTACTGCCTAGTTCATTTGCTGTCTCAAAAGTAATTAAACTCAGAGCGAAAAGTCCTTCTTGTTTTCAATATCCTACTACTGCTGTTTGAGCCAAAACCTTTGTTCATGGATTCACAGAAACTTTTTGTCGACATCCATTGTAACATTGGTAGATCCATTTTCAAGTTCACAACACATACCAGCTTTCATTATGTATAATGTTTGCAGTAAAATTGCTACATTTGACAATTTGCCATTTAACTTATTCCAATTTTAAAAACGATTTGATGATAATGATGAAGTGCACTGATGATAGCAAAATCCCTCACATAAACACATCTTCCCACTGGTGATTTTTAAATCTGGCTGTGGGGATTTGATTTGTAATTTGGTAGCACAGAAAGGGAGCTCTGGTATTTGATCCCATAAACGGGATTTGTTCACCTAAACACACACACACACACACACCCACCAACCAACTCCAGAGAGAGTTGAAGCGGGTAAGAATAGAAACTCCCTGTCCACTTGGCCATCTTTCTTTGAGCTGTGTACTCAATCAACCACCAGCAGCCTCTGGATTAAACCTCACCCCAGTCGCACTGCAGAGCTCCTCTTGACTTGTTTTGAATGTTTATCCCCTGCTATTGAAGGTCTCTCTAGCATATTTCAAAGCTACTCCTAAAATGCCACAAACAGCTTTTTGTGTGTAAGGTTTTGAATTGTGAATGTAATTAAATCACTAAAGCAAAAGCTCCAGTGGCTTCAGCCATTGTTCCATTTGTGACTGCTTGAACTATAAATGCTGGTTTGCGTAAATATGATTTTTCTAAATATCTTAAGTGTGTTACTCAAATATTAACTTACTACAAAATTACCATAGTTCTCATTATGTAAGTTTTTATGTAACTTTTCTGTCTGCTGGCTGAAGAAGCAAAAATAGAGCCAGTCAGTGGGAAGCTGCCAATGCTTTTTATTTCAACAGTAAAAATATCCTCAACGTGTACATTCCCATATATTTATCTGCGCTGTTGTTGTCGCCTTCTCCCGGCATAATCCTCCACATGGCAAAAAACACTGTCTTTGATTACAATTTCAAGGTTTAACTACAGCTGGAAGTACCAGGAATATTGGTTGTGTGCAATTACAGACAGCCCAAACAACGCTGGTAAAATGCAAAGTGGTGGTGTTTTGTTTTGTTTTTTTTGTTGTTGTTGTTGTTGTGTTTCTTATAAACCTCAGTTGCTTTTGCTGTTGGCTTTCTTAATGGAACAGCTGTTCCATGGAGCTTGTGATACAGGAAAAGATGATTATGCACAATAACTCAACATCACAAACACCTGTACAAATCGTATTCAGTCCACTAATAGCTTTGCATTTGCAACAAATATTACATTTAGGGTTTTATAATGTTACTGTGTGTGTGTGTGTGTGTGTGTGTGTGTGTGTGTGTCAGAGCAATGCTGATTTAATGCTGCTATTTTTTTAGGCTTTTTTGCGTTATTGCATTTCTGTTTAGAATATATTCTATTTGTACTGCCACATATGTGTGGATGGAGATTGAGTGCATGGTCCAGCATAGTTTATTACCACTGACATATCAGAAATATGTTTAATAACATCATCATTAAATGTATCGGAACAGTTATTGGTGTGCATAATTAAAATCACAGTGTACAGAATATAGATGTGGTTTTGAAGTTATTCCTCTGTGTAAAATTGATGAAAATGAATCTCATTTGCAGTTAGAAGAGATAGCAGTTTGCTGATAATGGGATTTTTATGTTAGATGGGCAAGGTGATTTGTTAAAATCCAAAAAAGACTAATTGACTTAAATGTATTTTAAAAGCCAAATGAGCAGCAGTGAGTCGAAGTACAGATCCTCCCGGTCAAATGTTACTCCAATAAAAGTGAAAGGAGCTAAGTTAAATTATGAGTTGCGTAAAAGCACTGGAGTTCTTGAATCAGTACATTCAAAGACTTTTTTTTTTTTTTTTCCCCCCTCTCTTTTGGCTTTTCCCTGTTCTGGGTCACTACAGAAAGTCAGCTTCCTGCTAAGCTCCGTAAGTGACTCTCGTTTGACTTGGCGCTTAGTACTCAGACGGCCTCTTCGCTGCTGGGGAGCATGCATTATTAGTGACCCTCTGTGAGAATTTTCCCAACAGATACATTCCTTTTTATTCCAAAAAAAAGAACGGGGTCCAGTCTTTGGGCTAGTCTCTACTCTCTGCAGGGGTCCGGTCTCTGTTCTGAGCCGTTCCTCGCTCATCATCAATTAACCTAGACATGTTCAGGTGCCCCCTCTGGGAACTGAACCGTGCCTACTATGCTCAAGTCACCACATTCATTCGTTCATTTATTTATTTATGGGTAGTGGGGCATGCATTATTAGTGAACCCCCGCGGAGCATTTTCATAAGATACATTCCTTTTTGTTCTGGGGGGAAATGTAAAAAGTTGGAAACATACAAATAAGGATACTTATTTGGAAGGGATGGACTTAATGTTTAGCGTGATAAGACCCCGTGAGAGGAGGTGAGAGAAGGAGTCTGCTGCTCTCCAGGGTTGTTTTCTATCTCACTAGCTGTTCTGGGTGGTTAAAATGGCACGAGGCCACAGAGTTTAGGCCCCAGTGTACCTGAGTTAAATTTCAAACCGGCTACCTTTCCTACCTTCTGACTGTCTTGTGTGTGCTACATGAATGTTATGTCTCTTTAGATGTGGCTGAGCGAAAATAAACTGATGCCACAGCCGGTAAGCTGTATATAATAATGAAAATGAACTGGTGTCAGTACATCAGTTGTTTTGATTATGAGTGTGTGAATGTGTGTATTTTTCATGCATGTGTGTATGCAACATATTTTTGCTTAATCGAGTGTTGGGGATTCTGGGCCAACCCCACTTTATATAACCTACACACACATACATGCTTCTCATGCTTTTCAGCCTGACTCCTGTCTATTATAGAGGCAGTTCCTTATCCACAACTCAGGTGCCTCACTGCAGGTTGTTCATTTCCAGCCACGCCAAAGACAAAAAGCTGCACGCTGCCTTGATGTTGTGTGTGCTGTCTGTATGCGAATGTGTTTGTTTTTTTTTTTTGGTTTTTCTGTACTCATCAGGATCACATTTGTTTCTTTTCAGACACCTACAGATGTGGCTGAGCAATCATACGAGCTATTAGACTAATCAAGAAACGGAGTGCAGGGCCACAAATGAGTTTGTTTCCATATTTATTCCATTGATATTAATTGCTTTGTATGCATGCGAGTGCCATCTGGTGATGACCCTCTGCTGCCTCGGCCTGCCGACACACACACACACACACACACACACACACACACGCACGCACACACCAGCTGTTTGAGACAAAGTCACTCAGTGGTCATTTGTTCCTTGAGCAACATTAGAAAGCCATCTGTCTGAGATTCACTCATGTTCACATCTTTCCTGTGCATGTTGTATAAATCTTCAAACACCTGAAGTTATTAATAATGAAATGTGTGATTAGTGGCTCTCAGCTTTTTTTTATGAGGTCAGATGAACAGTATATAATCCATCGAATATTTTCATTATGCAAATCACTGATGAAAAACATCTTTGCCACGTTTTCACAACTCCTGGTGTCTTCGGAAGTGAGGATACAAGGAAGCTCGTTACTGCACTTGTTAAGTGCAGAGGCTACTTTTGGTTAATGGTTTTACATAAGTCATGATACATTTTGTTACTGGAATGGCCCTTTCTGAACTGACCAGCAGGAAGATACACATCAGCATCAACCACTGAAAAGGACTAGCTGGTGTCCATAAGTTCACCAGCGAGTCTATAACACATAAATTATGTTCAGTTGCTAATTGTATGTGTACATTGTTCTCCCAAAATCCCTCCACTCCATCCCCCAATATGACTAATTGAACAAAACCAAATTACCTGGGCTGTTTTTTTTTTTTTTGTTAGTTTGTTGTTTTTTTTTTTAATCTGTTTTAAGTGAAACTAAGATTAGCTGTTCTGGATAACCTCAACAATGGAACCGGTTAATGCACCAAATAGCCACGTAGAGACCATCACTGGCAGCACATTAAGATCCATAAAGCAAAAAATGAATAATTGTGTGCTTTTATGTGTTAGGAAATATGCTTGTAGGAACTGTGCTCCCGCTGAGTAAGGTGGTGCCTGCAGTTTCTCTGCAATACCAAATAATAAAAACAAAGCAATTCCAAATTTGCTCTCTGCTTTTGCTTCCAGGTCCACTTCAATCAATAAGTTGAAAAGTAAATTAATAGCATGAAGGTTTAATCAAGGCTGCTTTATCTGTGTCACCTCCTATTATATTTTCTAATTAACTGTATTAACTATAGTAACTGCATTCACTCAACTTTTTCCAACTACAGTAGTTAGTTCCCTTTCTTTTTGTTTTCATTTGTTCTGAAAGACATTTTTTTAATATCTTTCTGTACTTTTAATGATGCTTGCTCAGCAGCACTCCAATAAATATTTTAATTGGTTTTTAATTTGTTTTCCCGGAAAAGGGGATCATGCCACATTTTTCTCCATACTCTCTCCCCAAATTTCCCATGAGCTTGAGCCAAATGATGCTTATTACATTTCAGAAATACAGAATTTACTTAACGTAACCATTAAAGTCAGATCTTATTCTTATTGGCTGAAGACACAGTTTATTTAACCAAACATCCTGACGTAAATCGGGATAAGGCTTGCTCTTTAGCAGTGGCACCCATTGCACTTTTCCTGCATTTCTCTGCTGCAATAATGCCAACAGTTAAATTGTGAAAGGAATGCAACTCCTGGTCTGACAGGATTAAAACAAGTACTTGAGCAGTTTCGCCAGGACATACAGTAGTATACCCGAGTCTTAAAAAAGTGAGCTTGCATGACGAGGTATGGTTATGCAAAACCAGCCAATTATAAAATAAAAAAAAGCTCTTTGGAAGTCCTCAACTATTCCATAAGGGTTTATCCTTATCCCCAGAAGGATACAGCAAAGAAGTAATGCTGAATTTAATTAAGGCTATGTGTGTGTCATACAGTGCTTGTCAGGAAGGAATATTTCCTTTAGTGAAACAGAAGGGTTTGGTCACTGTAACCTTTGTGATGCATCGGTATGTGAAAGAAAGTTAAATCCTTCCTGTTTAGTCAAAGCAGTATTGGACAACTTTGAATGAACTCCATCTATTTGTCAAATCTCTATTCAGCTCCACAGTTCCTACATGTATCCAGGCAAACCTTCTCATTTTATTGAAGTTTGGCTCAGTTTGATTTCTGTTTCACAGCCAGTTGTATTTGCCTCGACCCATGACCAAAAAAAAAAAAACTTGATGCAAATCTCAGAAGAATTCAGTTTATTCAAGCCTGAGTGAAAGAAAAAAATTATCCATCCTCTCTCTCTTGCCAACACACCTGTCTTTGTTGCTTAAACATGACTCAAGGTGAAGTGTTTTCACTGTTGTTTCATATTGACTTGATGGAGAATCATGTTTCTGCTAAGCGGGTTTCCCATCTACGCTAGTTTGCCCATTAGCATTCAAAGCAGGGGAAAGTGACTTGACCTTCTCTTGTAAGTGGGGAGCCGTGAACGTGAAGTTTTAATTGAGTTCTGGTGCCTTCCGCTCTGTCTCTTTTTCTCTCTTTCTCATCAGTACAATAAACGGTTAACCTCATTGCACAGACTCCTGACACAGCTGTGATCTTTATTATGTCAGTGTGATGAATGAATGTATGCATTAATACCATCGTATCGTTGTTTAACCACCACTGACTGTCTCAACAGTTTCTTTGACATTTCACCTTCAAATAAAGATGTTTCAACGCAAGTTTCTAACTTCCATTGATTGGTTTTTCAGTTCTTTTGCTTTCCTTCTCTCTGTTTTTGTCATTTTAATCTGAGTAAACCACATCCTCTTATCGGTGAGACAGAATAATGGAGGTTCTGATTTAATGTTGAACAACCAGCCAATTATAAAGAGAAATAAAATAGAATTTGAAAAGCCATGAATATTCAAACTCATTGTTCAGCAAGCTCACACATCACAAGAAAAAGAAAAGTTAAAACTAGCTTATTCACATTCATGCTTAATAATGCTGGAGATCGCTGGCCAAAAAAGTGAATTGCTTCACATTCATCAGTTTATTTTATTTTTATTTTCCTTTTCACTAAAACCATCTGCTAATCATTCATCCATCCATCTTCTACCGCTTTTCCGTTTCTGGGTCGTGTAGGGGGTGCTGGAGCCAATCCCAGCCAACGTTCCAGGGGAGGGGCAGGGTACGCCCTGGACAGGTCACCAGTCTGTCACAGGGCCAACACACAAAGACAAACAGAGACGAACAACCACTCACACTACGAACAACTTTACCACTTTCACTGCTATAGAGTCAAAGACAGCAATTACATTTTAAAGGTAAAATCATGAATATACAATTTAAGTGTATGTGCTAAAATCACAATGGGCTGCTGGTGTGTATAGTTATAGCCTTTTAATGTCTTCTAGGAGATAGTTAATAACCGTAAAACCTCTACACACTGCACAAAGAAGAGAAATATATCCCAACCAGCACTTCACTACACTGACGACCATATTTGATACAAGCATTTCAGAGGACATTGCTGACTGTTTCCATTGTCACAATTCAACTGAAAGGAGGAAAAACTGATTCTCCTGACTGTGACCATGTTGCAAAAAATAATAATAATAATAATAATAACACATTGAGTCCATGTGACAGTGAACTCTTAAGTCTGCAATTGCACCTCTGTGAATAGACGGACAAACGTAGCCCACTGTGCTTGTTATGGCTCCAACATTGATTTCTGTAATGGCTATCCACAGGATGAAGAGCACACAAGAACCATGTGTGCTCTCAGACATTTCTCTGCTTTTATGTTTCATTGAATGCTATTGTCGAGCAGAAGATTGGCAGGAAAACTGCAGCCATGTTTGGGATTTAAACTTGCAGAAAAATTGCTGCACTTGTTTTGTCACCAGGGAGAGGCAAAGTACGTTTCATGTCAAAATTATATCTCCCCCTATTAATTAACATAAATCATACGGCATCAAAATGTATCCCAGCAGACTCACTCACTGCCGTGTAATTGTTGATATGCTTTGGTTAATGGATAACTTCAATCACTTCCTTTTTTTCTAAGCTAGATAAACATTGAGGTGTATTTGTCTAGTCCTATCTTATGCAAGGTAATATAATGCATCAGTAAACATTATGTCTCATAGTCAGTATTCTAATAATACATTTTCATTTATGTGTGTTTGTAGAATGTGTTTTCACCCTCACTCCCCTTTTTTTTTTCTGGCTTTCTCTTTAATTTCAATGGGAGTTCTTAAGAGAAATCCAATATTCAGTTTAGCTCATGCTACACGTCCCAGCTTCATATCAGTTTTATTGACACAGACAAAGGAGTCAGTTTCTAGTACAGGGTGTATCTGCATTGTCGATGGCTCCGTGGAGAAACCCGTACAAATCCAACCCAACCGCCGCCCACCTGTACCTCCAGTTCAATTAAAATTCTTTTCTTGCATCATATTGGCAAAGCTGCTACTAATAAGTGGAACAATATTGTCAAATTATCAAAGCAGCAGCGTTGGTGTGAGGGTTGGCTATGAAGTTCAGGCACCAACCGCCTCACTAAAGCGGCTTTTTATTTATTTGTTTGTTTTTTTTGGAGTCAAGTCAAAATGCTTTAAATTGAAGCAAGCCTTCGGGCATAGATTGAGATGTATCCAGCATTTTAATGCTCCCTTTTCAATTGTTAAGTTCAGGGAGAGCTGCCAGGTTTGCCAGTATCTCTCATTCTCTCTCTCGCTCTTTCTGTTTCTGTCTCTCTAAATCTCTCATTACGAGCATTCGTTTTTTTTCTTTTCATCTGCTCTGTCTTATCTTTTCTACTCACCAACACTCTTTCTTTCTCTATTTGTTTCCTGTCTCCCTATTTGGCAAACATGCAGACATACTTAAGTAGACACACAACATAAACGCACACACATTGACTTGCAGTTTTTTTGTTTGTTTGTTTTCGTGTCTGTGTTGCAGGAATGTAAGCTCCGCAGGTGAGGAGGCACGGCGAAGGATGCGGGAGTGTGACGGCCTGACAGATGCTCTGCTCTACGTCATCCAGACATCTCTGGGCAGCAGCGAGATTGACAGCAAGGTGTGTGTGTGTGTGTGTGTGTGTGAGTGAGAGAGAGAGAGAATGTAAACATCCCAGCTTGTTTTAATCTATTTTGCATGACTGTGCCTGCCAAAATTCATTCATGCTTTACTTTTTATCGGCAAGGTAAAATTATCGTACAGTAAATTTCTATTTTCACACTTAATCGTGAAGCCAGGCTGCAAGAGAGAAAAGTGTCTTCTTCCATCTTCTGTAGACTCAGAAAAACTCTAAATCTCCTCAGTGCACAGAGGGTGGAAAAAAAAAAACAAAAAAAACAAAGGATGAACCTTTTCTCACTGCCAAAAGCAGCAGCAAGAAAGAAGAATTTTAGTTTTCAAGAAGCGTTTAAGAAGCAAATTAAACTCTCAAATTTAAAGTGTTACGGCACTTCTTGCTGCCAATTTAGCTCAGTTAGTAGTCAAAGTTGAGTGGGTTTATGTTCACTTTGTGCTTCTCCGTGCGAGGACATGTTCGTGTAGCCGTGTAATGTGCGCATCACGTGTGTTCATGGCACAGTGCATGTGGGCCAGTCAATACTACATAAACAGTGTTATGGATGGCTGACTTCTCAAGGTCCCCCCTGTCTCCGAGCCTTTCTAAATGGCTGTCCTTAATCACTGTTTAACCGCGTGGCCGTCTCCACCATCTGACTGCAGTCACCAGAGGAGTGCTCCAGTAACAAAGACTGATTGGCAGGTGTACCAGCAAGTGGTCACAGCGGTGGTGATCACATTAGCCACGTGCTCTTTTTATTCTCTGTATGCCTTTTGCCTCCTTCCTCTTCTTCTTTTTTGGCTCTTCTACTTTGCCCAGACTTCTTCCTCCTTACATTGTGTGCTCATCTGTTTAGTTGGCAGACTGATCTGGTCTATCGTCAAAAGAAGCTGGGAACTAGATACTAAGAAAATAAATCTTGATTCATAAATAATACTTGATTCCTATTTAGTAGTTCCACTTGTTCAACAGTTGTGCAGAATGTTTTAAAAGGGGTTCTTTGGACATTGGACTCCAAGAACAATTAAGTAGAAATTATTAAGAAACACAAGCTGGAGTTGTTCAAATAGCATTATAGCTATAGATAGGTAATTACATCATGTACCCATGTAATTGTAATATTAGTTCTGCCTCTGTTTTTTCTCTCACAAAAGCATTATCACTTTTAAGATTTGTGTTTTAATCACTGACATCATCTCAGCTCTGCTCTCCTCTGCTTGTTACAGTCACACACCCAGGCATAAATATAGGATGTCGGCGCAATATTCATCATATGTAATGTTACAATTATGTTTTATAGCCTATGATACAATTAAACACCATCTACAGATTACTGCTGTTGCTCTGTAAGGGATGTGGAGATGTGCAGAAGTTTTAGAGTGTATAATACCACACAGCTTACAGCTAATTAAAGGATACAGTCATTTAAAATGATGGTCAGGGACTGAGTAGATTCAGCACATCATTTTACACACATACCTAATATAGCATTGACCTTTCATAAATTATATGACCTCGTTATTTAACGGCGTTCGCTCCTGCTGCTGCAACACATTCACTGCTCATCCAGTGATGTACAGTATGTTGTGAAATTCCTGGACATGCCGACCAAAACCCTCAGTGACTAGTTGTGTTTTTGTTTTTTGTTTTTTTTTTTTTTTCTTTGTACCTTATAAAGGCCCTGAATCTCTTTCTCGCTGTGGGGCTGCTCTAATGTAACTTTAACACCAACCTCTGACCTTTCTGTTCAGAAGAACCGTATAATCATTTTTAAACCGAAGCCAAGAACCTTTTTATTCCCCAAACCACCATGCAACCGGAAAGAATGGGTTAGGAATAAGTGTGAAATAGCAGGTCGAAATACAAAATGTCACTGTAAATTGTAAATAAAAAGTAACTTCTCCTACATCATTCTATACTGGCACGTGAATATAATTTCAAACATGACTGCAGCCCGCTGGAGTGAGACATTGTTTTGTTTGCTGAGACTGTTGAGGCTGTTCGATTCCACTCCTTAGCTGTTTTTGTGTACACTAACGGTCAGACAGAGAGATTGATGATTTGTCTTTGTTAATTTCCACTCTGTTGACTCGATGACTCCCCCTTTTCAGTGATACTGCACACACAATTTAAGAATAGACAATATGCACTATAAGGATCATTCAGACACACAAACATACGCGCTCGCATTTTTTTGTAGGCTGGTGGGTTCACCTCTAAACTTGGTGTTTAATGAGGTGTGATACAATACATTGGGCTTGTCATTTTTCCTCATTTATCTGTGCTTCTTCTAATCTCATTTCAAAGTCAGCGCTAACAAAATACAAAAGCGTATTACCTATGAGATTATCTTTCTCTTCTTCTCATTCTCTTTCTCTATCTTCCGCTCTCTCCATCTGTCTGGCTCATGGGTGGGGGTGGAAGGCTCATAGTGTACAAGTGTGAGAGTGGGTGTTTTCATTAGCATGCTTTGACTTTGACTTTGTGCTGTGTTTTCAGGCGAGACTTTTCATTAAATGGCATCAAACACAAATCTCCTGCCTCTGCGTTCAGATTTTATTCATTTATATCTCCTTTTCTTATCTCCTCTTCCTCCTCCACCCCCCCCCCCCCTCCCCCCCCCTTCCACCTACCTCACTTTCATCTCTCCCGTCTCACTTCATTTCCAGACTGTAGAGAACTGTGTTTGCATTCTGAGGAACCTGTCGTACCGCTTAGCTGCTGAGACGTCCCATGGCCAGCAGGGGGGATTGGAAGAGCTGGATAGTCTGCTTTGTGACGCCAATGGTCGTGATGGAGAAAGCTCGGGTTGTTGGGGAAAGAAGAAGAAGAAAAAGAAGGGAGCTGAGCAGGTGAGGATGAAGATGACTGAGGAGGTAGAACCCATGGATGGATGGCTGTGTGTGAGCTCTACTGCATGGATGAATGCCATTTATCAAGAAGAGCGAATGTTTCCCAATTCAAACTCTCTAAATGCGATTTGGCGGCAGTTATCACACAATATCATAGGCAAACTATTTAGTAAGCCTTTATCCCCTGCACAGATTCACACTATGCACACTTGTTATTTTTCTCCACTCATTTATTCAAATTATTACCTTCATTATCCCTCATCTGTATATTTACACATGGGGGCAAAAAGCAAAGACAGCTTTCATGGAGCAGGAACACAGAGTGAGTGGTTCAGGCAGCTCTGCCTCAAAAGGGACATGCATGTGGTGAATAATGGAAAACAGCGATGAAACTCACAGATCACAGGAGCACCGTGACAGTTTTATAGTGTATTGGCTCATAAGCCATTTTTTGACACCTTTTTAAAGCAGTCACATACCTTTTTAACACCAACTTTGCTCATCAAAGTATCTTGATTCAAAGTAGTTTTTTTTTTGTTTTTTTTCTCCTCTCTCCTCCCTGTTCTCTATTCTTTCATGTTTTTTCTGAAAGTTTGGAGTGGAGACAGAATTCACACTCCACATGGCTTCATGACGTCAAAAACACACCTCACTGGCATGCTCAATTCGGGGGTGTGAGTGTGTAATTCAGAATTGCCCATGGGCCCGAAACTGAGACACAAACACAGCGCGATGCAACTTTACCACACTAATAACTGATGCATTTTTGCTCCACAAGACTTAATCTCTCTTTTACGCTTCCCATTGGGCATTGTGTATTTTCTTGTAATACCTGCCATGCATGGATGCAGACCACTGGCCCAGTCAGAGAAAGACTGGGCCAGAATAGAGAAATTCTTCCTTTGAATATGATTTGAATTTGACCTGAAACCCAAAGCTTGTCAGAACCCATCAGCTTCAGATAGCATGTGCACCTTAACTGCATTATGCGTTCTCTTTAGTCTGGATTGGAGGATAGACAGCATATCATGGCTGGATACAGACAGACAGCAGCCAGACAGCATGAAATAAGAAATACAAATACAGGTGCAAGGAGGGGTAGTAACCACCAGACAGGCTGAAATATAGAAGCCATGGAGCCAACAGCCTGGTTCAGACACAGACAGGCATACACAGAAGTCAGAAACCAGGCAAGAAAGAGAGAGACACAGATGGCCAGTGAGTGAAACAGACAGACTATAATTCAGGAATTATTAATAAAAGGTTCAGACAGCAAGGCCAACCAATTGAACAGAGGACTGGAATGGACCAAAACACTTTATGGACTGGAAGACACAAATGCTCATACACGTTTTGTCTCCATCAGGGATTCAATGAAGTTCTGTTTTACAGAAGCCCCAGAGGTACAGTAAATATGGCAGAGCTCCTAATGTTGAGTGGGAGGCAACATGTACACCACTTGCTTGGTTTCCTTTGTTGTGAAGTAATTTCAGTTCAGCAATGCTTCATCTGAGTGTCCGGGAAGGCCCCTACCTTCAATCCTTCCTCTAATATACACAGTATATGTACTGTATATATTTTGACACTGGAGGACATCTTCGTGGAGTCAGCTGATGCAATTGTTGGCACAACCCAAACACATCCAATTTGGACACCAGATCCCTACATGTTGATAACTTGACAAAAGTCCTTGTGGCCGAAGTCTAAATAAATCAACAGTGGTGATATCGGTGAGCAACAATTCTCCTTATTGTTGTATTGTTTACTTGCCCAGCAGGAGTACGGTGATAATACATTTTTTTCATAGCAGGAAATATAATGCTTACACCATTGAAAATTTGTCAGCTTGAGTGTTTTACAATTCTTAAAGTATAAAAAAAGACATGCTAAAGCGAGAAATTGGAATGAAATGCTAGAAGGCTGCATATGAAGGAAATAAAATAAAAATGTTTGATTTATTTCATCTTTGGAGAATTTCACATATGCAAATGAACTTCATGCATTTGTATTTAGGATGTCTCCTGGAAACCAAAAGTACTCTGTCGTGAGAGAGCCGATGCCCCTTGTTGAAGTACCTCTGCAGACTTCAAACTGTAAAAATGCTTTGATTTTAGGATCAGAGAATCTATGTATAGATAAAAACATGCACACATGCGCACACATTCCTCGGCACCTCTCTCAAGACGCACACTACCCTAGTTTACCTTAAGACAAGGCAAGGAGGAGGGGAAGCAGCAGACTGAAAATGAGAGGGTCGACAGGGAAGAAGGGAAAAAAGACAAGAGAGAAGGATAGGAATAGAATAAGTAAACAGGGAGAGAGGTGGGCAAACAGGAAAGGAAAGGAGAGACAAATCAAAAGGGAGGTAGAGAAAAAAGATACGTGACAAGCAGCAGAGAAAAGAGAGACATGGGTTTGTGCCTATGTGGACAAGGTGTGGACATGTCTTTCAACAAAGGGGTCAAACATCACAAATGGAGGAGGAGGAGGATGACGGGGGACTTTTAGGCTTACCACTCAAAGCTACCGAAGGAGATAAATATATTGTCCATCCTTTCATGCACATCTCCTTTCTATCTACCATTCACCATCTCCTCTCTATCAACAGTCCTTCCTGCATTAACAGGCTTACAGGGAGTGATTTTCTTTTTTCTGGTCATTTTTTATTGAGAGAACGTGTATGAGTAACACCATACATGGAGATTTTCAATTTTCTTTTCCCCCACCGCATGCAAATATATGTTGTATATTCGAAGGCTTTCACTAATTTGAAGGAAGCAGCCCGTACTTGGAGAGTCCTCAGGCTAGCTCCATGCATTTGGGCCACACATGGTTGTACAGGGAGTGATCATCTGATGTTTTAATTGCGTGGGGTGCTCAATGTGGAGCTGTGGTTTGCTTTTTGACACACATGCGATCAGTGTGACACAACACCAGCAATTAGACACAGGAATCGACATTATTCAGATAGCTCGCCGTTGTGATTACCACAGGTGTGGAACACCATCATATGCAAATGGTAAGAGAGGGGTAAATTAATGAATGCCGTTATCTTTCAAAACTTTGAATTCAGATTTTATTGTCGTACAACATAGACGTCTGTCACGCAGCACAATTAAATTGTTACTCCGTCACACAATGTCTTCTCATCAGCATGCGATGATTATTAAAAAACATTTTGACAGCAAAAGTAAAAAAAAATATATTTGTATATATAAAAATATATTTAAAAGCAGTGACAACGAGAACAGCAAAAGTGAGGCACAATAGTATAACAGGCACCCAAATATAGAGACTATGCAAAATATTTAAGTGAGGGCCATTGTGTTTGTGCGTGTGGCAGTATGTTTTTGTCTACTGCTTCAAAAGTGTTCACAAGTAACCACTTCCATTTTTCACCTTTCTGCAGTAATGTTCAGGTGTAACCCTCAACCTTATGACTTCTCAACCTGGTGTTAAGTTCAGCTTTTTCAAAAAAAGTCTTGTTGAAAATAATGTTTTTTCGGGCGTTTCACCTTGAGTCACAGTAATAGTATCTGTCCCACTTTGTCTCCTCTTGCTCAGTGGGATGGTGTGGGCCCTTTTCCAGACACCGCAGAGCCTCCCAAAGGGGTTCAGATGCTGTGGCACCCCACCATCGTCAAGCCTTACCTCACCCTGCTGTCTGAATGCTCAAACCCCGACACCCTGGAGGGAGCAGCTGGGGCTCTGCAGAACCTGGCCGCAGGGAGTTGGAAGGTATCAGTGAGATTTCAAAAGTTTCCCAAACTGTTTATCTTCTTCTTTCTTTCTTTTTTCTTCTATCCGTTTTTGCAATGTCCAATTTTGCAATGTTTTGCAATGTTCATTTGTCAAATGAGTAATATAAACAAACACAAGTCAGCAACTTGCATGAGTCAAAATGTTCCTATTGTCACAACTACAAAGGCCAGTTGAAAAGGTAAAGCTTAGGTCCTGTTCCCTTTCAGGTCACTAATGACAAACAAGGGGAAGTACATTTAAAATGGAAGAACTAACCCTTATCCTTGTCCAAATACATTATGTCAAGATTGGCATGAGCCTTCAGGAGTTTTTCTGAAGCTAGATCCAAATTTCTAGGGAATGACTGACAACGCTGGGGCCTTTTGGCACGCCTGAGGCAAAGTTAAGAAAGGTGTTGCGGTCAGACTGACAGGTGATGATAATGGACTGCAAGCACTAGACTTTGCAGACATCCAGCTTGAACATAAAAGTGCCTGCTGGTAGTCGTGTGGTTTAGTGTGTGTCGTGTGTCATGTGATTACACTGTTCCTGGTTTGAATCTAGCCAGCAAATCATGCTGCAGGACATTCCCCCTCTCTCTCTTTGTTTTCTGTCAGCCCATTTGCCAAATGTGGACTAAAAATAAAGGTTGAAAAAAAATGTAAAACTTGAAGTGCCAGAGATGAATGCATCTAGGAGGTGCAAAGCTCAAAGCAGTTGTGTATGTATTGTGCCTAAGAACCTCCAGGTGCCAGGCGTCCACACACATCAGGTTTTTCTGGGACCCTCTGTCCTATAAACTGTCCAAGCCTGGCTTCTGATCCAAAGCCAGTGTCTCTCCTGTCAGTCCCAGCCTCCGCTCTCCATGTCCAGCACACTGCACTGAAATAGAGCTGGTGATAAATTGCTGCCCCCCCCAATCAGAAAATGTAGTATTGAGAATTAAGAGAGAAAAGGTACAGGCTTCCTGAAGAGCTTTAAAGAGATCATAATAAGACACCCTTTTTAAGAGTGAAAGTATTTGAGAATGTTAATTCAATGATGCCAGCATGGCGGCGCATTGCTTGGCACTGTTGCCCCACAATAAGAAGGTTGCGGGTTCAGTTCCCAGGCCTGGGGCCTTTCTGTGCGGAGTTTGGATGTTCTCCCCGTGCCTGCGTGGGTGTCCTCCCACCGTCCAAAGATATCACGTTTGGTGAAACTGGTGACTCTAAATTGTCCATAGGACTGAATGTGAATGGTTGTTGGTCTCTGTCTGTCTCTGTGTGTTGGACCTGTGATGGACTGGCAACCTGCCCTCGCCCAATGTGAGTGAGCTGGGGTTGGCTCCAGCAACCCCACAACCCGGAAACGGATAAGCAGTTGAAGATGAATGAATGAATGATGTTATTAATAAGAAGAGCTGTACCCAAAGCCTTGGCTCCTACTGAAAATGAAAAAGCTGCCCTGGCCAACAATTGCCAAGACACCACGGAGCAGTTTCACACAGGTGGGAACGCTTGAGAAAAGGCCAAATCATTCCTTCATTCCTTTTTAACTAGATGAGTCAGTCCCCTGACATTCTGGTTAATAAAATCGAGATTACCAGCCATAAGAAGTGAAAAGGCAGTAAAGCCTCTTTATGCTATTAACAGGAGATTAAACAAAGATAAACAATACAACAGAATAAGCAAACAGCAAAGAAACCAAGAAGAGAGGACAAAGAGAAACCGAAAAAACTATCCTCGAAAAAGCCGCTATAGTCAAAAACTAAAGCCCCAGATCAGCCTTGCTCTACAGGATTTACGTAGGTCAAGATTCATCTCTGAACAGAGCAATTACTGGTGTAAAAAAAAAAATAAATGAGCAAGGTACCTTATTGTTTTGTTCTTTGGAAAGCCTAATAATATAAATACTTTATTAATATTAGTAAATAATAGTAATACAAATGACAAATTGTTATTATTATTACTTTTCCAGAAAAGTTACAAAGTGCTATGAATTATTTGTCAGGCCTTGATGTTTTCCAGAGTGGGTCACAGATTTTGGTGCTCTTGTAAGCTTCCTCTCTGGCAGGATGGGAAAACACAAATCAGAAATTGAAAGAGCTTTCAGAGTAATAAATGTACATTCATGGCAGGCAAATATCCATTGTAATGGCATTAGATATCGACAAGCACATTAAAGTAGACTGGGTGTTTGCAAGCAAGCATTTTTTTTTTTTTTTCATTACCCCAGATCAGCTCAGATCAGGCTTTATACAAATTCAACAGCTTCTCCTGTTCCATTAAATGCCACCGTGCAGAGGATAAACAGCTCAAAGAGTCAGAATAATGACCTCCCTGCTCACAGTCACGTCCTGCCTACTTCGGCATATTTTGAGCACGAGTCCATATATTTATATGTCCAGAAATAACATTCTGATGCAATGCAAATACTGTAATGATGTAAAGGCTCCAAGGCTGAACACTCCAGGGAGCACAGCAAGAGTTCAACAGCAGCTGACTGATGGAAGCACCTACGTAACAGCGCATGAGTCACATATTCATATTGGAAGCGGCAAGGGCAGCTGTAGCCTTGAGGAAAGTGTACAGAAGAATGAAAGGGAGACAGAATGAGGGCTTAACCTTAAATGATCTTGAAATTATAACACTGCATCTGACATCTCTGGCTATGAATGAACTACATTGGCACTGGTGTTGTTGGAAATGTGAATGTGATCACAGAATGATTTGTCGAAAGATGATGCAAGTGCTCCTGTATATGAAAACGGACTGGAGAGATATTTTGACATGCAACCACACTTTGAGAGGGACTCTGAGTTGATGCGTGCGGGAGACGATGCATATCTGATTTTGGTTTTATGAGGGCTTCTATTGGTAGACGAAGAGGAAGAGGGAGCGCTGCATTGGGAGACAAAGGGAGAAGGAGGAAATGATGGGGGCAGGTGGTCTTGAGGAAATCATATTTTCTATTTTGGGACTGCTGGTGTGTGTGTTTGAGTGTCTGTCTGTGTTAGTGTGTGTGTGCGCTTTGTTGTGTCTCCTCTAAGCAAGCTCCCTCTCCTGGCTTTGAGTTTATGGCTGCTAACAGTTTCCAAAGAAGCTGCGTTGGCGGACTGCTGGCACCGTCTACACTCTGCTCACTAAGCGCTTGGCTAAGGCATGTGATCATTTCCCTCTATGGGTGAATTATTTCCTAAAATGATTATATGAACTATAGTTTACCCTTTTTTTCCCCCCAAAGAAAGCAATACAGTTCTTTATCCATAACATACCCTGGAAAGATGAACTATTCCTTAAAACAGAATGCTGTGTTTCCCATTTCACTTACTGATATCCATGCTTTTATGATGTTTAACACCTCCTTAGTTTTTCACAGTTGACCCACAAGGCGGCACTACTTGAGCCGTTTAAGGTCGAGTGGACAGTTTAAGTGTACCTTGATAGTTGTTGAGGGAGGACAGAGTGGTCTCCAAGCTCAAAACCTTTCTCTCTGGTTCATATAATTCTCCATCTCACTGTATATCACTTGTGAGCCAGTGAAATGCCTCAGCTGCTCTCATATTGCCCCTGAATACAATGAATCTCCCTTTCCACCTCACCCACTGCGCTTAATTTTTCTGTTTTTCCCATTTCCCCACCACGACCAATTTGAATCAGCCAGTCTCTGGCAGAAAAGAAAAGAAACGAGTGGTCAGCGAGCTGACAGTGGAAGAAAGAAAGGAGATTGATTGAAAATTAGATTTGGCCAAAGTGTGTTCATAGTAAGGTTAGCCAAATGTGCATGGTGTCCGTAGAAGGAGGGAAATACTTTTGTAATTGGTGCAGGGCCTCTCCTTTTGTTAGCCATGCCTTGTGGAGACAAGGCATTGTTGGCTCAAGTGGATGTCTCCCATCCCCATAATCCCATTCAAGAAGTAAAATGGTATCACTTTCAGAATGATGAGCAAGACTAGAAAATAAAAACCTCATGTCTTGTTTTGTTTTTTTTCAATTATAATTCTTATGGGTTTGCTGTGAATACTCTCAAACACCTACAGATCCTACAGATTTTGTCATGAACAAAATGGTGACTGTTTTTTTTTTTGTTTGTTTGTTTTAAACAGTTTGCCCTTACCCACACACAGGACAAATAAACCCCACCCCTACTCTGCCCAGTTCCTTCTGATTAACTACCTTATGCCTGCTCTGTCCCTGTCAGTGGTCGGTGTACATCCGGGCTGCTGTTCGTAAGGAGAAAGGCCTTCCCATCCTGGTGGAGTTACTGAGAATAGACAACGACAAAGTGGTGTGCGCCGTGGCCACCGCGCTCCGAAATATGGCCCTGGACATAAGGAACAAGGAGCTCATCGGTGAGTACTAATAAAGACCCCACCTAATTCCAAGAGTGGAATTAGGTGGGGAGTGATAGATGTTTTGTAAAGAGCAACATAAAGCACATTTTCAGCTCTAATTATATTCTCTCATAGCCTTTGTACCATGGTCTGTTCTTCTTCTGTTGTTCTCATTTTGAAAACGCAAGTCAAGCACTTGTGTTGAAGTGATGTAACACCAGGGTAAAGAGCCTGTAACCAGTTGCATCAATTAGAGGTAATTTAACACAAACAGTAGCCTGTAGTCACCTCTGCCTCTCAGCAGTCACATAGCGTAATGGCTCATTGGCTCATTCAGCTCGGCCAATGTTAACCAGGTGGAGAACTTCTGGTGTGTGATTTTGACTTCGACCTTCATTGTGATTTAGGCCATTAATTGGTAGTAACAATTGAAATTGAAGTAAGGCCTGCCAAGTTGGTCATGGAATCTAAAATTTTAGTTCCGCGGCTGTTTCATACATGGCCACATCATAATGGTGAAACCGGGGAGAATCAAACTGTTTGGTTTGTTTCTCCATTGTTTAATGTCTGTTTGTTTGTGTGTTAGAGAATAAAGCTCATTAGGAAATACAGAGTAAGAAGTGAATAAGGGAAATAAACCTATTAATAAGTGCTTGAGAAAAAAAAGACTTAAGAATGAGAAGAGTGTGGGAGGGAGATACTTTGGCAGAATGACGATCACTTCAAAGGTTTGCGAGGGCTTTGAAAAGTATGCTGTGGTAATGAGTGAGCCACAGTCAGGCTGCACCACATCTGGGGATCAGGGATGAGTAGTTAACCTGACACACTGAGACACTTCTATCAGGATGGTGTGTGCGTGCGTGTGTGTGTGGTGGGTGTTTCTCTCGCTGTCTGGAAATCCATTTATATGTTTGATGTGTTTACTGATATATAATAATAATATGTTTGGACATGCAGCGTATGTGCACGTGTGACATCACACCCCTGTCTCTGGTATGGCTGATTAGCTCGGCTTCCAGGTTGGCTCTATGGTTTCTATAGCAACCCCAACACCCTCCGTCTCCGGCGAGGAGCTTCTGGAGCCTCGCTGGGTTTTGCCAGCCTGTTTAAAGAACGGCAAGAATTGCTGCTGTCAAACATGCTCAGATGGTGTGGTTAACACATGGCAGCAGATTCCTGTAGAACTGATGCGTTTGCGCGGTCAAGACATTTATCATTCTGATCTAAATCGTTTCTGTTCAAATGGGGTTTGTTTATTCTTGTGTACACCTGTAGATGCGTCAGCTAAAAGTAAAGTTAGGTGGTATAGAAATCCTAGCAGGTACGCAACATTATCTTTTTCAAGGATCAACAGCGGCCTTTGCTTATCTTTTCTGTTTTCCTTTTTTAATTCTTCAGTTCACCACATCTTTATACATCGCATCATGTTCGTAAAGTTTATACTCTCGATAAAAGAGATTTAGAACATATTTGTTTAAGAATGTGAGCAAAGATAAAAGGCGTTTTTATACGTTTTTCTCTGACACCCGACTGTTTTCTAACTGAGATCAGTAAGTCGCATATTATTGCTTAACAAGCGCTTCAACTATCTTCAAAATTCAAGAGGTAATAATAGACCTTCTAAGCAGCACTTTTTCTTCAGGGCAGACTGGAGGCTCTGCATTGAGATGGGCCACAGGTAGCTGGTTGGGGTGTGACAGATCTGTTCCAACACCGGTGCTGCTCGATGCCACGGGAAGCTGAACTTGCTTTCTTCACCTTGGTAGATAAACAGCTGGTGATGCTTCCAACTCACATGATGAAAATGGGCCAGAGGAAATCATTTAAATACGCTTGGGCACTGAAAGATTTGTTTTTGTTTTACTGAACAAACAGCAAACTGCCATTCATATCAGTTCTAACAAAACAGTTGCCACCGACCAGGCAGATTGAGGTGATATACTGGTTTCACTGGATTAATATAGTATTCCAAGGTCATGTTCAGCTGTCTTTACGTTAAGTCTGATGGATGGAGCTATTTGCTTTTACATTGTTGAAATAAGCATTTGATTTAAATTAAATAAAAAAAAAAACAAAACAGTCTATATACTCACACTATTTAATTAATTCTTCCATTTGACCTTTTAAAATGAGAACACTACTTTTTTTTTTTTTTTTTCTCTGGGAATCATTCAAATGTTCTCTAATTGATTAAAATATTAACAGTAATTGGTACATTTTAATTTCCAGTCTTTCTAACCATTAGCTCCCCAAGCAGACAAAGCTCAAGAGGAAAGTTTTGGAGAGAAGGTAGGTGCTGGAATAAATGCGTGCATCGTTGAGAGAAAGGCTAAACACTCAAGCTGAATAATGCATTTGCATGCATATTCACAAGCAAAATCAATTCAGATTTTTGGGAAATTTTTCGAGTACACACTTAGTTGCACGATAGCGAGATTTAAGTTGCGTGCGTGAATAGCATCCAATCTGTCATTTCCTGTACTTCAGAGACAAACAGCTGAACCAAGACAGAGTGACAGTGGCACATTAGTGTGGATATATAATTCAGACAAAATTTGGGGCACTGCAGATGATCACTCTCCCATGGCAACAGTAACTGGCACCATCAGGGATGTGTTGGCAGACTGGTTATATGACTAGATAAACCTATGAGAGAAAACAGACATCCTGAGAAAGATTTCTATGGTTCTAACGGTTGCTTATTTAACCTTTTTTGTGATACAAATAGATTATGTTGAAAAACATCACTTTTATTTTATTATGAGCAGACCGAAAGTGTATATATACTCTAGAGCCGCCAAATTAAGAGACTTCACCAACTGACTGATTGTGTATAGCCAGATAACAGTTGAAAAGATGTCGAGTCAACTTCTTTTCAAAACTGTTAAAACAGCCAAACTGTAAATGAGACTGAGAGCAACAGTCAGTGACACATTGATGCGGAGAGAGAAAGAGAAAAGTGAGAGGGATCAGTCAGGGTTGAGCCGTTCCTCTTGGCAAGGTGCGAGATGATATGTGTCGACAGAAAAGAGGTTGAGGCCTGGCACTGCTAAGTGACAAGCCCCATTTGGCACATGTTCGTGAGCTTTGTTCACCACAGTGACTCTAACCCCTGAGTCAAACACCTTTGTCTTTACATCACGGACTTCTATAAGACTCCGGTTTAAACTGAAGCGGCGAGGCAAATTCACAGAGCAGTTAATGGGTCTTTGGAAGATCAAAGATGCACAAAATTGTAATATCTTTTTTCGCGTGGCTAATCTCGAGAAAATTGCCTCTTTCTGAGAGGCAAAGACCAAAGACCAAATTTTTGTCTCTTAAAACATGCAGTAGTGTGTCATAAGGTGTTAGCGCCGGTAGGTTTGGCAGCGTCACAGTGGGGGAACGGTGGTTTTGCACGAGACCGCAGCAGAGTGAGCAGAGATGAGAGTCATCTTTCACACACAATAACATCAGAGTGTCAAATCCTCTGTAAGGCACTCCCCAATTGGACGGCAGTGAGTCAAGCAAGAGCGAAGGAGCAAGACAGGCACAAGGCCAGGGAAGGATGGAGGGAGAGAGCAGAGAGAGGCCAAGTCAGATGAGGGAGACAAAATATAGCAGCGTGGAAGCCGAGACGGAGGTGAGAGCGATGACAGCTAAAAACCTAACCGCATATGTATGCTTATATTCCAATCCCTCTGTGATGTGATTTAGTGGCATATTGATGTCGCTGAGAATCATTCTTCTCATCTGTCAATGTTTGTGTCTCCCGATTTCACCTCCTTCATAGTTTTTGATTTGCATAATGTACTGTGCGCCTGTATAGCAATAAATGAGTTGCATTCACTAATACACCGTCTGTCACCACAATTCTTCCCCATTTACTTGCGGATGGTAATTTGACACACATGAATTGGGAGCAGCACTTGAATGCCAAAACGACTGCCTTTTTTTTTTTTTTTCTCCTCCAGGTTTCCTATAAATACACGCTGTGCTTGCCACCAAGCCAAAGTTAATGTGTAATGGGAAAATGTGATTAATGCAAACAATCTGTATTAATTTAAGACATTGAATTGATGAATTGGAAGCTAAGTCTGAATGAGCTTCTTAATTCTACCGCTGTATGGTTTAATTTGTATTCCAGATTGATTCCCTCATATGGAATTGTATCATACCTTTTACATCCATAATGTAAAGTAACGTGAATGTAAAGCATATTTTCAAATGCATTGAACTCTCGTCATGACAACAAAAAGCACAACATACTTCAGTCATTGCTCTTTTTGTCAAAATCAAAAGCACCTTAGGAACATCAGACACATGACGGATTAGTGCATGCAATGTGCTGAACTGTAGTAATCAATCAAATAAGAACGTAGAAATCGCATTCTTCACCTTCTACTGCTGCTCCTTTGTCTTTCTTTCAAATGTTTTCCTGCTGGCTTAAGTCTTATTTTCGCTCTGCAGTGTTGTGCTTTCATTCAACACAAATATAAAACCACTTTTCTTCCATCTCATTCTCCTTTGTTTCCCTTCCTTCTCCTCATGTCATCCATTTACCCCACACCCACACTTCCCTCTCTTCCTCCCTCCTGTGCCGTTTCAGACATGAGCTCATAATGCCTCACTTTCTCCCCACCTCTCTCTCTCTCTTTGTGTCTTTGCATTGGTAACAGTGCTAGGGAGTGTTACTGTGGAAACCAAAGGAGTGCAACATGGGGATGGCTCTAATTGCATGATTGCAGATGTGTGTGTACGTGTGAGGGTGTGTGTTCATTAGTGGTCAGACACTGTTGATGTCAACAAGGCGTAGAGAACTCGCTGGTTTATAAGCCACATTTTATCCTCACGTGGACAAATTCACGCACACATTGTGATCCAAAAGTGAACTAAGCATGCAGGGGAAACAACATGCTGTAGCTTCATGGTGAAAGTAAGAAAGTTTGAGATCAGCAGAGATTGTCCATTTTGTGCTGTCCTCACCAGCACTGACGTTTCTATATTTCGCCATGCCCACTGTCAGCAGACTTCTCTGTGGAAACAATAAACAACTCTGGAAAGGTAAGGCCAAAAGACAAGGCATGTCCACTTGAATCGCACAAAACTGACACACATTCCTCTGTCCCTGCTGCGGCTGCGCTTTATGAAATTTCTCTGTCGCCTTCAGGATGAATCCCTTGTGTATGAGGGTCTGACATGTCTTTTATCAGCACACTTTGTTCTCCCTGGCATTCTTCGTCCTGTGCTCCAGTGTGCCAAACTGGAAGCACGTCTGACAGAAAAAGAAAAAAAGGAATAGAGAGCAGAAAAGAGAAACAGAGAGGGGGGATGAAAGCATTGTCATAACATGATGAGATACTTTTGGTCTTATGGCTCTTTGTCCCAGATTGGATTCACCTTCATGTGATTCCACAGGCTGGTACGTACACTATCCATTAAATTAGTTCACCCCTGTCCATCAGATCTAAGAAAATGGCTCTATTTATATATCTCTAAGAACCCTACCAGTCATCATTGAGGAGCAATTTAAGATGCATTAGAACCTTTTCAAACCATGACAATGGAAATTCTCCATTTTTCTGCCACTGTGAGTGTGCGGAGCTCCACATCCTCTCATCATCATCTCTTCATTGTCAGTCGAATGAAGCCACAGGTTCCTCATAGGGGGACCCAAACTCCCCGCCTCTCCTCTCTCTCTCCCTTCTTTTTCTCTTAACTGCTCTGCCTCCCTCTCTTTCCTCTGCAGTTTATGCTGCAAACCTGTCAGCAGCAGACATCAAAGAGAGACACAGAGGGTGAGATATAACTGGTGTGAAAAATACCAAACGCAGGAAGACAGAATATTTTATAACAGGGATAGCGACAGCATGCCACTTTCAAATTTACCTCCATTTCTGACCTCTTTAAACCTGTGGCGTTTCATCTCTCTGCTCTCGCCTTTGCGTTTAATTTATTTATTTGTATGGAAGTTGAAAGGAATACACCTCACTTTGCAGTGGGGGAGAAGGATGTCACTGCAGGTCATTCACATCTTCTTTCATTGTCTGTTTCTGTGTGTGTGTGTGTGTGTGTGTGTATACTGTTGGGGATTTCTATTTCCACATCTTTTGCTGAAGATATAGATCATCGTGAGGGGAAAATAAGTGAAATTGATGTCAATAAAACGCTCACTCCCTCCTTCCTCACTAACATTGGTGTTTGAGGAACTCTCCAGGGTTTGTGTTAGATGTTTTTTTGTTTTTTGTTTTTTTTTGCTGTATTGTCTCATATTCAGTTTGAGATCTCTGAGACTGATATCCAAACACCATACACGCATCACTTAAATGTTTTCAATAAAGGAATATTCCCACAGATTAGACACCAACGCCCTGTTCCTTGGAATCTGGCGCCCCCCTTCAATAGTGGAATGCACTACTGATTAAATTAATCCTGAGAGACGATAGCTTGGTCCAAAGCCCTGTAGTTCTTATGCATTTCAATCTAATCTACAAATCAACATCAATAAATATATTTTCAAGTATAATCAGGGAATGCTCAAGTTGTACGTATGAATATATGACTGAAATTCAACCCTAGAAGCATTTGCAGCGGGTCTTTAAGGATCATCTATTTAGGATGTAATTTTCTGTTGTATTGTGTGATTATATTCAGCTCAGAACATTCTCAAAGAAGTGCAGAATATTTGAGAAACGTAATAAAGCAAAAACCTTTTGATACCAGTAAGCATCCAGCAGCTCACCTCAGAGACCCTCAGTCAGCCGCCGATAACTGTGTATTAACCATCCTTTATTTTCAGACAGTCAGACGCCACAGCAAATCAAGCCATTTCATCTTTCTCCACATCTTCCTGAGACAATTACCTCCAATTCTGCTTCAATAACACTCTCCCTTCTCCGTCAGTAAACAATCAAATCACTCCATTGTCGAGGGTAATTGGATCTCTTTAAATCAAATCAGCCATTATGGCACAGATGAAGCACGCCCTGCTCAGCGGGAGTTAGCGACACATGAGGGAATGCAGCACAGGAATACATTACCAGCTCTGCCTCCCAGGTGAAGATGGCTATATTGGGGGGAGCTGTGTAATACAGGTTTATTAGACTTTGCAGTGATCAGCAAAGGGCGTGTTTCTCTCCTCGAGGACATGTTCCAGGTGCAGCTCACATTTCAGTGACAGAGCAAGTAGATGTAAGAAGAGAGGGGGAGATTGCACTCCGGCAACAGTGGAGCTGTTGTTTATGTCGGAGTACAGAGAGGATCACTGCTCACTCATAAAAATACATCACAGTTTGCTCCTCAGTTTTCCTATTTCTTCCTTCACACATTGTGACATTACCGGAATAGTTGTTGCATGAATTTCCTGGTATCAGTTTGGAGTTGTTGTAATTAATTGTACTTTTTTTTTTTTTAAAGAGCTATACTCATTCTAATTCAGCCAGATTAATTATTTGCCAACTAAATATCTAAAACCCCTGAGTGATACATTGTATATAGAAGTCATTGAAGACAACTGTTTCATTAAATAATGTCTTCATCACTGTAATGAGCACATCAAATAAATTAGCTTTGAAAAGTGTGTTGGGTTTTACTTTGACATTGGGAAAGTGCAGCAACTCCCATTTACATGAATCTATTATTAATCAATATACTACTTGGAGCCTCTGGGTGTCAGAGTGTATGGTTGTGAAAACATAGAGGGCAGATTTTATTTGGCTGAAGTGTCGAACTAACCACTTCTCAAATTTAGTTTGGACTTTGCTCTTTGTTACTGTAGAGTATCATTTGTTCTAATGAGTAACTGCTACAGCATGAGCTGACAGAAAAAGAAACAATAAATAACACCCCCCCCCCAGGAGACTTCACTGACATTGTGAAAGTGGAAAAACATCTCATATCAAAAAATTAACTTTAAGAAACATCAGCAAGAAAAAAAAAATAAATAAATAAACAAACCAAAAACTGAAACAGAAATTGGGACAGTGAGCTGTATATGTGCTTAGATGAAGTGCGTATTGATGTGCATGTGTGTCAAGGTGTGGCTTGGTGTGTTTGTGTGTGAGAGCTCTTCAGTAATGTCTCTCAGCACTCTATGATTATCAGCAGGCAACGTCTTTCTCTAACACGGTGTGCCATTGAAAGAGCTGGACGTAAGAAGGTCTGATTCTTCTGCAGTGAAGGTGTTGATCTGTGTGTGTTTATGTGTTTGTGTGTGAACTTGGCTCAACCTCTGTTCCATTTTCCATCGGTTTCTCTTCATGTTTCACCGCTTCCCTATCTTCCTTAAACATATGTGACTGTTGCTCTGTTCTTCATTCATCTTTTAAGCAGTCTTCGGCTCTCTCCTTCCATATCATCCTCCCCGTTTTGCACATACCCCCAGTGAGATGAATGTGATGATGTTGCAAAGACTGATAGGAATGTGCAAGCACACACCTGTGTACACACACACACACACACACACAAGCATATTTTAAGGATATGCTGACAGCAGTTTATCAGAGCATCTGTCTCTAAGCATAAAATACTACCACACGGAAGCACACACCACACACATGCCCCACACAGTTTGCCACGTCTTTTCTGCATCCTCCAAACACTTATTTTGTTAACACCAGATTCCCTACAGTCATTCATTTGATAAATTAGTCACTCACTCAATCAGTCAGTCAGTCAATCAATAAATTGTCTGGCATTCACGCAGTAAATTATCTGGCAGTCAGACAGTAAATTAGTCAGTCAGCAAATTAGTCATGCAGTCAGTCAGTGAATAATTCATGTGCTCACTCAGAAATTAGTCATATCATTAATAAAGCAAGTTGTCAGAAAATTATTCAGTTAGTCATCAGCCATTAAATCTGATTCAAGTCAATCAAATAATCAGCCTTTTTTTTTTTTTTTGGACGTCACCTAACATTGTGGTCACAGCCAAAAGACAGAGCCTTTAACCTTTGTTCGGGCTGCCAACACTCGGCTGATTATCTCATCTGAGCTCAGTCCTAGTAATGCATTTGTGTGCATGTGTGTGTGTATGTGTATGACAGAGCATAGAGAGCTAGAGTGCGTGCATATTTTTGAGCACCCTTGTGTGTATGCATGTTTCCATTTTGTGTCTTATACACGAGTCATGTTAATTTGTGTGTGCACCCTTTACTTTGTGAAGGTTGATGGCGTCATATGATTTCTCTGCTTCATGCGTTGCTTTGCTGTTCTCAGCCATTCCCAAATCACTTAGACTTATTAGAGGTAATGTGAGCTAGGGATTTACCAGCAGGCTGTAAGGGCTCCTTTGATATCACAGTGATGGATTGGTCTGGGAAAAACATCCAGCGTAATGTGGAAGCGGGGCATTTCTGAAAGACAGTGAGGAAAGAGCGATAGAGAGGTGCAAAAAGGCGATAGGGAACAGAAATATTTGAGCTCACACATTCTACAAGTGCCCAAATGATTTTTTTTTTTTTTTTTTGGTCCTTGTTTCATTTTTCACAAAGTCTTAATACATCTGAAACAGTACCATGGGCTGGGGAAAATTGGACATGTGGTGCTGAGCAGCAGTTAGATAAGTATTCAGTATCGCCCAGTTGCTCAAAAACTCAGTTGTTCAAAAACATTCACAACAATTGGAAAAGGAGAAAAAAAAAAAAAAAAACAAAGAACACTCTCAGTGAAATCCTGAAGCCTTTGCCGTTCATTACAAATTGAGTATTTTGGCCTCAGTTTTCTCCACTGCCAGAGAGGGTGAGATGGTCCATTTGAAGATGATATGACAGTGGAGTCGACACTTAAAGTTGCACATCCTGTTTTATATCTGCTTGATCTGATCCAGTTCCTCTGTGTAGAATTTAGGAGATAGGGACGCAGTGAGTGGCTCTTCAGTGTTTTTTTGTTTTTTTTTTAATACAAACAGGAACTGGCATAGCCTGTTTCAAATGATTTGTCTTCCACAGTAACACAAGTGAGGGAGGGTAAGCTGACTCATTGTCAAGGAGATGCTCGATTGATTTAAGTGAGCCAGTGCAAGAGGGTTTCTCCTCGTGGCATTATCAAGTGCATATTGTCAGAAATTAACCACATTTCAAGCAAGATAAATTTTTTCAACAGCCACCTCAGACTGTGGGGTGACTTTTGGGGTTTTTCCGAGGAGCTCGGGCCGATGCAAGTGCCATTGACAGGTTTTTATGACGGTAAAGACATTTTTCATCCTTTCACTGCTGCTCACTTTTGAAGCATCTGCACATGCCACCGCAGTTAGCAGAAAAATTAGCTCACACCTCCTCCTGTCCATCACGCTTCCTCCCATCACCTATTTGCTTTGATTTCTCTTTTATTGGCTCCTCATCTTCATATCCAGGAATAAAAACATTTGTATCCCTATTACTGCTCATATGATTGCTATGTAATCTTTTGTTGCTATGTAATTACTCTCAATTACACTCATCTTTACTAAAACAATCTGTATTTTTGCATCTGCTCCACTGTTTCTCCAGGAGAGGTTGTGGGTTTCCCATCTGACAGCCTCTCCTGCACTTCCTAATTACTACCTCTCTGTGGTGCTTCAATCTCAACAGGAAACACTTTCTTTGAATGTCTTTTTTTTTTTTTTTTTTTTTTTTTGTATACTTCATAAATCAGCCTTTCAACAAAATACCACAAGTGGTCCCATTTATTGTATTCTCAGATTGTCTGCATCGTGTGTGTGTGTGTGTTAAAGGACTTGCAGTGTGTCCTCCTAAACTAAAGCTTTATGGAGTTATCTTGACCACTCAATGGGCTTTACACAGAATTTGCTTTAAATTATAGTATGAGGTCAAAATTTGTTTTATTGCTCGAGGCTTTCAAGTATCTGCTAGGAATGTCATTCATGTAGTTGTATTTGGATGGATTTTTATGGTGAGCTAATGATCCATAACAGCCAGCCCTCTCCCCCACACACTATATCTCAAACTATAAACCAGAAATCATATCGTTAACTTAAAAAAAAAAGCTCAGTTCAAAAGCCTCTAAATCTGTCCCGTCTGTCGTTCACAAAAATCCAAGTTTTAGCACAGTCTTTGGCTATATACTGTACAGAGGGAAGCGCAGAAAATGAAATCTCGGCAATAATCCTGTCCCTTTTCTTTCATTTCTTCCCACACACACCAGGTAAATATGCCATGAGAGATTTGATCCATCGGTTACCAGGCAGCAGTAGCAGCAGCAACAATAATGCCACCAGCACTGGGACCTCCAGAACCACAGGCCCTCCCAGTAAGGCCATGTCAGACGACACGGTAACTGCCATCTGCTGTGCACTGCATGAAGTCATTACGAAGAACATGGAGAATGCCAAAGCCCTGCGCGATGCCGGCGGTATTGAAAAGCTCATCGGCATCGCTCGCAGCAAAGGAGACAAGTAGGTTTTGAGTTCATAATGCAAACGGTCATCCTCAAAAATTTCACAATTATCACAGCACATTTATCTAGACTCACCTTGTTGATACTTTAACCTTCATCTTGAACCCGTTTGTCCTTCACGCTTCCATTAAGAAGACATTTTCTACGTCTGCATCGTGAAATGTCATGGAAAATTTGCAGACATGTATTTCATCATTGTAGAGATATTTCTACAGCATTACACAACTGGTATTTTTTTTTTTAAACTCTTCAGATCCTTTGTTGGCTCTTGCGGGGTTGAAGAGTTTTATTCAAGGAGTTTTAATCTTCAGAAGGAGTCGGATAATTCTGTGGATGACAATCAAAAGCCGTAATTTTCACAACATTGAGCAAAGACCCCAGCTGTCTCTGCATATCATTCAGCTCTGTAGTAAACTACCTGGGAGGGACATCTCTGCTGAAATCTGTTCAGCACAAATCCTCAACGAATGCTACTAAACATCTGACAATTATGATTTACTACACCACTTCATGGAAAAGTGTTCCATATATGCATGTATTTATAACCGAGGGCCAGATTTACCTGCGCTGAAGTATTTATTAGATGATAATGATGATGTATGATTAATATTTTTCCCATATTTAAACAGGGGAGCTTTTCTGCCCGGGATGAATGCAGAGCACTTACTATAACTCTCACGACATAAACACTGTTTTTTTTTTTTTGTTTTTTTTTACACGGTTAAAATGAAGCGGATAAAGTGTATTTAATGCTACACTGCGCACAAGCATTTGTTTGTTTAAGTTATTCACATTCGTTAAATGAGAAAATTATGTTGCCAGAGTAATTTAAGAATAAACAAGAGGAGAAAATGGAAAGCGCTATGAATAAATGTGATGGTTTATATAGTAGAATATAAAAAGAATTGAGTGGGAAATAAGCAGAGGTATTGTGCGTTATCTCAAGGTATCAGTCAGCAGTGACCAGAGCCTGAATATGGCCCAACATCCATCCATCATTCACAGCTACAACTGCTTTCCTCACGGCCATTCATCCACAAAAGGCAGCTGGAGAACAACAAGGAAGATGCAGCAGGGATATAACTCTGTCGCCATGGGAGACAGAGCAGGGTGTTCTGCCTACTGCTATGGCAACCAATAGGTCAAGTGTTGCCATGACACCGCTGAGTTATCAGATGGAGGTCAAATGTTGATTTATTGTTATGGAGAGAGGCTGATTCTATTTAGGAAAGTGTGCTCAAGGGCGCCATTACACAGAGGGCTGGAAGAAACCTCCCTAAGTACAAATTTCACAGTGAGTGTAGCTGCTGCTAATAGCCCACACGTCTTCATTTTCTCTGGACACGTACATCGAGGATAAATGCTCCTTATCAGCAGTGCCCTGCTGCTGCATTCACACAATTGCACACCTTTAAATTGGGAAATTATTAAAATCACAGGCTATCACTGTTTACCAAGTGTTTTGAAACAGTAAGACCTGAAAAATACAAGAAATAAAGCAAACTGTAATAGAAATATAACACACAGTTTCTGATCCTATACTTTTGAAACCGTAACACATCCAGTTATACAAACACCAGAATGGTTTGGCAGTGGAAGAAAATGTTAACCATTTTCCAAAATTACAATGTTACATACACTTTTACTGTTAGTTGAAGTAGTAGTATTAAGATTTTTATTACTATTATTATTATTATTATTTTTATGATTCAAAGTCATAACTAGACTCTTTTGTTGATGGCAGTCACAAGAGAAACTCAGAAAATCAGTGCACTTTAAAATTGTTCACTTGAATCATTGTTGAAATTGTTTTATTTTTTCTGAACAGTGGATAGCTGTATGGTATTTGGGGATGGTCCTTGGGGATCAGTGTAATCATGTGTAACATGATAATAATGCATAATATATATCAGAGCTTTGTCTTGGTATACCAATACCCCAAGTGGCAAACTTCTAAACACGTTCTCATATTTTTCCTGCTAAAGAATAAACCCCAGGGTAAAGCTTGTTTGTAGGAGGGCTTTTTGTTCACTTTGGTGGACAAATGCAAAACAGAACAAGCAAATAAAACATCATCATCCAAAGAAATTCAGCAGGGACTAACTCTCTCTCTCTCTCTCTCTCTCTCTCTGTCTCCCCGCAGACATTCACCAAAGGTGGTAAAGGCAGCCTCTCAGGTTCTGAGCAGTATGTGGCAGTACAGAGACCTCCGCTCCCTGTACAAGAAGGTAAGCGCTCATGCATTAGCAGTTTTGAATTGATTTTATATTATTAGTCTTTTTTTTTTTTATCATACTTCCTGTCATTCTCTACTGCGCAGTGTACAATTGACCTAAAATCAAATTACGCCAAGTTGTCATTCCAATTTGTGTTATCCAAGCATTTTTAACCTTCACACCCCTAATTTAATGCACAAGCACCAGATCAAAGGTAAGACACTCACCTAGTCTTTAGCAGTGTTGTATTTGGCCACAAATGGCTGCTGGTACTATGTTACATAACGGATTGACCACCATTTGGGTTGTTGTGGAATTAACAGATAACATTGCTCTGTCACTGCTAATGAATCCTGTCTGTCCTGTCAGATGTCTTGCCAGCACCATATTGCTGAGAACTGACGCCTATCCATTACATAATTAAGTGTTTTAATACATAAGATGCTGTGAAAAAGGGAGAAAAGTAACAAGCTCTGAAAAAATTATTGAAAGTCCAAATATCAACAAACAAGCTCTTGGAAAAAAAAAAAATTTGAAAGTCCAAATATTAATTAGGCTGGTAGTAAGAAGCGCTGCTGCCCGAGAGCAAGAAGGTTGTGGCCACGTCTACAGTAGGATAATCTGTGACTCTGAATCCCTCATGAGCGTGAATGGTTGTTTGTCCAGGTCCAGGTTGGCGCTCACAGAGCTCCAGAACCTCTGTAATCGGCTGATTACGCCGTCGAAAATGAAAGAAAATATCAATTTGGTTAACAGCAATAATCGTTGGTGTAAAAATATATTTGGGTTTTAAAAGAGTGTCTTTATAATTAGAAAAAGTTTTAAATACACATTAAACATGACCTGTCTGACTGTAAATGATATTTCACTGTGATGCCGACAGGTGCAGAGTCAAGTCAAGTTGTCACAGACAAAGTAGAGCTTCTTCTTCGCAACCTTGGGGCCATTTGTTCAGCAGCAACACATGCACAAAAACAATAATGAAACCTCTTTTCTGTCTCCCTTTTGTCTCTTTTCAAATTACATAAACTGGCTCACATTAGCAATTTGATTAAAAGTAATGACAGATGTTCTTTCCTTTTCACTTGTGGGAGTGTTGCTAAGTGAATATCTGCCAAGGTTATCTGCCATTCAAGGCAGCAAAGCCTTAAAACACGTAGTCACTTAGTTTGAGTAAGATATTTAGAAATATTGACTAACACATTGTAGAAAAGTGTCCTTGCTTATGAATGTGTCTTTTTCATCTCTGTGTGAACAATGACGCTGATTTATTTGAGCTGCATGTTTGTGTGAGCAACCGCACAAAACACACACAGATAATAATTTTATGCCATACAATGCAACAGCTCTGTGACGGATGGCATCTTTGTGATGCTTACAATAATCAGTTGCCTTCAACTACTTTCTTGCTGTCCTATTTATTGAGTTTCTTTTAGGAAACTATTTACATGACTCAATACTGACACATATTGGGCCATTTGTGTGAAATCTAGTTAACAGAACGTCAAGACGGATTGTTGGAGCACTGCAACAAAATTCACATCAACGTGTCATTTTGTCTTGTGTTATTTTTCTCAGATAGGATGTGAATTGTGGAGTGCCCTTCTTTCAAGTGGCTACACATTTTTAAAAAATGATTTTCGACCTCAAAAGATCTTGCAACAAAATTGACATGGATGTACTCAGAGAAGAAAGTGTATAAAAAATATATAATTTATGGAGTTAATACATTACAAACAAGTGAAAAAATAATTTACCAAATTACAAATTTGACATATTCTCTGACTCATTGTCCACGTCAGCGGGCTCTTTGTTCAAGTCCAAGACTCCCTACTGTTGCAGCAGTCACGTTAGGACAGGCCGCCCCTTGGCGTCACTAAGTCCTGAGAACTGCGCCAGGCTCCTCATCCGCCGTCACCCCCCTGTGCCCATTTCCCAGTATTACACAGAACAGTGTCCCCATGTGGCCCCCGAAGAATCATCCTCTTCATACTTCTGTCATTATTGCCGCTGGATAGCATTACACTCCACTGGCTGGCATGACGACATGGCATTGTCATTGGCATTACAAAGGCCACTTCTTTTTTTTTTTTTTTTTTTTATTATTATCCCAACCATTCTTAAGTGACCCTCCTCTGCCAGATAATGCACTGATTAATATTAAAGGAAGGGAGCAATAAATTATATTTTTTGTTTTTTGGTTTTTTTGGTTTTGTTTTTTTGGCTTGCTGTGTTTTTTTGTTTTTTTGTTTTTTTTCTTTCTTTTTCATTTCTTGTTCAACTTCTTATCCATCCAGGTCGCCAGGCTATTGTAGGGCTGACATCTAGGGACATACAGAGACATATTAATTCACTCGCTCATTCATTTCTTCACATTCACACATACACATAATTTAGAATCGCCAACTAACTGGACACAGACCCAAGAATCGAACCCATGACCCCTTTGCTGTGGGGCAACAGTGCTTTTGGATGTCTTATTTGATTCAATTTGAATTCAATTTGGAATATCATGACTGAAAGATGAAATCTGTTCTTTCACGGCAACAAAAAATTAAATATTCCTTCATCATCCTGAAAGTGCAAGAAGAAATCATTTGCAGTCTGTCCTGTAGTAAAATGTCTACGTTCCCAAGTCACTTCAGTTAAGCTGCTGAATCTTGCCATATACATATAGTCTAAAAATGATTTTTAAAGGTGGACAGAAGCCATACCTAAATATTTACCTCCTGAATTCCATGACGCCTGTGTAGTTAGTGACAAAGCAACCACATTTTTTAACTGAAAATTGTAGCTTTGGAGGATCAACACTTTGACTTTATCGCACGATTCCAGAGCTTGAAATAAGTGACTCTACTCTCAGTATCCCTGCATGACGTATTAGGTCATGGGTGTTAGGTGCAGCAAGAATCCTTTTAGCCTCCAATCCAAACATGGATTAGCATACAATTTAGACGAGTGGAGTCGGGTGTCTGTGCAAAAGGGAGAAGAGGGGGGAAAAAAAAGGAGACAGCAGCAAGAGAGGCGAAGGAAAGAGTGAAGAGGAAAGGGAATGAGTGGAATTCTGGAATTTTTGCTGTTATAAAATGAGCTTACTCGAGTTGTATGTCTGTGGGTCTAGTTGTGGAAAATAGGGAGACATGTAGGGTCAATAATGAGTCAGTTTGAGCTGTGTTGGCTGCTTTGAAGTTTGTGAAGTAATGAGAGCATTTTTGAAACAGAATTTCCAGCTATGTTGAAGTTATTGACATGAGTACACGTGCATGTTTGTTTTCTATGTGAGTGTGCAGATATTTGAAAATGTGTTTGTTTTTTTTTTGGTCGAACTGCAGTAAGGAGAGTTAATCACTTCTTACAGCAGTGCTATGGGAGCAGTCAAGGCTGAGAGAGAGAGCAGAAGAAATGAAGAAACAGAACGGGGGGCTGTACTTCCCACCAGTTTTTTCAGCATGCTAAAACACACAGTTAAGGGGCCCATAAATAGACAGTGTATGAAAATAACATCTGAGATGATTTGAAAGATCAGCGCTGCAGCAGTCATCAATAAACCAACGCCAAAATCTGTCTGCACAAACGCTGGCACCAACTTTAGGATAAATCACATGTAATAGTCTCTGGAGAGGAGTGAGAGTCTACATTTATTTGAATTATCTGACAGGATCTTCATTCAGTTCATGTGTCTGTGTGTGTGATTATAGCCTTTCATCTATATTTCCAGGAAGGAAGGTCATAAGTCATCTTTTAAGTAAACAAGCAACGCTGTCCTTTTTGACGGGGGATTTCTGTGGAAAACAACAATTTATATGAATATGAATAAATATTGCCAATAGAGCTCTTGATAATAGGACCAGAAAGATCAATTTACTCTTGCTATGGCTCACACAAGAATATGCACTTTCCCCTTGTCATGCGCAATGACACGCAAGCTAGACAAGCTAAACAATAAATCTCATACTGTATATTCCCAGCATTACATTTTGTCACATGCCAATTCAGTGCATAATTTCTGTTGGCCCGCCATCCCTCATTCTTTGATAAATTATCAGACATGCTCTCTCTCTCTCTCTAACACACACACATATGCATGCACGCATCTCATACACATACGCACATGCATCACAAACACTACAAATCACAAAGGCATGCAGGCACATTTGACGGATGGGGTTCAGGGTCAGAGGGATGCTGTGGTTGTCACACGGGTGACAGATTTACAATATGTTTCAGGGAAGCGTAATTTGCTACGTGGGTGTGTTTGCGTGTTATGAGTGAGTGAGATATTTGTGTCTTGAGGTCATTTCTTTGCACAGCCTAGTCATTCACAGAATCATTAAACCATGCTCAGGATGTTCCTGCAAAGAAAATGAAGACATTTGGAGTAAAAATACAAAATATAAGCTACAAATGATGAAACCGGTTAAAGTAAATCGATACTCCAAGGCAGTAGTTCTTTTTTTTTTTTTTTTTTTCCTTCTTTTCAATTCTTAATCTTTACAGTTCACGCATCAGTAGTTAAGCATGGGCCTGAGCCCAGTTGTACGTTTTTGTTTTTTTTTTCTTGGGGCTCATCTTTGAGAGAGAACTAAAAATAATCCGTCATCTGCTGTCGTACAGTGTAAACAGAAAAAAGATAGCCAGATGGAGATGAACGTTTGACCAACTTCAATAGACGTCAAACCAACATCAGGCCTCTGAAGCGGCTTCTTTGTTGTGCCTGGCATCCGTCTGATGCTCACCTGTATTGGACAGAAACGGAAAAGATGGAGGTGCATAGACGTATTCTGTCTCAGTGCAAAGGCTAACAACAGCATTTTAGTGAGACACAGCACCACACTCTTACAGTATTCTGGGCTATTTTTGTGATAGATGCAAGATTAAAGGTAATTTCCTAAATAACCACAAATGTGGGCGATGGTGAAAAAAACAATGCTAAAATAAAATGGCGTTGGCAAAAGGGTTGGATCATATGTGACTGAAGAGCTACTGTAAAAGTGAAAACACTGAGCGCAAAATGAGGGACAGAAGCCAGAGAAAACTCGCAATGCTCAGTGGTCGCTGAGGACCAGAGGGGACCCGGACTCATCATGGGTAACCTTTTCCAGTTTCTGCCATAATTGCTGTCTGCTATGACACACACACACACACACACCTCATTTGTTGGGGCAGCGAATCATTTTTACCTCACAGTCCATCGACCTTCAATGAACCATCAAGTGATGGTGGGAGCAACAGGCAGAAGAGTTCCCTCGCTTCTTTTTTTTTCTCATTTTAATAGTAAGGACTGAAAGTAGAGCTAGAGAGTGTGTGCGAGAAAGAGAAGGTGGTTATAAAAACAGATAGAATGTGCAGAAAAGGTGAGAACCAGAAAGACTTAGGAGCTGGAGCTCATGTGGCTGATGTCTATATGTGTGCAGGTGAAGGCTTATGGTTCACTGTGGCACCGGAAAAGCAGAACACGACCTTCGAAGTACTGGAAAAGAGTGGAAAAAAACCCGACGGAGACTCTGATCTGGACCCATGTGAAAATTTAATGCTGATTTAATATTAATTCAGTCAAACCTGGCTGTGGGTCAGACATTACAAACCAATGCAGTGCAGCTAATCATCGCCCAACTCCACAAAACAAACTTTGTTTTCCAGAGTTTCTAAAGATACTCATTTTGTCAGGCTGAATTATTGAGACACAACAGCTGGAACTAGCGCTGTATATTAACAAGTATGAAACAATGACTGAAACATCACTAATTAGGATGACATTTTAACCAGCTGTCACATCTGAGGTGTTTCCAAGTTGTAACATTTCCAACGTTTCCAAGTAACATGCGTGTAATCATCTCACGAAATTACAAAACGCCTATGTTTAAGGCAACAACTGTGCTGCACTTTCAGCAATTGACTCGTAAAATGATTTCTCAGATGTAATATATATATATATTTTTTATTTATTTATTTTTTTTTTTCATCACTGACAGAGACAAAGTTGAGTGCCATATTTAAGTATATTTTTGGAGTATCTGAGTATCTTTACGAGAATACTATTCTTTTTGAAAACTTATGACTTTCGCTCAGATACACTTAAAAGACATTTATTTTACTTTTAACTCCTCTCTTCTTTCTGTGAAGTACTCATTTCTCTGAAGTAGAGCTTTTAGTCTGTGGAATGAATTTTCTTTCATTTTGGAAATTGCAACAGACCCTATACTGTGTTTGATCTCGTCAGTGGACACATTAGGACTACTTCAGATAAAGATGAGGCAGAAGATTTTTCACCAGCGCGCCATAGACTTAAAATATGACCATGTTTGAAATGCAATACTCATCACATCATTTGGCATAAAACAGCTATACTTTTGAATATTTAAGAATAAAAAAAGAACAAAACTGTGACTCATCAACTGTCACCGGTATTGCCTAATATTTATATTTAATTTTTGTCCAGGAGTATCTATACTGTTACACAAGTAATGGAGTAGTCCATCTTGAGGTTTTCGTGCCAAAACATTTTGCAACAATGAGTAGAATAATTCTTCACCTGTATGTCTTCGCTGCAATTGTAGACAGTACAGCAGGATTCAGTGCCCGTGTTCATTTAAGCAGCCTGCGGGTGTCTCATTGTGCCATGTGGAGGTTGCATTGCTTGTGAAGGGATTAGTTGAGGAGAAAATGAAAAAAAAAAAGAATATGAATCCAGATGAGTGAGAACCTGAAAATGTAGTGAATGAATAGATGATTGAAAAGAGAGAGTGATGAGTAGGGCTACCTCTGAGCTGCTGTGTCAGAGGAGCCAGCTTTCCATTAGTCCTCAGTGCCATGGCAGGAAATAGGAGTCACTGGAGGACACACAGGAGTATTCTCACTCCACCCTGGTTATCTCTCTACCTCTCTCCCCATAACTTTCCTTCTTGTTACTGCTCTCCTCCCCTTAGTATCTTGACTCTCTCGTCATTTCTCTCTCTCCGCCTCCCTCCTCCCCGTTGCTCTCATTATTTTCTGTCATCTTTTTTCTTTCTCGGCTCCTACCACGTCTGTCCTTCCTCCCTCACTTTCTGCCTCATCTCCTCCATTTCGTCCCCTCCTCTCCTCCACTCAAGCCCCAACTGTAGTCAAGTGATTCACCTCGCCCATGCACAGATTCCCACTGCTGAGCCACGGCCCCCAGAAAGCAGAGCCGTGATGGAACAAGTCTACATTATCTTTAATCATCTGCATGTGCTTTGCTTTTAGAGGTTCCCAATTAACGTACTGCTAAATTGAATTTGGTTTCAGGTCTGATGATTGTTGTTGACTTTCATATTCCAATTTGATGAAAAGGGCTTTGCTCCAATTACGGCTAAACTAATACAGATACAAAGTCATCTGGTTTGGCAGTAATTATGCATATGGATTTGTTAGTTCTATTATTTTTTTCCTGCAAGGACAGTGAGAGGTGCATTCCGTTTTGATGCAACTGTGTTAATTAATGGTGTTTTTCACAGTTGTACAGATGTGTGGGTGTTGTATATTTATCAGTGTCCTTGAGCGTCTTGAATCTGAAGTTTCGATTTGCCTCATTTATGTGCTCAAGAAAACCAACAAATAAATATTTCATTTTTCAATGATTTGTCTCAAGCTTACACACATCTTTGATTTTAACTGTCAATCATTCAGCCTCCCAGCAGGTGAAATATCCTTTATTTTGTACACTTCAGGAATATATTTTGTGTGTGAATAAGCAATTCGGAATCATCACTGTTTGTATTTGCTGCTCATGTTTGTAATTTCTCAAGTGGCAGCCATTACTTTTTTAAAACTGACTTTATCTGGTTTTAAAATGTGGTGTCAAGCAACCAAAATCCAGCACTCTAGTTGTCAGGTATGCCAACCCAAACCCAATGTATGTTGAATGTCACAATGTCAGTTAGCCATTAATGAGTTTTGACATGCACCCAATGTTCAATCTCCAGTTTAATTTAACATCTGTCAGCCATTAGAGTCATTTAATCCAAATGATGTTCTCAAAATTGGTGTTTTGTGCCCTCTATACTCCAACCACTTAATTCATTGTTTAATTTCTTTAAAATTGTTACACTGTATATCAGAGAAATCCAAAATGTTTTAACACTCATAAACAGTTCCTCTGCAAAGAGTCACTACAGGGACTTCAACTTCAAACCACTAATAAAAAATACAGACATCAAATACTTGCTAGAAAGGGAAGTGGCTGTTGACTTCTACATATTTTTAAGTATGCCATGGAGTCAGTAATATTTACTTATAAAAAACAGTTCCTCAACTGAGTTTTTGTGTTTTTACAGTCAGCCAATCTCTTCTTTGTATGTGTGTTTGTTTTGTAGGATGGGTACTCCCAGTATCACTTCGTGGGCTCTGCCTCTACGATAGAGAGAGACCGACAGAGGCCCTACTCCTCCTCACGAACTCCCTCCGTCTCCCCTGTCAGGACGTCCCCAAATAACCGCTCTGGTGAGGAACACAAGACACGTTCACAGATCGTAATAGAAGGTCCTGGACTGTTGTTGTGCTATTATGATTTATTTAGTTTTACAGTTAAGATTTGAAGTTCATGTGCCAAAGTTAGTTAACAAGGGACAGAAATATACTGTACAGGATTATTATCATACTTCAAATCCCCAAAACTAGAACCAACATAGATGATAATGATTTAAAAAAAAAAAAAAATGACATGATGGGCTGATATCAAAAGTGGAAATTACATATTAATTCATATTAAAGGATTTGTTTAGTTTGGTTTAGTTCTTGGGATCCTATATTTATAGCAAGTAGTCATGTTGGGGAATAATTAGTCCAAAAAAAGGTAGAAAGGTTCAACTTCAAGAATGTGCGCACATATAAGTGGGGCATTGGGAAAACTAGGAGGCACAAGATAACCATGGATTATAATTAGCAATAATTTAGACATTAGCCAGTAGCATCAACATTTGCCAGTCGATCAGTCTTTACACTGGGTCTAAATAGCTGTTCACACCAATGTTCAGCACCCTCAGGCTTTCATGCTATAAAGTATGATTATCATTAGCCTTTAGCTTGAGCCCACTGGCCTTCATGCTTTGCAAAGGGCACATTAGCATTAGCTGTTAGCATCAGTAGTGGAAGAGCCTTCAGCTGTGATTTCTCCACAGCAGGCTTAGCAAGCTGATGAGGCAGAAAAGTACTTTTCCTTCCTCCCGGCTTAGAGAGGTCTTCAAGGACCCTACTAAGAGAGGAAGAGAGAGACAGAGGGAGCGAGGGAGGGAGAGAAAAACCGTGTATTTGTGTGTGCAAGGGAGATAAAGAGAATAAGCAAGGAGGCAAGAAGAATTAGGGATTGTGAGATGGTTAATGCAGAAGAGGAGGTGAAGGATGAGGATTTGACTTTGGCCAGTGACATTGAATTTTGCGAGTGAAGGAGGAAATTTGTGGATGTCTGAAGTACATCTCAGGTGGTCGGGCAAAAAGAAAAATGGTTGGAAATTACCCCCCTCTCTTTTCTTGCTCTACGCCTCCCCCTCCTTGCCTTTTCACTCATCTGGCTCTTCTCGTTAGCCCATCTCCTACTTCACCTCCTCCTCCCCTTCGCATTAATCCTACTTTCTTCTCACCTCTCCCTCTGATCCCTCACTCTTTACAGGTCGTGTCAGTGCACACACATACACACACACACACACACACACACACACACACACACACACACACACACACACACACACCCACCCACCCTTGTATCTCCTCTCTGCATACGCTCAAGACTGCAATCCTGCCCCTCAGAGATGGATCAAAGCAGAAGGAGTAATGATGGTGTGCAGGCACACTTGGAGAGGAGGAGTAAGAGACTTAGTGTGAGGAGAGAGTGGGGGAAACTATGAAAGAGATGAAGAGAGGAGCAGAGGGGGTTGCGAGCTGCGACGACGGCAGAGAGACAGAGGAGAGTAAGACCTTTGCATCCATCATTGCCCCCAGAGGGTGTTGCTGTGTTTTTCACTAATAGAACAAGTCTCCCAGGCTCTCATATCCAGTGGCTCTAAGCCAGGTCCCCACAGTAACCATAACCAGTGGCGATGGCTCTGTCACTGGATGGGGGCGGCGTCTGACAGGTTTGAGAATCCACCTTAATAGGATCTAGTACGGAGTCAAATGATAGAAATTAAATTTCAAAAGTGTCTGCACAGCTTCTGTCTTTATTAAATATAATATAATTCTCCACAGTGTGGGCCTGTGTGTGTATGATACAACCTCCTGTTAGATGAAGTAAAAGCTGAAAAAGTGACAAGAGGTTACATTGTTTTTTTCACTATTAATGTCAAACGTTGAAGTGTTAGGCTAAAAAAAAAAAGTGGTCCTTAAGTATTATATAATAGATGAAGTGAAACTCCAAAGCTCTTCAAAAATCACTTTCAAATCCTTTTCTGTTTAGCTAGTCATATCGTATTTTGCCTTGGTTATTATCAGGGTAAATGAGAACAGAGGCTTCTTTACACAGATTTTTAGATGGCTGTTTCTTTTTTTGTTCGTTTGTTTGTTTGTCTAGAAGCTTGGGAAATGTTTGTGCTTGCACAATCAAGAGTGGTGCTTTCCATAAACTGTGTGTTTTAACTTGTTTTTCTCCAGTGACTATAGTCCTGCAATCATCCACAGTTTCTTGTTTTAGATGAGCCCAAATTTTTATGTACTTCTCCTCTGAGTGTGCAGATTACATATAATGTATTAGTATTCACTGGGTGCATGTTTTGGGAAGGTTTAGCTAAGCGAACTAAAGGGGTTGATACACAGGTAGGTAAAATTTCAGTCTGTCAAGATGGGAGCTATTGAGTAAGCACTTTAACTGTGCTATAAGGAGATTACATTGTGACATGCTGAGTGTGTGTGTGGAAAGGAGGGAGAGCGGGTTTGGCACATTATATGTACAGGTTGTGCACCAGCTCTATCATCCATGGCTGAGCATGGGAAAAAGCGACAGAAATAGAAATTTTAAGGCTTAAAGTGAAATAGATTTGAAATTTCAAGTGTTTGAGAGGAAATCAGCTACCACACAGCTGGGGCATTACCTTTAGAATAGACAACACAAATAGGATTATCAATTCAGAGTAGGCTAGTGTTAAATATAATACATAGTAGCCAAACAAACTACCAGCTACAACTTGCTGGCCAGACAGGGTAGCTTCCCTCCAACCTGAGCCCACTATGACACCTTCATATAAGCTGCATATCCAGCATCTTCTCTACCAGCTGCAACCTTGATCAAACCTGCAAGAAAAAGAGAGGCCAGGATGAAAGATATAATCTCAAGACGTCTATGATGTTCTATGGGAGCTGAGAGTCTATATCCATGTTAGCAGCTCTGTGAAGAAGATTCAGCATTATGCTGACCTGGAGGCTAACATCAGCACACTCTCAGTGACAGTGATAAATGACAGCCTGCTGATGTTAACCATATATAACGTGTTCTGAGCCATTGATCTTAGTTTAGCATGTTAGCAAATGACTGATGGGAATATAAAACTGAAAAGAAGTGCCGTATGACCACAGCTGATCTGATGGATGCTCTCTAGTTAGTCATTTAAAAGTAATTTCTATTTTATCTGATGAGAATGAAGTTAGTTTTGCACATGGTGAAAGTCTGTAATTGTGGGTTGAGCAATTACAATATTATCATTGTGGCCAGGCCATTACAATGGCTAAAGACCATTGTGCCAATACCCATTTTCATACAGTTAATAGTGTTAAATAACAACCAGCTTAACATCTGTTCAGAGGAGCACACAGGTAGCATGTGTGCAGATGGAGGCGTACTAAAGCTCAGGTGGTGGAGCTGTACAGGATAACACAGACAAAACATGTTATTATTATACCATTTTTCTACTTTCAATGTGGACACAGCCCACTGTGACATTATTCAAGAACAGGTACCTATCCTCAGGACAAAGAAATAATAAGGCCTGACTGTACAATGGTATCATGTCCAATGGCACCACAAGCAGAGTTGAACTGGCTGCTGCTAAATTTTTGTCCCAGCAGATAGTTCGCTCCTTTAAGAACTGGATAAGCTTCAAAAACACCTAGAAGAAAATTGATGTGTCATCTGGTAATTGAAAAAAAAAAAAAAAACAACTGAAAACTTGTACCAGATGTGAAATTTGATATTCAAATAATGTGCCCAAAAAGTGACATATACATATGTGTGTGAATTCCCAGATGTCCTTTAACATGCTGAAGGTGACTCTTTATGCTGACAAGCTAAATGATGAATAATGACTGTGCACCTTGAAAGACTGAAATACACACACACACACACAAAATAATGAGCAATAAACCCAGCAGCCCAACAGCATATGCCCTCACACTGTGCTTGGTTATAATTGTGCGCCTGTGTGTGTCCGTGTGCACGCCTATGCATGCGTGCGTGTGTAGCAAGCGCTCCAGCCTCCCCCAGAGAGATGATGAGTCTGAAGGAACGCAAGATGGACTATGATTCCACAGCAACCAACGCTGGTTTCCATAGCAACAAAGGAGAGCACACATCCCGGAAAGACGGCATGGCAGGTGTGTGTTTGTGATGGAGACATAGATGAATTAAATATTTCCATTGTATCTTCCTCTTTATCTTTCTTTCTCTTTTACTTTCACTCCCCATTCCTCCTCTGGCTCTCTCCTCTTATCTGTCTCTTTTTTTCAAACTCAAACTATTTTTCTTTCTGTGACTCACAGACTTTCTTTGACTGTCTTCCTTTTTAAAATCTGCTTTCTAACTAGCTCCTCCTCTGTCTATTTGTTTCCTTCTCTTCCTCTTTGTTTCCCTTCTTTTCCTTCATTCTCTCTCCGTTCTTCTTTTTGCCTCTCTCACACTGTTCCCATAAGGTCAGAAGGGACAGACTAATTGCTAGGCTTTTAGACAAACTACAGGAAGATTCTGACTCTAATTAGCTGATTTCTGAAGAAGCCAACTGTGGCGTTTCCCATGGGTTTTTTTTTTTTTTTTCCTCTGTACTTCGAATTATCATCTCATGCAGCAGTGGCTGTTCTAGCCATCTTCATCATTCACTAAGCTGTTGTCTTTTCTTTTGATATTTCATCCATCCAGTTCAAGTGTCATGTGGGACATCTACGTTGTTCCGAAACTCTTACCTGACTGCCAATGATGATATCAAGCAAAACCAGGTGAGTCACAAGTGCTGCCTTTCATTGTGTGCTCACAGTCACACAACAGCACAGCAGAGTTTAGCGTTGTGTGTGTGCAGTGGGGGCTCCCATAAATTGGCATGTGCTGTCATGACAAGGTGGTTAGTAAAAGAAATAGCAACAGGATGGGGAAAGCACACACAAAGGTGCCTCGCTGTGATAAGAGACGCTCTGGCAGTGTGTGCTATGGCGTTGCCCTAAGTTGAGGCAGCATCACACCACTGTGACCTGAAACCACACCCTGCTGGGAATTAACATCATTTCCTCAGTTGGCTGCACTAATATATTTTTCCTGTTTAATGGCTCTGCTGGTGAAGAGAGAAGAGCAACAAAAGAAACCACAGACTGTGACTGGCAAGGGGAGCATCAAAAATTCGTTTGGATTTCATCCGTATTGAATACGGAATTATTGTATAAGTCATTTTCTGTTCTATTGATCCAAACTTCGATAGATCAATAGAAACTCTTGCTTTTAGAGCATTTATAAAAAAAAAATAAAAAAATAGGTCATACAATCTGTCACAGGACATTAAATGAAAAATGGTTTTCTTTTTTTCGCTGCAAACCCCTTCAAGGATCGTGTTCGGTCCTCCAGACCCCAGTATGAGAACCACTGACTTAAAATCTATTTAATACGAATAAGTGTGTCTCTATACACACATTTACAAAGGCGCACACAAACCTAGACCGTGAGAGTTACTGCTTTATAGACAAATTGATTCCTCCTCTACCTGCATGCAATAGAAAATTCACTGCATGAGTGTGTTTCCCAGCTGATTCCTATCTCAGCCTTTTTACCCATAATGCTTACCTTTCAAACCCCTTCCCCCCATGTTTTCACTCTACCCGTCACTTTCCACTCATCTATATTGCTCCCCTTTTCAATTTGCTCCCCCTACCCACATTTCTATGACATTCCTGGTTGGTGTACCACCTCCCCATCTTTCTCCATTACCTCCCCTTATCCCCAACCACCGCCCTCCTCCCCAGGCTCCAAACCAGCCCTGCGTTGTGCCCCCCCAGCCCCAACAGGACAGCCCGTCAGCAGCCGTGCTAAAAGACTACGACCCCTATCCTCCCCCTCCTTCCTTCCCCCAGCCTCAGCCACCGCAGCCTCCTCCTCATAGCCAGAGCCGAAGCTTTGAGGAGGCCTACTACGAGGACCAGGGACCACCACCTCCCCCCTCCCAGCCACAGCCACAGGCACAGGTGCCAGCCCAGTCTCAGGCCCAACCCCAGCAGCCTCCAAGCACCACCGGACCGCCCCGGGATCCACGGGAAGACCTGCGCATGCACCTGGGCCTCAAATCCACCGGCAACTATGTAGACTTCTACTCGGCTTCTCGGCCATACAGCGAACTGAACTATGAGACCAGCCACTATCCGGCCTCGCCTGACTCCTGGGTCTAGCTCCACGATGAGGGGGCCAAGAGGGAATCTCTGTATGCGTGTGTGAAGGGGATTATTTTTGCAAACTATCAGCAGCAGATGAACACAGGGTGACAGCAAGTGGCATGTTGAAAACATATCTTGTAGCCAATGGGAGGAAAAGTGTGTTCTCTAAAATAAGATGACTCTGATAGGGTTTTGAAAGGAAGTCAGGTCGAGTGAGTAAGAGAGACTGTGCATGTGCATGCCAACATTTTTTTTTTTTATTATTATTATTATTTTTTTTAACACAACTTAATTTCCTCAAAGTCAGCTTCATTGCAATGGTGACTGGATAAGGAGGATTTAGATTTAAACAAGAGTTTTTGAAAGTGTGAAAGAGTGAGTGAGCAGCAGGATATATAGAGAGAAAACTATCCATACAGATTAGATGAGGGACGGCCTTGAGAAATAATGGGAAGTAGATGACTTTAGAAAAACAGGAAATGGCCTGAGCTTTAGGGCAGCCGAGGAAGGAGGGGCAATGAGCGTTTTTGAGGAGGTCAAGAAGAACAAAAGCACAGAGAAAGATGAAAGCACATCAGGCACAAGACAAGAAGTGGATGTTCACCATTTGACTCAAGTGACAGACGTAGCACTGCTTTTGTCCCCCTTTTTTGTTGCGATGGCCTTGCTGCATCCAAATGCTTCTGAATTTTTCTTTTTTTTTTTTTCAAGGAATGTCATCTTCAAGAGAATTCCTTTTTGCCGTCATTCTTTCACATCTTTTTTAATTTATACTTTTCTAAAGTTTCAATTTCAAAAAAGGTATTTTATTTTCTGTATAAAGTTCAAAGGTGATATGTATAGTGTGTATATTACACATGTTTTTGATGGGGCCACTTATGAGATAGTGTTTTTTTCTTTTGGTTTGTTTTTTTTCCCATGACTGTTTATTGACTGAAACAACAAAAAGCAACAAAAAGAAGTGACATACAAACACAAAAAGCTAAAAAGACAGACATCGTCAGGATGGACATCAGTTTGTTTTCGCTCTTTCCGTCGCACAAGAGGAAGCCTTTTCTCGGCATCAAGAAAATTTTGTTGTGGACCAGACCAAATGTCAAAAGAAGTTCAAGGCTGAAAGTGCTTCTCCACTGCCTAAAGAAAAATATGTGTATGTTTAAAGCACTTTGGAAAGGATTGTCTTTTCTTTTTGGGGAACTAATATGTTTGACCACGTCCACTATCGGTGGTTTTTCATCATGAGTTCAGCATTAAAACTGGTCCATCCAGCAAGACCTACGGTCAATATAGTACATCTCAGTGTACACTAGAGACAAAGATAAAGCGAGAGACATTACATTGTGCCAAACTTTGACACCTCCTGGGCCACCCTGGGAGGAACTTAACGGGACATTCTGTCAAAGTGTACAATGACTGGATGACTTCCTCTGCTGTTTGTAACATTTCCTTTCTTGTGTTTTGATCAGGTGAAAACATACGTATTGCTAGGGATCGTGGGGATCGCCGCCCCCCCCCCCCGCCCACCGCCCCCTCCATAGATGTACAGACCTGCCTCTCTGTGTTGGCTGAGCATGTGTGGGCGTGTGCGTGGTGGATGTGTGTGGACATGAGCGTGTGGGTGTGCGCGTGTGTTTCTTTACGTGTGCATGTATGTGGTTGAGTGAGTGGCCCACGTGTGTACACGTAAACTTGAGCGAGCATATCTATGCATGCATGTGTGTAGTGGTGTGCGTATGCCTCTGTTGCGTGTATGTACGTGAGCGTTCCTGTATAAATCAATGTCCAAACAAGGCATTCCTACTGACAGTTTGTCCAGTTTTACAACATGAAAAACCAAGGTAAAAATCACTAGAATGAATTGTTGATATAGAATGACAAAATCTATAAATATATGAATATAAATATAAATATATATATAATTTTTATGTGCAGATGTCATCGTCACTAAAAAGAAAAAAATGATTATGTGGTATACAACAGGACTCTTGTTCACTTGACTTAAACGTGGAAACTGCTGAACCCCCACCCACAGCCCACCCCTAACCCCCCTTCAATCGAGACAAAAGACAAATCCCACCTGAGGATGCTCAGGCTCTGGTGCGAGTTGTGTGTTATTGTGTGTCCATGCTTCTTAGATGACTGTGCTGAGAGAGGACCGTACTTGAACACAAGGAAAAATAAAAAGACTCTTTGCAATCAAACACCATTGCCTCCCCTACTATTGATCATTTCAATAGATGTGTTGTCGGTTTGTTCCAGAATGAGCAGCTGTCAGATGTTTCCCCCACAGGTAGTTTTTTTCATAAAAGGAAAAATTGGCCGCGTTGTGTGATGTGGACTTTGGGTTAATCTGACATACTTTGTTGTGTTTTAGATTAATTCACCCATATGTGCCTTCTGTTTTTCAAAACGGCTTCAAAAGGGCTCAGATTTCGAGATCAGAGTTAACAGTATTTCCTTCCCCCAGTTCTCCTTAGGTTGTTGAGCCAAAAAAATTCTATATATATAAATATTCTGTAAAAAAAAAAAAAAAAACTGCAAAAAGTAGCATATTAATTACAGACAAGAAAGCTGTTCACAAAATATGGTCAATGGGCACGAGTACATTTTTATAATACATACTGGACACACGAACATGGCCAGGTTGAATTCACTATACCTGATTAATTGCAGTTCATCCAGTTTTGAAAATCTAAAAATCTAACCCCGAAAGTCTCTGAAGAAATGTACAAATGCAGCTAATTTGAACAAAGACCTCAAGTTTAATAAAAGCCTAGGTATGATTGCAGTTATATTACCCTTGTCGCTTATCCCTTGTCACAGTAATATTCATTTGATAAATTTCTACTCTTCTTTTAGTTGACTGTAATATTGATGTATAGTTTCAACACTGAAGAAAATAGAAAATAAGAAGACATAATAAGATCAATGTGGCCTGCAGTCCCCCAATAACAACGCAATTTTATCATCGCTTTGAAACAAGCTTCAAATACAACAATGACCTTTGTCATTCATAGTTCTGAGGGCAAAGAGTTGCTTCTTTATGCATGTTCACATTTAGCAGACCTAGATGGGCATTAGAATTCATTTTCATCACCACACACAATGCTAAGCTCTCCTCTTGGTCTCCTGTCACGATTCCTGTCAGCCTGTTTATTTTGGCCGTTGAGTCTCCTGTCATTCTCCATCCACGCATCAGATGCCCTTCTTCTCTTCCGCCCGTGGCTGACTGCTGACTCCCAGATTAACCCGCCCCGCAGTAACCCCTGATCTTTCCTGCCCACCCAGACACCTCTTTCTACTTTCCTAATTATGCCAGGCACTGTTTAAACCTGTGTGTTCCACCTGCTCCCTGTCAGCTTGTGGGTTGTTTTCCAAGCTGAAGATGCTTGTTTTTTTGCACCTGTACCTGTTTTGTTTCTGTAACTGCTACCATTCTTAGCTGCCTGTCTGTAAGCCTCACTTTATATAACCCACAGCCTCCTGCCTACCTGCTGGTCTTGTGTTCGGGGATCCTGCGGTCCTGTACTCTATTGTGACAGTCTCTGCGAACATAAGGAGGAACTGGAACTTGAGGACCTGTCTGGCCTTTTAGCAGCTAAATGTTCCAGCAGCTAAAAGACCAGTGGTCCTATTTTCACTCGCTTTGCTGCAGGACAGATAGTGTTGTTTATTTTTTTTTTTCCCCCCTGGAAACAACTGACAGCTTTGATGAAGCAGTAAGAATAGAAGCAAAATATCAGTTATGGGCTGCAAATACAAAGAGTAAAGCCAAAGGCAGTGAAAAAGCACCACTTTTAACGTAGTTGTGATCAATTCCATGCATTCCTTATCTTTACCATTAAAAGGACTGCTGTAGTTTGGGACCAATCCCAGCTGAAATCAGAGGCAGAGGCAGGACCCTGCACCCTGGACAGGTTACTCTATCACAGGGCTGACATGTAGAGCCAAGCATCCATTCACACTTACATTGCTCCTGCAAGTAAGCTAGAATAATGTCTTTGGACTGTGGGAGGAAGCGCAGGGAGGACATGCTAACTCGGCACAGAAGAGATATTTATTCCAGTGCTGCTGCATGAAATTACATCATGATGTGGGGTTGTTTGTGTTGGTTGATACTATTCATCTCCGTCATAGATATTGACAATTAATTGACTGTTCATATTTTGAAAATGTGTATTTTTTTTATAGAATTTAATGAAAATGCCCATCCATCTATTTTATATACAGCTTAATTATCAGGGTCACGGGGGGGCTGGAGCCAATCCCAGCCAACATTGGATGAGAGCTGGACAAATGTCCTGGGCCTACATAGAGAGGCAAACCGAAGCAAACAACATTTCACACTCACATTCAGGCCGACGGGCCCTTTAGAGTCATCAGTTAATCTAAACAGCGTATCTTTGGGCTGATGAAAGCTGAAGTAAACGGAGAAAACCCACACAAACCCCTTTTCAAAAAAAAAAAAGTCCCCACGCCTGGGAAATCAAATCTCAAACCTTCTTCCTGTGAAGCGAGAAAGCTGCACCACCACCAATCTACTGAAAAAGAGCTGTACAACAAACAAGCAGGGTCAATTTTTTGCAATATGAACATGTCACTGAGCAGGGAGCCCATTCCGTATGCATCCTCATGCGGCAACATCTTCTGAAGTCATAATAATCCTCCAGTATTATAGTGAGTAGTGTATAGACATCAGGCACACAACCCAGAAAAAGCTATCAATAAGTTCAGATTACTTTTACAATGACAATTTGCCGCTGTTGTCTCCTCTGGCTGTCGAGCGATACTGTTAATATCCTGATGCCATCATCTGCTCACACAGACATATTTGCTGGGGACTTGAATGACAGATGTGCAGGAATGTGTTACAAAGTAATGCTTAGGATATCAGCCTTATTCACTCCTCCACTTTCAGATAGTGTAATCTACTGACACGGTGTCGCAGTGTCAGGCATGTTTAAACATAATGCGGAGGGGGGTTTAGCCAACGCAAGGTCTCCCACATTCAGCAGCCTCAATTATAACATTAAGGTAAGTGGACAGATATGAAGGATGTAGTAATGGAGATTGCCATTTTGTATTTTTTGTTCCCTTTTTATGTTGCCCCAATGACTTTGATCCCATTCATCTAGAAATCCATTGTACCGAACTTGCAGCATATTTAAAAAATGATGCTGAGCTGGAAGTACCGGCATTTGTTACAATTCATGCTTCCCACCTCCTTCCCTCTCCCTTTCGTCCTTTCCCTTCTTTGATGCTGTCTAGGTTAGGCCTGTGAAATGTAGTGTTGGGTAATAACTTCATTGCATTGATTATTAGCCTTCACAATAGCGGCGAGTCTCCTCTGTCTGAGCGCGCTCCCATAGTGGAAGGCTGCTATAACCTAATGTGGCATGAAAATAGCTCCTCAATTTTCCTGCGCACAGCCTTTCTAGAAACTGTCCTGTTCCACCCTGCAGATGCCTCTGGCCTTCACAGTTTCTCTCCCTCTTTCCCCAACTGTCTTTTCCTCTAACTCTCACAGCCACATCCCGATCCATTCACCCATCACATACCTCAGGCTGGAGTTCAAAGGTGTATGCATACACACATCAGTGCGTGGAGGTGCATGTCAGCAGAGAGCTGCAAGGACATGAAGCGGAAGGATGTAGAAGCACATAGTGACGATCTAGGGGAGAAGGATATGGAAACGTTGTGGGGAGCAGGTGTCGGGTCTGGGATTTATCCTCAGAGTATTTGAGCTTGAAATCAATTTGTGTTTAAGCAGTAGTGAGGCTCCACAAAGCTACACAAGCTACCCAAGAAATTACTGTCCTCATCTAAAATTGAAATAGAAAGAAGGGCGGCGCCTCATTCAGTGGCAGGATGGATGGGTAAAGAAGAAATTCAAAGGATTCTGGTAGAAACAAATCAAACCTGTTTACCACAAACATTACAAGCACCTGCCATTAACTTTGTTTTTCGACAAACAACCTATTTTACATTACATTATGTGTTGAGTTATGGTGGTGGGCATGTGTGATGAAAAATTGGGTGTCATGTTCATGCTTTAGCCACAGTTTGCTGAAGCATAACTGAGAATTTGCACCAAGAAGTGTGGCAAGGGCAGAGTATGAAATATGATGGCAACTACATTACAGAGGACTGAGATAAACGGTTGAGGTTAGTAAGTGTAGTCGAGGAGTAGTGGGGGGAAAACATTCAAAACAGACAAACAGAGCTTCAGCGCAGTCGTCTCAAATTCTCAAATTTGAGCCAAGTTCATGTACCTCTGATTTTTCATTTCATCTGCTGCAATATATTTTGCAGCAATCTTTACTGGCTCGGCACGAAGGGGTGAAAATGTGGCAACATGCCCCGCTGCAGCAACATGTTCAATAGCACTTATGCCACGCCCTGCAGGTATCGTATTCACCTGCAAGGCGTGGCGTGATTTTTCTGTTGCAATCTTTCATAGAGCACTGAGGGTGAGCACTGCTCGTATAAACAGCCCCAGACTACCAGATATCAACAATGAACGTAGACTTTGTGCTGCTGTAACTAGATTCACTGTAATAATTTGACAGTGAATGAAGAAATCTGATGTTTCTCTTTCTTTTGGTTGGATGGACATATCCCTGTAAGGTAAGTCGGGAGTAATTTATCAATATTATTTTAGAGCAACTTTATATATATATAGACATATACATGAATTGTGTAAGTCAACACTGTAAATATTTCCAATCCGTCTGTATCTAACATAACTGTCTGTTCAGACCGTTTTCATATGTTAATTAGATACATTTCATGGCAACATTATAGAAATGTATATAAACCGGCTGACTTGCTGCCTGTAATGGCAGGAACATGTCTGCATTTGTGGGATTGTATATATAGTTGTGTGTGCGTTTTATTGCAAAGGAAAAGCCAAAAATATCACACTGACAGAAGTATTTTAACCATTTTCTAGCACACTTGTAATTTAGCTCAGTCGCCTCCTCTTGGCCTCTTGGTTCCTGTTTGAAATGATTCTTCAAAAGTGATTGTTGTCCGTCTCTGGTAAATTTAACTGATTGACCGCCTGCCTCACAGCTGACAATGCATATCAAAGCAAGAACCAAAAGATGAAAAGGACTACCTGAGGAGCTCAGAGAGAGGGCTGTGTCAACAGGCATGTCTGCGGATGGATACAAAAGAAACATTTCTGCTGCATTGAAGGTTTACAGTAGCACAGCCACTGCAAAATTTTTAGAAATTGAATAAGTTTGAAGCAGCCAGGACTCTGGCTAGAGCTTGCTACCACTCCAAACTGAGCAATTGGTGAGGAGGTGGCCAAGAGCCTAATGTTGTTCTGGCTGAGTGCATGGATATGGGTAAAACTCTGACTAAAGGCCATCATTATTCTCCGACCCTGAATGGTGGAGTTCTGCAGACTATGAAAAGGAAGCCTCTCTTCAGGCGTCTCTCATCACCTGCCCAATACCATCCCAAGAGTGAAACACAGGCAGCATCATTGCGGAGGGGATGGTCTGGAGAGACATGTAAACGGTATTCGATTGACAGTACCATCCAACCTGATGGAGTTGAGAGGATCTGCAGGGAAGAATGGGAGAAAATCCCCAAATCCAAATGTGCAAAGCTTATCACGTCCCAAAGACTCAAGGCTGTAATCGCTGTGCTTCAACAGAGTACAGGATCTGAATATGTATGTCAAGCAGATATTTCACTTTTTCCGTTTTCATTAAGTTCTAAAGTTCCAAAACTACAACATTTTGCTTTGTCATTTTGATGAATGCAGTCACACAGTCAACATATTTTACCATGACAGAATGCGACCACTTTCTGCAACCCCTTAATTTGATCCAATATGCAGAACACAGCACAACAATGATGTGAGAGCGATGAATCTGTGTGTCCTTGGTGACATTAAAATTATGCTTCTTTCTCTCGAGTGCACCCAGTTTCGAGGCAACCGGAAAACTGCCCTCACTGCAAGTACCCAACTTTTTTAAGTGCTTGTGAGGAAAAATAAGTTTCAGATTTATTGTTTCCCAGCTGAACTTGACCGAAGCCCTGTGGTGGAGAAGAAGAGCAGAGGGAGCAAACTTACAGTGATCAATAAAACTCCCACTCCTTCGAAATTCTCTTCTTCTTCAAGTGCTTCTTTGCCGTTTCCTCTCCATTTCCTCCATTTCACTTTGACTGTGGTTGATATCAACACGTGCAATTAAGTTACGGATGCATGATTCTTTGTTACAGGCACAGTAACACACCCACACCATAAGGCACCACGCCAGGTATTGAACAGTCAATGCTGCAGAGCAGAGCGGAGCAGAAGCCTTGGCTATTCATGTGTGATAGTGCTGCTGCAGTGTCTCCCACCGCACTACACGTGTGTGTGTGAGAGAGAGAGAAATGTATCAAAGTATATATATATATATGTCAGAGGCATGACTCTGTGTGTGTGTGTGTGTGTGTGCGCACGCGTGTGTATACACCTGTCAGCTTGAGCAAATTCACTCACCTGTGACGTCCTCATTCTGTCTCTCTATAAGCCATCACAGACAGCACTCTTCTCAAGGGCCCAGGAAACACACATACACAGAGTCCTATCAGCAACGGGCAGGTGCTGAGATCACTGACTTCTGAAGAGGATTTCACCAATGGCAGTTTGAATATGTGCCATGTATTTTCACCCATGAACAGTCTCCCTCTTTCTCCATCTATTGTGTGTGTGAGTATGTCAGAGAGAGGGAAGACAGAGAAGGGGGCCGAACACTTGAGAGTGATGGGTTGAGAAAGAGTGACAAAGAAAATGTGAGAGAGAATAAAAAATTACCTGCATACAGATTCTGTGTTTGTCTTTTGCTTCAGAGTTGTGCGGTTTTGGTGTCTCTTCATTCTTCGGTTTTTCTGGGACATAACAGGCCAGGCATTGTCAGAGTGACAGCACTGATGAATACTGCAGGACGCAAACTCCCACTTACACAACTGGAGATGCCTGTCTGACGTTGAAAAGCTGCATTCTTCCATCTAGTGGCCACACATGTGCACACCCTCGCACGTATTGATGGATATATGCAGTGAGGAGCAGAATCGGGGTGGGCTGGTTGATTTAGCTGTCATCAGTTTTACGTTACAGTAAACTAACTGTTTTTATTAGTTTTAGTGACATCATTCATTTGGACAGAAAAACGTGTATCCTCTCAAGCATACATTTTTGATTGGGGAAAAAATAACCCCTGTTGTGTCATTGTGTTTGCTCATATGGTTGCTCAACACCCTACTCAGGGAAATGAATGCAAGTAACAGATTTCTTGCACTGATGACAAATATGATACTTGGACCACCTCTCCACTGCCATAACCCATTGCTCGTCATCTTGTGCACGTGTGTATACACGTGCACAAGATAAAATGTGTGGTGATAATTAATTGTCACATAAAACATGAAGAAACAGATTTTGGAAATTGATTCATTTAATCTGTATTCCTAATATATTTTTTATTGTTTATATCAATGAATAATTCAAATGTAGTAATTAATCCAAAATGGTATGAATGCAGCTTTCTGTGTGTGTATACATGTGTGGACTGAAGGTGCCCTGCACATCACTTCTGATAGTCTGAGAGAAAAATGTTGCTGTCGCTTCACAATGAAGTACAATGAATATAGACAAGTGAACAAATTTACGCCTTTTCCTTTTCCTTTCCTCAATGCAGTTTTTTTAAACATAATAAAATTTGGAATTACTAGCACAAGAACATGTTGATGTCAACGCAGGAGCAAATGTTTTATTTAAAATCTACTTTTATCCCTCGTTTTATTTACATTTCAAATTAACTGCCTCAAAATAATTAGACTGTAACTACATACTGTAGTTTTGCTATACCTCTTTGTAATATATATCTACATACATACATGTATATATTTATATTTATAGTTATAGTAAAGTTTCAACTAAAAGATTCAGATTGTACATTACTTCAGAATGAAACAAAAACAATATTGCCAATAAAGTCATCCTTCAGTGTTAATAAATGAAACTTGCATAGGCAAGATAAGTTCACGACGACTACCAAGAGAAATTAAATTATCCCAAATCTTTGTGACAGTATAAGAAGTTCTACCTGCCCATGTTGGAGCCTTTCTTTGGCAATGCCAGCTGGGATTGGCTGAAAAATAAGCAGTATAGATAATGAATGGATGGACTCATGATACTGCTTCAATAAAATATGAAGAAAAATCAAACCGGAATGGACTTAAAAGAACTTAAACATCTTTAGTGACCAACCCTGACCGATCATCAAAAAGAGCGCCTGGATTGCAGCGGAGACGCGGGTTTTATTAATTCCCGATTTTATAAACGCACCTTCGAGCTCAGTTTACGGGTGACGTCAACGCGCCCCATACGTTTTTCCAGCTCTTTACGGGCTACGTGTGACGTCACCACGCAAGGTTTCCAAACAATGCTCAGGAAGAAGCCACGTTGACGGTCCAGGCTGAAGTGTACGGGCACAATTTGCAGGCAGAAAAGAGCAGGAATAATTCGGCCACACGCTTCACACTCCACATCGGAGCAGAGATGTCATCACCGCCAAAGGAGAAAGTGGAAACCAAAGGAGGACACCCCCCTGCAGGTAAAAACTCCCCCTGAGGTGTTGTGTTGTTTTTGAAGGCCTTAGTTTGTGTTGTGTCACGAGACAAAAATCACACAACGACGGTGTGCAGCCTCTGAAGTTGCGCACACGGTGACTAGCAACGTTAGCAACATTACATTTGGTGGGATCTGCCATATTTTCCAATGTCGCACATTTGCATACTTCCTGGTTGACGTGGATCTTCCCACATGGGTGAGCTCACAGGCTCATGTTGTAGTGATCGGGGATAGTGGGAGTCATATTTCAGGGTCCCTGCTGCGGCTGATGGGTGCTGGGTGCTGGCGGTGACGTGGAGGTCACAGGCCTCCACAGGCTCCCGTCCTGTGCATGTGGGCTGGAGAAAACCAGATAAGGTGTACGTGGACATGAGGGAGCAGCGTGGAAGGGCAGTGAGCCACAGCAGCTGCGCGACTGATAGCACAATAAGATAACAAATGCCCCATGGCACCTAACCTGTGAAGGGGAGGAGGGGGCAAAGGACACAGAGGCGGTTTTTAACACGTAGCTTTGACACCCACACCTCTGATATTATCACCTTTGTACGGAGGTCAGAGGTGACGCTCAATAACAGTGTCTGTGGAAGAGAACTGAGTGTTTTATTGATGGTCAAGTTTGAGGCAGATGGTTTTAAATGATGAAGAGCCATCTTTAAAAACCGCTCCATGTAAACTGACGACCAATGGCCTCATCCTGTTTTTGCTCCCTTGAATATGTTTCTGATTAAATGAAACAGATATGACTAGATCCTGATGTGATTTATAAAGTTCAGTTGGCAGGAGAGTAAACAAAAATAATGTTTTCCACATAACTCTGCAATTATGGTTTGTCTGAAGTCAGTTTCCTAAATGCTTTAAATGACTAAGTAGTTGTGTTAGCCCATGTAGTAATCAGTGTGTGTATTTGTTTTCTCTTTGTGTGTATGTGGCAGTGAAGGCAGGAGGTATGCGGATAGTGCAGAAGCACCAAGCAGCTGCTGCCCCAGAACCTCCGCAGAAAGATGACGACGAGGAGTACGTGAGCAGCAGGTAACACAACCACACAGACATGGAGAGTCATGGCCTGATGAGCCCACAGGCTTGTGACAGTCCCACCACAAAATGGATAACTGCCTCAGATTCAAATTGACCAGAAAAGTCCAGAATTACAACGAGAGAAATAAACTATCATAAAAGGATTCAAAATGAAACCAAGAAGATAGACAATGATGTCAGTGACGTAAAATGAATTTCCCTCCGGGGATGAATATTTCTGATTCTGTAAAGAGACAAAAACTAACTGCAAAATCACAGAAAATGACCACAAAGAAGTGCAAAGCAACATAACACAGCTGTTGCTTTGTTTCTCTTTGATTCTGAGTCTGGATCCTATAGGAACAAGAGGTGGGGGCCTTTGTCATGTTAGCATAGTTAAACCACACGCGAGCGCCTATACCTATTTACTGAAATTAAACCAGTTCAATACTCTCTGCAGTCTATTCATAAGACAAAAGTAAACACAAAGCAGTTAGATGGGGAGACCATCTGTGCATGTACCACAGTTGTTTGTAAGCAACAAATGTACACTGTGCAAATTGCCAGCTTAGCAATTGAGCTGCTTTCACTTGTCTATACAGCTACACTGTAGGCAATTTAGCAGTAGAATTGTTGTGTACTGTTGCTAGCTAAGTCAGCAAACAACATAATTACTGCATAATTACAGCATTAACTTCAACAGCCCATTCAGCAGTCGCTATTGTTTGCAATGAGCCGTCTTGGTTTGCATATTTTGTTCTGTTTCCATATTAGCACTTTTGGCTTTTTCTGCTTGAATGCATGGCCTGTACTGAGATCACCCTATGTGTATGTGAGTGTGTGTCTGCGTCCGCGTCCGCCTGCTGCTACGCCCACATATGTCTGCTCAATATTCATGAAGACCCATCAGCTGTGTGTGTGACGGTACAGGTGGCATATTCACACCACATATCAGTTTATGTGTGTGTGTGTTAACGAGAGGTGATAAATGAGAGCTGACAAGCAGTGTGCAGGGTTCAAGAATACTGCCAACTGCCAAGAAATGTTGTGCGCACGTACTTTATACATGCAGCTTCTCACACACGTCACTTTATTAACTCTAGCGTGGAGGTTACGTTTTCATCTGTGCATGTTTGTTCAATTCAAGCTAAACAGGAAACTATCTTTGTAACATTGTTCATCAGTTTCACAGAAAAATTGATCTTGATATAATAATTTATGTTGTAAATATTAAAAGTTGCACAGTGGTACAATTAAAATCTAAATGTGGTCATGTTCACGATTCAAAAGCTTCGTCAAGGTAGTCTATGTGGCTTTTTAGTGTGTCATATGTTCGTCCTTCCTTTTCATTTTGCCAAGATGGGCTGCAGTTGGCAAAGGCATTCGCAGGAAGTGAAACAAGAGGTCAAGTAGATAAGAGTACAAAAACAACATGCAAGGCTGGCTTGTTCTGTTCAAAGGTAAAGTTTAAGGACAGAAGCACTTATGGGTGTTGTTCTTCTCTGTATGGCAGACAGTGATTGTTGTTTGACTGCCGTCACAACTGACTTTATTTGCACTTCCTCACTTGATTGTGTTGTCTTGTCTCAGGATATGAGGTCATCATGAGAATCGACCTGGCGTCTGATTATTTTTCAAATAATCCAAAAAGTTTTTAAAAAGCGATAAATGATCACAGTCCAAAGCCCAATTATTTTCATTGTAAATTCACTTAAAGCACACCAAATCAGCAAATATAAATAATAAGAAGCTTGGGCAATGTGTGGTGTTTTTAAGAAATAACTGAATCGATAATTAAAGTAGTCAACAATTAAATTTACCACGTTCAAAGGAGTCTCTTGCACCTCAGCCCTTACATTCACAGGGCCAGTGCTCTTAGAACAAGACACCGCAAATAGTTTGTTGTTCTTGGGCCACTTCTGAGTGACTGAACGCAGGTCAGTAGTTTATATTCATTCATCCATCCATCCATACCGCTTTTCCGTTTCCGGGTAGTGGGGGGGTGCTGGAGCCAATCCCAGCTTACTCTGGGCGAGTGAGGGTGTAGTTTATATTATGCAGTGGTATACCATCCAGGCTCAGTCATTCAGAAATTACCATTGAACCTTTTGTAATCCTTTCAGGAGATATTACAAAGGGCAGAAAATGTACGAATCATTCGTATTTAAAACAAATAACCCGCTGCACTCCTACAATTACATCTACTCCTTTATTGCTTGCTTTGGTTTCTTACCAAAGTTGGTGATGAATGTGTTGTAATAATTTGCACTTGTGGAGAAGCCAGTGAAATGGATGATTTGTAAATTCAATATAGAAGTTTGTGGATTTAAATATATCTTTCCCCTCATGCATTAACTGAATGTTGGCCTCGCTGGACACATACAGGGTTTAATCATTGCCTGAGCGTTTCTTCCTGCAAATATGTCTTTTTTAGAGGTTGCAGCCAAAGGAGAGGAGCCATTCATTTGAAAATATAGATTAGACGAAGTACATTTTAATCAGTGCAGAAACGCATTTTAAATCAGCTTGCAGCTTGATAAACTCCACTTGGCCTGGTTGTGGAAATCTAGGTTTGCTTTTGTCGTGTGAAATGTTTATCTAACAAAAAATGATGTTAGTGAATGAAAAAGAGAGGGTCAAAGTCACTGCACTCCATCAGTCAATGAAACTCGCTCACCCATACTCAATCTGACTGTCCATCTCAGTCTCATTGATTGACATCTAGCAGGTGGCTGCTGGATAAATTTCACATTAGTAGGAGCCAGTGAAGCGTTGTAGTTGAGGGAACACCTGCCGCACCCAATCAAGTTTAGATGGACAGATGGGGCAAAGGAGAGGGAGGTACCCAGGATTATGGCGAAGAGGAGAAACTAGGGTTCTTATGGCAAAGTGGTGCCCCAGCAGAGGCCCCCCCTCTGTTTGCCAACCATCAGGTCGATGTGGTTCTCAAATGCAAATCAACATTCATACATGAAAATAAATCATTAGATTTATTGGCTGCTCACACATCGTTTTGGATAGTCAGCTCAGTGTGTTAATAAAATGAGGTGAATGTAGGTCTGTGTCAGCTGCACTGTCACATCTCCTACGTGTTTTGGTGAGAGATGGATATGTTCCAGAGGTTCAGAAAAAGAGCGGGCGGTGCTGTGTGCACCCTTGACTAAATCACTGCACGCACGCACACACAAAAGTGCGCATTGTATGCAGGAACTGTGGTGAAATATGCGGTAAGCTGACAGCTCGTGGTGAAAAGTTGAGAGAGGGGGAAGGGAAGAGAGGAGGAGGAGGAGGAGGAGGAGGAAGGAAGAAAAGGCAACAGGCATCAGTTTCTATGGCAACCATCACCTCGCCCACAGCAACAAACTTCCTGTTCTGCCGAAGCAGAGACACAGAGAGAGGGAGAGAGATGGGTGTGGAAGTGGTGGTTTGGTGGTTTTGAAATTGAAAAGAAGGCGAAATCACCAAACCATTAACTTGAATTTCCCTATTTGACTTATTTAGATCTTAAGTCTGGATCTCCCTCCTTCCTTTCTGTCCTTTCTTGTCATCTTTTCCTCTTCAACTCTCTCTCTCTTCTGACACAGTGAACACCTCCTCAGGATTCCCTACAGCCCTCTACTGCCCCCTGCAGGCTCACTCTGCTTCCATATGCAGCCACCTCCCTTCCAGTCTTACCAAACCACAGCGCAGAATTCTGTCTCCCTCTCTCTCTCTCTGTCTGCCCTTTGCAAAGCTTCACTTTCCGTTCTCTAGGTAGACAAGAATTTTTAGAAAGGCATCAGTAAAGAATCTAATGGCCATTTCTTTTGTCATGCAGTTTCATTAATCTGAGATTTATTAAAAAAAAAAAAACTATAAATAAACAGACGCCTGTCAGTGCAGTCTCCGTGTTTAACTCCCAGGTCAGGTGAAAAACTTACACTCATGCCTCATTTTCAGTCTGCCTGAAAGATTTTTTTTTAATAATTTGAAAGGCGCTAGATGCTCATTAGCTGGATGCCTTAATTAGACCCACCCTGTCTCATCTGCCTCCCCTCTGCCTCTCTGGCCTTAAAGCCCCATCCCAATTACAAGAATCTTTCATCCTTTGCCAGTCAATATTTCAGAATTAGTCTTCAGATCGGTATTGAAGAGAATAGAGACGTGACAATGCAGTGTGGGGCGGATACCAGCCCACACGCTCTTCATGTGAACACAGTTCCAACCGAGTGGGCCTGCTCCCCTCGACCCCTCTGTGTCTCACCTCACCGCAGCTTCAGCTGGAATAGAAACTGATGCACCTCTCATACAGATGTGCAGCTTTCACTCAGTGGTACATGAATAAATAAATACCTAGAACACATAAAGATAATTGACCTGTGATGTGCATCATTCAAAACAAGTTTCCACACCACAGAAAAGCTGCTTGACTGGTAGCGGTAGTAACAGCTGAGTGTTAATCAGAGAGCCACTCTTCACTTACCTACCATAATGAAAGCAGATACCTCTTCTCTGCAAGTTGGTAGTCTGTCAGTTGCGTTTAAGCTGAAAGTTGGTCCAACAGGTTTTTGCACACTAAACATTCATAACAAACTTCCTGTCAGTTTTCTTTTCATTCGGCATTTCCTATGTGGAGATTTCTTCTCCATTTATTTCCATATCATTCAGTTATTCAAATCTGCACTTTCGTGCCAAATGCTTTGCTGGAAGCTTTAGTGAGACCTCTTCACAGCACAGGAGAGCATTTATTTGAATAAGAATATTGAGGTGTTAATATGCTGTAGTTAATTGAATTGCTAATTCAAGACCTCAACCTCCCATTTCTGACAAGTGGCTTGTTAGTAATAATCATCACATTCCAAACACTGAATGGCAAGGTAAAGATTTTCACTGAGATGAGTAGCAGGAGGCCATTTGGTGCCAAGATGTTGATTGCAGATCGAGGTTAGTCCAATGTGGGAATCCATAACTGATGAGTTATGCATGGATCCAAAAATATGGAAACATAAGTAGCAGATGTGATGGTATCCGGTATGATTAGACTCTGGCTCCTGAGGTTGCAGTTTGTCATCTGCATTCGAAACTTTTAACATTTATTCAACATGTTTGGGTTATTAATGAGGTAAGCTACAAGTTGGATGTGCCTGCTGCGATAGCTAATGACTTTGAAGGGAGTTTTCAAGGTGGCTACCACAACTGTGCTCTTTTGCCAGGGGTGACAATGGCGTAAAATTAGCCAGTGCTCGTTTGTCATGTCAAGGTCGATACTTACCTCTGGTTCCGCATTCCTCCTCCCCATCTTTTTCTCTGCCTCCATCCTTTCCACTACATCGGCGTGACTGCTCGCCTCCCTCTGTCCTCCATGTTTTTCTCCCATCCTCTATCAGTCTATTACTATGTTGATGTTTTTCTCCCATGTCCCCCATCCTGTCCTTTTCACTCTCTCTCTCTCTCTCTCTCTCTCTCCGTCCGCTGTGACCTGTCCTCTTCCTTTTCCTCTCCCCCTGTTCAAATCCTTTTTTTTTCTCATCTACATCCTCTATTTTTTTCTAATTTTCTCTTGCCCCCCTGTGCCTCCCTTCTCATGCTTTCTACCTCGAAGCTGTGAGCCCCAGTGCTTGGCCAGGATGAATGGGTGCTATTTAAACTGCTGGCAGGTCCATCCGGAGTGTTTATGTGTGCGTGTTTGTCTGTGTATGTGTTTGTTTGTTTCCAGAGAGAGTAAGACTGTGGGTGTTAGGTGTTATGACAATTTAGGATGTTGTGTTTTGGCTTGTGTTACTTTTGGGGCTTTGAATGGAGCCAAATGGGCAAACTTTTGTAAATATTGCCATACTGTATCTACAGTAAACTGCACCCTTGGCCTGCATGGTGTATAACTGAATGACACACACACAGTTACAACAGAGTAGAGCCTGAAGCACCCACCCTGGATATTGCCCTTTGATGTTATGAACTTTACACGTAATTTGTATGTTTTATTCTTTCTCTTTATCTCTTTTCAGTCCACCAAAGGTCCCAGTGATTGTGTCTGGAGTGGTTACAAAGGTAAGGCGCATACACAAACACACACCAGCAGCAGTGAAATAAGATGTTTTTTTTTTTATCTGGGAAAGGAGCTCTACAGGGAGAGATAGAAGCTCAGTTCAGAGATAAAACAAGGCAAATAAATGAACAAAAAAGCCGGGGAGAACACTGGAGGGCCAAATGAAGAGAAGGGAGCTAAATATGACAAAGGGATAGCATTGCAAAGATATCTGTAATTTAAAATCACATGTTAGCATCTATTGTGAGATAAAAAATTTTGTTGATAGATTAGTGAAATATACCCAGAGAGCAAATGAAACGCTATTGAATAACCATTCATTTTATCTTGTTTTTGTTGTCCCATCCCAAATAAGAGAAAAATATCAACACTGCTTGACTGAAATGTTATATTACACACAATATTGGCACTACAAAAAAAATAATGTTGGGGGATTTCTATACATTTATATTGGTAAATGAACAAAGTTATGAACCTGCACCACATTGCACAACATTAAAAACTGACCACCAGCACAAGCAACACTTTTCTGACTCACAAAAATAGAAAAAAAAAAAAAAAACAAGTGATCATTCAGTTATGTAGTATTACTATGTGCATCAGTCACAGTGTTTGTGTTTTTGTAGGTTTTATCTGCCTTGACCTGCCGCTTTGAAAAGTGGACTAGTCTTTGAATAGCAAAGTTTATTTATTTATGACTGTATGTCTGAGATTTATTGTGTAGGTGTTTGTGTGTGTGTGTGTGTGGGGGGGGGGGTGTCCTTGAGTTCTTAGACAGCTCCATTCCCTGTGTTGTGTGTCGGTGTGTGTGTGTGTGTCAGGCCAGGCAGATTGTCTGTGGAAGATTGCAGTGATATCAGCAAGGTGGCAGGCATCCCATTTATCCCCTGATCCTCCTCTAGCCTTCCCTTTCCCCCCTATCATTGCCATCAAACGCAGAGGCAAGCGCTGACCAAAGTCTCAGAAAAGCCTTTTAGGAGCTAAATGTCTCAGGAGAGTTTGTTGTCTGTTGCTATTTTTTTTTTATACAGTAAAATAAGACATTTCCCGTTTGTGTATTTTCTTTTCTCTTTGAACTAAATAATGAGATTCAAAACTGCTGTGGTCTAATAACTGTTACTTTATGTAAGAAAGCACAGGCTAGAGCAATTGAACTTGGAGCTGTAATGGAAAAACATTACAAGAAGGTCAAGTAATAAACATGTTTGTCGTGTCACAGGAACCTTGAGTTAGATGTGCAGATTTTGCAAAAATGACCCACAGTTATCCTCCTGTTATAGTGAAAGAAAGCAAGTCCTTGTCAAGACATCGAATGAAAATAAACATGGTTGGGTGGTTTTTGTATTGTAAACAGTTTCTCATGAGATGCTAGAAGTGATGCATTAATAAAAAGGTCAGTCTTTGGCTTTTTTTTTTATGTACATGTTGAGGCAAATATAATCTAATCTTTAAACATTTCAAATTCACTTCAAGAAAAAAAAAATATTTTAATTGCAAATATTAAATATTAAGCATTATTTCTCCTGACAGATAGTTCAGCATTGTTAGACCAATGTAAATGAGGAAATATGCCCCGCCAATCTCCCTGACTTTATTCAGTATGCCGCAGTTTATTTGTTCCATCCATACTTTTGCTTCTGTGGGATGGAGATAGAGAAAGGCTTTGAGCTTCAGAGAGAAGAAGGGCAATTGGAGGTCAGGTCTATCCACCTCCTTTGCCGTTAGCTGTGGAATTGGCTTTGAATGAAAGAAACACGCACACTATAAATGTTTTGTGTCCACCTACACACACACACACAGAAAAACTAGCACACAACCACACAGAGACAACAAAACCAACACACATACAGTGAGGATTGGGGTCAGGAAGGATGGGTGGGTGAAGGTTCAAGTTCAGCCAAAAAAACCCAGAGATGCAGGGAATGTGCGTTTCCATGAGTATGTTTTTTTGCAGCGCGTTGATTAAATTGGTTATATAAACTTTATCTAGTTGGACCTCTTAGAATTGGAATTGAGAATATGAAAGTGCCATGTGTTGGGCTATTCTATTTATTTATGCTGCAGTAATAACATTCACATCTGGCAACATCTGGACAGTTACCAGCAAAATACCATCTCAACTAAATACTAAAGTCTAGTGCTGCAGATGAAAGAATTAAAACTGCCAATAATAATCCATGTAATCATGCATACAGCAATGTAATGGGAGCTTAATGCATGCTTTAAACAGCTGCTTTTCCAGGGCTCAACACCACAACACTGTTAATTTCATTCATCCTTGAGCCAACGTTTCCTTCTTAAATGGGGTCAGTTTGAAATCGGCAACCCACAAACCAAACCAGTGAAGAAGAGTGGAGACATGATGGGTGATAAAAGGAATAAACCCCGACACTGACAGAAGGAAAAGAAAAAAAAGGAAGGGGGGAAGGAACCGAGTCATCGTTGTAGAAAGTTGCTGATTGAAATGCTGCATTCCTATTTGAATGATCTGATTCCTGCTTTGATCCAATTTAAAAATCATTGCTGTTTATGGGAATATTTCCTGGAATAAGAGATTGAGGTTGCAGAGCAGATGAGCAGGGGCGGTTAGTGCTCCATACTGCACTCTTCATGCACTTTGGAGATTTCCTCATTGTTTTTATGATTATTAGAGCAACGGATTTAAATATGGGTCATAAAGTCACATACTGTATGCATGCGTAGGCAGCAAATTGCATGTTACATTACATAGTTTCAGACTTTCTTCTCATAAACAACCATTTGGGTAATTCTAAAAAATATATATTTAAACACTATCCAACTGTATCCTTTGCATTGGTGATTTCTCTAATTGGTGTAAATTCTACATGTATTACTTTTGTTTGGTGAACATAAGCCTCTTACCATCACAACACTATTGTTAGGTTAACTGGATTAATATTAGCTGTATTGTGTGATATTGCAGTGGCAGGTTTCTAATAGAGAAGTGGCAGCTGCTAGGTGAAAATAAAGCCCAGCTCACAAATTTAACATGGAGAAATTTGAAGCAAATATTTGTGTTCCCAGCAGTACTAATTGTGCATGAAGTAACTATACGCTTCATCCAAAGCAATGAATGCTGCTGAGTCTTCTCCTCTAACATCCTGCTGCCTGTGTTCTGTTCAGGGTGATAAGGATTTCACCCCAGCAGCTGCCCAGGTGGCTCACCAGAAGCCCCAGCCTTGCATCCCCAAGCTGCCCCCTGCCCAGCACATCAACCAGCACATCCACCAGCCCCGCAAGTGAGCCAGGCGGCACGCTACAATGGCTACGCTAACTCCACCAGCCGGCCTTCCTAACGGAACACACAAGATGCAGACATTTCCCAACTAGGCACAGATCTCCTCCAAATAATCAGTCATTTATTTTTGGTAGCCTGTTGCGGGACAAGTGTGAGGATTTGGCCAGCAACAGACAACTATTGCCAGTGTAGCCATTTTAGAAGTCCCACTCTTATATCTCCGCTGCTTTGATGCTGTATTCTTAGGTCTGTTTCCTCTCCTTAAATTGGATTGCTTTGACAGTTATGTAAATTTAAGAAGGTTTAAAATGCTGGAGGGTCTTCTAAAATGGCTAACATTGATGAGCTGAGAAATTGATCTTGGATCTGAGTCTGTGGGGGGAAACTCTCGCTTTACCGATGTACTGACCAGTACTACAACAATGCAACCAGCCAATCACAGCAACCAGTCAAATCCGGCCAACTAATCAACCAGTCACTTTGCAGTGATGAGCCCAGGCTCCAACCTTCTACCTATGATTATCACAGACCAAACAATCCAATAAAAAGTTTTATATTATCATGAGAAAGCCAAAAAGAGAACGCAAGATAACTTAAGAATCACCACTGAGACTCTTGCCAAAGTGCACATGTACAGCGTGGACCAGAGGAAATAAAACAAGCCATTTACAGGACAGCATTAACCAATTATTAGCCTGAATGCTGATGTTACCAGCAACTGTGACAAGCATTCTATATGAACCCTTCCCCCTGATCCCCACAAAAACTGTCGCCCAAATTTAGTGATGTAGTGATTGATTGGCCTGCAATTTAAATCTGTAAATAAAGTCACTCGAGGGAACAAACAGTATTCTTTCAGCGTCAGAGATGGCTTATAAGGAGAACAATTAAGAAGTAAACCATGATCCATTCTTCTGTAATGATAGCTTTCATTACTTCAATAGCCACTTAATTCACATCATTACTGTCACTCAAGATAGCCGCTTACTGTTACAGCTGAAGCGAATATTGCTTTTTCATCACAGCTAAAGCAAGTTAGGCTTTGCTACAGCCTCTGTTTATGTAACTGGTTATCTTTTTTTGTAAGCAAGTATTCACCAATTTTAATGAAAACCTCAACCTGCGTCATTCCAAGTGCCTCATTGCTTAGATTTGAGCAACATGGTCATCTGCCACGCACCATCCCAAGTCAGCTGGAATAACAACGCTGCGGAAGGTGTGGCGAAATCTAAGGAGAGCTCATTACTGTGCCGCAGCTGCAGGATGCCTTGTGTTTACATTAAATGACCTTAATATCGCAAGGGAGCAGTGTGCCTCAATACAAGCAGGAAAAAAACATTGTAGGGAAGAGCGGTTTAGAGGAGTGAGCCTCTTGAATGTAAGATGAACATAATCTAGATGTCTAAGGTAAGAGTGCCCAAGTGCAAAACTGGCAAATTCTACATTCCATAAAAGTGTGATTAAAGATGCACCACAAGCATGTGAAGGTTTACTGGAAATGCAGTGCTTCTTATAATCCAGAGTGCATGCAGATATGGATCTTGGCATATCAGAACTATCTTATCACCCCCTTAAAATCTAGATTGGCGTTTCCCTTGAAATGATACATATCAACACACACCACCTTTTTCCTTAATCACCACCTCCCTTACACAGTCGAGTGTTACATGTGGCAACACTAACGTTTAGGTTTCCAGAAGAGACAGAAATTTTCCATTGCCAAGAATGAATGATCTCCTGTGTTAATTTAAGTTTTAAAGAGTTTTATTTTTGTTTTTCCTGAGATCCTTTTTTTTTTGTGAGTAAATTGTTCAAATTGTACAAATCATAAGGCATTGAGTGAACTTAGGTATTAGGTGTGGTTGTCATAGTAAATAAAGATGTAGACTATCTTAAAAAAAAAAAAAAAAAAACTCTTTCTGCTTGTCTTTATTTGAGTGAAATACAATTCAGCTGAAACATTTGAATAAGAGAGATTATGTATCTCAACTCAAACTAAGATTAACACTGTAGTTCTAATGTGTAAATTTAGGGGGGGGAAGTTTTAAAAAGTTCAATCTACTCCTGTTCAACTAGCGTATTTGATCATCCATGGTGAATTTGCAGCCTGTGCTGAGGGATTAGGGCTCAGCTGGTGTTTTGAAATGGAACAAAAGCATCTCTCCAAGATATGTCTGCTGTTTTTCCACACACACACACACACACACACACACACACCACAGTGCACCAGGTGTTCAGTGCATGTAATCCATCTTTACACAAGCATCTGCAGCCAGATGTTGTGTCAACTTATGTTATCCCAATAAGCCAGCCAGCAGCTAGCTCGGTTGTTACCAGACTGTCAGCAAGCTGGAAGACCCCATTAAAAAAGATGCAATCTTCTCCATGTTTGTATGCTGTTCTCTTTGTGTGGCGGGCCTCTCATCCCTTTCCATGTATTATTAGACCAACCTGAGGAACGAGAGAGCGGAGGAAGGAGCTAAAAATGCATCATAGGGCCGTGCACAACAATCAGTCTGAAATTCACTAAAGATATCAAGATTTATTCTTGAGGAGTTTTGACATGAATTGGGTGTCATTGCCAGCTGATAAACATTAGGTCACAATTTAGCACAACACTGCAAAGATGAGTTCACTTTTAACTAAGATCACTGATGCAGGACAAGCTGCCAGTCACAATGCAGAAAAAAAGAAATCTTCCCAGAAAGTTCCCATTAATTTGATAATATTTCTCTGTATAACTTTACCTTGTAAATTAAATTATTTATTAACTAAGCAATAAACAACTTACTCCCTGGAAGTCCATCCATCCATCTGCCGCTTTTCCGTTCCCAGGTCACGGAGGGTGCTGGAGCCAATCCCAGACGGGGTACACACCGGACAGGTCGCTCCCTGGAAATATAAAAAATAAATAAAAATAAAAAAAATATATATATATACAGCAGAGGTGGGGGTTATAATGTGAATTTAAATTTAAAGCATCTTTATTTTCATAAAACTTCAAAAAAGTTGTCTTTCTGCATGTGGTGTGAAGCTGTGGAAGTGCTGGACTCGAGTGCTGTCCAAATATGAGCCAGTTCAAAAATCTGCTCAAAAATATGGTTTTCATGAGATACAAGGAGGAAGAACGGCTGATTGATCACTGAACATTTACTTTTTGTTTATTATTATTTATTTTCTACTGTCTGTAATTTCTAGATATATGCATATATACATATAGACACCTACTGAAGACAAACTAGGATTGACTGACTGTTGAGTAGTGGAGAAGGATTACGTGAGATCATGCTTCTTTTTGGACATGAAGTCAACATGGCCTAGCATTTCTTTTCTTTTCGCTTCAACCATTTCAATTTGTTTTGGTTTTTTAGAATTTTATACATGTTTTCTTCACTCATCCAAGTATGAATTACTAGGCACGCAGGTTTACTTTTAGCTTATGAAATCTGTATTAAACCCACTCATTGACTGGCTAACAAACATATGCCTCTGAGCAAGGCACTACCTCATGCCCGTGCATTGTCAGGGAAAGAGGCTACCTGTCTATGTTGGTCTGACTGTAAAACATTTAACTTTATCTTCCAACACCATTAAGCAGTCACTGTTAAGGCACTTTAGCCTTGAGCACCAAGCTATTCACATTTAGAGGCAATTTGTTATATTGGCCTTGAGTATAGACCACCAGCTGTTGGCCATGTGGGCCTAAGAATCATTAAAAATGGTTTTAAGTTGTTGAGACTGAAAGCCTTACACAGATGGCTCAGTTTACTCGGTCAACAGGCAACAGTGGGGGGGGGGAGGTATTTATTTCAGTCAGGTCAGGACCATTATGGATGTGATGTACTTTGTGGACATGACAAAGTCTCAGTGACATTTTGGCTGCATTTATATGAAAATCTAACTCTTTTCTGTCCACTTTATTTCTTTCTTTTTTAAGATTTTTCAAAAATAAAACCGTTCATTAACAAAACTAACCCATTCTGCAATCTTGTAAAAAACAAGATTTTTTTTTTAATCAAGTTTGGTGATATCAATATATATCTGAAAGATCTTTTACTTTTTTTTTTTTTGCTTAAAGAACTCTTTTGACAAGTTTTCCTCACTTTTTATTAACATGGGCACCACCACAAGTTCATTTTCCGTTCGTACATAAATCATTCTAATGCTGATTTAATTTTAAGAGATGATCATTTATTCATACTGCTCAGTTTTTCAGATATGGAATGTATTAAGAAGGACCTACTTTATCTTTGATTGCATTAGAGTATAATTTTTAAGGATACTAAAAAAGGAAGTTAAAATTATGTATATCTCTAATACCTTGAGAAATGAGAGACTACATTTGGATCTTGGTAAATCAGAGAAAATATGAACAAATTAATTGAAAGCATAATCTTTCGACATTTATTGTTGACACATTTGGTTCACTACTGATAAATTAGCAAGAAATTAAATAATTCAGTCAGTATTATTTATAATGATTGTTTCTCTGTGCCATATATTCAGTGACATGATACTGATGAGATCAGGCATGGATACGTTTGTTTTCTTGCATAGCAACGTTCCTAACTGAGTTTCAAGGTGGCAGCCATAATAAGAGCTGGTCTAGTTGCCACCATCCTTCCTAAGTTATCTCTTTCAGCATAGCTGACACTGGACCTTCCTTTACAAACAAACAGATAAAGCCGTCCTGCACTTCCTTGCAACAAAATCAAGGTCAAGTAAGTGTTGAAAAGTAATTTATCTCACCAAAGCTTTTCACTCACCTGAAAGAGCAGGAGCACAGATATTCTCCAGAAAGTGGCAACAGCTCAAACACAGCAAGAGGCCACATTCAGTGACCGGAATGGTTAGAAGTGGCAGCTAGCACACAGCTGGCAGCCAATCAGCTGTGATGGCACCCAATCCTGTCCTAAAGTGTGCACACTTCAATCGGGGTTAACTGCAAGCGTTGATAAGACAAAGTTAATGGGGTGAATGATATCAAAACTCACAATTTTTCAGTTTACATCTGCTGTAAAGTGAGACATTTGAACTCAGGTGTATGTGTGGACTGAACTCACTTTTGAAGCCAGATCCAGGTGGCCCCATAATGAACTGCAGCCCCTGGCTCTTCCATGCAATGAAATCACAAACACAAACTAGAATTTCAACCTGGCGTCTCAAACATGTTCTGGAAATAATGCCACGAAGAACAGAAGATGGTTTGAGAGCAGACATACACTCTGGCCAATAGTAGCTGGATTTTCCCCATAAATCGTCTTGTTGGGGATATAGAAGTTACAGCTGGCACATCCTGTTTATCCCACTCAGAGAGAAGGAAAATGATGTGTGTGCAGTATTTCAGTGACATCCTATCTAACTGACTCAATATGTCTTAGTGGGGGATTATCATCATGCTTAAATATGCACAGCATATGCTTAGATACACCATAAAACACGCAGACATCTTTACATGTAGTACCAAAACCCGCCGGCAGAGGGCCCGGTGACCAATGTTCCTCCAGCGCTAATCTGTTGGGTCTAGAGTTTGGTCTAGACCTGCTCTAAATGTAAAGTGCATTGATGTAACTTTGTTATGATTTGGCGCCATACAAATAAATATGATTTCATTTGATTTTGATTTAATCCAGAATCAGGTCACCATTTCTAACTCCTACTTTGGAGCATAACAGCATGACATAATAGCTGTTAGACCAGTGGAGAGTGCAAGATTTATTTGGCCACTTCAAAAATTCTGCGAAGGATTTAGGTCAGTGTGGCAAAGGGAAGGGGAACTAGTGACACGTCATAATCTCAGGTTACAGTCTAAACCAACATCTGTTGAAAATAGAGTGATGACCTAAATATTATCTGATGAATTATCACAAACACAGTATGAGTGAACTTGGACAAACTATGAAAACACAGCTTGTGCTGTTTGTGAAAGTGTTTCAGCTATATTCTGTCTTCCTGAGCAAACCTTCAACACCTCACCACTAAACTGGAGAAAATGCTGTGTACTGATCTTAATTTTACATACACCAATCCTGCAACCACTCAATAAATTCAGAGTTTGGTAAATGTGCTCATCTTTTGTCATGTTCCAATTACTCTGTCTGGGGAGTATCTAAGCAGGTTGTTATTCTAAAGTCAGTAAAGTTCATTTGAAGAAATGACTTGGTTAGACAGCAGCCCTGTAACCCTTTAGCAACTCATCAATATGCATATTAGATGCACTCTCTTGGATGGCACTTAAGATGCAATCACTTTGAGGAGTTAGGACCGTGAAATTGTGCTCTCAAAAATCCTGACAATGTTATATCACTGATCTCCCCCGTGGCCCCGTGTGTCTACTCATGGCTCATTTTTGACCCATTATTTTTATCTAGTCTTGGTTAAAATGGGAAAATGACCTTTTGCACTCTAATATGCTTGCTGTTTTTAATAGTGGGTACATATGTGGAGGATTATTGCTTCACTCTGCTGCTACTGTCACATTAATCAAGGCTCACCCTATTTTCTTAGAACTTCAATATAAATTTGACCTATTTCTAAAATTGTAATGACTGCAAATCAACCATTGTTACCTTCAAAACATGACACAAAAAAAATCCTAAAAATAGCATTTGTTTTGATGCTTGATTAGAATGAATGAATGGATTAACGGCTGATCACAATCACATTCAGATTTGCAGTTAACAGATGTATTTATTTCTTTCCCATCGCCCACAGTCACATCACGATACCTCATACTTCCAGGTATCATGTGGGTTCACAATGTAAACATCTGAGAGCGTTTAAATTTGCTTCCCACCTTTTACATCACAAACGGTGTTCTGCTTTTCAGGCTTGGTTTCAAACATTAAGACTCGGAAACACAACATTTTGCAACAAGTTAAAAAAAATCCATATTGAATAAAGAATAAAAAGATTGTCATCAAAAAGCAGTAAAATCTATAATATAAAATATATATGTGTAAGCAAAATACATTCATGGGTTTCTTCTGTAAGCATCTAAAAATATTGCTGTCAAATGACACTGGATTCTATAAAAGCTATGTTATACCTTCACCTAAACCTCCATTTGTTTTCTCCACCGAATGTTTTTAAGATTTGATAACTTGTAGAATGAATTGCTTCCATTGTTTTAGACAGAAAGATGGACTTATTTCTACTGTGGTTAAAGTCTGAAATAGCACGTGATAATACGTGTCTGCTCCAATGCAGAATAACACACTACAAAAGCGCTGCTGTGTTAAGCACCCAAGGAGTAACAAAATATAGACTGAGCTCCCATTAAAAGTTATAAATATGAAAAATAAATTATCTAAAAACATTTCAAGTATCCAATCCCCTGGGAAATCACTGGCTGACATGCCAAAGGATGCTGAGCAATGAACCCTTGTAACATACTGTCGAAGCCATTTTTACCAGGCCAACCTGCATCTCTTCATTGAATGTAATTCTGAGGATGAAACCATCAGTCCTCTGGGCTCATCATGAATTGAAAGATTGTAGGAAAGCATCGGCGTGAAATCTTTCCGTCAACAAAACTCCTGAACTACGCTGGGGTTGGTGTTCATTACATCCTCTCAGGCAATGCTTTTATTTCCTTTTCCCAGCAGTGAGGTGTTTCTTGGTTACAGCCTCCAGTCGCCTTCTCTCTGCCTCCTCGGCTTTCCTCCTCTCTTCCTTTAGCTCCTTGTACCGCCATTTTGGGATCTGCAGGAAGTGTCCCCCTCCATCCTTGGAGCTACTCTTCTTCCGGACCTTTTCTGGTTCATAAGTTGGCGCCGGTGCCTTGGACACCCTCACTTTAGGGATCCTGAAGCCCGGCCTGACACTGCTCCTCCTCAGCGCCATGTGCATGGGCAGGAGACTGGTTCTTCGCAGTTCCAGTGCTTCATTATAAGCTACAATACCCAGGCTGGAGCTTCTGTGTCTAGGTGCCAGGCTCTGGGCCTGGAGGCTGGCCCGGCGGTCACCTGAGTTCTTGGCCACTAATGTGACCCGGGAGTTCTGGAAGAGTTTGAGGTGGGTGTCTACTCGGTCAGGGTCGATGGAGCGGAGCTCCTTGGCGCGCTGCTGGCGGATGATCTCAGGGACTGCATAACGCCGTTTTCCCACACTTGGAGGACTGTCAGGACACACCTGAAACAAAACCAACCATCTGTTATGATATCAGTGCTATAATACCAGTAGCTCTGCAGTAGCAATAATAGTGATCATAACAGGATTCTATGTGTTTTATTACAGTACTGGTAATCCTGCATAAATATCCTGTTTAGCGGATAAAGCTCATTTCCTTTAATTACCATGAACTATCACATGAAAAAAAACAGGACTTTTTTTTCATAAAATAAAAGATAAATTAGTGCGTCTTAATGGAATTCTTATCATTAGTTTGCATGCAGATAATTTTTTATGTACTGGCAGACATGCTTTGAATGCAAAAACACTTCAGTGGAATTTCATGCCAGTGGAAGGAGATTTGCACATTTCATGTGAACAAGATCATTTGGCTCCACTGGAAGATCAGTAAATGAAGTTGAGTATGTGCAGATGTAACGTAGATGAGAGCTGCTTGACACGTTCACTTGAAAAAAGTGATGCCTTTGCACAAAATTATGCTTGCATGGCGTCACCGTTTATCTCGGCTTATGTGCAACAAAAGCTTGTTTTTGGCACTACGTGCGGAAGTTGTTGGTTTGAACAGTTGTTTTCCTTCATATGCTGCTGTGCAGTGTTTAATGCTGATCATGGATAACTAGATAACAGTCATTAATCATTATCGACGGTGTCAGTGCTTTACCGTATGGCATGCTATTGCAATCACAGGGTTCCTCATGGCCGTCGTAATTGAAACCATGTGGTCGATGACACCGTTGTCTTCAGGGTTGGTGACATTTGCGATGTTGAAGACGTTCCGTACTGAGTCAGACAGGCGTTTCAAGCAGCCACGCGGCTCCTGGGCTTTGGCCACCAGTGATGCCAGCAAGGGCCACTCTAAACTGAAAAAACAAGATTGCTAAAAATCCACTGCACAGACACAGAAGGGTTTACTATCCATAATCATAAAAAGATATTGCATGCTATCACAGGATTCCTGTAAACTTTATCTCAATATATACAGTTTGATTCTATATGGTGTTATAATGCTCAGCACGTGTATCACCCTTTGTTTGTCTCCGACTGTAGATTTCCTTATCCACTTTTTCACTTTGTAAGAAATAAAACTATTAAATTCTGACTCTGTTCGTGACCTTGGTTTGCATATCTAAAGCTCCCATGTTGCACCATTTGTACTATCATCTGTGGGCATGTGGTTTCATTGTAGGAAATGGTGTGCTGGGTTATGGAATATCAAGGTCAGCTCATAGTAGGACACTCGCAAAACTAATTGCAGTGAAACTGAATGTATCCAAAAACATGGAAGAGGAAACAGGATTATTTGTTTCTTACATATTCAAGCCACTTGGCTCCTTAGGTTGTGAAGCGTGAAGAGAAAGTGCTGGTTCAAAAGACAAAATAAGTTTTTCAGCCCCCTTGAAAACTCATAATGTAAAGGAGATTTGTTTATGAATAAATATCTCCCTCCTTCCAGTTTTCTCATTTGGAATCCAAATTTGAAATGTTATGAAACAGCTGTTAGTCTCACCTGTATGCGTCAGAATACTGGTGGGGAAGGGGTCGTTCCATCAGACGTGTAATCAGCCAGGCGGTTTCATAACGCCCCGTAAATAAGGCCCACTCCCTGGCAGTCAAGTGGCGGCCAAAGTCTCTGGCATTCAGAGCAGCCCCTGGAGGACACAGCAAATAGTTTGAAATGCCAATGAAAGCAACATCACAGGAGGTGGATACACAAAGATCTGGGTTAAAAGATAACAAGGAGGAGATGGAAAGAGTCAGATCTGCTCAGAGGTGGAGAGGAAGGAGGGCAAAGCTATGACTGAAGATTCAGAAGGCAGTGTCAAAGGCTGCTCTCTGCCTCAGTGTGCTCAGGACAACTTACGCACATCTGACTGGTCCAGTTACTATAACCCCAAAGTTTGGATGGATCGATGTAGAAATATCACTGCGATAATGAAAGTAAGCCTCTTATTTGGCATAAATATTTTCAATTAGTTCCACTCTGGCTAAAAAGAGAATATTCATCCAAAAACACACATCTCAACATCTCAATTTTCCATCTGTCCACAAAATTCTAGAAGATCTCTCCAGTTTTCCAAGCTGCCATAGTGGCAGAATAATGGTGGAATAAAAACACTTCGCGGTGGTGAAATTTGTGGGTATGAAATTCCCAGATAATTTGGAAAATCTTGCTTGTAGCTACGCTGCATTTCTGATACACAGGCGTGTGTTTTTGAGTAGGAAATCCCATCACAAACATTTGCCTCACCTGCCATCATGAGCGAGCGCACACATTCCACCCGGCCCTGCATGGAGGCTTTCATGAGAGCAGTGAAGCCGTGGCAGTTTCTCCTCTCAATGTCCAACCCAGAGTAGTAGTTCAGCAAATAGTTGGTGATCGTTATGTGGCCTTGAATGACAGAGGGGCAGATAGGCGTTACCATTGGCTTGGAAAAATAACTGCTGAATGCGCATTCACATTTGTCCACTGTATTTTAGACAAGACCTACATCAGCATTCCAGTGTAGAGTTGTGTTTGTGTTCATCTGTTTCAGCATTACTTCCATACTGTGTGTGCATGTACTGCAAACCAGCTTTTAGCCAAATAAATGAGCCCATGTTTGACATTTGTGTGGGCATACGAGGAACTCACCTGCTTGGGCAGCAGTGATTAGAGCAGTGTTTCCCTCACTGTCCTGCCAGTTGACATCCAGATACGGACACTGAGACAGCGCTATGACAACATCAACGAAACCCTGGTAACATGCAATCAGGAGTCCTGTCTGGGATAGAAAGTGACAGGACAGGAAGTGGAGATAGGGAAAGGGAGAGAGGCGAAAGTTTAGAATCAGCAAAACTGGTTCAGAAAAGTGGATTAAGTCAAACCGCCATGCTGACATGTAGGAAATGGCGCAAAGAAAAATACAATCATGGAAGTGTTAGTAAGAATCCATAAGACTGGAGAGAATTTGTGGATCCTTCAAACAGAATATCCATGAGTAAACATGACATCTGTTATGGTTTCATGGAGGCCTGAACTGTCTTGAGCTCAGTGGAAAAATAAGCTGTCTTTCAGCGTGTGCATAAAACCTGTTTGTGTGCTTTGTGTGTGTTCATGCCAGAATAGGTGCCCTTTTACGTGAGTGTGGATGAATGAGTAAATGTTAGTCTGTGACTTTAGGCGAGTTTAAAAGTATGAGAGTCGTGGAAAACTAAGAGTTGTAAAGTTTGAGTAGTTTCCAGAAGGTGCATTCCTCATCTGCCAAGACAAACACGTTTACAGCCGGCGAGAAAAGAGAGAGAGATGGTGAGCGGGGCAGTTTAGAACACACAGTTCTTAATATCTTATTTAAATTGTTTAAAGATTAGCACGTGAACCAGTTCTGCTCTAAAGAAATTTCTTTTGCTGGATGAGTCAGCACTTAAATGGACCTTTTAATTAATTTTTTAGCAATTTTGTAAATATATAATATGAGAATGAATGTGAACCTCAACAAATTGCAAAAACGTTCAAACACATGACGTGCAAAGCAGTAATTGTCTTGAAAGTTAGAATCAAATGATATGTTCATGATAAAGAATATTTCATTTATTAACTGGCAAACCACTTAACCCCACTGAGACTCTTTCTTGGTATTGTATTAAAAGCATGCGGGAAATGTAGTTAATTTGAAACCAATAGTGTACTGCCTTTGCGGTGTGTCATACAGGAAAGGACACGGTGAATTAGTATCAAATATCACCTCCCAGTTTCTGTGGTCATCGAATTAACCTGACTGCAGGGAAAGTCGGCATATAAAGACACTACATTGTATTGAACATCATTTAAATATAAGCATGTTGCCACGAGGAATGAATGAAATGGGAAAATGAATGCATGTAAAGTATAGTATTAAGTGAAGTAATTAGAATTTGTGCCACATTTAATAATCCTTGAGCTGGCTTGATTCATCAACCTGCTTCTGTGTCGTGATGTTCTCTTCATATTAAATGCACTCCTAAAATATAATTAATGCTCTGCAATTTTTGACAAAACAAGATTTTTCTTATACACAAGGAACATTGCAATACTCCAGGATATTATCCTTTGGAACGTTGGTATGGAGGTGAAGTTCAGTCCCACTGAAATCAATGAATAGAAGATTGATACAGATTAAACCTGAAGGTTCAAACTGTTTGATAAAGTTTCTGCCAATATCCCCTACATCCACTGCCCACATAAAAAAAAGACTTACTGTGTGTGTGTGCAAGGGTTAAGTTGTAAATGGCAGTTAAAAAATAAAAACTTAATGCCAAATACCTGCGGTTAATTTGATAGTATTCATTGTATAGAAATTGGGTGTGATTGAATTTAACCAACACCATAGATACACCACCAGAGATATTGTTTTCATCTGTAAACAAACTGAGCTTTAACTTTTGGCTACGAGAAACGAAGCTGTCAGCCAACTGGAGATGCAGCCACATTGGAGCCGTCAGCTCTGAGAGTTTTCGGGGGGGGGGGGGGTTGTAAAGTGGATGGAGGTCCTGTGGAGTAAATGGTGGATTGTCTGGAAGAAGTTCACGTATAATGGCAGAACTCCAAATAGCTCTATCTGCTCCATCCTGTTGAGACACACATGTACGCCTCGTCTGCTCCTCTCTTCGCTGTCTCACATACGCACATCCTTGGCAGCCCTCCAGCCTTGCTGTGATGTACTTTAGAAGCCATGCCCTGCAGCAAGTGCGGAGCGATTTCATCAGACGATGTCCTATTTTCTCTTTGAAACTTTCTCACGTACGCACAAACTCACACATAAGCATTTAATTTCTTTCTCTCCCCTTTTGTTCTTGCAGACACAAGTTTTCAACTCAGCACATTCCAATAGCACACACAGGAATGTATTTTCGTATTTGACGAATCCATTGTGCGACTTGTCCTTGTGGTCGCTGGATATGTTGAAATGTGTACAGATTACAAAGACACAGGAATTGAAAAAAAAAAGGCAATTGTGCTACACAATATTACCCACTCAATGACTAACTCGGGGGCTAAAAGAATAAAAATAACACCACAATCTGGCAGCTCAACAACCCTAAAATAATCAAGAGCTGTACTACCAGGGGTGGATGAGTGTGTATGAAGTGTCCATATTTGGAAAAAAGATAGAAAAACAGTAAAAACCAAAACAGAGAGTGATTCAAATCCTCACCTGCACATTTTTAAACCGACTTAAGGTTTAGGTCATATTGAAGACAAAGCATATATATATTTCTTAAATAGATATCTATCATTAGCAATTTAAGCTGCTACAGTATGTGATGGAGAAGGAAAAAGTGGAAACTAGTTATCACCTTGACCTGTAGTCCCTTCAAAACCAGATGTGTGTCAGTGGCAATGTCACGCAAAATCAATTGTTACTGTCCTGCACTGTAGCGATAAATGCTCAAAAGGTGACAACTTCAGCCTCAGGCCAGATCAAACCACGTATTTAAGGTTTTTTGGTTTTTCCTAAGTTGTTCTCTTGTGCGCTGGAAACAGTTTCAAGCTTTCTGACCTGACCTACAGTTGGCTGTAAAGTACATTTACATGCAGCAAAGTACCAAAAAGCCCATAGTAAAGAAGACTATCTCATAAAGCTTAGATGGAAGTAATGCAGGATTATAAATACTTAAACATCAGCTTTGCAAATATTTAATTAAAAAAAGGAAATGCATTTTATAATTTATTAATCACAAGAAGATGCATAATGTTTATTTAGTAACACTGAAACTTTAATATAGCCTCATTATATGATGACCTGTTGCTTATGATATGCTAAAGGTGTTATTTTTCCTGAAGCAGATATTTTGATAATTAAACAGTATCATTATCTACAAGTGATATCAAAATCCCCATGCAGTCCCCACGAGGAGTCACTAGTATCAAATATGTGATTTTAGTTCTGGTCATGACCAAAGGAGTACACGGGCCATCTACAATCAAGGTCAATAGACTTCAGCACAAAACAATTCTGGTGAACTCATTAAAGACAAAAACACACACACTGACACAGACACCCATAAACACAAACACACACACACACATGCAGCTATCCACACTCACTAAGTAATCTGGGGACTATCCAGAGCTAGGAATAGAAAGGCTTAGTGTTATCAGGGAGAGAGACAGAGAGAGGGGGATGGAGAGAGACATAACCAAGTATGTACAGTTAATGTGAGATGCTGTAATAATTGGCTCTAGTGAGAATGACACAATACCCAGAGTAACCCTTACAACGCATCATAATCCTCACAGTAAAAACAGGATTCCCAGCCGATCTTAATGTTATCGAGCGAATCTAATTCAAATAATAACGTACGTGTTTATGAGCACAGATGAATGGATGAACTTAATCTGATGCTGAAATCACAGAAATCAGAATGACTAACTGAGCAAATTCTCTAAATCTTTTATAAACAATAATAAAACTAATTCTTTTTTCTTAAAATGGGTTGTAAAATGCATTGAACTAATTAGATAGAAAGGAGCTCTATCTGTCTAATGAAGCCCCTCAAGTCCTGTGGCATTATCCTGGTCGAATGTGTGACTAATCTTCTCTGCAGCTTTTTATACAAACACAACTAGAATGGCATCAAAAACAAACTGTTTAACATCCACATAACAACTAAACCCTTGTGGGTTTCCTAAACTAAAGTGACTGCCTAAATAAACCTGAATCTAAATTCCTCCTTGTTTCCTAGTTAAGGATTTAGCCACACCTCAGTTTTTTCTCCAAATATGTTAAATCTTGCGAGTCATCCAAACTGCACCTCTGCCGCCTGCATAAAGCAAATGCTCAACTTTGCATTGCTTCTGCAATTTACAGCACATCTTTGCATTTAAGGGCAGGCACAAACAGGCAAACACACACTTGACTGCCCTAAATCACACACACTACTGGCATAGTAGGCCGTGTTTCTGTCAATAACCTCCCTGTTGCTCGGTCTGCAGCTGTGCTTTCACATGGCTGTATCAAATCAGATATGTATGACTGTCGCTTTGATTTTTCCACTTATCTATATTAGCTAGCAGCATCATGCTCGTTGCCATCTACAGTGCCAAATTTCTGTCTCCGCCTGCGTGTCCCTCATTTGGCCTGCTTGCTTGTTGGCGTGATGTTTGATGTGTGTGTTGGTCAGCGGTCCTTTCTGTTTGTCAGACGCTCTGTGGTTGATTTTGTCACTGGCACTGTTTTGGCAGGCGTGGATGAAGCATACTGTACTTGTCAGTTTGTCGGCTAATCTCAGCCCGTTTAGAGAATCTGGCTTTTTAAAGGAGTGTGTGTCTGTGTGTGAAAGAGATAGAGGGGGAGAAAGTCAGAGAGGTAACAGTCAGTCAGGGTGGCCTCATTCAAGTTGACTGGATTCTGAGTGTGTGTGTGTTTGTGTGCATGTGTGTACCTATATACTGAGTTTGTGAACATGTCAGCTTATCTACTCTATGAAGGACACAATTTAATTTGATATGTGTGACACACACACACACACACACACACACACACACCCCTTATATTTATTGCTTAATTCATCTTTGACTTTTTGCTACACAAACCTCACAGCCATTGCAGACACACCACTGAATATACTGACAGAATATATAATTACTATGTTTTAATCATATAGAGGGAAAATTAAATATAAATACACTTGTCATTAGGATTCTTGCTAAATTTAGTATAAATGCTGTTCAGTTGAAACATGGGCTGGTTTGTGGTCTTCTAAGGATACAAGGGACAGACTGTGTGTTTATGTAAATATTTAGTCTGGCTTATTTTGTTGCGAGTGCAATTAATACTGTTTCAATATGTGCTTTCAGCAGTGGAGAGGAAAGTTTTACTGCTTTTCAAAGCTTGGACAAGGAAAAAGGAAGTTTTGCAAAAAGGTATAATAAGGGTTAAAAAAAAAAAACTAAGAGAAAAGATAACTTGCATATGATGCAAATCTCTCTGCCAAAAAAGTTTGCTTATGAGGCTTGAAATATAATCATTTAGAGTGTGCTATGCTGTTCTTTGGGTGGTGCATATCCAGCTTCATAGTCTTACAAGCCCTCATTGAAAGATTTGATTCTCACTTCTGTTGTGTCACACAAGAGTTTCTATTCAATACCTGTTTAGTGAGCATTATCCTTCAATATGGCAGATGTTTCATCCACATGAAGGATAAAAGGGGCTTCACTTTTTGTTATGAGTCTTCGTTTTTAGCCACGCTGATATAGTATGGTCAGGTGTTGTCTAACAATTACAAAGATCCATGTGTACACTTGGCACAAATAGCTGCTGTCCTGATGTTTTCAGCAATGCTTGACATCCCACAAACACACATCAGTGATAGATGTGTTTGTCTTTCTGTGCAGGAGCTGCTGAAAGACTACAGGCCTCCATCGACCACAGACTCAGGGTCAATGTCATGCACTGACAAGTTCCAGCCTAGAGCAATCCAACCGTCCTCTGGGTTGCAGTGTTGAAGTAAGCCCTAACCTTTGACCTCCCTGCTGAGGAACAAAGAACCATGCATGGAATGATATGGTTGAGTCTTTTTCTGCAGTGTCCTCTAAAATAGTTGCTGAAATATGCTGTCTATAACCCCTACTATATAAATATAATGGAGTAGTTTCATCGACTGTAAATATAGCTCGACAAAACCACAGTAGTTCCTGTATCAAATAAGACGCCCTGCTCTCCCGCTTTTAAACTGCTGCTGAATGAAAAGGGAAACATATTATACAAATCTGTAATGTCTCACCCCTCTCTGTTTTACACATCTCTTTGGGGAGCTGTCTGCTATATTAGAATGTTAAAATCTCTCTCAGGATGTTGAACATATGTATTCACTAATGAGCTTTCTAGATTCATATCAGCATGCATTTCCAGCGGGTGTGTTGCTTTATCTGTGTTGTATCTGGGGGTGTGTGCATTTCTTAAAGGTCAGAGGTCAATAGCAAATGTGCTAACACACCCTGGTTATCCATACAAACATAACCTTCTTGCTTTACATTTCTCCCCGCTACACACACATTGCTTGCAAACACGTGTTTTCCTGGTGCAAGCCAAACTCTTGACCTTTCTTTGTTGAGCTTTTTGCAAAATGTGTATAACTCTGCATGCATCGTTCTGTTGTCAAACGACTGTTACATATACAGACCACAGACATCAGTAGGAATATGGAAAGCATGATGATATAACAGGTGCGTTGTTCAGTTGCTCGCCCAACTGAAATGCAAATGGTGAGAAAATGAGTGCATCCAGTGGTTTTTGGAAGTCTAATAGCTATCAGGCTCATATTGTGTGTAAACTGTGGAAACCTGTTCGAACAATATTTTCTCATCCGCTACCCTTTGGATTGCACAACATGTCGTCAGTCACAGCCAATAACTGCTCAATCTCAAGAAACAAGCCTCAGGCAATCCTTGACAGAGAGGCTCTCTGTGTGACAAAAACATCAAAACAGTCCGATGCTACATGCAGCGGCGTGCCATTTTTCTCCTGGTCTCCATGAAATATAAATGAGCGAAAACGCTGAAAAGTCCGTCTTCTACGTTCAATCTACACTTTTTTTTTTTTTAATCAGCATTCATATGTGAAGCTAAAAAGGCATACTTTTCCTGAACTGGGAGCAACATTTTACTGCAACACAGTGGCATTAACTGAGAACGATGTATAATAAGAACAATGTAATTCAGTATACAAGTTCAATTAAAATTAGTGAAGCCTCCAGATAATTAAAAACTACTCTTGCATTCTATTGTTATGGATTTGACCGTTTGCCCTGGGCTGCAGGTCTTTAGCTGGAGTTATTCCCCAGCTTTAGGAAGGAAATATATATATATATATATATATATATATATATATATACACTGACCACAGGGCAGGTATGTTTCCAACCATTTATTGAAGCAGTTACTATTTTGATGAATTACCTTCAGCTAAAAAAAAAAAAACATTAGCCCAACTGTCATTTTATGAACATGATGGAAAACAAATTCTAACACCCAGCCTGTCTGAATATTATGAACATCCATAATATAGAATTTCCATGTAGCTTTGAATTAATGTTATAAAACTAATTCAATAACTCGATTCCACGTTGCGCCGAAACTTGTAAGTAATGCTACAAACCACAAACTGAGTTCAAATCAAGAAAGTGAAATTGCAGCCCAACACACGCACACACACACTGAAATGTGTGCACTAACACAGAGGATAGTTTGTTCTGATGACCCTCAGAGACTTCATGGTTTTTAAAGAGCTTCAGTTTGGTTGCTCTCACACTTCTGCAGGAAACATTATAAGGCACTATATTTAACCCAGGCTCCTTGTAGGAATTTGACGCTGATATTATTATTCAATGCATTGTTGGTTATTGAGACTTAATTCGGTGTTAGAGGCCTGTGGGCGGGTATCTAAGTTTGCAGGGCCACTGGTCAGCAAGTGCTCATAACACAGTTAATCACATGACGTGCATTAAAGGCATTAAAGAGGTCAGAGCAGATACTTTTGCAAGATCTGGAAATAGGTGAGGAAGCCACTGCAGCACTAATATTCAACGTGAAGCCCCGTATCTGATCATGTTGCACTGAGTGATCGTTTGGCAGCATTACACAGTTCCTTGCTTCATAATATCTGCATCAATATACTATCATGTGCGATAAACTAAGGAAAAACTTCTGTTTGCTGTTTTCTGGCACTGCAGAGGTTTTTGCTGGTAAACACGTGTGTTTGGGTACTAAAAGTATTGGTTGTATAAGAAGTTCTGCCTCTTACCCGGTTGTTCCTGTCCGTTTCCTTCACCTCCTCCTCCTTCACTCCGTGCCGGATCATTATCCGGACGATGGCCGCGTTGTTGGTGCAGCACGCCTGGAAGAAGGTCAGCGGCTCCGGGCTTTCCGGAGACGGCGTGCGCTCCGAGTCCGCGAACGCATCATCAGGCGGGTAGAAGGAGTCGTCGGACGCGATGCTCCGACAGTCGTCCATGTCCTCGAAGTCAACTTCTTCAAACTCATCGTCGTCGTCGTCCTCCTCCTCCTCTTCCTCCTCGTTGTCCTCCTCGCAGGAGCCCAGGTAGTCGTCGTCCTCCTCGGCGATGGTCGGGTGGACCCGGGCGGCGCTGCCCGCCGCTTTGTGCTGCTGCTGGAGCTGTTTGAGCCGGACCGACGAGGCGCCTCCTCCGTCACTGTCGTCCGTGATCAGCACCATCTAAACCCCGGGCCAGGGCACCGCCGTCCGGGCATGAGACTGGCTGTCTCCTTAAAACAGGACTCCCCCTCCAAAAAAAAAATAAATAAAAAAGTCAGGTACATCACCTAAACGACACCATGAGAATGGATCCTGGCTCTAGGACATGTTGGACTTGTTGACATGTCCAACTTCTGCTGGAGATGTCCTGCAGAAAAAGCCGAACCTGGAGAGGCTGAACTTAGTTTTCCGCTGACAGAGCTCATGAATGGAGGCTTTCTGAGAGTCCCAGCAGAGGAGAAGTGCAGGGGACCCTGCTGTCCCGTGTGTGTGTGTGTGTGGGGGGGGGGGGGACAGAGGGACAGAGCAGCCTGTTAACCGACAGTCTCCTAATCCGATTAGACGGGACCTTTCTCTCCCTTTCTCTCTCTCTCCCTCTCTCCAGGCTGATCAGGGATTAAATCTCCATCCCTCTAAATGAAACATTAATGTCTCTACAACATCAGTGGAGGGAGCTAAAATATTTTTTCTGCTATTATGGGTCTGTTTACAAGTGTGAAAATATGATCATTTTTTCCTCTGTTATGATGTAATGATAAATATTATTATATTATGATATAATAAAACCAATTGCTGATATTGATTCAGTTCTCAAATGGTGTAGGAATTTCCTCCCTTTAGCCTGTTAGCAGCATACGGGAACAGAAAGTGTTCACACCTATAAGTCAGTTCAATCGCAGATGTAGAGATGTTCGACGTGATGTATTTGCCTCACAACTCATGCAAATTGAGTCCAAGTCAAAACAAGGAAATGCAGTCGAAAACATGCACAAGCGTGTGCTCCGGTACCTCAGTGTTTTTAAAGACGTTGAGGTTGCTTGTGAGGCCTGTCATCACCTACAGCGGAGGTCTCCAGCTCCGGTCCTGCATGTTTTAGATGTTTCCTGCTCCAACACACCTGAGTCAAATGATCAGCTCGTCATCACACTGATCAGGAGCCACTAATTTGAATCAGGTGCTTCTAAACCCTGCTCTCATTTCCTTTTATTCTTCAATTCATTCATCTTCTACCGCTTATCTGTTTCCGGGTCACCGGGGGTGCTGGAGCCAATCCCAGTTCCATTTCCTTTACAAAACACAATCTTCTACATGTATAAACCTACTATGGAAGTCTACATCTGTCCGATTAAAGCCCCACAAGGAAAAATACGGCATTTCATCACAGCCTGTAATTAGTGGTATATCTAAATAAAACAGCACTAAGGTTCAAATGAGGTGATGGCAGTCATTAAGCACATGGATTATATTTTCCATCACAACATGTAGCAGGATTTTAAAATCAACCTCAGTAAATTCTGTTAAATCCACAACTCTTTGTAACCAGTTACATCTCATAAAAAAATACAATCTAATTTGCATGAAAATATATTTTTGATCAGGTGAGCGTAAAATACCGACACTACAAATTGGCCAAACAGAAACCTCAAAGAGTGGAAATGAAACTATAATGGGCACTTTTGTACTGATAACTTTAAATGGTTATTTTAAATTTATGAGGAAATTCATTGAAATTCAATCTCCTTGTCACCAAGGACACAACTGAAGTCAGTGAAACTTGCTGTGCTGTTTCCACTTAACTGTTTTGTAGTAAATATTTTCTTGTTTTCACTACAGCAAAACCAAAACAGGGCAAAGCACAACGAAATTAGGATAATTTGTTTTTACCGGTCGGTCTGTGCGTTCACCACATTTTAACTATCTACAGAAAGAATATATGGCTCTGAGTTTCTGAGTCTGAGGTGCAGCAACACATAGTTACTTATAGGTCACAGCCAGATTTACAGCCATGAAACCTCGTCTCTGAGTAATTAACAACTTGTGTTCGCTGAGATCACCTGCTGTGGAAAAATGAGCGCATAACACTCCCAGTGTGCACCCATTATTATACCTTCACCTACCCCCAGCTAAGTGCTCCCCCCTCCTGTGCCACCTCCATCTCTGTGATGTCATTCGGCTGCTGTGAGGGTGGCAGTCTGTGCTAGCAGCCTTTGAGAAATGCGTATCTGTGAAAAGAATTACTGTCTGGGAAGGCCACACAGACTCATAAAAAAGATGGATGAGAAATTAGAATTCCTCATCCGCCTGTATTAAAGTTATTATCTACTGCAGGTGGAGTTCAGGGGGAAATTTGTAATCGTCCATTTTCAATGCAAACACCTCACAGATCTGCCTTCAATTCCCTGATTCGCTATTCATCCACTAATGTGGGTACTGGTCCCAAATGTGTTGATTTTGTGTGAGTTACATTGCAGGGTCTGGCCTAAAACCTATACAATTGTAATTTTAAACAGAATTTGTGCTCATAAAATGAAATAAAAAACAGGTTTCACATGTTTTAAGAATTTGTTGTACAAACTGACGGTTTAAAATTGGATATATAATATTGTAATGAAGATGAAATATATCTTTGTTCACATAATAGAGGTAGAGGTGTCTGTAGCCTTGTAAAGTATGCTGTCTTGCCCAGTGACCTTGATCTATTACATTAAGTATTCTGTTAGCAAAACGGTTCCAGTTATTAGCAGCAGGTCAACGATGTCTAGCGAGGATAAAATTGAAGGAAAAAATTCTTTGGTGGTAAGATGGAAATAAGCTAATATTGCTTGGCAATAAACAGATGTTTCAGAGGTTGATAGTGAATTGCTAGAGCCAGTTAAGTTACGACATTTCATCCAAATTGCAGATGACTCAAATTTAAAAGCAATATTTCCCAAGCAGTATGGAGAGCTGTATGAACTGACCAACTGTGAAAAGAAATACCAAGTAATACCAAAAAGCTTTTGTATTACTCAGTAATCCCCATATGATCTGCAGATGGCTTTATTAAGAAATAAAAATAGAAAATACAATGTCTTAGGAAATCGCAGTGGGCTAGCTGGCATCTGCATAAACTTAAGATAACCTGCGTGGTTGGGGTGAAGGCCTGAATAAAGCAAACTTTAGTGTAAGCCCGGAGAAAAGTTTAGAAAGAGTTGAAAAGAAGGCACTGAACTCTTTCAAAGGAACGGTACCAAGCCACTGATTCAGATATGTGGACGACACACGGGTCAAAATTAAAAGCCAGGAAGCGAAGGCCCTCAGAGAACACATCCACTCAAGAGACATCACGTTCACACGAGAAGATGTCTGAAATCAACCCCTTGCCGTTTTTTGATTGTGCCTTAAAAAGTGAAGATGACAGGAGCCACCACATTTGAGTATGCAGGAAACCCACTCGCATGCAGACTAGAAACTACTCTTTGACTCTCACCACCCACTAAAACACAAGCAAAGAGCTCAGTGCTCTGTAACACGGAGCTGACAATGTGCCAGCATGTGTTCAGGCTCAAGCGAGAGAACAGAAAGACCTGAAAAATGCACTTAAAACCTGTGGATACCTTGGCTGGACTGTCTTGAAATCAGCCACAGGATCCAAGAAGAACAACAGCTCTTGTAGGGGTGAAGAAACAAGGCAACACTGTCTTTCCGCATGAGACTGGAAGGTTTGATAGAGTAGACGAGTTACATCACAAAAAATATCAAAATAATTACTTAATGTGCTCATCTACACAAAACTTATCTGTAAATGTAAACGAAAAGGGCTTTTTAACATCAATACTCATACATCATTGGGATTTTTAGAGCCATGTTCTGCATGCGTGCTTGTGACTAAAAAATAAACAAATAAAGAGAGATATGAAAATAAAAACTGAATGCGTGGAAATGCTTTTGCGGATGATTGTACATAAATAAGTAAAACTGTTGACTAAGTAAGATGTTTGACATGCTCATCTTAGACCAGCGATGTGAACAGATGGTAGGAAATTTGTTGTTCATTCAAGGATTTCTCAGAAGGATAGAGGCCAGCTGAGATGAAGAATTAATGCCTTCTGCATATGTTTGAGCTAAAATGTTCCTCACGACAGCACAGGTGGTTGAGTGGTTAGTGTGCATCCCGTCTTACCATGGTGTCCTGGGTTTGATTCTAGCCTGGGACCTACTGTATGCTGCAGGCCTGTTTCCTGTTGGCCACTCATGAATTGGAAAAAAAAAACATTTAAAATATAGCACAGCATCACTTGTAGAGCCAGCTGTGTTAGTTTAACAAGGTTTAGAAGAAAAACATTTAAATCTCTTGAACCGATAATCGCGAGCTGATCAGAACCCTTCGAGGAGCATGTGAATGGTGAGTTCGGCGCTGCGTTTCCTGGTCCCTTACACATTCAAGGCTCTTGCAACTATACTTACCAGGAGTGCAGCAATCTGTTATGCATTTTACATTTTTAACCTGAGAGTAGCTCTTTGACAGATTCATTGGGCCAGTAAAAACAGTACTGTGCAATTTGCGTGATTGCTGTTGTCATCCCAGTCTCTTTGGTAAATGCCATTTTGTTTTCATCCATGTTGTGTATTATTTTACGGTCAATCACACTGTGATTGTTCATGCCACAAAGTAAAAGGTCCTCTTTGGCTTAAGAGTGTCACAGCTGCAATTTGGTCTACCAACCTTTCTTACCACGGCCCATGAGGAAGACTCCAGTTTCTACTGCAATACCGCGCATGCAAGCAGCATTTCTGAATATGTATGAGCAGAATGACTATCAGGCTGGCAAGCAAAAAATGCTGGTCGGACAGGTCACAGCTTTGCCTCTACCAGAAGCATGAGGAGTTTTTAAGTCGGGGTAGAAAAATAAAAAAGGAAAACAAACTACCAGACCAATGTGAACCTTCTCAATAAATTCGCTGCATCGCACATGTACCTCATCAGCACAACATGGCCTTGCTGCAGGGAGGCTTAGACAGGCTCCTTCAGTCATTTATTTAACTCCCCGAAAACCACAAGCATCCATACCGCTCCAACACACTGCAGTTCCCTCTATGGCATACCTGGAGCAGTGGTGCTGCACAAAGATCGCCTATGAGTCTCCTCTTCACACAGGCGCTGAACTGTTAGGTTTGTGTATGTGTGTGTGTGACGATAAATAGAATGTGTGACAAGTCAAGTGTTCATGCCTGGGATTCTGCTTGCCTTAAAATGTTTTTAGCAAAAGCCTAATGTACTGGCCAAGAACAGCTTGATTAGAAAGCCATAATTGCTTATTCAGTCAATGAAGTCTAGACAGACGTAACTGTCCATTTAGTAGCTAAGAAAATTATCTAAATGCAGTGGCAAACAAAGCCTGTGTTGCCAAGTGAATATGATTATTTCAATAGTTCATTCACAATAAATATCTATCAAACATTTGTTTTCAATCAGCCATCAATGGCCCTCAATCATGTTTTTCTGTGGGTGTGTGTGTTACATATGCATAAAAACAACATCTGGACAAATCAGCTTTCATCATCATATTCAGCAAAAGCTCTTAAACTGTTCCCAAAATCTGCATTAATATTAAATAGATAACATGAAACATCAAATGGAGAAGAACTAAAGTCTCTTGTCTTACACACAGGCACAAACATGCCATCACTGTAATGGTGAAGCTGAGTGCGAAGGCGATTGCTGCAACATACCAGCCCCAAGAAATGAAAGAATATCTTGAAATCAGTGGTAAACTAAACCATCTTCTTTTGAAATGCATACAAGTATTTATTTTCCTTGTTCACAAGGAGTCTCAGTAATTAATTTTACATCTGCTCATGCGTGTCACAGGGAGATTATGGGATAATTTTTATTAAGAACATAATGAGGCTTAAAAAAATATGCTTTGCAGTCCTGATTGGCAAGCGCCTGACAAAGGCAGCCATGGTGCTTTTTGCTCAGACATCCCACCTCGTCTTGAAAATGGTCATGAGCATTAAACAATAACGGTTGGTTTAAAATCTTTCTTGAGGAAAGTCTGGGTGGCGTCAGTAGCATACCACCCGTACCTCTAGGACATTATTACATCAAATACTGCATAATTGGAGGCTATCTCCTTTTTTTAAATACATGTGCTTCACCTACATATCTTCGTATAATACATATCGTTTCTTTCTCGTGTAGTTCTTATTCAGGTCCTGGTGTTGCTCTGGCAAAGTTTGATGATTCAGGATGAGTAATATCCCTCTCATCCCAAAAGATGAAGTCCGCAGGTTTTATCAACCCATGTTGGAGTTCCCTGGAAGAAACAGTATGTTGTTAGACATCTATGGCATTTATAGCAGTAATCCATAAACTGCACATACTGTGGAGAACTGAACAGTATGTGCGACTATATCTCACTATTAATTTACAAAATCATAATAATTTCTAAAAGGTTTCCCATAAGGTTAACAGTACAGTCTAAACCAAGAACATCCTGAAAAACACTGAACATTTTGGAGGAAATGCTGGGAGCAAAATAGAATACAACTGCATTGAGAACAATAATGGGCTGATGTAATCTGTGTTCTGCAACTTCATCATGACTCACGTTTTCTTGTATTATTACCCTGAAGTCTGTTAAGCTGCAGTTACATATTCTAAAAGGAAAGGCCTTACGTCGACTCTCTCGGCTCCAGTCTCTTTCACACTGCTCTGCTACATTCATCATGTCTCTGGAGATGTGATGTTATGAGCAAAGCTTGAGGAGACAGTAAAGGTTGTGCAAAAAGGTCTCACCTTGGAGTTGAGAGTCCTTAACAACTTATAGCTTTGAAATGGCATCATATTTCTCAACATGTCGCAACATCATGTACAGCTTTCCCTTCTGCTTATAGATGCAGCTAGAAGTAAACTTGAGCGTAGGCCTAAGGTTGCTATGTGACAAATTATAACAGCAAGAAAACAAAAAAAAAAAAAAATAAATAAATAAAAAATATGTGTCCTGTCCTCAAGGGTGTAGCTTAAGTTTGTCAGAGTAAATGGCGCATGAATAGAAAGCAGAATTTACATCAGATACCATTAGATTTAAGTGTTTTATTCTTTGTATAAACGAGCATAATTGCTCCCATTTAAACTATTTCTTCACCAAAACTCCCAGTATTGACTGTAGCAACAATAAGCATCTGCTTCCAGTTTGAGTGAATACTATACACAAACCAGTCAGCAATGCTAAGCACTGCAGACTCAAGCTCAGCAGTTACTTGGTCACTGGAAAGCACTAGCTCAGTAGGGACTGAAAGCTCCTGATTTCTTAAGAAACACTGTTTGAGTTCCTGGAAAAGCTCTTGAGGTCAAAACAGGTCTAAGTCCAAATCTATGTCCAAATCTATGCCAATCTACGTTGGCAAGTTAATGTTTTAAAACCCTGGAAAATCAGATGAGAATAGTTTAAAATGTAAAAATTTCTACTTAACTTTAATTAAAGCGGTGTCATGTCTCACTGCTGTAGAAGGTGTGGTAATAATTAACAAACCAAATTTGCAATAAGTTAAATAATTATGTGAAGCTCAGAACAATTTTGATGGTTGTGATATGCTGTCTTTCACTCTCAGGATAGTATCTCAGTTTTTAGATGCTACCTGAGGGAAACGATTCATCTATCACAAAGTGAATGTCCCTAGAGGGAAATTGCTCCTAACAGATGTGATAATTAATAAATGAATGCTGAGTTCAAATTATTCAATTCAGTTCCACTGTGGTGTTCACAGAAAGATCTGCTTAAGCCCTGACAGAATTCCTTCTTTGCTGTGTCATATGGGTGGGGAGCCTGCAGTAATCAAGTTATCAAGGGTTCTATCTGTCCTCCAATCCCCTTTGACTTGGGCACAGATGCAATCCTGCAAGGGGGTAAGCTTCAGTACGTGTGTGTGTGTGTGTGTGTGTGTGTGTGTGTGTCCTCCAACCTGGAAACCTACTGCCAAATGTGAATTCCCACTGATTCTGTTTCCTGTTGAAAGCTGATGAAATACACAAAACAGAAGTCTGTGTGATATGCTGACCAGAAAATATGAACCTTACATTGTCCCTCTGTGACACAGCTCTGTGTTCTTATGTAGATAAATAAAACAGTGCCAGTTAAAAGTGTGCAAGTGTTCAGTTCAGACAGACTGGCTGAGACTGAACATGTATGTATGGTATGTGTGTGTGTGTGTGTGTGTGTCTAAGATTCCTTTGTCCTGAGTATTTTAAAAACCCTAATATGCATTTATTCTTATCCATTTGTATTAATGCGTGGAGGGAGGGCTGATCAACCACAGAGGGTTTAGCCCTTTAAATAAGCTGAAACCAGGCACTTCTGCCTCCAGAGCTCTCTCTTTCATCTGATAGGTTAAATAAATACACTGACTGCGAGGCCAAATGCAACTTGATAGGTTGCGTGTATGAAAAGTGAACTTTGGCTAACCCAAACATTACGGAGCTGGCAAAATCCGTTATGTTTAAAATCAACCAGATATTCCACCTGACTTTGTGTCTCTCTTTTTTCTCACTGAAACACTAACCTGACTAGAGGACTAAAAGAAGCAGGCTCCTTCAGCTGGACAGTGATGAATAATAAACCAATGTGCTTCATGCGAACAATTAACGTAACTAATTTATAGGTAACGAAACAACAGCTGAGTTTGAAGGTGCATTAGCAGCGCAATTTATTAATTGAACACTGTCAGTTTTTTTTTTTTTTTCATTTCTTTTCTTTCCTTCTTGTCTTCCATTGTTTCCCATCTCTCCCTCCCTCACTTCCTGCTGATGTAGAAGTTGGAAACCTGAATCAAGCCGTCCTGCTTGTTGCTGTTGGGCAGAGACACTAGTGCATCAGTACAACAGCTCTACTCAGCAGCATAAGGATTTTCCCAACAGTGAATATCATTACCACGGCTTCATCCAAGTCCAGTGGACCTAGCCTGACTTTTAAACTGCCTGTGATTATGGGCCTATTTCCATTTAAATGTTGGGCAAAACCCAGTGAAAGTAGTTTTCAGCACACTCTAATCCACGTTCAGCAGCACAGTCTATACTGGGTAAAGTAAGTTAATCAAAACTAGGTTACATATTTGCCAAATGAAATTGGGAAAACTATAGAAAAAATATTCAGTAGTAAAAATAAAGTCTGCAATACTTTTTTTGAGTTTTTGAGGTAATATGAGTTTGACCTAGTTAAGCTGCTTGAGCTAATAGATGGATTGATACCATGTGACCCTGATGTCTGACAACTTCCACATACATAAAAGTAAATTAAGAACTTTTTACATCTCAACAGAAGCTCAATTCAAGGGCAACTTGGGGCAGGGGCAAGGGCAAATCTTTGATGAAATGATATGCAACATGCTACATGCTACATCCATCCTGCTTAGTACAACTTTACCTCTGTCCTCTTAGAAGGACATACAGTTCGCACAAAAAATGACACCTACACTTGTAACTGCAGGCTGCTGAGGAAGTTGTCAATGTGATCCTGTGGCATGTCCCCATCTAGGTGAGCGAGGTAAGTATAAAGTTTGACAAAAGTGTCGAATGGGATCCTGGCAGCACCGCCCTCCTCATCCTCTGTCAGGATTTCACAGGCAACCTTCAGAGAACTCATGAGTGTCTGAAAAAATGCAAACAGGGATGCAGCAAATCAGACACAAGAAATACATACAAAGATATGCGTTGAAGGATTATCATATCCACGTGAGGAACACAAGAACTTGCTGCAAATACACTTGGCTAAGCGCACTTTCACTTGCAGATGGTTAATAAAAAACAACCTAACCTTTATAGAACATGACTGCCCCCATGTGGTTAGAGTCTTCAAAAGCCCCTTTAACGGCATCATTCATTCTACACAACTGACGCTGAGCACAGTGTACATTATTCTGAGCTGCATTAGACATTTCCATCTAAGATATTCCCATCATCCCATTCACATATTCTCTTTGAACTGTATTTACTGCCCCTACTGCATTTTCTGAGCAAAATCCTTGACTTCAGAGCAGTGCAAAGAGTCAAGAAGGAGTCAAGAAGGATTTCTTGAATCAGGGAGAACTAACAGAGAAGTTTGAATCATACAACTTGTACAGACACAAGTTTACAGTCAGGACCGTTTCATGACCAAAATTGCTGTGGCTTTCAGATCTATATTCGTGCTTGGCCTCACATTGAGCTTTGAGGATTGAAAAACTGTAACAATGTGGTATTAGCATTTATATTTTGCCTTTTATAACATCTCACCCCTCCCAGAGCACTACAGCCAAGGGCAAAAAACTCCATCCAGTCAATATCTGAGCTGAAACTGCCCAGCGATAGCAGGGTCTCCAGCTGATCCATTGGTAGACACAGGCCTCTCCATTTCTTCTGAAGTTCCTCCTTGCTGCATGATTGCCTGGGGGAAAGCTGTGATTGGGTAATATAAGAAGGGGTAAGCAGAGTTGAGGAGAGAAAAAATCAGGTCTCAAGTTTACCAGATGTCGATCTACAAAATCTACAGTAGTTATTCTGTCTTATTTGCCGAAATAATCATATTATTATTACCCAGAAAAGTCTGGAAGCTGTGGATAGTGGTGATCTGTCTAGCCACAATCTTTTTCTTTATTTGTGTTAGACTTTTATATACGGAACTATGTTATCACGACACAGCGAGGAAATATAAGAGGAAAGAGTGGTTCAGTGGATTTGTTGATTTAATATTGTCAAATAAATAGTCAAATTTAATATTGACAGCAGATTTGTATCCCTTAGGTAAGTGGACTCATCTTGAATTTTTAAAAATGTCCATAGTAAACAGTATAAAAAGTTCAAAGTGGCTCAAAGTATTAATATTACTGGCATGAACACAGCAAAAGAGCATCCTCACATAGTTGAGATTGTTGTTGGCCTTTAAGGAAATATTAATTATTCAGTCCTTTTAACAGATACACCACACCAAGACGCCAGTAAATGCCCCAGGTGACATAGGTTTTCAGTAGTAAGATGATTTAAAAGGCCAAATGGGCAAATGTGCTCACTGCAATTTTCAAATGTGACTATTAAATTTAAGACGATTCACAATTGCAGTTAAAGAAATATATTTTACAAGATACTCATTTACAGCATGTATGCTGTACAGCACACGTGAAAAAAAAATAAAAACAGTAAAGCACAGTGGAAAAACACAGTCCTTTCAATGTTACGTCTTGCAGTAACAGCGACATTAAAGCACTGATTACGTGATGAATATTATGAGAGAATACCTGTTTGTTGAGAGTCTTAAGTAGACCGGGTGTCAGGCCTGTGTCTGTTTTCTGTGTGGCAACATTCATTTCCAGCCTGTCCTTCACAGGCAAACACTCTCCTTCAGACAAAGCACTGAAGTATCTGGGGAGGACACAGACACATTTTTAGCATGTATGTAATATATGTATACATATATTATTTTACCCTTTTCTCTCACCTGTTTCCTAAGCGTGATAATCAAAAGTGATGAAAAACAGAAGTAGCACAACTAATGTAATGTAGCATAAGTCAACTCATCATGTGGTGTAATTTTCTTTTCCTAAAGTTTACTGAAATTCGCTAAAATGCTAAACGACAGAATGCAGCTTATCTTGCTAGGGTTTAAAAACATTTTCATTGAATTTAGAGGCGACATGACATCCAGTATATCTCAGAAGTAACCTAGTATGGACTTACTTAAAGAGCAAATAAATATTTTGTAACCACAGAGACGTTTGCATTGTTTGTGTTTCACTACAATTTATTGCCCCTTGACACTCAGAGGCTAATAAAACTGTACAAAATATGACAGTCCTTAGGGGCACAAAAATTTATTTCAAATTCATCCACTACATTTAAAGTGCCTTTTTTCTGCAGAAGAAAGTCTGATAGTTTAACCACAGCAGTAACACTGAAGCCCTTGGGATCCAATTATAGCAAGTCAATGCAAAAATGAGAACTACACAGGTGAAAAGGGCTTGCCTTTAACACAGTGATGCTGCCTGGAGAATCAGCTCATGGTATTTTTAAGCAATCAAGATTGGAATAAAGCACAATCCCATCTTGCCTACTTGAACCGCTGCTGACAGATATTAAGACTTACGCTGCAGACCACAGCAGCAAATCCTTGGGCTGTGTTCGGATGGCTGCCTTAGTGAAGTTTTTGAGGATGTCGGGCAACTCTGGGGGAATGTTGATTTGTTGAGCACAGTACATTGTGTCGAAGACCGGCATTGCTGCAATATAAAACACTGCAACATAGTTGCAGTAAATAATATAATAATATAATAACAATAAATTTTGAAAGGGGGGGGTCTCTGGCCACTTGCATCAATACACAATGAAAATAACCAACCATTAATAGAAGCATTCCATGGCTTTGTGCTCCAATGTTACTGTTATACTGAGGGGGGCTCAGAAGAGAAAGCTGAAAGCTGTTTGACCCTGATAAAACGAGCTGTGCTGTCTTTAAAACACGTTCAAACAGTGACTACAAAGTCAAACAAAGCATTGTTACCCAGCAATGCAATATAGTGTTTTTAAAAACATTTTAAAGCAATTCAACTTACTCTGCCAATATGGAAGACACAGGAAACCACTAACCCATCAGGATTTATCAATTCATAAATTTGGCTTTTCTTAAAATGGAACACAGCGAAGTTAAAAAGGCATTTTTCTGACAAACTGTTTCAATAAGTCGCACATGAAAGGCTGAAACATTACCAGGAGTGTTGGATGATGAATGTGGGCTGAAGCAGCTGTAGATGCTCAGATGAAGGTTACTGTTCGAGCACTTCAGCGCCTGATGTGTATTGTTTAACGCTGTCGCCTAGCAACGGTGTTCTTCTTTGGGTTTTTTTTTTTAAGCTCCTGCCCAGCTGCAGGAAGCGCATGGTCGCCCCCATGTGCTTAGAGAATTACAGCCACAGCATTTAACTTTCTTTGATGAATAAAATAAGGGTCAATATGTGTATCTGATATGTGTATCTGATATTTAAGTTGAAAATCGTTGAATGCAACGAGCCACTCAGGAGAGCGACATCATCCATGTTTTATTCCCCGGTGTTGATTATTACACAGAATTATGCAATCTGGTCCTACTATAGACACCAGCCACCCTGAGGTCAGAGGTCAACTGAACAATGGTTTCATTTACAGCATATGCAGCAGGACTAGACTGCCATTTCAAATGTTTAACGTTGTCAGTAGGTGCTGCTAGCATTCCTGTTACTTGGAAGAAAAAAAAACTTTCACTTCTACGTGTCACTGCTCGTTTTAACATTAAAGGTCTTAACCTTACCTCGTCAAGAAAGTGTGTTAAGATATAATTATAGAAATATATCAACTGAATTTGATTGAACTATCAGAAATTGTGCAGATGGATCACACAATTTTTCATGGGAGGTAAACATTGAACTTTTCTTTTTTACCTTACCACAAAGATTTTCAAAGAGGTTTGACAAACATATATGGACACATGATGATAGCCATCATTCTGTGCCAACACACATTTATTGAAGTGATACCAGAAACAGGCAAAACATCATATTGAAGATTTTATTATTAAACAGCTTCTTGAAAATACAAGTTTACACAGAACGTGATTAGAAAATAATAGTACAACTACCAGTATTTGGTATCCAGACTGACATGGACAATTTAAAAAAGCAGAATATCTCCCAACCACAAAAGTAGCTGAGCAACTATGATAGACCAGATAGACAAATTCATACTAATGTAATAGCCACACATGCACATTCACACAATCACCGTCAGGTCACATTACACTGGCAAGTGCAAATTTTATCTAGCACATGTACAAATCAAGTCGAGTGGGTAGAATCTGCTCGTGAAATCCCTTTCAGATTCAGCTAACTTATATGTAATGGGAGACATGTAATACAGACAGCACAGCGTTTCCTCTCCCGAGTACTTGTGGTACACAGGGCAAACAAAATGTGTTGAAAAAGAAATGATTAAACTATGATAAGGATGGAGTCTAGCAAAAACAACACAGGTTACACGGACTACCCCAAAGTCTCCTTTTACCCCTCCCAAGTGTCTCTTTCTCCACTTGATAGAAAAATAAAACTGTGCTTCCCCTAAAACCCACCCAGACACTCCTGTGCCTATAAAACTATCTAGAATCAGATAATACCTCCCACTGTCAACTCTGCTGTTCCCAACCAACTATTATCTTATAGACCCCCTCTTCCCTTCATCTTATCTTAACCCTACCTGGACGACAACATGGCTCATCATTTAAGTGGCTTTAGTTTGTGGAAAATGGAACCAACTGTACTGTCCACCTCAAAATGCACAAAAACATATCTCTTTTATACAATATTGAGACTAAAACAAATTCTTTCAGATAGCTGTGCTGAAGCGATATCGACTCTGTCCATGGTCACCCATGGCTGGTGACCCCAAATGTATTATAGTGCTACAGGTCATGGTGTGTGGGCAACTTTTTGAGACAGTCGAAATGGGAAAATTTGACATCAAATTTTAACATATACTTGTACTCTGTATTGATAGTTGTAATTGTGGACTGTTAAAATGCAGAAAATATCAGTAACGTGAATGTAGGCATAACTTTGCATTAATATTATCTTAAACATCAAATCAGACCAAAATGTGAAAAAAAAAAGATAATGATGGATGGTCCTTGGGAATTAATTTTTCTCAATGTTTACGAAGCATATCAAGCCAATTGATTTAAGTAGGCAAGCCTGTGCTGCGGTTTAATGTAGCACTTTTATGCTTTGGGGAGACCTGGCCTTGCGCGGTGCAAACTCCAAGGTGGTCAGCTGATCAGTCATTGAGCTCTGTCTTTTCTTGGTTCTATCTTTTGCCCCTCTTATTTCCAGCAGGGGGCTTCTTGAGCTGAAGAAGGGGCCCTCCAGTGCTGAACCCTGCAGCAGGTGGATTAGACACGCCAAAGGTCAGACCGGCCGAAGGGTTGATGCCAGGGTTGCTGAAGTTGAAGCCTGAGCTGCTGCTGCTACCAAAACCTTGAGAAGAAAACAAGAGAAGACACACAAGTCAGCGTAGAGAAAAATCTGAGAAATCTTAAAGAATGGGGGGAAAAAAGACAAATTGCAAGTGAGGATACTATGGTAATATAAATATTTAAGCATATGCTAAGTTGTGAACAGACTGTCTACATTCTGCAAAATATCCCTAGTTTTGTGGTCAAACTGCCAAAACGTCTAAAAGACTGGAGAAGGATGACGATGTTGTGGCAAAGCCCATTTACGTCCAGAGAGGAATCAAGGAAGTTACCTGTAGTATATGGTGTGGTATATGGTATATGGCATATGGTAATCGTACGTTATATGTACAGGAAACTTTTCTGTCCAAAGTTGTACTATCATTTTTGTAGTTAATGCAAATTTGGGTGGTGAGTAAAGGGGGTATATACAACATGTATGTACCTGCACTCAGACTGCCTCCTGTGGGCTTACTTGTGGATGAGAAGGCAAAAGAAGACCCCCCAGTCCCCACCCCACCAAATCCTGGCCCACCACCAAAACCTGTGGGAGAAAGTGATATGGAAGTAAGTTTGGGCAAAGCACGCACTACACTAGGAAGAAATACAAACAGCAGGGGCTCAGAAGTACACATAAGCGAGCATTAGCACATATATATATGCAAAGCAACTGCCACAACCTAATCAATACCCGACACTGCGTATTCTAACTTCTGATAGGCACAGCAAAGGTCAAGGGGTGCACACCAACACACAGTTGGTGAGTAAAAGAGTAAACACCAATTCTGTGTACATTCAGACCACTTGTTCCCACTCTGACAACTAGATTTGCCAGTGGACATGCAGAAGTATTTTAAAAATATATACATTCAGAACTGTTTTATGAGGACAGTCAGGCAATTTTTTTCTTGTGCAAAATTTATCACCACTTGATTCACCTCCTCAAATATTATGGCAAACATAAAAGCCTCCATCAAGGGCTTTCTCTGTTTTCTGCTGGTGTGAACGCACCTCACCTCACGTACAAAGAATAACAGTAAGAAAACTGCAAAGCTTCAACTGCACTCCTCTCACAGAGAGATACACAACATATACATATATATATATATATATATACACATAAAGGCCTTAAACAAAACAACTGCTTAGCATTGAATGGTCAAGCATGTAAGGCAAAAAGAAAAAGTGAATATTCATTAAAACAAATAGCAGAGGTAATACCTCCAAGGGTAGAAGAGCCCAAGCTAGTGCCCACTGCCGAGGCAAAGGGGTTTCCAAACCCTGCCCCCAAGGGTGCCTGGGTCCCTAAGGCACGGAGAGAGAGCATATTCTTTACTCCTCTGAACCCGCAAATTGGATTACTCATCTCTGACAGAAAGAAACTAGTGACTTGTACTGTGGTCACAAAATGATAAAAATCACCTCTCTTTAACAGAAAGCATGCTCTTGTGTAAAAAAATTAAAATAAATACAGATTTTCAAGATTTTGCTTTTGCTGCCCAGCTGATGGTGTGAGAGAAATCTAATACATCGTGTAGGAACATTGAGTCTCTACTTTACACAATGCTTACATGGTCATTTAGATGTACAATACTACAATGCACCATGTGCCAACAACTGTAGTGTAAATTACACTTTATAAATATTAGGTAAAACGTTTTAAGTAAAACATAACAAAAAAATCTGCTAGTTCTTTCACTCAGAAACTTGTCTTTTTTCCTATGTAATTGAATTTTGCAAGGCTTGCAATTGGTCTGCATTGTTAAAACAACTTCAGTCAAAAAGAAACAAGGACAAACGTTTCTTTGTTTAAAAATTGATTTATTGTCAATTTAATATGCCATTCCACTTACATAAAACACAAACAAACAGTTTAGAACAGAATTGATTGTTAATTTCTAACTGCTACTGCATTTGACAAGTTTCCAAATTTTTCAAGATTTCTGAGAGTGAATGAACTAGCATACGCCAAAGAAATGCATCACACAATAGTTGAATATAGCTTAAAAGGCACACCATATTATATTTTAGATATACTGCATCAACAGGCATTGGTTATGTAAGATTAAACACACTCATCTACAATTAAAAGCACGCGAGATTAAGATAGAAAAGGTGAATTTGGCATCTATGGCTGCCTCAGTGTAAAATGTTTAAAATAAATAAAACTTAGTGATATGTTTGTCTGTGGAAGTCAATGCGGTCAAGTCTTGTGTCATCCTTCCAACAGGAACAGACTGACCTTTGGGGTTTGTGTTTGAACACTTTTCACCTGTACATTCTTACACAGAATCACAACCAAAGTTTGAGCTTAATGGTCTTTTTGTGTTGATTTTTAACATAAAACTGCACTGTGTTAAGTATACAAGTTTGCAAGCTACAAATGTGTTTCATTTTTGGATAGAGTCTGACTCAGGTGAGGTGACTAACATATTGTAAGAGATCAGTATAATTTTCAGATAAACGTTAGCGGAGGTCTGGCTTGTCTGAGATCACAAAATTATGCAACAGTAAACACAACCTGTGTTAGCAGTACCTCAGAGCAACCTATAGATACACCACTCCAACAACAGCATGTAACAACTATGTGCATGACAGAGTCAGGGAAGGGAAATTCACAAGAAAGGAAGAAAAAAAAAAAGGTGGCATTTTTAACAGTAAGAGCCAAGCACTCAAAAGACCAGACTGATTTTCTGGATTTTTGACACAGGCCTGTTTTGGTGAACTGTTGTGTTGCTAAATATTATACAGTAATATAACATATACACAATTCAGAATTTTTTAAATAATTAAAGTTAAACTTGGCACAGGAGGCAAATTGTGGTGCTACTACTGTACCATCTATTTTCTAAAAACATAAAAATCACATTTTCATTCCTTCACTTGTTTGAGAAAAAGAGACAAAAGGACTCACTCTGCTCTTATAATGGCATTGAAGAAAATACAGCAGTCAGTGTTTGCATACCTATTACTGACAGGTATTGAGAGAATACCAAACATACAAGAGTAGGGTGGTTAAGCATCTATCACATCACCTCCAAGCTGTCTACAGCTTTGAAAGGCTCATTATTATACTAATTATTATCATAATTGTGCCAAGTATGACTGTAGAGATTTGGAAGATGAGATGTGTCTATTGTAAGCTAACCTTCATAAATGTCCCAAGTTGTCTGGACAACTTGGGGATCCAGCTGGGTTCATGACTGTATCTAAATCCTACAAAATTGTTTAAGTTGCTTAACAGAAGACTGGAATGTCCAAATCAGCAGTTTATCATTTAACACACAGCGTTTTCTTCCAGAAAGAATCAATGAGGATCAATGAGCACCACTGTAATGAGCAGGAATATACAGCTGAGTGCAAGGAAGCAAACTGAAAAATGTTTATATCACAACACACAAACTACATCTTTCCATTGCCATGCCACTGAGTGCAAACAGGACTGAGTTCCCATCAGACTCTACATCAAGAAGTGTGTTTTTTGTTTGTTTTTTTCATCATAAAGAAGTGGGATATAAAACCACACACAATGAAGAGACATGATCTGACTGCAGTGTCCTGTATTTTGCTTTTGGCACCACTGGCTCTTACTGGCACTGAAAGACCAATGTAAGCAGCAAAAACCTTTCTGCAACTCTCAAAGCAAACAGACCATAGTCAACAATTTCGATTTTCTACAGTCGAGATATTTATCTCAGCAAAAGTATGTACAAAGTACCACCATCCCAGATAAAAGCCCAGGAATTGCAATTTATCTGGATTCGACATTTAACTCAACTGAATATGAAATGATCCAGCACTGTTACATTGACAGTAGCCCTTAGGTGAAATAGCTTAAATCAAGTAACAGTGGAATGGCCTCTTACGACCAAACCATGAAATGTATTTAAGTATTGAACAGTGACTATACAGACTGCTCTTTTCACTGGCAACTACACATACTATATGTGAACCTTCAGCATAAATAACTTCAACTGCAGCTCTTTGTTCACAACATTTGATTGTATATAAACATACTGAGCACACTATTTCAACGAGTGACAAACAACCAGGCTATTTTATAGCTTGAGTTATCAGCCTTATTTTCACCTCACAAACTAGTACATGCAGTAATGGAAAACTAGTTGTGTTTCAAATTACAGTTCAGGTAATTAAATAGATTATATTATCAGTCCTGAGTCTTTTGGCACCTTTCACTTTAAGTCCATTGAGGCACAAATCTGAAAAAGCTTGTGGCCTTCACAACCATCCCCTTCACCAATGAAATGGTGCTTACAAGAATCTTCCCTACAGTAAGAAGCACCCATCTGTACTTTAGTGTTGCATGTGCTGTGATAGACCACTGTCCACTATGCCATTCTAATTATGGACTAGGCGATGCACATTTGCAAAAAAATAAAGTAGAAATAAATAGGTAAATAAATACTGACAAGAACAAGACATTCATTTGTGATCAGGCTTTGTTTGAGTCAAATAGGTGTATAACTATTTGGCAAAAGGGATAAGAACTTTGATAAAATATTACTGACATTGAAAACAGCATTTAGGTAACCTAATACCCAACTCTGGGCTTGACAGACTTGAAATGCCTTGAGTAGTAATAAGTAGCAGTGTTTTAAAACAGTGTAATGGAGCGTAATTTTTTTTACAGCTAGTACATCGAGAGCACATAACTAAAATTCTCAAAAACTGATTTGGTTTTACAAGAAATGGAAAGCAACAAAAAACGTAGTGTGCGCTTCTACCATACAAGTAGATGTGACCGATCGTGGCAAGAAGTATTGTTTGTGAAGTGCTTTTTTTGCTGTAATCCGTGGTTAAGCAATGAACCTCTATAATAGCATCTTCCCTCCCTATTCAGCTTGATGGTTATCCAGAATAGCTTGAATGCCCTGGACTACGAGGAAATGTATGCAAACCCTCAAATATTATTACAAAGAAATTTAAAGTCAAATTGCTTATTTGGGTAACAACTGGTTATTAGAGCTGATATTTTAAGTACAGTTTTGTGATTTTTGTGAAAAGGAAGCAGGAATTTGTAAATAAAACTTGACTTAGCCACAAGTCTCTATAATTTGTCATGTGGAAACATTTCAACCATGCCACCTTTATAACTGCATCCAATTAAATATTGCTTTCAATCTTGTAAGTTAAAACTTTACAAGAGAAAAAAAAGACATCTGAAACACTCTAATATACATAGTAGCTTAGTTTGTTAATGTTGGTGCCCTGATATGCCAATAAAATGGCCTACAAAGCCTGCAAAAAAGGCTGAAATTTGTTTAACACCTCAGAGATGTGGCAACAACTATAATGGAAACTACTCTTAATCAAGTTATTTCAGTTGTAATATGTTAATTTGTGTGCAATTGAGTGCTTCAACTAAATGGTCATTTCAGTTGTCACATTGGTGAGTGGGGCTTAAATATTTTTTGGCATTTACCAATTCCTAAATTAATGACTAAGAGTAAACACTAAGTAATCAAACCGGTCAGTCTTCACTGCTCATGTCTGCTCATGCTAGGTATTAATACTGTAAAGGACAATTGTTTTTTATTTTAATTTCAGAGAGTTGGTTTAAATATTTGGAGTATGGTCAAAATTGGGTCAAGACATACATGGTGAGACCATGGCTTCTCAAAACAGGAATCACAGAATCTTTATCTTTTTTTTTTTTATATAATGATTAGGAGTCCTGTATTTTACATGAAAAAAAAAAATAAAATAAAAAAAAAATAAAAATCTGATGCCAATAGGCACTGATCGATTGGAGGTTTCTTACATGGAAGAAACTGCTCAACAGTCAGACTTGAGAGTAGGAACTGCATTACAATAAATCTATACTTTATACACTGACTGATCACCCAGACACATTCTTTTCACAGCATATATCTAAGACTCCTAAGCCCACTATTTAACAACATTCAGTGAGTGGGCTTGTTTCAAGCATCCGTTGAATAAAACAGTCATAACTCAAATAAGATAAAGAGGCGCTAATGACAACTTCAAAGCTCAAGTGAATACAGTTGAGATAGTTGGGCTTCAAAAATATCATTCCATTAGAGAGGGCACAGAGAGAAAGAGAGAATTTAATTTCTGATATCGTTGCTATGACTAAAAAAGGATAACATTCTCCTTGTACAGACTTGGCACTAACATTGCCAGATTCAGACTGTAGCCATGTATAAAATGTCAGTCTTGTATTGTAAGGCGAATTCCACTAGCATGCCTAACTCTTGAACAGAGTCATGAGGGACATGATGGAAAGGCAGCACAAAGGTTTCCTCCAGAGCTTAGCAACAGATTTCTTCTATCTCTCCCTGTCTCCCTCTCCTCTTTTTTCCCCCCAATTTATTTAATGTCCACCTTTTGGCCTTTCCACAAACGAGTTCACCCATTCTGTCTTCTACAAAATGATTTTTACATATTTTCATCCTCTCCTTCCTTCATACACTTTAGTAAGATGAAGAAGAAGAACTTTTTAGAACTTGTAGGCAGTCAGACCTGGAGTTGGCTGCTGTTGTTGGGTCAAGGTGGCTGCCATGGCAACCGCTGCAGCATTGGGCACACTGGAGAATGGGGCAGGCCCTGTTGTGACACGTGGCGTACTTTGCCACTTTCTGCTGGATGCCCGTTTGGACTCGAAGACATCTGTGGAGTCTTCCAGGAAGGCTCGACGATACGAAAGATATTGGTGTTTCAAGATCTGCAATAGAAGACAACACATGTAGCTCTAATATGCAAAACTTAAACTCAGCCATCTTGTTTTGTGTGACATTGACACAAGATGTCATCTGCTCTTACTCAACCTAAAGATGATATTAAAGATGAATTCATTTGAATGCAGACTTAATCATAATTGAATAAATTTTTCAACAGTAACAGGGCAAAAATAATATAATTTAATATAAATATAATTTTCTGACAAAGGTGGAACTGACCTTGACATTTTCATGCACTGACTGGAGCTGGGCAGCCTGTGCAACAAATGTCTGGTACAACTTCTGCATGGCCAGAGTCAAGTCTGTAAAACACACCCAACAATATCATCACCAGTGAGCACAATACTGGGGAGTTTATGGAAGAGAAAAACAGAGGGTGAATCATTAAATACTGATGAGCAAAAATATGGAGAAAAAAAAATTATTGTTTTTTTTTGTATGATTTTTATCACCGTTTAATGTGCTTCTTCGTTTAAAAAAAAAAAAAAAAAAAACCCCACTCCAAAAAATATATAATATTGATTAATGCTGAGGAAAAACAGTCAGACAATGCCAGTTGTCTTACCCTGAGGAGTGATGTGGGAGCCACTGCTCTGTGTTGTCAGATGGTTCTCCAGCTCTTCGATCTGCTGTCGGTACTGCTGCAACTGCACCTCAAACTGCTCAACTAGGCTGCGGAAATAACTGAACAGACAAGAAACACCCACAGATTTTAATATTCATCCAATCCATAACATTTGACAGCTCAGAAATCAGTTAAACATGCACAGAAGCTGCCACCAAATATAACATAAGCATTTAGTGCTTCCTCATTGGACTCAAATGGGACTAATCCACCTTCAGCTCAATATTTTGTAAAAAAAAAAAAACAATCAAACATAAAGAGGCTGAGATAAATACATCAGTGTTCCAATGTTTGATTTGCTTTGGACTTCTCTCTAGTATGTTACTTACTCAGATGGAGCAGTGTTCTCATGTTGTAGTCCAGGGGGAGTCTTTTGTGTACGCAGTGCAATGTCTGCATTTTTTAGTTCCTAAAAAACAAGCAAACAAGTCAATGTCAAAGGTCATTTGATTGTTTAATTTTACTTTAATCTTATTGTTTAAACATTACATAATAAAAGAACTCTCTGGCTCAATAAAATCTGCACATTGGAACTAGCACTTGGAAATCTCACACTAGGGCTTGAGTGTACACACCTAATATTTTAATATAGTTCTTTTTTCTTTTACCTGCGCTGTCTCCAGCTTTAGTTTGTCGATTGCCAATGCTTGGCGCTGCAAACCACTAGCACTGACAGAAAGAAGCTGTTTGAGACTCTTGATGTCATCTTGAACTTTAGAAATGGCCTTAGATGACATTCTGCTGATGTCCTCCTGAACTTGTTTTTGCTCTTTTACAAATTTTCTATAAAGGGGAAAAGGAAGGAATTAAAAGCATAGAAAAACAGCACAAGGTTTACAATAAGACATTATGCCATTTGTTCAATAATTTGACATGGCCAGATCACCCCCCTCTCCAAAACAAACAAAGAAAATTTCACAAATCGAATTGTATTTTATTTGGGTTATACACGTAGACTCCTCTTAACTATTTGATGGAATAACTTTTGGACTATACAGACTATGTTCTGTTCACATCAGTTTTGTATCTTCAGAACGATAGCACTCTTTATAAAACAGTTCAACATTTGTACATTCAAATAAATGCCATATCCCAGGTCCCAAACTTTGACAACACAAACACATCAGCAAAACTTACTGGAAATTTTCAACATCTTGACAAATGACTGGCGGCAGGTTCTCATCTTTTAAAGCTTTACTATCTCTGAGGGAGAGAAAGGGTGTTACTCATCATTGCAACAAACTACATAGTCTTTGTTAATAAGGTACACATTCACATTGACTATAGAGGAAGCCATTGAATACCCATCATTAAAATGAAGAGATCTTTCAAACAATTCCACTTATGTGTACAATGGCTGGCAAGACTTACTGTGCATTGCTTCCAGATGATGTGTCACTCTTATTCTCAGAGGAAGTGCTGAAGTCAACCCCACCAAGGCCAACACTGGGGGCAGGGGCAACTGATACTGCCGTGGGGGCAGACAGCAGAGAACCCAATGTTAACCCACCTCCTCCGAGACTGGTCTGGCCCAAACCTGCATAAGTTTTAACATTGGAGCTGTATTAACATTTAGAACTAGATACAAGTTAGGCTTCAATGAACAAAACTCACAAGCAAAAGGAAAGCAAAAAAGCTTGAATGTCTTCATGGTAAATCATTGCACTATACCTTTTCATAAAATTGCTATCATTATACACCTTACAGATAAATATTTTTTGTTGTTAAAGTGTTAGCACTTGGTTCACACAGAACCCTGTGGCCAATTCACCTTAAACCACTTGTTATGAGCTCATGCTTTGTTTGCATCCCACCTGTAGTTACACTGCTGGAGAAGAGACTCCCACCCAATGATGGGCCTGTTGAGGCTGCTGTGGTGCTTGTTGCAGCACCAAGACCAAGGGTAAAGGACGTGGCTGCAGGCTGTTGTGGAGTTGTGGACGTCAGAACAGAGCCAAATGTTAAACCTGCCCCAGCAGGGGCTGACGAGGACGTGGTAGCGGTGGTGGCAAGGGAGAACGGTGTTGCTGGAGCAGTGGGCTTGTTGAAAGCCAAGCTAAAGCCAGAGGCAGCAGCTGTAGTAGCTGAAAGAGATTACAAGGACATTAGGATTTATTTTGCAGTTTAAGAGTTGACTTGTTTTGTCTAAGTGAGGCATTATTACTTGAGGCAGGTGTGTTGAAAGAGAATCCTCCAGTAGGTTTCTGGCTAAAGAGACTTCCACCAAGGCCAAGAGACGGGGTTGTGGTGGTAGTCGCAGCAGCAGGGGTTGCAGCTGCCGTACCCAAGGCAGTCCCAAAGGAGAAACCACCAGTACTGGCTGCAGGCGCACTGAAGTGAAAGAAGGCAGTATATTTAGCCATATGATTACAATTCTCCTACAGCACACAGAATGAACATTAATCTTCAGTCAACATATTGATTGTATTTATAGCCATAAACTGTAAACCAAAGAGGGCTTAAAATTATAACTAAACACCTTATATAATTATACAGTTTAGAAACGTTCAACTTGGAGCTCACAGCAAGCTGTGAAACCTTGCACGTAACAATGTCACAATCATTCAGTATCAATACCAATCCATCTCTATATCGATCAACAAAACAGTCACTTGGAGTAATTGTGGACATAAAGCTATATCGTATCTAAACTAAAAATGAAACTTAACCGCGGAGCACACACATCACCGCCTAACGTCAGGGTAACCCTGCTTATGCTAACGTTAGCCAAGTCTGCTTTTTGAAATGTGCCATTACCTGGTTACTGCCCCAAAAGTGAACCCACCACCTGTGTTGGTGGCACCAAGGGCTCCTGATCCAAAGTTAAATCCGGACATTTTCTTTTAAGAGGCACACATTTATCACCAACGACCTATTTCGACTTCATCCACTCATCCGGAGGCTAGGTGTGCAATGGAGCATCGCAGCTAACACGATAGCTAGCTCTCAGAACACCCGTGCGAGGGCCGAAACCGCCTTATAATCTTCTCTAAAACATGTTTCGAACAAAACAGCACCTTTCACAAATAAAAGAGGGGCAATTTAACTGTAGCTTGTTAGTTTTTTGCCCCCTATACCGCTGTTTTTTTGTTTTTTTTTTTAGTTTTTTATAGCTGCCAAACGTCGTAGGATGTGTTCTCGCATGGTGCCACTTTTTCTATTGCCCGCCTGCTATTTCCCGAATACTATTGCATTTTGGGTAATCTTTCTTGAAACTGCGTTTCCCGTCATCCCCAACGATGTTTTTGTACTCACGCATGCGCAGATACCAAGTTTAGTACCGTCTTGCAGACGTGTCTCACAAATCCGTCCACAAATTACAAATAACCACAAGTTGGTTCCGGTATTAATTTCAAAATAAAAGGAAATTTAAGGCGTCAAAAATGCGAAACCATGTTTTTTTTGTTTGTTTTTTGCAAAAATAATGATATTTTGTTACTTTTTGCAAGGATTGATTACTGAAACCTCCAGGTTACCATGCTGCAGCTTGGAGGAAGTTATTTCCGGTTTGTAAATCGACCTGAAGAGCGTGTTGCTTTAATAATAGTGTACCCTAATATAGACCCTGAATTATGACCTAATCGCAAGGTCCAATCTGTGGAAGGAGCTCTCATTTAAAATCTAGTTATTGTATTACTCCAAAACATACCCTGCATGTGGTGCGATTTACAAAATAACACTGTGCTCAGTTAAAACTTAACAAACGTATTAATAACTAGGAAAACATCTTGAATTTAAAGCAACTGGGTTACATGGCAATCTAATTTGATGTTTTTTTAAATACCTGCGTGCACTTTTGCTCTTATTTTTTGTATCCACACCGGAACTGTTGCCGTGCTTGTCGGGATCTTTACCCGGATGGGGGAGTAATAAAATTAACAATAAACACATATCGTATGCCTCCGACAAAGTAAAGGTGGTCTGAGAGGCAGGTTCGGCTGTCACATTATCAATGAGACGGTTTTTCACCGGAAGGCATCGTTTGAAGCTTTTCCGTCGCTGACAGCTGCTGTGAATCGGAGAAATGGAACATATCCGAACGCCTAAGGTAGCTAACATTTTTAGCTAATTTCACATAGATGGGATGCAGTCAGCAGCCCGGCCTTGTCCTTCGGGGTATGTTTGTCAGTTTGTCGTGTGCCGTACATCGATGTTTTTAGCCCAGATTTACTTGGATCAATCCACCAGTGTGAAGGCTGGCAGGTGTCACCAGCAGATTGGACTGCTTGGACGTGACGAGCATCGATGAGCTGTTTGTTTGTTTTTTCCTCCGTGCAGCAGACATCTGCGCCTGCTGTTTGAAATGTAGCTGCTTTCACGCCCTGGTAATGCTCAACTTAACGCTGATTTATCGAACCTGCATGCTCATCTGGCTTAGTCCACAAGGAGAAATCAAGCTGTACCAAGTCATAACTACACGTTGACAAACCTGTCGGGAATGTCCTGATGGCCGTGTATCTGATAGCACTCACACCACATCTGATCACTGCAGGAATGACCTACACATGCAATCAAGTCCTCGCATCAATGGCATCAACTAAATGGTTTAGTGATCATCAACTTGAAGGCAAACAACTCAAAATAAGCAAGAATTGAAGGCTGATGCAGTGCAGTTTTAGCAATGCATCAATGCAAACTGTATCACATGCAGCAGGTGGTCTCTGATTTGTAGGCTTCAGACAGTGATGCAGTTCTAATTGTTTGCAAAGAGATATTTCATATGACATATTACTTTATAACACAACAACGGACAATACCAAAACATGTCAGTGTCCATATCTGTCTGTATTTCTGTCTTTATGGTTTAGGTGGTTGTCCCTCACAATTTACTATTCAAACCTTTTCCTCATGGGCTTCTGTAACTCACAAGCAGGTGGCCCGTGCCTCCTCATGCTCTGAATTTGTGTTTGAGCAGGATTGTTCACTGAAAGGTACGCTTCATTTTACCCTGTTTGCAAGCAGACTTTAGGATAATGATATTTTCTAGTTAGTAGCTACTAGAGGAGACCTCTACCAAAGTCAAACAACATAAACTGAACTAAGGAGATGCCTTGTATGCAAATGTCATATGAAGCCATTACGTCATATTGTACATTACTGCCTCCTAGTTTGAGGTATCATTTTACTTGCTGTTCTTAGGTAACTTGATTGCCAGGAATCCATGTAAAGTAGGTGTGGCATCACTGTCTAAAGCCTTGGTGTGCCTTGGTAAAACCAGGCAACACAAACTCTGTTAGGCAATTTTTAAGTTGGTCACTCTCTGCCAGAAAGAATCTGAATAAGGGTTCACTTATGAAAAAAAGGGAATGTGCATTCACATTACCTTGACGTCAAGCTTAGATTGCATTATTTTTCTCATTAAACTCCGTATGAGATGGAATGAGGTCTTGTTTCACCCTTTTCGACACTCACACATCTCACTCATTCATTCTCTCGCAGCTGACTTCCTGTATTGTATGTGTCCTGAACTCTGCCTGTGTCCTGCTGGTTGCTGGGAGACAGAGATAGGGAAAGAATTGACCGTTTCATCATATCTTGATGCTTGATGGCAACAGGAAAACGGAAACAAAGGAGAAGTCTGAGTCAGCAGGAGAACCAGTGCTGCGATTAATCATGAATTTGTACAGTTAACAGCGACAGCAGCAAACAGTCCAGTAGCCTTTTGGCCACAGAGGAAGTGTGGCTGGTAAAGATCAGCACAAACTGTTTCACTATACTTTTTGCAACAGACATTCTCGGAACAACTGCCCACCAGGTGTGGACTGACCTTGTTCAGCCATTTGATATTTATTCAGAAATGAAGTAATAGACAATATGTATATACTATTGGGTTAGGGTTAGTACATTTATTATTGACTGAAGTTTCTCTGCCAAACTTGTTAATCAGAATGAAATGAGCATTCTGACCACCAGAGCCTAGAAAAAACAGTGGAGCACAACTTACTTCCTATGTGAAATCTTGTGACTTGTGTAAATGTTCTACTATTGAGTATATTGCTGATGTGTTCATGTCCATGGGTGGATTGGGAATAGAGGTACTGCATAAACATAACGAGGCTACAGCTCAGTTTAACAGCAGATATTTTCAGTATCAGTAGGGAAATGAAAAAATATGAATAGATTTTTCACTTGAGTTCGTATGGTTTGGTTAAATTATTATTCATTTATCATAACTGATACATTATTCAGTGAGTTTCATTATTCAACCTTTTTTTTTCCTCTTCCATAACTAGGTGTTGTGCCAACTTGGAGCCAGTGCCAAGTGCTACTAATTTTGTAACGTGTCGCTCCTGCTTTCAAAATCAGTTTAGCATTTTTCAGTATACCATGAAAAAGTTACAACCAGGTGTAGGGGGTAATCTTATGGCGAGCTACCTGCCGATTGACGTTGGTATATCTCGTTTGAATGTGTTTTGTTTGTAGGTAGAGCAGGTGCGACTGTTGGATCGTTTCAGCAACAAATCCACCCCTGGAACACTGTACCTCACAGCTACACATCTCATCTTTGTGGAGAGCAGCTCCAACAACTCAACCTCTGCTGGTCAGGAGATCTGGGTGAGTAGTGTTTGTGGTGCCTGCTTTCTGCCAGTAGGACAGAGTTTACCGTGTCATACTTCACCAAGTACATAACATATAGCTGCAGACACTGTGACTGTACCTTTGGGACTTCATTGGAGAAAAAGTGCCAGGTGTTTCATATGACACTCATGCAGCCCGGTGACTACTACTCCATGTGCCAATTTAGCAAGTCAGAAGTGGGATGACATCATTTTAAGCACACTAACCCCTTTGGGTAATTGAGGATGCTTTAAGCTCAATGTGGACCTGTTTTTAGCATTCCAATTAATTTATTTTAGTCTGCAGCATTTTATCCTTGCACTCCCATACTGGAGTTTTATTCTAATCTGCAGCCAAGCTTTGGCATGAGTTTTGTATATTTGTTAAAGCTGTACAAAGAAAAAATAATTGAGTTGATTGACAAGTGAGTCAGTCCAGGCAAAAATTAGAGCTGTTCTCGTCAGTTCTCGTCACTTCTCGTGGCATAAGGAAGTCTGTAATCTCATAAAGATGGGTGTCTAAGTGTGTATCGTTAACAAAAACAGATTATGCAATCCTGTCTGTGCTAAAAGGAAGTTGAGCAGACATTCAGTATCTCCTTGTACAATAATAAGGTGTCTTGTTTGGCTTCTGCTTATGCGTGAGTCTAAAATATGTGTTTTTTCTGCTTCCACTTGAAATTGGATTATCGTTCTAGCACCATGAGAATTTGGCCCATAATGTCCACCACCAATAGGCATCCTGATTTGGTGGTGATGTCCTTTTTAATGTTACTATGGCAATGTATCAGCAGTGTTAGGCTGTGAGAGAAACATGCAAGGAATACAATAAGTTGGATGATGTACAATACAGTTATTATGGGCCAGTGGCAGTAGTCTGAGGCTTGGAAATGTTTCGCCGGGATGTGAATGTGCAAGAGTTTCTGTTTTGTGTGATGCAATTTTTAACCCATGATTTATTTTTTTTTTATCTAGTTCTGTTGTCACATTGCACACATAGTCAGAATTTAACTGTTTACCTTCTCTTCACTGTAATATAATGTAGATATCATAATTATAGTAATTAATAATAATAATAATGTTAACAATGCCACAGTAGCTAATCTGCACTGTTGCTGTGTGAGCATGGTATTAAATGAATTTTGCAACAGGGCCTCCACCCTGACCATCCCTCCAGCTTATGGGCTTTTGGGCTTGGTGAGACTCGCAGTGTTGTCTCCTACTGTTTCCCAGTATTTCTTTGTTTAATCTGTCCTGTTTTTGTGCGTAGTTACCTGTATCAAACGGTAATGCATTGTATAGTTGTATAGATATATTTGCATTGTGGAGGCAGTTTGTTGTGATTTATTGTACTCAATAAAATATGAAGGGCAGATACTGTCTGTTTCCACTGCTGATTAGAGCAGGATTTACAAGTTCCATGCAAACACCAGCTTGGCATTACACATTTATGAGTATTTTCTGACTTTATTATTTATTTATTTCAGTTTTATTTCTGATGCAGATGTACTGTCCATCTTTCTGTACTGGCCTCATTTTCTATACTCTATGTTTTAAGTACCCTTGATTCTTGTTTACTTATGTCTTATTTAGGGGATTTAGATGCAGCAGCACCTATAAAGGCCTTCGAGGCACAAATATTATGAGCACACTCTCCTCATTAGACGGATATCTATGTGCAGCAGTTGAGCCACTGCCAGGCTGATAATTTAAGATTAGTCAAAAAGAGCATTTTATACACAATGACATTCTTTCATTTTAATTTATGGTTTAGTTTTAGCTTAGTTCAGGTGCAGAAAATATTGAGAAGTTTTCAGTTTTCAAATGACCGTTTATTTTCTTGGTTCCTAAAATCTTCCCTGTCATGCTAAGCATTCAGCTTGACTGTCTTTTCCTGGTATTCACTGAATACTAATGATCTCCAGTCACATACAGACTCATATGTATTATATGGGTATACTTTGCACGTAGCACATGGTTAAAAGCACTTAAATTTATAGTAATATGCTGAAATTAATATATTGATTCAATCAAAATTATCATCTCCTGTTCCTCATTCCTCTGTTTCCTGCTTTCCCAAAGATTTTGCATCACCATATCGCCTCTGTGGAGAAGCTCTCCCTGACCACAACAGGCTGTCCTCTGGTCATCCAGTGTCGTAACTTCAGGGTGGTTCATTTTGTGATCCAGAGAGAAAGAGACTGCCACGATGTCTACAGCTCACTCCTGCGTCTGCGCCAACCTGGTGGGTTTCAGCCTGTCTGTCTGCCTCTCCCCCGCACCCTTGCTTTTTTGCCCCCTCCTGTTTTTACCCATTCTGTATTTTTCACTGGTACTTTACATCGACATATTTGTTTGTATTTGAGGCCATATCTGTTTTTTTTTTTTTCCCTCCTCTTCACAGTATCCTATGAGGAGCTGTATGCTTTTTCATACAACCCCAAACAGAATGACCAACAGAGAGAGGAAGGATGGCAGCTCATCGACCTGGGGGCAGAGTTTGAGAGGATGGGCGTCCCCTGCGACCAATGGCAACTCACTGATGTCAACAGAGACTACAAGGTAAACAGTTGTGTACAGCTGTCTTTAGCGGGAGTATAAGTGAAAAGAATTCTTTATTTTAGCAATTTTATGTCATTCTTTGTTTGCCTTTGATGTTGAAGCCTCGTATGTGCTGAGAACAAGAAGAAACACATAGTCTCTACAATGTATCAGTATTTCTTGTTCAATTTCACAGCCAAGATGTGAGAAGTTATAGTTAAATCTGCAGTGGGCCAGAGTTTTACACTGCTCTTTTTATTGCATTACATCCTGCATAATAAAATGAATTAACTCCATGGATTATGTCAGCGGACTTGCTTTGAATATTGTTCACACAAATAAAGTGTAAGTAAAATGTAAGGCTGATTTAGCAAAAAAAAAAAAATGCTCCCAAAAGGCACTAAACAAGCCCAGTAAAAATTGGAATTGCTGAGTATTTGCTGAACTTTGGCACCTTCTCTCTGTGCAATAAGCTTCACCTGCCACAAAGAAAAAAATCTCCAAAGGGTAGGCACTTTTTTATCTAGCTGTGGTGCATACTTTTGTAGTATGCAGTTGCGTTTTTTTACTTTTAAGTTCAAAAGCACTTCAATTGCTTAATGCAAACATTGCGCAGGCTTGTCAGCTCAAACATTAGGTTGTGTCATGATATCCAGGCTGGTAATAAAGGTGTGCTCACAGGACACTCGTTATTATAGTATATAGGACAAATATATTCCATATTGACAAGCAAAGCTTCAATGCAAAATCAAATGTTTGTCTCTACAGAAAATTGATATAGAAGAAGAAGAAGTGATTTCTCATAGGAAAGTGCAGAATATTGTGGACCCCAAACACAGTTGTAATATTAACATGTAGACTTTTCAGTGAGCATCATCTTTTTAGTGAGTGTCTGATTAATGACTGTTGTAATCTTCATGTTTCAGAGCACATGTGTCTGCGTGTGTCATTGCATATGTGCTGTTTTGTTTCTGGTTTTCCAGGTGTGTGAGACATATCCACGTGACCTGTATGTCCCCATCACAGCCAGTAAGCCCATCATTGTGGGGAGTTCCAAGTTCAGAAGCAAAGGCCGGTTTCCTGTACTCACATATTTCTACCAGGAGAAAAAGGTACTTAATAAATGATATTAAACATTCACAATGTGTTACATGGCAAAGGAGTTGTCGCTCTGTTTTATTCTAAGTTTGGTTTGTCATGACGAGAATGCCATTAAAGGTGTTGCACAGTATAAATATAAAAAATATTGGAAGGCATTTTCACTGGGCAATATTCATAAAGATAACTGTGTAGGAGCTTAAGTGAGCACACGCTGCACTTACTTTTTTGAGGTCTTCCTCAAATAGTATCCACAAGGTGACAGTAGAGGACAGGCTACTGAATTACTGATACTGAAAGGGCCTATTCTCTGGGTTGTAAGCCTATGCTGTGCAGATTTCATGGCAATAAGCACATTGCATTATACAAAACTTGATTCTACAGGGAAACTCATAAGGTGTCCAACATAGAAAGGATTTGTGCTCTGCGTGCATGGATGGGCTTGACAAATGTCACGGAAATCTGCTCATTACAGTTTGATGGTTCTTGTGAAATATAAATATGGAAATTCTGCCCTTTTATTTAGTTTGATGAACAATCAGGGCCAGGGAAGGGTAACCAAGTTTTATTATGGATCACTGTTTGAAGCCCAAAGAATGTCAGGGGGAAACCTTGAGTGTACTTGTCAAGGCCATGTGTTCTGTTTAAAAATGTAATTGGGGCTGATGAACAGATTCAACTATTACAAGGCAACACAAAGCAAAACTATATCAAACACATATTACAGCAATGTAGCTAAAGAAAAAACTTCAATCAGCATCATCTCTAGTAGCCTGTTTGAGATGATGAATTTATATTGAAAAGATAAGAAATCTCTGCCTTGGCCAAAACAATTTTACATGTGCTTTATATATTCCACATTTTCCAAAGAGACTGCTTTTCTATCCTGCTTTTCTGTGTCACTTTATCTTGGATTGTGTTTCATTTTTCAAATTGTCTGAATCTGACTCCTAACAGTGGTTTGGCAAAACAAACAGTCTGCACTCTGCAATGAATCTGTGTTTCTTGGCATAAAGAGTAGACTGACTACAAGCACCTGCTATATACTGTAGGTCATGTCAATGGTCCATGAAAGGTGATAGGATGAAACACAATGCTCTCATTTCCTGTTTGAAGAACAAGTGGTTTTGGATTTATCAGATAATATTAATGTTATAATCACTTTGAACTTTGGCTGTTAAATTATCGATGAGATGCAAAGAGAGGGAATGATTGTGGGCCGTTGCTTTGGTTGTAGGTTGTAGTAACAGTATTTTGTTGGGGTTTTTTTTTTTTGTTTGTTTGTTTTTTGGGTTTTTTTTTTTTTTATTTCTCTTCCTGTTTTAATTGATATAATCTATTCACCCTGACAGGCAGCAGTGTGTCGATGCAGTCAGCCACTCTCTGGGTTTAGTGCACGATGCTTGGAGGATGAGAGCATGCTGCAGGCCATTAGCAAAGCCAACCACAACAGCCGATTTGTCTACGTCATGGATACCAGGCCGAAGGTAAGGTTGTCGTAGCCAGACAAAGAATAACATGCCCCCAGTTCATTAACATTGCTAATTTCTAATGAAATGTTTTTGAACAAAAGAAAAAAAATTCTGTATTGGTGAAAACTCAATACAAAGTTATTTTTTACCCTCCATTAATATCGGACAGCCGTGAACTCAGGTGTGTAATTACTACATAAGAAATGTGAATACAATTAGCAGAGTAGCGAAAAGGATTTGAGTAAATCCTGCTTAATGATCAGCCTCTCAGTCAGGATTTTAAATGAGTGCTGTTGTCTTTAAATGGAAAGAGACAAATATGTTAATGAGAACAGATAATGTAAGAAGTGAGCTGCTAAAATGCTGTGTATATATGACCACAGAGAGAAGAAAACACATTAAAGCCTGAAATAAATCATGATTATGCTACTCGGGATATAATGTCATACGGCAACATTTAATATCTACTTTGTGCAGGTTTTAGCTTCTTTGATTGATTAAAGCCGGTTTTGGTACAATCCAGCCGTATCCCACATTTTGACGTCATCGTGTTCTTTCTGTCCTGCAGTTGAATGCGCTAGCTAACCGAGCAGCAGGTAAAGGTTACGAGAACGAAGACAACTACTCCAACATCCGCTTTCAGTTTGTGGGCATTGAAAACATCCATGTAATGAGGACCAGTCTGCAGAAACTGCTAGAAGGTTTAACACTTAAGCATCCACATCAGCGCACCTTAACAGTTTTTCATATTATTTGAGACCATGAAGTGTTCTTTTATATATATTCAAAATGCAGACTATTAGTAAGTGATGAATGAGAATTTGCTTTCCGTTTTTGAATGTGTCTCTCAGTGACTGGGACTCGGTCTCTCTCCATGAGTGACTACTTGGTTGGCCTGGAGAGTAGTGGCTGGCTGCGGCATATCAAGGCTATTGTAGATGCAGCTATCTTTCTCACCAAGGTAATTTGTATTTATTTTTTTTTTTTTTTACCTTTTTTTTCTGAATATATATTTAATTATACATTAAAATCTTGATGATATTCTAGTGTTTTCCTGAAGGTAATATTTGACATCTTCCTACAAATGTTTTTGAACTGGCCACCTAATTATTTATATACTAATACTTATATTTTGCCCATGTCGTTGATGTTTGAGGACTCTTAAACAGTCTGTCTTCACTCTTGATCCCAGGCAGTGACAGGAGAAGGAGCCAGTGTGTTGGTTCATTGTTCGGACGGATGGGACAGAACAGCCCAAGTCTGTTCCCTCGGGTCATTGCTCATGGACCCTTACTACCGTACCATCAAGGGCTTCATGGTACCTATCTTGAACACACACACAGACACAGTCTGACAGCGGTTTAAAGGCAAAGTCACGACCCATTAATTGCTTACCCTTGCATTTGACTTTTAGGTACTGATAGAAAAAGACTGGATCTCCTTTGGTCACAAGTTTGCAGACAGGTGAGTTCTTTTGGTTGTATCAATCTAGAGACTGTTTGGAAGCAAACAGTCTTTTTATTTATATGCATTTGCATTTTATATTGTATGACTATGTATTACAGATAGACTCAGGGGTCAGTAACCCCTGAGTAACGTCAGTAAGATGTCCTTGAAGCGTACTGAATTAATCACGATAGTGCTTATTTAGTGGCCTAGCTGGTGCCCTTCCATTTAAATGAGATGTCTCATTATCCTGAGAGAAAAAATGATGGAATGACGATGATTTTATGATCTCTCATTATGTATTTGAATTGCGTCCTTGTAGGTGTGACCAGTTGGATGGTGACCCAAAGGAGGTGTCCCCTATTTTTACTCAGTTCCTGGAGTGTGTCTGGCAGCTGACAGAGCAGTTCCCACAGGTGTGTGAGCCACATGATGTGTATTCACAAATTTGCATTACTTTACAGATCTGTTGTATGTACCTTACATGCAGTGCAGTGTGTTATATTGTGTTGTTTTAATAATAATCCTTCTCTGTAGTCCTTTGAGTTCAGTGAGTGGTTCCTGCTGCAAATCCATGAGCATGTCCACTCTTGCCAATATGGAAACTTCCTTGGCAACAATCAGAGACAGAGAGAGGAGTTGCAGTAAGTAAACACACACACATCTCCAAATCATTATTTCACTTTTGCTGAAGAGGAAAACATATTCATCAAGAATGTTGTGCAGCTCTGTAGGTTGAGGTTGTTACTGCTGAAGGAGGTTCAACCAGTTTCTAAGTCAAAAGGTTCACTTACTTTTCAAAACACACACCCAAACCCTAACCCACACAAAAAAAACAAATAGTTGTCATGATTTCCCACACAGGGGTTTTATTGTACTCTGTGGGAAACACTCTATTTGTGATTATAGATTCACAGGTGTCTGACATAGAGGTCATATTCTCAAATTACATTGCCTGGTCTCATTATCTGCTCTGCTGTATGTTATCAAAAGATCAATAGAGCCAAACGATTTTGCACTTAAATAAGGCTGTTACAAAAACAAGTACCCATATCCCTGTTTTTGACTGTATATCTGTCGGCATGAATATGTTCGGAAGGCAATAAAAAAAAAAAAACCTAGAAGCAGTGTTTGCGTGAAAGAAGAGAATAATTGCACAGTGACGTAACATAACTGCTATGTTAATTTTCAAGGCTCAGAGACCGGACACATTCGTTGTGGGCATTTCTAATGAGTGAAAAGCAGAACTACTTGAATCCATTCTACAGCCCAGCGTTCTCTGAGCTCCACCCTGTGTTGGAGCCCTCGACCCTGCCTTACCATTTCAAGTCAGTGCCACCGACTACAAATATTTATTGATCTATATTAAAATTTTTGCTGTGATCTTATAAGAAATCGTATCTTTTGGTTTTTCATCATCCATCTCCAAGGTTCTGGAGGAACATGTACCACCAGTTTGATCGCTCCATGCATCCACGGCAGTCCATCCTCAAAACTATTCTGACCCTGAGGGAGAACAGCCGTAACGGAGAGAGCATGTTGCAAGCACTGGAGAATGTGAGTGCACTTACAGAGTTTATTTTGGAAGGCCATAATTAATAAAATCCTATTCCTACAGAGAAAAACAACCACAGTTAGGTTGTTGGGCTTTTTTTTCCTCATTATTGCATGATCATGATTTCATTAACACGTGGATAATCAAGTTGTTGTTTTTTTTTTGTTTGTTTGTTTGTTTGTTTTTTTTCATGTGATATTTGACAACGAAATATGCCAGAACAAGGTGACATTTATTCAGAAACAACAAGATAATGGTATCATTACTGCTGTCTTGAAATTGGATAATAGCTGTACTGTGGTCTTCTCTGTCTGTCTGTCTGTCCAGAGGCTGCAACAGCTCGGAGTGACTCCTGTTGCAACCTCGGAACCCCCTGCGCCTCCACCCACCAGAGATCAGCGTTCAAACGCCAACACTCTCCCACCGCGTCCCGATTCCCTCATCCTGGGGGCACCCATCAACCACAAAGAAGTGCAGCGGCAAGTGGAGGAGGATGGGCAGGAGGAGGTCGGTGAAGAGGCCATTGAGGGCACCGACACAGAGCGCACAGTAGAGGGCAGCAGTGCCACTGAGAGCAGAAAGCAGAGGTACGGAGAGCTGGAGGGGACATACAATAGTGAACTGGCCAAAGAAGAGCCAGCTGTCGTCAGTTTGGAGTTCGGAGTTGCACGCATGACCTGCTGAGACCAAACAGGAGTATTACGGGGAAGGGACAGGGGACTGAGAGAGAAGGTTTAGTAAAAGTGTGTGCATGTCAAGGCGAAGCTGTCATTCTGTACGTGACTGCTGGTTAGGCAGAGGTCCTGAATGGGCCAAGTGGATGAAGTTGTATGTCTGTATAGTCTAAATTTATGGCAAGTCTCATTATTATATCATATATAACACCTATAGGAAAAAGGCTGTTTTTTATGAATGGTGAAAAGCACTATAGGGAGGTAATAAATAGAAAAAAAGAATAAATTCATCCGAAGAAAATGGTGAGTCTCTACTTTGTTCAGATGTCTAACCCATATTGAAAATGTATGGTCATGATGTTCCTAACAAATCATATTTCTCTACATGAAATCCCACAAAATCACCGTTTTTGGCACCACAAATATTTCATTACATCCAAAGGCTTGAGTCTAATGTAATCTGAATGATGGATGTGACCTGAGCTGATTTTGCTCCAGTTGGACTGAAATGAAAAATCACATTCTGTATCATTAAAGATAATCCATCATAGCAAATCACTCTAAGCCAAATTTTCAGCCTTACCACCAAATGCATCCAACCAAATGTTTGGTTTTGTTTTTCAGTTGGCAGCAAGCATTTCTCTTATTTAACAATTGATCTGACAACTGACCTGGTTCAGCTGTCAACTGTTGCGCTCATTGACCATTTAATCCTGTTCTACCTCTCAGATTGATCAGATAATCCAACTTCCTAATGTGCATTGATCCCAAAATCCTATTGGTCTGCTCTCTCTGCCATGTCAGTGGCTTATGATTAATGACAGCTGGCCGTTATTATGGGCCACTGCCAAATGCAAGACACGTTTGCTGGACTTTATAAAAATAAGAGCATTCTTCCTTAACTCAATTTGGGGGAAAAAAAAAAACAAAAAATACATTTTCTTTCATTCTTATTTATATGCTGTTAAATTAAAAAGCACAACCCAACACATAACACATGGCTTACTATGGATGTTAAAATACTTTTTAAAAAGCATATCTATGTAAAATATTGTAGAACCACATAATGGAATGGAAAAAAAATAATTGGGCCTTGTTTGGTCATTGCTATGTCTTGAAACAACCTTGGGGATGTCGAAACTGAATTTAGGGCAAAAGTTGTAATTTCTCATTTATTTTTGAGTCAGTCTATGTTTTGGCTTAGCTTTTATGAGCCAAGAGCCTAATAATTTTGTGTTTAGGCTTAAATTGTAAAGTTGCTTCAAATCAAAGCTCAGAAAGGATTTGGTCTTCACTGAATTTAACTTCTTGCACAAGGAAACATTTTCCCCAATCAGAGAGACAGCAGGTCAAACCTGGATGACATCAGAATGCAAAAAGGAAATTTGTGTTTGTCCTTGGAAATATGAACCCTCATTTCCATGATACAAAACACCCTCTGTTATTTGTGTTTCCTCTTATCCTTGTTTGTGAACTGAACATCCCCTTTTGCAACTTTTATTAGTTTCTACACATGCTGGAGAAATATTTGGAGTTTTGTACTCACACATTCATACAGCCATTGGACGAATGAGGAAATCATCAATATCATCAAATTTGTGAGAGCCGTCAAATCATCAATCATCAATATTCAGTAATTAAACTTGCAGTGAAGATTACCTGACAGTGTAATGTGGCATAAAGTCTGACTATCCAAAGCTCCTAACTCTTGTGTTTATTTGAAAAGAGGCATGAGAAATGTCAGGAGTTATCTTTTCAGAATTTCAAATGTGTTCTGACTTTCCTGTATCTTTTATCTGTTGTTCTCTCACAAGGCTTATTTCTATATTTAACAGGAATTTTAAACATTTTTAGAAACCGAAATTAAAAGCTTTAATGTCATAGTATTGAATATAACAAAGTTACACATGCCCTTCTAGTAGGTGCTTTAAAAGCAGTCAAAACATAGAATAAAATAAAATTCATGTAAGAGATGAAGCAGATAGGGACGTTATAATAAATTTAAGGGAACTTTTGCATTACACTCATGAATCTGTAAGAAAAAAGGGGATTCTAGTCTAGTCAGACAGTGTAAAGGCAATTCTATCATCTACATCATTCAAGCTGCTAAATCACATATATGAGTTTGTGACACATTTTGCATGCGAGCTCACCTGTAATGCTACGTGACTGCTGCCTGCTGCAGAAGGCAGCCTTCCTGCAGCCTCCTTGTGCACATTATCTCACATTAAACATTGAGAAGTTTCTTCCTGAGACGAGCTGCCGAGGGCTCTCTGAGGGTTTTGAATCATTCAGCTGCGTATTGCATGCTATGCTGGTAGAACGCCACTGAGAGCAAGGAAGGAATGCTGTACCTACACTGAACAAACAAACGCATCCATTCAAACATTGATGCACATGCAAAGGACAGTAGGCTTGGAGTTCAATATACTTTGCATTTAACTCCCTGTTTCAAAGTTGCTAACTGGTTGGAAAAACAGAAAGACAAGCATTCAAATGGGATACTTTTTACACGGAATTCTGCCAAATAATAATAAATAAATATAGGAATTATTATGATGATTGTTGTGACTTTAATTTCATGTTATTTTTGTTAATTAATTTATGCAGTGTATGTGAATAATAACTCTCAATCACACATTGTTGATTTTATAGGTTTGCTTACTTACTTGGGTGTACTTACTTGTACTTGGGTTACTTGGGTGTCTTAACAGTTGGTACCACTCGCTGTCTATTACCAAAGTAACAAAGGAGCACAGGAGGTAATCCCAGGGGCTTTAGTACTCTACACATACATACACAAACATGAACATGTGTGCTGACACACACACAATAGCTTAATTTAATCTGTAGCTGGAATACGATAATGGAATGTGTGTGAACGGTTCCTGCATAGCAATGATGGAGAAAAAGAATTCACCACAGCTGAATCACGGTGAGAGAGGTGGTTGGTGTATTATCATGGATGTAATATGTGTGTCAAATGTATATTATTGACTTTGCTGTTATTTCCTTTGAAAGGATTTATAAATCATCACCACGCTCACACACACAAGATCCCTGTGGCATAACACATTCCCTACCCCTGTGCTCAAAACCAAAAATCTGTCTTAACACTCAAAACACTCTTTCTATTTGTTCCCACATTGACACAAATCCCAGTGTGTCAATATAGGTGGGGGTCAGTGTGTGGAAGTCCCTCACCAGGATACACACATGATTGAATCTGATTAGAGGCTAATTCAACAGCACAATAGATTAAAACTTGGAGCTCAAGCTTCCCCCCCTGCTGACTGGCTCTCGGCAGGTGTTTTTTTTTATCACCTGCAAATGATCAAACACCCGCTGACATGACTGATTTGGCTGTGCGACTTCAAGCTCATTAACCCAGCAGCAAAGTTCAAGCTATTGAATTTGTCATGTAAACACATTCGTCTCATTATCTCTCTTAGTGTGAGGGCGCATTCAGGGGGAAATCACTCAGCTGGACCTTGCTCATTGCGCATTTGTCAGCAGTTTGGTTTGAGTTGAATGAGGCGGGGAAGAGAGGCAGACTGTGTATTTAAAACTGATCATGAAACTTTTAAAGTGAACTGACTCAAGACAGTCAGATAATTGAAACTGGGTGATATGTGTCGCTCACTGGTCCCTTATGTCTCTGTGACTTTGACATTCAACTCTTGTCTCCTGTCAGGTCAATTCACTTCCCATCCCTTCTCATGTGATCACCTGACCCTACCCTAAGGTGTTGCACCTGTGTCCCATAGTATCCTCGGCCTCAGCCATTTGACCCACTTCAACTTGTTCCCTTTGTGAGAGCCGTCAAGCTTTTGTTCCTGTGTAAATATTTCCAATGAACCAGCCCGCTGTCAGTTTCTGCCCCAGGCTTTAACCTTTTGCTTGCTGGTTTTTCTGTTCGACAACCTTTTAAAATAAATACTGAAGTGCTGAGTGAAGTGCTGTGCTCAGCAGCGGCAATAAGTCAAGGTGCTTTAATAAATCACAACAACATGATGCTCTCAATTTGACTGGGGGCTTTTCTCAAGAATGTGACTTAATGGCCGCACCCAGGTGTAGAAAAGAAAGCTTATTAGCGCAAACTCTTCTGCCTACAAACTGTTTGCATCTCTAGATTCTTTCCCTGGGAGGTGCTGTGCTCTTTCAATTGCAAATAATGATATACATAGTTTGCATCCACCTAAGCCAGAACCATTCTGTGATATTTAATCTGGCTGTTTTAAATTAGTTTGGATCACTGCTTTTTTCTCAGGATGACTGTAAAGAGAATGAATGACTTCAGCTTTCAATTCTTTCATCATATTCCAAAAGTGTCCAAATTTGGATTTCATTTAGGCATTATTCATGTAATAAGGATGACCATAAGTGTCTCACAAGAAGATGACAGAGCTGGTATAGGCAGGCACGCTTGAAGGCTTCCTCTCTCACCCAGTTCAGTTCGTGCACTGCGTTCTGGGTTTAAATCAGAGAATTTTTACTCCGGCTAAATGATCCTGAAATAATTTTCCTCTCAGCTTTTAAGGGTTTTGTGGTTAACTTTTTAGATCTTGGTTATTTTTGGCTGCATTTTTTTAACAGATAAGAAATTACGCAGCATGGGTCCAAGCAGCATTTTTTTGTTGCAGAAAAGCCCTGCTCATCCCGGGTGCCCTCTTCAAAAAGCACAGCAAATGGGTTTTGTTTCGATTAAATGTTCAATATCTGCGCATAACTGCTCCCTCACTGCAGTCCGTGTGTAAAAGGATGTAGTTAAAAACTGCAGCAGAACATCAGTACCTCATATTGGCATTCTATCTTTTATTGGAAACCATTAAGGTGCCAACTGAACACCATGTGATAAAACCCCTATACACATTATTTGCAAGTACAACGTGTACATTATGTCCTCTTCCTGGATCAAAACCTGCTGCTCTGCCTTTTGCTCAGTTGACCTTTTTTTTTTTATATATATATTAATGTCCATCAACAGAAACTAGAACTTCAGCACCAACTAAGGGATAGTGTGACCAAACAGGTGGGGCTAGGTGGTTAACAAACTGGATTTTGTGCATCTAGTGTGGAAAGCGTCTGTATTCTCAATAGTTGCTTGTCTGCTGTATCTATTCACATAGAATTTTCAAGCTAATTATATGTGTATATACCAATGTTTTCCTCTGAGTGTCATATTCAAATTTAGTGTGGACAAAGAAAACTGCATTGTAAAATTACTGTGATTATATCAAGGAAAATCAACAAGTCTCTTCTCTGGCTACTTTTATTGTGAAACGCTTGAAATCCCCTAGATTGGTAAATAAATAGCTGTTCAGACTAATGTTGGCTATGTAGCTATAGCAAAATATTCCAATAGCCCATTTAGGATAACTAAGTTTCCTCCATACAGGTCTTAATACTTTCAGTATTATATCATCTTACCAAATAACATATTTATGCATCCATCCATCCGAGCTTTAATGCACTCCTGCTGCTATGTGCACATATTCTGCCATGTGCTTTTAAAATAACGTCAATATTTGCACCATAGACCTCCAGGCTGGAAGAGCACATAGGGTTTGAAAGCACATTTAGCAGCTATGTACAGGCAAAGTGAAAAAGAAAACGTCCTTTAACTGTCCCACTTAGAGCCGAGCTTCACTCAAGGGGCTGAAATGGGAACCCTATTTAGACAGATGGGTGTGTGTGTGTGTGTGTGTGTGTGTGTGTGTGTAAAGATAATAGGGTGTGGAAGTCTTCTGTTGCATGTGCGCATTGTCTGCCTTCTCTTTCACAGTCGAAAGACACAGAGATGAATTATTAGGGTTGTGGAGAAAGCACATGTTGCATTCCACAAAGCAAATCCCAGAAATATCCACCACAACCACTATTCTTGATTTACAGGGAGGAGCCATATTTAGTTTAGCCTCTTAGTTATCGCAAAATGTAAAGTTCAAAGTCAAAGGCTAGGCATGTTGGTATCATGCTCTACCACCAAATGTAACCAATCCAAGCTGCCAGATTAACGGCCATTGTCTGCAGAGTATTGAATATTACAGTGCTGTCCTGATATCCAATGCGTTAACAATGGGCAAGAACTCAAAAGCAAAATCCTTTGTCTCGCCTCATGATAGCTCGACCCTCTCGACAGTCTCCACTCATCAATCCACCAGCCATCTGCTGCTCCGTGTCAGCTTCAGTTCCACGCAACAGCCAGCTGACCTGCAAACCAAGCTGTAGGGCATTCTGCTCTACCTGACAACCAAGACTCTGGGTGACTGTCTGCTCAGCAGCCTGACCGGGCGACTGACTTGTGGGCTGGGTGGGCAGATTATCTTTCTTATTGGGGAAGAGCAGAAGGAAGATATGCTTCGCCGCCTCCCTCTGGGGAAGCCCTCAAAATGTGTGCATGTGTGTGTTGCCTTGGGTGGATGAATGCAGACATTGTTTGATAGCAGTGGGCTGGAAGAGGAGAGCCGGTGCCCACAGTGCCGAAGGAGGGAGGAGGAGGAAGAGGCGAGAGAAAAGGAGCCGGGGAGGAAAGGAAGGAGGGGAGAGGAGGCTTGTAAGTGGGTCGGGGTACTGGGGAGATTCATGGGGGGTTGGGAGGAGAGAATCGGCAGTAAAAAGAGCACCCACGGTGGATCAGGCTCAGCACGCAAAGCAGGATAAAGACTCACTAAAAATCTATTCTGTTTTACACTCAGTTCTATCATTTATTTATATTCCTATAAGTCAGAATCAATTCTTTCCTCAACATACAGTAAGACATTTTACAATGACATTAGTTTATGTATATTTTGGGATGACAAATAAGGAGAAGAAACACTGCAAAAAGTAAGCAGTTAGTTGTTCTTTAAGTTGGAGTGAACAGCAGGGGCTTTACTGGCGTACAGGCCCCCCATTCCTCATTTCTCACTTTTTTTTTTTTTTTCCGTCTTGGAAGTTATGTCAAACGTGAGAAAGATGTAGAACATGTAGAAATATTCATCTATTTAGAAACAGAAATAATCATCACATTCTGTGTGTGTATGTGTCTAGATGAACATTCCTGCCATGTTTACAGGATGAAAGACATACACAACACGACATAACAAGAACGGAATAAAATCTTGTTTTCCATTGCATTCATTTATATTAAACAATAATATTAATGGAAAAAACGTCAGGCAAACCAGCCTCAAGCAAAACTGATCAATGACTGATGGCTGAGGATGCCCCGATATGGACCGTAAACTGGTTTTTAGTTTTTAGTTTAGTTCTAAGCTTATTTCAGTTTTGTGATGTTCTCATAGCCCACCTCAAATCTGCCCACGCCTGAACTTCTGTTCGTGGTGTGCTTCTGTTTGTTATTTTTTTGTCTGTTAAAAGAAGACACACTCTTTTACTACCCACAGGTCAGCAGGTTGATGTTGAAGTTATACTGGGGTGCATGGCCCAGTGAAAGTGACATCCGAGTAACACCCAATGTTAAAAGAAAGATTTACGATATGTTGTGCGAGTGGTTAGAAAAATATAGTCATGTGTCGTCGCACTTCATAGGATGACAGGATGACAGGATGACAGTTAGATGTTGTCATAGCTCTGTGTCCATATGGAAGAGGGCTCGAGGCCATATGGCCTATATGTCTGGCCCAAACTGTTGGAGCCATGTCTGAGCCTTCCCCGAGTGTGTGTGGTGTGTGTGTGTGTGTGTGTGTGTGTGTGTGTGTGTGAGAGAACAACAATACTCAAATACTTTTTTCTAAATCCATATCCCAGTTTAATCCGTCTCATACTGTTAATCAGTAAGTCTAGTACTTGAGTTCTCTAATTCAGGTTCCTGACACACTTATTGGTGTCTGAGCTTTTCCATGCTTAAACACACACACACACGCAGAGGGCTTGTTTCAGTTACGCTGATAAATTTGTAATGCACAGCTGGATGGTATTCTGCGACAAATCCACAAAAATCAAGAGCATATTATTAAGTTGTCTGCTTTCACTTGTTAGCGATTTTCCTTTCACATGACACATTTCTCAATAAATTTGCATCTTATAATTAGCCAGTCCACCGTGTCCCATGACCCACTGAGAGAGCTGGCACAAACATATTGAAGTCACGTTTAATCTGTCATAATTCACCAGTGGGTGTGTGTGACTGCTCTGCCCAACCCACTGAGACATGTACATGTATAAACATGCAGAGATGCATGCAGGGGTGGAGGCCGCGCATTGTGGGCTGGTAAATTGACGAACAATTAGAATAAATGAGCAAATAGTGAATTGGGGATGGGGAGGGTGGATGAGGAGAAGAGGAGGAGGAGGGTGGGGGAGGGAGTAGAGGAAAGCTACTGGCGCCCTGCCAACATTGACGAAAGCTGCTTAGCCCACCCAGTTGCCATGGATACAGCGAGGAGCAGCACCCAGCATGTGTATGTGTGTGAGAGAGAGAGAGAAAGAGAGGGAGGGAGGCAGGGAGAGAAAACCAGCAGGCATCCGTTTGAGCAAGTCAGAGTGGGAGTGAAAGAGCAGCAGACAGCAGGGTGGAGAGAGAGGCTGAGTGTATGTGTGGTCACAGAGGGAGAGAGGACAGCGAGGCAGCCAGAGAGCTCGAGTGAGGCCGTGGAGCAGGAGCCACTGAGCGCTAGATAATGGAGGTGCAGTCGGAGTGTGTGGAGCCTCCTGTGGCACCGCAGTGTGACCCTCAGCCCACAGGGAAGATCAACAAAGCTGCCTTCAAACTCTTCGGAAAGCGACGCACCGGCTCTGGGATGGCCAGTTTCTTCTCCTTCAGGAACAAAGGCGCCACAAACAGCAGCAACAACGGGAACTCGGACAATAGCAATTCTTTGAATGGGAATGGCTCGACGGCATCGGTGGAGCTCGTTCGGAGCAAAACGCATGATGGACTTACGGGCTCGAACAACGACACTGATGGACAGAGAGGGGAGGGGCCCGCTGGCCTGGAAGCCGGGCCGGTGAGGTCTCTCAGCAAATCATTGAGTTTCTTCTCTCTACTCAGACGTGGGAGTTTCAGGTCGAGTGAGAATGGAGGGGCAGGGCTTGTCAGAAGAGGGAGGGGCCTAAAGGGGCTTTTTAGCAGCATGCGATGGAGACGTAAGGAAAAAACAAACGAAGGATACGGGGAAGAGGTGGAGGCTAACAAGGAAAAGGATGGGGACAGTGCAGACTCTGAAAAGGTAAAGGATATTACTCTCACCCTTGAACCACCTCCACATCATCATCAAGAGGATTGTGGGAATTCAGAATCAGAAGCTAACCTCCAAGCAACAGAGACTCCCGTTTCTAGTGTTACCATGACACCGCCTCACTGTGTTGCCATGCCAGGGCCATCTGTTGAGCCAGACTCCCCCTTTCCATACACACCCATTGACTCGCCACTGCGCCCACCTATCCAAAAAGCCAAAGCCTCCATTTCCAGCCTCACCCCATCTCTTGCTACACCCCCTTTGGATCGTTGCAGCACCGGCGACCCCCCCTCAGAGCCGTCAGTTGACAGACTCTGCTCCCTCCTCTTCACTGATGTCACATCCCTTAAGAGCTTTGATTCACTGACTGGATGTGGTGACATTATTGCTGATGCAGATGATGAGGGGCCAGGTGGTAACGGGGGCAGTGGCACCAGCAGCAGCAGCAGTGGGGGAGGAGGGGGCAGTGTCAGTGCAGGTGTTGGGAGAGCTGTTGGTGGCAGCAGCGCCACATCTCGGGGTTCTCCATCCAAACCTCCTCTATCTGCTCAGCTGGCCCAGCCCATGTTCTCTGGTTCCTCAAGCTCAGTGCCTGCCACCCTACCAGCCCGGGCTCGTGCACCGCCTCCACCGCAGCCCCACCCAGCTGGTAGTGGTGTGGTGGCTTACATGGGTGGTGGGGAAGAAATGGCCAGTCCAGAAGGGGTGGACGATGCAGACATGCAAGGGCTGTGGCACATGCTGCCCTCCACGGGGGACAACTCTCCTGCTTTGCCCAGATCACACCAACCCCCCTCAAACAACCCCACCTCAACATACCCCCCTCACAACAACCCCTCCAGCAGCAATGTCCCCTCAGTACCTAGAGGCTCAGATCGAAAGATACCCCAGGTGAAGGCACTGGGGCTCAGTAAGATTCCAGTAGTTGGTGGAGCAGGAAGTCGAACAAGTAAACCCCCTCTCCCTCACCAATATGGCCGTCATCCCACATCACCTGGTGAAAAAGAGCCACTCAGTGATGAGGGCTACTGGGACACGCCCTCAGCAACACCCACAGCAACACCTGATGAGAGCGGGCTGCAGCGTAACCAGAAGATGGCTCTATCACGTGACAGCTGCTCTGGAGACCAACTGTACGACCTTTACAACGACCCTGAAGAGGAAGGAGATGATGAAGAGCAGGGGGGAGATGAAGATCTAAACAGCACCCCTTCTCCATCTACCGAATACAAACTGAGCCCCACATCTCAGACAACTCCTCCTTCCTCCTCCTCTTCTTCCTCCTTCCGATCGATGAAAGGCAGCACCAGCCTTCCTCGGGAATCCAAGATCCCAGTGAGCACCAGACAAACTCCACCTTCCCACTCTGTAAGCCAGTCAGCTCTGTCATCTGTCCTCGAGGCTGAGTCCCCACCACCAAAGACCCAAGCACCTCCCCCAGCGCGCACCCGAATCCCCGTCTCCAAGGTGCCCGTCCGTCGTTCTGGAAACAAAGCTGGCAGAGGAGCAGCCCACAAGAAGTAGTTTCTGTCAAACAGGTGGTTTCCTCCCACTAATGTATGAACTTCTTTACAGTTGTTTATTGAGAGCCAAAAGTTTTCCCAGACTGAGAAATATGTTGAGCTGTGGCGTTAACAGCCTATAAATTCCTCTCAGATGTTGAAAGCACTCGTTCCTTAAGTGTTTTGGCTTACAACAAATAGAATAAGCGCTTTTATTCACTTGAGAAAGTCACAAGGAGACTCCAAAAGGTTGGGTTAACACTTCACGGCCCTCACAGGAACTTTGGAGACTCTTGACAATCCATGGACTTGCATCTGACACATTCGCCTTGTAACTTCCTGGAAAGACTTCTGCCCTACTCAGAGTTTGACGAACACTTTGATGTAGCTTATGACTGCACACTGCACCAAGAAACATAAAAAGCAGAGCACCTTTTTATCTCACATTTTTTCTTATGGAATTCCACATGGCATAATTCAATTTGCTTATAAGGACCTAATTTAATAAAAGTTGTTTTTTGTTTTTTGTGTTGCTGAGACATCTTGTCTAATCTGTAACAAATTACCTCCTAATCCTCTGATGTTAGAGCCAAAGTAAAAAAAAAAAAAAAAAGGAAAAAGAAATCAAAAGAAAACGTCATTTTATAGCCTCTGGAACAGACTCAACAATATCTACAGCCTGGGATAACACACTATTTTTTTTTTTTTTGAGGGTTTTTTTCTTGTATGCTTTTTTTGAAAGAGGGTTACCTTCTGACAGCACACTGGTAATCAAACTGTGCATAAATGAAATTGAATAGTGAGAACTGAACTAGTTTTAATACTTAACTACTTTGCAGCTAGAAATGTGGCAAAGCTTCCTCGCAGAAGGCCACGCATTTTCTTTGGCTTTTTAGCAGGGGTGATGGCCTCCACCTTGTTGACTGGCTAATTTTCCGTTGTGGAAGCTTGGATTTCACCCAGAATTCACCTGTAGGCCATTGCATTTCTGGAAACACGTCCATTGGATGTCAATCTCTGGGATTTACAACTGTTGAACTGCTGATGGAATCCTGGAATGGAAACTAACAAAACTATCGCAATACTCTATCTGGAGGGATCCTTTGCACTGAAGCTTCAAAACGCGCACACACACACTAACAAAAGTTCATACATGCACATGTTTTCTCTCCCTCTCTGCATGCAGTGCCACATATTCAATGCAAAGGTCAGGAATATCATCAAACACTGAAAGAGCTTACATACACACACTGTTTCACCTTCGGCACTGTCTTTGTAGTCACATGACTTTCTTTCTTAAGAACAAGCGACCAATTTTTTCTAGTTAGTATTTTCTTCGTCACTGGATTTCATACTGTTTTATAGGCCTTTCCTTCCTGAATCATATCGCACAGATCTGAAACTGTGAAACTGCTTCTGAATACTCTGCTTTCTGTTATAGTGTAGGAGTATAAAAGTAAGTGTGAGTTTTAAAAAGGCAAAACTTGGGGACAATTGTTAAATCAGAGTCCTCCACCCTTCTTTCCCTGGCTGTTGTACGTTTTGTACGACCTCATTAAAGGAGTCGCTGGAGCTGTTTGTGAATCTGAATGTAGCTTGACATCACTGTAGATCATCCAGCAACTGCGTTGGTCTCTTTCCCTCTTTGTCCCTTTGTTGCAGAGGCAAGACAAATGGTGGAGTGTACTCTAAGTCCCCCATGCACTGAAAAATGGAGACAAACTACTGCCCAGTGTGTGCAGCCTCGCAAAGCACCACTTGTATTAAGAATGAGTGGTGTGTATTGCAGTGCTAAAAGGCCTTTGTCAGTTATTCAGTGAGACAAGTTACAGGGAGCAGAGAGTTCCCTACCCTTTAGAGAGAGACAGGTTTTTATAGGAAAAGACATTTGAAATGCTGCAAAATTTCTCTAATTCCAAACACAAGGGCCCCAATAACACTTGAGGGTCATTGTAGTTCATGATAGCTTTCTCTTTCAGAATGTAATGATTGAGTCACGACGCTGCTTAAGGGTTGAGTTACCTTCTCAGCTACTCAATGGTAGAATAGGCCAAAAAGTAATCTGATCACAGGTCTGTAAACAAGCATTTCACCACACAGAAGGGATATGTTTAAAGTCTCTTGTAGAACAGGAAAAGATCATGCCTCTTCATGTTTTATTTGCTCACACTGTACTCAATGCTCTTTTAAGTGAGTCAGTATGCAAATATTTCCATTCTCCTTTTCTCTCTGACGCGAGGAGGAGGAGGAGAAATCAAACGGGAACTTTGGAGGTTTGAGGCTTTTGTGGTCATTGAGGTGGGCGACAATCGAAGTGTACAAAGTTTTCCTTGAGAAAATTTAAAGAAGATTTTCTTCCTCATGAGAGGGAATAGCCCATTTCATCCATCAAATTACATTTCTACTAGAATTAAAAAAAAAAAAGAAGCTACAAGTCATTGAACCAGCATAGATGCTCAATACACAATATATTTTGCGTATTCTACTTTGCTGGTGTCAAATCTGTTCCACTTATAATAGTTGAACTTTTGAATACCTAAATCTCTCAGATTGCTACTGCCCAGTAATGCCATCAAACCTGAGGCTGCTATCACCCTCTTGTCTTTGTGGGGAGGAGGGGTTTTGTTTGTTCTGGTCCTTCATGTGACATCGAATGGAACATCACGCTTCCCTCCTTTTTTTTACCATGTGTTCACAGAGTGAATCTTTCCACTTTTCATATTTAATGAATAAAACTGTGTTTGCGCTGAGAGATGAGCTCCTGACTCTTTGTGACACATTTACACAGCACTGCATGCATTTTATTGTCCGGGGCAAATCATACAGTACAGGTGCATGAAGTATTGGTATTGTTAGAGAAGCCCTTCTTTCCTCGATTCCCCTCCTCTATCACTCTTTTCCCATATCTTGGTGGCTTCAATCTGCAGGAGCTAGGTCTGGTGGGAGAGAGGATGAGATGGTTTGTGTTGACGTGTTATTATTTTGGTGTCCAACTTGCAAAGAGCTCTACTGGGCTCAGGAGTCACAGTATAGCTTATCAATGCATTTTATTGATCACTGAGGTGAAAGCCAGACGGATGTGTCATTGTGTGCTGCTGTCCCTCGTGGGAAAAGACACCCATAGACAAGGGCAGTCAGCAGACATGATAACAAAGAGAGCCAGCTGAGGCGCAACAGAGGCACAGCTGATTCATCTAATATTGAACCTGTGTATGGGTTTGTGTCATTGTTTCCAAAATACAGTCCAAAGAAGGAAGGCAGGGCTTCCATTCCTCTCTGTTTTGAGAAAAACACATGTTGCTGGAATAAGATCACGTGTTGTTGTGTTTTAGGTGTACATGCACGGGTAGTGGGAGGAGGATTTGGTGCAGTGCGAATGCCCTTTGTAATGGTGCAGCACCCCCCCCCCCCATCCCCCTGTGTTCAGCTCCCTCTCTCTGTCTGCACGCTGAGGTCGGTGTAAAAGCCTTATGTAAGACCATAACACTCACTTTTTCCAGCCTACCAGATGCAAGCTGGTGATGCTGACAGTGGGAACAGTGCATGCTGCTGTGCGCATGTGTGTGCTGAGCTCATCATTAATCTGCTGCTGCTGCCATTGAGGTGCTGGATGTGGACTGTATGTGTGTGTGTTTGTTTTGGTGCATACATCTCATATAAGTTGATGACATGGTGCATTTATTCTGCACTCAACAACAGAGCACTTGTATAAACTGGGGGGAAGTGGTAGAAAACCACTGAGAAAAAAAGATTTATGGAGATGTGAGTGTTGGCCTGGCTTCACTTCTCTTAAATGTAGCTTTTAGCTAGCTATGCAGCTTTTGATGACCAGCAATAATAAGGAAATGGCACTCAAATCTCCGAGAGAGATGTTATTCAGTCATTTAGACACTGACTTGCAAACATCTTACGAGCGATTTAAGGTTTCATAACATTAGCCTCTATAAGCCACTGAGTAAACCAGACCAAAGGAAGTGATAGGAACCAAACCCTGCTGTTGCACTGAAGTGAACAAGGTTGTGCTTCTGTGTTAAATGGGCCTTTTTTAATATAACACTGTCCCAAGTGTATAAATGTGCTAATTTCCCTCAGAAGTCATTGTGAAAAGTCATTATACTAAAAATTGTTTAGTCTATTCTCAACCTAATTTGTCTCTTCTGTTAGAATTAGTGAAAATATTCTTATTTTCACTTTCATATTGTGTTACAGTTCAAGTAAGGGTCTTTCTAACCCTAAGCTATATAAGTCAAAGACATGGCTGAAATGGTAAAATGGTATTTATACTTCATAGAGATAAACAGGAAATTCTGTGTTTAGAAAGCCTAATTTGAGATTGCCTCCATAGAAGACATTAGTAGTTTATAATTCCAACAAGGAAAAGTACTGAGCGATGATCCAAATCTTTTTATTGTTAAAGAAAATAATAACCTTGATTGTAGAAAGGGTTTCCCACCTTGATAAATGTGAATGTGTGTGTCTGATGGGGGCTGTATCACCATTCATAGGCTGTACCCCATATTCTGCATGGCAGCCTCTCCACAGCCGTTCCCATAGTAACTCCACTAGGTCAACCAATGAAAAAAGGGGGCTGGGCAGGAAGGAGGATGGGCGAGTGTTGGGTCTCAGTGCTGACGGAGACGTGATTGGAGCTGAAGTGGTGCAGTAAAGCATTTATACAAATAAATTCACACGTGCACACACACACACACACACAATAATCTACGTGTGGATGTGCAAATGAGTGTGCTGTATTCATAGAAAAATTAGGCCCCTTTGGCATGTGGCCACACACTCAGACAGTCAAACAACCCCTAACACTCTATCAACAGACATGTAAAAAATGAGAAACAACAGAAGTGAGACTACATTCTCCAAAGAGCGCCTGATGTTCAGCTCTCATCTTCTACACACATAAATTCTTCATACTTAGGGCAACACCGTACTGCCAGCATCATCAGCACCATCTCTGTTGATTTGTTCTCCATCCTCCCTCTCTCGTCATGCTCTCTCAATGCTACAGCTGAATAGCTGTCATATTGTGCAATCCTTCCACTTATCAATAATTCATTAACACCCAAGCTTTTGATTGTGAACGAGAGGACAGAGTTGGTACAGTATGATTCTAGTTGGATCCTGCATAGCTCTACAGGAAAATCTAGCTTTGCTCAATGAACTGTTAATAATGGTCACACACATATGTACAATATATGCACAATATACATACACAAGCATTTGTGACTAATTGAACAGTTACCTGTCATCTAATGCTATCTAATTAGATTTCACACTGAATGGGAGCTTGTGAACAGCAAACTGGAACATAAATTGAATCATGTAGCCAAAAATGAATTATTAGTGAAATTTCCTCTGACATCGTGAGGTCAGGACAAGTACGCAAGGAAGTCAACGTTCTGATACAGAGAACAATACCCAGATGAGATAGAATGGAGAAGTGAATGAACATTTCAACAGACTTTGCTTTCAAATACGTGTGAGATAGAGAATTCCTCTCTTGAATACCATGGTGAAAACAGTGAGCACTTGTAATATTTCCCTCAAGTTTCCACTGAAAGTGACTTTGATGTAACATTTTAGATTATGGGATGCATTTAATCCAAACCCATAGCATGTAGTCAGTGATATATACAATTAAATGTCATATATGCCCACAGGTTTGCAAATATAACTCTAAAAACAACCCTGAACAGACACCACTTCTTTTGGACTCAGATAAATCAATAGCCAACACCAGGACCTTATTCACAGTCAGCTGGGTGGCGCCTGAATGTCTACAGTGATAAGAGTGTACAGGACATCCTTCATAACTTCCTTGACTGTGTATTTGAGGGAATTAATGCCATCTTTGTCCATGGTCCACTTAGTTTTTTGAATTTTATGTGGATTCACTGGGTTAGGTTCATTGTGTACGTCTCTATCATGTCTGATCATTTTGTATTTTCCTTTAACAAGGTCGGGCCGAGAAACAGACATCCCATGGTAGATAATCCTCCTAAAGATGTCATCGTCCTCACCACCCCAGCCCCAGTAAGTGTTTGGGAAGCCATTGATTTTTAAGAATTTGTCCTTGGACAATGAGGAAACCCCACCAAAGTAGGTCTGATAGGGCAACTGGAAGGCAAATTTGTCCATAGCCACAGCCAGGTGTCTTGGATTGTTGAAACATCTATAAAGATTACGGTCATCCATGGGAACCAGGTCTACATCAGAGAAGACAAAGCATTCATAAGCATATTCTTTAAGTGCTTCGGCATAGCCAACATTCATCAGTTTAGCCCGGTTGAACTTTCCCTCGCCATCCTGGTTGATGACATAAACACCGTAGTCCAACTGCTGACGCATCAGTATTGGATGGAGGTAGTGCAGCCAGTGCTTCAAGTGCTCGTGTCGATTTCGGAACGGGATGATGATTGCCACCTAGACAGATGATTTAAATCTTTCATGCAGGATTAGGGAAATCACACATTTCATCATTTACAAAGTCCTTTACAACTCTATGAATATCAATGAAAGTTAACTACAAAATATGAGATTGATTGAAATGTTTCATTCTCGGTTCTCACTCAGTTTTTCTATTTAATTTTGATTTATACTGGTTTAAATGTTAAATGAAAAAAGTGATATATTCAATAAACACCTATTTATATTAAGATAAGATAAGATAAGATAATTTTAAAGGGGAAGAAGAAGCTATAAGAATAGAAACAAAACATTAACATAGTAACATAACTTATCTAAACACTTCCCAGTTATAATCACAAAATGATGTGTAAAGATGCTACATAAGGAGCTTATAAAGGTAGCTGTAGTTGATATAGTTTTCAGCACTTTGTACATCATACAAAAAGCACATATATTGAAATATAAGATATGTTCACGTCACTGTATTTAAAGATCTTTTATCATAATTCACTTTTTATGCCTCTATGTTCATTCACCCACCTTATGTTTGGAGATGCAGTCTGATGGTTTGAATCGCCCTCCACTCTGAAGAACAGAACCGTACTCCTGTCTGATGTCATCCAAGTTTCGCTGTTGATGAAACTCCACCAAAAGAGGACCGACAAGTTTTGGAGGGTTCTCAGGGCAGGGTCCCAAAGTGACGTTCCGTGGTGGCTCTTTGTTTGACTTTGGGATTTCCTTCTTCACCTCCAAAAGCTCTTTTACATGTTCCTTTATCATCTGGGAAAGTATCTCTTTTTTTTTTTCCTCTTTGTTGATTATTGAATTTAAAATTCTGTTTTCTCTGTACACCAAAAGTACAACAGAACACACAAGGCTGAGGACAGCCAAAAATGCTAGGAAAAAAAAGATGTTTTTAACCATTTTGGTAATGCCAGCAGATACTGTAGACTCAGCGTCTGTCTGCCGCTACTACCTGCATGTCCTTTTGCAAGTCAAAGATAGCTGATACAGGAGCCGACAGGCAGCTTTTCTGTTTTTTTTTTTTTTTTCCAGCCACTTCCTTGTTCCACCCAGGTGATCAGATTAATGGCTCACATCTGTCGTTAATAATCAATCATATAGATACATTTTACTCAATTAGTCATAAGTTAATCGATATTTAGTGCTAGTTATAGTTAGAAGTGCACTGTTTATTTACAGGACCAAAAAAGAAAGTATTAACATAATGAATTAAGAATTATTAATTTAATTATTCATTTAATAATTTAAGTGATATCTGTAAAAACTACTAAGAATAATAAGGCAACAATACTTCCCACATGTTGTCGAACTGTGTCCTCTGTTGGTGTGTGACTGATGAGTCCAGGGAAACTTGGGAGACCAGGATGTTAATCACAAACTTCCAACAAGTCCTCAAAATGGCAGCACAAGTTGTCAACCCCAAAAGTTGCTCAGAAGCACATCCTTGAAGTTAAAACTTGAATCTGTTCCAGGTCCAGAAACATGTCCTTGCATGACTCTGAAAAGGTGTACACTTGGGCAAAGCCTGTTGCTACCAATCTTTTAAAAATGTGCCAGTTGGTCTGCAAGTCAATAGCGTTTAAGGGTATTTCCAGCTCCAGTTAAGTTTTTTCTATGGAATTTCTCTGATAAGTGTCCTGTACTGCAGCGAACTTCCTATTTATGCAGCTCAGTCTGGTGGGGTGCCTTCAAAATCAAAGAAACCATCAGTGGACAATGGAGACCATCAGTTATGCTGACCTCACCAAACATAACTTTGGTGAGAACAAGACCTGGATGAAATGTTCCTGTTCAACAGTTTTTATTGTATATTACACTGGTTTTACATCAGAACCGTATCAAATACAGTGTTTGTCGAGTTCAACAGAGCATGTTCAGGAAAAACACATACAACAGTCAAGTCAAGTCAAGTCAAGTAAACTATTTTAATCTCAAGTGGGTTAGCAGTGATTTTGACTTTACACCAATAAGTGGAATATCCTGTATCAGTTCCTTGCTGGGTATTTTTTCCCACACATTCCAGCTCCTAAACTTAAACTGAGGGGCATCGGAGCAGAGCTGTGAAGAGAGCAATGCCTTTGCACAAAGTTCCCATTTAAAAGAAAGCAGGGATGTTCATGTCATGTGAAAATTAACAGAATTTACATTTAATTATAGAAACACGTAGTAATCTTGATTATAAGAATAATGATGGTGAAACTCTTTGTAGTAGCTTGAATGGGTGTGTCTAATAACAACAATTTCCATAATATTTCCTTCAAATTCTAGGCTTGGTTATCTCTATACTGAAGTGCATTTGGACTTTTTATAGATCTGATTTATAAGTAAATATGTTGATCATACTTAATGATATGCTTTGCTCATGTTTTTTTTTTTTGTTTTTTTTTTTTTGCTTTGCATCACTAAATTAAACAGTACAATAGATGGCACAGAAGTAAGTAGCTGCTAAAGCTGTTTTTAAACAGTGACATTTTGTCAAGACAAGCGTTGGTAAACTGGATACAACCATGTACTGTAGCCTCAGCAGTGTACCGTGCAGCAGGTTGTTATTAAACCAGACAAACACTGACATCTAGTGGGACAAGGCCTTCACAACTGGGCCTACATTCACTGGAAATAATGAGCTCTCAGAGCACAAAAAACAAGGTTCAAGAGGTCATTAAATTTGCTACAACACACAATAAACCAACACTAAACTATATCACTTATAATAACAGAGCAGAACAAAGACATTTAAGTGTTTGAAATATAGTTGTTTTTGTTTTTGTTAATTAATCTTAATTTAACCAGGATAAGACTCATTGATATTAAAACAGGGAGAAGCACAGACATCAAAAGTTTCAGACAGACAGCAGCCATACATACAACCATAAGGTGCAGAGATGCATCATAATAGTTATCTAAGCAGCATAACATCTAAAAATGGAATAAAATCTTAAATATATCACACAAAATATCTACAGCCATATGTGTCTTTGTCCAAGTAAAATCACATCTGCTTAAAAGCAACCAAGGAGACCAGCTCATGAAGTTCCATCTCTTTTCGTAGTTTGTAAAAGGGAGCCGCAGACTTGAATGCCTTTTTACACAGTTCATGTCTAACTCTTGGAAACCAAAAACAAGAAAACATCCAGGGACTAAACACTGTAAGATCCAGTACTGCTCTAATAAAATGCCAAGATATCTGTAAGATGGAGCCTGTTTGATCTTTGCACCCTGAGAATGTGATGTTGACACCATGTTGTGCCATAAACTCCAGGAAAATAAGGTAGTTTGAAGTTAGGATGAAATTTTAATTATTATTCAACTCAAGTGTTGTCCTAGATGCCACTAAAGATACTAGTTGTTTAAACTAACCGGCTAAATTAGTTTGTACATTGCTGAGGCTTTACCAAAAAAGCTAAAACGAGTTATTCGATGAAAGGTTCCTTGTGTGAGTTTATTTTTCTGCTTTAGAAACAAAAATAAAATTAAACACAAATAGCTATTCACCACCACCCAATCGCCTTAGAGATTTAGTGGTGATGAATCTCACATATTACATTATCTTCCCAACAATCTTGGCACTTTATATTTTGTTCTTTCTAAATGGAGGTGAGCTGAGACAAACTACTGTCTATTAAGGCATGACATTAGGGAAAATATAGAGGTTTTAAAAAAAAAAAAGCAAAATGTTCATTTACATTTTTCTATGATTTTGCTTGAGATTGTTCGGGACACTACTCCTCTACGCGCTTGTATAATTTACTATGGCCCCTCATTTTCTTTTTGTTTTCATTACTGCTTCAGTCATGTGATATATATGGTCAATATGTTGACACTAGCTCTCAACTGCTCTTGAGTTCTTGAGGATTAAATAAGGTTTAGTGCCAACTAAAATGTTACATGTTTGCTTAAATCATAATTTTGTCATAAAGTGCTCAGATAGCAACCACAAAGCTGACCATTATAACAGCTTAAACTGGAGCAAAACTGGAATGTGATTTAGGTATTTTTACAGCCTCAGAAATGTTATTAACATCTTGTGGTAGATGTTTGATTGACAGGCTGGCTTGCGGAGAAAGTATTTCATAATATAATTATTAATCCAGTGGAAGCATAGTGTAAAAACAGTTTATTCTCATCAGTCTGTTTCAAAGTTCGAACTTAAATGAAACTAGAGAAGAGGTCGTGATATAAATGACTAATCCTCTACTCACCTGGGGGGACACCAAGGGTCATTTCTTGGGAGGCCTCCAAACACAACAGGCCAAAGTGAAACTGCTGCCAGACATTGAATGGACAACATGTGTACACCTGTAGGCAGACGTGCAGTCTTATGTGTTACCACTAGAGGATACTCATGTACCGCCAAAGAACACACGCATGCACGACAAACTGTGCTGAAAGTTTCTTTGAGATTATTGAGACTTGACATGCCTGTATGTACAACGCCCAACACACACACACACACATATACACAGACGCACGTATACACACATTGCAGACACACCCACGTGTATGAATGCTAATGCACATGTGTGTGTCTTTCAGAGGGAATTTAGCTTTTTAACTACGCACGTTTGGATAAATGAGCTGCTGTGAGCAGAGAAACCTGATCCCCAGGCCTCTATAGATGGAATCCAGCTTTGGTTTGAACATTTTCATTGAATTTCATAGATTTTTTTTTTTTTTAACATCTCTTCCCACTTTCTTGCTTATTTTTGTTGCTTCAGATGACTTGACTCGTGAAACAGATTTGTATCCTGAGGTGGAGTTTTGTTGGATGGGCATCCAAAGCAAACTGAGTGAGGAAGAAGACCGGTGTACCCCTGCTGCTTTGGCCACACAAGTCTTTTCTGGTACTGTGGCATCCCTTTGGAGGTGGGCGGGTGTGCTTTTTTTGGACACATTTCATTTGGCATGTATGCTTGTGGAGTCAGAAGGACATCTATGCCTGTATATTTTCTTAATTGAGTAGATGAGGGGAATTTTAAAAGCTGTGTCTTGCAGTTTAAATATCAGTGATATAAAGTGTCGGTTTTAATGTTGTTAGAAATAATCTTGATACAATACAGCATATATATTTGGCCACTCTTAATTTTGAAATTGCATGTCTTTCTTTTCATATACACAACACTCATCTTAGCGATAGAAAAAAAGGAAATAAACAGATATAGCAGAGACTGCAGTGATGCCAAGATTAGAATAACAAATACAGATCTGGGGTGAAGATGTGCAGATGGAATAAAATATAGATGTAACGTTTAAAAAGTCCAAGCTTTAAAGGAGCAGGGTAGCACATATTCTAAGACTAGTGAAAATGGCAGCACAATGCAAACATACAGTGCATTCTCTCCAGACATGTAGACAGATGTGAACACACATACACACAGACAGACACACTAACATGCACATTTATACTAAACCGCAGCTCTTAAAACAGCCCTAGTTACAGCCTAGAGAGCTCAGCAGTTTAGTGAAACATGATGCCCAGACCATAAAAGTGAGTGTGTGTTTGTGTGTGTGTATGTGCTTGGTTTTGAGTGGTCTCAGCTGTGTGGGACACATTGCAATGACAGCCAATCAGAGCTAATTCAGAATCAGAGTGGTTTTGATGGCTCCATGGTCTATCTGGGGGAACAAAGCAGTTTGTGTGTGTATGCATGTGAGTGTGTGTGAGTGTGTATGTGTGCACACCTCTCAACCTTACTCTGCACTCCACCTGCTTCTCATTGCCCAAATGGCCTGACAAAGTCTGCTTTTTGATATATTCTGCATTTATATTCTACAGCTTTTATTTCATGTGTACAAAATCATAAAAAAACATTATTTTGGATTCAATATAAAGTAATCAAATAAATGAAAGAGCTCTCTTTGTCAAGATTTGCACTATGAATCCACAGGACTAGGTGCTTGTCAATTCTTGTTCTAATTTTTATGAAAAATAGCATAGTTCAGCTTAAATGGGAAATTTCCCCTTGAAGTCATATTGATTTGGAGCAGCTGTTGGAATCATCCATATCTCCCAGCCATGTGCAAACTAACTTTTAGCTGAATAACTGTGTAATTCAAGGCTCATGTTGTTGTGCCAACACCTGCAGTTTGATTTGATTTAACATCACTTTGTGTTTATACCAAATTGTTTGGTAAATATAACACCATGTTATTACTAAGTAAAGTGTTCCTATTAAACCACTGGTTTAATAGGAACTGAATGGAGAGTTGTCTTTAAGAGGTAATTGTATTTAACTATTTGCTGACACAGAAGCACAGTTGTACAACAGGGTTACGGTTAACCCTTTTCAGTACAGCGCCCCTTCAGGGTCGCATTGATAACCATGGATCATTTTCAAGTGATACTTTATTCTTGTTCTTCATGTGGACATTTTTTAGTCCAGGGAAAGGATGCATATTTAATAGTTGAAAAAAAAAAAAACTGTGCGTGACATCAACGTCAAACTACCAGTGTGTTTATCACCTGTAGGTTCTTTCTGAAGAACTTCCAACGACTGATCGAAGAGACATATGATCATAAAGTTATATCAACTGAGAGGACTGCATGGAAAACTTGTCATCCCACATTGTTAGTGCAGCCCAGACATAAGTGGGAAAATGTAAATAAAGTTGACTTGTGTGACCTTAAAGCATTCATGCTGCATTACAGGGCTCAGAGGCTGTATTTATCTTCAGCAGTGGTCTGACCCAACATAGAAATATTTGGACATGACCGTTAGACCTCATCACTCACAGAAACAAAAATGGCTACTTGAAACAGAGTGAGGAAAAGCTACCACATCTCAGGAAATGGCGGCAGTTATTAGAATTCATACAGGTGTCACATGTTCATATAAATGAACCAAAAATAATGAGCATTCTTTGAGAAAGGTCTAGATTTGCTGTTACCGGCAATGTTTAAAATTTCAGGTGAAGTACCTTATTCCTCCACTCTCATATCCAGGATTTTTCCGGACTGTCCAGGTATTTGTCTGCCACTCTCGCCTTCAGGCAGGGCTGTGCTGGAAACTTAATTTCTTTCAAGAGTTGGAGAAACATCAACCCTGAGTCACAGAGCTGGGTTTGAGAACTCAGGGATGGGAAAGTGACAAGCGCTGTCCTCTGCTCCCTTCATCATCGATTGCTCTTGTTTCCTGTGTGACATGAAACTGGCATTCACCCAATAGGCCCTGTGGCGACAATGTGTCAGCGGCAAGTGGAGGCTGAAGGAAAAACGTTCAATTAGGGGCCCATTGACGTATTGCCCTTAATGCCTCACTATCTTTTCCCATACCTGATAGGTACCGTAGCTCGGTAGACACTCACACTCTCACTAGTTCACTCAGTTACACACTAGCTATCCTGGTCATTGATCAGTCATTCGCTCTTCGTTAATGCAGACCAATTCTACGTCAGGTATAAAATCTTCCATCCCTGTTCATTTGTTGTCTACTAAACTATGGCCCTGTCCATCAGGCATTGCTGAATGAGAGTAGCTGTTCATCAACACTGTCATTAAGTATGAATTTGAGCTGATTGTTGCTGTTGACATTACAACAATATGTACAGATACCAGGGCTAATATGAAAAGATTCATGCAAAGATAAAAATGAATGAACTGGAAAGCATAGCAGCTCTAGTTTAACACTGCCATACAACAAGAAAGTTCTTGTTTTGAAACAGATTTTAGTTCAGTATAGCAGTGAAGAGATTTATTTTTACATGCTGAGTTTTCTCTGGTTTTCTCGTCCTGAAAGGTCATGAACAGCAATTCAAATAGCACAAATACAGTATCATGAAAAACATTCTGTAAAAGCAATTTTGAGATTTCTTCGTTCATATTAACCTGTTAAATTTGAACTAAGGATGAACATAGCTGTTCCCCCTGTTTCCGGTTGTTTTGCTGAAATTGAGCTCATGGTAGCTTAAAATGATCATACAGACATGATATGGTCAACTTTTCCAAAAAACTCAGCAAGACACAAATACTAGCAGAATATAGCAAATACTAGCAAATATTAGCAGCTAACTCAGGACCAAATATGTTCACAACCCATCAGATCCATACAATATGCATACTTTTTACTGCCCCATTTTAGCTTTCTGACCAATGTACTGGCTGTGGAGTGGGCAGTGTCGTCTAGTGCTCAAAATTAGTAACCCAAATGAGAATCTACATACCAGTAATTTCCGGTTGAACTAAAGGACCTTGGTTTCTTCCTTAGAGCAGAACCAGAACTTATGGAGGCTCTGTGGTGTATTACTCATGTTTTAATAAACTAGCCCCAAGCTAGTTCATCAAAATGTATGAGTAAAAATTAATAAATTCAACACAAATTAAAAAACGCTCTAGGCCCTATTAGTGTTCTGTTGAAATTAGCTTCAGTTTGTGTAGTTACTGGTCATGTTTTTTTTTCTTTTCTTTAATTTTTTGTCTGCATTTGTCCTCATAGTTAACAACACAAGGTGTTCATGAACTACATTCATACATGCACTTCCAAAAACACAGATGTAAGTAATCCGTTAGGTAAGGCCACATTCCATTCTTATTTACTAAAATATTTAAAGTCATGGATCTATGAGGATGATTTTTTCTACTTGGCTAATTAAAAAGGTAAATTAAAAGGAAATAACAAATCTTTTAAAAACATGAAAGAAAAAGGCCAATTGATTTAGTTCATCGAGTTTATATAGCTCTGAACTGACTATGCGGTGGTGGATACATCTATTATGGCTAAACCTTTCGCCATTTTAAATGCTATACTTAATCTTTAAAATTTCAATGTAACTTTATTTCCGGAAGGAAAACCGGAAGGATTACCTCCCTTTTATAAACAGGACAGAAAGCAGGTAAAGGAAGTGGCAGTTGAATTAACCAATCACATTTTTGCTAGTCGTGGGCGGGTCCAAATTTCTCCGCCCAATAGTCGCACGGGAAGTTTTCGTCAAGTTCAGGTGGCGCACTTTCCGCTCACTCCATCTTTATCCCTCCACCCTGACAGCTCGTGAACGCGAACGCTGCGTTTTAAAGCAGAAGGTAAACAACAACAAAACAGCACAGGGAAAAAACAAAAACAAAAATAAAAACATGAACAACGTAAAGAGCCTTCCACACGTGTCTTGAAAAAAAGGGGAAATAGTTTCACGGATGGTCAGAAGTGGACTTAAAACGACAGAATCCATAACTTTGAAGGACTACTTCCATTAAAAACACGAAGGACACCTGCGGGCTAAATGGCGTCGTTAAGGTAGGGGGGCGCCATCTTGTTTATTTACAAAATTGAATCTGAATTAATAGCAGTTTTTATTCTGAATCGAATTAAATCTGAGTTTATTTGTGGCGACTTTGTCCAGAGGTGGGTTTGATAGGTGTTGTAAGGCGATATTGACACGTTAAATTCTTAAAACATTTTATCTTTAGCATGTTGCTACACCATTTAGAACAAACCTTGGGTTTATGGCCATTGACCAGGTGGATTTAAGAGGCTGTTGGCTTCTTTGCTGTCTCTGTTCAAACCTCACATGTTATTAGCTAAGTTGTGGAAGTTGCCATGCTCAGTGTGAGGATACTGGAGGGTTTCCTTCCGTCTCATACTAGTTGTGTTTTAATAGTCTAACCTGTAATGATGCTGGTTTGCTCTGAATTGACTCTGAAGAATGTGACTGCCTCCTTTGGCTTCCACTCATTATTCATCTTGGTTGACATCTCTAAGTCTGTTTCATTGGCTCAGTTAATTTCTGGGGCTGTTTTCCTGTTGCTGTGATGTTTGTGACATGTATATGCTGCTGTGCTGAAGGACCATTTTAGCACATTTGCATTATCGTGCTGTGCTGCTACAGGAGCTTCTTACTCAGTGGTATTATTCTCATCTCACCTGCTTGTGTCTGTTTTATTGAACTTGCCTGCTGTTTTTCTGTCTCCACCACTCTGAAGTTTTAATAAGTATAGTGTTGTGATGGTTGTCTTTGAAAGGCTTGTTTATGCTTTTTTTTGTGGGAATAATTAGGTGATGGGTTTTTTTTTTCTGTCTCCTATGATCAGTCATCTACAATAAGTACATGGTCTTATTTTTCATCAAGATACAGTGCTCTTTTTTGGGATAGACTTATTTTATAAGGAAGAGCAGTAAGTGGTTAAAATACAACTTGCAACAAGGTTTTTAGTAAAATGTTTCCCATTGTTTAGTTCTGTAGGACTTTGTGCAACATCCATAAAGACTTGAGTGTAAGTATGAGCTGCTTCAGAAAAAGCATAGACGGGATGTGGATGGCTTTTTTCCTCATGAGCAGTGTGATCAGAATGCAGATAGTTTTCAAACAATTCAGCCCTTTGGGGTGCCTGGTTCACCTGCAAAATGGTGCAGAGATGTTGCCAGTTGACATGGGCAACAATAGGATGCAGCTTCCACTGCACAGCCAGCATGCATCTGTTCAGTGTCTCATTCTTAAGCTAGGTATAATATAACTGCTTTTCTTCATGATACGTTTTCATTGCAGTCAGGTAGCTTCACCTGTGATGCATTCAGATACTTTTAGTGCTCGCTGTTCAGACCTAAAAGAGATTATCTTTTAGGAGAAAGAGATTATCATAGTCTACTTTCATCTTTGTGTAAACCTTAATTTTAATGAGTCTAAGTATTATACACTGTAAACTATTACTTTAGATTCTGTTGCATTGTAACTTGTAATTGCTTTGACAAAGGAAGCAACAAATACATTTAAATATCAAGAAAAAATTTGATATGTAAAATTTTTTGGACTAAAATTTTTGAAGCCTGTCGCCAAAATGTATTTTTAAAGCTCTTTGTCAACCTAATCTCATGCCTTACTTTGGCTATAGCTGTTCAATATATAAAACCCTGCATAATTAAAATTGGAAAGGGTTTAAATCATTTGCAGCTGCCCTTAGAGACATAATGTGTCATGTGCCACATGTCACCAAATGCGAAGCCTGTCTCGGTCTTTGCTGCCTGTGATGTGTTTCAGTAACTCCACTGCCGACTCTACAAGCACACTAGGAATCCATCTTTGAGGAGCTGGATATCTCTCATCCTTTTTTATTTTACTGTGCTGAATTAATTTCTAATAATTAATGGGAACTGTTCTGCATGGTTAGCATCTCTGACAATCTTTGAATCATCTCTGAGCAGCAGAAGAAATACCTTTATTACTGCTCCTCTTCTTTTCCCCTGCTTGTTCTTTTTCTCCCTTCCTCCCTTCTTCCTCTTGACATGTGTCACATTTTGGGCTTCTGCTCTCGAGGGATAAATGCCAGATTACATGGTGTTGTATTTTTATCCGTAGTACATTAACCGGCGGAGCTTACAGCATCAAAGCTTGGAGGAGATCAGCACGCACGCACACACACACACACACACACACGCGCGCGCACATGCATTCTCATATCAGAGCGGAAACAGAGTGTAAAGTGGCTCCTTTGATCTCTCCCTCCCTCCTATTCCTAATTTTCCTAATTACCCTAGTGACACACATACTACACACACTCACATTGCATGGACGACCCATTGCATGTACTGACACATGACCACAAAGAAATGTTTACATCCAAGGCAACAATGAAGCCTAAATCACAGACACAAAAAGTCGAATTAGATGTCAGATGTTCATCTGCAAAAACCTTGTCGTGTGTGATTACACATTAGTCATTGTGAAACTGATAACGTAGCTGTCCTCATTTAATGTTTTGAGCTGATTGAGCAGAAAGATATCTGTAGCCTCTAGCCTCTTAAATCGGGGTGTCTACATTTTTGTCATAAATTTAGTCATCATATATCTCCTTTGGCATCGATTACATTGTTCTTTATGTAGCAATAGACAGCATTTAGAAAATAGGAATAAGAATTGGCTGGAGGTCTCACTGCCACAAACAACAAGAATGATTCAAATATTGCACGCTGGATTAAAATGATCCACCATGTAATATTATCCATGATTTATGCTCATACACAATGGTATCAGATATGCCTTTCTTTAGTTTGGATGAAATGTATTCATTACAGTTACAGTTTTTGTAAAACATAATTGAATTACAAGAGAATAAAAATGTTTTATGAGCAGTTTGAAAAATAATGTATCTGACTTTTGTAAGTAAAATGACAAAATAACAAAGCAGAGGCTGTTTCGTGTAATCCAGCAAAGTGATGAAATGGTAGCATCTTCACTCTGCCAATACCCATTATTAATGTGATATTCAACAACATTTTCTGGCATTACGTCTACCCACGGACGTTTTAAATGTAAGATTATTACTGCCCTGACAATTGACAAATGTTTTTTAAAAAAAGTTAGCATTGTTGTAGGTCAAGGACTAAACATAGAGGAAAGCATAACTTGAGGTTAATACTGTATACATCTATTCTATAGCCGATCAATAATTGAATGGAATCAGTCCAAATAAGTGTTAAGTACTTGACTTAACAAAAGAGGAGGAAACTGCAGTGTCTCAGTAGCTCATCAGCTGTCAACATGACTGTATGTGGGCCATTCAGTCTGCTGAGAGCGCAGACTTGTTGACCTTTGGGTGCTGTCAACTCATCAACGAGGGGATATTTCCCTTTGTTTCCGTGGCTGTTGCTAGATATGTGAAGAGCCTCATGCTGCTTCATGAAGGCGTTTAGAGCTTGGAGTGCTGGGGAGAGGTTTATTGCGTGGCATGTGCACGTGATGCTGCGAAGATTGAAAGAGTGTGCATGTGTAGGGGAGCTGCAGCATCAGTGAATTGTTGAGAGGCTGGATTGGCCCTACAGTACATGCTGTTTAGGTGAAATCAATAAGGATCTATTCATTGAGTGCTTCACTCAGACTTGTATGTCATATCCTGTAGCAGGTTGAGAAAAGGTGTTCTTGTGTTTGTCTCTCTTTACAGATGGTGAAGGGTTTGCCTGATTGAGTTTTAACCCCTGTAAAGAAATGTTGATATGGTGTAACTCTGACATCACAGTCAACAAGTAAATGATTTTCTGACTGATCATCAACACAAAATATTGAGCAGTGATTTGTTTCAGTCATAACTTGCTTTGATTTAAGACTGATGATGAGAAACCTGTAGAGCTTTCTGGCTAGATTAAAGAAATATGTGAGCCAATGATAAACAAATTACTTGATAATTAACGCAATTGTTGCCTGCAACTGTTGCATTAAGTTTATTTTGATTGGCCATGCATGCCATTGTAACGTGCTACTTTCTTGGCTGTTTGGTTAAATGAGAGTCATTTGAGGTTGAGGGGAGTGTTCATGTCTGTCTCTTTTTCTCAGTGTGGGGTACATACTCCGACCAGGGGTGGCTGACAAGAGATGACTGTGGCTTACCACACACTGCGAGTGCTGCTCTTCTTTAATCTCACTCCTTCTCTTTTTCTCTGTTTTTCTCTTCCCCATCTTAATTTCTCTCAACTCTGAAGTGTAAAAGCATTCCCGCCCATCTTAACTGCTGAGCTAATCCTTCTGCAGGTTTTTGGGGGTATCGTGCTGTTTTGGGGCTCTTCTACTGACACAACGTTTTAGTATCATAATGGCTCGCAAACACCTGTCCAATTAGGCTGATTGTGATGCACCTCAAACTACCAGACAGATCCTGTGGTGTGGCACAGAGATTTAGCAAAATGCACTAAGTACTTCTGCTCTGGAGGGATGTTTTTGCAGTTTTATGACAAACGTCTTTCTGTAAATCCAGGTTTAGTGAAGGGTAATTGAGGGGACTTCAAGAGTCAGTTGTCAGAAAAGCACAAAAGTCTCTCCACTAAATTTAAGTCCCAACGTCAGTTTGCTCTGTGTCACTAAAATTTAGTAAATGATTGGCTGTCTAAGGTTCATGAGAGTGTTTTTTGAAAACCCTTTTTTATAGAGTTGAACATGTCTAAACTACTAAAACTAACCAAAGTAGTGTGCTGGCTTAACAGTTTTTGTGTTTTTAGCTAAAGAAGACAAGATAAGAAGACATTTTAGACATACCGTATTTGAAACTGAAACGATCACACGGTCTAAGACATTAGGACATTAAGTTTTTGACAACTCACTCACAACACTTGATATCCATATTAGCATATTGTAACAATGCTCTTTCAACCCTGATCCTAACCCTACACAATAGAATTATAAAAGCCGGGCCTACAGTCTTAACATCATATTTTCTTAAGTCATTCTCGACAGGAACACTAACAAAAAAGTTGTTATGGAGAAACAACAAATTGATGTTTGCTCAGGAAATGGGATGTTTGGGGAAAGGAATTGGTTGGTATTAAATTCAGAGGCAGGATATATATTGTTTTTTTTTTTCTCTCCAAATAAAGCTTGTAAGTGATGTGTTTGCTTCAGTAAGTGTGGAAGTGGGGGTGGTCTTGATGGCAGTCCGCAGGCTCTGGTGCTGGATTAGGAAGACATCACTCTCCAGGCCAGGCAGATAATGAAGCACAGTGTAGAGACAGATTTATGAACATCCCTCACTCTCGTTTTTTCCTCTCTCATTTGCTCTCTTGGTCACTCTTCCTCCAACCTCTCATCACACACAGTCTCTCACATGCGCACACACACACACACACACACACACACACACACACACACACACACACAGGAAATGCAGTCATTTTCTTCCTTCCAGCCAAATACTCTTGTTTTTTTTGTTTTTTTTCCTGAGAATGATTAGAAGAAAATAGTTGGCAGGGAGAGAGAGATGAATGAAGACATGAAGGCACATGTCATACCATTCACAGGGCACTAGGTCTGACAGCAACCCTCGGGACATGACACTCGTTTCAACTGGGGTCCAAATGGAGGTGGCACCAGGCTGTCATTGCTCTGTAGTTAATTAGAAGACATTGTCATTCTGGCTCAGAGAGGGCAGTTGGAAATCACAGTCAATTACATCGAGGTTATCACATGAGTTTGGCACTGTGACTCAGCTTGTTGAAGCTTGTCACAGCTGATCTGAAGCTGACCATAATGGCTTCATACTGTACGCTGACAGTCTGTATGTTTTCTACTGTATAGAAGTGCAAGATGGTGGTCAAAATTAGATGTCATTCTCACACAAAACAGGCCTGAACACAATGGGTTTGCTTTTACTTGTTTAAAGCACAATGGTTCATTAGAAGAAAACTCATCAGTGTAAAGCCCATTCCTGAATACTTGCTACCACCTGGTAGCAAATGCTCTGAACAGGGGAGACCCTGGCTTGACTCCCGGCTTGCTGAACTGTTTAATGCATGTCAATCCTCCACTCCCTGTCCCATTTCCTGTCACTCTCCATTCTACTGTGAAATTATATTTCTAGAGTCTTATTAGATCGGCAAGATTTAGAAATGTTTGGACCGGGGGTTCCTGGAAGACCACAGCAAAGAGAGACAGTGATTAATTCTTACTATAATTCCATTCATAGGTAATACTATGATGGATTTTATGATTATTTTGGTCAAAGGTTTCAATACTTTCTTCTTTATAGTTTAGCAGTCTACTGAGGAAAAAAGTTTGAAAACAACTGATTTTGAAGAAGTCATATTCTCAAACTTAGGTTTTAAGCTAATGGTAATGTGTTTAGTGACCCTCCCACCAGCCAAGGTTTTTCGTTGAGTTCCTTTCCTTCCAGTGTTACACCTTTTTATATGCAGTCTGCTGTTCGATATAAGCAAAAATAAAACATGCGCTACAGACGAAAACAAATATGTCACAAAAGAGAGTAAGAGAAGTATATCAGTTGCTTTTATTATCTTTGTTTGTACAGATGTGAATCTGTGCATGAAGTCTCACATTTGGCCTTTTCCAACAAGTTCAGGGAAAATTTCTCTGCTCTGTATGCAGAATCTTTCAATAACACCATCAGCAGCGAACCACTCAGTGTCTGATCCACACCTCTAAACACAAAGGAAAATGCCTGTCAAATCTTGAAAGAAATGATGTACCTGTATTTGAAAATCCATTAGGCAAGGCAAGGAAGCTGGAGTAACTGAGAGCAGTGGAAGCAGATGAAAGGGTGACTCATTTGATGGTGCTGCTATGTGTTTGGAAGATGGAGCTCAAACTTCGCCACATGGGCAAAAATAGAAAAGTTTATGGACACATGGTCATGATTGTGTGTATGTTTGCACAGATGTCGGAGCACGCACGGAGTTGTAGATATGGACATGTGCTTGCACGGAGGCATGCACATTGCCCTCTGTCACTCAGACCCCCTGGTGTTGAAACGAAAAAGCTACAGGAATGCACACAAATCACTGCTCATAGATAGAGCAGTTGAGGAGGGCAGGAAGGGTAATCAAACAAGAGAGCACTTAAGGAGAAAATGCTAGCCTGTTGTTCTAGTGTTGTTTCTGTAAAATGAAGACCTGCTTGTCCCTCTCCATCACCTTTGTTGTTTTCTGCAATTTCCCATCTTTTAGGCAAAAGTAGTTCCCAGAGAACCACTTTGCGCACACACACACACACACAAGGAAAGATGAACATTGATTACTTTTATGGGCAGAGATAAAAGTTCATTGTCACCTCAAAAAACATGTTAAAGTCAGATGTGAGTAGGGATAAAATGAAGTTATGATAGTTTATATTCAAATGGTCTGGCCATTATTTAGTGAGAATGGACTGTGATCATATTTCTTACAAGATAGCTGCCTAACAGAGGTGTACAACTGTGAGGTCATAATTCTATTTTCTTTCTTTGTGTAAGAAATGGTGTCTCCAGCTTTATAACTTTTCCAACATCTGAGAAGACCAGCCCCCCACCCTACCCCAACAACCCCACCCCCTTATTTCAGATCCCCACATTTAATAACCATAAAAAGCACAGGAAATATTTGGTTTTGAAGTTAGCCTCATCTGGTGTTATTTTCCTCTTAAAACCACTAAAAGCCAAATGAAATCGCTCAGGGAAAGATAAGTGAGGCTTGCAAACAACCAGAGAGAAGGGAAAGAGCATAGACTTTGTATCCACTTGATTGCAGCTTGAATTGAGATATAGGATTGAATAGGATGAGTCAATTAATATCAACAACCGAGAGTTCAGGGCTACCCCCTTTTGTGTCATACTAGGATTTTTATGAATACATTGGTCCTCTCTTTTTCTACGACGCCATCTGTTACCTGTGTGATGTTTGTTGAACTATTGTACCACTACTGGGAACTTCATCACAGTTCTCTGTAATGGCAATTGGGAGAACCTCACCCCTGTGCCATTTGTGCACTGAAACAGTATGAGCTTGTGTTCACTTCTGTTCCAGTATTGGACCTCGAGGACTGAGACTGACTGATTGAGCTGACTATGAGCTATCCCTTTTGATTCAGTGTGCTTGGTTGAGTGTGTGTTAAACCGAATATATTTATATTTGCTAAATTGAGCAATTAATGCATTCCTGCTCTTAAAAGTAATCGTTTGTTGAATATAGATTTTGTTTTTTTGCCCATTTCAGGACAGATTATTTTACTATGGGTGCAACAAGTAACATTGCTTCTATCAATGAATCTTTTAAGATATGTGAAAATAGCTATTGTAAGCTATGGTAAATTGTGATGCAGCTGATGTTGTTATGTTTTGTCTCTTTTGGAAGATCAGTTATGCATCAGATTCACACAAGTTTTCTACAGGTCCATCTCAAACAGTGCTGTTTTTCTGCACAACTTAACAGCATCAGGAAATAACTCTGATATAAGAGGGCATCCTCTTGTAGATGCTTCAACACGACTAAACTTCCGAATGGTTTTAAATTTAAGTAGAGTTCTTTATTTAGGAATTTATTGAAAACTGTATGACAGTAATAACAATAAAGCTTAATTTTTCTTTTCAGTTGTTTGGAATGTAGTGTTCTGTGGCTCAGATATTTGCTGAAGGCGCGTCATCTTACTGATGAGCAATTCTCACACACAACTCTATTACTGAATTTGTGAAGCATTAAGTTTTGTCCGTTCTCTTTGGCTGTTCATGAAAGATCCACTGAACACACAGTTGTGATAATCTTCTTCTCATTTCATGGTATCATTTGGAACTTTCCTCTTTAGAGATTGAATGGTCTGCAGGATGGTCTGCTGGAAACGTAAACACACAAACGTAAATCAGTTGCATTAGCCTGACTGTCTTGCCCTCATCTCAGCATTTAGATTTTGCCCCCACCACATCTGCCATAGACCTTAAAAAGAAATCCATTATTTCAGACATATTTTGACCCCTGCTCTGATTGCAGATATCTTGTGACTTGTTTAAAGTAATCTACACATCAGTGTAATCAAGCAAGATGTATGAGTGTAAGGACAGCATGAGGAGAAGTAGTAAACATAAAATATATACAGTATAAAAGATACATGATAAGGCTTAAAATAACATTAAGAAATAATATTTATGGACACATTTAGGCCACACGAGCTGCCTACGCAGCACTCTACAATGTAAATGCACATTAGCATATATTATGACTTGGTGAGCTATGCAAATAAGCTGCTTTAATTAGGGATAAAAAGTAATCTTTCCCTCTCAAAGAAGTTTTCTCCAGGCAAGTGGGGCGCTTGACTGTCAACAGGGAATTAACTAAACAAAAGGCGTCCAGAAAAGCACAACTTTTCCTTATCTGACTAATTCCCAGTGTTTTCTGAGTTAATGGTGTCATGATTAGTGGCTCACTCAGCGGTCTCAAAGCTCCTCAGTGTTGGACTCAGGCTTTGAATGGCTTCAAACCCCAGCCAAAACAGTAAATGTGATTGGACGTTTCTGGGTTGGCTAGATGGCACGTTGGATTAGTTGCTATATTAATTATGCTCTTCGACAATCAACAGCTAAGACTAAGGTTCCACTTTGATACTGAGCTTCGTTTCTGTCGTGCAGAAGTGAAGTCCTCCTTGGATGTGCAGTAAATCAGAAACATGAATTTTTTAAATATAGTACTTCTTTTGCATACCAAAGACAAACATAAAACTTGTCAAATTAGTAAGATTGGCTTATGTGACTTATTCCTGTTTATTTTTCGGAAAGCTTTTCCCATTGCAGTTTTGATAAATACAGTACATGAACTCCCAATGATAGTTTGTTTTTTAGGTCACAATTGATAGGAAAGATTTTTGAAAGAAAAATTTATATTGCGATCTTCAAATAAACACAGTTATTTATCACCTAAATAATGATAACATCTGAATGTTTTTCATGACAATATTCTTTGAACTGAAGCATTTCTACTCATATCAGGTTGGCAGTTTGATGATTCAGTGAGCGAAGTACTGGGTGGAAGATTTATTTTTGTGGGCCAACCCCAGGAACTTGGCATCACTCTGGTTCCCTCCACAAAAACCCAGGGGGAGTTTTCCATCGTTGCAGAAAATATGACCAATAAAAGTCTCTGTTATTTACATAATCTTAATAAATAATCTTAATGAATAAATACCCATTTTTTTGTTATTTGGTCGCATGACTTCAGTGTTACCACCGTGAACCTTTCAACTTGTCATTTGGTTTAGTGCCCTGACCTCTTCTATATTAGCCCTTCCTTGTATAAAATAATAGTTTGAGAGAGTAAACATAGCCGATTGTAAAGATTGATGTTTTTTGTTTTTTTTTTTTCCCCAGTTTGATGATGTTTAATGTCCCCGACAAACTCTGTAGTCTTATTTAACCGCTTCATAGTAACCACCCTCTCAAGACACATAAAAGCCTGACTGGGATATTTATGGATATATTATAAGTTGTGAAATAAATGTGAAAATGTATTGAGCCTAATCTTAACTTTAATTTCAGGCATCCAACTAAAAACCCCATTAGAAAATGCAAAATCAGTGCAACATCCATGTCCAGCTGACTCCACAAGAGTTGTGTGTTCCAATGAGGTTTTATCGTCTGTTTGCTCTCCTACTTGGCCTTTGGTCCAGGCATTTTCTACTTTGGTGATGTGGTCATTATTGATTTTTCTTCCCCCCCCCCCCCCCCCTATTTTTTTCAGTGCCACTGGCTACTGTGCATCACCTGGGAATAAGGAGTTGTGTGTTTGATTTCATGGAGTTATTATAGAGACACAGGAGGCTTGGGGTAGTTTGAGGAGCCTATGTCATGCACGTGCGCGCACACAAACAAACACATGCACTCACACATGCATACACATCTCTGCTTGGTAGGGACCGATTGTTTCAGATGATGGATGTCACACTCTCACCTGTCAACACAGTGCCCCTGCTGCTTTTAATTGCCCAATCAGAAAGCTAGAACATTTGTTATCGTGGGGCAGTTAGGGCCAGATGGCAAACCATGCACCTTCATCTGCACGCACAGACAAACGCACACATGCATTACCTACCTTTCTTTAATCAGTTACTTTGACTGAGGGTGTCTGAAAGAATAGAAGTTATCTGTACTTTCCGTATGCACAGTGTGGATGACAGTGCCTTGCTGTTGTCACAACACATTAAAATGCTGTGACACCTGTAAGTACATGCTCTCTTCATAGCTGTCCACTTTAATCACAAAACAACAAACACAATTTAGCAACCAGACGTAACAGCCTGGTTGTTGTGCTGACACAAATTCATGACAAAACATCACATTTTAAGACAGATGAAAAGCAACAGAAGTATAGAGGGAAAATAAGATCAAATTAATTTTGCTTTGCCTTCACACACTTTTCCTCAGCGATGACTTCTTCTTTGGTGCTGAGCTCTCTGCCAAATCTTTCCATTGCAAAGTCAATAAACTCAACCCAATCTGGTTTACACTGTCAAACTCTAAACTCTAATCAAAGTTAGACATGTTGTCTCGATGGGGTGTGGATGTTTAGTTTCATGTGAATACTGTTCTTTGAAAGATGCGGGACAGAAGGTCTCATCATCGTCATCCCTAAAGGCACAGCTGAGTGACAGTGAAAGCCATCCTGCGCATGAACAGAGGGGGGCAGTATAACACCAGATAAAAATAGACTCAATGATTTGTAATCCTTCATATTTCTCTCTGTCATTTTATCCTCTCCCTCAATCCTGTCTTGATATCACTTTCCCTCAGCATATTCTGCTTCATCTCCTTCTCTTTGTATGTATGTCTGTCTTTCTTTGACTTAATTTTTTGCACACACAGTACAATACAGTACAATAATGCACATACACACTCACACATATGCACATGCCCACACGGAAAGCCCCAAACACGAAAGGATGAAGTAATCTCAAGTCTGATACACCCGCTCAATTATGAACTACAATGCGTGTAATTAGAAAAGAATAAAATGCATTTCAGTTTTCATTAATGAATTTCATTGATTGGCTCTGTCTCTTTGTTCCTTGTTTTGATGAAGTTAACTTTGAGAGGAATAGACACAACACTTCCAATGCAATCAGGCCAGCTGTGGACGTGTCTGTCTGCTCATGTGTGGGGGCATCGCCTGCATGTGTTGTCATTGGCCGATTTCGATGCTCTGTCTTTTTAATCCAACAGGGGAAAATAGAATTGGGCCCAGCCTCAAAGCAAACAATCGCAACAGAGAAAAGGAAAATTAAAATCAGAGGGAAAAAGTAATAAATCATGGGATTTGGGTGGGATGGGGGCAATGAAGAGTTATAAAAAACCAAACAAACAAAAAAAAAAACACAGGAGGTGAGAAGAAAACACATAATTGTTACTGTGTTTGGGGAGATCTTGCTGAAACACAGTTAAGTAAACCACAGCTGGAATAAGAGAGATGGACCCAAACTGAGCGGACTTGTGTATATTTTTGACCAATAATGTCTGTATGAATGAGAGACTTGCAAGTGTGTTTGATGGCAGGAGTGCATGCCAACTTGCTGCATATGTATGTGTGTTTTTGTGCCAGCAACCGTGCCTGGATGGACCAGTGCACTGAATGCCCACACCTTTTGTTTCCATGCATTTTGTGTGCGTGTTTACTGACGCCTTGTCTGGATGTGTGTGTATGTGTCTGTACCTCCCAAGCTCTCCCTAGTGTGTGGGTGTATGTGCACGTGGAACAGAGGCTCTGTGTCAGCAGTGGTGTGCCCTCAGTGAGCCTGTCTCTAATTACAGTCTAGGGTTTCAGCATTTCAGCCCGTCCATCTCCCTGTTTAAACCCGGCTAAGGCAGCCAGGCCCCACTGAGCCAAGGTAAACCATACAGCTAATTAGACAGACCAGCTTCCATCTCTGTACCAACGAGGGAGGTGGGTGGGAGGTGGTGGTGGTGGTGGTGTAGGGGGGCCAATGGAGGGAGGGGCACAAGTGGAGACACGGAGACATGTATAGAAAGAGAGAGTGAGAAAGAGAAGGCTGAAAGATGTAGGAAAGAAGGGAATAAGGGGAGAAGGCTAGAGAAGGATGGAAGGAGGAAGGGCGTAGTGGAGGTGGAAAAACAGGCAGAAGGCTGATAAGAAGCAAGATATGTGAGATGAGCAGATGAGTGTAAAGGCAGTGTCAGAAGTTAAGAGCCTGTTCCATCAATCAGCCCTCCTCATACAAAACAGCCCAAACACTTAATCGGAAATCAAGTTTTTTAGATTTCATTTGCAAATGCTCACTGCTGTTTGTAAATGTGGGGTGAGCTCGCAAGGGGGATGAGGTGGTTTTCGTGGCATTACAATGTTAGTCAAAAGGTGTTTTGACACCCGCTAGTGCGTTTTGAACTCAACAGTAATTTGCATATTGTAAACAAAAGTGAACGGGGGAGGAAGGTCATTGGTCAACCTGGGGCAAGCTAATCTGCATAATTGGCTCCGGTAGTTCAAATTATAGCCTGCTGCTGCTCTGCTGAGAGAGGGAAACAGAGGGGGAGAAAAAGGGAGGGGTGCAATTATGGTCATATGCAGCCAATGAAAAAAACCCCATCGTTTTTCTTTTTTTTTTTTTTTTTCTCTGCCTTCTCCTCTCCTCCCTGGCTTCTTCTGACCAATGAGAGCGCTCCTTGCTACCCGACAGCAATCAGAAATTCATCTCGCTCCACGACAGCTAAACCCCACCCCCCTCACAGAGAAAGGGACAGCGAGAGATGGTGAAAGTGAGGGAGACAGGAAACAAATGAATGAGAGAGTAAAAGAGAAAAGAAGAAGGAAAGAGCAAAACAGAGAGCCTGAACATGGGAGATAGCATCAAGGCTCGCAAGTTCGGGTGGTACAAAATGTTGGAGTGGAATGCATAGGGGATGGTGGGAAAATAAGGATGATTAGCTCTGGAAAAGGCGCTAAAATGCGGAGAGGATCGAGAGCAGAGAAATGAAGGGGAAAATAAGATGCTACTGCAGTTGGAGATAGGGTGACAGATCTGTTCTCCTCGCCCCAAACACTATTTCCCCCTGCCTGTCCTGTCCCAAGTGAAAAAAGCCACATTTGCAGATTCCACCTTATCACTGAAATACTGGAAATCGTGTGTGTGTGTGTGTGTGTGTGTAGGCGCGCACACACGCATGTATGTGTATCTGCAGCAGGGAGAGGTTGGGTAAGGGCACAGTAAATAAATCATGGGGGGCTCATTGGAAGAAGGTCACCGGCTGGACCCTGCCTACACACACATGCACACACACACACACACGCACACACACGCACACATATCCACACGTGCTGACAGGCCCCTGCCCCTCATTTCGGGGTGCTCTGGGTGATTCTCCCAGCGTAATGGCTTCTACCCCATTTCCAGACTCCTGTCTGAAAGAAATCAGACACAGACCCTCCAACAGTAGCTCATACACACTGACATACACACACCTGGCCAGTTGGGCATTGGGGAAAGGGAACGGATGGAAACAGTCGGGTAAATACATTCTTCTGTAGATATTTGCTGTTTGTCTGCGTTGGCATGCTGTGTGTACCATGTATCCTTATCTGTTATTATTTTTCCACTCTACATTGTCCACAGAATTGTATATTTCCAGTTTTAGCTCTGTAGTTTATGTTAGTTTCTGACTGTAAACATGCTTTCATTCTTAATATATGTGAAAAGAGGCCACAACGACTTTGGCCTTCCTCTTGAGTGCGGCTCTTGTTTCTTCGGTGTGCAGCTTTGTCAGGGTGAAGAGCCCAGTAAGCGCATGCACAGGTACGGTAGAGCTGCAGCCAAATTTATTGCACTGAACACTGAGGTGAGTTTTGCTGTCAATCGGGATGTTGCAGAACCAGTTAGATGGATTTTTCAGCAGTTACTTGTCACACGTTAAACCTCGAGGTGGAGGAAAGTTGACACTATGAGGGATTTAAAATGGCTGCAGTGACTTATTGAAAACTCTCATGGTCCATTGAGTTGATTTATTCATGTGTACCACTCGTGTCCTGTCGTTGACACAGTTGACGTTCAACTTCTCAGAAAACTAGTCTTCAAAATGTCTTTGTTCCTTCTGGCAGGTTCTGTCATAAATTAGGACAGGAAAAAATTGCAATAATATCCTCATCAGAGTGAAGACTTGAGATTTGTGGTAGTTTTTGAAGCTGAGCCAGGCCTTCTATGCATGAGATCTCTAAACCGAGGTTGGCATTGCACGAGTTGTAATATTGACTTGTTGCCCTGACTCACAGTGTTGAATTAAAGAAGTGTTAATGGTTTATAATAATTGACATGTTTTCATGTAGAAAACTGTCTGACTGCCTGGATGGGGTGAATGAGAGAGACTGATGGGAATGCAAGGCAGAGAGAGAGAAATGCATATGTCTGGATTTCTATCTGTCTGTGGAGGGCGGTGAGTGGGAGGGTCTATCAATCATTCCCAATCATTCATATTCAGCGGCTCATATCACTTCAGCACGATTGGAAGTGGGAGAGAGTCAGCTCATTTGCATAGGGAAGAGTAACTGTTGAAAAGCTGTCAGAGTAAACAAAATATATGGCTGTGTTGATGTATACATTTGGTGGTTTTGTTAAGTGTGTAGAGCTGACGCTGAATGTGTGTGCCGTTTACGTGTGGTGACAGATGTAGTCTGACTACCTTGCGTGAAATAAAAAAGGCCTTTTTGATAACTTCAGCATTGCTTTGCCATTTTTTAGATCCTTTATAACTGCATGCAGAAGTCTGATAGTAATGTATCACCAGTTTATTACTGGATTTCTAAAATTAAAAACTTGAATAAGATTTTTTTTCTTTTTAGAATATTCTGTATTTAATGGAATTTAACCAAAGCCAAAAAATAATATATCATGCAAAGAATAGAGATGGTCTACAGCATAATTATAAAATTTAACTGGCGCCATCTCCAAAGGGGCAAAAAAGATAATTCACAATAAAAATATCACTCTATTTTACCTGAACGGACAGTATGGATAAGATCTCAAATCACTTTATACCTAATTTTGTGTAGTGATTTTGATATTTGTTGTGGTTTAATATAAATGATGAAACTGACATACTTGCATCCCCTGAATTTATTAACTATGAATAGAAATATATGTAGTTAATAAAATGCTTTCCTTTTTCTTTCCACTTTTTAAATAATAATAATACTACTAATAATAATAATAATAATTATTATTATTATTATTGTTATTATTACTATTAGATATAAAATTTAAAAATGGTAAAATTTCAGGTATGTTCATTCTACTTGGTGTCATACTTCTTTTTGGGGGTGTGACTCATGCGTCTGGAAGTTTAGGGTGTCCTTCACATAGTAGTAGTTCTTCATGATCACTCTTTAACGCATTGTAACTGACATAATACGACATCCAGGTTAGCCATTACATAGTTTGTAAAAGGCTTTTGACGCAGTCACAAGAATGCCTTTCAGGGAAGTGTAATAAAAATACAATCATGCTACACCTTCCTTGTGTCTTCATCTCTTCGTCCCTCATTCTATCCTCTATTTCTGCCCAATTCTGACTTTCTCAGTATGTGACCTTGTCTTCTTTCTGTGTTAGTCTGTGGTAATTGGGCACACCTAACTACAGGGGCTTAAGCATAATCATGTATTTAACTGCAGAAATGTACTGATGTACTGTTCCTCCTTGGAAAAAGAGAACTCCCAACATTAATTGAGGGATATTACTGTTGAGATCAATTTCCATGTTTCTGACAGTGATATTCATTCCCTTAGACCTGAACAAATATTTATGTCTGGGTGCAAAAAAGGTAAAGTGACAAGACAAGAATTTTTTATTTTTTTTTTTTTGGATTAGGAAAACATTTAAATTTTCTTTAAATCAAGTAAATCTACAATTACAATATTTGCACTGTAAATTTGGGATTTTTTTTGCTTAATATTTTGGTTAATATTGCATTCATCTATATATATATATCCAAATATTTGTGTATATGTAAATCTTTTTTTATTTTATTAAATTAAAATATTATCATAAATGTAAGTATAATCTACATAACAAATAGAATATTTTTCTGTACATTTCAATAATAACAAATTGGGAAAAAAAAAAAAAAAAAGAACAAAAATGAAAGATAGAAAGTGAATTGAATTTGTATGCATCATTTTGTATTTGTCCAAGTGGTAAGACTGCCAATAGGGGCCAGTGTGTAACCAAGTATAGGGCCTCAGTGAGGCCAGCATTCATTGGTGGAAGAGAGAGACAGGCTGAGGGGAGTAGGTGGGGGAGGACAGAGAGGAGGGCTATTGTTGGAGGGGTTACTGTGAAATAGGAAACGGAAAACAAGGCGGTCTTTAACTCAGCTTATAGAATATGTTAAAGTGATGTCTGTGATGCGCTGTGTGAATTATTTGCCTTATCATAAAGTGCATTTATGACGCACGGCCATAAATATGCATCAGTACCAGTGTTTTCAAATTTGAACCTCTCCTCTTTCTTCTTCCCCTCCCTCCCTGTTTTTTTTTTTTTTTCACCCTCCCTCCTTCTTTTCTCTTCGTGCTAACAACACAAAAACAACATTTTTAAAATGCAACCCACCAGTGGATGTTTTGGAAACATTTTCTATTCCCTCCCCTCTCCTGTCTTGTAGCTGCTCTTTCTCTCTCTCCCTATCTCACCCTCTCTCTCTTTCCTCCCCTCTCCTGCTAAATCTGCTTATTGTATTATAATGTGGGATGATTTGAAAAATATTTTGAAGTCAGAAAGTAATTAGAAAATTCCAGGAATCGGCACCATTGTACTTATAATGGTGGTACTACAACTACACACATAAACTGCTCTCTTCCTCCCGCTCGCCCTCCCTCTCCCTTCCTGTCTCAAATTTATCATAATCAAAATCCTGTTTCTAATTTCTATGGATTTCCTGCCAAGAGAAGCCATGGTGCTGACCTCCTTAACTCGGACATATAATGTTCTTAATATCCAGATTAAAATTTTTTCTTTAAGCTCTTTTCTGCAAAATGTGAAATTATTTCTGCAATCAACCACAAAGCCAACCCCACCCACGGCCTCTGTTCTTCCCTTTCCCCCTCCATTGTGGCCTGGCCTGCACAAACATAACTTCTTAGGCAGATGCTCTCACTGCACCCGCAACACACCCAGCCTCCTGCTCCTGTCTGTTTGCAATTAGAAATTGAAACACTGCAATAAAGGTGGCGCTGTATGAGGATGGCAGTTAATGAAAGAAAGGATTATGGGTAAAGGCAGCATCAAGGGGAGATTAGGAAAGGACAAACAGGTTTTTGCCGAGGCAAAAGTTCCTACAGATGGGAGCTGCTTAAAACACACACACATGCAAAAACACATGCCATCTCCATGATGCGTTCACATGCATGTATTTATGCAGCCATATTCATAAAACACATGCATGGAGGCACTCTCCAAAACAGACAACAATTTTACACCAGCCCAAGCGCACTATTTGTGGCTGCCTTAACAATTCCAGTGACACATAGTAACGCACAGACCCTACAGTAAAGGATTTAGCCAAGATGTTGTCACATAATCCGTGTGAGCTCAGAATTAGAGGATCCCCCCTGAGTTCAGAAGAGTCTTGAGATACTAAGCATTAAAGTTTTCAGATCCAGACAGCAATAGTTGTAGGTGGGGCACTTATATCGATAGGGAAGAAATTTAATCCACAAATCCAAAATCTTCTGACAAGACAAATGGAACTAAGCAAGAGAGGACAGAATTCTTCTACTTCCAAAGTGTGTTTGGTCAAGTTGACAAAATAATGCAAATTAAGACCATAGATAACAATCAATAATGCTGACATTATTTCCAATGAGAAAACGATGCACGTGAGTGTGTTTTCCAGGCTCTCCAGCACTCGGACTGAAAACCTTGCCCGTCCAGCAGAACAACCCACCATGTGACAGGCATACAGTCTCTTTAAGTAGAGTGATAAGCACTTCGGCCTCGATGCTGAACAGGGAGCAAATTGAAAGTGAAGATTGCCTTCCCATAGACTTTATCTTTTCCCACTAAAACAGGGAGCGGGCGGCTACGACTACACCTATTGATTTTGCAATTTCAGCAAATTAAGAAGGAGACAGCCAGGCCTATTAGAGAGCTGTCTGTGGCTAGGACTAGCATGGCCACTGTGGTCTCTAATGGTATGGATACTGAAAGGAGACACAGAGAGTGAGAATGTGTATCCATCTTGTGCTGTTGTACAATTATATTCTTAACCTCAGTTAGCAGGTATGTATATAAATACATATATATGCCACTAATCTCCTGATCTTATGGAATATAAGATGCCACCAGCAACTGCCACATGTGCTGCAGCACTGAGGTATAAATATAACACAAGGCAATCAGGATGAATGAATTACCTATGAATGTGGCCAACCACAGGATTTCAGTAATAAAAGAAGCTAAAGGCCAATCTGTACCCCTCTAATATCCATAGCAATATCCTCTGCAATATGAAGAGTAATGATAGGAATAAAAATTTCTATAAGGGGTAGGGGAAAAAGGTGCAATTTAATTATATACATCAAATAATGCGAGACCCTATAAATGTGCTATTGGTTTGCACATACACATTGGAGCTTGGGGGAGTGTTTTAGTTGTTCTCTTACTGTTGTAGCTGGCTTGATTGCAACAGGAGGAAGCACAACACAAGGTTTGTTCACCTTCTAAGAGGTCAACAGATTTGTTTATTTATTTATTTATTTATTTATTTATTTTTGTGAGGAAGTAACCATCCAAGTGCACTAATCCGTGATATACATTTATCGGCAGGGGGTGAATTTTTCTCAATTTTCAATCTGATTGTGTTATCAGGCTATATGACTTCCATATTGGAGTTTTAATATGGGGAATTCAATAGGAGCAGTGATGGATGATTTCTCTGGTAAAGGGTGTGCATTTTTCATACTGATAGCTTTTTGGGTCCTCTAAAAATGATGAAATATGAGATTTTTTTTATTGATCATTAGTCTCAAGACTGCACCTGCTTCACCAATTTGTTTCCAATCAGAATTGGCATTAAGATTCATATTTGGCATCATAGCCACAAGATTTTCCCATTATTCATTTGATAACTACAGGGAATTACCAAGACAAAGAGCAATACAAGACACCCAATTTGTTCAATTTCCTCTATTGTGATTATTTTTTAACATTTCTTTCCTGTGCCTGTTTTGCATTGAATTTTAAACTGCTGCCCTAAGGCATTAGTTGCGTGTGTCGAGAGGGAGAAATGAAAATCTTGACCCCTTTGCTTACAGAAGGTGCAAAATGGTTTTACAATCCACCTTGGGATACGGAAGAAGCTAATTGGGCGAAGTGTGAATTAATTCCTATTTTCTTTGACATGTATGTTATGTTATGCTACATGGGGGATACAGCGTGTGTGTGTGTGTGTGTGCACGCACGTGCAGAAAAAGTGTCAAAGAATAAGTGGGAGAAGTGAGGAGAGCATGAATGGGAGGCTCTCGGCTGGCAACACATCATGGGAATCACAAGCTAATTCATTGATTGCCCCTTGGAAGAGACGGCTGCTAATTGTTAGGTAATTAACATGGCAAGCTGTAATTATGTTCGCCTAAGGACCCGATTAGTGTCTCTGAATGTCTTATGGGCACTGAGGGGCTGTATCTGTGTGTGTGTGTGTGCCTAAGCCTATCTATTGGCTCAAGGACAGATGGCACATTGTCAAAAGCTGACATGTTTTGTTTTCCCTGATGTGTGTGGAGAGAGACAGAGAGAGAGAGCAATGCACAGAGAGACAGAGAGGGGAGACGGGCTGTGCTCAGGAACTTGTCCTTTTGTTTCAGCGTTGTTAATTAAGTGCTAATTGAGTGTAATTATTTACATCATCATACACAGCGAATGGAGATGTCAAGTGGCTGAGGCACAAAGACGGTTGATGGGAGGCTGGCAGCTTGGAGCCTCCAATCTGTTGATGCCTGCATGGTTACAACCCACCAGCAGCTGAAAAGGAACAATTACCAACAAGCTGGAATTGCACAACAAAACTGTGGCCAAAGAAAAAAAATTGTGCACACTTACGCAGTGCACACTTGAGATGCTCCTTGTATGATGGAAGCCCTTCAGAACATTTATTTACAAAGAATTGCTTGGTGTATGAAATGCAAATTGAAGAGGCAGAGAGAGAGAGAAAGAGGAGGGAGTGATGAAGATGAAAAGGAAGCGAGACAGAGGAGTGACATTTATCAGTCAGGAGGGGAATGAGATGAGGCAGTATCTAATGTGTTAACACCTACAGCTAATCAACATGACAGAGTTCAGTCCTGGCCCAGACACAATACATGCACAAGTAGGGGCCAGACAGTCAAACGTTGGCAGTATAATAAGTTCCTCAGTTGCTCCCTGTTGGTAAATATGCATATAGCTACATATATAAAGTAAGTTTGACTAAATTGACCTGACGCAGTTCACATTCTCTGTATCTTCATCAGAAAATCACTGAACCCGAGTCAAATATGGCAACAGCTGCACTTCTTTCCTTTGGCTTTGTGAAGACAAATGATGGGCAATGAATCTTGATTATTTGCTACCTCTGTCTGCACATAAGCACCTTAAAGACTGCAGAAGGCCGAGCGTCTTTTGGTTCAATGATTGCGTAAAGCACGAAGAACAAGGAAATTTGAATAGCCGCAGCCCTCGGTTAACAAAGACAAAGTGCGCCCTGTGACAGTAGAACGAATGTCACTTAAATAATAAGTTAACAAAAGGTCACTTAACAGCAAACCCAGAATAAAATAAAACCCAAGGGTCTCAACAGACATGCATCACGCAGTGTTTTTGGAGCATAGTGTTTAATTTGAAGAATCGCAGTCAAGTAGCTGTGACATATTGCTGTTTTTAGAGTTTAAATGTATTAAGAGGGAGCCAGCCTATATCGATGTTGTAAATCAATATTGCTGGAGAGGGGAGCTAATGCTGTGGTGTCAAGTGTTCCATTCAAAACGTACACATTTTAACAGGCTGTGTGCTGAGCAGCGGCATACCTTCTAACAATATTATTTGTTGGTGCTTTTATATGGATTATGCTGTACAGAGAATAAATCCTAGTCAGATGTATGTATTTAATGACAATTAAAAGTTTGCATTCTAATGAAATGAAGATGTGTGATAACAAACTAACTTTCTGGAACATTTTGTGGAACTTATTACTTGATTGCAAGAGTTCACATTACATCATTTCAGTTTATATTAGAGAGCTTGATGAGAGAAAGGAAATGCTTTGGTAAAATGCAGTGCTTAGTTTGGCCAAACGCTAGAGCTTGGTGTCTGCTGACAGGCTTGTGATCAAGACCGAATAGTGAGCAGCAACAGCAAACAAGGACTACTCCATATTCAGTATGTGTGCTTGTGAGCATGCATCAGCCTGTGTGTGTATGTATGTGTGCATGTGTCTTTGTGTATAAAAGCTTAAGTGTGTGTGGGGGAGTGTGTAGAGGGGGTTAAGCAGTGGGGTATTCTCGCCTCTGGTCAGAGGTGGAATTAATTTTAGCTGGCAGTCCCATGCTGCGGTCATTTGGTTTAAAGGAAGGTGTTATTATCCTGATTTGGCCGTAACGGGATTGGCTATCCAACTGGCAGTTAGACACTCTCCTTTAAAGACAAAGGAACCGTTGACTGTGGGTTCTTTTATGAGGAATGAAAAGTATGGAAAAACAGCCCTTCAGGAGTGTATCAGTCAGTATCAGACGGAAGGAGGCCAAATTTTAGTACTTCACAGAAATCTACAATGAGATTTAATGTCCAATAAACATTTTTGCTTCATAATTTGGTGAAGAAAATTTCAATTCTGTTGCCTGGCAGAAGACCTTTGGAAAGACTTATCCTCTGTGCTGCAGTTAGCAGTTCTGTTGTAATCAGCTTTACAGTAAACAGCAGGTGACACTGCAGTAATATTTTAGGATGAATGATTTACACCAGTATTTGCGATCAGATGCTGAGGAACTGCTGCTATGTATTTGCATCACCAAGTGAATGCCTTGATGTGTTCGTATGCATCTCCCCTGTCTCCCTAAATACGTATGATATTATCTGTGTGTGTAAATACACAGCAACTTAAAACTGTTAGTACAGAGACGTTTGACACTGAGGTGTGATATATGTGGACTGAGCTAAAGAACTAACTAATGTGTTGTCAAAACACAAAAGCTAAAATGACATAATCAACTCTGCAACAAGCTGCGATATTAGAAGGTGCAACTTGCATCTACCCCTAACCCCTCCCCCACTGCCACACACACACACACACACACACACACACACACACACACACACACCACACACAGAATACAACTCACCATAATCAGAGATGGTGGTTGTACAGTAATTCTATTGTATATTCTTCAGAATGAACTTAAGCCCCTATTTCATTAAATCAAAGATCCATTTCATGACAGAAATACCCAAATGACCACATACCCCATTTTAAATACCAGCCATCTGCCAAGGAGGGCCTTTTCAGCAGCCCAATCATTTGCATAACCAAAAGATGATTATTTTTTCCCTATGAAAGTTGAAATGACTGAATAATTATAATGTAGTGGATTAGAATGAGGAAAAAACATGCCTTGATGTCAGAGAAGATTGCCGAGTAGTCACCATAATCGCTGCTTAGGTTTTTAATCAGAGTGAAATATGGGCCATAAATTATTGCCTTTCATGCAGACTTGTGTTTATGGACCGGCGCATCACAAATCTAATTTTTCAGCATTTTTAAGAGGCTTAAAAGATAGTTATTTTTGTTCAGGAACTCTGAATGAAAAATCATTTGGATATACTTTCACTGATGGGAACAAACGCTCCATACCGTACATTCTTTTCTTGGATTGGCGTAATACACTTGAAATAACCTGCCTTTGCTGCTGCACATCTGCCTAAAATACAAAGACTGCATGACATGGACCTTCAACTTCCGGCTCATATTGTGCAATACCTGGAAACATTGCTCTTAAAATCCTAAAAGTGTGTGCTTTGCGACACCGAATGTGTTGCACCACTCTGGAATCTACAACTCATAAAAGTGCATTCTGTTAAATCTTAAAGTTGATGTATAGTAGTGCTACAGTGTGGTATGAGTTGAAGAACACATACATTTATTTAAAATACCTTTCAGCCAGAAAGTGAAAGATAGTTTTAATATTACAAAACACCTCGGGACCCTCCCGCTAAGATAAGATGTTTTGAGTCTGGAAGAGAAAAATGGCACACATATGTTCAATGGGTTTATCTATGAGCTCCCTGCTTGCTCCAAACACACTAAACACAGCAAAGTCTATGATGCCTGCACACTCCTTATCCTTAACAAAGCAGCAAAGCCAATCCATTGTGCCGGATCCATCTGTAACAAATTCATACATCCATATTGACACACCAGGAAACAAGACACCCAAGGAGAGAGGGATAGAAGGATGAAAGGGGAGATGGATGGATATATTTCTCCTTCTCTTTCAGTTTTTTTTTTTTTGTTCGGGTGGGGGGATTAGTAATCAGAACTCCATCCCGCTCCTGCTTAGTCTTCATTTTATGGCTTTAAATTGCTTTACCACCTCTTCCCCCAGTAGTCTGTCCTGCCAAATCTGCCCATGATGTATCATTATCACAACTTTGGGTGGAAATCCATAGAATCAATAGGTTTGTCGGGGAAACTCACGCCAGTGATTGCTTACATGCTCTGAGACTTGTTCGTGCACTAGTCAGGCCTATTCTGCCACAGGCAATGACAGAAGAATGTGTGCAAAGACATGCCCAAGATGTATGTGAACACTCATGCACACATGATCAAAAACATGTGCTCTCATATATGCAAGCAAACCAGTACAAATTGGCAGTACCACAAGGACACAGGTATCAATCTACATATCTCTATAATCTATTATCTGTCTGTCTCTTTGTCTGTTCTGCTCTCCCGTCTGCACTTCTGTTTGCCTATGTGGCCATGTTTAGGTTCATTAGTCGTGCTGGTCAGCAGGAGCTGGATGGACGTCTCTTCCCATGTAATTACTGTCCGGTAAACAGGTCAGAAGGGGAGAGTCCAGCCACAGCTGCTGCAGCTTTCAGCAACTCACACACATATACACACATGGGCATGCACAACAGGCACGCACAAGTGCGCCCGCACACACACACACACACACACACACACACACTCAGTGGCTGTGGGTCCTGAGCTTTCAGAGTGGTATTGATTGGTTGGGCTGTGACATCTCCTAAGCCATGTCACCCCTCTGAAAGAAGCCTCCAAATTGACCAATAATAAAGTGGTGGAAGTTGTAGTGGCACTCTCCTGGGAGCAGTCCGTGTGAACTGTGTCACCGTGTGTATGCGTGTGTGTATGTGTGTTTTTGGAGTGTGTAGGTAGCTGAAGGCTGTGTCTATAGATGTTTATAATTGTGTGTACTGGATATATGTGTGTGTGTGTGTGTGCCCTCTTTCCTTTCTGTCCTCACCCAACAGTGACCATTCCTATTGCAGCACATTTATACATTTAAGATCTTTTGCAGCTGCTGTCATCCAGAGCAACCTACAGTAATAATACACGTTCACCCACATTTAACAATAGAATATAAGCAAGTTACTAAAAGGGAATAAAGCAAATGAATAGTTACAGTTTTTTCTTTTTTTCCTGTGAGTATGTGTCATTTGTGACAGCATGCCATAAATGAACAGAGAATAATAGTGGTTCAAAGATTGATTATAGACAGAGCATCTATTATTTGCTGTCTGTGTAAGAATTGTGGTGTTGCTATTATGGGTGCAAATGGCCATCCGACCAGACTTTGATTCAATGATTGCATAGAAAGGTGAGGATCATACTCTGTCTCTTGATCTCTGATTCAGCCATTCACTCTGAGTGTGTCTAGTTATTGCACCATTAACTGGCCACATAGCTACACAGGGTATGTAAATATGCCTGACTCAATGTGGTCACACTGAATGTACATTTATCAAGGCCACACATGCACTACTTTTGAAAACAATACAAAGACTCAACATGAGTGGAATAAGCACTGTCTATATGTTTGTATGGACATTTGGATTAATGCATTCCAGCCCAAAATTGGTGGCGCAGTCTGTTACGTTGAAAAAATCTGTCTTGTTTCCGCAGTTTGCCACTTGACACAAAACCCTTTGTGGTATATTTTTCCAGAGACGCACTGATCCACTGCTTGACTTGAAGTATGTCAGTTGACTGACGGCTCTCAGAAGATTCGACCCGAAGGCTTTTAGGAAGCAGTCCTCTTAATTACTTGCTAATTAATCAGATAATAAAGTTGTGGTACAATGTTTTTGCTATGGGCTTACAATTTTATTACAAAGCTTTATCATTCATAAAAAAATCAGACTATGGAATCTGGATCAGAATGTGGATCAGCAACATCAGTCTGATATCCAATGAGTGAATAACGTCAGTATCAGCACCCGATACTGGATCAGGATGGTCCATACTCAAATTTTTCCTGTCGTTAGGTAAAAAGCTAATATCTACCTGTCATGGCTAGAAACATAAATATGCCACAGCTTCATGCTGGGAGTCCTCAGTCAATATTTTGGTAAAAGAAATGAACATTTTAAATCGTTTGAGTACCATCATTCAGAAACAGCTTTCTCCATGCATTCTTTTAGCTCATCTCTTTAAACCCAATGTGTTAGGCAAAAAAAGCATTTGGTGATGTTTAGAATACACATGCAAAGATTTGTGAAAATGATGAAAAACAATGAAAGCTCAGAGGGTCAGAGTTCACAAATTCATAACTACAGTAAACAGGCAGTAGGAGTTTGCAAGATCCTGTGAATTTCATAATTTCTTTTTTTTTTTTTTTTCCTTTTTCTTCTTTTGGGGAAAATCCATGACATGAACTGGGAAAAGGTTTGAATTCTGTATGAGCCGACTTGGAATGACCCCTATGTGAACATGTGTTCATATAGATACTCATTTACTGAGTCATTAATCTCCACTTTGAGAGAGAGATCAACCTTTTATACAAAAACAAGTGTTTGTGTGTGCGTGCATGTGTATGTATGCACACGCGTTCCAACACCAACCTCATTATAACGCCGCTTTATGCGCAAAGACTGTGGGGTCACATTGATTTGACTCTCTAGAGTATTAGCATGGGATTACAGCGCCTTCATTGATGTGTGCGTATGTGTATGTGCGAGCGAGTGAGTGAGAGAGATGAGAGAGATGAACCAAGGGTAATTAGTCCATAGAATGGTCCGACATGCTGCGTCTCTGCCATGGAGAGTGTGTTTGAGCGTGCGCTACTGTGTGTATGACAATGTGAGTGAGAGGGCGAGTGTATTTGTGTGCCCTCATTAATTCTTTGTACTAATACAACCACCACCCTGCTTGAAGTGTTGGACTCTTTGAGAGCTTCTCATCTTTATGATTTAACACTTTGATCTGAGAGTTTGATTGTGTGTGGGCGGAGGGATGTTGGTTAATGCTAGTGTGTGTGCGCGCGCTCCCCTTTGTATTAACTTGTGTGCGTGTGAGCAAGTGTGTTATTATACTTGTATTCATTGACTGCGGATGAATGTATCTATGTGTGTATTATATCTTCACCTGTGTGTCACTGTGAGTGTAGCAATCAGAAAGAAAGTCATCCAACATTTCTCAATCAGCTTATCCACAGTGCGCACACGTGTTTGCGTGCATGTGTGCGCACGCATGTGTGTGTGCATAATGACAGCCATTTCAAACACTTGGTGGATTACTCATCATCACCATTTGCATAACTTTGAAGTATTCATAGCATTAGCGAGGCAATTACAGTAATTAACATGGGAATCCATGTCAATGGGCCACAGCCGCGAGGCAAGTGCAATTACAGCTATGCTAATTAGGGTTTGATTAAGCGTTTAAAGAACAATTGGCTTATTTAACTGAACATATTCAAGAGGCTTTAGAGACATTGAACAACCCCCCGCCACCACCACACACACATACACACCCACACACACTCCTGCTTGGAGTACTCTTTCACACCCGCCTGTTGTATGAAACACCCACATATACACGGGAACACACATGCGGATGTAACTATGTAGAAGCACCAGGTGTGCAAGTGGTGGATGCACACATAGCTCCCTGTCCCTGATCTGTCTACAGACAGATACGCACATACAAATCCATGCCTGCATGCACATACACACATGGCTGCACACTCACTGTCTCCCCCATCCCTCCCTCCCTCCTTTTGTTTTGTCCGCCAGTCTTTCTGTCCAGACGAGAAGACAGGATGTTTTTTTTCCCCTTTCTCTTTTTTTTTTTTTTTTCATTGAACAAGAACAATTTGCTGTCTGATGTTGGAAGCCTCATTGTAGTGACGGGGCCTAAATTAAAGTGTGGGCTTATTAAAGCCTGTGTATGTGTGCGCTCCTGACACTGATCCACCCAATAAACTCACTGTCCGTGACTAAGAGTGCGCTCGCAGCAAGACAGACACAATTGCCTGTTAAGTCAGTGTTGCTTTTATTGGGCCTCCCTGAACTATGCCTTGATGTGTGTCATGGCTCAAACCAACATCAAGACACACAGAGATTATTTTAATGAATTGAGGGCCTTCCTCTTTGCTGTGAGGCCATTTTCTGATCTATACACACTTTTTGCACCTTCCGACACCTTAAAAATTTGTTTAATTTTGCCATTTCTCCTGTATATATTTTATTTTTGCTGAATTTCTTTTTTTTCTTTTTTTTTTTAAACCAAAATAAAATTTTGCTTTCCAATAAATGTTAAGTCTTTTTAAACCTGAATGGTAACCTGAATTGGATTCTTTCTCAGTGAGTAGTTCTGGACGCTTGGAAGCTTTTGGTATTTTTATGGTCCAGCTTTCAACGTAGAACGAAAATTGCTCTACAACTCTATCCTATTTGACCCAAGCCTGAATAGAAGTCCCTTTTTTTCAGAACACAAATGAGTAATTTAATCTTTTATCACAGTGCTGATGCTCATTAAAATAGATTACTTCTTTTGTCCAGTGGGGACTTGTCAGACCCATGACCCATTTTTTTGGTCCAAACTCGTAGCTGAAGCCAACAGTTTTAAACGGGCTCTTGAAAAGCACCATTTGATACATTTTTCATTTTATTTGGGAGACTGCATTATCACAACTGCAATGGAATTAAATCAAAGAAGTGAAAAAAGTCCAATTGTTCGTCTTACGGTGTGAGCCAGACTGGGTCAACTTGTCGATGAATGTCACTCACTGCCTTGTCAGGGTCACTATAGAGCAAATAAAGCACCGCCTTGAAAAGTCTATAATAGCCATTGACAAGAGGAGTGCTGTTTATTTGTTATGACACACACACGGATGAGCACACATGCTATGTCTGTGCAGTGTATATACGTACTTATACACAGAAACTTACACACACAAGTAACATCATTCAGCTTAAATCCATCTCTCCTCCAAAGCTCCCATTTGAAATCACTTTACTCAGATTGTGTATACATATATTTTTTCATTTATGTTTATTATATATATTTATAATATATATCCACATTTCTATGTGTATGTGTGTGTGTGTGTTTTTGTGGGGACAGAGTCTGAGGTATGTGTGTGAGAGACTTTACATACATGTTTGTGTGTGTGTGGTTGTGCAGCTATCATCATTACCCTAGTCAATGCCCATGTGTCCACGTATCGATCACTGTATTGATGAGCGATGAAAGATCTCAGGCTGCAGAGCTTTGTGGATCTGTTTAGACTTTTACTGAAACCACACAGTGAGAGCAGCTCAAGTTCAGCTAAAGATCACTCCAGGGCAAGATTATTGCCTCTTAGATGGCTTTACAGGCAGCATTGAATGCACATCTGATCAGGGTGATCAAATAAAATATGCATATCATCACACATTCAAGTCTTGCCTTTTTTCAAAAACTACATGAAAAAAATCTATTTGCCAGATTTATCCTCTGGACATAGATATATGAACACATTAATATTAAATTACAGGTATCACATTTCTTGATTTGGATCCCCATAAGTCTGCACACAGTGGTTGTAGTCTGATAAAAAGTTTATTGCAGTTGAAAGTGTAAATTTTAAATTAGAGTTGTATGTTTAGTTTTCCTGCTTTATGGATCATTAAAGCTTTAGTTACAAGCATTAAACTTGCGCTTTTTGTTGACCGACAAAGTGCGGCACATTTGTGTTAATTAATGCACACAGGGTTAGGGTTAGATAAAATGAATCATTGATCTTTATTGGCCACAAAGGAAAGCCATGTTGTAAGCAACTGCTGAATTAAAACTTGGTAAAACGAACAAATGTGGTGTAAAGGATGCTTTTCCCCAGATATGTGCTGCACTTTACATTTGATTTGATAGCCATTTTGGATTTAAGCCAGAAATTTTTCATCTCCTTCAGCCAAAATGAGAAGTTCAGTCTGTCACCCTGAGATGCAGGCCAATTAAAACATATTACTACTTGTGACATGTGGAAACTAACCAGCAGCAGGATCACAGCCCATTAAAGTCCCAAGCCAGAATCCACGGAGCCAACGGGTAGTTTCTGTGCATAATTATCATACTAAACATACTGCATCTCTGTTTAAACTCTACTCTCTGCTAATCTTGATAATATGTGTGTGTACGTGTGTTCATTTTGACCACAGGTCAAAATGTTTAGAGCACATCCATTTTTCAAGTTTTAATTGAAACTTCAGCAGTTCAAGTCCACTGAGTAACCTTAAAGTCCAAAGGAAAGGGGTAAGCTTCCCGGGGGTAACACAAGGTCACCAAAAACAATTTCACATCTAAAATGGGCCTCTTTCGGTGAGTGAGTGCTGGGCTTAATTTACAACTTTTCTGCAAAAAGTCTTCAGATTCATTGTGACAAAGACTTTGATCATTATTAGAAGTACATCAGGACTTTGAATGTTTGTAATCTGTTCATGCAAGGCTATTATGGAAATGGGTACAGTTGGGTACAGTTATTTGGAATTGAAAAAATGTCTAATTTTATTATCAGCAAGTTTAAAAGTTAGATATTCATGTGTGGTTTTAAAATGCAACGATAAATTGCACTTTAATAGAAAATAATGCTTAATCCAACACGATTCAAACAAACCGTCATTCATATATATTTTCATGGCTTTTTGCTGAAATTGACATTTATATTCAGTGTGCTGTGGCAAATGTATTGTAGACAACCATACAAGCACCCAAAAGTTGTGCATTTCCAGTTTACACAGAACTAGGCAATGTGTGAATGTTAACAACACAACATTGAGTACATTTCCATGACAGCATTGTAACATAATGTGTGTCAACATAGTCAGTTTGTCTGAGCATAAAAAAAGCCTGCAGGCCTCTAATATTTTCTCCCTCTCCAGCTTTCAATTTCTGACCCTCCCATCCTCTTCACCATCACTTTCCTTTCTCCCTCCTCCACCCCTGCCCAGACCTCTTCCATCCCCCCAGGGTGTCCTGAGACCCTTCATTACTGTCACCATGGTAACACCTCAACCATTTGACAGTGGTCCCGGACACTCCTCCCCACCCACCCATCCTCTTTTCCCGACTCCTTCTTTCCTTCTGTCCTTGTCTTCCACCCCTTTTTTTTTTTCTCTCTTAAACCTAACCCCCCCACCCTCTCTTCCCTCCCCAAACTCTCTCCTGCTCCTCTCAAAACATGGCTTCCGGACAAAAATCACCAAATCACGCCAGCAAGTGGGGCATATGATGATGGGACGACCCCCTGAGGTTTTCCTCTCTCCCCAACCACTTCTTAAATGGCTAGAGCAATCATAACGACCTAACACTTTGAAGTCAAGTCCCAATTCCACTCTTTTTACTTTATCCATCTGTCTGTCTGTCTGCCCGTCTGTCCGTCTCCCTTTTTCTTACACGCTTGCCTCGAGAGTCAAATTGGCAGACATGCAGACCTATATTGGCGTGACAGAGGGATGTCGTGCTGGCTATTTCTGTAACAAATCAGTTGGCATCTAATTAAACATGGGAATATTGATCTCATGCCTCATTTCTGAGGATTAGCCTTCCCTTTGAAACATGCTCTGTTTGAAATGTGGCCATGATGAAAACACACATAGACATAGAGGCATACGCGCACACACACGCACACACACATGCAATATACAGTACATGCTGAGAGACATGAGCGCTGTTGCCTGTCTGCCCTCCAGGTGTGACATGCTGATCGCCTGCCATTACAGCTCGCCCTCATGTTGGTGACGGCTGATGATGTCACCCAGAGATAAGGGCCACTCCTGTTAGTGCTCACACACACTTGCATAATGGAGCTACATGTGCATACACAAAAAACACACATACTACTGGTTCAGATCAGTTCTCCCTGGCCACCTCTGCACTCAGTAGCAATGTTTTAATCATGATCAGGTTTGTTTGTAATTATAAACACTCTGAGATGCCCATATCAAAGAACTTCATAGAATTCAGGCCTATGGGTATCCTTGGTTGCTTCTGAAAAATGCACACTGCCCCCCCCCCCACCCATTCCCCCCGACACACACACTTCACTTCAAAAGCAGAGCCTTCTTTTTGAGCTGTCTGCACAGCTTTTGCATACACCTTGAAGGCCTTTTGCCACGAGCCCCAAGGTCAACACAAGTTGTTTGTGCATGTCGTGTCGAACTGTCCCCTGGGCTCAGCTGCTTCAGAGACCAGGCGCTTTTTTTTTTTTTTTTTTTTGGTACAGCAAATGCTCCATCCTTCAAAGTCAGCCCCAAACATCTGAGAGAAATGTGACTTTAGGGGCTCAAGGAACAATCAGCGGAAATTAGTGAACTTTAATTTAAATGACAACAAAGCTCTACTCATTTAACGGCAAGCTCACAACTTGTACATTATGTACTGGGCATTTTCACAGGGATATCAAGAAGAGCATTATTACTATCTGAGATGAGCTTTAACCCTACTGTTTATAGTGCTGACCCAAGAAATTGAGGAAATTAGGCAATAGAGTGTAATGATTATGACCACGATGAGAATGTTTATCTGTATCATCAACTTCAACTGAATACTGAGCTAAATGTAAAATCCTCGTGTTAAGATACAGATTTCTCATCTTCTCTTCGAACTTGAAGAGGAAAATAAAACCAAATGCTTCAAATTAAAGTGGTAAATTAAATTCTTTGCTGCCTGTTAACCTTTATGTTGCATGATACTCACTGTGCATAAATAACCTTCATTACTAATTGTATATGCTGCCTTCTTATTGAGAGCAGCCCTTTCTCAAGATAACATGTAGTATTTCTGCTGCATTGGATGATTGGATGTAGTTACATTAATTATCATAAAAGGTGATTTTTTTTTTTTTTTTTTTTTTTTTCCCCCCTACATTTAATTACATTTTTTTTAACCTTGGAAGTGTGGCTGTTTTGGTGAGCATGTACCCTCAGGTAAATCTTAAGCACACAAGAAGTGTGTTTATTTTACAAAAAAAAATAAAAAATCCATGAAGTTGAATTTACTAAGTGTTTGGGGCTTTGAGGCGTTTATGCTATAAAATAGATAGATGAGAACCTTTTATAAAAGCAGACAGCTGTCGGCCATTTTATAAAAGTTTCTGAGAAGATGTTATTGACATAAAATGGATGATGTGCGTGTATGTGTTTGTGTGTGAATTATGTAGCATGCCACTAATCATGGACAGGTAATGATGAGCCTGAAATGCTGTGTGGGCGTTCAACAGTAATAACATTTTCACTGTTGCGTAACCTGAACAAAAGCTTTCTGTGTTTTTGTTTGTTGAGGGAAGTTGTTTACTTATTGGATGATTAGTTTCATTATCGTACTTACATGAATAGAAAGCAGGGCTTCCTGCTGAAGGGGCCCCCCAAAATATGAACCGTTCGACCAATGAACTTAAATAAAACATTTGGTGAGGCCTGTGGTTCAAGTTGAAGACCTGCATCTAACTTCAGCATGAATTATAAACCTGATGTCTTTGAAAGCGACCTTGTACTTTCACTTTACTTTTTTCCCACTCTCTGTAAAGACCATGAAATGAAAGAAATATGTGTTGTTGTAGGGGCAAAGGAGTGCATGGTGTCTCCAGAGTCATTTTCATTCACAGATAAACACACGGCAGCATCGGTAAACAAGATTCACGGGGAAAGAGTGAGACACATTTGATAGTCATAAAGGATTTTTTCCCCTCAACGAGCAGAGATCAAATAAACTCTGTGTGTCTGAGGTGCCGCATAGCCTCAAGCAGTGAGGCATAAATTTAGAACAAATCTTGTTTCTCTTACAAGGGTATTACTTTAATTTCGATGCTTGGGCAAAATAGAAAAAAAAAGAGTAAGGGGAGGGATTATGAAAAAGCTGAAAAAATAAAATAAAACGCCCATGACTAACATGTCTTCCATCTATCCTTCCCTTCAGAAAATATGCCAGTTATCCCAGTTCAAGTTGTCACCTCATATACCACCTGACCCTGTAACTCCCGTCTAAAATCAGTTTTGTTTCAAAATGAAAAAGCAATTTTCCTTGGGTTTATAATCCTCAGTAATAGTCAACCATCATTTTTAATCTTTAGATGCATTTTAAATCCAAGCTGTAATGTCTTAACTCTCTGCCAAGGTCAAATATCTTAGCAAATAAGGCTTAAGCTTTGTTTTATATGAAAGAATTACATGATTAATACCAAAGAATTAATCACGTACTCTTCAGATCTCCCAGATTGGGTTTGTGCTACAGGATTATGCTGTCCTACTTTTTCACGTCATAAATTGACATAGAGGTTTGTTTAGCAAAGTACTGCTAAATACATTCTTCCTAACTCCTCAGTTGCTCAGGGAGCCTCGATTGCGGGCCACAGCATTCAGTGATATTGCATTCCTCCGTAACTTTCAGGATAATCTTATCTTGTCATTAACAGTTTGTCAGTGCTGCATTATTCAAAAAAATGACAAGTACGTCATGAAGGGGGCCTGAGCAAATCCATACTTTTAAGAAAAAGGTGAATTATTTTTAACGATTTATTTTTGCCTTTATTTTAGTCAGTAACTGGCAGAACGGTGGGCTGGAGATGACCTGTAGAATAGGTCACTGGCCTGATTCGAACCAGGAATGTTGTGATTACACGGCAGCTGCTCCAAACCACTCCACAACCATCACTCAGAGTAAAGGAATTTGAAATTAATGAACAAAAATAAGACATTTTTAACACATTACACAAAGGGGTCACTCTTTAAGATGGAAATACGAGATGCAAGAGTTCACTAATGGTAAACCAGGAGACTGTCAAAGGGCTCTTAAAGGGAAAAGAATATGCTGGACCACTAAGTTACCTTGTCATTCTCTCGGCTCCCTGGCGTACAGCTTAGTGAAGGAGCTCTTCCTGCTCACAAATACTGATTTGGCATCTGAGACTATAATGTTTTAGACGCTTCCTTTTAAGTGATGAAACTTCAGCTTCCATTCTCTCTGCGGAATCAGTCATCATCTGAAACTCCAAACCCGAATCATCAGCTGCCACCTCGTGTTTTTGTATTTATGACCACCCAGGAGGGCATCTCTTATTAATGCACACTTTTATAAACTGGACAGCAGTTTTCACTCCTCTGCCCCCTCCTGTACATCCAAACAAACCATGATTTATAATTTCTGTGATTTATGATCTATCACAGTGCTGAAGTACCACCGTCTACTCAGCCATTCGTTTATACATGCATCCACTACAAATAAAGTAAAACTAGATGTAGATGCATTGGATGATTTCATTCAAAACCTGCTCATGTGTTTATTATGCACAATAAATCTAAAACCACTTGGAGTGTCACAGCAATCTGTTGCCTCTGCTGCACTTTTATTGCTGGGTAAAATGATGAGTTGCTTTGTAAATTGCGGGCATAGCGACACATGCATATTAATGGGGGATTTTGGATGTCCCTATATTTTGACCAATGGGAAATAAATAATTGCTGAACGTTTAGTGACAAACTTTATATTACAGTTGGTGCTATGGTTACTTAACTTAAAGGACATTTATATGGCCAGATATCTGCAGTTGAACTAATGCTTGGTTTAGTGTTTAAGTCTGAAGCGTTCATGACATACAGCTTATTTGTCACATATTTTCGAAATGCTCACTTATGATGACGGACCCATCACATTTAAAGTGTGAAACAGCTCTTTGGTTTTTGAAACATAAAACTACGCCTCGCTCTCTTCAAAATGCTCTGATCCAGTATCCTTTTGTTATTTTCATTTTACATTTTTATGAAAAATCTGAAATGGGTTTTTATGCCGTTGGTGTGACTGTATCTGATTATCATATGAAAGGTTATGTTTGACCCTCCAGAGTCAGTTGCATTTAGCATCCATTTTGAGACGCTCTCCCCTTTTGTTCTGGATTACCTTGGATATCACCTGGCTGTGACTGTGAGTTTAATGAATGCTGATGTCTCTATACGTGACGGGTATTGCACAATAAAAATGTTTCAGTAAAGCTCAGTATGTGGGGTAATTGGTGCTGTTTAAAAATGCATCAGGTTCAGCGTGGCTGTGTAGACACATGCGCAGGCAAGCACGCACGCACACACACACTCACGCACACACACGTAGACACACGGTTGCACGCCAGGCTCTTTCTGATCTGACCCGTCAAAACTCATTAAGGCTTAAAACATATTTCCAAATGACATCCGAAGTCTCCATTAGAAAACCGCCAATTACTGCTGAAAGATATCACCCCACCTGCCTGCCACATTTGCATATGATTGGAGCGATCAGTTAAAATGAGAGCGTTTTGGCGCTGCTCAAAAATTCCCAGTACGCCGCCAGATCAAGGGTGGGAGGTGGGGAGGTTGGGAGGAGGGAGGGAGGGCATAGCAATGTGAAGTCAGCGCTTTAAGAGCAGGTTTAAAAGTTGCTTGAACTGCGTGGGTGAGAGTGGGGTTACATCCTCAAAATCTTGGTTGCAGATATAAGTTGGACAGCGTCATCCCATCTTTGCTCCGCTCTCAGCATTGCACTGTTTTGCCTACGCAGAGTGGATCTAAACATCTCTCATTTAAATACATTTGAATACATGGACGAGAAATAATAGGCACTGAACACGTAGCGCTATTGTTGTGGGAGTAAAGAGTGCAAGCAGTGCAGATTTTGTGCAATTATGAACATTTTAATGGCAAAGCTATGCCCATAGACTCTTTTTTTTTTTTTTTTTTTTGCCATGGTTTATGAACATTAGAATATTTTGACCGTGTGCATGTGTGAAAGAGAGAGTGAGAGGGAGATTTAGGGTCTTTGCATCACAGTTTTCAAAGAAGACAGCACTTACTCCCATTACAATCAAGATCATTCATTTTCATCCCATCCTCTCTGTCCCTCTCTCTTGCTCTCCTCTTTATTCTGTTGTCTCTGTCTTTCAGTCTGATTGTCTGACCATTACCGCCTTGATAAAGTTGTCTGAAGATGAGAAGTCAAGTCTTCAATCACTGCAGAAGTAGGCCAATAGATGTGAATCCAAGCATATGTCAATCAGAGACGTAATCACCAAGCCATTGGCTGAGATGGGAACTGTAACAGTGGATCCTATGGATACACACACACACACACACAGACATTCTGGTGCACACAGTAAGACTCAGGGTCAGAGAGCTTGATGTGTGATGATAGGTTTATTATTACTTGTGTTTGTGCATTTATTTTATGCAAAGTAAATTTCTATACACTTGTCATACACTAATAAGAGGGTTTATGATTGACAGAGTTTCCAATTAGATGTCTCATTTGACAGCTTGAACTTTTTAAATGGAATATAATATGCCGGCCTGTGAGTACAGAGTATCCAGAGGTCAATGAAAGGTTCATCGATGTTATTTTTTTTTAAATGATAGATATGGAGATTTCGTAGAATAAGGAGGAAAAAAAGAGGGGACCCTGCAGTGACTTCAGGCAGATTTCATGGCAGCCACCATATGCCGAGTCAAAATGTCCCTGAACAGAGCCTCAAGTGTACCTGCTCAGACGCTGATTAACAGCACTTTCAGCTAAATGCCTAGTGCACAATGTAAAAATATGTGTATTGTTTTTTTGGCTTATATAAAAGATAACAATCAGGATGATGACATCAAGGCTAATTCAGGAGCTGCGTCTCCGAAAGATCCATATGAGCCTGTAGCTATATTAAAAATCCACGTTTTGCTGCTGGAGCTTGAATCACATTGCATGATGTCAGATTTTGCTAAATGTAAGAAAATGAAAATGTAAATATAATATGTAGAGATAATGTGAATTAGGCTATTACTCTCCTGTTGAAAAAACGGTGATGACATTGATTGTAAGGTGTGACACATTTTCTTTATATGCAACAGACAATAATGACCGGGCTGATGGCAGGAGGATCATTATCACCATAATCATCATTGGTATAATCAGTACTGTTTTCAGTAGAAGATTGCTTTGAGTTTCCTACTGGTCGTTCAGTGTGATAGGGAGATGGAGGGACGGACACACACACACACACACACACACATACATATATATATATATATATATATATATATATATACACACACACACACACACACACACACACAGATAAACCCAGCGGCTCTAAACGAGGATCTTCATTGTTTCCCATGTGATTAAATCCGAGTGTCTTATATTGTCATCAGCCTGCTTTGTGATGTGTGCTGTTTATGTGTGTGTGTGTGTGTGTTGTGTCTCCCTGCAGTGGTCATGCTCTAAATGAATGTCAGCTTGCCTTAGTCCAAGCATGGGCCCCAACGCAGCCGATCGATACTTCATTAGGCCTGGATTGTCTTGTGTCCATGCAACCTTGAAGCTGTTCCTTAATTACCCCAGCATTAAGGCCCTGGACAGCGCTACAGACCACGCTACACTGAAGATGGCCAGACCCAACAAAGCAATGACCCCCCTATCCCCAACCCCCTACCCTGCTGCCTCCTTCCATCAGATGTAAAAATGCACACGGTTATATATACAAGCATACAGGCACAACACATATTAATGCACATACAGGAAGTCCACACACACATATACACACTTCTTTTATTTATATATACATACATACGCACTCACACACAGAAATTCATAGCACCTTGAGGCAACAGTGGAAGGAGGAGTTAGATGGGCTAAGAAAGGGAAAAGAGGAGGGGACCAGTGAGGGACAGAGGGCAGGAGACACTGTGGGAGAGAGAGGGTGAATTGAGGGCACTGTTGGGGACATAGAGACAGTCAGCAGGAATAAAATGAAATGTTCAAAGTGTTTTCCAAGTAATAACTGCAAATACTGCTGCAGTGTTTAGCGAGTTGGATGTTTTGATCAATTCAAAAACTGGTTTTGGATCAACTGTAAGATGTTACATGTTTTTAAATTTTACCGGCTGCCGAAAAATCATCGAGAAAGAGGAGGAAAAAAAATCTGAAATATTTGATGTATGGTGTTTAGACTGCAACTTGCATTACTAACCTCTTTTTCAAGCTCAGACGCAGACAGCACACCAGATAAAATGCTTAAATGTCACCAGGCTCGACATTTTGACCGCTTGTGTGTGTGTGTATGTATGTATTTATATGAAGAGTCTGCATGTGCACTTCGTGCTTGTGTGTTGTTGTGTGTGTGTGCGCCAGTCTAATCCTTTCCATTCACAGTGAAAAGAGATTTCTGGGAGGAAGGGGAGGTGGGGGGAAGGAGGAAAAAAAAAAGTAGTGGGAGGAGGAGTGTGGAAAAGATGATGTGGGGATGAGGAGGAGAAAACAAAGCATGTGTATGTCTTATTTCTTTCTTCTTGTGCGCTGAGTCAGAAATGGCTGATTTATTTATTTTATTTACAAAGCTTGAATTACCGTCCCACTGTTAATGTAAGTAGGTGGAGAACTGAGGTAATATCGGTAAAAGAGGGACCAAGTAAGGCTCCATGATATGAATGATGAAGAAAGATGAGAGACCGTAGAAGGTGTTCAAATAGATCATTACAATAAAAAAAGAGAAAGCATGGAGAGACAGGCAGACAACGACAGAGGTAGAAGAGGAGGAAGTTGGAGTGTGTGCGTGGGAAGGGGGGCGGGGGCAAGAGAAAGGGTGAGATGTGGAAGAGGAGGCAGATAGGAAAGAGGGGGGTGGGGAAGGGGGGGGATGCAGTCAAATGGCACTCATGACAAATGACATCCCCTGTCTCCCAGTCCCCTCTCCTCAGCACCATGATTTGTCATCTCCACTTCTGACATTTTTCATCGCACTATCAAATCACCCTGACAGAATGATATTTTCTAATTCTCCCAGCCTTGGAGCACGCCAAAAATAATGGCCTCCACATGCTATGCACACTCTTTCTCTGTTTCCCTACCTCTTGCTTTATTTTTCATCCTCTGCCTCACACAAACATCCGGTGATTCTTTAATAATGAAAATGCAGCATCGCACATGCATTGTTGCAGGACTTGACGGAGAGCTATCTGCTTCTCAGAGTCATTTAAGCTGTCTCATTTAAGAGGTGGCACATGTACCTGTCATTTTCAAAATGCATGCCACTAAGTTTTTGGATTTTTTTTTTTTTTTTTTTTTTGCACCAGATCTGTAAAAATAAATATAGTAAGGACACTTTTTTCTGCTAAGAGAAAGGGGGGGAGGGGGGGGCTCTCAGATCTCTCCAGACAGAGGGCTCTTATACCGAGATTATGATTTACTGCACTCTGAGTGACTTATTTCTTCAACCAGTTCCCTCTTTTACAGTCAGCAATTTCATGAATATGCTGGAACGGGTTGATTTGCTTTGTTTTTTTGCGGTGGACATCGTGATAATTACCTCAGTAATTCTTTATCTGTTTCATTGCTAACAGAACTTTGATAAGTTCCCACCTGCTGAGCCTTTGATTCTCCAACATATCATCTTCCATTGTTTTATTGAATATTAATAAGAACAATGTCATATCTGCCATGACCCACCTTTTCCATAATCCGGGTCATGGCACTGCAAATGAGTCTATGGCTAATTCCATCTCAGCAGGAGATCACTATCACTGTAGCCCAAAGGCATACAAAGAAATAGGGATTTCTTTAACTCCTTGTGTGACTGCTGGCTTTGGATCTTTTTGATAACCATTGTTCAGAACTCAGCAACATGCAGGTCTTTAAATCTCAAATGCGGTTTTTGAGGAATAGGAAAAAATAAAAAGCCGATAGCTTAGACACAGTCTTCAAAGTTGCCAGCAATTTTCTTCTAAAGCAGTTAAAAGTTTCTTAGCTTATTTAACAGCTAAACCTCATCCTAATAGAAAATATCCCCTATACAATAAATGCTTTTACTGTGTTTTTGATTTATTGTGTTATTTCAATATGTGACATATGTGACCAAACAACAAATTAAGATCTATTTATATGTTAATGTCTGTTGAAGAGCATGAGAAGAATTGCACTGTTATTCAAAAGCAATTTACTATAAAATGTTTGAGCAAGCATGCTAATCAATATGTCCTGACTGATGTGTGATTGTATTGTATTATAAAGTGGCAAAGGTGTAAACACCCTCCACATGCTGTTCATAAGTACCCTAATAGTACAACACGTGTGGTCGCACAAACATCTTCAAATGACCTCTGTGTGTGTGTGTGTGTGTGTGTGTGTGTGAGAGAGAGAGTGAGTGAGTAGAGACAGACAGGCACACACACACCACCAGTATGTGGGAAGAGTCACTTTAAGACAAGCACTGACTCAGATAATTCACCACACACATATACCACTCATTTCACTGACATCGATATGTGTATTTAATAATTTCTAAACACAAGCCACATTGTGTGTGTGTGTGTGTGTGTGTGTGTACTAGTTTTACAATGTCTGGGGTAATTATGCATTATCCAACAAGGGATCAGTGTCTTGCTCTCAGCAGCACCCGGGTGTTGTTGTTTAATGTAATAAATGTCATGTATGCATGGCTTCACATGCGCTTCGTTAGCAGTTTAATGCTAACCGTTAAGTATCACCAGTGCCTCCCAGCTATGAGCCAGCGTCTGCTCGTGACACCAGCGTTTAGTTCAAATAATCACTCGGAGAAGGACAAGCACAGCTCATGAAGCCTTTGCGTCGCTGCTGAGAAACTTAAATTGTTTCCAGTTATAAAGGGCAAAAAAAATGCAAACAGAGTCACATATGGTATATCAATTATGAAAACAGCTAATTATAAAGCCCATAAAATAAAAGTACAATACATGTGTGTTGATTACCTTGGCGGCAAGAAACACAACTAAGACAGTCCTACATAGTGCAGTATTGTTTATCAATGGGATCAGATTGCTGTTTAGGTTGGTGAAGCAAATCTAATGCCAAGAAAATTTCTTATTAAACTTCCAGTTTCACACAGAGGTTGGGTTTATATAATTCAGAACAGTGGATCACCCACCACTGCACTGCACATTCATTTGATTTCTCTTCCATATCATGACACAGACTGATATGATAATATTACTCAGTGTCACACTGTGATTACCCGTCCTCAATAGTGACACCGTGCATGATGTATGAAGCTTGTACTGTATTTTATAAAGGGATGGAAAAATGCCTAACACAGGCAGAAACTGAAATAAAAGATTGCTTCCAACACATTAATTACAAGTAAACTTGAACTTTGTCTTCAACTTCATCCTTTCTGCTAATTTCACTTAATTAGTGTGGATGTCAGCTTGGTCAGACAGAGGAGTTCAAGTAACAAGAAGGATTAACTAATAAACATTATTAGTCTTAACAGCTTGAGGGAGTAGTTGCAATGAGAGGTTAATGAAATGCACACAATCGCACTAGGGAGCGACATTTACAGACTTATTTAGTTGGCTGGCACTGGGCTACTGGACTTCAATATCTTACCCCTGAGTGCTTTGTTGTGGGGAGGAGGAGGAGGCTGGGTGGGTCGTCACTCTACTTTATAAAGTTAAAAAATTTTAAGTGAACTTGATTTTTTTTTTTTTCTTTTCTCCCCCCCCTTGTTAGTCAACCGTCTGACTGTGCTGTTGTAATACAAAGTACTATACTACGCAACACGCTCAAACTGAGAGAATATTAAAGCAATTTCAGCTCTGCCTGCTCTGAGATTGGGCCACAGTAAAAAGTAATACCGAAGCAGAAGAGATCAGTTTTCTATCATCTGAGAATTCTCTAAAGATGAAATAGGCCTCATAAATGAGTCTCAATGATAACTGATGTATAGTAAATGATATAAAAGAAGATAATATAGGAAATTGGGAGAATAGTGTCTGGAGACTGAATCAATTCATTTTGAAGTGTGGGTCTACTATCGGTCCTACTATTTTTTTTTTAAGGTACAGTCTGTGCTTTGTCGTGGATTTCATATTAACTTGCACATCATCATTTACACACTTCTAGCCTGTACGGTCAAGCACACACACACACACACAGACAGACACACATGCATTTTGTGAAGGGGAATAGAAGAAAGGGAGCAAAGCGATTGGTTATACAAAAGATGCCTAGCGGTTATCTACTGACATATCACAGGGTGAGTGTTTGCGCTCAAGAGCACATCAGCTGTGGCACAGGGCTGTTGATGTGCTCTTGAGCAACATGCTGCCCGCTTACCTATTCTATCTTTCTGGGTTGCTCTTGATAAGACTGTTTGACTGAACTTTAGTGTAAAATGTTGGGGAGCGGGACAAGAGAGGAGGAGAGCAGAGTGGATAGATATGAAGGAGGTAAAGGAGGAGAGGAGAAACCAAAGGAAAGGAGAGGAGTAAGGAAGAGAGATTGATTTGGTCAGCCAGGAGATGACTGCTGATGAAGGCCTCTCATAGACAGATGAATACAGCGTCAGGCACCCGCTCCTATAAGCTCTCAGCCTAATCCACCCCAAATTTCCCTCTGATTGCTTCTAAATTGCCTTCTCCCATAGTTTCCTGCTGATTTCTCACCGTGAACTCCTTCCCTGCCTGCCTGCCTCTCAGAACAGGGAATGATGTCTAGCCAGCGAACTGTTTCCTTGGTTTGACTGAAGAATGTGCTAAGAGAGTGGTGGGGATGGTGCGAGGGGTGATAGCTCCCGTCCTCTTGTGTGTGTGTGTGTGTGTCTGTCCCCTCATAAAACCAGTCTTGGGTCAGGATCATTCCAGTCTGTTTTTCATATACTTTTTTACTCCATCTCTTCAAGGGTGTGGAGAGGTGCTGATGGAGGAAGAAGAAAGAGGGAGGGACCTTCTTCTTCTCGTTCCTCCATCTCTTTAATGTCTCATTTTTTTTTATTCACCCACCTGCTTTAATTATATGGTTTCTCACCAAATTTCCCATTGTGTCTTCTGCTCTGGACCTACTGCCCCTCTCTTTCCACTCATCTCTCACTCCATTATCTCTCTTTGTCTTTTTCCATTTCTCTTTATGCTCTCGATTTAACTCACTGCGCAGAGTTGGCAGAAATTTAATGCAGAATTATTCCGAATGGGGACACTGTTTTCTTTGAGTGGCTCCTCCCCCCCACTCCGTTGTGAGATAACACAGCTATAGTCTAACACACTTTGATTTGTTTCCCACTCATTTGTCATGTGACCTTTCCCTGCGAACATTAATAAAGAAAGAGAGGGGGAGATGGACAGAAAGCGAGGGAGGGAGAGGACAGACATAAAGAGACAAAAGCAAAACCAAAGAAGCATACATTCAGAGATGCAGAAAGAAAGGTCAAGTGAAGAGACAAACAAGGTAGGAGGGAGGTTTAGAGAGTATAGAGGGAGTGTGAAGAGAGAGAGAATAAAATTGAGAGAGAGAGATAGCAGGCAAGGAGCGGAGAAGATTACATTTTAGAATTACTGGCCAACACCTAACAATTTATGCCCTCATGCAGTGCTTGGCAGCAGCTGGAGCTTGCAAAGCCTGCAGTGAGCATAAAGGTAAGCTGTATAGCTGTGTAGCAGGGACGTGACATTATCAAGGAGCATTAACAGAAAGTTGTCTGGTATCACTGCCTCTCTACACCGGTGTGGTTTTATTCAGTAAAACAAAGCTCATATCGCGGCAGTGGTGGCGTTCCCACAGTAACAGACGGCAGCGCAACAAAAAACATGAAGCTATGTGACTATCTTATCCAGTATCTTATATCTTGTCCCTTTTGATTGTGAGATGAACCTAACCAGGCACACTTTTATAACATGACATAATGAGGTACTGAAAGCAGAAAAAAAAAAACAATGACAACAAAAAACCTATTATTGGAGTCATGTGGTAAACTTGCTTCCCTCCTGATTTTTTATTTTTTTATTTTTTTTGATTTATGTTTTACACCATCGTGACCCGGAAACGTATAAGTAGTTGAAGATGAATGAATGAGTGAATGAATTTTGCACCATCCTATTATCTATTATGTGATTCAAATCATTTTTACTGTTAGGATGTCATCAGCAAAATAGGATCTTTTCAATTCCTGAAAGTCTGACATTTAAGAAAGACCACTTGTTGATAACTGTCATTATTGTGTTTGTGTGTGTGCGCGCTTCTGTTGTTTTTCTATAAAACAGTGGGGTCAACACCAGACTGTGTGATCGATTCCACAAGGCCTGGCAGCCAAAGAACTCCATCCAGCCAAAACTGTACAAGCCTCCAAGTATAGACACTAACACAAACCATTTGTGGTTCTGTTTTTGTTATAATCTATTACAACATTAGATTGTAGTTAAGCAAACTTTGATCCAGTTCTGAGCAACAAAAGGAGAGGAAAGGATTATTTTGCTGATGGTAGAAAGGATTAATATAAAGTGCATTTCTTGCTCTTAAATAACCCCCACATAAAAAATTAGTTTAGCAAAATAGTGAGACAATACCAGTCGTAATAATATGTCTTAGCACAGTGTTACTCACTTACATGGGCTTCATCACTCTGTGCTTTCTTACATTAGTCCAATGTGGGTTTATAGAGGAAAGAGCACAGCAAGCAAGGTGGTCAGTGGAGGTGATGGCAAGCGGCAAAAAATTAAACCATCTACAGGGAGCTGTAGTCCAAGAATATGAACAGGAAAAATGAAGGTGGCATTTGAGTGAGAGAGAGTGAGAGAGAGAGGTGGTTTGGGGGGGGGTGTACTGGTGTGGCAGGGAGGGGGGGATTTAATAGGTCCCTGAGACACGAAGAGTGTGAGATGAGATGATGAAACCAGAGGATAGAGGGGAGGGAGGGAGGGTGGGAAGAGAGAGGGAGATTGTGTGTCAAAATGTGGATGTTTGGAGATTGGGCTTCCAACCCTGCCAAATGATTAAAATGTTCCCTCTGACATTCATATTCCCCTATCTGGATTCAAGACTACATACGATGGGCTGCGTTGAATATGAATTCAGAGATGGCTGTATACAATTTGATCTTAGAAGTGGAGATGCAATTTAGACATGTTGTGTTTGGTGACAGTGTCAGTGCAATGCAAGAAAGAAAAGATAAGATTATTTTATCACACTTGCATTTTTACAATTAGAAATTACTAGTTCAACACCTGTAATTCTGCCCAAATAGAGTATGGAATTCAGATAATACAATTATCCTCAAATGATCAATAATTCCTTTTGATTGCTTTTAAAGCATCAATATAACATATATGAAATGTCAAGTTTTGCTACGACATGCTTGAGATATTAAATGAAAATTTGTCTGGTTTCTCTAATCAAAATACAGAATATGGGTTTAATTTCAGTTTTTAAATAACAATGGAATGATATTGGTTGTTTATAATTAAATAAAATTCAATAAATTAAATTGAATTCAATCATCACACCACACATACAAATCCACACTTATAGGAGTGTGCACGCACACATGCACACACGCGCACAGTCACTCACCACAAATGCACAACAAAAGAAATCAGGGGCACCTCAGACATCAGAATCTCCCTGAGTGTGAGTGTGAGTCGCCATCCCTTCGTTTCCAATGCTCTAGAGATGAGGGTTGTCATGGTTACGGGGGCAGGAAAAATCACCCCCCTGGCCTACTCAACCCCCCCACCCCCCAAAACACACTGTGTGTGTGTGTATATATGTGTATATATATATATATGCTTAGTGCAAAGTAATTTCTTTTCTTCAGTTGTGTGGGAATCACTGATGTCACTATGAATTTAACATACAGGTCAGGAGATGCATAAAGAGAGAGAAAAAGGAACCAGAGCCTTGTTGCCTGACAGACAAGACAGACAGACTGTCCGAGCACCCTTGAAATTTAAAAGAAAAAGTAATAAGACAAGAGGAAATTCAAAAATTCTCTATTGTCTATTGAGCATGTCCTCCTTTTTGCTCCCCTCTCTCCTTTTCAGGTGCAATTAGACCCCTTTCTTTGAAGAAATAAAGGCAGGGAAAATGCAGAAAAGGAGGAGAGGGAGAGTGTGAGTGAAGAGAGAAGTGGATGGATGGTGAAACAAAGCAGAGAGAGGAGGAACAGAGGGAGATTCTTTGAGGGTTGCTTTTTGTGTTTTGTTTTGCGTGTCTGTGGCATTATGAAAGAACTTCACTAAGCACTTAGGGGATTACAATGCACTTGCGTCTGATAAATATCTTAATTTTGATGCGATTTTTAAGCCATCAACATAATTATTATTTTTCATTTTTCTTTCCCCCTTCGAAGTTGTTTTTAATGAAGACCCCTTTTCAATAAACAAATGGATATGCATTAAAGGGGATGATAGACCTTCCAAGTATAAACCTCTCATGTCTATTAAGTGCTTCCATTACACCACATTTCTCCAGCAGACCCCCAGTTAATGTTTTTCTTTCTATCTTGAGAGGAGATCTGTGAGGCTGGAGTTTATACATTAAGGCATGTTTCAATTTTTCATTTTTGCTTTTACTTGATGGTTGTTCAGATGCTAAATGAAATACTGAAATTGTTTTTAATTATACTATCAATCATACTCATTATTTGTAACCAACTGTGGACAATATGCCAAACATGGTGCATCTGCAGGTTTGTTCCTCCATCAAGAATGAAATAACTGTTACAATGTTAAAGAAAAGCATTTTTTTTTCTTTTATTATTGTAGGTTTGATAAAAAAATATATTGATAGAGAGGAATTAAGATCTGACTAAATTAAGGATAATTCCTTTTATTAAGATACAAAATGTGCAGACTTCTAGACATTAATCTCATTCTGCTGAGAAAATAACAACCACAGGACGATAAATCAGTCAGTACATGTGGGCATATAATTGGTCTTTGATAACTCTGATTGACTATTGATCGGCTCTGAGTTTTGACCCTGGCAATAAATCTAGACCCCTGGTGGCCAGGACACTGCATTGTTGAATCTGAAATATTTTATCTGCAGCTTAAGAGGAATAGCCACTTATTCTCCCCTTACACACGTTTTTCTTTTTTTATGACAGCAGCGCTCTCATCTTTCCTCTTAAGTTTTACCCTTTTGTGACCTTTTGGAGAGACCAAACGTATATGCGTTATATATGGGCTGTCCTGCGATGACGGGGCGGGTAGGGAGGTTATTGAGGGGGTGCATTAGCCAGTCACCCCCGCCCGCTCCCCCAGCCTACCCCACTGCAACCCAACCCGCCATGACAGAGTCCCCAACCCCAAGCCCTACTCCGCTTCACTTCATTCATTTTGTTCGTCCCCTGCAGTCGGCTGGCAAGGCCTCTAAATCCTCCCTTTATTGTACAGGACGCACACAAAGGCTTGGCCTGCGCACTTATTTCCTTGATGTGCCTTTGGATAGCAGCGGTGTCTTTGGTACGCATCGACGCAAACATTAGCATTAAGAAGCTCCCGGGGACCACTGAACAATCAACTCGACTGTTTCTAGGCAATCGGGTAGACTTTCATAGGAGGTGCAACCATGTGAATGAAATACCTGTGTCGCATTTTCTGACACTTATGTTGTCGTATAAAGCAGCATAAGGTGGCCACATGATTAGATGAGGGAGGGAGGGAGGGAGGGAGGGAGAGAGAGAGATGACCTTCTTGAACTTCAGTGACATGAATCTTTCCCTTGGCAAAAACTGGGATCACCCATTGAGAGAGGTCGACAGGGGAGGGAGCCAAAAAAAAAAAAGTTGTTTATGGACAAGGTAAGCTTTTTGAGCCATGGGGGTTTCCGTCCTAAAATAGACTCACTTCAGGCTGCAAGGCTGGTAATTATTGACCAGGAGGGGAGAGAGGCAAACAACACACTCATTACACATGGAGATTGCCTGCTCATCACTGAACACCAGAACGGCAATGCAAGCTGGTGGCTGCCCCCTTTTTTGTGTGGTCAGAAATCTAGAGGTTCATTAGTATTTTGTTGGGCCCTTTTAATGTCCCTGACTTGCATGTGGAAGTCAAGCTGCCTTTGAGGATGTGGCAGCAGTTAAAAGGAGGTAGTCGGTGGCCCTGGCGTCTGCTTCAAAGGCGTGACTCAATCTTTCATGTCTTTCTCATGTGAAGTGATGAGAATATGTGGAAGAACAGAAGCAAATGCAGGTTTCACGTGTGGTCACTTTACCACTGCTTCATGTTGCATCTGTGGAAAAAAAGTATCTTCAATATGGATGTCATGGTGTCATAATTGTGGTGCTCTTTATAGTTGCTTTTTTTCTATGTATAATTTTATTAATTTTATTTTGATTCACCTTGAAAATACATTCTTTACACACCTGCTTATGCACAAACTGTAAAAAAAGAGGTGCATGTAAATATATAAATATACATATATATATGTATGTATATGTATATATGTATATGTATATGTGTGTGTGTATGTATATGTATGTATATATATATATATATATATATATATATATATATATATATGTGTGTTTGTGTGTGTGTTTTTTGTGGGGGTGTGTGTGTGTGTGTATAAAGCTTTTTTTGCATTCATTATAGAAACTTCCACTTTTTCCAATTTATAATGTAGTAAAACCATGATGGCAGCAGCAATGATTTATAATTTCTGAATATTTTGGCTTCAATATGAATAAAATAAATTCAAATATCTTTGGTCAGTCATTACCATCATCATCATTGATAATGGTAATTTTATTGAGGGAAATAATAAAATAATATAAGTAGAGAGATGTGACCTTGATAATCAGCTGGTTTTTGAGAAGATTGTCTAAAAATAAAATATTTACACATTACTATATACATATGCATACAGATGTTGAGATATTGAGAGCTCTGTTGCTGTTATTTTTTATTTGCATGGTTTTATTCTATAATATGTAAAGACATGACTGAATAATTATTACAGTACTACACTTGTATTGTGTATGCATTTATGTTGAATATTCACTCACTGTTGTGCAACTTTTCTCTTCTCTAGACTTGTACCTGTGTGGGCTTTCCAGGGGGTACCAGGAAACAAACACAAACAACACACACCTCTCTTCATGTTGCGTTCATTGCATTTTTTGTAACAAGATTAACAACCGCCTCTGCCATTTTTTTTTTTCCAAGTCCTCAAATGTTTATCACACAGACGACGACCAGAACAGTTGTAATAGCAATGTGTCATTATTCATAGTCGATATTAGCTGTGTGACACTGTCACTTTCTCTGCGGCATGGCGGTTGGTTTATTTCTACCCATCAGGCACTGGGGCGTGACAGGGGGAAGTGTTGTTAGGACAGAGGTCCCCACGATGTCCCCTGATGTGGACAGACATTATAAATGACATTGCCCAATCAGATGCGAGATGGAGACGGGGGGGGGTTGTGCTGATGGTGTTTGTGTGTGTGTGTCAGGCTTGGTGTATGGGAGAAAAAGAGAAAAGGGTTAGTGAGGGAGGAGAAGATGAGAAAACATGGGGAGCCTCATTTGATGCAGTTAATGTGCAGATTTATGTAGAGGGACAGTGGTCAACATTCATAAGATCTTCCTTCTTTCCTCCCAGCATCCCCGCCCCCCACCTCCTCCCATCCTATTTCTCCTTATCCCCCACTGCACCCCCAGCCCCTCACAGGCTTTCTCCTTTCTTCCTCCCCCCACTCACTCTCTCCCACTCTGTCACTCACCATCATTCCTCCTTTCTCACCCCTGTTTTCCCTTGTCTCTTATCTGTCTTTCCTGACTCCCTCCCTTCCTTCCTCTGTCTTCTTCGGAAGGACTGAGATTGGTGTGGACTGCAGCAATCAGACCAATAGGAGGCATAGGTAGACCACAGAAACGCACAGACCACAGCACAGAGGGAGAGATAATACATATTTGACATTCAAGATTTTATTTCTATGCTGCACAAAACTGCCAGCATCCCTGTTCAGCACATGGGCAAAACAGTCCCACACTATATGTTTTTTTCTATATGTTCCACATAATTCAGCTTATTGTCAATTTGCGACAAAATGCATTGGGTATAAATTACCACGTAGCAGTAAATGAAACAATTTATACATGTCAGGACTGTCAGATCTGGTGTAGTTTAGTACATAATAAGAAGCAGATTAGACAAAAACAATCAGTAATAAACAAATGGAGATCCAAAAGCTATATGATTTAAAGAAAAAAGGAAAAACATTTTTGTAAATTGAAATATAATTACTGTCAGAACAAGTATAGGAAAATATTTGAACTTGTAAATATTTTGAATATGATAGCTGTCACAACTGATCTGTAAAAGGGATTGCAGACATTTAAAATAAAGTATCTCTCTCATTTCGTGGCCTACCTACCTTTTTAACTCCAAAATTAACCAACCCTAACAGCAATCATTGTGGAACTGTGAGCCGCATGTATATATATGTATAAAGTAGAAAGCTTTACATTGTATATTCTCCATATTTTGCCAAATTTTTTGTTCTTTCAAAGAAAAATGTTGATCTCAGGTCTGTTTCTTTTCAACCTTGAACATGGGCCATTTTTTATTGCATCTGTTTATGCTGACATAAACAATTTTACTGCTCAAGATCTTAGTATATGTTTATGTTATGTTTATTCTTTCACTTTCAGGGGCAGATATAATTGATTTTAGATGTTCGTCATGTAAAGTATAATTTGAGAAACTCCTGTGTTTGTTGGCTGGACTTTAACATGGCAACACAAACTTTTTGCCCTTGCTGTGATCTGCTCTGGGTGAAGTCGGGGGGGGGGAGAAAGAGGGGGAAAAAAAAAAAAACCTTAAAAAATTTGAAATGTCACAGTATCCCTTTAAGCCTTCTGCATTATTTTCATTATAGTTGTGTAAAACCCACGCATGGCTTATTGTAGTGATTGAATCAATTTATTTCTGAATTAGCCCCCCAAACCCAACCACACATCCTTGCCCACGTGCGCACAGACACACACACACACACACACTAGCACCAGCTTCCGTCACCTCATCTTTTTGCCCTTCATACACTACTTTCTCTCTCTCACTTTTATTCTCTCTACCTCTGTCTCTGACTCTCTCTCTCTCTTTCCCAGTCCACTGAGTTTTCTCTGTAATCCCTCTCAATCATTACAGAGGCCCTTCACTCTTCGTAGGACTTTCTCACCCCTCGTTGCGCCCCAGACTTCCATCCATTTTGCCCCTCTCCATCTCCCTCTCTTGAACACCCCTCACCAAGTCCTCTCTCCTTCTGTCTTCCCATGTCTAAGATAGAAAAACAACTTTTTATAAAGCACCACTTAAAATTTTAAATGGTTACATTTGGGTTTTGCTGTAACTAGATCGGAGAACTCATAAGAATACAAGTATAGATTTGAAAATATCCATCAAAATGTTAAACCGCTGCAGCCGCTGAAAGTGCTCAGAGCATATGAGTGATTTGGATACATTGGTACAGTCAAAGAAAATATGAAAAATTGCATTACATACTGTATAGGTGTGTAGTTGTTTGAAGATACTTTTTTTTCCAGAAGTAAAAGGTTAAAGAAAGCTAATAACATCAGAAAAATCCAAATGTGACTTTTGCTTTAATGCTAGCAATCGTTTTGTCACACATTTTCAAACAGGGGGCATATCTTGTTTTGCAATAAAACTCTTCGAACTGTGTGTTTCTACCTGCAGCAGCGACCGTCTGTAGTTTTCTCAGTCTGAGAGCCTAAAGCTGTAGCTTTACAAGTGAACCTGCCAGTGTGATCTCAGACTGGCTGCACCCTGGGGCAAGGCAGAGGAGACTATATGTGTGTATGAGTGAATACAGTGTGCACGTTTGCACAGTGTGATAGACCTGGCACAACCGCCCTTGCACTCTGGAGACTCTTGATTTCAGAGCTCGATTGTGGTGATCTCTCTTATGCCAGGGTGGAACTTATGGATTTAGGATGTTTGCCATGTGATGCGATTATACTGCTATTTCCATACATTGTCCTTTGGACAGATGGAGCGTCTTTAAAATGTCTCTCCACCGTGAGGAAGCCTCAGTAAAAAGTCAGTATCAGGCGTAGGGTCACTGTGCCCCAGCTCCTGTACTGAACCTTGTGAAAGGAGACACACAGGCGACTCCTTTAGACACAGCTGTGGTGTTCTGCTGATACTGGCTGAGCCACAGCAGATAACACAAGACCTTGGATGGTTGGTAACAAGTGGCTCAGGGTTCACTACGCTGCACCCAGGTCCGTAACAAACCGTGTTTGCTTGTATATGCTTAGTGGACCAATAGGATGTTGACACATCCTTCTTTTAGTTTAGAAGAGGAGGTCTTTTGGGGGGGGGTAGTTGTTGTTGTTGTAGCTACTACCTCAAATGTTAGCAGGCTTGATTTTATGATTTGATATGGTATCACTGTCACATCCGTCCATTTCATCAGGATTTCCTACTCACTCAGTTATTTCAATGATTGTAATTCTGATTTGAGTGAACCTTGATGACATGACAGAAGCATCTGTACATGCTTCGTCCAGTGAGAATATTTTTACACCCAGAAATGTTTAAAAAGCAGAATAACACATGCATTAAAGTGAGTAAAAACCTAACATCTCTGTTTTTCAAGAATGTACGACGTGTCCAGAATGTCTGCGCAGCAGCAGAAACACCAACAAACTTTTCACAGACCACAGACTCATTTTCATATTTCCCTTTTTGCATAGCAGATTAGTGTCTTTAGCAGCATTTATGGAGTGCAACTTTAAGATGTCGTGTTAAAGTAAGAAGCTGTGATTTTAAAGTTGACAAAGAGTTCCCTTTCATTCTAGTTAGGAGAAAGATGGCTTGATTGACAGAGAAACACTTGAAGGGTGATACAAAGATAGCTAGCTGGGACGGCTGGAGAGAGCGAGAGTGAGTTGTGCTTGCTAATTAAAAGAGAAGCAGCTGTCTTTCTTTCTGTTTCTGTTATTCCCTTGTTCCTGAGAGTATTAATGTTTTATTCAGGGGAAACATAACTACAGATGAAATTAATAAAATCAGGCCCTGCCTTTCCCTTTGCTATCTCTTGGGGGGGTGGGAAATTCAAACGCTCGTTTCTCCCGGCTTTGAAAGTGCAAACTCAAAGTGCGCCGTGCACTGTAGTTTTCATTTCTTCATTTCCTGCATATTAAGTTCTTTTCCCTTTTGTTTCAAAGTGTATTGCCCTGAAAATAAAGATCAATTTTTCAGTACGAGAGGCTTTGGAATTAGAGCAGTGTTTTCCGCTCTTGCAGAGTGATTTACTGTACTATTTACTGCATTATTTTCATGGGAAGTGTTGTGTGCGTGCATGTGGATATTTTTTTTTCCTCCACAAAATTTAGTGTCGCGAATTACAGCATGAGGAGTTTTTAGTCCTGTTTATGCAAGTCTTCATGAGATAGAGAGAGAGAGAAAGTCTGATTATATTTTAGTATGCTGTGCTTGTGATGCCGTATTAAGTGTGTGCTTTTGTTGTTTGTTTAAATGTGTTCCATTTGACTATACATCCAGACCCAGGGAGTATTTGCCTGTCTGATCACCTTGTGTGAATCTAAGAGGGGAAGCCATGCGCGACTAACACGCTCTTCAGAGTTGAACTAATTGTGTCATTTTTAACATGAATTTGTGCTTTCCCACATTTTATTCAGTCTCTTTCCTCTCTCTCTCTCTCTCCCCTGAGCCATGGAGCGAATGCAGAATGTAGCAGGGCCCAGCATCCATCCAGCGCTGGAGGAATTTTCAATGCTGCATGCAGGTGCATCATTTAATTCCCCCCAGTGCTGGTGTTTATATCTGTATGTATGCGTGAGCTCTTATGCGTCTACCTTTGCGAGGACCAAATAATCTCACAGTGATAATAAGATTGGGTGAAACCTGGTACAACTTTGTTTGCGCTTGTTGTGAGCAATTTAAGCCTGGGCTATATGTGAGGTAAAGTTTAGGGCTGTAGTCATTACAATGGTTATGATTAAGTTTAGCATTTAGATAACTTACGAGGAATATGCTTATATGGACCTCACTCGCTGTTTTGCATGTTTGAGCCCATCCCATTAAGTAAAACTTACATACGTTACAATACAGCTGACGACTTTCTGAAGTGTAAAGGTTTTAGATTAGTTAAAAACAGGATGGAGTGAAAATCAAATGGCAGAGATGTGATGCTTTGACAAATGTACTTTATTAGACGTTTTAATTTATATTGTTGATGATACGCTATAGTCTAAAGCAGTGTCCGGATTCAGAAAAGATGTTACATGCTTCTTTTGAACTGCAACCACACCAGCAAATGAAGTGTATGAGGACATTTTGGAAAATGACATGCTGCTGTGGGACCCTTTCATGTCCCACTGACTTCCATCCTTCCACAGTATGTCCACCTACTGTTTTACTATTTTTCTGTTCTGATGTTGTTAAAGACACACACCTAGTTGCACATGTGCCTGGGAAATAATGTCATTGAGAGCTGTTGCGAAGCTAGAAAGGATTAATAGTTTGGTTTGGATTATTTCAACATATTTTAGGTGTGGACAGCCCAGTCTTTATTTAGACAGTGCAAAGGCAATACAGAAAAAAAAGAAAGCTCACTGGCCTGTGGTGGTTACACATGTGTTTCCAGACATAGAAGACATAACTGTCTAACTGTTGGCTCTCTCTGACAGATTTCAGGAACATGTGTCACCTCCAACCCCACTAATCCCATTCTGAAAACAGTAACTGAGTAAATCCACCTCCTGCATGTCGCAAAAAAGCCAGAACTTTCTATAACTCCCATTTTATGCACGTTTAAATGTGAGGGCAAATCTGTATTTATCCAGGAATAGTCAGCTGGTCATTTTCAGTACAGTGACATGCTACACACAATAGCACTCACAGGAGTTGTCTAACGTAGCCACAGTTCACCTAACAGCCTCACATGCATTTTCCCACCAATATTTTGAAAGTGCACAAAAAAGGTGACATGAAGGAGAGGCGGAGCAGCAAATGAAGCATTTGCACTGCCTTGATTCACTGTCGCTGGCTGTAAGTCCATCTGAGTGTGTGAAGCATTTCTTGACAATGTGGTGAGTACCGAGGCTTTTTAATGGCAGCTCCTGTCTCTTGGCCCTGTGATCTCTCACTCCACTCAGCCACAGCCACAAAACCTTAATGGACTTCTTACAACACAAATAATGAGACAAGTTAAGATGTTACAAAGAGGATGGAGTGAAAACAAAGACAGAGATAGGTGCTCAGGGAGGAGCCATTACATACCAAATGTGGATTTGGATGTTTGTCCTGGAAACAAATAGGCTCACACATGCAGACGCATACTAACACACATAGTGCACCTTTACCCACCTAACTGCACAGTGCACATGCACACACGCACACACACACAGAGGCTGAGGCGGAGCTGTCTGGTTGATCAATAGTTTCCTGTGCTGGGGAGGGGTGATGACTGCAGACAGCAGTCAAAGCCCTGAGGACCAGAGGGTGACACCTCTTATCAACTAAGCAAGGTGAAATGTCAAACACTGGATGTGGAGCTCTCTCTCCCTCTCTCTCTCTCTTTCTTTCTCTCTCTCTCTCTTTCTCTCTCTCTCTCCCCCTCCCTCCCTCTCTCACTCTCGCTTTCTTTGTAAATCCCCCTCCCTTCCTCGTTTCTAAGAGAAACTCTCAGGTTTCCCCAATTTCTCTCTCCAATTCTGATTGTCTTTTTGAACCTCTTTCTCCAGATCTCTCAGTCATCTTTTTTCTGTGAATTTCTATCGCTGCCTCCGACTCTTTCTCTCTCACCTACCTCTGTATTCTCATCTCTCCATCTTTGTCATTCTCCCTGACTCCTAATCTCTCTTTTTGAATGCTAACCTCGCTCTACTACTCTCACTGAACCTGTTTTTCACTCTTCCTCTTTAAATCTTAGTTTCTGTAGCTCGCCATTGCTATTATCCGATTTGGTTAATATCAGCCTCACCCCTCTCATGCATCCATCTGTTTCTCATTGTTTTACTCATCTCTGCGTCACTCCATCCTTTCCCTCCTCTAACTCTATTCCCCAACATTTTTATGTGCAACTGTTCTATCACTAAATAACCAAACCCAGCATTTTTTTTTTTTTACTTTGACACAGTAACTGCACGACAGCACAACAGCCTATTAAGCAGAACGGTGATATAAGTATGAATTTGAATATGGTGACAATGTTTGTGGGGGTGTTTTAGTGCTAATCTGGCTTATATGCACTCTGCATGTCTTACACCCTGTCCATTTCCATGGCCCTGAGCTTAATAACAACACTGTAGGATTAGTGCTGGGTGACTTCACACAATGGGGGAAGAGAGAGAGAAAAAAAAAAAAAAAAAAAAGATTGGAAAAAAAAAATAATGCCACTCGCTTTGATGCAAACAATGTAGGTGGCAGGAAAACAGACACGACTGTGTATGAATTGAGTTAAAATCAGAGGATATGTATGTTAAATATTGAAGAGAATACTGTAACAGATGATCTGATAAAGCCAACCAAAATAGAGGAAAATTCCTTTTCCTGTTTTAGACACCTTAGGCCAACATGCTCTCCACTGTGTATCACCACCGTAAACACATCTTCTCTCTGACCACTGCATAACACTTGCAGTTAATTCCTCATCTGGCAAAAGGATTATTATCCTCAGATTGCATTTATGATCTCAGTGCTCAGGCAGTTTTATCCAGTCACCATATGCAGAATTATCATTAGAGCTATAATCCCTGCAGACCACTCACTCACAAAAACAAATACTGTACACAACAGCCGCAATTAAATGACGAAGGAAGTTAGCGACTCTTGACTTTGTGTTTTCTAAGCACATTCCCCTGAATACTAATGGTGCCTCCTATTGGTCAGTTAAGTCATGATGATGTACGATAAACTGAGAGTAAAAATGTGAGTAATACCTTTGCAGAGTATTAGATATGGAGTCCATCTTAATCATTTTTTTGTTCCTATTCTGTGTCTCATAATAAAAATTGCAATAGTAATAATACATTCTATTCTATGTATTAATTATTCATTATTAACTCAAGGTAACCTCACATCATATAAGTAATAAAACATAGAAAATACCGGATGAGCAACAAAACACCAGTGAAAACGTCAGTAAAATTGCAATAAGACATGCAATACTTTTATATATTCAAGTCTTTTGGTTTCTTCAGTCACCCAGTCACCCAGAGTTGGTTTACTCATTTTCTCCAATCTCCATTACTCAGCTCATGATTCATAACTCACTCTCTCACCCATTTACTCTGCCTCAGTTGCTCCCTTGAACTCGCCCTGTAACTCCCTGTATTTACATTCGCAACACGTCATATCCTCAGCCAGTTCAAAGCACTGGGATGTTTTCACACAGCCATCTTTAGGCTAATAAAAAAAACTTTTGATACCGGAGTATATTGAGATGCATCATACGCAACGTTTTGTTAAGACAAATGGGGGGGGAGGCAACAGACTCCCCAGTGTCAGCCACGTCAAAACTGAAAAACTGCCTTTAACCTGTCTCCCTCCGCTCATCTGCATCTCTGCTGGAGGGGAAGCCATTCAAGTTCAAGGCTTCACCTGAATTCAACTCGCCAGTTTATTTAAAAGAAAGAACACCTGTTCTTAATCTTTTGTGCCTTGAATGCACATCATTAAGGATTCATGCTTTCTCTGATAAGTCATCACCATCAGCCCTCCCTCTCCCTGCCCTCCTCTCCCTTGGTGACCCCCCCAGGCTTCCCCATCTCTAATCAAAGCCTAATGAGCCTAATTGGTCGTTAAAACATGCCAGAGTATGACACAGCGGTGCTTCAGCGTCTGCCATATGGTCGGGGTTGGCCTGAGGCCCCCAAGCTGCCAACTGTTCCCCCGTCACGGCCTGAACTGCTCCACTGACTGACAGGGGCTGCAACGGGAGTTTCTCTCCTGTTGATGATTCAGCACTCGCACGGCATTGAATGGAACAATGACAACAAAAAGTGTGTGTGTGTGTGACATGTGTGTCCACGGACCACATTTTAGGAGCTGTAAATGATTTGATTCTCAGATTTATAACTGATTTAGACAATAAATTGCTCATCATAATAGATGTTGATTAATTTTTCTGTCCATTGACTATTGACTTTTGACACATTTCACCCGTTCTTATTATTTCTCTGAATGTAAATGGATCTGACAGGGATGAGAACAACATGGCTAATATAATTGGACATTTTCATTTTTTATTTAAAGGTGTCTTTTTCTTTTTCCTTTTATCATAGGACTGCATTCTGCTTCTTCTACCAGTGACCCTTGCTCCAGGGCAGAGAAATGAGTAGTAATATTATGTTTAGTAATATTTAGACATCCTATTGCCATCAGTGTGATGTGAGCTGCATCAGTAATGTGTTGATTTCACAGTGCTGCATGGCCCACAAATTAATTTGCCTCCATAAACTAGGAGCTGTGAGGCCTGCTGCCCTCAGCCAATTTACTTGTGACCTTAATGTGACCCAAGCACACTGGTACGTGGCTGGCTTGTGCAAGTGTGTATGTGCATGTGCATGTGCGAGTGCATGTGCGTGTGTTAAGAGGTGAAACATATTTCACCAAAACATGGAAGCCCAGCATCTAACAAGAACTGACTATGTAAATGATGTGTTGGCAGCTTTGATACCACTGGGGTTTGAAGTGTGTGTGTGTGTGTGTGCGTGTGTGCATTGTGAGTTGATCAGATCACTCCAGCATTCAAAGGGAGCCCCTCCAGTTTTATGTCACCATGACTATAATGATGGACATAATAAGCCTTTATTTCATGCAAGATGTTTACTGTTTGTTTTGGGTTTTTTCTACATTACATTTTACATAATTAGTGTTAAAAATAAACCCCTGACATTTAAAAAATAATTCTGGGTAATTAGAACTTGTTATTTTTGCAGTTTGGTCTGTGATGTTATTTGATACAATAACAATGTACTCACCAGAAAAAGTGTGAGTGGTCAAACTTTCAGATCAATCAGGTATAAACAATCCAATAGTTGGTAGTTTATCTAAACCAATATTGCATTATTATCACCAAAGATCTACAGAAAGCAGCATACATGTGGAGCCAATCGACTACAGCAGATTAGGTAAAACCTTTGCAGACTGTTTTTGATGCCTGCAATGGAAAGTGTAGCTTTTCTCTTCTTTCTGGTTTGTTAAAACCTTTTGTGATCTTGTGATGTCTTTCTCACCAATAACATCTAGCTATTGATATCATTATACTCCAACATCCAAGCAATTGGTGTGTACAATATGATTATGACCAAGAGAATGATTATAATAAAATGGATTTGATTGTTAATGCTACTCTCTAAAAGTATACATGTAAACAAATCCCTCAATACTTCCCCTCAGTATACTTCTTTTTTCCCCTCTGCTGCTGTTCTTCTTTCCTCTTATTCTCTTACCGATCTTTCTCCAACTGATGTCTTCATCAAAGATAATTCTAGGCCCACGCAGAGCGCAGCTGATTTTCCTGCCAGCAGATATAAGCTGATTGAAGGCAACCAGTGCCTGTCAATACAGCTTGCTTGTATTTGCCTGCGTCCCGCCAGCCTCCAACATAGCTGATTATTGGAGACCTCTCATAGCAGTATTGAGCTGCTGTCCCCACTCTTGTTACCTAGCTGATAGTTTCATTGTTTAAATGTAGATGGAGGTGGGGTATTGAACAACCAAGACACTTGCCCCTAATGGTAAACAAACAATCAGAGTGGCGTGCGGAGAGAAAGTAAGGTCAATAGAGTTGATTAATACACGTAAGGGGACACATTATGGACATTGCAATCCATATTTTCTGCTGGTCACATCCTCTGTGATATTGAGATGAAAGCTCGGTGAAAGATAGATGAAGCAGAGGTGAAGAAGCACTGACTTTATCTGTTTGGTTTTTTTTTGTGCATTGTTATTAAACTACAAAGATGTTCAATGATAACTTCATGAGGCAAATAGGGTGTGCAGCATTTCCCTTTGAGTTGAGCTGATTGGAGCTCATGCAATCAGCTATATTTGAGCTGTTGGTGCGGATGCTCTCCCGTGACGATCTCTGTGGCACTTCCTTGTTCACACAGTGCAGCTTTTCTATATCCAGCAATGCACCGCTTTCTCATTTGATGTTAGATATGCTTCTCTTAGCTCACTACTTCTTCAGAAGCTTTAATCGTTCACTTGTCCTCGCCGGTGATTTTACTGCCGTCAAACTGGCCTTCCTCTTTGTCCTCCTGTTCACCTCAGTTCCTGTTCTTAAAATCTTTTAATTTGATTCATCTGTTTGTATTTTCCCCTGATGACATGACAACTTGACTGAAATTTCCCAAAAAAGCACATCTTTGTGTCAGAATATATGAAGTCAACCTAACAAATCCGGCTCAACTTGAAACCACATGTCTAGTCTGAAAGTTAGACCAAAAAAAGGGGAAAATTGGAATTATTCTTTTTTTGATATCTGGCCCTGTCTTACAGAAGTTCAATCAAATGTGAATGAATGGAGGAGCAGTCTCATCTGTGATGTGTGAAGTTTGAAAAACATATACTTCTCTTTTCCACCTTGAAAGGCCTGGGTACAGGCTGACCCATACATCAAAATATATCAAAGAAAGTCTTTGGATGGAACTTTAAAGTGAACGGAGCCGTGTGATTGGGCAAGTGATGTACTGAAACTAAAAAACATAGTTCACTTGATGTTTGAATGCCTCAGAGTTTAGTCCTCCAAAGCCAGAGAAAAAAATGAAACCATGCAATCCGTCTGTAAGCGTATGGCTTACATAAATGGAATTAAAAGCAAAATTTTGTGCATATTATGGGGTTTTGTCTGGTTCCTTCGTGAGGTGCTTGACTGGCCAAGGTCCGAAGGTTTAGTTTACACAAAGGTGCAATTGAGGGAGATGTATTGTTGCAGCTGAGACAAATAAAGTGACTTCCTTGGGCTTCGGCCGAGGAAGCTGAGTGCTTTGACTGACAAGAATGCCTTTTTTCTTTAGTTTCAAGCATGGATTACGATTCAGGGAGCAGTAAATACAGTCCTTTCAGATTATATTGATCCTCTCTTTGTCAGAGACACAGACAAATAAATTCATCTCACAGGATCTATGCACAAGTTTACAGTTTTGGTAAATGATGAATGTATATAAAAAGCAGTCAGAAATGTTAGGCGGTCTAAGAATATTCACCTTGGTCCATAAACAAAAGATCCAGCTGCTCTCTGAGGAATACAGCTCATGTCTGGTGACCTCCTAAAGGTTAAACCCTGTAAAAAGGTTAAACCTTGAAAGAATTATTTTCATTACTTTTCAGCCATTCCAATCAACCTCTCCCCTTACGGGAATCAGTGGATTAGTCTGTAGGTTATATGCTTTGTTTTTTTTCATATCGATCCAGTATCACCTCATGCATTTTTTCCCACCTCGTGTTTTTTTTTTTTTTTTTTTACAGATTTTCACACACGTGGCAGGGGAAGACAAAGTTGTGTATTTTCAGGCCACGCACGCAGAGTGCTCGCAGGCTACAATTAACTTCCACTTAAGTGATAGAACCACTAACTGTACAGCGATGCTGCATAATTTGATGCCTTTTAACATTTCAAAGTTAATAACTGTTGCCATTTTTAAGTCTGCTTACGGCTTGGATAAGGTTGCTCCACTTCTTTGTTATCTGTGTAAGGTCAAGACATCAGCTGCAGAACAATACATTCAAGCTATCAAGTTGTTTATTGTACATGGTACATTTTACATCTTTAACCGCGGGCTTTCTCTACATCACAGACGAAACCAAATGGTTTTTGATCATCCCCCAGTGATAATTAGTTGTGCTCTGAGTACAGTTAACCACTTTAAACCAAAACCTTTTTTGACATCATTGCTGCTTTTAAGTTACGATCGTGCTCAACATCATCGCTAATGCAGCACTCATCTATTTGTTTGTTCGCCAGAGATGCACGAGTCAATTAATCTGAACAATAAAAACAGAACTCCCATTTAACTCGTTAACCCCCCACAGCCTGTTGTGATGTTCTCAGTGCCACATTTCCGTTTTCATTTGGCTCATTAGTACCTAAGTGGTGCCACAAATGGTCAGAATGATGTCACTGATATGAATGAAGACCATGGGAGTGATTGGTTTAAATGCCTCTGTGTAATTGCATCATGTTAGCCAGATATGCAATTGAATTATGTTTACTTCACTGGATGGGTTTGTGTACAGAGTATACTGTGTGTCTGTGTGTTTGTGTCTGTGTACTGAAAAAGGGTGAACAAGAGATGATTCAGTAGAGAAAGTTCAGCATCTGCCTCATAACTAAGCAATTAAAAACCAAAATGGGGGAAATAAAACACAAAATACATCAATAAACATATGAATGATGATAATTTCTCACTTTTGCACATCTAGCCATGGAGATAGTTCAGATTTTGTCTACCCAGGACATCAGTTGTTCTGCCTAGACTGCATTACAGTGGAGGAGAGTGGGAATTTCCTGATGGATCTTGGCATGATATGTTTTTTTTGGGTTTTATCCAGTTTAACTATGATTTACAAGAAGACACATTGCCTTAGATTTTTATTTTATTTTATTTTATTTTTTAAACAACCTGCACAACTTAGCTGGCATTGTTGTCACTGTAGTGACTCTTGGGGGAACCAATTCTTTGAGAGGAAAGAGCAGCTTTCAAAATTCTGCCAAACTCATATTGTCGTCTATATTTTCAGAAGCCTATGTTCAGTTTCACTCATTATCATGCATTTATGGCTATTAATATTTCAGTGTGGATTTCTATTCCACCTGTAGATATACCTACATACTAACATACTTGTATAGGTAACTTTTTTCCTTTTCAAGCTGTTCTGAAGCAGCGTAAAAAATACATATAAAAGCAGAATTTGAGGTTTATACATGTTGGATCAACCCCCCCCCCCCATGTCTTCTTTCCTGCATATGCGCTCACACAAGATAGCACAACTCGGCATGTCATACACATGCAGAGTGTGCTATCTGACTTGGCAGACCCCTAACTGTGACCAATCGGTGGGTGTAGAGCATGGACAGTCGGATTATCTGAAGACACAAGCTCCATCTCCCCTGGTTTCCATACTGTTGTTTCAGTCAGTAATTAGAATAACAATAACCACAATACACACACCACTATAAGCTGACAGCCATCCAATATGCTGTAGCTGCAGGGGTGAGGTCAGAAGATACACAGAAGTGTGTGTGTTGATATATGTGGGTTTATTTCTCTCTGGCAGAGAATGGACAAGATGTTAATCACAGCAATCTTTGTCTTTGCAGACCATAATCTTTTATAACGCGGACAATTGTGCGCACGTGTGTGCGTTTTGTGTGTTTGCCACAGTCTAATGATGCAGCAGTGATGATGGCAGCGCTTGGCATCCCTATCATGTGGCAAAAAATTGATTAGCTAAGGGTCACACGCGCAGCAGAGCCTGAAGCGTGTGTGTCTGTATGTGTGTATCTATGTGGCTGAGTGTGTACGTGCTTGTGTGTTTGAATGTTTGCGATGGTGTGTATAAATGTGTGAGTCATCAGACCTCCTAAGCTGAATATTGATGTATTGATCAGGTGCTTGTGTTGCTTAAAGCCATTTGCTCCAAGGGGAGTCCTAATACACACAGGCAGACACACACATACACACATAGACAGACACGTGAACGTGCACACACACACACATACACACACAGACAGAGCGTGGCTTGTGACAACTGTGTCATCTCTTCTCTGAGGACAATTGCTGACAACTGCCGTTGTTACTCGTCATATTGTGTCATTGTCTTATCGGACACAGGCAGTGTGCTGCTACAAAGCACACCTGCCACATGTCCATTCATTGGGATGCTAATGCGAGCTCAAAAACATAATACCATTATGGAACATAATAGCCTTATGGCCCACCTATTGGTTTTCTACATGTGCTACTGTATTGTTAGAATGATGGCATATCCCAGATGTGGTTTTTTCTTTTTTTTTTTTTTTTTTTATGTGGTTTAATGTGAAAAGCACAAGGAGGAGACAAGTCAATAAAGTGCAGAGGATGAAATGAACCTGGCACTTGGTCACAGCACCTGGTATCGGCCTTTGTGTAAAATCACAGCACACAAGGTTTAAAAAAAGACAGTACTAAGAGCGTCAGGGTGCCGGGTGGTTGAGATGCATGCTGTATAAAAACAACGTGCCCTGTTTGATTCTGGCCGAACACCTTTGTTGCGTGTCATACCTCTCCCTCTCCCTACATCTTCATGTTTACACTGTATGCCTGCTGTCATTATCAAAGCCAAAAGATAAAATAGTAAAAGAAAAAAAAATCAGATGGGAAACATTCAAACACAGGCTTATTGTTTAATCCTTTTTTATGTATGAATGCTTAAATTAATAAAATCAGACAAGTCACAACCCACTCTTCAAAGCGGCATTATCAATAATACAATCTGACAATTTGTGGCTTATTTTAATTTTGAAAATTCCTTTGCCTGAAATAATTTCTATTAACAAATCTCTGACAAAACAAAACCAAAGAGACTAATTCAACATGCCACTGAACTGAATGCTTGATGAATACGCGAACAATCTGAATTTTACACCGTAGCTTTCACTGCCTTAGGTGGGAACTACATCTAGGACTTTGCAAGAAACTGGCTAGTTTTTGTTATATATAATTACAATAAAAAAAAAAGGCTGGATCTCCAAAACTGAAAGACCCACTAACCCCAAACTGGTCAGATCTGTTCAAAAGATCAGCTGACCGAATGCTTTTTTGATAATAAGCTTTAATTACTCTTCACATTTAAAAACTTTTATGAAATTCAACTTTGATTATCTTGACAAGATGTCACACGATGCCAAGTTGCACAAAGCTGCACTCCTCAAACATTTATCTTGGAAACTGAGCCCCGATAAGGTCATTTTCCATGCAGGCCTAAAGCTGTGGAGGTAAAAGAACGCACAGTTAACTTTAACCCTGGTTAAAGGTGCTAGCTACACGACCTGATCTGAATGTTACTCCTCTCTTTATTTTTGCCACCTATGACTTGGAGTTTATTTCATGAAGAGTTAATAAGATGAAGATAAGAATAAGTTCCCCTTTCCCACCATGAAGAGCTGATCACCACGGCTGTAATTCACAACCTTCCGTAGTTTAGTAGGTCATTCACTGCCTTTGATATTAATGCTGTATGTTCCTAATTGCATGTTGAACTTTGCTGATGTTTAGAATCCATTGTTGTCAGAGTATGTTGTCTCGCTTTGATGGTCTAGTTGTGATCAATCAAGACACGTATCAAATGACAGCAAAGTCACTGTTTTGAGACCAGCTATGTTCCTGACAGTGCACTGTTTGCAGCTGGGTGATTAGCTGTCAAAATTATAATAATCGTCTTAGTTTTTAGTCAGTGCTTGGGTTTGTTGAGTGTTTGGAAGATATTTATTGCCAAAAATAAATATATAACGGAATAAATAAATCTAAATAATTGAATTTGGGTTTTTTGCCTAAAGCGTACAGGCAAGATGGAAGCAGCATCATCCAAATTGCTTGCAGTAACCAAACATCACCGAATTAAAACAGTTAAAAGAAATCAATGTTTTTTAATATGATCAGAAACAATCTCTTAGAACAGAACATCAATCACACTCCGTCATTTCTGCCTCCCTCTGAGCGTGTATGGACTGAAATTTAGATGAATAACCGCCAAACAGTGCAATGATACAGCATCATAGGCAATTTATCAATCAAGCAGTCTGAGAAGCACAAATGCAATTAGTTAATGTGTTTGCCTAAACTCATCAGAGGATGCAATTAGCGAGGGAAACAGATAACTTTGCATCATTTATCAGAGAGGAGGAGGAGGAGGAGAGCGAGAAGGAGGAAGGGTGTAGAGGTGAGCATGAGGAGGGGGAATTGACAGGCAACGGGGAAAAAAACGTGTGTAATGTAAATGACATAATCTGCGAAGAGGACAAAAGAATAAACTTTGCAGACTGAAAAAGGTCTTATCTATTGCAGCTAACAATCCATCTCTCAGCCAAGGCCTCCTCCTGATCCCTCCTCCCCCCGCTGTCTCTCCGCTTCTAATTACAACAGATGGCATTGAAGTGGCAGCCAGAGCATATTTCATCGGGAGGGAATAAAAGCAATTAGACATTCAATTTGGAGTGTAATTAATCCTACATCAAAGCCTTCATTAGTGATCGCTCGTTAGTGAAACATGCCTCTCTGAGAGGCCCAATAATGGCCCTCTTAGTCAGGGGATCAGTGCTAAGAGGGAAATCAAACAAGGTTAAACAAAAGCCATTGTTCCATTGGTGGAGAGACGAAGACAAATGAGGTGGCAAGGCTGTGCTTCGACTCACTGTTTTACACACATTGTCCAACTTAAATCTGTTTTTCCGGTTAGAGGTCTTAACTGTTAAAACTCCGGCTTAATGTGATTTCCTCCGGAGTCAGTCCTTGAGCACTCCAGTTCCCTCTCATCCCCTTGATCACAGTGAATTTGAATGTGGTTCTCTCTGATTGAAGCCCATTCACTCAAAGTAATGCTTTTGGTTTACAATAAAGACTTCCAAAGACAGCACTCAGTCTTTTTTTTTTTTTTTTTTTGGATCCTTGTTTTGTTGCAGTTTGCTTAGTGGCATCACTGATGTTTTAACACATATCTTGGGAAAGATATTAAAATCCAATCCATAGCTGCTTCTCTGCTTTACCTTTGGGAATTCAGTAGAGTTTGAGTTTCTGTAGGTTGTGCTCTGCATGTGTTTTCAGGCGTGATGGCTGTTGCTGCTGAAATAAACTGTCCATTTCAACCTCTAGCTATTCCGGACAAACTAATTTTCCCCAATACTTCTGGACTGCAGGATCACAAACTGAGTTGATAGTTTACTCTATTAATCTCCAGTCCTATATCCAAATTGAAACTTCAACATCCTAATTATAATGGTTGTAATGACATTTAAGGACGGATAACTTTAGCATATTTTGAAAAAGGCTGCTCTTGGTATCGGTTATTTGTGTAGACATAAATTCTTTCTCTCTACAGTCCACATCATTTTTAATTGTTCCAGCTGAAAGGAGCCAGCAATGAATGTCTATTCAACTCCTGAAAACACACAAAAAACAAGTATAGTGAGTACGATGGAAGCAAAGGAGCAAGTGAGTTAGAATTTTGACCACTGTACAATAGACTAAAAATGCTCCTCAAGGCACAGAAGATGAATATCATATTGCTCGTACTGGACCACCATGCTATGCACACCAAAGTACTGCAGAAGAAGCCTTCTTGCTAACAGGCCAGACACTAAAATTAGCTGCTAGTCAGTGTTATTATTATTATTTTTTATTACCCAACTCAAACGGCAGGGAGTCTTAAATTATTCTTAATATGTTCATTGCTCACATTTGAAAAAGACACAAACTAACAAAACAGTAAGAACTGACAGAAGCAGAGTCGAGACTGCTCTGTAGGCAAAAATTAAAACATAAGTTATCTGGTAAGATAGCGTAATGTATTTTGCCTCAAGTGTGATACAGATGCTCTGGTGTTTATTTAATTATGCAGCAATGTCACATCTCAGCATGTGTCTGCACTTCTTCTATGTAGCAAACACTACAAGAGGACAAGTCCAATGCTCACATGATGCTTTCACAACCTTCAACATGTTTGTCCCTGTAACCCTGACGGTGAAGGCTCCTTAGCTTATTTTAACCCAGAGACATAGCTTGAGCATACCACATGTATGTGAATGGGTGTGTATCTTTACTTTTTCAGGTGTGTTAGTATGGAGGGAAATAATTTGATACAGAGTTAAAACAGACCTGGTTTCATATTGAACGGCGCCTAAATCTAAGTAAACCCAGATGCTCCTTAAGGTGATGTTACTTTTACCTTTATGACAAAGGTTTGCTACACCTGCCACTGTCACATCGCGTTGGGCTGTTTCTATGTGTAATAACACACAACTTTGATTGTTTAAGTTGGATGGCTTGTTTATTTCACATCATGCGACGGTAGTTTAAGATGAGACCGAGCACAAAAGTCTTACAATCTGAGAAACACACCTTCAATCCACTTCATTTGCTGTAAACTGTTTTCTTTTTAAAATCTCTTTTCACAGGCTTTGGTCAAGGCTGTTGTGCTGTAGTTACCTTTTATACACTTGTGCAGGTAGGAAGTGGTAGGAGCAGAGGGAGTTAATGACAGCCTGTATCTCTCCCACACAGAGACTGCTGTCAGAGCGTGGAGCATCTTAAACACAAGTTCTTTTATGTTCCCTCTGAGGTTGTTAAGTTGAGGTCACACCTGTAAACAGCACTTTTTATCATGGTTAAATTATAGTGTCATGGTGTGTACCACATAAAACGGGAATCATTGCGTCTTTGAAAAGGAGGTCTTTATTTCCATAAAAATGTTAGCGTTGGGGTTCTTTCACTGAAACAACAACAATACATCAACAGTGACAGCTGAGATGGAGCTACTATGATTAATTGTCCATATTCATAACACTTTACTTTCATCAGTGTCTCAAGTTGTTTTGTAAAGGCAAATGAATTTTTAGGTATGTGATTTATTTATTTGTTTTTTTTTACATTAAGTTTTTTTTTTTTATTTTATTTTATTTGTGAAAACAGGTGAAATGTTTTGTTTAGTCTTAAGTTTCAGTAAAGAGACAGACTGAGACTTTTTTTTTTTTTTTTTGACAGTCCACCCACGACCTATGTGGAGGTCCAATGAAATTTCTTTTAGTGCTCTGTATGGCTAAAGTCAGCCCATTGAAGTGTAGAGGTTATTACCATCTCTGTATATGAGAGTGCGCTCTCAAGGCTTTTTGGACAAAAGGTTTGTCATAAAAATAAAGGAAAGAAAACCGAAAAGAAGGAGTTGGACAAATCAATAAATATAACAGGATTTGTGCCCCCCTCACAGGTATGAAAGCCCTGCGTGTGATCTATTCTTCAATAACAGCTTCGTCACTCCATGTACTATCTCACCTCACTTCCCAAAGCATTTTTGGCCAAAATCCTGAAATGCATTTCAGCTAAAAGAATGAAGAGAAGAGTAATGTTACAGAACCTCCTAACACATATTAAATGCACCTTTTGCGTACAGTACATGAATTATTCTGGTAAAAAGAGGCTTCTGTATTCAAGTCAACAGTTGTAATAAAGTAAGATGTTAGGTTTCCCTTTCCAAAGATCATTTTCTCCCTTCGCTAATTCATTTTCAGAAGAGTTAAATATTGATAACTGTTACCAGTAACTGCACTGTACGTGTAAGAAGATAGACAGCCAGATGCAACCCGAGCCACGCATCCAGACACATCAAGTGAACTGATGGTTTAATATGATGAAACTAACTGAAACACGCTTCAGGTGTACTGTATCCAGTTCCAGGAATGTGACTTTTTGTGTGTGCTCTGCGCTTTTGCTTGTCCCTAAGAACGGATTCAAATTCAACTGATCTCAGTGAGGAGAGTCAGGTGAAAGGTGGCAACGAGGAAGAGTATCCACATGCAAAATTGACGTGAGGAGGTGAGAAATGAGGGAAGAACACGGGGATGAGAGGATGAATAAAACAAAGTCAGTCTCTGACTGAGGGTGCCTTGAAGAATTCTAAGTCTTTGTTTACTCTAGAGGATGGTTTGTGTGTGAGAGTGTAAGAATGTGCACACAAGTGTATTTTCCGATGCATCTGAGAATTTGTGTGTGCGTCTTGCATGTGTGTGTGTACTCTCCGTGCACATCTGAGTAATACAATATATCTTACAGAGGGCAGCGCTTGCTGTGCCTGCTGCCCCAGACACAAAACCACGATGAGCAGATGAAAAATAAATTAAAGAACAACAGAAGAAAGGGAGAAGTGCAGAATAAACAATGAGAAAGAGCTGTGGCTCCAAATAGTTGTCTGGTTAGTGTGTGTGTGTGTGTGTGTGTGTATGAAGATCTATGTGGGTGCACATGAGAGATATCTGTTTTATGATTTACAATATGCCCTAGTTTTAAATGTCTCTTCATCCTTAGTCCATTGAATATTTAGTGCTTTTATCCTGACAGTGGCGATGTGGAGAAGTGGTCTTTCGCACAGGAGAGCAAAAATCTACCAGCCGGACAAATGTGACGAGCAAACATCTCAGGAAGATGCACGGGATTCATCTAGGCCATCAGTGTGCTCAAGCTAATCATTTAGAAAGCATTCAAACTTCAAGTGAAATCATTTGTTTCTCTTGGTACAAATTTCTTCAAGGATTTCATTTTGAAAGGTTATGCGCAACAACAACAACTTTTTTCTTTTCTTTTTTTTTTTTAAGTATTTGCGTGCAAGAATATTTAGTCCACTCTTTGACTGTGAGCCTTTGTGTACATGGTTTATTGATGGATGGACATAGCCATGTGAAGAAATGAACATGAATTATGTATGTGTGGGCCATTTGTTGGCGATCGTAAAGCCCCAACACCACAAAAGAGTAATTAGAGCATTATTTATTAGGGCCCGAGCCCCCCCGCCAAAAAAAATAAAATAAAATAAAATCTGCTCTAGGTGTCTTTTCCTTTGTCTCCCTGTCTCTTGCCCGCAGTTCCTGCCTGTTTGGTAGCAGAGAGGATTTAGGAGGATGCACAGTTTGTCATTTGGTCAGTGAGATAGATACTAAGAGTTTTGGCTGTGACTTATTTGAGCTAATGGTCCAGAACATTGTGAGCACCCCCACACCCAGAGGCAATTTCATAGGCGCACTGGGCCGGTACAAATGGCCTGTGGTATACCTCCATGGTCAACACACACATGCCAGGCCCTCAGTCATATACTCACATCAACATGCACATAAACTTGCTCACACATGTACGTAGACACAAAACGCGCACAAAAATCTTCCCGCTCCCCATTTATATGTAAGAGGCCTACATAGCTACATATAAACAAAGGAGGATGTGTAAAAGGGAGGAGAAAAACAGGGGCTGTCAGGCAAGTAGAGACAGTGTGAGGTACAAATAATGAAAAAGAGATATGAGAAACATGCAGAGGAAGAGAGAGACAGACAAGCCTATAAAGAGAAAGGAAATTAATACAAAAGGGAAGGTAAGATGAAGGCTGCTGCGAGGCAGGCAAACAGAGGCAGGTCTACCGAAGTGGAAGAAACTTCTCGAAGAAGAAACGGTGAGTATCTGTGATTAGACTGTCCGACTACATTTCTGCAGTGATTTGGTGGCTGAGAAGCTCTCTAATTCCCTTTGAAAAGTCCACTCCAGACGAGACACTGCACCACAAAATTTAGACCGTCTGAACTCTCAGCAAGAGAGCGGAGTGACTGGTCAATTATTTACCCCTGCAGAGGACAGACAAATCAAGCTTTTTGCATTAAGTACACAAACACATGCTGACACGAGTGCATGGGCACGTGCACACAAACAAAGTGCATACAATGAGCCTCACATGCTCAAGCAGGGCTAGTATAGTAGTGTTTCCTACTTTCAAAGCACTGTTCATGTGCACATATGGAAAAAAGGGTCTGGGAAAACTTTTTTAAAGACTGACTTCAGCTAACCAGTAGATCACTCTGTCAGCCATTTTCCTCTGAGCTGTCTGAACTGCCGCTAACAATGCTTTTTTTTTTTTTTTTTTTTTGCATACTATTCTGAGTAAGCTCATAACATTGATGTGTGTTTGGAAACCTCAGGAGATCAGCTGTTTCAGAACTAATCATCCCGGCATGCCCAGCACCAGCAATCAGTTCACAGTCAAAGTCCCCATCATTCCCCATCATCTGATACTGCTGGCCTGTATCTGCATGAGTAAAGCAGGATTACAGGTAGTACTAATAGAGCCCTTGGTGAGTGTGTCAGTCACCTTTTGATTTATTCATTTATTTATTTATTTATTTTTTTTGTCAGAGGTGCGTTGGACTTTCGAGTGGCGTGGGAGGAGGTGATCACACCATCGCTAAGTATGTCTGATTTTTGGAGAAAATACCTCGTCAGTCTCGTCTGGAGACGGTAAGAGCAGTTAAACGCTCTGTTTGAGAGCCACTGTGAGGAAAGTGGAGGTTAATGTCAAGATAACCTGTCACACATTGGGATTATTCTGAGGTAATAGTTGTCATAGTAACAGACACATATTTAGTTTGCCATTTTATTGGCTTATTTATCTCCCATCTATTACACTCTTTTGTCTATCTTGCTGAGTTTGTTCTTCTTAGAGGGCTTTGATCAATTTGCTGCCTTTTTTTCCCTACAGAATGTTAGATGTGATTATCTTGGGGCACAAGTCTTATACTGGGTAAGACAAACAAATTTTGTAAAACACACACATACCTCACTTTCATCATTGATTCAAACTTGTCCAGAACTGGCCACTAAACTGAAAAAGAAAAAAGCCTTTCTGGGTTTGCACAGTTCTGTGACCACCTTCTGACCTGGATCTGCTAGTTATGAATGAACAGAGTTTGGAAATAAAGTCTACTTCAATGTTTTCTGCTTTGAACAACTTATGCCCTCTTTAAAGGACTATTTGTAAGTTTCTTTGCCATTGAATGTGGTTTTTTGCTGGAAGTGGGTGACCATGACTGTTGGCCCTCGGGGTCCTTCAGCATCATTACGTTGAAAGGATGAGAGATTATAAACAGCCACTGAGCAGTGATAAGTCTTCAGCGTCAGGCAGTCGCTATTGGAGAGTAGGAAAGAGGGCTGGGGCTGGCTAGCTAGCTAACTTCAATCACAGTAAAGATGTGATGGAGACAAAAATAAACATTGTTGGGTTCCACAACTGGAAGCAGCTCTTAGTGAGTAATTAGGTTTGTTGCTACGTATAGCTCCTTGAACAGTGTCTTGAAAACCCCTTTTATTTTTCTCTAAAACATCTATTCCACATTGGAATTACAATTTAAACATTTCTCTCTAAATAAAGTGAAGCCCATACAAAACAAACACACATTATGCCCAGAGCTAGTGTGGACTCAGACTCTCTGTGCTCATACTATTTAGTCCAATCTATTACATTTTTCATGCATGTAACATACACTCGTGCACACCTCCCAATACCCTCCATCATCCCCTCATCATTAGCCTTCAGGAACTCCTGGGGAAGTTCAAAGGTTGCATGATTTATTTAATTTTTTTTCCAACCCAAAGCATTAGACGTGGACGTCAATATCATAAAGTCAGGGCTAGCATGCCTCTAATTTTGCTCTGGCCTGCACATTAGCAGATATAATTAACCAGGATACTTTTAAAACACTGCAGGGTACGTCCTTGCGATGGTCAGATCAGAGTCCACTGGAGCTAGAGTAGGCGCTGTTAATTTTATTTTCATTTATTAGCACATATCTCCTGGAGGTATTTAGACTAACGAGGTTTCAGAGGGCCTTGGCTGGACTTCATGTGCCCTGTCATTGATTTTGTTCAGCACTGGCCATGATGTGGACAATACACATCGGCTCTGTTTTTATATGAGAAATTAGTCAAGTGGCCTTGTTCTGTGTGAAAAGACAATAGTGTAATCACAGATATAATGATATTGACTCACTGAAGGAGGATCTGGAGGATGATATTTTTGGAGGTCAGATTATGGCAATCAAAGGCTCATCCGATGTTGTTCCTTTAAATAAGCCAACATAGATTTGCAAGTTTGAGCTTGAATCCTTGTTCGTCTCTGTATGTCTCTGTCGGCCCTGCGATATACTGCCAACATGTCCAGGGTGTATACTTAGTAATCATTCAATCTTTTTGTTTTTAATTCTACACAATCACATAAGCAACCATCCACAGCCCCCTATAGCATTGCCAGTGCCTAATTTAAATAAAAAATAATAATTAAAAAAGACTGTATATTAACATTTGTTAGTCAGCGATTACCTTTAAGAACAAAAAGAATCAGTGAAAGTATCGAGAATGTTTTATGTAGCAGGACAAATGGAAATGAAACACGTTACAAACAGCTATGTACTTTACTTAATGCACATTGTGAAGTGAAACACCAATGGAGGCAGCGCATATGAGTCCTCTTAGTCCAAGACGACACAAAACGTGAGCCAACTAATAGTGGCTAAACCTTTTGTTGCAATAAATAAGAATTTGCTAATGTAACATGGACAGGACAAATTAGGAATGAAAAACTATAATAATGTGAATATGCAATACAAACATTTATATGTATTTAAGCAACTTGATGACCAAATTGAAGGCAAAGCATTCGTCAAAATTCTAAACATGTTTCAGTGCAAATTTAACTCACTGATGCACAACTCTGGGTATAAAGCTGTTTTATAAACTTTCAGGTATTCGAACCAGGAACTGAAACTTAGAACTGTACCTTCTGCAGCTAGTACATGTACAACCCATCTAGTAGGTCAGCATGTCCTTGGGCAAGATACTGAACCCTGAATTGTTTCTGATCTGATGTACCGTTGGCCTGTGATTGAATGTGTGATAGAAATACATTGTGTGAAAGATAGTTGTATGAACTTGTGTAGGGTGAGTGAATGTGACTCGTAGTGTAAAGCTGAGTGGTTGTTAAGAGTATAAAAGTGCTATATATTTGTCAGTTCTATTCAACCGGAGCCAAAGCCCAGCCAGCACATAAAGGGCTTTTTGTAATAATTGTGGATGTTTTGTTTTTTTTGTTGTTTTTTTTTTTTTTTTTTTTTTTTTTTTTAAATTCTTGAAACTGCACTGGAAACATGCAGTACATGTGTTACTGTATTAGGCTGTGGTCATAATTACAAGCAGAAACTTAATTCTTATTCACAAGTTTCCAAGTTTTTACATCTCTCTGACCTTGAAACTCTTTGTTGAAGCAAAATGACCATTTACCAACATATTTGAAATAAGGTTTTTGTCGATAAAGCCTCTTTTAAGTCTAACATTTTTGCCATCTTATGGTGATATTTTCCAAAGTTACTTTTCTTCATTAAAATAAGATGATCTATGTAGGTTCAGTTAATAGGAACGCGTAGCAACTTGCGCACATGCAATTGTCTCTCATGACCTTGGAATGAATAAATCAGAATAGAGCGCAGCCAAGACGTGCGTCAAGTGAGGGGATACCTCGCCGTTTAAGATGTTGAAAAGCCTCCTATTCACCGGGCTAATATTGCAGTGGCTCCCTCACTCCCATACACTTGGGGTCACAGCTGAGTTGATACCCCTTCTAATCCACCTAGAAGAATCAAACACTTGACATAAACTCATCATTTCGTGCCACATATTTCATCAACAAATAGCATAAGCCATCTCCTCTTTTATGGAACATCGGTTGAAATCCTGCCATATTTTTCATCTATTTAACCAGTGCATGGCTCACGCTCTGATGTATCTTAGGTCCTCTGCATCTTCAAAACTGTTTACTGTTCCAAGCAAGCATGGCAGCTATTCTGGGGATGAAGCGAGTCTTCTGAAACATTCTTGTCCTTGCTTAGAAAAAAACAACATACAAAGCTATATACATGACCCTTGAGCTTGACATTCAATAGATTTCGATATATTCCCTTCACAGTTCAAAGCAAAGACCATTGAAAAGATGCATGAAAAACACACAAGCATGGACCCTTAACCAAACATGGAACAATAACAATCCAATAAATAGGCTTGGGGGTGTTAGCATATATTTAGCAGTAACTTTGACTGTTTTGTCGTTGTATGGCTTTGTAATTTTTATTTATTTATTTATTTTTTTGTCTGGAAAAGTTAAATATGGAGTTTGGAGACTTTGCAGTTTCTATTAAATTGAAAATTTATCTGACTTTATCTTGAATATGGCCGTTAAAAGCCAGTTCAGTGTGAACAGCCTGTGAATCAGGGATCACTCCTGTTGACAGCTCTCCAGCTGAACTGGATTGATCATTACTGTGATCTACTGTGAGCTTCGCCAGTAAGTGGATAAAAAGCTCCTCCTTTTTTTTTTTGAACATTTTTGAAAACGCATGAAACACATCAGACATGCTTAAAACATGTCTGATGTGTTTATTTCTTTTAACTAAGTGCATTCTGCCACTGTTTCCTTATTCGACAATAGGAAATGCTTCATACCACGTTGCCCTTGTCATGTGGAAAACCAATCATGCTCTGCCGACGTCACAGGCTCTGAGGAGTCGCAGCCCAAAGCACCACTGATACCAATCAGCTCAAGATAAAGAAGAGGAGGAAAATCCTAACTTACCTCAGTATTATTCTTTAATGGCAATCATGCTTGATAGTCATCAATTGCTAGAAAAGAATAATCCCTAACATGCATCACATTTGTTGCATTAGAATGATGTGTGTCTGCATTTTTGGGTTTACCTTTGTGTGTGTGTGTGTGTGTGCGTGTGCGCGTGTGTGTGTGTTTTTTTTTTTTTTTTTTTTTTTTTACCCTCAGCCCTGAAAGGTCATAGTACCTCATCCTGCTGACATTTGGAGCATTGATAATATTCCCTCACATATCAATTTCACCTATTTTCTCATCATTCTCGTTTCCCCCTAGCAGAAAATGGAATCATTTGTGCTTTCAGCAATTTGTTATTGATTGGGAGAGCTCTGGAAATAGAGGGTAGCCATTATGGCAATGCTGCAGCTACGATTAAATTGAGTTTTAAGCAGCCCTGCAAATGTATCATTTCACAGCCATAACACAAAAGCTTTTAAATCCATGAACCTCAGGATGGATCAAATGCCTAAAAATACCAGCATTGTCATCATATCGAGAGCTATTAGAATTTCTGCCGTTGAGAGATTATCTGTAATTCTGTAGAATGTGACAGTATGTGGCTGCATTTAAGAGAAACCGCAATTAAGATTGATTCTCTGACTGGCATTTTGAAAAATGCCATTGTGGGCAAAAAATAGGAAAAACTGTGATTCAATGACTATTGATGCATGCCAGATATTTTATTTTTACATACACTGAATTCTTGGCCTGTTTGGTCACTGTAGTTCCCTTGGATGAAAATAAAAGATTTTGGCTATATATATATATTCACACTGATCTGATTTGCATTTGGCGGTGCGGAGACAAATCAATATGTGTTTGAGTATATGTATGTATGTATGTATGCATGCAGGGTCACTTCCATGGGCACGCACATACATACACGTGAGTACAAGAGTAGGCAAATGAATACAGTGCAGGGATCTGTGTCTCTGATCATTGGAACTTCTATGAATGCTGGTCACAGAGAAGTGGTGGACCGTTTCTCCAATGCTCGACATCTGCCCCCCCCCCCCCAGCCCTTTTTGCCCCCGCACCCAGGGGACAGTGCATCAGGCCTGGGTAGGAGAGGCACTGAGAGTGCCCCAGGCTGGGTCTTCACCACATCATCCCAGCTCTTGTGCGGTTTGATACTGAGGAAACCACGGGCCTGTAGCACTTCTTCTCGCCACTCATAAATAATGCTGCCTGTTAATAATGAATTAGTAATTACCCCAGCTGTTTTATTTTTGTTGACCAAGGAGCAAAGGAGCTCGTAAATTAGCAGTACCCCTTGCCTCCCTGTAGTCCTCCACCGAAATCCCCAGTGGAGGGTTGTTGGGTTTTTATGGCCTGTGAAGCAACCACCACCCCCCAACGCTGGCTGGTTGGCCCTCCAACCATCTAACCCTGCAACCCCCCACCTGTCATTCCGCTGAACCAGAGAACCTGCTCTCACTTTGTGACATGCACTCCCACAACAAAAGATTTGAACAAAGTTCATAAATGCAAGTAGAAGTTTTCAGCGCTGTTAGAGAGCAGATGCTTAAAGTGTTCTGAAATACTGAAATAATGAGTCTGTGTATTGTGTAGTGATAAACAAAACCTCACATAGCATTACATATTGCTTAATCATTTGTGTGCATCATTTTCTGTACCTTTTTGAGGCCATGGGCTTTCCCACACAGTGCACGCATGTTGGAATTTAAATGAAGAAAATGTAAAAAAATCAGTTAACTTGGACAATGTGCATCATTTCAACTGAAACATTTATGACAAAACCACAAAATTAAGAACAGTATATTTGGTCTTTTCTCACACACACACACACACACACACACACACATATATATATATATATATATATATATATATATATATATATATATATATATGTCCAGACACTCGTGTGCGCTTTGGTCTTTGTGGCCTGGTATGTTTGATGTTTGTTAAAAGATGCAGAGAGAGGCATGCGTGTACGTGTGGTTTTGTCAGAGCGAGATGATGAACAGAAAAGTGCATTCTGACCATGGTCATGCCCCCTCACCAGAACTGTCTCGCTCCTCTCTCAAGGTTAGCAGTGTATGTATGGTTGTTGATCGAGAGAAAGTGTGTGTGTGTGTGTGTGTGTGTGTGTGCGCGTGTGCGTGCGCACGTGTGTTTAAGAGAGAGAGAGAGTGAGAAAGAGCAAGAGAGAGAGAGTGAGTCAGAATGCCAGACTCTTAATGATCCCTCCAGAGAGGGCTTGCAGTTTGTGTGCAGCTCTGAGGCCTGGACAGGGAAACACAGGGAAATTAGCTATCTCTCTCAATAACCTCCGATGAAAGTCTGCCTCCTACCCACTCCTCTGTCACTGGCTCCTCAAGACAATAAGCCAATTAGACCAAACCCAGCTAAGGGCCAGGGCTCAGTATGAGTGTGTGTGGGTTTGACTTGGTGAAAGAGAAATAGAGGGATACACATTCCTTCAGCATAATTTTCTCGCTGCTATGGATCTGGGTGAAGATGAGGATTTTAAAGTAATAATTTGTGAAATTTTTATACAAGTCTCTACTTGGATACACTTTTTTTTTTTTTTTTCTGCTGACAGAAAGTAAAAGTGAGTTTGTATCAAATAACCAGCTCACAAAACCTTTTGTATCAGTTAGAAGAATGAATATGGCAGTTGTTGTATCTTCTCTATAATGGAGACAGAAGTCTATAAAACAGTATTCCAAGGATGATCCTTGTCGTGGAACAAACAGAAACAAAATTTAGAAATTTAGAAATGTGTACCTTTGTGGCATGCTGATACAGTGGTTACTGCTGTCACCTCAAAGCATGAAGGTTGTGGGTTCAAACCCTACTTCCTCCAACAAAATACATATTCCCGTCTCTCTGTGCCGGCCCTGTGATAGACAGCTGACCTACCAAGGGTGTACGATGCGCTGTAATAATATAAGCTGTGATTGGCTCCACCCGCAAACCTGATATAGATTATGAATGATTGAATTAGACACCTCTGTGTGGCTGATATAAAGAGCGCTTCCACAACCGGAAAAGTTTTTTGTAGCTGGTGGCAGCCAATCAGCCTTAGTGTTAAAATTCCTGCATTACACATTAATAGAAACACCTCCTCTTAAAATTTCAAAGTTAAAGCCTTCTTGCATGTTACGTATGCAAAGTTTTACTGCGGTTACTAATTCTGTCCCACTCTCCTGATCTCACTCTGTATGTGTGTATTATGTTTAGTTATTCCACGGCCTCCTTTGGTTCCCTTATATGCAGCGAAAGCATTTGTCATAACGGAAGGAAGGTGCCGTTTATAGGAAGCACGCCTCTGTTTCCCCTACACATCCTGAGAAGATGGGAAACCAAGTGGCCGGAGGTTTATCCCAAAGCGCCTGGCTGGCACTGTTACACGGGCCAAACATGTAGCGGGTTTAAACCCATACCTGCTTGATGAAAAATCTCTAAATTTAGCAACAGTGTGCAAAGTTGGCAACACTGTAGTGTGCTAATAAATGCTGTTTACTCCACCTCATTGACAAGGAATTCAGTTAATGGTCCATCAGTCAGTCCAGATTATACGACTGCTGTGGTGCAGGCAAAAATAAGGATTGTTATTTTTCAGCACCACACAATTGCATGTTCATTCATTACAATGGAGATCTTATACAGTGTGTTGCTTTATTATATACAGTCCACTTTTGCTTTGCGAGTGTAATGTTGTGTGGCCATATAGTACTTATTAGCATAAATGTGTTCTGCTCAATCCACGAAACTATTCAAGGAGCTTTTACTCACAGGGGAGTGAGAGTAAGACAAATTTGACGTCTATATCACTTCCTTTTGTAACATTAATATTGTGCATACCACGTCAACATGAAGCTAAGGTAATATAGTGTTAGATAGATAGATGCGTTATGTGTGTGTACACTTGAACCTTAGCTGTTGTCCACATTGGAAATCTGCAACTATCAAGCAATGGAGTCATCATTTCTCTTTTTTTCTCCATCTATTTGTTCATACACATGCGCCGTTATATTACCCACGCAGATAGTTCTGCAAAGGTTGATTTATAACTACAAACTTTATTACTGTTTGTTAACATCACTTTTCAAGCTCAAAATCTCATTGACCTAATTCGATCTCATAATGTTGGTAATATTGTGTAATGCTTTACATTTAGATACCACCATTTTCTAAGTGTGGATATCACTTTTCTTCAAATGAAGGATATTACTCTCTCCCTGTCTCTCTCTCTCTCGCCTCCCTCTCTGCCTCTGAGATATTGGCTTGCCTGTTCATTCCATAACTCATACTTTACTCGTGATGCTCAATTAAACTGCATACATTAGGGGAGTTGATGGGGAGGTAGGACATTTGTAATCAAGCATATTTATTCTCTTTAATCACCCCGGGGACCTGGAGATTTCAGGAAGGCGTACGCACAAAGATATGTGCAGATCCATACACACACACGTGCACGAATCGTCAAACAAACAGCCGCACTTGCGGCACAACATGCACAACCATTCACGCAGAGAAATGCGCATGCACAAACACACACTTATCAAATTGTGCTGCTGAACTCAATCAAGCTGGGGCTTGGCAGCCTTGACTCCATCGCCCCCGCAACTCCCCCTCTGCACCCTGGTCCCTCGACCCCAACCCCATATTAATGACAGCACACTAGTTTACATATTAATGAATAGCTTCGGTTTTTAATATGCTGCTCAGTAAATCATGCAAGGAAAGCAGACAGGCTATTAATGCTTTGTACTTCTCTGGTGTATATTAAAAATATATGGGGTGATTTGTATAGCATGTGTGCCTGTAGGTGTTTTTATGGGTGTATGTCAACGAGCTATCCGCACCCATATGAGCTTAAATCTCCATGTCATGTGTTGTGTAAAGGTAAATGCTCTTATTTTCTTCAGAACTGAGTTCTAAAACATTAGTAATGCTGGAAGGGAATTTGGAGATTTATGGTTTTGATATTTATGTTTCTCTTAAGGAAATAATTCAGGTAAGGAACAGAAGAATCGTATGCAATAAAAGGAAGTTTAACGCTCACTTCCTGCTTTTCTGCATTTGACATAAAGGTCGCGTGCAAATACACCCCGCTGTCAGTTAATCTCCGGTCGCTGTCAGTAATCACATATAGACGAGTGAATGGCTTGTGAGTGGTAGGACATAATTAGAAATACTCCCAGTGGCTGTTTTGTGATTGGGACTCATTGGAACCTCACTTTTAATTAAGACGAAGCAACCGAAACACCAACGCTCATAAAAGCGCACACAAACATCTAGTTTTACATTCACACTATGCCTTACATACTACACATACATACACGCACACACTAATGTCAGCACGCACAGATACACACACACACACACTGAAGCTAACGCTCAGCAACAGGGGAAATAAAAGCTTGGTTTAAAGAGGGTTTAGAGCTGTCCACGACCAAGAATGAGAGCTGGGTGCAAGTGTGTATGTGTGGGTATGAATGATGCATTCCACGTCTTTCATGACAAATTTATTTGTTTATAAGGGATGAAAAGAATATGTGAGTAAGACAGAGAAAGAAATGGAAAGATGGAATCATCACAGTGTTGAGACTACAATGTGGAAGTCTTAGACTTAATCTCCCATATATGCTCACATATGTACGCAGTACTCTCTGTTTCCTTCCACACAGCACCCTGGTCCTTAAGAGTGTTTTTGTGTGCGCTTTGTGTCCGCAGAATACACATATGCTTGCGCATGAAAAGTCTTCAATTCATTTGTGATGCCATTACTTGTTGAATTTTTCTTCGTTGTATGACCAGCATTAAGCACCAACTACATTATCGGACTCACATCTGCTCATGACAAAATAGACAAAGGGAATAATCAACACTCTTCTGTCTCTCCCTCCTTTCATCCTTCTATCTATTGTGTATCGTCTCTCCACTCTCTCCACTTCCCCAGTCATTTGGATAAAATCAAGGGATCTTTATAATGTGTGTGCGCATGTGCACAATGAAAAGGAGAGTGTACATTGAAATAGTTGAAGAAGTGTGTATTTTTTAAATGTGTACGCCTGGTCTCTGGCCTGTTTGCCTTGGTGTACGTGTGAATCAGTCTGCCCGTGTATTTGTGTGTATATTTGCGTGCGTGCATGTGAGTGTGTGTGACCACAGACAAGATGCAATAATTGAAGGCCCTCCTGCCGATTTCACACAATCAACGTGGCCACATTGGAGGTGATGAAAGTAAATCAAAGATTGAAGGGAGAGTTGGCTTTAAAAGGTTTTCAGACCCCCCCAGCACCCCCCATTCCTCAATTATCCCCACACTAGCTTATTAATACCATAAGCCACCTTCACTGCATCACACCCTATTTATTTCCTTTTCTTTTTCATTCCTTGAACACACAGCATTGTATTCATATTACCCTGTGCCTTCATATCGGACCAGATCTCCTCATTGCTCTCCGCTTCCCCCTCTTTCCCTGAATCCATTCTGCTCTCCATCCTTGTCCTTCATATATTTTTTTTTAAATCCCATTGCCCTTTGCCTTCATATCTGCCCAGATCTTCGTCACTGTCAACCTCCCCTCCTGCCTCTTCTTCCTCCCACCCCTTCCCTTCGTCCCCCATCCCTCCACCTCTTTTTTTTTTTTAATCCTTTTTAATGAAACGGAGGACCCTGCTGCCAGTCGAGGTGATCCTCATTCGCCAGTCCCAGTGTGCACTGATTGTCTGTCTGCAGAATAGCCGGGGAGAGGGCTGAATAGGATAGATGAGTCTGTATTGGCCCTGCTGCTGTAATTCACATAATACTGCTGCTCCTATAGTACTGCCACCACTGCCCCCCCCAACACACACATACACTTTCTCCTGCGTAAAGACAGATAAGGCTCTGAGATATGATCCTGGAGATGAATACGGTCCCATTACCAAAAAGAGAGGAGGAGCTGAGCCATTAATTGTTTGGCATTTGGTGCCACCATACTGTATGCATGGAGCTCATGGCATGCATCATGTCTGGAGGTTCATGAAAGAGGAAGGGAGGGCGGGCGCGTAAGATGGGAGAAAAAAAAAAAATAGGAGCAAAAGAAAGAGGAGACCGGGTGTGTTATTATCCACAACACGTTTGCATTTGATGTCGCCACCGTCATTTTCCCTCTGTGTGTCTAGATCTAGTCAGAGAGCAGTTTCAGGATCACAGCGACACGGGGGAGAAAATATTGAATCAATGCTTCCGCCTGTTTTTGAAAGCAGGGTTAGCGTTTGATGCTGCGACATTGGGTGAGAGTGAGAGAAAAAGAAAAATATGTACAAGGAAGCAGTCCCTCTCTCCCTCCACCCCTCCCCATCATTTTCCTCTCTCCTTTGCTTTCTTTCCATCTGTCTCTTCCTTCCTTTCTCTTTTCACTGCTTACTGCTGTCATTGTCTCATTTAGCCTGTCTAAAAATATAGTCTTCCTCCCCAGATGTAAAGGGGGAGAAATTTCGACATGTGTGTCACCTTTTCATCTTCGAGGCGGGGAGAGGAATCTTAAGGGAAATCAGGTGTCTTAATGACAGCCGAGTGTGCAGCGTGGGTAATGCAGAGCGCCGGCATTTGCAGTACACGCATTAAATTATTCACATCAAAAACTCATTGTTTGTTACCTGACAGAACTGCAGAGAGAGGTGGAAGGATGATGGAAAAGTGTGATGAATTAAGCATCAGGAAGATGGAGTGCCTCGGAGAGAGAGAAAGAGAGAAGCAAGAAGGGGGAGGAAAGACAAGAGGAGACGAAGGTGCATTCAAATAGGATGTTTAGAATCGAAAGATGTACTCTTGTCTTGCAAGAGAGGGAAGGCGGGGTTGAAAGCGTGTTTACATCTGTGATTTTATGATAATACCAAATATTGCTTATGGTACCCGCCTATTATGTCTGCCACCAATGGCAGCCAGTCAGGATGTAAATTGGGGAGTCAAAACAGGAAGTGAGAAATGTAATTGCCTGATAGATTCTGAGTGGTACAGTGCAGCTGCTCATACGTTCAAGAAGGAGATGTTGCAGTGCTTGCTGCTCTACTCTACAAAGAAAACAGCACTGCTAATAATTCAGTTTTCATATGTGATCAAGATGATCACCGTGCTCTTAGTAATTCATAAAGAAAACACTTCCAAAAACTAATTTTTTGTGGATTAGTTGACTGATCATTCCAGTTTTGGATGAAACTTGAATATTGAAAAAATTATATCAGATTGATGACCTTTGATAGTTGGCTATTGTTTAGGCAAGAGCTTTCTGGTCTGTACGTATGAAGTGTTCATTTAGTTAAAATTTCCTCTCTGATGTTAAAATGTGAAGCTTTCCATCACGTTGCTGACGCCACTCTAACTAACATTGTATATAATAAACTATGAAAATGCTCAGATGCTGAATAGAAGGAGTTGGTGCTAGTTAATAGTTGTGGGAGAAGTGGCTTTGATGAGGAAAGACATTAGCACACAGTCTAACAAATTAATGTTTAAGCATTCTTTAAATATGGATTAGATTTAATACTTCATGAAGTACAATGATAATAGCTTGTTTCACAGAAACATAATGTAGCACTTAACAATGTACTGTAATTAATACATTATGCTAAGTTGTGTTATGTTAATTTCTGGGGGAGAAATTAAAAATAGATTATACAACTAGTTGGAGTGTGTATCCTCTTGATTGGGGAGCAAAAAGCAAGAGGAGCCGAGTGAGCAGAAAAACACATGCATTTATCAGAGGGTGATTAACTTTAAGGCAATGACTCACTAAATATTTAACAGCTTTGCTTGGTGCAAAGTATATCATGAATTATAGATGGCAAGGATGAGCATGTCTTGATGTAAGACTGTTTAAAGACTTAACCTACAATGAGGGAAGAGCAATTACCATTGTAATAAATGAGAGGAGAGCGAAAAAGACTGTCTATTCGTTATTTCTAATTAATTTCTGAGGATGATCACAACGGGGGGAGAGAGGAGATGGGGCCGTGTCCATTAGTCTCTGACACTTCGTCCTTGATAAATGGACTCCATGCTTCGGATGACACACAAGAGCGCGCACACATGCACACGCCTCAGGACACACATGCATGGCCGCAAGCCCATTTGGGCTTAAAGACACGGACACGGCACATAACAGGTTTCATATATGCAGCCCTCAGATGTGTCCTGATTCTCAGAGTTGCCAAACACAGGGGACTTTCCCAAACAAAAAAAGATGGCGTTTTAATAAGAAGTGCGTGTTGGAGCAATTTCAAAGATGGATCCTCTGGACAGTGTAAGTAAGGTTGATTTCACTATCAGTATGCATGAGCACCTCTTGGTGACGCTGCATATGTGAATTCCTCTGTGTCGCTTTGTGTATAGTGTACATGTGTGTAGTACAGATCCTCCATGACAAATGCTTAGCCTTTAGCCTCAGCACAGCTACTTACCCCCCCCCGCCCCCCATTACCAATTCCCTCCACATAGCCTACATTTCCTCTAAGTTTCCTTCCCCTTGGTTTTATAAAGGATCCAATATCTCCCAGCAATTCTGTCACAGATTTCATTAGGTAAGGTAGGATGGAGGGTGGGGGGCGGTTTTTCAACTTTCACCACGAATTACTTGATGTCATCTCACTGAAGAAGAGAGAGGAGGTGTACGCACAGGCCCTATATTCAAAGTCACTGGAGCATTCCATGTGTAGTGCTCTGAAATATTGATGAGTAAGCAAAAACACACTGCGTCTTGTCACTTTCAGGAACGCAGAGGCGAATGGCAGTCACAAGGAAGAAGGATGATGCCCTCCACCCCTCCCCTTCTCCAGACTGTAGCCATTTTAACTGCAAGGTTATTCACTTTTGTACAGCCTTAAGATGGCCACAGTTAAAGGCAACTGATTAGTTCCTAAATGTTAACAAAAGTATGAGCGCAAAGTGCGAGTAAATATCTGTCTGTCTACCGGCCGATCTATCCATCTATCTCAAAACTGCTGCATATTAATCCACTGCAATGATCTCTCAACACGTCTGATCTGCATTATTCATTGCATTATTCCAACTGATGCTCTGAATGCAAGCACGGCAAAAAATCACCATCAAATTTTCAAAATTGTGAAGAAACACTTTTCCCAGCACTCGTTTGCATCCAAAGAAACTTCTCTTTTATTCATTCCTCTGCTCTTGTTTAATTGATTATTTGTCTTTTTTCAATTTCATTTCACATCCTTTTCTTCCAATTTTTTTTTTTTTTTTTTTTTTTCTTCCACTGGATTTAAGGGAGCACTTGGTTTCAGTGGCTTGTGGGGCTACACTGATGTTAAGCCTATCTGGTTTGTCTGTGTGTAGTCGTATTGATCTTTGGCTAAGACATTAGATCTGTACGGCATGTCAAGGGTTTGGTGACCTCTAGCAGTCTCTCTCCAAGTGATAGCTTTGATAAGCCCCATCCCTTTCTCTGTTCTATATAGAGCTGTGCCCTAACCTTTAGCCCAACTCTATGTTTGAGCCTGACCTTTCTTTGATGTGTAATACATACCACGTGCTGGCCCACCACTGAACACACTCATTCAGACATTAGATATACAGACATGTACTTGTGAACACACACACACACACACACCCACACACACACACGCACACCCACACACCTTTAGTCAACACCCTGAAGCGCCAACTCCCATGGAACCTTATTAAAACCACCTTCAGTGGAAACGGGGGAAGTTCTCAAAGTCTCCATAACTTGTATAATGTGTTGTATGAATAATGTTTTCGTCTCCTCATTTCCCCCTCTTCAGTCGTTAATGCAGAAAAGCCGAAGCTTCTTTCACACAAAAAGACAAACAGCAAAGTCCGCTTGCCACTGATGGGCATGTCTTATTTACAAGAGGCAACAAGCTGGCCTGGCAGGCAGCAAAGGCACACATAGACAGACAGACACACACACACATATAGACACAGACGCACAGATACTCATGTGTGCCAAAAACAATCACACTCACACAATCACACCCTGCATACATGTGTACATGCAGGCTTAGATACTTTCACACACTCAGACACACTATTTCCGTTTGATGTTTGCCAATCATCCAAGATTCCTTGCAGCCAGCCCTGCCTGCTACCAAATAACAGTCTTCATTAATTAAAAAAGAAAAGGCAGTGTTATTATAATTCTCTTTGCTTGGCCCTTGATGTAATGGAGGGGGTGTGTGGTGTTTTGTGGCTCTTTGAGAGTTTGCTTTCATCATTGCCTGAGATTCCCCATGGCTTTGCCTGACTGCCATCAAACTCTCTTTCCTTCTTTTTGTCTTTTCATCCAATGAGGTGAAGTTTGGAAAAGTTGCTGTAGCCCAACAGGATCCTTTTTAGCAGTTAATGCCCTTTCCAGCTGGCAGGCAACTAACAGGCCGCTAGCAGGCCACCAGTGGCAAAGTCGAACAATGTTATTAGTTCACCAGCCTTTTCCAAGCTTACAGCTGAGGGCTCGGAATTAGTGTTGGCTTAAAGCAGCCGACATGGATTGGGTGGTGTATGTTTGCTGCCTAAGTCAGCTCTGTTGACTTGTTTTGTTTGTGCAAAGACAGTTTTAGATTATTTTAGTTTATGGATAATAAATACATAACGGTTAACTGTAAACGCTGAATTTTTTTCGGCACAGCTCTAAAGGCTGAATGTGAAAGTTTTTACAGCATATGCTCCAGAGTGAAGTCAGGCACAGGCAAACACTTTAAGGTCAGTGTCCAAAAGATGGACTCACTTGATGACCTGGGTTGTTATGTGACAACTGCTTGGACCTTGGGAGGCAGGAGAGGAGCAGGAGAAAAATGGAAGGACAATCGGAAGGACAGACAAGCTTGAAAACATAATGATGATACAACAACATGACAAGTGGACAGGTCTAAAAAGCTGATGAGAAGAGGAAGGGGAAAGAATTGAGAAAATGGAGCGCACAGCTGCACTCTGTTTGCAGCGGCTAAACTTATTAGTCTGTTCTTAATGCCTCTCAGTGCAGATAGCGTTAAGAAATACACGGTAATGATGATTTGTGTTCTTCTCAGCCAACAGAGGGAGAGGAGCCCACTTATTCCACATGAGTGTTATAATTGGCACCTTATTGCATTAGGGTAGAATGCACTGTGTGATTTCCTGGGTGTCATTTTTGACTAATGGATTCTTAAGAATAGTAATCTAATCGCTGTCATTATTTCATCTCTGCAGCTCTCAGAAAGCTGCCTTGATTTAGGTGGGGGCGGGGGGGGGGGGGGGGGGGGGTTAGTGGTGAATGTGTTGGGGCATGTTGCAAATTAATCTGCACACCTTGTAAACAGAAAGAGCCCAAACAGAAATCAATTTGGCTGAGTGAGGAACTTCACTCTCAGGGCTTTTAGCATCTGCATTATGCCCAAGTTGTTTGGGCTTCAGTCACCCCTCCCGCCCCCCGTGTGTTTTTTGGCAGACGTACACAATTTAGTTGGATCGGTCCATTTGTGTTATTTCCGGTTTCAAATCAAATGTTATGTCTAATTGTAAAGCTAAATCATCAATACAAATGTGTTCCCAGTCATTATTACTGGCAGCTGCAGCGTGTCATGCTTGTTATTTGCTGGTGTATTTTCGAGCAAACCCTGGCTGCCTATTACTGTTCAGTAATCATACAGTTTCAATACACAGCCTGGCTTCTAATTCTGCCTAAAAATCTGAAAGCGCTACCAAGCCCCTCTGTTCCCATTTCCACATACCTTGATCCTGGTGTTGTGTCACTAATAGAGGTGATGTACTGTTTATTTTATTGATCATGTGTTTTATCTGAGCATCAATGCAGGGTTCACTCACTGGCATGCACATTCCCTTTATCAAAACACACACTGGACCTCTCCTTTGAGGCTTTCATCAAGCAAAAACATCCATTATGGTCTCTGACTGGCTGGCTTGCTCAGGGAAAAAAAAAAAAAATAATAATACAGCCGGTGTTCCCCTGACATGCAACATCCCAATTATACCCACACAGACGAGAATATACACATGCACAGGTCACATAACTGTCACAGACAGGCAGCTACATAAGCACTTATAATTGTGTTTCAAGCTCAGCCACATTTTTGTGTGTGTGCACGGGTATAGTGTAGGTATAGTACCTGTTTTACACATGGAGTAACTATTTTTGTTAAATTCTCAGAGTCACACAACTACGCACAAACATTCATTGAGCTCATGATTGTGTTTCCAGGCTGAGGGAGTGCAGGAATGTCAGAATGGAGGCTGATCCGACCGTCAGGAGAGTGTCCTCCTGAATAACCCTCGACACAAACACATAGGCATACACACTTTACAGCTAAAGACACAGCAGAGAGAAAGCGAGAATGAGATGGTCCACCACATCACACCTCCCGACATGCCCACAACCCCCCCTCCTTCCCGCCTCCTGCAGCCCTTTTCCACCATCCTGGCTGTTGGCCCTGCCGTCCACCCCCCACCCGACACCCCTCACCACCACTGTCCTCCCACCACCCACCCTCCAGGGAGAAAAGGCTGACTTGCATTCAGTAGCATCTCTGGCGAAAAAAAGAAATGAATAAAAGAAAGGAGACGTCCCGTTGACAGTCAATGTCTGCGCTGCCAGGAGCCAAAATAACTGTCAGCAAATGCTTGGGACTGTCTAAAATGCCACAGAGACACACACACACACACAAAGATTGATAAAAAAAAATAAATAAATAATAAATAGATCAAAATTGGCAAAGGAAAAAAAAAACAGAAACCATTACGGTTGGCTTCAGAAATAAAACAGAATTAGGAGAGAGGTGCAACAGCCACTGAAAACAGGAGAAATTGCTGTTGCGCTCACTGCATTGTCTATTCAGTCACATCCAGTTTCTATATAAAAATGCTATCTAAAAACCCCCCTTGTTGCTATGGGGTGAAGGTAAACGGGGGGCCTTTATATTAAACAATGAACACAATAAACCAATTTTGCGCAATTCAGTTATGGCCATTTAAATGTGTTGCACTCATTTTATGTTCCTCAAGGAACAAAATTGAAGGCAGTCCATCCAGGACAGCACCACTCCGATCAACAGGGTCAACGTGCCCACAATGTGGAGGGCATTTCCCTTGGCATTCATGCTGACTGCACTGTACACATGCCTTGTGTAGCTGGTCATCACTGCTATGCTTTCAGCACAGCAGCAGTTATCTTCGATCTGCAAATAAAGCTCCTGTAAGAAGTGAACTTACATTTCAACATAAACTCTCTCAGGTGCAGTCACATTACCTTTGGTGAAGTCTTCGTTCAAAACAGCGGCATGCCAAAACGTCGACGGATTCGTTGGCTCAACTGATTGGTACTCATTTATATGGTCCTGCATGGTTTTTGAGCCACTGACTGTTTAAAGGTTTGATTAATGGATGCACTTGAATGAATTGCAGTTTAACGCTGTGGAATACATGCTGTTCTCAAACACATCAGGATCAGTTTGTGATCATGTACCTTGTAAGGTGCTGATTGACTCCACCTCGACCCATCCTGTCTTTTCCCTAATGATCATTAATTGCAATAGATGTGAGAAAGCCTGGCTGACCTTACATGTCAGTTTCATACCTGGGATTGCTTCTTATGCCAGACATCCTAATCGAGTCCATGTCTAATTTATGGGGCTGGAGTTTGCCATTAAGGGCCCGATCCATGGAATTAAATAACTAGCAGACCTTCGCCGGTCCTGGACTGTGGACGGAGGAGGAAGGGTAGCGTGATGAATGGCCCACCCCTCCTCTACCTCATCCTTGACTTTGAAAAATACTGTCTCTGCATTTTAGGTCAGCTACTGACAACAATTAGGAACAGTGAAATAGATAGACTGTGACCTTCTTTCCTCCCCCCTTAAGTTTTTTTTTTTTTTTTCTACCCTATCCTGTGTGGAATGAAAAAAAAAATACAGTGGGATATTATATGAGTAAAGATGCATAGATGTGCCCTGAAAAGAGACAGAAAAGTAGCAGGAGAGAAAAATACGGTCAATATGACGGGAATTAAAGTGCTGTACCAATTAAAGATGAATTGGTAAATTTAAAAACCAAATCCAGCTTCTTGCATGCCGGTCAGCTTTGGCCGCAGGTTCACATAAGCATCCTGTGTCCAGGTTAAGCCTGCAATAACAGCGTAAATAAACAGCGTATAATGACATGTCTTTATTAACAGATGTGTCATTTTACTTCTCTTCATTTCATTTTCAACTGAATATTTTCGCAGACGTTGCTATTGATCTAGCAATGTGACAGAGGTTGAGCCGGCTAATTCCCTTTTTCATTAGAGCAAAGCCCCCCAAATTCTCTTAGTAGAGCTGCCTCTTAGGGGGATCCAATCTCCTGCCTCTCCCAATGACATGAATATAAGCCTGCCCTGATGGGGCCTGGTGTAAATATATTAGCCCTGCGCCTGTGCCCCTAGCCCAGCCAGCCATAATTATGTTAGGAACCAATGAGACAGGTGGGAAATCAATATGCTAAGACAGATTGAGTGGAGATGTGTGGCCAGTGGAGTGGGAATAGAGAGGCCTGGCAGCTCCCTGCGGTGCGAAGGGGCTAGAGTCGACGATTAAGCCATAGACTTAGCATTTACTGGTAGGATTCACTGCCTGAATCTAGTTAGCATTTAGGGAAAGATCCCTGTGAGCACACAGTGTTGCTATTACATGGAGGCTTCACTCGTTAGCTGAGTGGCCTGTCATCTTCTGGGGTCGGATAAGGGCAGCAGCGCTTCAGCATGCCCAGCATCTACTGCTGGAATCAGTGGCTGTGTTCTGTGTTCATTAAGAGAGTTTCACCAGCATGTAGCGTGGGTTCTTGCCTAGAGATACAGATTACCTAATGACTTAATAAATGAATTCTTCGGAAAAGGTCACAGTTGCTGATATTGCTGAACTGATTTAAGAATTCGTTACCATTATCCAAATTTGGAATCCATTAAAATTTTGGCTTTTCCTCACAGCAGTGCCTTTTCTTTTCCTGCCTTCAGTTTAAAAATTAGAAGATTATTCCGTTATTGTATTTTACCACAGCTGCAGTGGCTACTCTTTGTAATAAATAAACGATTACAAATAAAAGCCTTTGTACATTACCCAGGTCTGCTGAGAAGCAAATCAATAGTGTATTTTCAAAATACAACTGAAGTCATCACCACCCTAAACTGCGGAGGATGCACGGGTGATGAGCAAGATGTGGATGATGATGAGGGTGGGGGGGTTTGAGGGAGCAGGAGGAGGATGAGGGGAGGGCTCTGTCAGGGCAAGTGGAGTTGGGTCAAAAGAATTATCTGGCAAAGCAGACGGCGGTTCTTTCTTAACTTTGATGGTAGTCTCCATCAACACAAGCACTGCTGTAATTCATATTCAATTAAGGAGGGTGCACAATCAAGACAAAGCCTTGGTGGGTTAGGGAGTTGGTATGGGAGGGGGTGGCCTGTTTTGTTTTGTTTTTTTTTTTGTGTTTTGTTTTGGTTTAGGTGGAGCAGGAGGGAGACTTTGAAGGGACAAGAGGGGTGTGTGAGTGGGGTGGGAGGGGGATGAAGTTGCATCTGCTCTCAGCCCCAATCAGTGGCCTCGAAGGCACCGTCCCTTAACAATAGGCGCCATCAGTGCATGGAGCAGAGTCACAGGCGTAAGTGCACCCAATAAGTGTGCAATTTCTGCCCATATGACCATCCTGACACAATTGCTCTAATTTTCCTCCTTTGAAATGACTGATAAAAGACTTAGGTAATTGCTACGCCACAGAATTTCTTCTATGATCAGGAGGAAGAAGGAATGGAGAGATGGGGAGCGACAGATAGAGACTGAGGGATGCATGTATGTGATTGTGTGTGTGTGTGTGTGTGTGTGTATGGGTGAGAAGTGACACAGCCCCAGGGCCTATGAATCCAGACCAGAATGTCAGTTTGTGAAAAATCCCAAATTAATACTTGTCATTTCCTCTCCCCTTCTCTGAGTGGCCGCTGCTTCCACAGAAGATCTTATTAAGTGGCGGTAATTTGTCCTTCCAATTTATTGGAAATCGCTTAATCAGACAAATTCTTGGAAAAGATACTAAAAACATGGCGGTGTTGAGTTTAGGTGGCAGCTAATTCCATTGGCTGTGTGTCTCCGCCTCACTAGGTTTATGTCTCTACTGAAGTGAAGGGAAACACAGACAAGTGATTAAAGCCATACAAGTAATGCCTCGCCGCTCTCTCACACAGATACACGCAAACTGATTCACCATGTGCCTGGAACCAAATATTGGCTTCTTCCTTCAAAATCTCCCTGACAACCTGCCTTCTCTTTTTAACAATATATTTCATTGAAGTTTGGTATTGCAAAAATAATGGACTGAGTCATGGTAACAATGCAGACATACATGAACGGTTGGTCCAAAGGTTTTATGCAATAAAGCTGTTAGAATACATTCGTAATATTTAAGAAAGTCAGTGGATGTGGGGGAAATGAGCATGATTATTGATTAGGTGAGAAAAATCATTTTCCCAGTCTAATATAGACTGTCCCCACAGTTTTTTAAACACAACCTGTTTATCTTTTAGGGTGTATGTAATTATTTCCAGGGTAAGACATAGAGCTAATTCTTTAAACCGCTGTTCAACGCTGGATTTATTCATATTTTTCCATGTTAAGACGATCGCTCTCTTTGCCTGCTGTAAACACACGTCAAGAAATATATCTTCATGTTTTATGTAATTCCCCTCAGGGTAAAGACCAAGTACAAAAAATTTAGGGATATCAATCAGGTCTGATTAAGAGAATCTCCTGAATTGTTCATTTAAGATCTTTCCAAAACTCCCCAACTCTCAGGCACAACCAAAACCTTTGGAAAAGTGCACCCTTACTTTCACCACATCTGGCGAATAAATCAGCATTATTACTATTAAATGTGTTGAAATCCTTCTGGTGTTAAATAGACTCTCACTAACCAATTGAATTGTAGAAGTTTGAAACGTGTTTTGCCCGTCTGGGTGTGAGCTACTTTACATGCTTTACCACTTGCCTTCTGTGCCTTGTTGAAAGGTGTTTGGGTGAGTATTTGTGTGCACGTGGTTTTAGATGTTTCTGTGATGCTTGACTCTGATAGCTTGGCTCCAACCTGTGTCACTCCTCACTATGACCTTGTCCTCTGTAATCAAGCCTCTTTTATCTGATTCCTCGCGTGTGTGTGTGTGTGTGTGTGTGTGTGTGTGTGTGCGCGCGCGTGTGAGTGTGTGTGTGTTGTACTCACACTCTCTTCATTGGAACACCATGTATTCTGGACTGTGTCCTCGCTTGATTGGAGTTCAGTTACAGAGCTAGATAGAGAGGTAGAAAATGGACTGAGGGAAATGGATAAGAGAATAGTAGTTTAGTCGCCTCACTAACTAACCCGATAGCACACCCAATCACCTTCTCAAAACTGTGTGTCCGTGTGTGGCTGTGTGGGTGTGTGTGACATGGTGTGACGGACTCCTGAGGTGCTGATTCTAAACACAGACTCTGCCAGTGCCTGGGTAATGTTGGCTAATAGCTTAATCAATACTTATTATGGCCCTATTGGTTCACTAAAGTGAGAACAGAACCTCGCCACACAGCCCTCGGTGGAGAGAAAGAATGACAGAGAACAGGAGAGGAGAGGGAGAGAAACAGAAGTGTCTACAGCTGATCCAGATGGACAGTCCAACCTCCCTCGTGGGATTTCCTTATTCGGGAATCCAATTTTCCCAATGTGATTGACGCGATTGGGATCCAGTAGAATAAGGATAACTCTTTTAGCTCCCCGAATAAAGCGCTAATGGATTTGTCCCTGATTTTCCAACTTTTCCCCTCCTCAACTGGCAGGGTGTCCACAATTAGCACTCAGAAGGTGGTGGGTGGTCGAAAAGATGAAGTGAAGGGGAGAGAAATTGAGAGAGGAGAAGTGAGAGCATGAGGAGGACAGAGAAGAAGTGATTAGTCAGAGATGGTAGGTGGACGAGCAATCACCAAGCACAGTTTTTTTTTTCTTTTACAGCATATTCCACATAAATCAAACAAGGAGACTTAAAACTAAACTGGTGTGATTCATACCAGAAACTTTACCACACCAGTTCCGTTAGTAATTACAGTGTAGTTGTTGTTTTCAGATGCAGATTCAGATGCAATACAGACAAGTATTGGTTGCAGTGGGTGCAGTTGCACTATACAAAGTCATACATACCCATGCATGCATACACATATGCTTTTTTTTCCCTTTGTTAAATAACATTACATAAAATCATAAATATCACAAGCAATACACGCTGCATATCCCCATTTGTAATAGTAGCAGTAGAATCTGGGGCTGGTTTAGAGACAGTTATAAGTTGGAGCTCAGAATTAATTTGCTCTAACGCTAAAATGTCTAATAAAAAGTAGTAGTCGTCATTTCAGTACTTTAAATTGACCATCATCATCATCATCATCATCATCATTGTCATCGTCATCATTATCACATTTGTCTAAATAGCCTTTTGCAAGAAACATTCAAATAAAATTGGAAAATCCATTTGAAACCGACCCATTCATTAAACGCATGTGCTTGTGCAGTTTTCATTAAATCTGAATGTTACAAGTCTAATGACACTGATTTAGTGCATTATTATGCTCAGTTAATGACAGAGTAGAAATTGGAAAAATGCAAACTGGGTTTTAGTTCATTATCAAACTAAGTATCTTCTTAAAGAGAAAGAAACATTCACATTTTATGAAAAGTAATAATGACATATTTATCATACAATATATAACATGGCAGAATGAAGTGTGCTTGTCTCATAAGCCAATTTGTATTACAGCTAGGAGCTAATTTAAAGATGTATGTAATTGAGATAGAACATTTCGTGGGTGAAATGTCATCAATATTGCTAAACAGTTGTGTTAATGAATCCACACCCACACCCGCTTACATTGGCGATGGGGTGAACCTGTCTGTAGATGTTTACGTACTTTAAACACCATCAGAAAGAATGAATTCCTCTGCGTTAATAGGCCTGGGGGTTTATTATATTTTTTTGCAGTGCTACACACATGGATTTGAATTGCCTTCAGTGAAAACTGTTACAGCAGCGAAGGTGCAGTGCAGGCATCCATCTGCCATCATACCGACGCCAAACCATCCAAAAACAACATGAAAACCAGTCTAGCCAGTAGTGCACCATGTGTGTCTGCCACAATATCCCCTACTGTGTTTTGTACATCTTTTGTGACTCCATTTCTGCTATAATGGCTTCACTAGTCAGGGCCCCTTCTGACAGCCAGCTCGCTCCCAGCTGCCATCATCAGACCAGCATGCAGTGAAATGGACATGCCATGATAACTCACTGTGGTGGATAGTGGCAATGTAGAATAAGGAGATTGGATACCACAATGTAATGTTCTGCATTTCATCTGTGCTACAGTACAGTGCTGTGCAAAATGTGGTGAATAGGCTCTGATTGCACAGATCGCACGTACACACAATGAAAAAAAGTGACATGCATACACACACACACACACACACACAAATACATACACACTAATCTTGCGCGTTCTTTCTCCTCACAGGAACCTTGCAGGGAAAAGAGGAAGGCTCACTGCAGGAAATGGGAGAATTGATTGACAGATTAATCATTCTGGTGCTGTGTGCGTGTGTGCGTGTGTGTGTGTGTGTGTGTGTTCATGTGCTCCTGTGCATCTGGATGTATCTGGATCTACGCATGTGTGTGTATGCGTGTGTGTCCCTGCTGACCTTGACAGCTCCATACAAGAGCTGCAGCCACTTCCAAGAGTCAGTCAGTCAGACACAGCTCCTGGCTCCCAGACTCTGTAACTAACAGTTAACACTGTGTCTGCTCTACAATTATCCATGGAGAGAACACTTATCAACCTCTGTGTGATTTATAATTGCTTTACATTACAACACAATATTTTACAACCTATTTAAACATCCCAAGGTATAATTACCACCTTAAAATAGTAGATGATTAGTAATATTTTAATGACGCTAACTAACTTGTCATTACGTTTGTTCTCCTAAAGTCAGGTTGCTTAAAGCCGCTCTGTTCTTTTATGCAGCGGTTAAGCTGCCAGCATTAGTTGGGTACGTTTTTAAAATGGAAATTACTTCAACGTAAATCAGTGTTTAGAGTGCTCTTTTTCCAAGTGCTGTCTCCGGCTCTGCTCTGAGGCGGGGTTGACCCTATTCCCACCTCAGGGCTCCCAAGGGCCTGACCCCGAACTCAGTCACCTCTGACAGCTCCTCAATATCATCTCGAGCCCCCCAGCCACTGATCCTAGAACAGATATTTTCTCATCCTTCTAAATGGTTAAGTTTAGGGAGCTGGTCCAGGGTAATCTGACCCTGAATCTGTGGTGGGAGACAAGTTACTCCTCCGGCGTCTGCACTGCTTGACAAACAGAGAGAGGCGAGGCGAGCCAGGGGGCAGTATGGGTCTAGAAACCCACCCTATAGCAAGGTTGTAGAGCGTGTGTTTGTTGTTTGTTTGCATGTATGTGGGGATGTGTTCGTGTGACTTTGTTCTTTTTAATACTAAATATGTGCTTGCATATTTCTGAGACAGTTTATACGGCGTTCACTTTTTGTTAAAAAATATATTTCACCTTTTTTTTTTATTTATTCAGTACGTCCAGGCCTGCGAATGTGCAGGTGTGTGTCCGTGTGTATGCGTTCATGCGTTGGACCTGCAGAGGGGAGGGAGATGTCATGTTCAGTTTGTGTTTGGCTAACCCTGTGGTCTCCACCCCTAATAGTAGGGTCTATGGGGTGCAGACACATGCCAATATTCATTGGCAGTTGAATCAAGCCACTTAGATACCATCTGTAAACAGGACTCAGAGGGCCTTGAATTAGACCGATGCTTGGAAACAGAGGAGCTCACTTCAGAGATTACCAAAGGTTAATGGGCTTTGTTGCCATAGATTTGTTATATAGATATTGGCAGTTATGTACCGTACTGTACTGAAAACCTTACATCCTTTATATTCTTATGTGAGATTGCAGGTTGTTTTTAATACTGCTCTGAAAGCAGGGAGAATGCAACATGAACTTGAACTGCTATTGGAAATATTATAATGGCACAAATATTATCAGAAGGAAAGTTCGTTCAATTTGTCAAAAAAGTTCAGTTTACTTTTTACACCTAATTTCCCTGGTTCCTGTTTATGTATCGATAAGGTATGACTGATGAGTGCTAATTAATTACTTGTAAGTATGTACTTAACAAATGCCTCTAAATCTTTAATTTAAACTCTTTTTTACATTTTCTATCTTCCCTAATGTAGAATTGTCCTAACATGTGGGCTTATTTTAAGGTTATATGACAACACTGTGCATCATTTTGATGCAGCCAATCTCTGCCTTCCCTTCCCTTTCCCTCTCTCTCCTCTCGCTCTCTTTCTCCCCTCTCACTCTGTCTCCCTTCTCCCTTTCGCCACCATGGCGCTCTGCTCACCAACACTGATTCATAATCTATAGCTGTGCCTGGGAGACCAGCAGCTATTGATTTAACGCCTACAGTAATCCAGCGCTGTATCCGCTGCTTGTTAGAGATGCTGGGGCCCAGGAACTGGAGCTTGCAGAGGTAGCCAGACTAGGACTGATTGAGAAGAAATGTGTGGAACAGCTACAAATCTATATTAAACGTATATACATATATATGTTTGTTTAATATCATTTCAAAAACGATTTTACCCGATTTTCATTGTTACCTTATAAGATTCTCCCCCCCCCCCACATGATTTCACATTGCAGATCTAATTCTGGGATCTGCTTTTCAGTAACTATTGTCCTTGTCTAAATGGCTGGCACTAACAGAGTCAAGCTCTCCTCTCTTTTCATTACAATAACCCATACAATAGCAGAGTCCTGCATGTGATTTGGAGTGAGCGACAGCTATGGCAGCCTCAACATATTCATACCGTGTGCTAATCATGCATGATACTAGAATAATAGACAATGTTGCTTTCAGTTCATTAAGGATCCAGGTAAGTGGATATGTAATTTAACTGTTATTATCAAATCTACGTAATTTGGTTAGGCCATCCATCATTATAATAGCACCATTCTTTCAATTCATTCTTTTCAATTCAATAGCTATTCACAGGCGTGACAGGCTTGTACGCATATACATATGAACAAATCCTTTGGTATCAATGTCCCTTTCCATTACAGATAATTACCATCCATACATTTTAGAGGTTTCCATTGAATTTTGATGACAATACGCTCCAAATTATTTATCAGTGACAAGCCTTTTGATTCTGTCCATATCTAATCTTAGGCGCCACTTCCATACATTTTACAAAAGTGCAATTTCCTGTTGAATTGTTGATATGATGTTATGTTGTGCAAAAGAAAACGCAATAGTTAAGAATATGTGTAGGTGAGGCACTTTAAAGTAAGCGGTCCAGTTAATTCTATACAGTCTTTTAATCAAGATGACAGATGACAGGAAGGTTGAAGAGGAGTACTTATCTCAATCAGGTACAAGTCATCAGCGTGGAGTCAGACAAGCACGCTGACCTTCATTAGCCTGGCCAAATAATTAGCTGACCTCGGCTAATAAGCACTTGCATAGCTCACACTCATAGACACACACACACACACACACACACACACACAGTTTGTGTTGTATGTGCTTCTAATGAAAAGAGGACTGACGCACAAAGCTGATTGCTTTGTTCTGATGAGTTTCAGGTTTAAGTAGCTTCCTTGATTGATGGATAGATGAATGAAAGGATGGATGAATGCATGGAGACAGATAGAAAAGGAAAACAGATGAGTGTGACTGTTGGGGAGTATGCCAACAGACAGACAAAAAACAGAAGCCAGCCACTTGTTTTATTGGACTAAAGTCCAATTGTGGCTGCCTTGCAGGGAATAGCCTTATTTGTCAGTGCAGTTGAGTGTTGTCATGTACTTTATGCACAGTCACATCACCATGACCAATACACTAATCTCTACCACTCTCCTCTGGCTACAATGAGCTGACGAAGGTTAACTTCACCTTCCAGGGTAAATAGAAAAATGAACCAGGATGCCTGTCTGCAGTGGGGTTATAAACAGTGGTTATTAACTCAGCAGTGCAACTTGCAGGGGGAGGCTGATGCTTTGAGGGCAGTTGTGCTGAGATATAGAACAACACAAATCAATAAATAATTAGTTTTATTAAGAGCAACTTTAAATACAATACAGAACGGCTCTGTCTGTCTGTCTGTCTGTCTGTCTGTGCTTTGGGCTGTGGGAGTTGTTTCACTCCATCCAGATGTAAACTGATCTGATACGACTCCAAAGTCAGAAGTTGTATTGACATTTGTCTTCAGAGTTCAGTACCAGCGGTGACACAATCTCTGTGAATGTCAAGGATGTAATTTGCATTGGAGAAACTGATACTTGAAGCTGAAGTAAGAGAGCTCTTCACAGAAGGATAAATGCAACTGCATCACAGTGAAAATTGACAGCTGAGTAAGACATGTCAAAGGCTAGAGGAATAAGTGCCCTCGGTGACTCCAGTCCATTTCTAGGTCTCTCACTTGACAGTTTTAGAACAATGGTAATATATTACCAGACCAATTATGTGAAATTGCGGCTTTCGCATCTAGATTTCTCCACCATTCTCATCTCAATCCAATCCAATCTAAACCATTTGACCAAATAAAAAGATATTTACCTCATCTTCTGTTACAAGCTTTCAAAATTACAGGCTTCAGGAAAAATCAATACAAAATGCCAGCTTAGCAGCAGATGTATGCTCTGTGAGAATGCTAACTTTTCCTCTTCCTATGTTTGCCCATTCCCTCACCGAGTCAGAGGGAAGACTGGAAGCAGGAACAGAAACTCCTTACCAGCAAAGAGATGGGGGGGGGTATTGTGGTGGATGTTTATAAACTACTTGTGCTTGCAGGCTGAATGCACGATTGTCTTGTCCAAGACGCTAACCTTTAGCATCTCTCTGCGCTTCGGCGCATCTTACAAAGTTCACTGCGAGAAGGGAGTCTTGACCCTGCGGATGATTTGGAGGACTGAAATACCACTTTCATTTATTATTTATCCAGGCTGGCCGAGGGGAAGGCAAGTCGTGGCGCTGTCATACCTGACTGGCTAATGTAAGAAGTGGCCATCTCACTGCAACCCTGGGGAATCAAAGCCCATTACTGGTTTGAGAGATGGCCTAATGTCCACTGTGAACACACACACCAGATCAAAACATTAGGATGAGAGTGAGATGTACCCACAAACACATACTGAGCGCAAACAAGATGTTGTGTAGCTGTTCTGAGAGGGGCGGTGTGGTGAACATCGTGATTCTTTAGAGTCCTGGAGAAATGACAAGTAAACATTCAGAATTCAAATCTGGCCTTCCCTAGATTTCTTGTGAGGCCGGTAAAGCCAGTTCATTATGATGTAGTGTTTATTATTGTCTTTTTACATTTACAAGAAATTTCTCCACCTTGGGACCTGGCATCTATATCTGCAATCACTGAAACAATAACATTGAGAGGCCGCAGGTCTTGCAATGCTAAGAAGTCAGCAGTTAATCACTTATTGACAAAAAACAATTACAGAATATCAAATAAACTGAAAAATATACAGCTAGAAGGCCCGAGGAGCATGTTTATGACAGTTACGTATGTGTTATCCACATGTTTAATCATTGTTTTCTAATGCAAAATATTTTCTCTTTTTGGTCTCTCCTCCCGACTTATATATAAGAAGCCTCAACATCAGAAAGTGTGACTGGGTATTGAAAATGAAATTTATTTTTCAGAATAATTTTCTTAGTAGTGGGACTAATTCTAACAATAGTAGGACTACTTTCACATTTTAGCAGGTTGGAGGGCACAGCGGCCACTTGTCTGCTTTACCGTGTGTTTGTGTGTGTAATTGTCAAGATGGAGGCCTAATGACCCTTTGGATGTGCAGCCGAGGTGTAGCTAATGAAGCATATGTGTATGAAGTACAGGCCTCTTTTAATGGGAGATTCCTATCAATACCATAGATCGGATTAATATTTCAAAGTTAATGTTTTTGTTGAGGAATTAGCAAAACAAACACAAGATGAGGCTTCACAGTCTCAGGGAAATGCAATTTTCTCAGACTTAACCGCTCATCTTTTTAATTACAAACTTAATAGCTTTATGGATTTTTGAAAGATGAATTCTTATTGGCATTTTTATAATTACTGGTCTTTATTGCTTTTTATGAAAATAATCGTCAAGGCTCATTTACCCCGCCAACCCTCAGGCCAGGGAGATGTATTTCACTGATAAGGGCAAATAACCTCCATAACATTGGTCCTCGTTTTTCACCTTACTTACCGAATCAGCAATCCCCCCCCCCGCCCTCCTTTTTTTTTTTTTTTTTAAATCATGTAAATGCTGCTGCTTTGCTCATAAAACCAGCTATTACAGAAACCATTCTCCCTTGATGAGCAAGATACAGCACTGATCTGTCTACTAATAACAATGCATTTTGTCCCATGGTGACGCAGGGCTTGGCTGAGCTATCATACATGTCAACATACTATCAAATGTTCTGCTAAAATAACTGAACCTCTTCAGCATTAACACATGCACAGAACTGGAGTGAGCCAAGGCTGCTTCAGAGCTCCGACGGCAGAGAAAATGTATCTGGACACTTCAGCAAAAACATATTTAGAAGAGCTGGCCAAGGTTTCCTCATGTAGTCAGCAACGGCCTTCGAGTGCAGCAGGCTTAGACAAACAGTGGCTAAGAGCCATCTCCTGCTAATAAGTTTGACAATGAGTTTAGGCAAGTAGAAGAAATTTAACCATATAAATTTGTGGCCAAGCAAACTGGGCAAATTATCTTTTGTGAAATTCATACCCACCAATTGGAGAGCCTCTTCCAGTCCCGATTTCATATAGGCTGAAATCTTGCATAGAGGGACGAGTGTGCATTTGGCTAGCATCGTCCCCACTAAAAGGGAAATATGCATTGATTTAGCCTTGAACTCCCTGTTGAACTTGGCTGGCCTGCTCCACTGTGGTTTCCCAGTCCAATCCCAATCCCTCCTTCGTTGTCCGGGACTTAGCTTGGATACAGACAATAACCGGAAAGAGTATTTAGAACATTTGGAATAGAGTGGATGTAAATTTCACCCTTTACATTTGCCAGAAGCATCTGTTTTATCTATAAATGCTGAGTTCCAGAGAGCCAAAGCTGTGTAATATTTCAACCCGTGCTTTGTTTAATTGGTTTGGAAGCACAAAAGGAAAGAAAGAAAAGTCAAAATATGACTTTTTCCCCTTGGACCCCCTGCTAATAGGCGAGCCTGGTCCTTCTGTAACCTATCCCAATCGGCACTTTCTCATAATAAGGCCATGGGTAATTTGCCGCGGCCAGGGCCAACTGAACATGTTCACAGCACTAAATGGTAAGAACAAGTCATTTGCTTGAATATTGTACATAAACTAGTTGGCAAATCATATTTATGGCTGCAAGATTAAAGCAAAAATCAATTTGGCTTTTGGGGGGAAATTGGGTTTCTCATAGTGTGAATAAGTGTTGGCTTAGCCGGTCTGGCCTTGGCTGTGTCTGCTCAAACTCTAAAAACAGTCCCTGTTTTGGTTCCAATATTTTCAGTCTCTATGGCACTGGATCCTGCCCTGCAGTGTAGAGTCAGTGTGGTCTGAAGAGTCTTTCTGTATGTCTGCTACACATGTGAATATGCTCGACAGATGTTAGCTGGCTCCCAGGCAGACAGGCTCTCCTCCCCCTGGCCTTTTTGGCTCTGGCTGTGACATGGTGACACACAGTAGCATCTGGAGTTCAGACTGGGTCACCCAGGGCAAACACGATACAAAGCAGTACATCACTGTTCTTTGAAAACCTCCCATGACTTTGAAATGGATGAGAGGACAGATGCTGACTTCCTCACTTACTACACTGAGCCCGATGTATTTAGTATTTAAATTATTATTATTATTATCATCAATTATTTGACCACGAAACTCCACCAGTATTTTAGCAGTTCAATGAAGTTGGTTCTTGTATAAGATGATAGAAGTAACTGGTAAAACTAACAGCGACTCTGAGGTGAAGTGTTTTTCTTTTTTGTTTTTTTCACACAGCTACCACCAAAAACATCTGATACTCACTTTATGGAATGGACCCAAAGGAGAAGAAATCGGCTGTGTGTTATTGATTGTACAACTACTGAGAGCAAACTGTCCAGAGATATGAGGAAAAAAAAGATCCAGGCTCCACATGGCTGCACAGTTTCAAATGTGCTATGATATTGGAATGACCCAAAAATTAACACTCTGTTTGAACCTACGCTCAGACAGTCAAAGCTTGAAACAGCAAAGGAAAAAATAAATGCATAAATAAATAAATAAAACGATCTTTTAGAATAAAGTAGATTCCCTTTAGGTCTTCCAACCATATGTGAATACAAATCAAATTAAACCCTATAGCATTTTTAGCCAAACTAAATTCAATCGCTTTTGCTTTCAAAGGAAGAAAAGGCATATTTAAAAAAGAACAATATAAAATAAGCCTGGTCGCCTTTAAACCACAAGACTGTGGTTTGTTGTTGTATTTCTCACAAGTCAAGTCAAGCGATAAGCTTTTTGGGATCTCAAATTGCGCTCATTTTTTATACATATTGCTATTTTATGGTGATCTCTTTGACAGGATTATGAACATTGCTCGCTCTTGAAAGCGGGTTTTTGATTGTCAACACTGAATATGCAGAAGCCATAAACATCCACCTATTTAGAAATTGCCCCTTTTTCCTGTTCCTTCCCTTTCTGGTACACTTGATACAAGACTATTTGTCTACGTTTCCGTCGTTAGCTGACAGTCAGCCATGTTCAGAGACAGTCAAGTGTCAGCTCATGAAACAAACATTTAGCAAGCGCACAACAGCAAAGCCTCCAGCTGACGTGCACCCGTTCAAATCCATCCCGTCATGTAAATAACTTGTTTCAGTGTGCTTTCAATTAAAGCGGAGGACGGAGTGCCATTGCTGCCTTTGATGGATGAGCTTAGATATTGGAGTGTACCGTTGGATGACAAAACGTTCCCCCACTCCACCTCAACTCCTCTTTCCTATTGATTCTCCTGGCGGTTATTCATCAGGGCGGTGGCCACTGTCAGATCAGCTGCTCCTTCTTCTCACAAAACACATTTTCCACAGTTATTGATAAAGCTATTTGACCTTTTATTCAAATGTACGTGCGCACATGTGTGTGTATGTGTGTACACATCTGTGTTTTCTTTCTCTCTGCTCTTGCCAGAGGCTTGCAGATCACTGCAGCTACATGAATAAAGTCAGGCTGTTTTGATTAACACCAAATGAGTAGGTCTATTCTTTGCAGATGTCTGTTTCAGCAGTACTGAGCCCCGCTTTCACATAACAAAAATAAACCCCAAACCTGTTTTACAGTTTGGCAAAGCTAAGCACACACGTACAATACAGAGAGAGTTTGCACACACATATGCCGGTATTCATATAGATCAGTGGTCTCACACACACTGCGACTCGCATACCTCCAGACATACCTCTGCAGTGTTTTGAGAATGTTCTGCTCTTTTGTCAGGGTGAAGACAGGTCGGTCTTGGCTTAAAGGCCGCTAGTAAATGTGCCCTGAGTTAGAAAAAAGTAAAAGGCTAGCAGTGCAGGGTTTGGCTGCATAATGGCTGATGAAGGGAGAGGATGATGACTTTACAGGACCTTTGTGTTGTCAGTGATCCAAGTGGACGTTGTGATTTTGGTCAATATGTAAATATGTAAATATAGAAATCTGGAGAAGGAACCCTTTAACAAGTAATGCTTTTCAGCTGCGATGACAGGAAGTGTAGGAGTGTCTCATCATATCTGTCTGCTAGAATGCATCTTTTTCTGGAAAGGAATATATAATATTTCATGATATTCCTTGCAGGTAGATGTGCATATGACAACCTGTGTGCTAAAATGAAGGCACTATTAAGGCATATTGAAAGCATATCTATCTGCATTTAAAAGAAATTATTTACATAAAAATTTGTTTTCTTTAAATATACGGAAATACATCACGCAGAATTTAATCTTGTCTCAAGGTTTACACACTGTTGTTTTTTTTTTTTGTCTTTTTATGTCCAGGTTATTTCGACCCCATCTCTCAGTACCTGGCAATGGATAGTGTTTCTTCAGTTTTCAACGCATGCTGATGCCCAACTATCCACAAGGTGAGAAATTTTTTTTTGCATGCATACCAAGTGCCATTAAAAGCTTAAAATCTGCAAGTACAGGTCAGAGAAGGACAAAAAAAAAAAAAAAAAACACATTTACCACACATGACCCGGCCAATCTTTCAAATAATTAAGTAATCATGTAAAGGTAAACTTTTGTAAAACAAAAGCTCAAATAGCATACAACTCTGAAAGTATTTTCCTTCCCTTTCTGTAACAATCATCCAAGCTCAGCTCAGCTCATTCATCCAAACCAATCTATCATGAATAATGGTGCCATTTGACAACAGAGTAACACTTTACTGGCAGTGTTAGCTTTTGTATTTCCTCACGGTGCACATTTTCTACTAGTCTGCATTCCAGCACATTTCACACACACACAACTATTGGTAGGGTCATAATATGGAAAAAGAATACAAAGGAATTTGGTCTTGAGGACCAAATGAACCATTATGTCACACAATAGGCTGATAATCTCGGGCTGTAATCTTTGTTGCTGCAGATGTTGCTGCCGTCCACGATCCTGTTTCAGGTTGGAGTGGGACTAAAATTTGTACGGATTGATTTGAGACCTTGCCGTTTCCAATGGATTATGACGTATCACTTGGATTTGGTTTTTAGCTGTGCAGTTTTACAGTTCGCTTTTAAAGGGTGTGCTGCCCCTCAGCAAGCAAGGAGAAGCTCAAACAATCAGAGCAAAGTGGGGTTTTTGGGAGGGAGGACACTTATGCAGCCCTGAGTTTATATTACTGCTTTCATTTTAGGAGCTGTAGAACAGACACTTTCAGACAAATAAGAATTTTTTTTGGAACAGTCAATCATAGAAAGATAGTGAAGTTTCCCAGTTTTAAAATACAGAGCATTGACATGGAAAATGCACTCTAACATGCAACTACCAGGCGTGCACTGGTTACAAAAAATACACAAAACCCAATTTTTACAAAGGACCATTTTCTTCTCCAAATTCTAATTGAACCACTTATGGACTATTCACTGTTCTTGGTGTTTCATGGGTCTATTTGTCCACAGCAAGAGGCAGGTAATTCATGCATTCTGCATTAAAATAATATAACCAGATGAACATTTGCACTGCATGTTCATTGGACAGCCACACTAGTTGACTGTTTTGTCGTCAGTGAAGCCACAGAGTGGTGAGGGTAACATTTTACTCACCTGAGTAGGAAAATCATTGTCTTGTCCTTCATGGTGGCAGAGTGTTCAATAACCATGTCATATCATTTCCCAACAGACCTCAAGGTTTTCACAATAAAGGACTCCAGTAATGTTTTTGCTAAATGGTTAAGCCTCCTGTTTCCGCACATATACTGACCAATTCAGGGGTAGCTAAACCTCCCGTTAGACTCTATTTTGTGGTCATTTTGTGAACTTGTTTTACACCAAAGGGGACCAGGCTCATCTAAGTGTAAACTTACAATGCAACTGTATGTAACTAGCAAAATACCCCATAATGGCAAGTTGATCTTGCTTGAACATTTCTCTAAAATTTTCATGAGTGAATATTCAAAATATGGGCTCTTGGTTTTCCAATAGTTTTCATCCTTACCCAGTCTGTTCATTGGTATGATTAGTTATGCCTCCTGCAGTTGTGGCAGCCAATGACCATTTATGAAGGTTTGGAAAAATTACATTGGGGTTTTTAAGGATAAAAGCCACTTTGTTGTAAAGATTATTGCTGTGTTTGACACACGTCAGCTTGGACTGCCAAAATGAAACAGAGGAATCATGAAATTGAGGCAGAGAATGTATATGATCAAAACAAAGGTCGATTTTGTGTTAGTGTTTTTATTTGTATGACTCACGGCTCTGTTTATATGGCATATGATCTTAAACCACGTTGTGATTGAAGCACAACAGTTTTATCCTACCAAATTCGTGCTCATGTCTTTTCCTTGCTATCAATAATTAAGACTAGATCTTGGAATGAAAAAGTAATTTCCCTTGAAAGAAGCAGATAGAATTGACATAAACCCCAGCCCCAAAAACACACCCCAAGAGGTATCTAAAAGCTCAGTAGGTGCCAATAAAAGTGGAAAAACAGAAATCTTTCTAGCAAAACACAACAACAAGAACAACCCAGTGAAGTGGAGAAGTGAAAAACAAGAGAGACTTAAGGTAATTCTCATCTTCGACTCCAAAGGCTGGGCACTCCAAAAAAAAAAAAGTGGGAATGTAATTTCCCACACTAGGAACATAAGCCAGGAGTAATCTGGCCTGTAATACCTCCTAGTCCTTAAATAAAAGCCCTCCATTTTAAGTCTTCAACCTCGTTTTTTTCCCGTCCCTTCCCCACCTTTAATAGGATTTGGTAGAAAATGGCTTTGTGAATCGCTCCTCTCCGTCTCAAGGAAGAGTAGGCTATTCTCATAGAGAAGTACTTAATTGCTTTAAATGACTGATGATACATCTCAGGAGAAGGGCCTTGAGCTAAGGGCCACAGCCAACTACACAACAGATTGCTCTCTTGGACGATTGGAGGAGGTGTACCTCATCATGTACGTATAAGATGGCGTATATTTGCGTGTCGGTGTGTGTGCGTGCGTGCATGTGTATATTGTTATAACGAAGATGAGATGCTGGGAATAGACAGTTATAAGGTCGAAAAGTGTGCATCTTGTGCAGGGACATGTGGACATGCAGCCCACTGTTGGCCTATCTGTGTGTGTGTGTGTGTGTGAGAGAGAGAGAGGGTCACCAGGCAGCGTTCGTCCTATCGACACCCCAGTAACAGACTAAATTAAAGCTGTGATGAATTGTGGCTGTCACGGCAGGAGGGAGGGGAGACTCTGTGCCGTATTCCACCTCTGATTAGGTGTGGATAGAAAGATACAGAATATCATTATCAATATGTAGCACTATATTTTCATTAGATTTTTCTCTCGGCGTGGACAGCTTGATAGCAGGATGATCTTTCATTTCAGGAAAAGATTAAACATCTTCACGGATGTCAGTGAGGAGTTTAGTTAAAATTTCTGGTGGCGGTTTTCTGTCAGTGATTCTCTTAGTGATGTATTTCTCCTTTTTTTTCCTCTCTCTCTTTTTTTTCTTTTTTAAATTCATCTAACAATTTAAAAAGCTGGTAAAGGTGCAAGATGTGCAATTAAAATGTAAAATGTAGAAATCCTCAAAGCTCTTTCATCATTGGAGGAAGCTCATGGCTGTTGAGAAGGGAGAACCTTTTGGCTGTTTACTATGAGAAGTAGGAAGTCACAGAAGGAGCAAGGGATCGAGGGGGATTGCATGTTTGTACACACTGTTTTGAAACTGGCATCCTTCGGGTAGATCACGCAAGGTTTTGAATTCAGTCACAACCCGAGGAAGCTGCATAACGCATGAAAACACACAATTAGCTCAGTATACTTGCATGTACACACTTTGTTTTTCAGGACTAATGAGGCAAAAGTAGTTTTCTTTGTGGTTTAAATCTAATACGTGCAACAAACAACTGACACATGCCTGAAAAACGCAAATGAAATTTTATAAAAGAAATTCTTAACTTTTTACTGGATTGGAAAGGATGAAAGTAGCCATCTTTTTTTTTTTTTTTTTTTGTTAATGAATCATGTAGTTGCCAGAAGTTGCTGTAACATGCTTAAAACACGAAAATTTAAATATATCACACAAATAAAAAAAAAAAAGAAAGAAAGAAAAAGGTTGTTCAACTAATGTTTCTGGTGTTCTGGTGTGTGTTAGCATCAGGTTCTAGTTACTATCTGACCACTAGCCCACCTGATCCATGAATTCAGAAATCTCCCGAGCTCACATCCCCTGGGTGTTGGGTCCACAGTGAGAGAACTTCTAACCAGATGCACATATAGACTGTCATCCTCATAGAGACTGATAAGAATTGTTTTATGCTTTCTCCTGTTCAATCTTTTCAAATTGTTCCCATCTGAATCATCATGGTAGCTCCACAGCAGTGCCGATCACATATAGAGAAGTAGAAGAAGAAAGACAGAAGGAGAAAAGGATGCAATTGTGAGCGGGACCTAATATTGCTGCATTGTTGCGAGCTATTCTCAAAGAAATAAGGGTTTGTTATTTTATCCTCTAGTCAATGTATGTAACTCCATGTATGTAAGCACCTTTAATTAAAATGTTAGCAGCTAGTACTGTTGCGGTGGCCCTAACATTGAAGCAATACACTAAATGTGTCCTCTGAAAACCTGGCAATGAAGTAGCGCTTCATATTGTGATTCATTTTGCTCTCTCCTGATATTTTTTTGCTTTCATGTGGCAATGAACGATGCAATGTTTGGATAATGTTGTTGATTTGTTGGTCGTAGTGTGTAACAGATGAAGTCTCTATGCCTCGTCCATAGGGGTCGAACCTGTGGGCTACGTTTGGCTGTGGTAACTCTCTTTTAGTGCCGGTGATACACGAACAGCATCCATGCAGAATGAATGGAAACAGGATCAATTTCACAAACCATCAGTATTCTGCTCTTATACCACTGTGTTTTTTCAAATGATGATGCCAAAAGAAATGAATGAAAATGAATACGAATAAGCCCTAACGTAAGGCAAACGCAGCTTCATTATTTTACATGGTTCTGAACCCCCCCCCCAAAAAAAATAATCATGCAACAAGGTTGAACATTGCTCCTTTCTAAAGTAACGATGCTTACTTCCAGTGTTGTATATACTCCGCAATCCAATGTTTTCCCCAGAGATCAAACACTATTCACACCACACCAAAAAATTCACAATTCAAAGGAGTACATAAGAAACTATTTTAGGTGCCCCGGCCCCAGGTATTCGGCCGTTAGGAAGATACACATAAATCCTCCCATGGCGGTAGGCTGTGTATGTGTATATATTGTTTTATCAGTGACCCGTATCCTGTTTACCTGATGGAGGCAAAAGCTCAGTGTCGAAACTCCTTAAAAGTCAAAGCCAAAGGGGGGGAAAGGGGTGGAGGAGTGCATCCAAACGTATACCACATGTTATCACACACTCACACACACACACACACACACACACACACTCACACATATAGACACACTCTCCACCAGCCGTGGGGCGCCATGGTTACCTTGGAACTCTAACGTGGACCAGCTGGTGTACTTGGGTTGTGAAATTGCATTGTACGCACACACACACACACACACACACACACACACACACACACTTGCAGAGGATCAAAGGGAGTTGGATCCCTGCACAGCAGCCCCTCTGCTCCTGCCCTTGGCTAAATGGGCGACCAAACATTCCAGGCTGTCCAGCCCAGTAATATCTGGCCTACAGCCTAATGAAGATGGACTGTGTTTATAATTCTCATGTTTGCTCTGATCACTAAAGTAATCCTTTCTATACACAAAACATGGAGACAAAAAACACTCGTTCCTCTTTAATATAAGTCAAAGTGCAGAAGAAGAAAAAGAAGAGTGAGAGACGTGTATAATATGAGATATGAGCCACAGTTTCAGTGGACATTGTACCTCACATAGTGCATCCAAACATGTGCTCTCAAACAAAGGAGAAGGCACCGGGGGATGTTTTTCTGCCTGCTTGAGACTTTGACACCTGCCTCACTGCAGCAAATTGGAATGGCTTTCTCTCAAATGAGATTTCTGCCCACTGCATGGGGAAAGAAAACAGGGTCACCCATTACAACTATTCTACATGATTCACAGTTATCGCATCTCTGCTTGCCTACCTTCCCTTTAATTAGCTTCAGGGACCTGGGCAAAGTGTGTGTATGTGTGTGTGTGTGTGTGTCTGTGCCGTTGGCCAGGGGGGTAGAGGGGCTCTTTCCACTCATCTATGTTTGCAGCAAAAGTAAAATCTCATGTTTCTCTTCTTTAGCAACACATGTATTGACCCATGAAATCTGCACTTATTCAGCCTGCACTGCGAATCAGAGATTACTGTTATCAATGCGATGCATGCTAAACCACAAGTGTGCCTCCAGTTGTGTTGTGTATTTCAGTGTTAATGTGAAGGTGGTCCTCAGATTTTCAGTTTCTAAATAAATGAAAAGATTTCTCCTCATCATTCAAGAGCGCATATACATGATGGATTCCAGACAGCACTCCATCTCACCTTCAGAAATCTCAGTAAATACAACATTTGGACAAGAGGAGTCAGTAGACTGGTAATAAGTTCAGTGTTTAGGTTTTAGCTGTGTACTTTTTTGGGATTGGCAGATTAGAAAATGGATAGTGATTCACATTATTTTCTTTTTACATGCAGTCCAACAGAGATTTAGGAGCAATGAATGAAATAGTTCATGAAATTTCTAAAGGCAGATGATCAAGAACTGGCAAGGTTATTACAGATGCCGTTCTTTACTCAATTATGAAAAGAGTTCTGTTGGTTTCAGCAGTAATATGAATTGGTATTCTATATTTTTGGACTTTATGGTATTTGTATCATAAAAAAAAAAACATATAATGTATTTATATTCATTTGAAAGCATAGTCAAAGCAACTGTAAATATAGCTGCTACTTTGTGACTCCTGTCTGCTGGGAATGTTTCTGATATTCAAATTACGCCCTTCCAGCACAATTATTATTACTCACGTAGACAAATAAAGACTCCCATCAGTTATATATAGTGGTGATTCTCTAGTGAAACCACTTTTATATTACCTTTACTCCAAATATGATTAATAGCACTGTGGCTAATGCTTACAGAGAGCAACATGGCTATCAAATTCGTTGCAAAACAGAGAGCGGAGAGAGAATGTGATTCGACTTAAGGCAAGATAAACCCTGAGCTTCAAGGCCTTGGTTTAGGATCCTCCAGTCAGTGCGAAAGTGATTCTACATCACACAGTCCTGACGCTGTACCTTTCTGTAATGGTTTTATCAATGAATGCATGCATGCATGGACACAAACAATCTCTCTGTCTCAACCACACATTGTCTCCCTCAAACACGCACACACACACACACACACACACACACACAGCCCAGACACACAGGCTCAGTACATTAATACCAAAAGGGTCTAATCAAATCTCAGAGGAAGACATCATTGCATTTAGAATCAAACCTATGGAATCAATATCTGTGTTACACTTAAAATGACAAAGTGCTTAGATGGAGCACATGCAAGCATACAGCCCCCGGGTCATTTTTGAAGGTACAGATGGATGTGTGCGGCATTTATTGTTGCGAGTTTTGCGGTGTGATGGATCCTTGCAAATCTGAACCCCTCGGGCACGGATGACTTTTCCATGGTTTGAAATATTGGTGCACCAACAGAGAGAAATGAAACTGTGACTACAGCAAACTATTTTAACATAACACACTGTAGAGACATGTCGGGTTACCCAAACGAAAATACCGCTGTAATTACAATAATGGCAATCTGTCAACAATGCAGCTTGTATACAATTAGTGGGAGGCAATAATTAACACCCAACTATTTTGCATCCTTATTTTAACTATGTTAAAATGTGTACATTAAAATAATTTATTAAAAGAAAAGTCATATTAATTGATTGATTGAATAATTGATGCATAAAATAATGTATTTTTGCACTGACCACAACCACAAACGGACCCATGTCCAACATGTTTCAACACAATTATTCTCTAACTATGAGAACAATAAGGCTCTGGAGGTAGAAGCTCAGATGGTTGTCCACTAATCTGAAGGTCGGTAATTCGATCCATGCGCGTGGTAGTATCCTTGGATAAGATGTATCAGCTTGTGTTTAAAAGAAAAAAAAAAAACCTACAACTTTTTTTTAATAAAGCAGTTTAATTTTTATATATAACTATTTATTGACAATTAACTAGATTTAACTGGCTCAGTGAGGCAAGAATTTGGACAATATGTATTATATCTGCACAACATATTTTCAAATCTGTCTTTCTTAGACCTTCCTAATCAAATGTTGAACCACTCAAATCTAACTTTTTATTGTATTTAACTGTCGTGTTAGTGTGACGTCAGGGTGCCGTCACTTTAAGTCAGTGTGTCAATATCAGCTTAAGTGAAGGAGTGGCTTGAAAGCTAACCGAGGAATCAGACTAAGTATGAATTCCAATTCTCTCAACATTTTATTTTATCTCAACATTATAATTACAGCAGCCCTCCCTTCTCCTCGTTCTCTCAGACTTACTTTGCCTACATTGTGTGATCTTGGAAGTATGTGTAAGAAAGAAAGAGGGGGAGAGATTGTGCAAGAGAACGACCCTTATATATTATTGCAGTCACGCTGCCCACGTCTGAAAACATTTCACAGGCAGTGCAAAGGAAATGTAAATCTGAGTTTGCTGAATCTAACTGACACACATGCGCGCACACACACACACACCCACAAATGCACACACAGTCAGGCGAAAAGAAAACCTCATCTCCCCTCTCTCCCTTATACACACATAATGCATTAAAATGGAAAACAGCTCACACTGGCTGTGGCATTGAAGGGGGCCCTAATATTTGTTTTTCCCTCCCCTGTAGTGTCCTCATTGCCAATGACCAAATTTATAATAATCTCTGCCTCAGAGTCCAGCGCTGCTTTCAGAATCTGTAATCACTTCGGCTGTGGTTCCTTCAGCTTGGCCATGGTCAGCTAAAGGCCCACTTCCCTTTAGCTCTGCTTCAGCAGCGCCGCAGTACGCCCCAGTCCCTGAAATGTGCCTGTAGCTTGGACTGTCCGTATGTTTGGCCAATGGTTAACAAGGACACGCACAACCACAGTCAGGTTTGTACGCAATCATCTGGTGTATCTCTGGGTTTTCCAGGCAGTCACCTAAATAACACTCATATGACAAACAGCATTAGATTCAAAGAAATGGTTAGATTTGTGCCCTTGCTCATAGCCATTTTGCCACCATCTTGCTGTTTCGAGCTCCGTTTGCAACCTGCTGCTCATTACCTGTGTTGTAGTTGTGCGTGTGGAATATATGTGCAACAATGCCAAGGTCAGGCATCTCACTGAGGCATCCTGGACAACTAAAACAGACGTGAATAGACTCAAATAAATACAACAGGTTGTAGATATTTTCAGGTTCCGAAAACTGAAAATAACCAAAAAAGCTGCGAAAAGAAAGAAACTGATCAGTGACATTGTTTAATATCAGTAAATTACCTCAAACCAATCTCAGCATTTAGGCTGAGCACAAACACAGAGCTGTGATTAAATTCACTGTTGTTAAACTACTGTTGCTTCAAATAAATAAAGAAAAAAATTTTTTGTCTTGGAAGGAAGCTGCAGGATATCCAGACCCTATTTCCAAAGTTAGCAGTGGTCGTGAGGATCTTTAGGAAAAAAATGATTTGGATATGCTTTATTGGTTTACTGATCAGTTTTAAGGATGACAGGCAGAGCTGCTGCCATGAAGAGGTGCAGGGAGGTTTTCATGGTTTTCTTCACTGAAAATTATTTTCCATCTATCTGTAGTTAGTCTTCAGTGCTCTGCTTAATACCAGTCATGACAGCTGGGCTAGTATTGTTTTCAACTTGTGAATGAGTGTGTGTGTGTGTGTGTGCGTCATCAGGACAAAATGTGGTCCTGGAGGATCCTACGTCGAGTGGGACATACCACAGAAGAAGCTTTGAGTTCACTGGCAACTGCTAATATGTCTGTGGTTAGATATTGTTACTGCCACAGCATCACATCTGTGTAAGATACATCCACGAAAATCCTTGGAGGTGTGGAGTTTAGGTCAAAATGACCAATTCTGCTCTGGGAAATTTTAACTGGCCTCGAGTTCTGCTGGCTTTGTCTAAAATGCCATAGTTTTCAAAAGTAAAGCCTTCCGTTTTTGGTCTCTAGCAGTCTTAGTATTTAGCTCCACCATAAAGTTCATCATGTTTTAGATTTGTGTGAATATGTATTTACATTTCCTACATGTATATTTTGGAACAATCCTTGATTGTTAAATCTGGACCAACATAACAAAAGAAAGAAAGAAAAAAGATACTTCCTTTTACTAGCAGTATGAGTAAAATTAAGTATGCAAACTATAAGACACTGTTGCTGCTGAGAGTTTGTATGCAATAAAATAACAAAACAAAACGTGAAAAACGTTGATTAAAATTTATCAAAAGAAAGTTGTGTAGTATAAGAATGAGCGCATTCAAAATCACATACATCAAATGTGTTCATACTAATGCACATCACAATATAAAAACCCCAGAATAATCAAATCCGACTTATTCAGATTTAGTAACACATGTTCTCTGCTGTGGTGACACTGTGACTGCAGATCATTTGACCTCAGTTGTGGCTCTTGGGCAGAGCGTCGTCTGAAGCGCCCTTGAAGTGCTGCCTCAAACGCACAGATTTGGAGCCCTCCCTAACCACAACCATGGCCTAACATCTGGAATCTAAAGCAGCTTATTGGTCAAGCTTTGTTTGGAGCAGCATGGTGTGCAGGAGGAAGCACTAAGTCTTTGGGGAGGTTTAAATTACATATCTCATCATATTAAAAAGGCCAATTGAGAGAGAAGTAAGAGTGAGACCTGCAAAGACTGACTCTGGACAAAAAACTTTAGTCAGCAAAATCAGCTCCCCAAAGCTAAACAATGATATGAGTTGGCTGTTCCAGCCCTCATGTATAACCCATAACATACCAGCGTGCTTATAGAGCCGAATGAAGAGTAGCAGCGGAGCAGCCGAGAGAACAGCCACCGCCGAGCTGAACAATATCAGCCATGGGCAGATGGAGAGCTGGGGTTCTTGAACTGTGGGATGATGAGAGCAATACAAACAGGTGTGGAGTTGAACCAGAAGGCAGGTGAGTGATGCTGCCCCCATGACAGATAGGAACACACACGCACACACAGAGGAACAAAGGAGGAGTAGACAAAAGGGAAACAGGAAGGGAAGGGTAGAAAACTGGAGTCATGGCAGAAAAATTCACACGTTTCAACCTTCGACGTTGTGCTGTAGTTGTGGTTTTGTTGTGTTTTGGAATAAAAAGCATTAAAAGTATTAAAGGTACTTAAGGTTAAGGTTGGATGAACTTCATTGTCACGGTTGCAATAATAAACTATACGGTAGAGATCACAGGCTTTTAAAGAGTGTCGCAAAGTGAGTTGACCCAGTCCCGCCATCTTGGCATTTGCTCCCATTAGTATTTATAGCACCGCTGGGTCGTCCTGCTCTACCGTTCACAGACAGGTCGAGTTGTGTTGCCCAAAATTATCTGATGAGTTAAAAATCAGAAATTGCTCACATTATAACATTTTATCTGGTCACCATATAACCTACAGGGGGAACAACACATTTATTTTTGTTGTTGTTTTTTGCTTTACCACAAAAGGCAATTAAAATACAAAAGTCTGACAGATATATATATCAATATACTAATTTCTAATTTTATACCTCATTGATAATTTTGGAGTCGGATCTAAATCTATCTGTTCTCAGCAAGCTTGAAGAAAATGCTGACTAGTACATTATTACTTTGAATCATGAATGTATTTTTCTAATTGTGAGTGTACAGTATGACTTAAATGCCCGTTGCTTTGTTTGGACAGAAGTCACAACAAACAAGGTCAGGGTCCAAATTGTTTTTTGTTTTTTTTTTATCTGTTAGTATCGGAAACCTTACATTGGTGTTACTTAATTAAATAGAAGACAAAATAATGGAGAAAAAAGATATTCCCTAACTATATCTGATATAATTTCTTTTCAGGCCTTTCCTCTCAACTGACCCCATTTGAGAATCCCCCACAACCCCCCTGCAGACAAGAGCTACACTCGCATAGATAAAGACATGATAAATACACATTTCCCTTTGTCATCTCAGCTCATATACATATGAAGTACTCAAACGTGTGACTTGTGTTGATTAATCAATTGGCTAAAACAAATTTTTACAACCCAGCTCCTCCGGGGTGTTACCTCGGGCACTATGAGGTCTGCATAAATCATGAGTCAGACCAATCTGATGATTGCAGCAGGGAAAAGCTCTGCTTTTGCACCGCCTCAGCCAGGCCTAATGTTATTTCCCTCCCCCGAAATGCATAATAACAGTAATGATAATAATGATATGTGCGTCGAGCCCAGCTCATAAATATCAGGATCAACCTGGCTTGTATGGATTAAAAACAGCCCAAACAAGGAGCAAGTGGCTGCTGTGCCAGTATCTGTGTGGATGTTACAGAAAGAGAGTATAACAATAGACATATTGCTCCTGGAGGGTGACCCCTCAAGTGCATATTTTCTTCATTTTTATTTGTGATTGTGTGCCTGTGTTCATTTGTGCGTCCTCCCATTGTGCATGACAGATGACTCCAAGCCACTGTGACCCCCACACATCACCCCTCCATGCATATAAAAACAGCCTACTGCTTCCATATCCCCAGTTATTGACTAGCTCCAGTGAGAGACCATTAATGTAATGACATCACACTGGCCATAACACACACACACACCCTGCAAAAAAAAAAAGAAAAAAAAAAAAAAGAAAATGCCAGCCCCAAATGGTGACATCCCTTTCTTTTTGAAACAATTGATTAACAGTAGAGGCAAAGTGATTTCCATTATCAAGCCTGTATGACAGCAGGTATGTCTCCCTTTTTATCCTAATGGGAGATCTTCAGGATTGTTAGATTGGGTGTAAGCTGCAACAACTTTATGCTCTTGTGAGTATGAATATGTGTCGAACAGCAGCTGAGTTGGGGGACGTGGGGGTTGTATTTTCATCTTACTAATTCAAGGACAGTTCCTAATCATGCAGAGTGAATACATGAAGATGTCAGATCAGCTGCATTAACCTCTTGCATATTTACGTCATGGACACACACACACACACATATAAGAGCATGCACGCAAGCTGAGTACATTCAAGCAATTTGTAATATTGAATAGCTGACATAGCAGGATTTCATAATCTATTGACAGTGTCCCCGCACAGTCATGCAAGGTGGCGGTGCTATTGATAAACACCGTGTCAGCCTGTCATCCATGTGCCTTCATCCGGGCTGATGTAACTGAGTGCAAAGAGTAGATCCAAGGGCCGCTACTGATGATGTCACAGTCCACATAGAGGCAGAGGACTCCAAGAACGGGACTTTTCCATGTGCACATGCAGAAAAATAGAAAGATTTATTTTTTTTTTTTTATGTTGAACAACCAAATGCCTCATAGATAATCAACAATGTAAGCATTGCTTTATTGTGGTCAATAAAAACATTGCAAAATGTATACATTGCATAGATTACCAAATCATACAACAGTGCCATAAAAAGTTTCTCGAAAAGTACAGAAAACATAAATTGTCCTAGCTACTTAAAAATATATATATGAATTACTTTCTGAGTAACAATATAAGGTAACATCAGCTGGAAGGACACAACATACACATATGCAGGTATGCAATAACACAAGCACATGTACTCAAGCATACTAAGAATCTTCAAAAGCACTGAAATACAAACACCCAAAACCAAGAACCTAAATTAAGACCACAAAAGCCTTCTTCAAAAGCAATACATGAGAATGATGTAATTTTTTTGTGAAAAATGAAAAAAAGAATTAAGTCAGTGCTGCATTATTAACAGTTTATAATTCTACTCACTGGGCTAGTACAGTTGATATACTACACCCCAGGACACAATTCCCCCATGGGTGGCAATTACCACCAGACACCCAACATGCCTCCATGCACAATTGTAAACGTACACACGGCATCCAAAACATTTTCGTCCCTCCAATTAGAATTTTTAATATCCTGGTTGGTGTTAATGGAGATTAATGGCCAATCACCATGGTGAATTCCAACGTCATCTATTATCATTCCCGCCTTGGTCCCAGTCCGCTCTAATTACATCCTCAAAATACCCTCCGTACCACAACCCCCAGCAACCTAAGATCAATCAATAATTTTAATTTTCAGATGCCCCCAACCTTGCTCAGCTGCCTACGCTCGTCCTCTGCTTTCGCCTCTTTCTTCTTCCTCCGTGCGTGTCGATATGTTTCCAAAGAAAATCGCTGTAGAATAAAGGCTGATGGGTAATTAATTACCCATCTCATCTACAGGCCCCTTTGAGTCCCTCGTTTTGTCCGTTTGTCCATCCATTCATCCGGCTTACATCTCGCTGGTGCCTTCTATGTTTTTCCTCCCTCGCCGTCTCTCTGTCTGGCGCATGGGGGGCGCTTTCAGCTCTTTCCCCCCCTTCTTGTCATATAATTAGCATGCAGATATGCATCGCCTGATTCGCAAGTCAAATCGCCTCGCTATTTCCTCCTGTCTGTGTCCCTGCTCCATTTTGGAGCGCTGATTGTTCTTATTCAAATCAGGTGTTTGATTTGGGTAACCCCCTCTCCATCCACTCTACAAGAACATTCATACATTTGAACATGCGCAGCACGTGATAACGTTTTTCTTTATCAGCAGGCACACAGAGCTTTGGTGCATCTGCCAATCATGCAAAATGTAAAACACGAAAAAATCAAACATATTTCAAGTCTTGCGGCCATTTCAGAACACCTCAGCTGTTGTACACCCTGAGTCCTGTTCTGCATGTCCTGTATGCCAACAACCTCCCAGCGACATACAGCATACCTCAGTGGCAAGTTTCATCTGATGTATGCTCCTCCTTTTGGTTTAACCCTCTTGTTACGTTGGCACATCTTCACACAGACGAGAATACAGTAGATTGTGTATTTTGCCCCCACACCCTCGCCCCCCAAAAAAAAAAACAACAACGAAAAACCAAAAAACACTACACAGATCCATTGCTCTCTCTCCCTCACTCTCTTTCTCACACAGAGAGCATGTCTGCTGGTACAGGAAGATGTTTGCTCAGCACATTTCAATATGAACATCATAATATTCTATCTAGCTGCCATCCGTTTCCTTGTCATAAACCAACACGAGCCAGCAGTTTTTATTCCTGAACACTGTGAGACAAAAATGACATTAATTTTCCCACCAAGTCAGATGTCATTACTTTAGAAAAAAAAAAACAAAAACAAAAACAAAAAAAACCCCATTGCAGTTGGTTGCAACATCTATTTTTGATGGCCATGAAATAAGATATGCGGAGAGAGTCAATATTTGACCTTTGCCACGTTGCATAAATGGGGGTCGAATTGAAGGCCAGACCTCTATCTTTCATTCTCATTTTTTGCTTTAGGCTTTCATACATACTTAAATATCTCAGTCAATGCATACAATCATATTGAAACATTAAGTTTTCAGAATTCCTTCCCAGAAGAAAAGATAAGACCACTCGCCCCATTGAACCAAGATGGCTGCGGTAAAACCTCATGACATGTTTTGGCAATTTCCTGCTTTAGTGTTTATGATCCATGTGATCCTAACATACAAACATACAGGCAGCAACAAGTGTCAGAGTGTAGAGAGAGATTTTCTTGTGTAGTCATGTCTTGGTATCGTTGGCACCAGGCCAGCTTTGCCATCTGTCTCCTCTTCCCCCTTCCCTCGTATCTCCTCCTCCTCCTCCTCCTCCTCCTCCAAGCCAATCTGCTCTACATTTGCTATCATTACGTGCCTGCCATCCTTATGGCATATCAGAGGCAGGCGCCAGGCACCCTTCCTTTACCCCTCTCTCTCTCCTCCTCCTCACGCCCCCTCTCCTCTCCTATTTCCGCGCCCACTTTGCCACAGAGTTCTCTAAAGGGTCCAGGTGGCATCTTGCCCTGCTTTCCTCTCAGAGCCTGGGCGGAAAACAAAGAAGTGCGGCGAAGAGAACAAAAAAAGCTCCGAAACTGAGGATATACTCCTTTCCACATCCTGTTTGGTGCCTGCTGTGCTTCCTGTGCCCACAGGCTTGGTATTGGTTTGTTGTTATTGTTGTTGTCGTTGTTGTCGTTGTTGTTGTTGTTGTTGTTGTTGTTTAGTGCTGCTGATTTCCATAATCCTCCCTCCTCCTGGATGGCTGTTGCTTTTTGAGCTAAAAGGCTAGGAAGTAAACGTTCTTCAAACCATGGAACTTCCCAGGCTTTGATGCTATTGACGGGACCCTGGTACGTCTTATATGCCCACACACACATACACATGCACGTAGATGCTGCAGAGTGTTTCTCTCAGAGCTCCCTGCCACCTCGTCCGCCTGCTGACTCGAAAGAACTGGGAATACTATGGGATCTACCAGAGACTCACTCACACATACACACAGTCACATGCTGGATTTAATACGCACGTGCACCCGCCGGTCGTTTGAGGCTGCAGGAAAGTGAATAATCAATTAAGTATTGATTTCTTGTAAGATTTTGTAAATTTCAAAGGCAAAGACAAAGAGGGTAGCTTAAGGAGAGCCGCCGCGAGCAAGAGGAGCCGCAAATTAGCCAATAAACACAGACAAGGGAATAAACGAAGGTGAACAAACGGACCGCTCGTCACAGCAATATGCCTCCGTTTTTTTGGGGGGGGGTTTTCCCACTTTTGTTTCTACGTGTCCCTCAGCATGAATTAATTCTGAATGCGGCAATGTTTTCCTATGGAGACGAAGACATGGCGAATGGGCGAGCAAGGGTTAAAAGCAAAAGCTGCAGGAGGAGAGAGAGTGACTGGAGGACTTGGTAATTAGGCAGTCGGCAACACACGTCTCATCAGTATGCGGAGTATGCAAATTGACTGGCTGGCTCTTTCTTTTTGTCATGGATCAGAAGGCAAAAGCTGCAGAGAAGAATTAAGAGCTATTATTCTACCCGAGGAGAGGTTGATATATGCAAACGAGGGGGAGGAAACGGAGAGCAAAGAACGCTCTGTAACCACAGAGATATACAATGGACTCTTCTGCAAAGGACAGTCAAATACAATCACACAAACACACTTTAATTCTCCCTCGCACGCTGGGAGAATCTTCTACATTTGCACTGGAAGTAGCGAAGAGAGAACGACAATCAGACATACACCTTTATTCCCCATTATGCCTATCTCTGCATATTGATAAGCTGCTTCGTGGATGATAATTACCTTTTGGAATATCGAATTGCAAAACGAGCCTTGGAATGAACGAACAAGAAGAAAAGAGCAGGGAAAAAAAGGGAAAGGGAGCAGAGGTATGCAAAGGCACTAATGATATTCACAGCAGTGACTGTGTGTCATCTGCCTGATGACAACGGCCAATTATAATGAACCATTGGCTTGCCGCCACAGATAAGTAGGCGAGAGAAGGATATGGGTGAAGAGGAGGGGGAAACGAAAAGAACTTTCCCGTCCATTTCTTCTTAATTTGCCGCTGATATTTGCAGATTCTGCATCGTGTGGATTTACAGTAATGATGCTTGTTGAAAAAAGAAAAGAAAAAGAAAAAAGAAATGGCAACCTTCCTTGCATTGTCCCTTGAATGGAATAAAGGCCACAAAAGATGAGAGTATCCCTCCATGTAGGATTTATGTCTGCTTGGGGTGGTATTCCATCGGCGTGTTGCTTCAACTGGGCTTTGGTTCTGATGGCACTCGCTCCTGTACCAGCCATCTCTCTGACGAGCCAAAGGATATGTTGGAAAACACATATACACAAGCTTTCACACACACACAGCAGCATCATTCACAGTGCCGCCCTCTCCCCTTCCTCATCACACTACAAAATGACTCCCCATCACCGTTTTGCATATTTGCATGCCGCCCCGCCTGCCACAAAGGACTAAACAGCCGTATGCAAAACAGCCTGGTATCCCCACTTACATAGCGATGAGACGAACTGTGTGAAAAATAGTGGAAGGGGGGCGGGAGCTGGGCAGGGGTAAGACACAATGGGGGGAGGAAGACAGGAAAGTGGGGGGGGGGGGCATGAGGGCCACAGGGGAGCTTGTTGGCACTAAAAAGGGGCACGTGCGGTGATACCACTCCTACTGTGTGATGACAGAAAGAGGCGGGCGTGGGAAAAACAGAAGAGTGAAGGGGGTGGATGAAAGGGAGGGAAGAGGAGGGAGACGGGAACGAGGGCATGTTGGCACTAAGAGGGGGCACGTGTTGCCAGAGGAGGAGGGGCGACGTGGGTGGGCGAGGTGCAATGGGAGGTTCGAGGAAATGGGGGGTTGGTTAGGGGGCGCAGTAGGGGGTGGCACTAAACACAGCTGAGTGTCTAGAGAGGAAGGTTTTTCAGATTGAGGGGCCACCTGCATTAAGGAGGAATGTCATCCCATTAAAACACAAGACACACAGCCCACCTTCATACACACACACACACACACACACACACACACCGCTTATCAGATCTCAGGGGAACATGCCAGGGGGTGTGGCTGCCATGCCTGTGACGAAGTGTGGTAACTTGAACGCAAAATACCCACGTGTGCTTCCGCAAAACCCGCAGGGATGCCACTGACGTGTGCACACTTTCTCACACACTCACACTGTTTTGCATACACAAATGCATCAGGAAGCTTGGTCTTCACTGCAGACCTGGCTCCAAGCCAAGAGCGCTCACACTGTGCTTCTGGTAGCAAGAAAAACCACACAAAAACACACACAAGGATACTGGAAAGTGTTTTGACACACTGTTTTTTTATGTCACTTTGCAGGAACATGGTAGAGTCCTCTGCATTTGAGTGTGTGTGACGTTTTATTGCATGACACAGTGGACCCTGATCTTTCAGCCACTGCTGACCCACCAGTGAACCTACTGTATCTCAGCCTGTACGTTGACGGTGTTTTACATTTTGTTACTCAGCATATTTATGCTCAATGGTTTTATAGACTGAAACTTATTGTTATCATCTGTAATTTCATAATAAAGTTCATTGTTCAGCTACACAGCTGTAAATTGTGCCTAATGATGATCAAGATGATCAATGGTGTGTTTGCTCAGTGCAGATTCTTGTATGAATGCTTCCATTCGTGAGTCGTGACATCATACCTTGTCAGGTCATTGAAAAGATTGAATGTAGAGTGATAGGAAAAGTAGCACTGTAGTCAGTGGCAGCTTTACCAAAAGCTCTGTGACGTCTGCTCACCACCTAGAGTAGACGCTGTTGATCCAAGACCAGCTCTGGTGTGAGTGGCATGTGTAGGTGAACCTTGACCTTGGTGACAGCACACTAAATTGGTTTGTCTCAAGTCAGGAGTTCACGTTCACTGTCTTGAAGTCATCCAGTGGCAAGTCGATTTGATTATTTTCACATTCACTTCTAGTTTAAGAGCGATAGTAGTTTCACATGTCCTTCATGAGATGCAAGCCTATAGCTTTTAGCCTTGCTAAGTGAATCATCAGTGGCAGTATCACGTTACCCTCAATAGAGACCAAAGGTTACTTAAAGGCCTTTTAGTCATCCTTGCTGGAACACCAGCTAATTTACAGCAGACTCATTAGACCAACATTAAACACAATTTCCTGCCTACAAATTTCATTTGGTAGAAAAATCATTACCATGGCAATAATAAACAAGCTTATACAGTCGTCACTAATGGCAATTTGAGCAACCTAATGTCCTTAGCAAACCCCACAAATAGCAACAGTGGCTTGAACAGCTATGACCAAATCTGTGTTTAACATAGATGTTGACATGACAAGATTGCTTTGGAGTTTGTATTTTCTTTCTGTTTTCTTTCTTTTTCTTTCTTAAGCTTTGTCTCAGGCCTGGACCATGACAGTGGAAATATAATGTTTCATAACTGTCAGTGCACAGGGTTGTGTGTAGCCTGGGGTTGCTGTGCTGAACAATAAAGTATAATTTGATAGATGAGAAATTACAGCGGTCCATCTACTGTGCAGGGCCCTCACCCCGGGCAACGCAATACTGCACCAGATGATGTGTCACATTTCTCTGAGAAAGGGAGAAAAATGAAATTATTCTTTTATACTTTGTTAATAATGTCTGCCTGTGTTTTGAATGTAGAAACCCTGTTTGTTTTATGTGGATAAACTCAGCAGATGGTTGTTAGGCCTCTCATTGGCACTGCCAATTATTAAAGGCCCTCAGTCCTTTTAAGCACCCCATGTTGCAGTGTGAGAGGTGCAGGCAGTAACAATACGCCTCTTAGTTCATTTGGTGCATATACTGTTGAGAACACCACCGATTTATATTTACCAGTCACTTAACACACACCTCCTCCTCTCTCCCACATGTGTAGAGTCATTGTTACAGGGAGATATGCATCATAGGTAAGTAGTCCATCTTTGTTAGCCAATGCATTTACCATTAGTGAATGTAAATCTCTTTGAGCGTGGTGAATTTGTTGTGGATCAGGAAATCATTTCTATTCTTCTTTTTCTCCCCCCCACCATGACATTTTGGTTGAGAACTACTCCAGCCAACCTGAAGTGCCCCTGGAGCATGCTCCTATGCTGTATCATTTGTGGCAACAAACGTCAAACAGGAATGATTTGAAATGGTCCCACGGTGCGTGACTGACAGCCATGTGAATAAACCCAATATCTGCATTCATACTGGAAACTAGTGTCTAAAACAAACAAAAAAAAACAACAACGTTATTTGTTGGCAGCACTTATAAGACACATTAAAGAAGTTCGACTATTAAACTGAAATCGTACTGCAGTGGGATGAGGATAAGGTAACACATTTGCAGGGAGATAGGCAGCTATTTATCATCCCTGTTGTGTAAGCTGCTGCTTTATGATCTCACCACTAGGGTCACTGTGAGGTGTGTATTAACTTTTACCGTGCCCACATCTAACAAGAAAGAAATCCATTCAAATCTGCCCCAAGCTGAGTCTGTCATTGTCTGATCTCACACACACACATACATTTATATATATTTATATGACTATTGTAGAAAGACATTTATGTTGTTAAGAATGTTACATTTTTATTATAAGTGTCACAAGCTCCAGCCAATAGCAGCGAAGCTAATCCCTCTCCTTTGTTCTGTGTGTTGTCCATATTCTCAGACAACAGTAGTGCTGAAGTCAATGGAGGAAACAATTTGTCCTCTTTTTGAAGCCGCTGAAGCTCACATCCTCAGAAGGTGGTGATGTCATGTGAAATGAATGGCTTTTATTCCTCAGTAATTTTACAATCTTGGCATGAAACCTTATATCCTACCCCATTCCTATTAAGAAAGAGCACCCCCCCATCCCCTTCTTCTTTTTTAACAAGAGCAATCTGATAGATGTTCAGAAAGATGTTTTTTTTCATCCCCTTTGTTCTGGTCAGTGGGCTCATGCAATGTTTATTAGATTAAAAGTCAGTCTCTGCGACGAGTGAGAAGGTGAAAAAATGCAAAACACAAAAGAGAAGCCTATCGCAGGCTCTGGCAGCGCTCTCTCTGCTGGTCTTTTTATTACAAATTGAGACCAAATCACTTTGGAAGGCACCAGAGAGGGGAGGGAAAGATTCGTCTGTGATTTAAAGCAGCAGTATGTAGTATAGCCTTTATGATCAGAACTCGCGTCGGCGTCTGACAATTAACGTGCCTCCAGTTGGTTTTATGGCCGAATTCAAACAGCGAGTGTGTTTCATAGTGATGATAGAGTGGACATAAATAAGAATATACATATGTGAAATCCATAAAGGGTTACCAAATGGTTTATATGGGAAAGGGAAGTTGGGGTGGGAGAGTTCATCCTCCACATCTCAACTGTCACAGCAGCTTTTTATGACGTTCAACATTAGTGGGGGTTGACATGTTCTGTTGCTTCAGATGTGCCTGGTTTGTTCAAACAACTGAATATGACCGAAAGGACCCAGTGGCATTGACAACCTTCTTTCTTGGTCCTCGTACAGTAAATAAATGAGTGGGAGCTGATTGTTAAATTGTGAAGCTGAAACAAACAAATGATACATTTACAATGCTGGTATTAAACCAGTTGGCTATGGATGATTTTTTTATTATTATTATGTTTAATGAGTTTAAGATCTATTGCTGCTATTACCACATAATCTAAATATTTAAACAGTGTTGAGTCTGGCTTCTCATCGTTTCTTCTCGTAAATTCCTCTTTGCATAAATGTAAATAGGGAAGAGCCTTGTGTAAGTGTTCATGGATCTTCATCCCATGCGTTTGAGTACAGGGTTGTAGTTACTCTATGGATAATGCCCTTTAACTCCAAATGAACTGCACTCAGGTTAACTTCCTTTTAATATTAAGAGAAGCAAAAGGAAAGCCTGATCCAAAACCACTGTTTCCTGAAAAGCAACATGTTAAGTGACACAAAGACAGTTTACAGAAGTCAAAGCTGTTTCAGGCACCAGCGCACACTAGCCTCAAGTGAAGAACATTGACTTAAAGTCAGGCTCCGGGATTCCTGCTATTCTTTACACTGGTGACACAGGAGCAACGTTAAATAATAATAAAGGTTTAAAACTGAGGTAAAAGAGAATCAATATTAAATTCTATCAATCACCTATTAAGATTATCAAACTTAATATTAGTGACTTTGGCCACACCTGTCTCACCTACACCAACAGATCAGAAGTAAAGACAAATGCCCCTTAAAGCTTCAAAAGTTTCAATACTGTAGTTTAAAAAAATACCCCATTTTTAAACTTCAGGCCATCTTGACAAGGTCTCAGGTAATACAACAACGTTATATTTTGTTTTTTTCCAAATGCCGAACAACAAGCACTTTATCTGAGCATGTTGTATTTAAATTCCAATCTGTGTGAAATCAGTAGTTTGACAACATGTGTGCAGTTGCATCTGCAACACCAAATAATACCCAGGACCTCTTTACTTTTTTGCTTTTTTCACAATGACAAGATATTTACCTTGGGTGTTTTAGATTGATGATGTTTGTTGTCTTTGTTACAGCACAGATTCAAACATTGATAGGACCCTCTGTTGTCCATGTTAAGCTTTCAGTCAAGGGCCTTACAGGAAATAAAATAAATAAATGCTGTGTTTTGCATTTTGGCAGAGAGTTTTCTTTAATATTATCTATTCTGGGCTAATCTTTTTAATGGACACCCTTTTTGTCTTTTGAAGCTCTGTTGCCTTAATGTAGCAACAAAGAAACAACAAATTAACTTTGTGAAAAAAAAAAAGAAAGAAATACAGCAATTTAAATCCCCCGGCACAAACATTTGTTGAAATATACTTTAAAAAGGCATAAGAATATCTGTTCATGAAAATCAATTGGCCTTTTTCTTTCCCTTCCCTGAATAAAGCTGTGTGAGTCAAAAGACAAGCTACAGTAGACAATGTTCTTGGACAATCAACACCACAACTCTCTGCTTATCTTGCCCTCCTTCCTTCTCTGCAGCCATCAGCTGCATTATCCACCTTTCATCAGGCCAGGCCATTGATTCTCCACCCGGCAGGGGGTCCTTTCAGTATGCAGCCTAATATTCTCATTATGTGTCCTGTATGGTCCCTTTGCTGATGACTGGCTGATTACCATCTCATTAAGAGACATGGCCAGGCAGGGAAGAGAAGGACCTGTCACAGTTTAAGGAGCTCATCAGAGCACAGAAATAATACATGCTGGAGACTAGCTTCATGTCCGATGATACCTGACGGAAAATGATTCCTTTATCTGAGAAAATAGGAAGAGGAAAAACTTACTGTAAAATTAATCTGGGAATATAAGGGATGTATTATTTTTGTCACACACTTGATCCCTTTAAATGTTTTAATTCAGATGTGCTTTTCTTCTAAAAACATAGAGATTATCAGAATAATAATTATTATTCAGGAAGTCAGTAATACAGCTATATTTCTAGATTCAATAGATAAAAATAGGCGGGAGCGGATCGGGCTGTATCATTTACACCAACAATGATATTCAAAATAAACAAAATGCACAGTGACATTTAAAAAATTATATTCATATTCTTTAATTTACTGCTTAATGATTTACCTTGTTTCGTGTTCAGGCTCTTTGTTTGTTTGTTGACAGATTCTGTGTGACACTCGCATGTTTGTGTGCCTCTCTGTGTGCAAGTGAATTTTAATTCCAGCATCCATGTGTGTTGGTGGGGGATAAAAATCCCAAGGTAATCTGAAGCACAAAGGCAATGTCATTATAGACATGGAGAGACATTATTCTAAAATGGCAAGTGATGCAGTGCTGAGACAGTAGATAAGGTGAAGGAAAATGTAGAGGAGAGAGTGAATGCTTGAATTTGTCATGGACAGATAAAAACAGGCTCGGGCCAGGCTGAAGGATGCTGTGATAGGGGCCCTCTTCCCTTCTTCTCTCCCCTACCTCCCTCCCTCTCACCATACCCTCCTCACTCTCTTTTTGAGGTTTATCTGACACACGATGAATGCCGCAATTTTATCTGAATAGACAAAGGAGCGGTGACATGCAGCCTCACTCTGACGATTGACCTTGAAGGAGACGAAGGGAAGGAAGGAAAACGGGAGGGAGGGAAGGAAGAAAGAGAGAAATTGTCACGGTCGTTACTGCCTCTGTCTGATTGTTACAACTCTCTGAGCTGTCTTAATGTTGCCAGAATGCAGCTAATAGACAACGCACATGTGCTTGTGTCGCCATTGTTAAAGCAGCTGATGCACACCTTTGTGTACACCACTTTTGTTTTTAACCCCTAAATTTGAGAAAAGCATTAAAGCTCTTTTCTGTGCTGATTTAGCCTAAAGTGAAATGACATATCTCTCTTTAGTATGGTGAATTCAGAACATTGGCCTACTAGGCAGAAAAGTCAATTACAGTACCTTAATGGAAAAGTCCACCTTAAACCAGTTAATTAAATTAATGAAACCTTGCAAGTCCGGTTGACATCAGCTGATGTCACAGCTGCAGTGTGAGAGTAGTTTAGAGGAAGATTTTCTTCAATCTTAGGCACTTTTCGAGCAAAGGCTTCTTTCTGCAGTCGATAATTGTGGAAATGGAAATTTTGGAGACAACAGCAGCAGCCTGAACAGTACATAATGCAACAAAGATGCACAATGTGTTACATTGTGAGTTTGAGGCAAGACTTAGTTGTTGTTGTGTAAATGTCCTTGATTTCTGAAGTTACACCTTAAACTAACAATTGGCTGAAACAAGCTGTGGCACATTCTCCTGGAGATGCTGAAAGTCTTCCTGTTTGACGAGAGACACATCAAAAAGTCAATTACAACATTATTTTGGAATTCAAACTGGAATCTAGGGAGCAACACAAATGAATACATTTGGAAAATTTTAATTGCTTGATTAAATAGATACATGTGAAGATTTATTTATTTATCTTACAGAAATAACAATGGAGTTAATAAGGCTGAATTTAAATACGCTAACTTTCCAGCCACTAATGATTATGTATAAACTTGTATCAGTTGATCAGTGGTTTATTTTGCTCACAGCAAAACGTTGAACATGAACTTGATAATATCAGCAAGCATCATCAAGCTAAACCCAGACATGTCTTTCTGTCTTTGTTCTTTCTTGTCCAGAGATGTCCTTACTACTCTGCAAAGAAAATAGATTTATTGACAAAGTCCTGACTCAATGCCATAAGACACAGAAGATTGTAGACAGATGACTGTTCGTTCACTGGCTCGTGAGGGGTTGTGACCACAACTGAACGTAAGTGGCATCAACCTTCAGAGCCTCTTTTAACCCAAGATAGCAGCTGTTTGATGTTACCTGGAGTGTATATGTTGATCTTAACACACTTTGGCACACCTAAAGTCTGTAGTCCACGGCTGCATGTTGAAAGGGAACAGGGTTATGTATGGCCCACAGCTGGCATCTTCACATGTGATGGGACGCTTACCCGCAGCACAGACTTGAGTTCTGACCAAACCAATTAACAGATGTGTTCTGACATCGCTACACAAACACAGAGCCATGTCGCAGTTATCATGCGAAAGACATGCTGAGGACATGGCATGCATGGGTTTGTCTGAACTTTCCTGAGCTACATGTTAGTCATTTTAAATGTCAGTAATTCTCCATGTCACTGAGCGCAGTTTGAAACAGGAAAAGAGTAATTTCACTTATTGGGCTGAACATCAAATATTATTTTAATGACAATATGGAATTATAAAGCAACACATACCCCAAGAATGAAGGAAACATTCACGATAAGGCAAAAATTACTCACGATTTAAGATTCTGCATTAAGTCTGAGAAAGGAGGAATCAATTTTCAAAAACAGAGTTACATTTAAGGCCAGTCTTTGATCGTGAAGTATATTCTGAATTTACTTATTACTTAATTACCATAATCACACTCTTGAAATAATGTATAAATGCATGTGTCATCTGCAAAGCAAAGTTGAGAGATACAGTGAAATTGAAATGAGACAGCAACCACAAAGAGCAGCTGAGTTCTTACAATATGTCAGTTTACTAATTCAGGCTAAGAGTCATGAAGATGTGATCCATTTTTGCAACATCAGCACTCGAGTAAAGTAGACACACAACAGTGACCCTCAACACTACACTTTGTTCAGCATTTGGTTAATTTAAGATATAATTCCAGCCACTTCGAGATAGTTTTTAAAGGAAAACTTCAGAATGAATGAAAGTTAAAATTTTAAAAAATTTAAATTTAAGCCAAACATTCACTAGAAGGAATCATGGATAAGTTTTTACAGTTTATACAACTTATTTATTAAGTGGTTTGTGCAACCCTGTATGAATTGTCCCCTCAGGAGTTTTTTTTATATACATGTACTCTGCACATACAAAGCGTTTATGTTAATGGAAAGACCCAAATATGCTGATCTGAATATGTCAGAAAAATGTTCACAGTCAACATGTTTGTTTACTGCAGAAGTTTGCTAAACAGTACACAGCATTAATAATTATTTTATCTTATCTTTTGGCACTGATGACGTTTAGTTAAGGTTAGTTAAAGATCCTAGTCTACAAAAAAAGAAAAAAGAAAAAAAAAAATCATGGTGACATACGACATATGTAATTACATTGAACCAAAACATCAGATTCTCTCGACCCTAGCTTGAATTAAAGTGTTTTTGTTTCCTAAGTCCAAAATCATGCATGAGCGGAGTTGTATGCTACGTGTGCTCCCCATTCACTGCCCAGTGAGTCCAGTTGCTGTAAATAAATGTTCTATTTGTTTAGATCCAGCCAGTGTATATGTTTCTGACAAAACATTTACTGCTACAGTTAACTTCTATGTACATCTTGCTTTTGCAATACATTTTGTGCATTAAAGGTTTTCATGGATTTGGTCTGATAATTACGCACCACACATGAAATCCAATCCAAAGCAAATGATTTGTCCAACCAACATGACCTGAATTGAGTTTAAATAGCTTATATTTATTTAAAAATGAATAATGGTCCCAAACAGGGACACAAACACTCCAGTGAGATTTGGAGTCACGTGTTCACTTCAAAAATGTCCCCTTTTGGGACTCATGAACGGCCCAACCTCCCGCTGTAGCTCTGTCAGCTGTCTCAACTCTTCCCCCTCTGGTTTCCATGTAACTTATATTTTATTCTATTGGAGAGCAAAGTCATCAAAGTCTTCAAGAAATACTGGGATTACATCTCTTTGGGCCAAAAGTCAACTTTTTAAATTTAGCTTTTTCCTGGAGTTCAGGCCAGATAAAATATATCCAAACAAAACCTCTTCGCACTATTTAAACATCTCTGCATATATATTCTGGTTCTGTGTGGACCTCCCCTTGATGTATATAAATTAAACAACAAACAAGAAAGTATACTGTGAGGCACTAACAGATTTCTTGACGCTGATTGTCTCAAAGTTACCTCAAACCCCTTCCATTCAGAATGCAGCTGAGATAGTGTGTTCACTACCCCAAATTTTTTATACAAATGGGAATAAATTCAGGTGTAAAGGGGTTAAGGTAGCATTCATTTTTGCTGAAACGTGAGCTGTACTGAAAATAGTCATATGGTAGAACCCGGATAATCTGTTCAAATAGGTTTTTCAGTTTTAGAGACTTAAAAAATGCTCTTTATTTTATGAATGTCAATTGATGTACTGCCAATTTACCAGTTTTAGTGCAGTGTTAAGAATTTCACCGGGCCGCTGTCTAACAGGTGTGTGACTCTTTCCAGACAGTGATCTTTTAATCTGCTAATGTGGAGGAAAGAACAATCCCACATCTGGAAGTTTTACTTCTCGGTAATTACAGAGCTGCTAGCAAGCAGCCCCCTGAGCATTGGAGAGGAAGAATGACCTGCATTCAGCTCCAAACACAGACAGACGTGATAACATTTAGAGGGGGATGAAATTTGTGTTAATTTCGTATGACTTACCTTTTCCAAACCAATTTGGCTTCACTCTGTTTACGTTGCTTTTAATGTGACGCCTGTGACACGCATTTCCACAACAAATGGATTAATGTTTTTCTATGTTCCATGTATTTTTTCCTCTCATTTCATTCCGCTATAGTCTCTCGCTCTCTCTTGCTGGATTTCATCTAGACAGGTGCTTCCTGGCCGGACTTTGACATAAAATTAAACACAAGTCCAGATGTGAAGTGTGTGCTTCCATGTGTGTGTGCATGTCTTAAGACGGACAAAATGAAGGACAGAGAAAAACATGTTCCCCTTACATACCACAGAGACAGGAATGAAAAGGAATAAAGTAAAACAGAATAAAAAAGGGATGGTAATAAATAATCTGGCCGTTAGGGACAATTTGTGAAAAAAGCAATTTTATAATTTTAACAAGTTAACTTTCCATAAACCTCCTAAAATTCAAGCAAAACACTGGGACACGCAAAAAGGACTAATTATGTCTGCCCTCAGTTCACTGCTTTTTCATTTGTTTTACTTCTTGAGAAATACAAACAAGTCCACGTATCGTCGCATGTCTTTGGTGTCAGCCTTAAGCCGATTCCAGGTTAATGGCATCACAATGCAGCTTTCAAAGACCGGTTAAATACAGTCGTCTAAAAGACATGCTTCTCCGCTTTCTCCTTTGCTTCTCTTGTCCTTGTCCTGAATGGAGAGACAGGAGAAGGGGGAAAAAGAGAGGGAGAAATGGAAAGGTCATGAGTGATGGATGCTTTGTGTGTGTCTGTCATTCCCAATTACTGAACTTTGCCTCTTAAAGCGTCGCTCAGATGCATTTCTCATTTCTGCCTTTCTGACTGATGAAGAGCAGGCTCTGACTGGGGGCACTGTGTGTTTTAAACACCGCTTCACTAGTCAATCAGTATTTACCTCAGATACAATACACTGCAGCAGCTGTTCCCGCTCTGCAGTGTTCCTCCTCTATAACTTTTCTTGATTTGTATTCATTCTCACGTGCTGTTATCAAATGTATAGTTTCCCTGCGCTCAGGTCTGTTATGGTGCGATGCAAAGAAAAATGAGATTACATATCATGTTTTTTTAAAAAGTAATGTTCAAAGATACTAAAATACACTGCTGGGAACAGAGCCGTGGGGGGAGGCTGCACTTTGATACTGAGCTGTGCAGATGCATAATATACCTGCAGTTAGTACTTCTAACAGCCACTTTTAGAGCTCATCAATATTTCGTTTCCAACATTTTTAAAGATACACAAATACACAGAAGGGTTTATGGTTGAATAGCAAGAAAAGTGTAATCAAACTCCTAAATTCATTTGTGTATGTTACATAGGTTGTCTTTTCAGTGCTCTTCTTGAAGACAGTGTTTATGGTGCGTTCATTGACCCTGTATTTAACTCAGTGTGGGCTGTTCAGCTGCCTTATGGGGTCCTGGGTGTTATTTTAAAGGGGAAAGAAAGAGAGAGTGGAGGGACAGGTGCTATGGCAGGCAGCTAGGTTAATCTCCTCTGTGCTCTGTCAGCCTCCTCGCAAAAACTTTAAAAAGTGTCGTGTTGACTGGCTGTAACACTCTGACACTCCGCAGACATAGGAAGAGGAGGTGGGAGGGAGGAAGCGGGGATTGAGACAGAGCAGGAGGGCTGGAGACAGAGGGATGGAAAGAGAACTGATGACAAAAAAAAAAAAGTATATACTTTCAAAAACAGCAGAAACCCTCAACGCCTTCCCCATTCTTGCATATATATATGTATACTTTTTTTTCTTGCCCACTGACTATATTAAAATCTTTCCCTGTTAATACATCTATTTTCTGCTCATGAAAACCTCCCTAAGTGTCACGATAAAGGTGGAGGTGGTTTGTGAGGTCGGCCTGAGGAGAGCTTTACGAGACAAGCTGCACTGATATATGGCTCACGCAGACTCCATTAAAACCCTGGACCTGCGCCATTTGGGAAAATGGAGGTCACTCATACTCGGGGTCATGTGACATCTATAAAATCAAACTTTTTCTTAATATGTGGTCATATATCACCTGTTTTTCCCCTCTTTTCTTGCTAATGCTTGAATCTTAAACAATAGGGCAAGGGTTGAGGATGATCGTTTTTCAAAGTGGGATCGTGCGGCTGTGTTGAGGGGGGGTTTATTATGTGCGTGGGGGCTGGTAAGGTGAACAGGGTGATGCTCACTTTTTGATAAATGTACTAGATCAGATCTGCAGGGAGCACGAGGGGGGCAGTTGGTATTGCAGGAAAGACAAGAACAGGTGTGTGAAGGCGTGGGAGTCCCCCTTTGTTTCTCTGTCCGTCTCTCCTTCCCTGTCCTCCGTCACGCTCTTTTTCTCCATTTGTCGTGCTCAGCTTCTCATTTCATCTGTCCCTGCAGGTAACCTAATTAAAGTGACTCCATGCCCTCTCTCTCACTCACCTTCCACACGGATAATTGTCTCTCGCGCTCATTCAGCCTCTCTCTTATCCTTGCTCAGACTCCTCTGTTCGAATCGTAACTCATCTTAAACATATACCCATCCTTTTGCTCCAGCTCTCTGTCTCTGCTCATACTGTATACCTTTAAATCCAAGAAACATGTCATTTCCCATTGCTCCCTCCCTCTTCCTCTCTGGTTCTTCCTTTCCCTTATCTTCATGTCTCTTTAAGCCAGAGTGGGTGTCCTGTCTGTCTACCTATGGCTCCCAGCTCCCCAGGGTAGCATTTCCAGGCTTCATTTGTTTGAGGGCTTTCTAATCTGGGGACTGGGACAACCTCAGTCCACCGTGCCCTCGTCAATCATCCCCGCAGAGGAACAGAGAGCAGGTGAAGAAGGAGTAGAGAGGAAGAAGAAGACTGGGGGGTGATGGCATGATTAGTTATGTCCTCGCTCTCACCTACCCGCCCCATCTCCAGAAACCACTGCTCCAGCATCACTCCAATCTCTCCCTCACTTACTCCTTTTGCCTTTTCCGTATCTTCCTCCCTCGCTGTCTCTCTATCTATCTTACCTTCTTATCTGCCTTGCGCTTATTCCTCTCTCCTGCATCCCGAGCGCCAGCCTGTAGCGCCAGCCTTCCCTCCATCCGTCTGTCTATTTATCTGTCAGTCTGATTGTCTGACCTCAGCCCCGACGGTGGTCCCTTTTGTGTCTGCGGACAAATGAGGATGACCTTTTATTGTAAAACAGACACCTATGGGGAGGGATGAAACTGCCTGTGTTTAAATTAACAACAGAGAGAAGAGAGGGATAGGGAGGCCATTTCAAACAGAGAGAGGGACTTGGCGAGAGGGCGAGCTAGTGTAAAGTTTTTGAACTTCTAATAATTATAGAACAGTGTTTGCGTCAAACTAGCATGGCCACTGCTCAATAATAAAGTCCCCCACCTGGCTGGCAGCTATTGATGAACAGTGGTGGAACAGTGAGGAGCGGACCTCTTGAACGTGCCCCAGACCCATCAGTATGGGTGCATGAATTATAAATGGCATTGACAGTGGAGGCCATAAGAGTAGACGGAGTATTATTGCACATGAAGGTCCATTCTGATTTTGATTATTTTTATTCCAGGGGGCTCACAAAAGGCCAAGAGACCGTTGGTGAATATTCTAAAAGGGCACAGGGCTGAGATGGGCTTGATGGCAGGCTTTGATTTCTGGCTAATAGCCACTTCAAACAGGCTTGGACGACCCGGAGACAGGGGAGGAAGATGACACTAGGGCTAAAGGACAGACGGACACACAAAGGGAGGATACACAAACAGCACACATGGAAGTTACATTTCACAGTTTTACAGAGGCATTTAGCTGCCATTCACACTGAGAGCTTCAAGTTGAACGCAACCACACGCATGCGACTAATGTACATGTAAACACTTGAACACCGTGTTAGACATGCAGAGCCTTTTAAAGTCGCAAAATCTGTCCAGCTAAACAATGTTTTTTTACTTAAACGCAAAGAAAACTGAGATTTTTTTTAATGGTCATGCAGAGCGAATGTTTACCACAACATGTTGCCAAGCTGTGGGAGGAGATTAGCTATTTTCCTAATCATGTTTATAAAGGCAGAGTGGGTCTCAAAGCTCACAAGGTTGTCCCTTAAGAGCCAAATCCACTGCTTAAAAATGATACACAAAAACAAGAAAAATCATTTACTAATCTCTTGTGCTTGTTCCACATCTTATTTGCAAAACATCATACATGACAGGGCAGTGCACAGTAACATGCATAACGGGATGCGTAGACAATTTTAGAAGAGTATTATCTAAATCCAGGCACAAGTTTGCTTTGCAGGATCTAGTAAAACAAACGCACGTGTTTGTCCGCGTGTGCATGAACACTCAAAATAAGACCTCATAACTTTGTGGATTAGGATGCTTTTTACATTTTACTTCTTATCTCTACCTGATCTCTCTGTCTGCTCCTCCCTCTCTGTACACACACACACACACACACACACACACACACTCATAAACATGGAGTCATGCAGACTGTCCTGTTGCCTTGGTGATCTAGAATTCTTTGTCTGCTTTGGCCTGTCTGATCTGAAGGCTTCTGGGTGGGGAGTCAAAGTCTGGATTATAGGATGAATTTAATATAGCAAAATTAATCTACACCGCTGCAACACACACCGCACAAACTCTCACGCCCTCTCATCTATACACAAACACACTAATACCTAACACGGTATAAATCTTCCTTAAGGTCCAGCTCCACCTCCTCTTCATCATAACTACCTCTCGTTCATTAGCCCCATAGTAGCACGCCGATATATTCACTTGCACACATAAACATGTCCACGCATGCACATACAGTGCACACCCTCTGTGGTTGTAACATGACTGCGATAGCCCCCACGCCACAGTCCCACTCTTTCTCTTTCTCTTTTAATTACAAAGAATGGGCCTGGGTAGGTCACGCAAAACAAATCAATACCTCTAAAAGAAATATTCAAATGTGACCTAGAAAACAGAGCTCGCGCACCCATTTTATCATTGATTTTTGACACAAGGCGATTTAGTCTTTGAGAGATTTTTTTTTTTTTTTTTTCTTTTTTGCTTTTTTGCTTTGTGCCAAACAGCACATAAATATTTACTCCAAAGATAAAGCGCAAGTGCAAGAGAATGAATATTGAGTTTGGAGGTAAGCATGTGTGTATGATCCAATATCCATCCAAAGAGAGGCTGCGTATTGTCTCAGTCAGAAAGGCAATATAAATATAAGCATATTTGTTAGAGGCTGGGTCAATATCATAAGGTGGATATGGTTTGCGCCTCTGAGGCTGCTTAGAGAGATAGTTTGAAATCAATGGAGCGTCTGGCGCTCAGCTCATTGTCTGATTACTCTTTTCTTTCTTTTAGCTACCAGCTTAATTTCTTTTTCAGATTCAATCAAGGAGGGAAGATTTTGTCTTTATTTTACTTACATTGGCTCATTAAAACGCTCACAAACTATAGAAGGTATCGTTTTAATACTTTGTCATCTTTAAACAAAAATTATTAGAACTCATAACTTAGTTCAAGGAGGGATTGCTGATTGCTCGCCTGCTCACTTCTTTTCCGAGTTTTACTGTTTCACACAAGTGCCATCACATATTTTCACCTGGGAGCTGCCCAGTTCAGTCAGTCGTCTGCTGTTGACGACTGAGTAGTTTCACTGGGGCAGTTGTGAGTTAAGCGCTCATCCGTGGATTTAAACTGCCAGCTCTCCTGTCTCATTCCTATTTTTTTACCTGTCGATTGCTGCAGTCCTTAAAGAAAAGAAAAAGGAGAAAAAGCAGTTGTAATCAACTGATTCGACAGTTTGATAGTTGTGGTGTAGTATTTTTTTCCTCTGTGCAGTTGGGATCTTAGTGTTTGTGCCTTATTGGTTTACATGGAAAATGTCACACTTTCTTCTGGAGAAAGCGCAGATAATGATCCACAAGCTCCTCTTTGGGAGAAGTTGCAACATATGTAATCATGGAACACATGAAGACCTTGCAACTATTAATTGTATAAACTCACTCAGCTTAACTATGTCCCATATTAGAGATGTTGGAAATTGGATGTCGTGGTGTAGATGTGTGGCAGAGCTGCAGACTCAGCTGCTGCGAGGGCTTTTTATTCTTAGCTGGTTTCTGTTAGTGCCTCTGCTCAGGTGTCTGGACGTGTTTGATGGCTGTGTGTTGGAAGATGACGGGATGTGTGTGTATGTGCGTGTGAGTGTGTAGGAACCTCAGTCTGTTTTCTGTTTGGTATTATGGAGACTTGCCTTCCTTATGGGGACAAAAACCAAGTTCCTATAATGTAAATCTTGAAGCTGTAAAGCAAAGACATATTTTAAGGGGTCTCATGGTTTGAGTTAGGCAATTCGTGGTTACGGTTAAGGTTCGGAGTATGAATGTAAGTCAGTATAATGTTCTCTGAAGTCCTGGAAAAATGTGTGTGTGTGTGTGTGTGTGGGTGTTCATTTTTTTAACGAGTTAGGAGGAAGAAGAGGATATAAGCCTGGATTAAGTTCAGAGGATGATTTTTATCCTTGTAGGGGGTCTCTAAACGGTAAGAGATGGATGCAAGGTGACCCCACGTGGACACACACACACACACTCTCTAAAAGAAACAATCATCATGCACTCACCGATAAACACACATGTACACGAACACATAAACAGACGCACAAGGGCAAGGACACACTAAAAAAGGGAGTAGAAGAAACATGCACAGACACGCAGACACACACACACACATACAGGTGTGCTGTGATCCACAAATAGGGATTATATAGTGCTGATGTTAGAAGTAAAAGAAAGAAAAGAAGGCTCTGCCAAAGCTTCTTCCTCGCTGTAATGCCGATAACACTAACAGTATTGACAGTGGATAGAATCACCTTCAATAACTTCCACCTCCTTTTCATCCTTTTTTTTCTGTTTTTTCCTGTTCTTTTTATTTGTTCTGCCGACATTTTTGTACTGCGTGTGAATGACAGCAGCAGAGGTACGGCAGAGAACTGCAAAAGAAAAAATCATGAAAGCTAAAATAAATCGGCGGTCCTCCATCAGCGCGTGATTTCTTCTCAGCTTCTTTTGCCTTACATTCAGAGAAAGAGACAGTGCAATCATATGCTCCTGATCGAACATTAGGTCGGCATCATGGCATTAAAGAGCACAGGAGCAGGTCAGCAAAATAAATAGAGAAAGGAAAAAAAAGACCAGAAATGGTGAGGTGGGGGGGGGATCCTGTGCCATTTCATCTTTTCTTTTTCCATGCAAATGACTGCAGCGTTTGATGGAGGAGCCGATCATTGTTGGATTTCTCTTTGTTTTCAACCATTAGAGTTCAAGACAAGCAAATGTAATTTTCTCACCCAAAACCCTCCTCCACCTCCACCTTCTTGTCTCACTTCCTGCTTTCTTCTTGTCCTCTTCCGCTTTTTTCTCCATTTCCTTTTCCCACTGTGCCCACTGTGTCCGCTGATCAGATTTGGCCCTTGGAAATCAGATTTCAGGGGACTCAGTTCATCTCAATGCTGAACGTGACCTTTGCTTTGTTTCTGCCTCTTTCTGTCTCTCTGTCTGTTTTGTGACGTTTCTACACTATACACACACACAGGTGCAGACTCAGATCCACACACACACACACACGCACACACACACACACATATATATATGCGCACACCATTAGTCTCTTTGTAGTGCATTTGACACAAACTCTCAACACACTTTATTAAGAGTGAAAAGAATGTGGGAGCAGAACAATAAAAGAAACAAAGATGACAGAATGTGGATAAAACCGGCAGCGTAGTGTAAACTGGGTGTTTGCTCTTACAAGACGGGGGCCTTTGGGTCACGGCTTGGTCTTTGAGGTGGAAGTGTGGGCACAGGTCTGATCTAAAGAGCAAGTACAAACTCTGACTCCCTAACATGCTTACAAATATTGCTCTAAGGGAAGAGCTGCTGCACATCCTTGTGACTTCTTTTTGAAATGATAAGCTTAGCTCAGTGTAAGGCTGCCGGAGGAGGAGAATGGTTTATAATAATTTCATGGTCTCTTCTCCTTTTGCCTTCATGAAACATTGTCTTTAATTTAATTTCTCTTTTTTTTTTCTTTACTTTTCTCTTTGGTTCATTCCATCTGAGTCTATCTCTCTCTCTCTTCAGCTGCTAATATGAAAAATGAAAAAGGTCTGTGTTCCACCTCAACTCTGCTGCTTCACATCGAAAAACAACCCGCTCCTCCTGCCCCCCCTCCAGCAACCCCTCTGCCTTCATGGGATCATTCCAAACAACTATTTCATTCAGGGATGGTAATCAGACAGGCAGTCACACACACACATGCACACACACGCATGCACACAGTAATGGCAGTAAGTGATTAGGTTCACAGATGAGGGATCATTTTTGTCCATTTTCTGGGAAATGGTGATTGCTCCCAGCATTCATTAGCAAATCGCAGAGTTCAAATGATTCAGAGGCAGCACCCGCTCTTTTAAAAACCACCTTGCACAGTCCAAGATGAATTAAATGAGACCACAAATTAATAGACATACCACTAAACTAGTTTTACAGATGAAAAGTGTTATTATGTCCTTGATGCCTTTGGAAAGTTTAGTGAAATATATAAGCACCAAAAATGGCATTTCAGTGTCAATTATCAACAAGGAAGATTTTTATAAGAGTATCTGTCTGTGTGTGTGTGTGTGTGTGTGTGTCTGGGCTGCAGCAACAGCATATACAGCACAAGAGTCTATTTGAATGGCGCACATACACACACACACACAATGTGTGAATGTATCATTGAAATGTGTAATCCCTGAGCAGCTGGGGAGCTCTGTGTGATGGAGAGAGCTTGGCTTCATCATAGCCTCCACAGGAGAGTGGATGAGTCCAGAGTGAGAGAGACGTAGGGACTGAGAGAGAGAGAAGGAGGGAGGAGGCGAGACACCATACTGACAGTATGAATGATACATCATATGATTGTCTTGGACAGAGCTGTTCTCTCTGACTGCCTATACTGCACTCTCCTACTGTCCTCAATTTCACAAGCACTGGTGGACTGATTTATTACATTCAACAAAACTGCTATAGACCAGACTCAGTGTGTTGCTGTCCGCAAGTTTTCAAACTTTTTTGTAATTTTTACATCCATTTTAGTTTTCTTTAACTTGCTCCTCTCGAAAATTGCAGCAATTGGTAACTCTAAAAATAAGAGACAGTTACATTTGATTTTGAAATGGAAAGATTCAAGCAAAAGGCACTAACTTGTATTCATGCTGATTATTCACCGAGTACTGTGCAGTTCACACTTTCTATTTTTCAAGTAACTAGCAGTTATTTAAGTGCTTTAGAGTCTGAGAAGAGCCTGTGGAACCCAATAAAATCAAATGAAGGTGGCACATGAAGATCTATTTAAGCAGATACACATCTGAAGTGCACTTTTGTTTTTATTCTCTGTTAAATGCCAATATCAGTCAATAATCTTTGAAGTATTAAATATGAAGTCCTTCCGCTTCCTTTTTCTCCCACTACTAAACAAGCACAGGGCCGAAACACATGTCATCAGTGAGATAACAAGAACGGTGTGTTTGTGGGATGGAGGTTACATTTCAAAGGTTTGAAAGGCCAGAGAAGGCTACCATCTGTGAATTATTGAAGAGGGAAGGGATATGATGGAGAATATGAGTGAGTAGTATTTAGAGTTCAGAAGTGAGAGATGGCTGGCTCACAGTGCAGTTCTGTGTGCATGACTACGATGGGAAATCTATATACCCTAACCTTTCTTTGTCTGTAGTTTTATTGAAATTGACTGGTCAGGGGGACGATACTTCACTAGTAGAGTTTGAAGTGAACCCAGTCCCTCCTGATTCCAGACCTCCTTCACTCCTCAACTTACAAACCATGTATGCAGATGATGAAATCTTGTAACATGAGACTTACTGCTTCCCAGTTCTGTCTGGAACATGTATTCTGCTCCTTTTTGATTTATATGGCTGATAGAGACTCACTGTGTGTTTGTGCAAAAGTGTTACACCCATTGTAGCCAGTTTTGTTTTTGTTTTCCAAGGCTTTATGCAGACTCCACACAATTATTCAGGTATCACATACTATGACCATCAGCTCACAGGATGCTTATGGGATTACATTTGTTTTGGACAAAAAGATATCAATTTTTCACAGTCATTTTGCACCTATTTTCTAAATTTGCCAATTTACCATAAAAACAGACAATCATCTGAAATGACAACATATGGAATTGCAAAGAGGATTAGGCATAAACACGTCCCATATCTCCACCAGCCACCCCGTTGAGGGAGGGCAGGTCAGCAAATAGGTTTTTCACATTTCAGACACCACAATGTCACTCCATCTCATTGCGGCATCCATTACGTGCTACCTTGGGAATGAGGAGTGGTCTATGCTGAGAATCAGGGCAGAAAATGGCCGCCTGCTAGGAGGGGTAAAATGGCCAGCATTATTATTCTGGTTCCCCCCCAGGGGGAATTGGCCTGAATATAGATATGCAACATTATAAAACCAGGTTATTATCTGGGTGCAGGGTAACGGCCTCTTGCCTCTCTCCCCTATGACACACATACACGTACACACTGATAAACACACACACACACACACACACACACACACACACACACAAGCATGAGCACATATTCTGAATCTGTGTGCAGTATCTGGGTAGTGTAGGATACTGTGATGATTGCAGCCCTCTCTGGTGATTGAGGGATGTTTATTGCCTCTATTGTTGTCGTTTTTTTGTTTTCATCATGTGCCATTGTTTTTTTGATTATTTTCATGCCTCTTTTATTCACAGAAAATTAACATCAAGCTTCTCAGTTCTTCTGCCTGTCTCTTCCTCAGTGTACATAATGTCATTTTATGGTGCAATGATATTTCTGATCTCAGTAATGTTGACGGCTGCTTCATATCAGTGAGCGTTATTCATTTGTCTGCTGTGTTCTTAAAAACATTATTACTTTGGCAATATAATTGAGTTTTGTGTGTGTGTGTGTAGTTAAGATTCTCACATTATACCCGATTGAGCAATGTTCACTAACACAGTGATCTTGCTCTTTTACACATATAGACAAATGTACATTAAGTTCTAACTCTCAGGATTGACACAAGTGATTTAAATTGGGTGAAAAGCTACAGGCCACCTCTCCCTTTCTCTCCCCTTGTCTCTTCCTCTGTGTATGTCTTCTTCTTTCTATTTATATTTGTATCTTCCTCTCTCAGTTCTGTCTTCTCACCCTCCTTCCTCTCTTGTTCTAAATTCTCCTTTCTTTCTGTTGATGTCTACTGATTTTGCTGCCTTCTTGCAATACCTTTCATACAATTTAATAGCTCTCTCTCTTCCTCTCCTTCTCTCTATCTGTCTATCTGACTTCTCCAGGTCTGCTCTAATTCCCTCCTTTATTCATGAACCTTACCCTGCTGGCTGAGTTGGCTTGGTGCGTACCGGTGCTCAATGTCTAGCTTTGTGTGTGTGCGTGTGTGCACGAGAGGAGAGGCAGACAGCAAATAGGAATATGAATCTTTAAGGGCCTGCTGCTACTGTGACTGAAATGACTTTTAGAGCTGCAGTGATTTCGTAAGAAGGATGTTGATGAGGGCCAGATTGCGAGATGTGTAAGTGTGGGACTGTGCGAATGCGTGTCTGTCATACATGTATGCACACACACGCACACGTGTGTTTGCCATATATATGTATGCATGTCTGTGTGTGTGTGTCTATATATATAAAATGTATTTTTATTTATGCAAAAAAATGGAACATTTGTCCACTGCACTGTTTCTCTAAATATGGATTTGGATAGGTATATCAATGCGGGCAGCATGGCGGCATAGTACTTAGCGCTGTTGCCCCACAATGAGAGCGTCGCAGGTTAAGTTCACCCGGCCTGGGGCCCTTCTGTGTGGAGTTTGCATGTTCTCCCCGTGCCTGCATGGGCTTCCTCCAGGTCCTCCGGTTTCCTCCCACCATCCAAAGACAACATGTTTGGGTTAACTGGCGACTCTTAATTGTCTGTAGGTCTGAGTGGTTGTTGGTCTCTGTCTGTCTCTGTGTGTTGGCCCTGTGATGGACCACTGTCCAGGGTGACCCTGCCCTCCCCAAATGGGAGCTGGGATTGGCTCCAGCACCGCCCCCCACAACCTGGAATCAGATAAGCGGTAGATGATTAGTGAGTGAGATCATATGAAACCAGAATCAGTTTAGGTGAGCTTAACAGCTTCATTAGTTATTCACTGCCAGACCAAAGGCTATAAGCCCTGAGCGATATGTTTCCATTTTTATACACCAAATATTCTCTGCATCCGTTCAGAATGACAAAATACAGTTACCACATCTCAGGTTTGAAATGTAACTCCCTGTTTTGGCAGTTTCATTTCTGTATTTTCCAAACCCGAGCTCAGGAGCCCTCAGCTCCACCTGTGAGCATTGTGGAACAGAGTGCAGGACTAAACGAGTGTTTGAGCATCGCAACCATGTGTCTGGAGCCCAAAGTGTCAGGTTCAATAGTCACCACTGAACCATGATGAGTCAGCAATAATTCATTAGCGACCCGAGAGCACGGTCGGTGTAGCAGCAAGGGGCCGGGGTTAGGGTTGGAGGTCATGTGGGAGGTATTGCTCACTGAATTAAAATAAGTGGCTAGCCTTGGAACTTGAGCTATCAAAATCTTTGACATTTGGTGGAATTCAATGGGGACATGAAATGCCAAATGCCAATTTAAGGGAAACATTTATTCATAAGATGTAGATATCAGATAGTGGATTGATGCACTGAATGTGCACAGTGAGCTGTGTGTTTTTTTCTTGAGTGTTGTGTCCTCTTCTTCTTCTTCTTCTTGCCAGACTTAACCCATAAACAGACCTTAATGAATATTTCGCTCACAATTTATTTCCTTTTCTGTGCACAGACAAAAACTTTATTGTTTTTTTTTTTTTTTTGTTGTTGTTTTTTTTTTTTAAATCCCTCCACAAAAATCTCTTCATCCCTCACAAGGTTGACTCAGGAGCTGAAAGAGGTTTTTTTTGTTTGTTTGTTTTGACATTGGATTATTTTTAGCTCTATATAGAAAGCCTAGAAAGGTCAGTGGGTGAGAGACTCTTGTTTCATAAGCTAATCAAACCTGACATCTTTATCAAAAGCATACGAGCAACTGTTGAGGGATTAAAAAAATAAAATAAAAATAAATTATATATATATATATATATATATGTCGTGTTTATGTGTGCATGTGCACATTCACATGTATGGTGTGTGAGCCCATGCTGACGCGTCAATCTACAGCTGCTGCTGTGGCTAAAATGTGGCTGCTACTCTGTGCTGTCTGTCACCAGCCTCCGCATCATTACCATACAGCCCTGACATCTCTGGCAGCCTTCTGAAGCCTCAAATCTGATAAAAACAGAGATAAATCTGATCTCTGATCTTCCTGATGAATATGATAAGACCTGCTCCAGGTTAATGGACCTTGACACTTTTCAGGGCCACAGGATCCACAGATCCCGGATCAGAGGTGGAGTAAGAGGAAATAAAACCCAAGGGGGGGTTAGTCGAAGCCGCCCGAGAGAGGTGTTCACAGGATGGGCTTGGATGACAGCTATGGCTGGGTGACGGACCAAAGCTCCATGCAAAGCCCCCCTCTTGCCCGTGGCAGAGAGGAGGGACTCATACATACATACACGCACAAAGATACAAAAGTGCGTCTATCTTTCCCGTTTTTAATGCACTCTTCCCATCTCTCCTCTCTTCTCTGTCTGCCTTGCATTCCTGTAGACTCTGTTTCTATTCTCTCTCTCACACACACACAGGGATCTGGGGGATATATAGGGGTGTGGTGGAGCTAGTGATGAGGCTCTGCTTTGATGCCCAGTGGGAGATTACAGGGCCAAGAAGCAGAGATAAAAGTACAACTGAAACACAGGTATCTGCTCCTGCTTATGCCTTACAAACACATTCATACACACTCTCACACACATCCATAACACATGTTTCGGGTTGACCTGAGATGCACACACACGCAGACACACACCGATGTACACACTAACATCTAATGGCTAGTCAGTGACACTGAGGTCTTTGCCCCTGTCTGCCAGTCCTCATTTGTTTCCCAGCCCCTCCTCTGTGTGTGTAACAGTAGCACTTGCTACTGGGTGTCTTGTTACTCCTCAGAAGGTCTATTGATTTAACTCTTGCCACAATCTATAACACTATTGTCTTGCCTTAAGTGTCTCATCTGTACAATTCACTGGCAGGAGTCTATACATCAAAAACCCCACCTGCTTAAGGATATTGGTATTCTGCAACATGCTGGGAATTCTTTTTTTTTTTTTTTTCTGGTGAATTTCACATTTCTTGCACACTCAACCTTCCGCTTTTTTTTTTTTTTTTTTTTTTTTTTTAAAGGAAAGATGCTCGGAGGTAGTTCAGAACCCAAGCTGGTATAGGTTTTATTTTTACCTCTTTTGTGTTTATGAAGTCAGTATTTTATTTTACAATAATCACATAGGAGCAGCGTAGCTAAGAAGGTGAAATTTAGATTTTTGCAGAGTGATGCATAGGTCAGATTTCTGCATAGCTATAGATTTTTAAATAATAATAAAGATAAAAAAAAATGTTCAAGCTGTACCAACATATTTGCTAAAAGGTCGGGATTTTGGCATCAAAGGGCATTTCGGGTTGCCAGTTGGATCATCCTAAGAATACAAATATGCATGTATTGGTATTTGAACATACACTGATATTCTTGATCTTTTTTTGTCCAGGCAGATTGAATATATCAGCAAAGCAACAAATCACACTGCTGTTTTGATTGGAAAAAGGAGTCACATTTCCTGATGTAAGAAATGATGCTCAGGGTTGAGCATCCAAGGCGTTTGGCCTGTGCCGCAGACAATGATTTATACCTTTCTGAGGCTGTGTAAATGGGAACTATAAATTATTGCATTGCATAATATAATAATTTATATTTTACAAATTTCAAGGTTACCTTTAAAGAATCTGTCAGGTTCTGCCCAACAAGTGGCATCTCAATATAACCTGTTAAACAAGTGACGTCTGCCTTTTTTGAGCAAGGTTAATTTATCTGTGAAAGAATGTTTAAAGGAAAACACGTTGGTGGTTGGACGGACTTTAAAGATGAATCGCATATTTCTTTTTTTTTTTTTTTTTACCTTTTCATAGACACAATCATCTTTGAAGCTATATACCTCTTTATAATCATTATAGAGTCATGACATCCCTGAGAAACACTCTTTTCCATTGCTGCTTTGTAACTTAGGCATCCACAATTGTGAGGAGTTCATTCATTTAATAAAAGTGATGAATAGAAAAATGCTAAACTGCCTTAGAAAGGGAAACAGCCACTTCAGATCACTGGCAAACTGAAGGACTCAAACTTTATCCTGATTTAAAGAAAATTATTTGAAAATCATGAAAGAAAAATATGGAGCACCAGAACTGTCAGTTATTTGCATGTAAAATACACTCATTTTAAAACTTGTCTGGAAAAACTCTCTGCTGCAGACGTTGAGCTCTCAGGTGGAGAGGTTCATCTCTGTTGAACTTACTGTGTTATAATACACTGGGAGTGACAAAACACGTGTAACTCTTTTATACATGTTTTCAGGGAGCTGCATTGTGAGATTATATGAGCTACTTATTCCAGTGGGAGTCTTGGAAAAAAAAAATCACTATTGTCCTGTTCCATATCATCTGAAATGAGGCAGTACAGTCCATAAAATAGTATGTTGTTTCAGTGCATGCACACTGTACGCAATTGTTTGAATTGAAACTATCCCGAATGATCCCAAAGCAAAGAATCTATATTTAATGAAACCCTCCACCTTGAACTGCAGCCTGCTGGTTGTCTCTGATAGTGAATCCATGAATTATTAGATGTTATTTATTAGTGTGTTTTTTTTTGTGTGTTTTTTTTGAGGGGGGGTTTGTTTCTCTGAGTCAATACTTCTTTACTGTCTGTTTCCTCCATACCTAATTAGCTAGCGTCTTTATCCCTATTTTATTTTGTATCTCCACGCTGTCTTTTTGCACTGCAGCTGCTCTCCATCTGCCCATCCATCCATCTCGCCACCGCGTTACAGCAGATATCCGGGTGTCAACACGTGTGCCTCTGTGACCGTGGAGACGTCCGCAGTGCAATCTACAGGAGGTGCATGTACCTCATCCTAGTTACCGTCAACGAGCGCGGCAGGGTATGGCACAAGCCCAGCAGGAAGGGCTAGTGATTAGAGCAGCACTCGGTTATGGAAATGCCATTACGCTGAGAAATGATTAGAGGTGTTGTTTTTCAAACATAAGTACACAAGCTGCCTTGACATTATGCTCCCTATCTATCTATCTATCTGTTTATCTATGTATCTATCTATCCATCTATCTAGCATGAAAAATAGCATTCTCTCTCTGATGCCCACATTTTCACAAATAAGTCATTCCATCTCTGTATGGATTGAGAATATTTACACTGGAAATCAAATTCTGTTGTTGTTTGTGGTTCAGACATGAATAAAATCATGAGGGTGATTTTCCAAGGTAGAATAATGTGCCATTGGTGCTTTTTCCTCTGGAGTTCCATTGCCCTAAAATGAGGCCGGTCAGACGGGGAGTGATGCCGTTCCATGATGGTATTATACGATTGCCACCTTTATGCACACTTCCCTCAACCTCTGCAGCGCTCGGTCTCTCTTCCGCTGTGTTCCCCCTGCCTCATTTTAGCCTCACCCTGTCCTCCAAATGCTAAAACTAGCAATTTTGGATTCGCCCCGCTGTCATTCCATTATGATGGAGGCAAGCAAGCATGCATGCACATGTGCAAAGATCCAAATACGTGCAGAGTGATGCACACATGGCCGCACACTGACATTGTTTCACAATAATAAAATCCCCTGCAAATATATCTTCTATTGTGAAGTCAGTTTTTGCAAAGAAGATTTTAGCAACAGTATGCTGATAGGCATTCAGTGTACAGCTCAGCTCACTGTGACTGCGCACATCTATTTCTGTAGTGGTCTGATTGGACTGATTCTGCAAACAGAATAAATTCTTATGCGCGCACTATAAATGTGTAGGCCATGGGCACCATAGCTCTAATAAATACATTATTTCACTTCAGGGTTTTGCATAGTATGTCTTTGGTCCTGTTGTCCATGAAATGTGTCTGAAGGTCTTTTATTAGTCCGTAAGCCATCAAAATGTCTCCTTGAACGTTGAAAATACCTTTTTTTCCCCTGCACTTTGGTCATTATGGTGATTCTAATTCGTACTCTGTCTTTGAATAGGAAGTGTGTCTGAGGCAGACTGTTCATTTATCCGCGCTGAAGGTTTCCATTGACTGTAGCAACTGGCCTATGCAGAGTAATGTTCATTGCTGGAACTTGATCTTTGGATGATGGGTGTGTTAAGATGGCAGATAGGGAATGAAATCCCTCCCTGGTGGTGCCTTCAGCTTTGATATGCAGGTCTTCGGCACATATGGCTCCCTCTGTGAATATTACACATTGTTTATATGTATTTACACACACACTTTTATTAAAAAGAATTACGTCTTGGAAATGTCAAGGTGAATTTCCTGTGAGCAGAGAGAGTGAGACACAGAGGCGAGGCCTGCAAAAATGGAAGGAATGTGCAGAATTTGAACTCCTGTGTGTGTTTGTGTGTCAGTGCACATCTGTGTGTGTGTGTTTGCGTGTGTTTAGGAATAGGAATGAGTCACTTGGTGTCTGTGTTAAACAAGGACAGTAGCCCATAGAGGGAAAAAAGAAATACCTTTATTATTTACACATACGCGCCAAAGGAAGCAGCTGTTCAGATTACGAATTAGAATGAGAGAAAATAAGCAAGCAAACGTCAGACACCGAAAGAGAAAAAGAAAGAGAAGAGATGCGTCGAAGGACAATGCACAGTAAAAATGTTCATCCAAAACATGTTCATTCCTGCTCGAAAACGAGGAAACATGAGGGCAAAGGTAAAAAGGGAACGAAGAAATATATATTTATCATGGTAATTAATGGTAATTTCAGGCAGCACCAGAAATAATGCCGTAAACATGAATCAACACTGTGGAGATCAATGCAGCTGTCATTACAACATTCTCGTCAGAGAACTTTTTACCAAAGAGTGTTGACGGTGAAAGTTTAGACACCTTGGAGCAGAATGGGGGAAGTATGAGCAAAAGGTGAGTTCGATGAAATTGTTGGTATTCAGTCAAAAAAAAAAAAAAAAAAAAAAAACAACAACAAAATATCACTGTACTTTGACGTGCACAAACAAACAATAAAGTGCATGTCACTGTTTCATTCCGTGCCCCTGCCTCCTCTCTTCCTTCCAACCAATTTACCCTTTTTCTTTCTGTTTGGTGAGACATCTTTCCCTCCACTACAAAGCCAATGTCATGTTCAGAGCTTTTCTACATAAGTGTTTCATGTCACTTCTTTTCCCCCTAAAACACACTTGCCTATTCTATGTGTTCCTGGTCTTATATTTGGGTTTGAGAATGGATAGGTAACATTAAAGAGCTATCACTTTCTCCCTCTGTCATTCCCCTCCTTCATACTCCATTTGATCTGAAGCCAGATACGGCTTTTAGATGTGAATGTGGACAGACACGCACATGCACACGCACACACACACGCGCAGAATAGCTGAGTGCACAGAAACACATGCACTAGTGCTTACAATGTGTGCACATTCCACTTGATTGACAGATAAACAGCGCGAGGGAGCACATATACACACACGCTCAAACATGTGCAAAAACACACCTTTATCTCACATGCTTTTATTCTGTGTATTTCCTCCTAGCCAAACATCAAAAGGTGAATAGCATCTCACATCACACAGACAAACAACAATATTACAATTCTCGGTGCTCGACAGTGCCATTTTAAATGCTCCACCCTTGACAACTTGTGGAATGGATTGAAGGAATGGAGGAAAGAACAAACAGACATAAATACACAACAAATACCACCTACTGCCAATAAAATATGCATGGCAGAGGACGACTACCTTTAAACTCACTACTGTCAGAATTAATAAAAAAAAAAAAAAAAACCAAACCTAAACAAAACATGGTAACAGTGACAGCCCTCCACAGGTGTTTGTCTGTCTATTTTTGTACAATTCAATAGTGTGAAGTCAGAATGTATGTACGCTCAAATAAGATTATTAGACAAACTGAAAAAAATATAAATATATTTATATGTACATATATATTATTTTCATATTTGTCACACTGTTATTTGCAGAAATTTCCTTTTTGACTGTAATGTATCATAACATGAAATACAACAACTTCTTAGAATGACATAAATTATTTCAACTTAACAGACTCTGACAAACTCTCCAAGCGTTGAAATGTTCTGAAAGTTAAAATTAATGCACTCAGATTTTAAAGAATGTGCCCCTCAGAGAAACCTTGATATGTTAGATCCCAATAACTCATCTTTCTCTTTTAGTCCTGCCTTTGTTCACTCTTTCTGATCTGTAATTGAAAAAGCATTCCATTTTTATTTTCCATCGCTATCCAAAGGCTAAATCCAAAACACCAGCCAAGAGGTTAGCCTGGTCACCTGGCACCCACAGGCACTCTCTCTCTCTCTCTCTCTCAATTTCACACACACACACACACACACACACACACACAAACCCACGCAGACACATATGCACGCATACACACACCTGGCTGCTGTGCTTCAATAAACTGTAAATTCCTCCTCTGCACCCACCGTACCCAAGCTAACCCTTTAAAAGCCACCCGCCTCCATCTTGTAATGCATGAACACACACACACACACTCACCCACAGTCACACACAACAGACAAGCCCAAACACACAAAAAAACAATGTGGCTTAGTGGATGGTATCAAATTTAGTGGCCACGGGTATCTGGCTGTGGTCATAAATCTATATCTAACATGTGAGAAAATCTCTACATGAATATCTGGAGACACAGAGGGAGAGCGAGACGGAGAGACAGACAGCAGGATACAGAGAGAGACACAAAGGGAAAGAAGCAGAAAGCAAAGCAAGAGTCTTGTAGAGAGAAGGAGGGCCACAGACAAATAGAATAAGTAGGAGACAGGAGGCTGAGCGAGGTATAGGAGGAAATAAACAAACAAATAAAAGATGGTAGAAAAACTGAGTGGGAGAGCGGGCAACAAAGCGCAGCGGAGGAGAGAAGGAATAAGTAAGAGAGATAAAGATAAACCAGCAGAGGGAGAAGCAGCAAGATAGACGGAGCAGGAGATTCACAGACGGAGGCTATGACAGTGAGAGATATATGGGCGGAGGGACAAACCGAGAGAGAAGGAGGGCTACAGACAGACAGACAGACAGAGCGCAAGGGAGATACATGACCCCTCTCTCTCTAACAATGGCTCTTCATGTGGTGCCCAGCTTAGCAGGCGAGCCGCTGGAATCAGGAATGTGGAATGTGGGATTTTAGGCTTGGAAGTGATAGCTACTGTCTGTGTGTAATATTTAGGGTCGACACAGGGAGCCTCTGGCACGCCATGAAACACATGGACAGCACTGCTTTCTCTGCTGCGAGCTGCTTTAAGTGCGTGTGAGTGCATATGTATGTCGAAAAAAGTAGGAACATTTGTGCATGGATCGGGATGTATGGACAATATTGTGGGTAATCTTATACACACACACACACACACACACACACTCACAGCTATAAATATATGGATATAGCCGTGTGTGTATGAAAAAGATAATGCCTTCTCATTGGATTGTCTCTTTTCCCGTAATATTTTTTCCCCAATTTCTTACCAGTTACTTTTACAATTTTACATGCAGTAAAATAAAAATCTAACATCCAATAACTTTCACACAAACAATATAGCAAAATCATAGTTATGAAATGGAAAAAGTTTACAATAAAATATCACAGGTAAAATCCGACAAGCAAAAATTTCAAATCTTAAGTGGAAATTTACAAAAAATTATAAGGAACGTTATTTTTTGCAGAATGGTCCCTTTAGAGAGTTATATTAATACATATTGCTAATTTGTTGGAAATGTATTAAATTGTCATACAATTGTAAATATCATTGGATTAAAATTATTGCTGTATTATTTAAACTCGCATCTTAATGGATCTGGTTTCATTGAAACTTTTTTTTAGGAGTTTACTTTATAACAATACATCTTATTTCATTTGTTCCAAATATGTTTTGCATGAAAATATGAATCTGCCAAACAGCTATAGCTGTGAAATCTGTGCGGCACAGCAGATACAAAATTTGTCGTTGCGTTACATGGTGGAAGATGCACAGCACTACAAATACTGAATCGGAGTAAATATACAACTTTATATGACTGTACAGCTAAAGTATATTATAAACATGCATACAGGCGCTAACGTGTGTCTAAACTAAGTTCCACAAATAAAAAGTTGCTCAGGTGGTTCTGATCTTTACAATATCCCTGCATAAGTAAAAAGTTGCAAGTAAACACACAAATACTGTTTGTTGTAGCTCTTTGTTTCTAACTCTTTGTGTGCGTGTCTCTCTCTCTCTCTCTCTCTCTCTCAGTCTCATACACACAGAGCTAACATACACACACGGCTGCTAACACAGGAGACAGTTGTTGCTGGCCGCCCCAATGCCTGTCTTGGCTGTCAGGCCAAATCCCATGAATTATGGCTCTTCCAGATGTAAGAGATTTCTAAGCTGCCTCCAACGGCCTGCGGTCTGTGGTGAGAGAGAGAGACAGAGAGACAGAGAGAGAGAGAGAGAGCGAGAGAGGGAAGAGAGGGAGAGATCTGGGTTTATGCAGTGTCATCCAAAAATCCGTCTTCCTTTCTCTACCCCTCATCTTTATTATGTTTCTGTATTCGATCTGCAGAAAAAACGTCATTACTTCCAATTACCTTTGAACAAAAATATTATTTTACGTATCACACATTTGAAATTTCTCATAAATACGTGACTTACATCTGTAGCATAGGCTCTTTTTTTTTTTCTTTTTTTTTTACGGAACTGGAAATTGGATAGTTTTCTGAGAAATCTGTGTTTCCAGCTGAATACTGGTGTTTGTGGGAAACTTATATCAGGACAAACTGTACATTTTCCATTTCTGTTTATTACCTGTTGGTCTCTGAGAGTGCTGTGTGTAAAATTAAAGTGCAATAACAGCATTTAGACTTACATATTCGTCATTAATTATCACACTGTTTACAAGATTATTTACTAGATGACATTGATTTCTTAAAAACTATCAGTTGCTCCAAGTTTATTGACACATGGATCACTTTGTCTCACTAGTGCATTAGTTTAATTTCCCCACACTCACGTCAACACTTAAAATTCACCTCCCATCATTCCTTGACTTCGTTCAGTCTGCTCTCACTCTTTCTCTCATTAGTACTTCGTAACCAGACAGTTTATTTGAAATTATGAAAGCATTACAGTCTCTGATGTAGCAGTTTAAAAATCAATAGTTGAAACCCTAGCCGCCTCACTTAAGCCCTCTCCTATGGCAAAGGGGATGTCTCTTTCTCCCTCTCTCTTAAATGGTAATTTCATTTGCAGTCACTAAGACCTCACCGATAATTACCAATGCCCTGAGAGAGAAAGGCGAGTGAAGAGAGAGGGGAGAGATGGAAGACAGAAGAAGGGAAGAGGAGAGATGGATTAAGAAAGGAGAGTGAATGCCAGTCATTAGGAAAGCTTTCCTCTCCCCCTCCTTTGATCAGAGTTAAGAACACATTGCCTTTGCTCTATCGCTCCCTGACACTAACCTCTGAAAAGAAAAGATGGAGCACAGGTGGGGGGGAAAAAAGGTGAGCAAGGAAGAGACCGACAAAAAAATGATCCCTGAAGTCTTAAATAACAGGCCTTAATTTTGACATTGAACCCTCCCTGTTCTTGGGTTACACCGGGGCAATCCATTTTCAGAAAGCTTCGCCATCCATTTTTTCCCCTTTTTCATCTCTCAAATGAACTAATCAGAAAGAGGAATATGAAGTGTCCTGCAGGATCCATTTCTCTAGAAGCATATGGCAATGATTGATGGGGGACAACTTTGACTTTCCCAGGTCATCCTCCTCAAACACATCTGGTAGCATGAAATAATTTTCTTAATTTTAGACCCCCGTCCCTTCCTCTTGCTTTTTCTATTTCTATCTTTTCTTTTCTTTTTTTTTCCTTTTCAGAGAACTTTTTCTTTGGTAAGAACAGAGCCTTGTAGAGTATCCCTCCTTTTTCTCTCTCACTCTCTCTAGGCTAACACAACTAGTCATTTTGGCTGAAATAAAGGTACTGCAGTGGTTGCCAGATGTTTATAAGGACTGTTGGGGCATTCCCCTTGTTTTTTTATGGCTCCCATGATTTTTCTTTTTTGTTCAAAAAGGCCTTAAGAAGTACTTATGTCATATAGCTTTGGTAACTGGATTTACCATATGTGTAATGTTAGTTGATATATCATTGTGACAAATACAGTAAAAGAGCCACAAGGAATATGAGTTACCTGTGTTTATTGCTTCTGAACGGATTTCAGTCTGACAGCAGCTTCTTATACCAAAAGCTGCACATCCTGAGTTTTATGCACATCCGGTTCAAACGAAGGGGAAAAAAAAACATTTCTGTTTAGCTTCAGTTTCCCCCTTGTTGTATTAATTAAATTAATTCCAAGCTAAATGAAATATCACGTAAGGGAAAAGTTGAAAATAAAATGATCTGAATCTGAAAATCATTAAAGTCATTTGACATTTCAGCAACTTTTCAGCGTCTTACGAGGGAGAGAGAGACAGAGACTGAGAGGGAGAAGAGAGAGCAAAAGAGAGACAGCAACTGGGCCTTGTTAGCTGTGCATTGAAATTAGCTTTGACTCTGGGTTTACAATAACAGAGAGGAACTTCGACCACTAAATGCTTTCAGGAAAACCCGCTCAGCCCTCCGTCTACCATGTGATGATCCCACCTCTGAAATATTCAGCACCATTAACATTCCGATGGGTATCATCCCCTTTCAGACACAATTCGCTTTGCTCCTCAGACCTGTGGGCCATAGCAGGGAGAGGCCCGGAGCAGATGCTATCTGCTCTCATTCTTCACAAGATGTCTTCTCCTCCAAACGCACACTCAGTATGTTATATTTGGTGCAGAGGAAACCGTACACTGATCGGTGACAGGAGGTGCTTTTAAAAGCTAAGAATAAATCAATTAATAATTAAATATTAAATTCAATTAATTAATTAAAACTTAAAAAAAAATATTTGGTTCTATTACTAATCTTAGAAAAGACATTTGCATTTAATTTGATTACATGCAGTTTGACTACATTATGTATTTAGTTAGTTTTGTTTTTTTTTTCAGCTTACTTTAATTGTCCTGTTCTGAAAATGTTTTATTTATTTAAACACTTAACCATTAAAAACTTCAGTTTATCGGCCAATAGCTGATTTGTTGGATCTTAATTGCTAATGATGTGACTATGTGGGTAATTGTTTTGCCAATCAAACGGTGTTCTCTCCGTGCTGCTTTCATGTTGTCAAGTCTCACAGTTGAACTACCTGCGATTAGCAAGGTGTCTGCGTAGTGTGTGTGTGTGTGTGTGTGTGTGTGTGTTCTGTCTCTAATCACATGTGATCATGTGAGAGACAGAGCACCTCACTTTGAACACAATTAGTCGGGCATTTAGGCGTCTTAATTGGTGACATTCGATCTCAGGCACTCGCTGATGAACCACTTAACAGCAGAGTTATGGATTAGCACCTGACACAGCTCTTTCTTTTCAGATGTAACTACCAGGTCAGGAATTAGTGCTCTTAAGACTGCCGTGCAAATAAAGACAGCTGTATCGACTTGAATGGAAAACTGCTTTCGCCTCTGGTTTGCTTTTGCTAAATTCAGTCTCCTCCTGAAGTCTCTCTCCCATCCTCTGCTCTTATCAACCGAAACAAAGCTTTCCTTTAAAATTCGCTTTGCTTTTTCCTCCCGGACCACTTCAGCCACCATGTTGGCAGCAGGCCACTCACATTTGGCTGTGACAGCATTTGGCGTTTTGTTGTCATGGCGCTGAAGCTGTCTCAGTTGTCTGGGCAACATGCACCAGGGGCTCATGGCAGCCCCATCAATGTCATCAAACTACGGAACTGCTCGGGAGAGCAGGAAGTCCTTGCCAAAAAGAAGACAGATAGAGCGCCACTGGTGTTGTGGATGCCACGTTGCATTAAATCGCATGTGTACGGGAAACTATACAAATGTACAAATGTGCATGCAGAGCATTTAGACCTGTAAACAGTTTTGCATACAGTGATCTCCACCAACAATAAAATCTTCTTCTTCTACCCTATTCTTGCCCTCTTGCTTGCCCTAGTTCAGAGACCCAGGCCAGCAGCCCCCACCCTTTGTAGGTGTGTCCCATTTTTGCCACTCTTTCCCCTCCCCAGGTTACTGTCATATGCTTGGACCTACTGAGCAGAGAGCCTTTAAGCAGGAGAGACAGCACTTGTCTGTTAGATTAACGTGTTCCCGACGTCACATGCCTGAGCCTGCACACGTCACCGCTTGTCTGGAGGTGCCTGTCGAGGTTCATTAGAAAATGTCAAGATTTTAACAAACAGAGAAATTTTGTCAAAATCATCTTGGATCCATGTAATGTGTTTTCACTGGATATGGGAAAATATATTTGATCTGATTGATTGTCGTACCTTGGTCTGTGTAAACGCTCGTATGAAATAGACTTTCTTTTCATATTAATAAAACTACCTTTTTCTCTCAGATCAGAAATAAATATACCTGACCCCTTGCCATTATTATTCAACACAAAACACATATTCTGAACCAACAAAGCAACTCCACGCTGAGGCAAGGGCCGGTCGGCATTTCAAACGCCCCTGAGATTCCAGATATTCTAATACCGTGGGACCTCCTCTCATATTTATTGTGGGAATCAGAATTTATGATGAGTAAATTGGGCTTCTTCATCTGTGTGCCGGGGGGTTGCAACATGCGGCCGAGATGGCTTGACTTATTGATTACAGGGAGCAGTATGCCCCATTTCAAAGGGAAGGAGAGCCCCCGCCACGCAACTTCTGAGAATTAATTTGCCCGGCATGGGCCTTCATGAGAAACACATGTCTGTGCACACACACAGAAACACAAGCATAGACACAAACAGGCACACAAAAACCAAAGCCTGCAGGTAAAAGAATCACACTCTAAAAAAAAAAAAAAAACACAGCTACACAGGCATCTAGCCCTTTCCATCTAAACCCTCACCCCAACAAAAAAAAAGCAAAAACCCCAAAAACACTTGCACACACACGCACACACATATTCTTTTGTAACCAAAATTTGTGCTCAGATTTGCATGAACACACACGTCTGCATCTTAAACATCTTCCTCTACCTGACAAAAAATTACACCCAGAAATTTCAGTTTTTCCTTTTTTTGTACCTTTTGTATCTTATGCATACCTTTTAGCACTAATGGTGTAACTTCTTCAAAATGTTTGGAATCTGTTTTATTCCTTTTTTCCTGGAAAACAACAAAGAACTGTGACTGTACTAGAGACAAATTATGACCCACACATGGTCCCATCCAAAGTGTTTCTCCAGACCAAGCCCAAGTTGAACTATCAGTGGTTCATCCCTGGCATTGTCCACCAGATCGCCCTCTGCACTCAGACACCAGCTCCTATTTCACCAGCAACACCCGCGCTAATTCATCATCATGGTCGTGACAGACAACATATCTGTGTGAACGGATTGAGTGAGTAAAAGAGGGAAGTGAAGGAGGGACAACAGTGAATGTAGTGTGGTGGGGTGGGGTGCAGCTAGGAGGAAATATGGTAGCGAGGAAGATTTGGATCGCACAATTGGCGAGGCTTTTCAAGGGTCATATTTTGTTTGAAGGGCCCCTTCCTACCCTTCGCTCGACCTCTCTCTATCCCTTCCGCCTCCTCCCTCATAGCACGCTGTCAGCTAACCCCCTCGGCAAATGGACAGCTCATTGTCTTGGGCTGTCTTATGTTACAGCCCATATAGTGCAGGTGTGATATGGAAAGGCATTAAAGAGCTTAAGGAATGACTTGAGAATGTGGACCCACTGAGGTTTACGTTGCCATATAAAACTGCAGCTTTGCGTGCTACGAAAGGGCACGTCCATGACAACTGGTTTCTTGATGTCAGGTCCCAAATGAAACCTTCTTTTTTTAAATATTTATCAGTTGACTGACACCACTGTGTTTGTCGGCGTGGCCGAGCTGAGCAGGCGTTCTAGTGATGAGCTTGATGGGCAGATAGGGAGACACACACTTAGACACATGCCTCGTGTTTGCATGTGCTGCGCCCACATTCGTACGGCGTTTGTGTGCGGTTGTGCATACGTGTCGAGACAGCAGGTGCACGCATACATGCGTTTTCATGTGTGTGTTCAAGCAAGCATATCTGTTTACTTTTGCTCTCCCAAAACCCACTCACATTTGAATGCAGGAGACAGGACACTTCTCCCTGCTCTCTGAGCTGCTAGACAGCTCAGTCAGAATATTTTAGAGTGCACACAGATCATACACACACATCACACACATCACACACACACGCACTCACACGCACGTGCACATATGCCTCCCTGGGGTACCCCATATGTGGCACCTGGGGAGTGCAAAATGGAACTTTTTAAAAGCCAAAAACACTTCTCCTGAACAAACTAGTCTCGCTTAATAATACCACACCCGTGTTTCTCTCTTCTCTCCCGCGACAGGCAATCATTATCTACAAGGGATGGGTGTTCGGCTGCTTTTTAGGGAAAGGTTGTGGTTGTTGTTTTGGTATCTGAAAGCCTTGCTACATGACAGATGGCAAATAGAGTATAAACTATTTGGAATCTATGCATCAACAAATACATTTTGGTATGGAAATAAAAAATGGAAGGAGTTTAGGAATTGTGGATTTAGCGTGAAGGTACTCCTGAGACATTCCTCCCGAGACGTTCGATTGACTGAATTGCTTATTTTGGACCTGCAGTACATAGTGCAATACTTTGATGTACATTACATTGAGGAATCAAGAAAATCTATGTTGTTGAGGTTTTTTTTTTTTTCTCCTATACTGCAGGAGAGCAGTTGGGGTCTTTTTTCTTTAGGTGAAGTAAATGAACTTATGCACACACAAACAAACAAACCCGTACAGACTCTAGGCACACAACTACTGTCGTGTGTATAATGACAAACACACATGCACCTTCTGCTCTTATGAAGATAAATATGGCAAGGGGTAGATTTTCACCCGCACCCACTGAATGGGACACGCACATCCATCTTTGCTACATTTGGTGTTTTGGGGTATGTGTGTTGTCTGTGTGTTTGTTCGTGTGTGTGTGTGTGTGTGTATGCACGCCTGTGACGAAGGGACACACATTGGGGATAGTGCAGCGGGGTGTGTGCACCTCACTGCCTTTCCAATGTATGGAAATGTATGTGCATTTTTAAAGTAGGGGGGCTAAATTTATTTCCCTTACCCTCCTTGTACCCTTCGCCCCTTCCTCTCTCTCCACACCTCATTCCCAAAGCTGATAGACCTATGGATGCATGATAGATGGAGAGAAGGGGAGAGAGAGAGATGGGGGGGGGGGGCTCTGCATGGATGCAAACATGCATGCATGGATGTATATACACCCCTCTCCCCCTATCCTCCAAAACATGCCATAAAATCACTAACACACACACACACATGCATACAAGCACGCACCTCTGAATCCAGGATTCATGCGCATACCAAACGTAATCCATAGTTTTACATAATGGGGAGGAGGAAAGAGAAGAAGCGAGCTGGCTCCTGTAGCCAGGTGATAAAGATAATATGAATCATCTGACTCTTTCTTTTTTTTTTCTCTGTATGTATACACATTCACCGAGGGAGATGCTGATATGCTATAGGGGAATATAATGAGATATGGAGAAGGTCTCCCCTGATCGTCAAGAACACATGTGGGTCATATAGGCGCTTTGTGCAATTTTCACAATGTGTAAGGATTATGGTTCACGGTGTGCCGAGATTTAAGGAAATTGCTCCATGTGCAAGTCATATACGTGTGGAATGGCAAACCTATTGCACTATTTGCACGTATTGCGTAAAGGCAATTGGGAATGCAGAATTGGGCACACTGTTTTGATATGCAATTGATGGATTTTCAGCACATTTGTCTAATAGTATGTATATACTGGGAGTTTGTTTGTCACCGGAATTAATTAAGCAAAAAGTGAGAAATGCACTCTACATACAAACAAAAAGAATAGTCACTGTTAATTATTCAGAGGAAGTTAATTTTTCTGAATATAATTAAAGGCATTTAACCATCAGGGACAGACTGAGATCAAAGATGTATATTTGATGTCATGCAGATAGCATTTTTAAATTAGCAAGCCCTCTTAACTTTATAATTATGTTTGGTGAGAGAACTGAGGCAGGAAGTCCTTTTGTGTTAATTCTAGGGCTGAAATAGTCTCTTAAGAATTAGATGAAAATTAATTAGAAATAATTGTAGATAGACATGCAGATTGCATTTACATTGCAAATAAATCTTAGCAGAACAGAGGTAAAGTTTCTTTTTCTCTGGGATTATTTTTGCAATAACTGTAAAAATATACAGCGACCTTTTTGTATGTATAAATACATTGACTTTACATGTCATTTTAAAGCTATTTATATAATTTAAAAATAGATTGTAGCAGGAAGCTGTGTTGACCGAAGGTCTGCTTAAATTAAAGGATGCATTGCTTCACCTTAATTTTACTGCACAACATGACAGTATTTCCCTTTTGTATTTCTGCAAAAGGATTAATGTTTTTGGATGTGTCTGTCACAACCGCTGTCTCTTCCTCCCTTCCCTCCATGTTTCTGCTTAGGCTGACACACACAGTAATGTCCAGATATATCAAGAAAGAGAAATAGTAAGAGGGAGTGAGATAGGGTGTGGTGTGCTCATGTGTGTGAGTGTGTGTGTGAGAGAGAGAGGGAGCGAAAGGGAGGTAGAGAGGTTGAATTCTATCTCTCAGCATCAGCAGCCTCACAGAAAAATAGAATTGTTTCCTCCATATTAGGAATCAAAGCTAAGCCCATTGTTATTGTGTCCACCATTTTGACTGCAGCTGACAGACCTTGAAGAAGCAGGTGCACTGGGATGAGTGTGGAAGTGTCAGTAGGTTTTATTTATTTTTTGCCTTTTACAGGTCAGAATGCATGCTCCTATGACTTTTTTTTTTTTTTCACCTCCACACCCGTTGAATATTCTGTGTATGTGTTTGCGTTAGGTTCATTATATATAAATGTCTGTCTGTGGAAAAAAAATAAAATAAAATAAGGCTGATGCTGTCGGTGTGTGGCTGGCGCACAAGTATGTATGCCTGCAGGTGTCCGTGCCCTGTGCATTTATACTCCCAGGGAAATGTTGACCTCACCTGCAGCACCCATCTCCACCTCACCCCACCCCACCGCACGCACACACACAAAACTGCCCTCTGTGTTTGTAGAGCACCCTTGAACTTGACCATGGAGGGAGAGGGGTGAATGGACCAGAGCCGATGCTTAACTTGAAGCAAACCACAATGACAACCAAGATGGGGGGTCTGGGAGGAGGATTGTTGTAAAAGGCTGATATTCTACAGTGGGCGTTGTGTGTGGTGGTGGTGGTGGTGGTGGTGGGGTCCCAGACGGGAAGATATTTGTGTTGCTGTTCTGCATTCAATCATCCATCTTTTCTTTCTTTTTTTTAACATCATTAGTCTGGAAAAATGAAATTCACATTTCAAAATAAATGCTTTTTCTTTTTTTTTTTTGCTATTATTACCTCTTTGATCCAAGGTTTTTTATTGCAGGTCAAATGTCACCACAATAAAACAGCATGGTGTGTTAAGGAAAGCTCGCCCACATTAGCACCAAGTGTGCTAAGATATATGCATATTGTGCATGCTGTGTCTCCATGCATATACAATGTGTTGAAATGTTTGTGTGCCTTAAAGCTCATGTTTATATTATGTCGATGTGTACACTTGCATGGTCCTCCATGTACTTGGATGCTATTTTTTTTCATTTGATGGTTATTTAATGGAGATCCCAAGATCTGGTGAAGAAAACTAAGCAGCGTCGACCCGTGAGATGTTTGACAGTTTGAGTATGGACAATACTGGGCGCATTAATAAATAACTAATGTGTCCATAAATGTGTAAGAGTGGTGTGTTTGTGCATGTGTGTCTTTGTGTGTCAGAGATCAAGAGAGACATAGACCAGCTCAATGTGGTTAACATCATCTTAAATACGAAGCTACAGGAGAAGATGAAAGGAACCAGACAAATGAAATGGAGGACGAAGAGGAGGAATGGAAGAGAAAGTTTGAGAAGTTAGAGCCTGGGGAGAAAGAAAAGAGGAGACTGGGTTACAGAGGAGAAGGGTTAACGTGGAGGGGAAGAGCAGAGGGAGGAGGTATAAGAAAAAAATGTTTTGGAGGAGGTTAAGAAGAGGAAGGATAGAGCAGGGAGGGAGGGAGAACAGGTGAGGGGCAGAAAGGGTTTGAAAGAGGTCAGGGAGCATTGCATCTTTTTGCGAGGAAAATGAAGGTGTGAGTGTGTGCATGTGTGTGTGTGTCCTCCTAATTGTGAGTTGAAGGTAAGGGGTGAGGTCTAGGCATGCCTCTCGCAAAAACGGCAGATAGAGATGGACAGTCAGAGGCTGTGTGTGTGTGTATGTGTGAGTGCATGTGCACATGTGTATGAATGTGTGTCTTTGTACTTCCTCTGCATGTGTGCGTGCATGCATGCGCCTACGAGTGTGTGTTTTAATAGCCACAGTCAGAGAGCCTCTGTCAGACGGTCAGCTAATTGGCCATCTTACAAGTACAGAGGAGGCTGCTCGCAAATTGGCAAAAAGGGCAACCGGCTTCAATCTGATACCAAACTCCTTTCTGTCACGATGCTGTCCATTAGACAACAGCTTAAGTCAGGGAAATGGAACAAAAATAAAGAAAAACAGAATACAAAACAAGGGGAAAATAGTGGCGTAATTGTGCTTCAGAGACTGGTGTTGTTGTGCTCGACCCGTGTGTAGGGAGACATCTGGGATCATACCAGATTTAGCGTAAATAAAAATTTGGGGGGCGGGGGGTGGGGTGGTGGTGGGGGGGGGTGTTGCCAACTCACTGGGCTGGGGTGTTTTCATATTTGTGTGTGTATGCATGCATGTTTCTCTGTTACAGAAGCCTCATGTATTTTAATCCATGTGAAGTCCCAATGGGGTTCCAATTAGGAACAGGTTTCCTAACACCCTGAGGGGAAACTGATAATTATGCTGTTGACTGTGGTTGTGACTTAAAATGTTTGTGTGTGTGTGTGTGTGTGTGTGTGTGTGTGTGTGTGTGTGTGTGTGTGTGTGCGTGTGTGTGTGTGTGTGTGTGTGTGTGTGTGTGTGTGTGTGTGTGTGTGTGTGTGTGTGCACTGTGTGTGTGTGTGTGTGAGAGAGAGAGAGTGTGGTTTCAGGGGGACTTAACGCAGTGTATATTCTTTTTTATCTTTCTGTAATGTTTACAGTGCTGATGTTGTTAGCTGTATGAAATGATTCTTCATAATTAGACACAATGCAGAGATTCAAATCCTCTTATCTCGGTTGTTTATCATGAGTACTGAGTTTAAAACCCACACACACTTGCATACCACATTGCACAATAAGTCTAAGCTCGAAGGCACAACAGTCTGATTCAGAGTAACTGTTTCTGAACATTTGGGCCTTGTCTTTTAAGCATATGTTCAAACACTTGTTTATGTGCATGAGTGTGTGTGCGGTTTCGACTCTACAGTGGGTGTTAGTCTATTATTTTTTATGTAGGCCTAGTGTAACGTTACCACTGCTGGTAATGATGCCTGTACCAAATGATTCCTCATAATTGGGCATGATGCAGAGATTCAAATCTCCTTATCTCCTCTTGTTTACACACTGCTTTAGGTATGAAATCTAAGTATTAAGGAGCCGCAACCCTGTTCATACAGTACAGTAAATATAGATGTACAGTATCTTTGTCAATTTTGTCAAGTTGCGCATGATGAGTCCTGTGTGGGTCAGTTTGGGTGCCATGCTATTTTGAGCATGACAGGCAGCCAAGACTTAATGCTCTTAAACTTCTTGTCCGCCATCTAACCTTGAAAGAGAGAGTGACGCTGATGTAGTGGACAGCACGCCGCTCACATCTAAACCTAAATGTTGAAAAATGTCCCCTCAGATAAAATGGATGACCCATCTGTGGAGCCCATCGGTATAAATACATTGTTTTGCAAGCCTGGGCTGACAAGAGAGCCAAGAAAATGTTGAAATTTCTCTGTATGGTTTTCTGCAATTTTAAAAGCTTGCCATAGTGGCAAAAAAGCAACCCCGTGTTTATTTTCAGCGATGTAGTGTTTTGGGAATGCTAGGGCCCTCCTCACTGTGTATCCATGAACTCTTATTGTGGTTGTCACTATTTCCATATCGTGTTGGCTCAAAAAATGCCTCACAGAGGGGGAATTGAATATGAGATATTTACAGTGTTTTTCTTAATCCGTACAGATGGCCATGCTGGGGTATATACATATTGCTGTAAACTGTTGTAGACTTATTCATATCAGACACGATTCTGGGAGGGGGTATGGTGTTCAAATCCAACTCCGATTTACAAATCTGAGATAATTTTCACACTCCCCTCTGAAGATTTTTACATAGAAATGAAGGGAGTGGAGGGTTGAGAGAGGCACAAGGAATCTTTTGAGACTGCAAAACAGCATAATTGTTTTGCTATCCAGTCGGGTGTTATACTACACATAATATATGGTTATTTCATACAGCCTCCAGACTGCCAAGATGTTTTCAATTTGGCACAGCCCTGCGATCATGATATCACAGAGAAAAACAGAGAGAGAGAGAGGGAGAGAGAAAGAGCTTCCAGTCTGGGATGGCCAGAGCAGTGAGAGGGCGATCATTTCACCAAACTCAAAGGCTCCCCCTGCTTCCCCCCGTTTCTCTCTACCTCCTCTCTCTCTCTCTCTCTCTCTGGGACGAATAATTCCACAGTTGCTGAGGCACTGAAAAAGCAATCTGCGGAATACCCCAGGGTCATGTCTGTGGCCGGATGATTTGTGTGAAATGTCATACATTAAATATAAGTTTAACATTCAGCCTGGTGCACTGTAAAACTGCCCTGTCGTTGCCACAGTCCGCCATTTCCCTCTGTGCAGGGAGGGTTCGGGTTCAGGAAAGCGGTCACAAAGGAGTTGGACAAATGCGCGCACACACACGCACACAAAAACACGCACACTACCCCCTGTGTCTGCCCAATCTTAGAGGGAGTAAGAGGAATGGGGGGCACGGACGACGGGGAGTTGTGAGGCCATTCGATCCACAGCTGCATTTCATTTACGAATGCAAGAGCACTTACTTTTTTTCTTGAAAAATGTATCTATATATATATATTTATTTATTTTTTTCAATTTCATCTTGTATTTTTCCCAGGGAGCTTTTTTGGCCAGACAGGCATTAGAAAAAAAATGGGGAGATGGGGGGTGGGGGGGGTGTCGATAGACAGACGGACACAGAGACGGACAGTTTGTCTAGAGGCAGGTGTTAGATCCGCGTCCAGGCTGAGATGAGAAAGTAAGAGAAGAGGTGAGGAAGGAAAAAAGGGCTTGTAACTAATTCATAAAGTTTCAGGAAAATACCAGCCGCTAAGAAAAAGAGAGAGAGAGAGAGAGAAAAGAAAAAGCGAGAGACAGGAAAAAGGTGTCTCCAGGGACTTCAGTGAAGCAGTCATCCCAGAGAGAGAGGGGAGATTCTGTCCATCCTACCAGATGAGAAAGAGATGACAGAGGGGGTACAAAGGATGTCATCCACCATATGGACAATTGATGAGTTTTCTCCCTTTTCTCTTTGTCTTCCTCAGTTTTTTTTTTTTTTTTTTTTTGTTTTTTTCCTCATGGCTTGTTTGTTTGCACTCAGTCAGTGCCTCTGGAAAGTTTCTGTCTGAATGACTACAATAAGATCATATGTTTGATATGTAAAGGGGGAATGCTGTGGATATTTCAGAAATGTGAAATTCATTGAAAATGGCCAACTTTGGTGATGATCAAAGGGCAAACACTGGATGTTTTGAGTACAGAAAGTATCGTAACAGTATATCAGGCCTGATTAAGCTGTGCCGGACTCAGGTGGATATTGTTCATGAATGTAATTATGTACCTTTGCGCTTTTTCAAAAATATTCTGATCTACTTGGCACAGTTCAATTTAGTTTTCGCCTGGTGGTGTTTGACAACATTTGCATCTAAAAAAATCCATGCACCCTTTCTGCAAATTCTGCTTATTATTGCCATGAAAGAGCTTACCGCCAGATTTATCAATTTCACCTTGAAGGTGTTGTACTCGCCAGTGCATTTGTAAGCAAGTCGGGGCTCTTTGAAGACAAACACACTATCGTACAATCTGTAGCCCCCCTTTTCCTACCCTGCTCCTCCCTTTCCACTCCCTACTTCAAAGCAGAAAGCCTGAGATGAAGGTTTGGAAAGAAATGGAAAACAAATTGTTCATTTGTATCTGGGAGGAGACCAGACACTTGAGCAAATTCTCTCTGCATTCTCTCTTTACACACACCCCAGTAAAAGTTCTTAAGGTGGGACGTGAACAAGCCAGGAAGGAGCGAGGCGCTCACAATCGCTGTTCAAAAGTCTCTGACAATCAAATGTGTAAATGCGAGAAGAGCTGTTCGATGATCACCTTCAGGACAAATCTACATAACTGCAAGAGAATTTACTGCACCTCCCCTGCAGGAAAAATATTAATTGACATGTTTGTGGAACAGTGGTTAAGATCTGTAGGTTACTTCCATACTTATGTTTTCTTACTCTATAAAGAGTTTTTATCAGTAAAAGAAACTTTTCATTACTGCTTCAGTAAGAGTCCCACAGAGGTGAAGTGAGGAATAATTTTAAGTGAATAAGATATTTCTTTTAATGTAAATGTAGGATTTGCACAGCCACAGCAACCAGGAGATTATAGTGTTGAACAACAAGATGCACTTACATTTGAATGCATAAAACAGTACAATGTGTGCTTATTACACTGTTTATAGGGGACATGTAGTTTTGATGGAAAAGAATAAAAAGCTTTTTAATTGTCTAAAGTCAGAGACTTTTGACTAAAATAGACCATAGATAGATGCCATGCATTAAGAGAAACGTGTCCACGACTGTTTGACTATCAGAACTGATTGGAGACAGTTCAAACGATGTAAAGGATAAAGGGGAAAACTGCTGCACACTCAAGTCGCCTCTTGCCAATTTATTGTGTCAGGGATTGATTGATGAGATGAAGGATTGTGCGGCCCAACAAAATCCTAACTGCCACTTCTTGGTATTCCCAGTCTCTGTTCAAGCGCCAGAGCAGGGTGTCTGGGGAATTAATACCCGCATATTTGGTGAAGGTTTCTGCTGGGATTGAAAACCTGAGTTAGTGCTGGACTGGAGGCAGGGGTATCATTTCTATGAGAGCAGCTATAGTACAGGATTGACATATTTCACAGTCCATACAGTGTTTGGTTAAGGATGAGGGGACTCCATACTATAAGGGTATATCACAGTAATTCATATATGTTTTGTGCCTCAGACCTATGATACGAAGAAATGGGTTGATGGGAGCGGGCCAGACTGTGGCTCCTCGGCCATTATCCATAGGCAGGCAAATCAAGCCCGCAAATCAGGAACAATGGATCCCTCAAAGAGCAGAGTGGGGATCAAAGCAGCGCTAACTGGCCATTGCAATCCAATTGAAATGTTCACTTTGCATCTCTCCAAAGGTAATGGATGTGGAGAGTGGGAGGTGAAAAGAAAGGGCTGCCCGCTTACATTTGACGTAAAATTATGGAAGGTAAGACGAGAAGAAAGGAGAAAAAATGTGTGTGACAGGCCTGGCCTTCTCAAGTCATCTACTGTAGAAGCTTCATAATGTCCCTTGGTTATTTTGACTTTGAATTTCCAAAGTCCAATTTTTTTTCACTCCCTTTTTTTCTCCCTTTGAACCTTCCAATGGTAACATTATGATGATATATGAAATGCTCTACTATGGCCCTTGTGCATGTGGAGTAGGATTGAGGCAGGCCATTTCTTAAAGTGTCCTCTCTCTCTCTCTCCCTCTCTCTCTCTCTCATTCCCCCTGTGTCCCCCTATCCGTCTCTCCCCCTCTCCCATTCTTCGTCTCCCCCATCACTTTCTCTCTCCATCTGAATGTGTTGATCACCTGGGGAGATGCTGCATTAATGCTGACGCCCAGTAAAAAGCACAATCTCCTCTTTATTTATCTGCACTAAAATTCCTCCCGATCTTTCCAGCACATTTCACTCAATCACGTAACTCAGGCCATTCCATTAGCCACACAGGGGCGTTTTACCCCATTGAGCACAACACGCCCCACACTTCTATGAATATAGATTCCTCTAAATTATGTATAATGGGAGTGCTCAGATTTTAGCATTTTTACTAAGAAGGTTTGAGGGTGTATGAGTTGTTTCTGCTGCTTTTTAAGTGCATCTTGAAATTCACAGTGTGTGCGAGAAATTGAAGGTGGTGTTTTCTTCCTTTGAGCTCGTAGATTGTAAATGGAGTACTGCGGATACGTACGTTTGGCTTAACTTATTGATGGGTCAGAGAAGAGTTCATCGAGGGTATGTTTGTGTGTTATGGATGAGGTGTAAACATACAGATATGGAGATCATGACACAGTGCTTGTGATCACCTACTTCTCAGCTAATCCCTCACCAAACTGGAATTTTCTGAACTGTTTCTATAATATAATCCGCATGGCATGGGTAGATCTTTAATTGTGGTTTATGCTAAACTTTAATCTAAGTAGCCCAAGTTGGCTGTATCTGGTAAGCATCTGTAAGGTCTTAGTGTACCAAAAAAAAAAAAAAAAAAAATCTGAATTTGATCTCTTGTTGTGCCAAGCATTTCCTGCTCTGAGTGTGAGCAGTGTGACTAATTGGGTGGTAAGTAATTTTAATTCTCATTTTGACAGTTGGTGTCCATGTTGCTCAGCAGGCGGGAGGGACACAGCTGAGCAATATCAACAAACAGGCCAGCAATTCTATAATCAGAACAAAATCAACATCCTCATTACTGACTCCAAGCTGCTGCAGACATCAAAAGGGGCTTCAAAACTCTTTCCCCTTGTTTTCAGGGAGTGATTATGTTTAGTGTCAGCTTAGACATATCAACTTTTTTCTTTTCCTTTTTTTTTTTTGGCACACAAATATGCTCACCAGAATACTAACAACCTATCTGGGGGATAAAGTTAGAGATATTTTAATCTGTTTCATATTTTTGGCTGTTCATTTTATGTTGCTTTGTAATAATGTTGTAACATCTCACTGAAGTTAGAATCAGAGAATTTATTTATTTCTTTGGTTAGTAAAAACATGCCAATTAAAACGGAGTATAGTAGTAGTTATTTCATGGCATGACATGTGAAACTGTAAACACATAATACAGCATTTCAGACAACTCTGAATGTAGATAGTATGTTTTAATTCTGTGCTCATGAGCTTTAGTGCACAATTAGATTTTTTTTTTTTTTTAATATTAAGCATTTCTTTTCATCACTGCTTTTCCATTGGCTTGATGCAGCACACATAATGCATGTTTTTTTGTTGTTGTTTTTTTTTTTGTACACATTAAAGTATGTTTCTCTATTAACTATGTATGCCTTTAGACATAAGGAAACTTTAAAAAGCTAGAGAGAAGTGATCACCCTGAGTTTGCATGGGGCAAAAAGGACCTTGCGTGCCCTTTGACCTCTTGGTGTCTGTGTTACCACCCAGCTAAAGTGTAGCTGAAACCTTTGGGTACAGAATTTGTGGTCTGCTGCTGCATCTTTTACTGCTACAGCAGCATTAAAACCCATAGAAAGCGGCTCTCAAAATCAATTCCACATAAACTTTTTGTTTGGGAAACTTTTATTTTATGGCTCTTTTACACTGAATTTAAAACACTGGAAAAGTGTTTAACAGTGCTGTTTAGAAGTTTAAAAGGGCTTGTTTAGGGGCCAATTCTGCTCCTGTATTCTCGAAGTTATGATCAGAAAAGTGTTGTCAGTGCAGTTAGCATTCACACACTTTTGGAGTATAGCATATGTGTGGTCCAACAGCAATAAGGGCCATTGACTGTATGTATTAAGTTCTCTGGCCGAGGCCGTCATCCATTGCTGCGAAAGCAGTCACACTGCCAGAAGCCGTGATTAAGCTGAGCGCCGATCAGATCTGACCAACCAACAAAGATGTGCCACCCCTAGAAATCATGCAGCTTGGCTGTTTTAGCAGCACTGTCTGTCCTGTCCTGATCACAGCCTAACGCTCCTGAATATATTCTAAAATATCACATGACTGTGCATTTTATTTGCCTGCGGCTGAACTTGGCAGGAAGCACCAGAAAGTAAAGGCCAATAGGTTGAAGGTTTCCATGGCTTGGTCCATGTTTTATGAACGCTGTGCTCATGACGCTTATTGAAATGATGCTGTGGAAATTCAAATTTGTTGTAATCCTTTTAGAAATGATTGCCAGTAACATGGGAACACCGGTACTGTGCAGACAGCGGCAGGGAGCGTCTGACGCCAACTGTCCCTGTTGTTAGAGCGTAATGGTCGAGTCAACCCCGAGGAAAGGCGTCTGACTGCTCAGGTCACCGTGTCCTTCAGCTCATGACACACACATTTCTGATTTAATGGGAACATGCAAAAAACATACAGATACCATGGCAACTGGTTCTGTATACTGTGTGCATACTTGTGTGCACAGCAGTGTGTGTAAGTGCATGTATTGATCTGATGTGTTGTCTAAACTGTATTATTGACCTAAATGTTGTTTCTAACATCTAATCTGTTCTAGCTCAGATGTAATGTTATAAAGAATTTAGAAACACTTGTTAGTTTCACTTAAGAAATTGTCAGCTGATGGAAATTTATTGCCACGATTCAGATGGATTGTTTTCATAAAACCTGATGTTGCATTGAAGGAGCCAAATATAGTAAGTGTTCCAGTAACTGTATGATGCCTCAGCACACACATATACACACCCACACCCACACCCACCCACATACACAAATAAACATACGACACAATACTTGCACATATACAGACGCACATGCACTAACACTTGTTATCGATCTACAGCTTAGCTCATGCCAGCAGGTAGTCCAACTCACTGGTTATTCTGAGGAATTGCTTTCAGTTGCTCCATCCACACGCACATGCACACGCACGCACGCACAGACACACACAGACACACACACACACACACACACACACACACACACACACACACACACACACACACACACAGACACACTATGTGATTGTTTCCAGTTGCTAAATCTACACAATTTGTGAACAACCAATTCTGAAGACACCATCACCACCTCTTCACAGATCAAGGGCTGTGTCTGTCAATACAACACACACACACGCTTGCAGCCTGATAACTCAACCACATTTATTGCCATGAGAGGGTCAAGTTGAATATTGTTGCATAGTCAGAACAAAATCCTTAGAAGAAGTTAGAACAAAATCCTGTCCCTTCTTTCCTCTGTGTCCGTGCCTTCTGTCTCCAAACATTACTTCTCTGCCTTTTCTGTCATAGTCATGCTTTTTGAGTTCTCTCTACAGCCGATAATACAATTTGGAGTGTAAAGGATAGGGGATTAAAGCATTGTGTGTAAGAATGTATGAATGATTTCGGCGTGCTTGTGTGGATGTGCATGTCATGTTTGTTGTGATCCCAAACGGCCAGGCCCTGCCTTTACCACCGTGTCCCTTTTTAGAATCTAATTTGAAAACAAGTCAGAGGAACACAAAGTTCAGTTTTTAAAACCAATGTTTGGTACATTGGAATGTTTCTCATTAAAGTCAATCAGCCAGTAGACAACAAAGAACCTTTCATTGAAGCATATGAAGTGAAAATAAAAAACAGGGCACAGCGTTAGCTGGTACCACTCTCTTTGTAATATGTTATGTGTGCTGCAGTCTCCTCCTTCTTTCCCAAAATCGGCCTCTCTTGTTTGAAATGGATCAAATTAAGATGTTCAAGGATTTTTTCTGCCCCTTCCCGGTCTTCTGAAAGGTCAAAAGTCTAATGTAATTATAGCACATAACTGTGGTAAGGGAAACACATGCCAGGAGATGATATGAAAATACAAGCTGTAAACTGCAACTTTCTCTTCGCTAAGCAGAATGCAGCTTTTTTATGACTGAATCAATATCTTTAACTAAGGCTTGTAAAGCAGCCCAGTTAGAGACTTTATTTAGGCTTACCTCTGCCTGACCTCCTCATACTCCACCTCGACTCTCCCTTCATGGGAACAGCAGGAACCCTTGCATAAGAACCAGGTGGCATTACGTACTCGTTATAATATATCATATATTGTGTTGACCTGCATGTGCTGTGTTATTAATAATAAGTCGGGCATTTAAGATTTATTAAATGTTGGCATCAAAAGCTTTATAAATTAAATCAGATTAAAAATTAAATCCTTTTTGCTTTTTATGAAACGATCTGATGGCAGTTTTGTAGTCCTGTGTTATAGAGGTCCATTTAAAATCTGAAATGAACACACTGAAGGTTTAAAATATAACTTATTTCTCTCGGCCTGGAGACTCTCAATGGGCCACTGCTGCATGCAGGGGAAGAGTAATGTAAGAGTAATTATTTTTAGAAAAATTAATTACGGTCAACAGTGTGGGAGTAACAATGTTTTTTTTTTTTTATGTTAAAAGAGGCATGCCAGGAGGATTGCATTAATTATTGAAATTTATGTTTGTCTGTTTATTACAGGCATTGAGCTACAACCTCCATTGTTTGTTATTCCTCCAGACAGTATAAACTTGCCTTGCACTGGCTGACAGACCAACACATTTAATCATTTGTGGGAAGATTCTGTCATCACTGAGCTGTAATTTAAGTTTGAAGTGATTATTGAGTCTGGTTTCCAAAGGTGATTATGTAAAAGTTTTGTGTTCTTTGCATAAATATTCATAATGGCTACAATATAAACTTAAGAGATGCTCTTGTCTTAAGATAGTTTGGCTTTAAAATTGCATTTCTATTGAAGTGAAATCTAAAATTATAATGAGCGAGAAAATGTAGACAAGATAGCAAAGCTGAGAAACACTCGCCTATTTACACCTTCGGGCATCTGTGTCAGTCACATGACCCTCCCCTTGAAGGTCGTAGCAGTCCATCAAGGGTCTGCAGGTCTACTTATGCACAGGAGCTTTACAATGCACCAGCAAGACTGAAAAAGATGCTATCCCTCATTCTGTCATAGCTTTTCTTCTGACGCTCTGTCTTCATCTGTCGTCATCAACTCAACTGCACACAGTTACACTCTGTATAATCTTTATTTATTTATTTATTTAATTATTTATTTGTTTGCCCATTCTACCAAATTTTCATTTATTAATAATCAATTGGATTTAAATTCAGGTGTCTGTAATCACTGTGTAGAAACACCCTTTCACCCCCCAACTTGACTTCAGTGTTACCTGACTAACGGAGTAATTTTGGGTCTTGAGAGCTTGTTCAGATCTTTTGTGCCTGGTGAGGCCGGCTGTAATTCCTTCTCCAGCTAAGACAAATTTGGAGGAAAAAAAAAAAAAAAAAAAAAAAGAGAGAGCGAGAGAAGGAAAACTTATAATTATAATAATCAACACATTGACAAAGCCACAAATGAACAGGTGTTTGTGTGTGCCTGTGTTTTTGTGAGTACGTGCGTGCGTGTGTGTGTGTAGGAGGATGGAGGTGGCAGTGTGAGCATGCTCTCTCTGGTATTTTCTCGACTAGTAATCAGCCAAACACACTACAAGTCTCTTGCTGTGATTTGCCCCCTGGTGTGTCTTCAGTCTAAACGCCTGTGAGTAAGTCAGTGTTTCTCTATGCCGACTTGTGCATGTATTTATATAGCACATACGCAGTATAGATGTCTGCTGTGTCAATGTGTGTACACGGGACTGTGTCTAGGCATCAGTGTACTTTATGTTCATGTTTGAGCATATGCGTGCATCTCAGGATTTATTTTTGTTTCCTGTACGTTCCCCCTGCTGAGGGGGTATACCCTCACTAAGGTTTACAGCTAGAGTGTGTGCTCACAGATGTGTGTATTCGCCGGATGGGAATACAAACTCCTAGGACATTTAATCTAGGGGGAATTTCACACTAGTTACTGCTTGTCATCAAATGTTTCTAGCGTAAAATACTGCAGCAATCTTTTATTGGTGGATGTTCGGGACGAATTCACTGTCAGACCACAGAGTGCCCCACTGCCCCCCAGATAGACTGTGTGTACAAGTGTGTGCACACACGTGTGTGTGAATGTGTGAAAGAGGAAGACACGAGTCACGGGCTAAGTTTGTTGCTTCAATTTTGATGCTCTTCAGTTCAGACCAATTAGTTTGAACTTCGAGAGTTTAGGCTCAAATCTTTATAATGCAAAGATACAGAAGTGTGGAAGCTTCTTTTCCACACACACACACACACACACACACACACACAGACAGATGTGAAGTGTAGGGAAAGCCTGATCCAGTACATCTAAAGTCGTATGTGTTCACTTAGCAAGCCACAGCTGCTAGCACCATTACGATGATTTCCTGTGTGTGTATATGTCTTTCTGTCTGTCTGCCCCCATTAACACACACAGACACACACACATCTAAGAGCCCTGCCCAAATAGGGTTTAGCAGGACACATATTTTACACCCGCCTGAGTTGCTCTGATGTTCGGGTGCTTCAGTGTAATATGTGACCCACGTTGTCTTCTAATGTATATCGCAGGCTGACAAAAATGACGCATTGCCTGCACCACTTGTAAAAAAAAAAAAAAAAACAAAGGAACTCATAACCTTAACTTTCAATGACTGAACAAAGGAAATTGCTTTTTTTTTTTTTCTCTCTCTGTATTAAAAGCCTTCAGTATTCAAGCGGCCAGTGAAAAGCAAGGAACACTTTTTGTTTAATGCAATAATATTTCCAAATTTGATTCTTAGTGTTTCGACAAGCTATTCTATCAGTTGTTTTTTGAGGACATCACAAATGGCAGGCTGTCTCTGAAATGCATTTGCTTGTTTTACCTGACCCACTTTTGCTTCGCTATGTGTGTTTATGTGTATGTCTGTGCATGCTCTGTCCCTCTTTGCGCAGAAGGTTGTAAATGTAATCTTAGACACATGTTACTTCAGCTGATGTTTTTCAGATTGATGTCAGTTGCGATTAGCATATCTCCTGCCAAGATGCAGGAGTGCTCTTTAGAGTCTGGCCTCATACACACACACACGCATGCACACGCACACACGCGTACATACGCAAACCAAGTAAACATAGCTCAGCTGCCATTTTGAATGATTGCACGATGATTATTTGATGCAGTGATTTATTTCTAACCAAGCCTGTAAGTAAACCGAGGCAGGAAAGGATGAGAAATCTGACTGACAAGCCCAAAAACAAAATTCTACCCCAAGAAAGTCTCCTGACGCCCCTTTCCCAGCAGCATATTATTACATCCTGGCCCCCAAAAAACACATTTTAACACTCCCTGGCCTCCAACTTTAATGTCACCCTGTCTCTTTCTGAAATTTCGGCTGCGGCGCGCAGCCATGTAAATGCAGCTGTGACCAACACACTCCACATTGAAACTGTTCTCATTTACATTCATCTTGTGCCTGGGAATGGAGAATTCCTTCTCCAGTGTAAGACAGCGGGGGAGCTGTGCAAAACGAATTTCTCACCATCTCTGGAGAGTGAACGATATAGGGATTGAGAACACACCCTTCAGACAATGAAAGAGGAGGGGGTCTTATTTTCTCTTCTCTCTCCCCTCTTTCCCCTGCCTCTCCCCACACCTTCCTGACCCTGCTTCCCCTTAACCTGCCCAGCAGAGTGAGAGAATAAGTGTAGAGCCAATGGGGGGTGCGGTAGTGGTGGGGATTGGAAAGACACAGAGAGAAAGTCAGATAAAAGTAGTTAAAAGAAGAGCGAGGGAGCCAAGGAGAGAGGGAGGGAGTAAACAACAAGAGTGACTGACCAAATAGTAAGCGACAGAATGAGAGAGGAAGACGGATGCAGAGACGGGAAGAAAGAGGGGGAGAGAAGATGAGAATATATATGCGGTGGCCAGTGTTGTGAGACAAGGCAGGTTGCTGTCACTTTAAAAATGACTGTAATAAAAGTGACCGTTGGAAGATGGATCTGGTGATTTTGGCTTGCTAATCAGTCATCTGTGAAGAGGACCACAGCCCAGATTCAGTGGCAGCCTGACACCTCTTGATTGATGCCTGTGCCTGATAAAAAAAAGGCCCATTAACTGTCCTCCTATTAAACTGGGTGAAATGGCAAAAATGATCCTCTCTGCCACTCTGCTCGCCTAATCTTTCTTTCTTCCTTTCTTTCAACCCTATATATTTTTGTTTCGTTTTGTTAAATATTATCTGTTCTTTTTTGTCCTTCGTCACTTCCTCTCTAGGTTAGGTAGGCTGCTCTCCTTCCAGTCATTATTGAGAGAGATGATAATCAGCGAGGCCTGCTTGTGTTCACATGTGCGCACTCACCCGTGTGTGAGTACCGGATGTCACACGCTGGGTGACATCACGCTCAAATCAATAGATCAATAGGTGGCAATAGAACACGAGTCAATACATCAGCTGGTACCTGCATCCCAAAATCCTTGTTAAGTATGCAAATGAGCCAGTGTAATGGAGGATGTCAGAAAGTGTGTGACTCCAGTCCTTCTGTTAGCCTTGTGACATGCGTCAGAAAAAAAATAATGACCTCGCAGCTGAATCTCATATCTCCTCATCTTTCCTTCTCTCTCTTACACACACTCACACATACACACATACACACACACACACACAAAGATTGCCTGCAATAATAATAACCCCACAGACGACAGCTTCAGCTCCCTCCCTCCCCTCCCCTCATCCCCACCTCACCCCCCCACCCACCCACATACAATCAAACAAAGCCTCTCTCTTACCTTGCGCATGACCAATCCTTCCATCTCTCCCTCTTTTTTTTCCTCCACCATCCTATCTATGCATGCTCTTCCTTTCTGTAAACCCAACCACACCTAACAGCAACACCTTGCACTCTCCCCGACCATCCCACAGCCTACAGCACGGCACTCACACCCCCAATAAATACAACCCTGGTCTGCCGTTTTCCCATCTATCCCTTTTTCTCTGCCCCAGTCTCTTTCCCCCCTCTCTCTCCCTCTCTCTCTCCCTTTCTCTCTCCCTCTGTCTTTCCCTCTCCCCTCTCTCCTGGCTGGTGCTGGTGAAATATCAGGGCAAACGGATTCCAGCTTTTTTCTCTGGCTCAGAGGGGTTGTTCTGTGCGATTTGGCCCTGGGGTGCATTTCAGCGCTTCTGATGTGAGAGAGGGGGCGAGAGAGAGAGAAAGAGAAACAGACAGCGAGAGAGGGCAATGGAGAGAAAGAGAAAGGGTGTGTGTGTGTGTGTGTGTTTGTGTGTGTATATGTGTGAGAGAGAGGGGAGACACTGCCAGGGTTTATCCTTTCTTTCTAAGGGGCAGTGATCGGTTTTTGAACGACAGGCCTTTGACCGGCGTTGAACCAGTAACTCAAGGTGTGTATTCTCCTCGTAGCCCAAAGAGGCCTCGAGGTGATCTCCATACATAATCAGGACAATCCACCTCCATGACAGGTGCACGGCCATCTTGGAATCTGCCTGAGCCTGTGGAGTTGAGTGGAGTGTCCGTGTGCTGATGTGTAGACGGAAAAAAGACGTACGACTGCAGAAAATCACTTTTACTGCTTTCAATGAAATGATAAGTGGTCAGACAGACAGAAAAAAACATCCTTGTTACGTCATATATTTGTATCATAATTAAACAAGATTGTAATGAAATTTAATTATTCCTTTGATCAGCAACAGGATGATAACATATACTTCAAAATTTACCTGCATTATTCATTAAGTCTCTAAAATTAAGGAATCATTTCTTTTGTTGAGGCACAGAAACTGCACAGTCAGATGACGGGAAAGAAGATTTTCTTTTGTCTTTTTTAATTTCAATATGAAAATGTGCCAAGTAATTTTGGTTTTCGGTCCAGTCATGGCTCGAAAGAAAAAAAAAATCTCTTTTCAAAGCACTCCATTTTGTGTGTCCATGCGTGTGTGTCATTTGCACAACTTTATGCATGCGTATGTTATGTGTGATTATGTTTCATAATCTCACATCTCACTGTGGGGTGTTTTAAAAGGATTTGTCATCCTCAGCTCAACTGGGCTGATTGTGAATTAAATGTATTTTTAGGCACCTTTTGTCCGTCCCTTTGTGAACCCAGTTAGAATTGAGGTCAGGACACACAAACAGACATACAGAGGCAGACACGCACACACACACACACACACACACATACAAACACACACACCATCTCAGAAAGACACATAGCTTTCAGAACAAATCACTGTTGAACTACCCAGTGTGGAATGATTCTGACATTTTGTTTGGGAGAAATAGCATTTAATTGAAGGGAGGGGCGATACGGATGGCAGTTATGCAACCAAGGGAAAATGTCTACATTTCAACCCAAATTGAAAACATAACAGAGTTTGTGTTCGTGTGTGTCTGTGTGTATGTGTCAAGGGGTTGCTTGCACCATTTCACTGTTATTCACAGTTTGCTCACTGCTTTGATAGTGAATTAGTTCAAGTTATGGGGTTTATTCTGTAAAAACAATCTTGAATATTTGCATGATAATGCAAAGTCATTTCTTTCCTGCTCTGAAAAAAAATATCAAATAAATTATATATACATATATATATTTCGTGTGATTGGACTCAATTTGCAGGTATAAAATTTTCATGTTCATTAGCAAATGTAAAGCTCTCTCTTCACATAATCACTCTACTGGTTAATTTTTAATATTTTTATATTGTATAAATTTTTTTAATAAGTGTAGTTAATGGTGGAAATAAGAGATAAATTCATTTAATTCTCGTGGTGAAGAGTAGAAAAAAATTTTAATTATTTTAGCCATCAATTTCCTTAATGTTTTAAAGAATGAATATGCGCCTTTGTTGTTTGTCTCAGTTCTGGCTTGATATTTTTTAGCCACGTTTATCTCCATAGGGAAAATCTTCCTTCTTTTGCCCCAACTCAGTCAGGTCAGAGGTCAAATTCACCCACAAAACATACGTCTAGAGTGCAGAAAGATTTGCTGTTTTGCTCAATGACACTTTGGCACTGACGCTGCTTGCAGAAATAGCTGTTTGAACTCAGGTCATTCAGTGTAATGATGGTCACTAAGAAAAGGGGGTTGAAGAGCCCTCATAAGGACTCTTCTAATGTGGCGATGAAGCCAACAAGCATCTTTCAGGGTCACCGCACACCTCAAAAACTGCCACCTCTTCCTCCCTCTTTATCTTTCTCTTTCTTTATTCTCTCTTTTTCTTCACGCGTTGCCAATTTGTCTGAGCTGCATCGGCTAATCCGTGCGCACTGGTCAATGCGCCTCCAGTTGACTTGGTTGGCTTGATAGAAGATGGCATCCAGGCATGAGGCTGACTGATTGTACAAGCTCACAGTTGACAACAGCGTTGGGTGGACTTGTAACACATACATTACAAATAATGTGTAACTGAGTGAAAATAATTTCTTAATCAGTTTTTATCAAAATACAATTACTTCAAAAAAACAATGATACAGTCATTTTTTTTACCATCGCAATGAGTTAAGTTATTCAAAATGATGTCACACCCTATTTTTAGGTAGAACATGTAGCATTCATAAGGGTGAAAACGAGGCGCAATTATTACAGTGTGGTACTTTAAACTTAAAAAGAAAAATTATTCTCCTTGTACAGGAAAATAATTAAGCAGCAGTGACATCACAAATATAGGCCTTATGCCAAAGAGTACTGGGCATTTCTTCAAGTAATGAGTAATATATTACTTTCTGAGCTACAAGCCCAGCACTGGCTACACGATGCTCCTGAAACCCCCCCACCCCCCCCACCCTCGATGCCAAGATGTCAATCTGCTGCAATAGAACTGACTTCTCGGTACTGACCGGGTTATTTGCCGTATTGGGATGGCCCACTGAGTGTCAGAGGAGAGGAAGCAGTGGGAGGGGGTGGGGGGTATGGATGGATGGACGATGGGGTGGGAAGGTGGAGGGATGACAGTCCCCCAGAGAGAGAGCAAGAGTGGGGTCTCCTGGAGATCTAAAAGGACCTCTCGGACCACTAAATTGACATGTTCAAGCGCCTGGTTTGTCATGAGGAAAGCACTTAAATAAGCCATGTGACAACATACAGTAACAGCCTCACTTCCTTAAGGCCATTAAATAGCGGGCCTTCTGCTAGATTTCAAATTACATTTTTATTGCTTTAATTTCACTGTCAATTTATTGTTTTATGATATGCAACACTCTGAAATCATACATTCTTATTATGCATTATTACTGTTTATCCCCAACAATATAGTTTAATATCATAATATGTAATACCTACATAATTAGAATGTTTTATCAAGGAGACTGTATCTTTTATTTTCAATTGGGTTTTTTTTTCTGCAATTCTTTAATATTCAAATATGCAAATTCTGGTAAATTATTGACTGAGAATCATTCACGTTATCACGACCTGCATTCAGTCCGTTGTCAATCAATTTCCTGTCCTTTGAAACGGAACATACAGGTGCTATTGTTCCCATTCACAGCAGCTTTACAGGTCTATAAGTGCATGTGTATCTGAGTGATAATCAATAGAATTTGGCGTTTAAAGGGGCTGGAGGCGGGTAGTTGTGTGCGAGGGCATCACAGTTGTGTGTGTGTGTGTGTGGTGTGTGTCCATATATGGAGGACACTCAGTGGACGCGTGTCTATTAAAAAGGGATCAACAATGGAAAAGATCGGAGGACCAAAGGGGGCCAAATGGGAGGAGGGCAGCAGGGCGAGGTGAGGCTGAATGGGAAACAGCAGTGGCGTTGGCAGTGTGTGTGTGTTGTGTCTGGTGTGTGAGAGGGATACACATGGGGACTGTGTGTGTGTGTGTGTGTCTCAGTATGCACATGGACTTATAGTGTTGATTTCATCTCGTGAGCGGCCCGAAATATGGGGGACGACATCTGCCAAGTCACCCCACCCCCCCAACCCCGCTTCCCCTTCCCTTGTTTCCCTTCCTCCTCTGCTTTTCCTTTTCGACACCACACTTCTTCTTCTTCGGGAACAAAATCACGGCAGTCCTTGCCCTGCCTGCTTCTGGGTAAAGACTTTACAGTCAGGGGCCATCGATTGCTCTTATCAAATAAACAGAGTGGCACCGGCGGCTGCACGGACCGACCACCCTGCACCCTCCACTCCTCCCTCCCACCCTCCCATCCTCCTTGTCTCCTAATCTCACCCCCCCCACACACACACACACACTTCTCGAGAGCCCTAGCAGCTGTGGTCCCATGTAAATTTTACATGATTGGCACCTCCCAATATCATGTTGCATATTAATGCAGAAAGTATACATGCGGTTGCTCATCTGACAGTGCGCACCGGGTAACATGTCCAGGTCTTTCTGTGGGAATTTGCATACCTGATTATGGTGCCTGCAAGTGCTTGATTGTCGCTGGGGAAGGTTACGCGATGCTGAAATGTGATATTTGGTGTGCTGGCAGAGGGCAGGTTAAAGATGGTGGGGGGTGCTCTAACGGTTCCCCTTGACCCTTGAAAAGCAACATAATCCGGTGTGGCCCCGTTTGATTAGGGCATTTTTCTGTCTAATTGTTGTCATCAGGACCTGCACTATCACTGTGCATCTGGAAGCACTTTGACATCTAAGTCAGCGGTTCACAAAAGTAGGTAGGGGGGAGCTAAAAAAAAAAAAAAAACTCCTCAAAGGTCCGCGAAGGCCAAGCAGGGGGTCCCCCGGCATAACGAAGCGTTCTTCAATTTCACTGTCATTTCATTAACCCGCAATTATTCCAATTAGAGTGTGTGTGTGTGTGTGTTTGTGTGTGTGTGCCTCTTTAGCGGTTTCACCTGGATCACACTCACATGAGGTTTACAGGTTTATTATATTTAATCATTAACAACAACAACAATAATAATAACAATTAAAGAAAAGATCATATTGGGAGTCCCGGGGACTAAACCCAATAAAGTTGGGACCCCCTCGGCAAAAGGTGTGTCCGATTGGGGGTCCTTGATGTTAAAATGTAGCAGAAGCCCTGATCTAAGTGAGTGAGGCAAAGGGCTGCATTGACAGTCTTTGTTTTTAGCCCAGGCACTACAAGCACTCCCTTTTTCCCTCTTCTCTGCCTCTCTCTCTCTCTCCCCCTCTCTCTCTCTCCCTCTCTCTCTTTAAAAGGGAGCGGAAAAGTGGGCTGATACCGGTCTCATGTTGCGTATGGATTTTCGTTTATATAATCGATTGAAATGTCCCAATATATTGATTTTGGATTCAGTGTTTTACAGACAAGCGTTTATGGGTCTCGATTTTATGTTAGGGATGATTCCAGTGTGACATCGATGCGCAGAGAAGTCAGAGTTGTTGATTTTAAATAAATGATCTAAACACAAACAAATAAATATCTATATCTATAAAAGAAATAAAACTGACTGGGGGGGGCAGGGTGAAAAAGACACAATATTGTGCTGTCTCTCTCCTTAATCAAATAAAGTGGTGTAAAAACACACACATGCACACACACACACACACACACACACACATAAAAAAACATTTCCTTCCCTCTGAATTTCTCCTTGAATTATATGCCATCACTAGTGTGTGTGATTGCGGAATATTAAATTAAAGTGGGATAAGTCCGCACCGAGGCGGGCTGCGTCCAATCCGCAACTCATTTCCCCTGTTGTAGCACCGCATCACTGCGCTCCTCTCTTTTCAATGACAATGTGCCAAATCTGGGCATTTTGAAAACACTTTCCATATGCTATTATCGGATCGCTACTGAGCAAGAGAAAGACAGAAAAGAAGAAACGGAATGTTTTATACCAAAGGTACCGAGTCTACATTTTTATTTACCTCCTCTTTCACTGACTTATTATAGTTTATGTTTTTTGTTTTTTTGTTTTTTTTTTGTGTTGTTGTTGTTGTTGGTGGTGGTGGTGGGTTTTTTTTGGTGGGGATTTGTAAAAGGTAAGATGGGGTAAATTTGAAGTTTTTATAACGATTGCATATTTATGGAGCGCTGCTGGATTGCTTTAGGACTGGCTGTCAGTGCATCGAGAGAGTTTATGTTGAACATCTATGAAGAAAAACTTGCTTTTGTTTCAGTGTTTTTTCCTCTTTTCTCCCTCTCTTTGTTGTTTTACAGTAAATGCTTTTTGTATACTTCTCTGTGTGGCGTTTGGTTGGCAGTCTGTATAAAATGAAGGGACATTTTTAAGACATTAATTTCGCAGAAATAATTCTTTGCCATTGTTTTAAATACATTTGATTTATTTTTATTCTGCTTGACTTTACATTTAGATGATTTCTCTGAAAGATTTTTTTTATGTGGTGAGAATACAGTTTTAAGTAGTGGAGATATTTTTGAAAGAACGCTTTTTAAATGAAATTTGAATTTCTCTTAATTATTTTTCTGAGGCTTTGAAAATCGTTTACTGGCATCGTGCGCTGGGAGAGTTGCGCTGAACTTGTTATTGTCTGTTTTATGGGCCTTTATGGAGCTTGTTTGTGCATGTGTGTTTGCTGGAGGAGAGTTGGCCAGTGGGTCACTGTGGCAGGTTGCGGGTCAGAGCTGTGGGCTTTTGCGTCTTTTTTTTTTTCTTCTTGTGTGTGTCCTGATGAGGCAGAGGGGTCAGCCATGCAACCCCACGAGGGCGCCGACGCATAGGACAAACAAGGTGGAAGTCTGTGTGCACATCCAGAAAACACTGACCAGGTGACTGTGTGTGTTGAATGACCAGCAGCACGGGCAACAGAGCTGAATTATGAGCCTCCATAGGAAAAAAAAAAATCAAAACCGGATCATCGCTTCAGGCTTCAGTTCGACTTCATCAAATACACCGAGGGACCAACAATGGTGCCATCCCATACATCTCACAGTGTGTCAAGCCAATATGGTAATATCTCCGGACCGACTGAAAGTTATTGATCAACTGAGGTGGTATAAGATCACTGAGGGTCCGGTTCTACCGCTCGTGTGTCAGTGGATGCGCTAGAAAACAAAACACACATCATGCAGCCTAATGTTTGATAATTACTCTCGACTTAGAAGACGATAATCTTACTCATCCTTGCTCAGTCTTCCCGCTGATGCCACTAATATATTTCCTATTTGCTGTGGAACACACAAAAACTCGCACACTTTCGCGCACATGCACGCACACAGACACACACAAGCCGGCACACAGACACCAGAGCATAGTTTACTGATAAAAATCTATAATTAATTGACGATGCAGCTGATATGGAAATGGGACGGAATATTAGTTAACACGGTCTATTGTCGAGCGGTTCTCCGGAGAAAGAGCATCATCTGCAGGGAGAGAGGAGGGAGCAGAGCTGGGTGGTGGTGGTGGGGGGGGGTATGGGGGGATTTACAAAACGAAGGAGGTTAAGATAAGAGGTAGTCTGTATCAGTTCTCTAAATCCGTTTCGTACTTTATCGGTTTTTTTTTTTGTTTGTTTGTTTGTTTGTTTTTTTTTTTTTGTTTGTTTTTTTGCAGAGATAAAGAAAATAACAGACCAGACTTGGCTTGGAAATGTCACCATCGCGCACAAATTTAATCAGTAGAAAGTGCAACATTAGTACATCCTTTCACAGAAATGCAGATGCGCGTATAAGGCAAAGAGGGAAAAAAAAAGAGAGACAGGAAATGTCACGGTGGTTTATATCTACAAGGGTCCTCCGGTGGGGTGTTTAAAAGTCCAAAACGAGGCGTTTAGGTTCCACTCCATACGGCGCGAGGAAGATCGACACACGCTCCGGTGGACTTTTTTTTTTCACGCGTCCGCTGCAGCAGCGGGCAGAGCAAACTCTCCAAGCCGTCTGAGAGCGACGCCTCACAAGGCTGTCGGGCTAGAAAAACCCCCCTGGAGGACAGGGAGGCAGCTGCAGCGGTAGCGGCAGCAGCAGGAGCCTTGGATCCGGGTGAAAAGTGACGCCTCTGTTCCTCACCTCGACCCACCCACCCCCTTTGTCAGAGACCTCTCTAAACCCAGAATAAACAGCCTCGGGTCGGGTCGGGCTCGGATCTCTTGGCTTCTTAAGGATCCAGTTGGTATGGGTGCAGTCCAGTCAATGTGGCTGCAAAGTAGACCTAGTAGTTCACTTGCCAGCAGCAGCCTTATAATCACATCCCAAGCCCCGGCTCATGCAGTTCAATTCACCCCCAGCTTCGATTTTTTTCCATGAAGGCGAACAAGATCTCTTGATTTTCTCCCCGACTGAGACTGTGTAAAGTCTTCCTCTTGTCCAAAAGCCACCATTAAAAACGAGGGGAAAACACACAGTAAACGGTTTGCATTGAAAGGGTATAGGGCCAACAGACCGCTGCACTTTGTAAGGGCACTAAATGTAAACGCCAGTGAATGGAGCTTTGAATAGAGAGGGGGATTTTTATGTGACCTTGTATTGGATTTTGCAGTTTGGCTCTATTGAACCCACACGGGGCCTCAGCGGTCCCGTAAGGGCAGTGATGACTTTCCAACATGTGGTGGATTACTATGGTGTTTTGTGGCTGTCATTTCTAAGCTTTGGTTGTTTACGTGCATCAGATCTGTCTTCAGAGCTCGTCATCTGCCTAAAAAAGCCCCTATATTATCTGATAAAATGGCAAAACAGTCCACCAATGTGAAACATAAAAAACACACGTGTCTCAATGCTTTTCATCATAAAATGCTCTTATCCAGAAAATATAACCCTCACAACGTCCAAGTACGTTTTCATACGACACAGACGTTTCTGTGCTTTGGATTCTTCCCGCATGTGTTTTAATCGTTCTGCTTTTATGCATATTATTGATTAAAAACAGTCTTATTCAAAGTCCACCCATTTCTTTCATCGTCACAAATTGTTCCAAACCTAATAGAAAGTCACATAAGTATTTTATTTTATGTTTATTTTATTGTTAATAATATTATTATTATTATTATTATTATTTACATTCCAACCTTTCACGAAATCCGCAAAAGAGCGCTGTATTTGCGCATCCCTCACCTGTTGTGACACAACCAATAAAATCAAGCAGATGTAAAAAAACAAAAAAATATAACAATCAGGTTAGAACAACAGCAGCCTGGGATTTATATATATATATATATATATATATATATATATATATATTTGTTAAATCAATAAAAACAAATAAACAAAAATGGCGCCGGAGCGTTCTGCGCTGGAGTTCAGAAAATATTCATCTGTTAATTTTTTATTTTTTATATATACATAGAGAGAGAGAGCGAGAGAGATGCAGGATGACTTCTGAGGACTTGTATAAGTAATTCTGTGTCCAGCCTGTTTGGTGTGCAGGAAGCGGGGTGTCCATTGTTCTACATGTAATTTGTCCCTCGGAGAGACACCGTACAAAAGGTTTTTTTTTCCGTGCGCGCAGACCTCTGCGGCCGCCAGGCCTCTGTGTGCGCGTCATTTGCAATGTGGAGACTGTTGATCAACTCACTAATTACACTTCTCTCCTCTCTCTCTCTCTCTCTCCCTCCCTCTCCGTCTCTCCTTTGCTCCCTCCCTCTCTCTCTCTCTCTCTCTCTCTCTCATTCGCCCTCTCTCTCTCTCTCTGTCTCTCTACCCATTCCCAGAGTGCATATCGGGAAATAGACACACAAAGACATGCGCACTCAACTTAATCAGCCATTTTTTTAAACAGGGCTAAAACGATAATAATTAGCAGAATAAAGACATATCGGATTTTCATTTCCTTTCCTCCGTTTCCCGACCCCGTCCACAAGAGAAACTGCGAGGCAGCCCGTCGACACGTCGTTTTCACCGCCACCGGAACCAAAATAAAGGATAGCTCTAAAAAACGCTTTGACATTTGTGATTTTACCCCTTCTTCCCAATATAAAGTTGGAGGATTATTGTAATTTTACCTGTTTTCCACGTTTTGATTGTCCTGTTACGAAAGCCACTGGATGTGACTGTTTTGTAAAAGCCAAGAGCAAAGACAAGAAGCGGAGGTGACGGCTTTGGAGGGGGGAAGAAAGTAAGTTTTTTTCTGCTTTCCTTTAACTTTTATTGAGTAGTTCGGTGTGTGTGTGTTAAATTTAGGGGGTCGGGTATCGATTGTCTATCTCGCTGGCGGATCTTTGACATCGGGGCTCTTTTGGATAACAGGTGCTGGGTGGGTTTTTTTTAGTCCAGAATAAAGGCGGATATCGTGATGTTTGTACCACTCCAGCTCTCCGGCCACAATAAAACAAGCGACTGACAAGATCGGAGGCGTCCTTAACGCGTGTGTCCGTGTTTGGGATACGACGCCCAGACCTGACCTTTTCTTTTTTTTTCTTTTTATTTTTTTTAAGCAAAGTTTACACGGTTGTTACCGGGATTGTGTGGTGGACAGGTTTGGCCGAAGTTAGATCCGGGCGATCCGAGTCAAACACGTTTCTCCCCCCCGGTCACCGGCTCTGCGGTGCGGATATGGTGCTGCCTTTTCCAGGAGCCCGATCCCTCGGACATGTTGAGCTTGTTTCCAGTCTAGGGATCCGGCTTGATGTTTCTCACCCCCCCCTCGCCCCCCCTCCCTCCCCAACAACACCACCACCACCACCACCACCCTGCTCCCTCCTTTCACACACACTTCCTTGCTGCTTATTTCAGCCACAAACCACCGAAATATCTGATTTGTAATGATCATATGGATCCACCACAGCGCTCACAGCCCCGTTTAACACATCGCGTTTCACGCACCTTCCAGCCATTCGCGACCGAAGTGACACGACCAGGCTTCCCGATACGACCCCCCCCCCCTCCCTTTTTTTTTTTTTTAGTCCGGATAAGTCTTCGTGTTAAAATGGGCCAAAGTAACACCTTTTATCAGGGGACCTTAACAGTACAAAGATGCATTCGCCGATCGCAGTTCACGCATCTTTTACCTGCTGCGCTTTAAAAGTGGTCCCACTTTACCGAGGCGTAGGTGGCTGCGGTGTCCGGAAGGGAGACCTGATCGTTGGGCTACCCATAGCATGGCGAGCCCCCCCCCCCCCCCCCCTTTCATTGAGAGCCAACTACCGGAGAGAGATGGGTTTTTTAATCTTTACCACCGGCACAGGAAAGACCAGACTGTGTCCGAGTCACACTCTAATGACGTTTATTGATAAGGCACTTCAGATTCCCTCCATCTACAGTGTCTTAAGTTCAATTTCCACCCTCGGTCCCCATCCGCGTCAACAAGAGGTCCAGGTCTAATTTCCTTCCACAAATTGCTCATTTCTTCTTAAATCCAGGAGATGCTGGTTGCAACATTCTCTTGAAGTTGTGTGTTAGTGCTGTTTTGTTATCATTTAGAGGAGACAGAGCGCAGAGGTAGGGATTCACAAGTATTTTTACGCCCTGTTGGCTTTTTTTTTTGGGAGGTAGGTAGATAGACTTAGCTTAGATTGGGACGCGACAGTGACTGGGGGGGGAGGGGGGGGGGCATCGATCGCAAGGGAGGAATAAAACAAAACAAAAACAACAACAACAAAAAAAAACCCATCAGGGTCAAGGGGGGCAGTCTGTCTCCAACCCGGGTATGTAGGCTAACGGTGAAGTGTGTGTGAGTGTGTGTGTACCTAGAGACACTGTCCAGGCTTCAAATGAACGGTGCGCCAATATAGGACAGGCGACCTTTTTACGGGACTGTCTCTATTTCTACTCGGCTCTCCGGGCTTTTCATACTGTGAGATCAGAGTGAAGCGGAGGCTTTTCTAGCTGCTTTTTTCCCCAAATGTGGCCCACTTTCAAATGTGTGTGAATAAGGGAATGCTTACACGTTTTTATATACAGAATGCAAACCCAATTTTAATGAAAATGTAGATGTGTCTGTAGTATCTCATGGAGGAAATAAGGACTGTTTTTCCTGCTCTAATATTAATATTAATAATAATTATGAACCAATTAAAATAATGATAATAATAACAACAACAATCATGATACAAATTGTAATAATTATCATTATTACAATTATGTGCAGGTCTACTGATATTTAAATTCAAACTAATTAAAATCAACATTAATAAATATATTCCCATTTTCTTCAAATTTAATGTTACCTTAAATCAGTTCAGTTTCATAGATTAATAAACACTATGAACACTGGTGTTTTGCTTTTTCTGGCTGGTTGGATCTTCTGTCCAGGCAAACTGCATAAACATTACATTTTGATACAAAAATGCATCTTAGGCCTAATAATAATAGTGATGAAAAAAATCCAAAAAGTGAAATTATGAGATGAGATGATCCTGTCTAATTGCATAGTATTTCATCAGTTAATGATGGTATTGTCTCACTCTATAATAACAGAATCTCTATGCTATTTTCTTGTCTCGCAAATGAGAGAAATTTTGAGCTTAATGTTTGCGGAAGCCAAGGTCCTTGTTTTTGTTTTTCTCTTCTTTGTGTCTTAGCACTATCAAAGGCTGGGTGTGTATATCTCTGCATGTTAGTTAAGCAGCTTGTAACATTCATTTTATCCATAGCGGTGGAGGGGAGGAATAAAAAAAAAAAAATCATATACTGTGAGAGATGGGCAGATAGCCCTGGGAGGACAATAGCTGTTGGCTTGAAAATGCTTCTTGATTATTAAAAGCTAATGCATTTTCAGCATTGCAGCCTTCATTAAGGGTGCGGATGGAGGGGAGGGGAATGGAGGTGGGGGGGCAAGAGGGATGAGAGGGCACTGGGAGGAGGAGAGGATGGGAGAGGGAGAGAATGAGGGAGACAGGGGCTGAGTCTGTCCTATAACTCCTGGGCCCAAGACACATGCAGCTAGAAGATTGGCTCGGGCCTCTCTTAGGGGTCGACAATGTGTCATTTCCACCCGGCTAGATTGCCCTCTGCCTATCTGATATTAATGTGCAAATCAATATTTCAAGGATTAAATTTCCCTTCTTCATTTTTTATGGTTTCTACCTCAATAAGTCTCCCGTCTAATAGAGGAGGCTGGATGATTTAGAAGCCTTTGCTGCAGAAAACGAGAGGGAGAGAGAAAGAAATAGAGAGGAGCTTTGCAACAAGACTATCGCTGCATTTTAATGTTCTTCTTCGTGGATCCCCCATAGGCCTTTAGTAAGGAGGGCTATATCGCTGCTTTACAGTGTAAAGACAGCCAATTTGGCTAAAAAGGCAGAAAGGGAAAATATGAGTCCGGTTGAATACTTAAGACGCTGTGGTAATCCGAGTAGCAGGTATTAGCGAGCAGGAGCTCCCCCCTCAAAGACACCCACGTGCGCGCGCACAGACACAGGGCTACATCCAAACCGGCATTACTAGCCGTCATGCTTCCGTGAGCAGTATAGCTTACTACATACTGGACTGCCATAACAATATATTTTTTTTCTTCTTTTTCTCCTTTTCGTCGTTTTTTCTGAAAAGAAGCCTGCTGCCATCCGTTGGAGAGATTTACTCTCCTGTGTAATAACATCTGGCGTATGTGTGTGACAGAAATGAATCACTCTGACACAATGACCTACGTATGATTATTGGGGAAGGGAGGGGCGTATTACCATAGTCATAATGTTGCATCTCATTGAAAGTCAACTAAATGAGCTTGGACCCTTTGACTCCCCATAGACATTCATTAAGGGACAGAGCACACACAGGCGTCTGTCAGCCAGTAGGTGTGTGGCTGTGCATGCGTGTTTATTTAATCCTCCTTCCTGCACCATTTGGTGTGTGTGTGTGTGTGCGCGTGTGTAAATGCGTGTCCAGCAGTAGCACAGTGTAACCCCCCCCCCTCATCACAGAGTGGACTGTTTTAACATACTCTTGATAGGGAGATTGTCAGCGAGTGAAAACAAGAAAAGAGAGAGAGAAAGAGACAGAGGAAGAGGCACAAAAGATCTCTAATTGTAGCACGACCGCTTGGCTTCCTCCCTGATTCACGGCCATTACGATGTGAAAAGCACAACCGCCTGTCCTCCATTATTAAAACGGCAGGCCAACACTCACACTCACAACCATACACACATACTCGCTGAGGGAGAGTCATGTAGATTTTTTGTCTTTTATCTATGGTTCAAATAACTGTAATCACTCTGGTCACCAGCTTTAAGGAAATTCAATATTCAACCTATCCCTTACTGGGAAAATTGGTGGTTGAATTTTTAAAGTAAAAGTGAATTTTTCATTCTAAACTCTCCAAGATGTGGCAATGTAGCTGTGATCTCAACCAAAGACACATAAACCCAACCACTATGATGACCAAGTTGTGTTTTCCAGATTTTCTCTACGCCACGCTTATTCTTTAGGGTTTTCGTAGGTGGTTTTTTTATGCAACACGTAGTATGAAATAGCTTGAAGCATTTAGTTTTTGATGCAAAGACATATCTAACAGCTGAAATTTTATAGAGAGATCAAGGTTCAATATTCTCCTGGTTAAGCAGTCTGTGTGTGTGCGCGCGTGTGTGTTGGCAAGCAAGCAAGTGAGAGGGAGGGAGGGAGGTCGGTAGGTGACGGACTGTAGTAGTAGTGTCAGGGTCTCCTGGCTCACGGAGGCCTGTAGGGGGAGAAGCTAAGAAGTCCACAGCAGCTCAGCATTATGTCTCAAAGAGGGAGGGAGGGAGGGGGGCGTGGGGGGGTGGCTTCCTGTGTCAGCCCTGGGGCACCACCGCTAACACACACTTTCTCTCTATCACACACACTGAGCGAGAGGCAGAGGAGGGTTAAAGACTTGGACTGAGATCAAGCCCCTCCGTAGCTCCCGGGGAGAGAGCTTGTGAATATGCGAGTTTTAGTGTAATTAGCACTTAATTATATTAACATATGCAAATTGTCAGGCGGAGAGCTTGTACTGCCGGTGGGTATCGGCTGAGATACAAGTGACTCTATTGTACCACCACGGCAGCAAAGAGAATAATGGGTGTGTGGAAGGCAACCAGCCAGCAGCCAGCCAGTCAGCCCCCCCATGGTAGTACATAACCAGCTAGCTCATTTAAGTCTGTGCTTGGCCGCTTTGCCAAATTTCATTAGTCGCCATGACAACTTGGCTAATTGTGCTGACTAATGTCCCCTGATCTGTTGTCAGTTGAAATGGGTGTGTGTCCTTGTGCCCCCAAAACATGAGAGGGGCAGGAAGAGAGAGGAGGAGAGAAAGAGAGAGGCCGACTGTCCAGATCAAACCAGCTCACAATGACTCCTATTTGCACACGTTTCACTTGCATGAGTATTTGCATATTCAAAACTCCTCTGCCGGCTTTCCGTGTCTACTCATTGTGCGTTTGCATCCACACACCTGCACTGGCACAGTTGCGAGCATGTGTTGGCAATGTGTTAGTGGGGATGACAGCAGTTCAGTTCCATGTTGTGCGTGCGTGTGTGTCACATGTGTTACTCGCTGCTGTCAGTGAAGCGGGACCTGGGCTGCGAGACCGATACGTCTCTGTGTAGCTACATGGCTGAATTTGTTTTTGATTACTGTACAAGACTGTGTTTCTGGCAAAGAAAAGCTTGGCCCAAAAATAACAGGGACAGGGAGGTCTACCTTCAGCCCGTCTTTTCACTCCATCCAAGTATCTAATTTCAACACATCTTTATAGTCACCCCCAACTGAGCTGTAGGTCTTCGGGGGAAGGATGGACAAACATTTAATGTTCTGTGCTTCCCGCTAGCCAAAGGTGGATAGAGATTGGACCTAGTTGGTGCTACTAGTACTTGCATGCTAATCCTGTTTTTTGACAGGAACGTAAACTGATATAATTGCTTTTCAGAGGCAGGAACGGCGGTTTATACAAGTGTGAAAGCACGGGAAAGGGGATTAGCATTATTTTGCATAATGCTGGGCAGGCACTGAATGGGGCATTGAACGCTTGACTGGGTGACAGAGATGAAAGAGAGATGAAATGCTCTACCCCTCTTCTTTCTCTCCCTCCCTCTCTGCCATCGCTCCCCTCCAGTCCGTCTGTCTCTGGCCGCTGTTGCTGGTGGAGGACTGTGTTTGCTGGAGAGGACCCCGGAAACGCCAGGCCAACGTTTCTGGATGTTTGTTCGGATGCCAGCAGATGGAAGCTGTCATGTGAGGCAATATGTATGATAATAGAGTAACTGTGGAGACTGGCAAACTCCAGGCTCCCTAAGCCTCCATGTATATACTAAACTGCATCCCTAAAGCACTGAAGTGTGCAATTATGTTGTGGATGGATATGGCTCAGGTAGCATTTACATGGAAGGAAGGGAGCGGCTTGCATGGATCAAATCAAACTACACTGTTCTTACATTTTCCTTTATTGAGATGTTGACTGAGGATTTGGACGGATATCGTCTGGGTAGAGGGAACTGTGGAACTGCGGGGCAGGTGTGTTTTGTGTGGATGCCTGAGTGTTTTGTGTGAGCGCGGCTGGTAGTAGCAGGAGGGGGGCACAAGGGTGATGACGCAGCTTAAAATTGCCACGGTGACTTCCATATGACCCAGCTCAACTTTGTGAGTAATTTATGATCAACCGTCATTATTGCTATTGCATCTGGTGTATGGAAATGATCCGGGGCTGAGGGAGGGGCGTGAGATTGGGTGGTGGAGAACATGAACGGCACAAAGGCTGGTGTGGCCTGTTTTTGTTGTCTCTCATTGGACAGGATCCTCTTTCTTTGACCTTTTGCACGCCTTCCCTCTCCTTTCATATGCTAATGCTGGCCAGACCCAAGGAGGAAACGTGCTGGAGCTGAGTGGAGGAGGACAAAGACTCCTCTCTCTTTCTCTGCCTCCTTTCCATGCTATATCTTCTCTTTTCTTGCCTCTTCCCCTCTCAAGCAACTTGACAGACTTTGGCATGAAAGGAAGTGAGTGCTTAGTGGATAGGAGAGGTGGGGATGGCGTTGTTGATGTGACCCACGCCACCTGTGAGGATCAAGTGCTGCTGCCGCGATCCTCGGTTATGTGTATGTGGACTGTTATTTTGAGTGGCCCTTGTAGTGGGTATTGCGGATCGGTAATCGTTTGAGCCGTGCCGCCAGTACTGATATAGCTCAGGCTGAGTCGTGCGAGGAGTGATTTGTTGCTTTTCCAGTGAAGCTAGTCCAGTTGTCATACAGTGTCTATATTTTTCTCTGTCTCTCGCAGGTCTGCTAACTCTATCTTCTTACAACCAGTAAAGCACCGTCTCTGGTGAGGTAAAAGGATACTAATATAGTTACTACAACTCTCCCCTAACATAATGCTCCAGTGCACCACTGTAGAGCATGACGTGGTTTCAAGGCTCTTTTGGCTCTCTTATGGGAAGGGGGCATGTTATCTGTAGGAAATGTAATTTTTGTCCTCATTGAAATCGTTCATTATTGAGCGCGGTTATCTAAATGTTTTTGTTGCTGTTGGTCCAGCGCCAGTTAGGATTGCGTTACCCTCTCTCACTCTCTCTCTCATGTCTCTATGTCTGTCTCTCTCTCTCTCTCTCCCTCCCTCCCCCTCTCTCTCTATCATCTTGCCAGACCTTCATCAGTCTCTTAGGGGAAAATAGAAAGAGGGGGATTTTTCTCTTCCCTCTCCGCTCTGTCCCGTTCTCAGGCTCTCCTGCCTATTTTGCATCAGCCATCTCGTACAGGATATTAGCCAGAGAAAAACATGGGTCTGGGTATTTCATTTAGAATAATATGTTTATTCTTTTTATTTCAAAGTGGAAGTGGGGGGATTCCACTGGATGGGGAAAGAACAATTGGGGCCGTGTGTTAGAGGACTCTCTGTTTGATCTGAGGTCCTGTGGGCCCTGGGGGTGGTTGGGATTCTCAGGTTTAGGTCAAATCAAATGGGCTGGTGAAAAAACAGGCCCCTCTCTTTTGCTCATATTGTCTCACAGGCTTTCTTTCTCTGTTTCTCCCGGTCGGTGTCTTTATCCCATGTTCTCTGTTACCGTCTGACTCATCTTTCACTTGCGTCCGTGGATGTTTTGTTGTGTTTTTTTTTTTTTTTGTCTTTTGACAGGTAGGGAGGGGGTTTAATAGCAAACAGTGATTGGGCCATTTGAATGCAAAAAGAAACTCCCCTCCTCTCCCTCCCCATACACTCCTAATCTCTGAATGTTTGCTTTATTGATGCACATTTCTGTTGATGCTCATTTGATTTCTGTAAATTTGAGTTGATGTGATGCTGAAGTGCCCATTCATATTATGACATTTGTTTCTTCTCTGTACTTCTTCATTGAGTCACAATGGAGACAACTTTCTCAGCCCCTCAGGTCCATATAATTACATCCAAATCCTCATCTAGCACATTCAACATAACAATCAGCTGCTTATCAAAAGTGTTTGTTTGCTTGTACTTAACAAAATAACTCAGAGTTAAAAAGTTTTGCTAACCACATTTTATTGACATTTTTAAAACTATAAAAGTTGGCGGGGTCTAAAACAAAACCAGCAAAAATATGCATAACTGCTTCATGCAAACAGAGGTTAAAAAGACAAGCGCTGGGTTAGGAGGGGAAAAAAAGTGGATGACTAACTAAAGTTTTTCCAGGTTTGAGAAAAGATACACCACAATAGCACAAGACATCTCATGACAAATGATACATTGTCTTACTTGCTGGCAAAAAGACAAAGGCAGGGATTCAAAGGCAGAGAGCCAATCACATGACACATGCACATTAATAGACCCTAATGAAAAATGGAGAAGTGAGTGATACTGTGTATAATTTAAGAAAATGTTCTATTTCACATTAGAGGACAACTATGCTATATTTCTTTTCATCAGACCATCTGCATCAAATCACTTTCAGTTTCTGCTTGACTCATGTGTATTATTTGTATGTGTCAACATCTGCGAGTGCCTCTGTATGCATGTGTGTTGCATGCAATGCTGCATGATTGGCATGAAGTATTCCTGAAGGCAATAGCACGTGGATATCAAGGCCATTGGCAGGGCTCCACTGGGAATAAATGACTAATTAACTATGCATGACTTGTGGGCTTAAATAAACAGTGAAATAAGAGATGAGCCGCATTTAGCAAATAATTTGATTTGATTTGAGTTGCATGGCGACCTTTTCTATTGTTATTACTTCTTATTATTATTTTTGTATAGTGACATTCCTTCGACTTGATGTACAATTAATTCCTCTGCTAGGACGAATGTTACGTATGATCTGCAGGTGCTGGAATAGTCACTCATAAGCGTGAATAAATATTATTATTTCTCTGTACAATTTTGGAACTACAGCTGTGTGCACAGTAGTAAAAACATAATCTTTCCTTTTCCAATGTAGGTCTCAGTTTGATCTAATATAGGCCAGAAAGTATATGTCTCCTCAAATCCCTTGAGGAGATTCCAGCCAACACTGTCCCTCACAAACCCTACTTCTTTTTTTTTCTGGCTTGGCACCAGCCATGGAATAATCTTTAATTATTTGCTTTTAAAAGAAAAAAAAAAAGCCTTTTTTTTCCCCCTGTGACAGTAAAGAAGAAGAGCAGAGCCGGCACAAGAATGTTCTTGTATATGAAATTGTAGGTATTAACAGGGCTGGTTTTGTCAGTGGTTTCACTGATGTATCAGCTCTCTGCCTCCAGACTAAATAAAGAGGGGAGTTTTGCCGTGTTTCGGTGCAGCTGAGATGAGTAGATATAGGAGGGCTTTGAAGGAATTGTTAAAAAAGCAAAGTATGGCTAAAGAATAGACCTCTCCCTGAACACGACCCGTAAACAAGTGTCATGATGTGCTGATGGATGGTTTGCTGGCCTTTCGGACTCGTTGGACACCCTAATACATCTTTGTTATACTGTAAGAGGAAAGAAAAAGATGTAATTAAAGGAATTAACTGCCCTTTACAATTTACTATATATATTACAACAGTTTTTTTTTTTTAAAGAAAGAAAGTGGGTTTGTGTGTGTGTGTGTGTGTGTGTGTGTGTGTGTGTGTGTTTGAAAAAGCAAAAAAAACAGGACAGAAATTGTTGATCTGCTGTCATGTCACTGGCCTCCAGAGTCCTTTGTCACATTATGGGCAGTGTAACACATGTACAGACTTAGAAAATAGTCCTACTTTCATGTTCATAATTAGACAACTGAATGCAGAGTTTTAGATTTCAATATGTTGTTGTGCAATTTATATCTAATAGTGGGTATTTTCTACAGCAAGCAGTGAGGTAATAGGTCCATTTCATCCCGGTTTCCTCTCAGTGTGCTAGTTCTAGATCTGCGTGACATGTTGTTTTTTGATAAAGGAATATTGCAGCGCTAATCTAAACCCTCACTAATTACATCTGACAGTTGTTTGTTTGTACTGAAATCCAATTAAAATGTACACTTTTCAACTCCATTGCTCATTTTTTTTCTCTCCTCCCCCCCACCCCCCATTCTCTCTTTTTTTCCCCCTCCCACGGTAACCAGAAAAAGAGTCTATGATGGCATAAATAACAACTGTGCTTTCCTTGTGGTTTTTGTGAGAAGAGGGCAAACTCGCAACAGCTGTCAGAAAAAGGGGGTTTGTTTAAAAAGCAAATGGCTTTGGTCTAAAGTTCATTTGGAGACCTCTCTAATTAAATAGAGAGCCAAAAGCTTAAGTTAATTAGTAATTCCCTTGGTCCAGAAATTAGACCTGTCACGAGTATTCGAGCTCTTGGAAAACCAAAAGGTATGTGCGCATTTGTGTTTTGTGTGTGTTTTCTTTCCACAAATCCCTTATGTCTGCTTCCATCTCCAGCGTGTCTGAATGCGTGTCCGAATGCGTGTCCATCTGTGCGTTTTCATATACAAGGCCGGCCCTTACATTCTTCCCCCTTGAAATGCTTAAGACATTAATGGTGTGTTTGTGGCGTGTTACAGAAGTGCTTGGGAGATGTTTAAGTGAGGGGCACATAGCTTGTGGCGTCAGTCAGGATACCTGCCCTATGATTATGTTTATGAAGATAATGACAGGGCTAGGGTCCTGCCGAGTACTGTCTTTAGAAAACAGTTGGGGTTTGAACTTTAAACTTTATTGTTACCCCTGGAAAAGAGCTGGTAGGTTTTGGTTGCCATGTCTGAGGCATTTCTGTACAATTAGCAAGGTGTTTCTGTTTCCTTACTCTGCTGACTGTAAAAGCTGACGGTACTCTCCTGTCTTCTCTTCTCTTGTTCAGACCACATTAGAGTGACAGCCGGCATTGCACACAGCCAGCAACCACACTGCAATGTGGCAATGCATTAATGCAATGCATTAATGTATTGCCACATTGCAGTGTGGCTCCCACTGTATGTTGAGTCTTATTGGTTAGTTTTACCACCAGTTTGTTTTCTGATCATCACTTGATACAGATATACATCTTTTCACCAAATAGGGCAAGATTTGTGACATTTTTTCCCCTTTCCTAAGAAGGAATGAACTTTTGGCAACAAGTAGCAGGAGTTGCTACACTAGTTTGTAATGCTTAATAATAGGTTCCATAATATCAGCTGAATTGCTCTCACAAAACTGATTTCAGTGCTTGTATTTTAATTTCAGCCTGTGGTGAGGCAAGTTTGTAATGAAAATATTATGCTCTTTTTGAGTCTTAAAATAAGTTAGACATACAAGTTGTTTCACAAGTGACTTCGTTGCCATAGCATAAAAAAGCAGAGAATCTTAGCCTCATAGTGGTTGATACAGCATAACCAGTCATTTATATTTGCCAGGTGGATGTGAAATGCCTGCGTCAGAGACTGCTCTATGTGTCTGTCTGTGAGCCTCTGCTATCCTTGACTGACGTGGACAATGTTTGCTTAACCTCTTCTGCGCAGCACTACCACAGCCTTGTCAATTTGAGTGTGTGTGTGTGTGTGTGTGTGTGTGGGTGTGTGAGAGAGAGAGAGTGAGTTTAGCAATGGTAGCTTTTCATTTTTCATGTTCCCAGCAGAGTTTTTTTCTAAACAAACCTGCTTTGAGGCAGAGTCAGAGACAGAGAAGGGTCTGAATCAACACAAATGACCGATATTTGTTAGCCAATGTGTTTTGTTTTGTTTTGTTTTGTTTTGTTTTTTTTTTTCTGAACTGGTCTCCCAGAGAAAACATGTATTTTAGAGATTTTTTAATGCTTTGTATTTAGCAGGATTATTATTTATTTTACTTGGCAAATAATCCAACCCTCCCACCCCGTTCAACTTGCTGTGTTATTTCATAGATGAGGTGTGTGTGTGTGTGTGTGTGTGTGACTATGGGCTCATGTTTTTGCCTCATCCAAAAGATAAGATTGTGATTTATGTAACAGCTAAGCCCTTTCATATTGTGTATGTTGTACCTTACAAGAGCATGATGAGCAGGCTAGATTAATATTTATTTAGCACAGGCAAATCAAGGATTAAGCAGTCATCATTTTAGCGCTAATCCATGTCTCTGGTGAGATGCAGAGACAAAGAGAAGCAGATTACAAAACACATAACACCGCAAAACCACAATTAGTTGGCGACTTGCTTTCCTCAACTATGTAGAATAAGAGTTGGCCAGTAGATCTGCCAACATGTACACAAACACAAACGTAAAGTATCCTTTTGTTGTTGCTGTTTGTGTTTGTTTCTGTCTGACTTCTGAACTTCTCATTCTCACCATCCTCCTTTCTATAAAAGAATCCCTCTTTGAAATTAGCGGTTTGTCTGATTCACTCGTGACGTAAAAGTATCTCATGATCTTTCCACTGTCCAAACACTCACACACACACACACACACTCTCTCTCTCACACACACACACACACACACACACACAGTGTATAAGCAAACCGTCCCCCTCCCACGTGGTTGAAGCTAAGAAAGAAGTATTCATTGCTTATGCATGTGTGTCAGTCTGTGTGTGTGTCTGTGTGTTTTGAGTTACTTGGGAGTCTGCAAATAAAATTACATTCTTTGCTAATTGAGTTAAACTGCTTTGCTGGAGATGTGGCAAAAAAGATGAAAGCTCCCTGTGTATGTTTTGTGTTTGTATGTTGTGAGTCCATGTTTGCGCGTGTGTGTACGCAAATTTGAGTATGTAGGGTGGTAATCCAGTTAGCTTTTAGCACTGTAAATTGGCAACCACGCCCACTATGTGTATTGCTGTAGTGAGGTGTAAGGTTCAGCATATGCAAGCATAGTCATAGTCAAAATAGAGAGTAAGCGCTGGAGATGTGTGTGTGTGTGTGTGTGTGTGTGTGTGTATACATATATATATATATATATATATATATATATATATATATATATATATGGAGCGAGTGTGTGAGAGAGAGCGAGAGAGAGAGAGAGAGACTGCATTTGTCTGAGTGTTAGTTGTCTGTAGGAGGGCTCTCCTCACATAGGGAGCTACAACAAGGAACAGCAAAGGGGCAAAAAAAGAGCATTGGAGAGCTGTTTCAGTATGGTGGGGGGGGGGTGATGTGGGAAGGAAGGGGGGAGGTCAAAACCAGATGTGAGGGCGATTGAGTGAGAATAAAAAGAGAGATAAATAAAAAGAATGAACAGACAAGTCATGCTGCGATGGAGAAAGACAGGGAGAAGCACAGAGAGAGAGAATGCCATCCTCAGTTCCCCTTTGCCCTCCTTCCTCTCTCTCACCCGGCCACTGAATGTTAATAGCCTTTCTGCCTCACCCCCCCCCACCCTCCCCCCCAACCCCAACATGCACTCACATATACACACACTAACACAACCCCCCCCACCCCCCCCCACTTCAATCCCTCCCCATGGACACTGGCGCATTGTTTGTGGCAGTGCTTCTATTCTTTCAAACTTAATTACCTTCTTGCCTTTTGTGGTGTCAGGGGCTGGAAGTTTTGCTCCGTGGCAGTGGAGGTCGTCACACATTCTTTGGCGGTGCATTCCCTTAATCTGGAGGGTGGAGGTGGAGGGGGTAAAGAGACAGAAGAGAAGAGTCTAGAGAGCGCAGCTTTTACCAGCGTGTGCTTCTAAGGTGGTTATAGTACCCCCTCTGTGCACATGTACGCACGCGTGCACGGTCATAATAGTCAGGGCATAGGCTGCCCTTTGTTTGTGCGGTTCATTTCCAATCAACCCTAATTAACTAGAGAGTGTTTCCAGATTGCTGGCAAAAGAAAAATCCCCACTTTTTTTCCCTTTCCCATTGGTCTCTGCTGTTTTGAGTTCAAGGAAGAGGAGGAAAAAAAAACTGGAGGCATTAGCTATGTAGATTGGCTTTGCCTTTGATGCTGGAAAAATCTTTAGCAAGGGCAGTAAGTGGTGACTGTGACCCAGCAGTGTCTGACTGTTTATTTTCATGTTTCAGTTTGAGTTTAGTTTGAAATATTGCCTCTTCAAAGGCGTGAGACTTGTGCATATATTTAGACTGGACTATGTAAGCCCAAAGTCCATTTGTAAAAATGCTAAATCCAGTCAAAGTTGTCTTTAATCCATTAAAGTTTGTCTGTACAAAGCCATGCAAGCAAGTATCCGCATCCAAATTATCATAATGAAAACCTTCTTGATGGACATAAATGTAACACGCTACACTCAATAGGAATTTTTTTTTTTTTTTAAGTCCTCGGTGTGGCTGGCTTTAAGTAGCAACTGGAGGACATGAGATATGTTTTCACATTAACCTGGTTGAAGTTGGGATAGGGGCAGTGTAATCTAAACCTAAATCAGACTTTAGGACCCATCTGTGGCTGGAGTGATAAAATTCTCCTCTGCTCCAAGTGAGGGGAAAAAAAAAAGGCAGACATTCACAATTCACTCACCTCATTTGCATACTTGACTAAGTTTTTATTTCTTGTGACATTATCATCTCACATTTTTCTGGTTATATATATATATATATATATATATATATATATATATATATATATATATATATATATATATATATATTCTAACAAAGGAATATCAGATACAGACCTGAGGGCAGTTGTGTGTAATGTTACCTGAGCAACCAATGAGACCAATTAAGTTGTCATCAACCTAAAGGAAAGAAGCCACATACCTGCTTGAGGAAAAGAAAAGAAAAAAAAGGGCCACTTCCATCCTCTGAATTTCTCAATATCCTTGTACCCTCCTCTTCTAAACCTTTCTCTCTATTCCATTACTTCCCTTTACAAAGCAAGATCTTTGCTCGTGTAGGTGTAATTTTGATTTTGATTTACTAAGAGGGACTTTTAGTAGATAACTTGTCGAACAAGATACCTGCTAAATGCTATAGTGCTTGCTTTGGGTGTCTTGGCCGCACCTTGCAATAATGATAACGTGTCTTTTGGTAATGAAAGCCTTTGCTCACAAGGGAGAGACAGGGAAGGGGACAGCCAGACAGAAAGGGGTGTGGGGAGATCCACTGCATGTAATGTCTAATATTACACCTCCAGGCAACAAACAAAAGATACGTGAAAAGTCTTTGTGAGAAGTGAAGAAGACAAAAAAACTGTTGGTCAGACAGCCACCGCCACCCTTTCCGCACCTTCTTTCCTTTGTGACTTTAAACAAAGAGCATTAGGGCCATCTTAAGTTTTGTGCATGTGACGATATGTGTTTGTGCACGCATGCATCAGCACTCTTTGATGGCAGCCGAAGCTCCACATTGTGAAGGAGATTATTCCCCTCCTTCTTCCACTTTGTTTTTCATCCCTCAGTTTCTGCATGGCAACAAATAAACAGGTCTAATTAGACCAGAGTAGGCCTATTCATGGCACTGACAGTGGGAGATGGATGCACAGGCTTTCACAGTGCCCTTCGCCTTTGTCTTTTGCTAACGCTTGGTGACATTTTGATAGAAGATTTGGTGTTAGACTGGGGGGCCACATGCTGGGAGAGGTATGACCTTCTAAGAGACCTCAAGGAATGGACATAAAGCCATAGTCTCACGCTGTCTTCTGACTTTCTTGTTTGACTTTGCTAGGCTTCATGGGTCACCTCAAGATTCAGCCTGGATTTAATTTCACAAGTTATCACCTGATTTCACAAATGTCCCCAAACTGTTTGACAAGTGGAGGAAAAGTAACCTTTAAAAAATAAAAACAAACCCTCAGATGACCACATCTCCAAAGCACAGATCTTCCTAATTCCAGTGTTAACAGATGTTATAAATATTCACAGCAGTATTAACAGGACTGTCTACCCCTTGCATTAAGATGTCAGACAGTTAGTGATGAAGAATTTGAACCTCAGATTCCCATGTATACAAAGACGGCAGAGTGGCGACATTGCAATTATAGGTTTTGCATTTAACAGTCTGTGACTCTTGGTAATGTGTGACAGTCTTGACAGGGGGACAAAGGCAGGAGGAGACTTTGACATCAGGAACTGAATTTTTCAGCTCTGCTCCATGGAATTTCTCTGACACGTCACATGTTATTAGCACATGTATTACAAATGAAATAGCTCCAAAATTGACAAATGCAGGTTTAGCTTGTTTGTGTTTGTTGTCCAGCCTCCGATGATATCCGCAGTCTGTCTCATGTAGAGCAGCTGTTCCAACTTCTGTCTAAACTGGATTTGCTTTAAGACTAACCACAACCAGAGAGAAGGTCTGAAAAAATGAAAAAAAAAAAAAAAAAGTGGAGAAATCCCCTGCTTTGGAGTGCCTTTCTGTCTCTCAGGGAGCTACTGAAAAGCAGATGGAGGGATATGGGAGAGAGAGTAGAGGGGAGGAGGGAGAAAAACAATAGGCCAAGGAGTCCCTTAGCCCCTTTCTCCCATCAGACCTAGCAGTGTCCAAAGCAGGCATTCCTGGGCTATTATTTGCCTCTCACTGGATCTGATCTGCCAGTTTAATTACCTTAGTGTGTGTGTGTGTGTGTGTGTGCGATAGAGAGAGAGGGAGAGAGAGGCCGTGTCCATGCGTGTGAAAGCAAGGGGACATGCTTAATTAAAAAACAGAGGTGGGAGCGGCTGTGGCCATCTCTTTTGTTCTTGTGCTATAAGAAAGGAACTGTTTCTGCAGAGTGGAAAAACCTGGGCTTCATTGTTAGTTTCTCTCTCCCCCCTTTATCTATCTGTCTATCCGTTGCTGTCTCTCTCAAATGAAAGTAGTCTGGTTGGTTAGCAGAGCAAAGGAAACCAGTGGGAGAGAGAGAAGGGGAAGGTTTCGTCGCAAACATGATCTGCCTTAAAAGAAGCGGTAGTGGGCACCACTGCTGTGAAAGGTGTGAAGCCTCGGGAATGGAGCAAAACAAAAAAGAAGTCAAATAACCTTTCCACCTATTCATTCAGGCATAGAAAGAGTCAGCTTTCATGAAGATGGTTACAAGTTATAATGTGCAAAGATTTCAGTGTCTAAAATGGTACTTTGTGCTCAGGAAGGTTGAACAAGGAAATGCTTGATAAAATACATCAGGTGTTAAAACGTACTGAAAGGATCGGGGCGACTTCAAATGCCTACAGTAAGCTGCAATGCCATTGTATGGAATGGAGTTTAGATTAAAAGATGCAACATTAAGTCGTAATCAGATAGAGTCTCCCTGGCAGTGTTCAGCTCCACAATTGTCTGTAGATTGCAAAGTTATCGTTCAATTAGAGCCGGAGGTTACAAAATAATGGACGATTATGTTGTTTTTGGCAGGCAACACATGTAAACAGCTGCTAACCTGTTAGCATTACGGCTGGTATGCCGGTGCCAAGTGCTTAACACATTGGCTTATCCATAAGGCATAATTCCATACTTAGTGTTAGGAGATGCATAATTCATAAACCTCAGTGTTTTATGTCCGAGCCACAATTCAAAGGGGTTGCTCCTAAATGAAATAAGTGCTCAAGTGACACCACTGACAAGCAGTAAATCCTGTCACATTACCTCACAAACCCGCCGCTTCTGTGCAGATTTACCCTCAATCACATTCAATGCGAGTCACGGTGAGAGGGACATGCATGTATATGTTTGGCTGCAGGAGAAAGCCATGCATGTTGTTTTAGCTGCTACAGTTGACCTTTTGATTTTATACATATTTTTTTCACACTGCTGATTACATTTTCTCACCTTCCTTTTCTGCTATACCGGACGTGCAGCTATATCCAAAATGATAACATGCCTGTGTGGAGGAACAGCTTGTGTTAATAACTTGCAGTCTTGTAGCATTCAAGTTGCACATCTAGCCTATTTTAATTCCTTCCTTATCTAAAATGCAGAGTTAATTGCTGGTGTGTTTGTGTCTCTTATCTTTAGGATCTGTAATCAGATTTGAGCCAAAAAGAAAAAAAAAAAAAAAGTCAGTTGAACATTTTTTTTCTCCTTAACCTTCCAGCTGTAACAGTTCACACCACCAACACAATACAAATGCATACAGGGTGTATACTGTGATGTCTGTGTAGTAAATACTACTGATTTGGAAGTAAAAATTTATGGGGTTTTTTATGTTTGTGCTACAATTATGTCTTACACTTTGATTGCACATTGACTCTCGAAAGAGGCTCTTTTGCCGTTTAGGGTTAGTACATGCAGCACAGTCACCTTCTGATACATTCATGCTCACCAGATAAGCATTAAAATGAATTTTCTCTGCTCCTTGTGAATTTTTCTTTAAACTCATGAATAGAGAGACAGAAACAGAGTGAGACACAAATAGAGAGGAAAAAAAAACATAATTTATCTCTTTTAATCTATCACTAGTCTCCATGGAATCGTCTCTGGGATATGTCAGATTAGACCTGATTATAGCGCGTGCACACACATGCACCCACAAACATACACACACACGTTTGATTTCATTCCTCACGCTTTTACTGTCCCTCCCACTGGCTTTGTTTAGCCCTGGATTGTTGCAGATTAATCCTCTAATTGCTTTGTAGCTTTGTTGTGATGGAGAGGGAGTGTAGAAAAGAGAGAGAGAATTAAGCAGCAGGTGGATTGGGTTAAAGGTTAACATGGCTCTTTAAAGCTTTCTTTTAATGCCAGCTCATTTACACGCAAGCATCTGAAAGGCGCTGGCACTGTATTAAGTGAAAAGACACTGGCATGCACAACCTGTTAGCATTTGTTGCATTTAGCTGAGTAGGAAAAAATTCTTTCTAAGTAGCAACGAAGGTTTACTTTTCAAGCTTTTAGTAATTTTTTTCCGATTTCCTCTAGTGGCTTTTTTTTAGTTGATTCTTTTTGTTCTCTCCAGGTGATGAGAAATTGCGCCTGCAATTGCAAAATGAAATTTTTAGGGAGCTGTGTGTGCACGTTTGTAGGCTTAGGAGCAATTTATTCGGCATTGTGTGCATGTGTGTTCCTTTACGTTTGTGCCTTGTTGTGAAAAGCCAGGAGATTGAAGTAGTAAAGGGTTGAGAGATGGGAAGCCACCCAAGATTGATAACATCTCACTGGTATTCCAAACATCATTCCTCATGGAAGCTTGTTCTCGCCCTCTTTCTTTCTTTCCTGTGTTGCTCCTGTAAGAAAAAAAAAAAAACAAACCCATCAACATTAGAGATGAAAATAACCCTTTATTTTCTGATCTGTGTGACTGGCCTGTAGAAAGGCATTGTTCTAATTTTCCTAATGTTTAAGTGCTGCAGCACACTAAGCATGGCCAGAATGTATAGTATACAGTCTAACTCATACCTTTGGGACATTATTAGGTTAATAGTTGCTCTGTAATTAGCAACCCCTGACTGGCAAGATGATATGCCAAATCTGATTTAGGCACTGATTGAAGACTTCAGTCAACTTTTTGACAAGCCTAACTATCTAATGTTACATCTGTGAGTTAGTTATTTTGTACTCAACTCTACTTTTCAGTGTATGCAAACACAGCATTAGCACACACGGGACACGGTGGAGGAAAAACTGCTTCCAGCTTCCAGTGTTGCACAGTGGTATGCCGATCAAAGACTCTATTTACCAGACAATTGGGTTATTCCTATAAACTTCCCTACTGCTGCCATGGGAGCTGCTTCATTCATTTATACCTCATTTCCCCTGTGTCCAAGCTTTGGTCCCTGGGGTCAGTAGGAGTCAAAACCTTTGTCTAAGGATGGATTTTATTTATTTAATTATTTTCCTGTGCTCATGTCCACCAAATGCTGCCTATCTGTCCTTAGACATAGTTGTAAGTCAAGTGGGGGTTGGTTATTTTTTTGTCCCCAAAAAAGGTTTTTGTTTTTTTTTTTTTTTCCAGAATTTAGAGTGTGATAATTCATTTAAGCTACAAATTAGGAATTTTAGGTCAAGCCTTCCAGGCATCATTTTAGATGTTGCCAAATCATTTCAGGTTATTTTTGAAGGTTGTTCTGGAGGGAAAACATGCATCATAATGAACATAGTAACTGGGTAAAAGTGTTTCCAGTGTGCAATGTTCAAATCCATCTTCTAAAGAAGTCAGTCTGAAAGTTCTGAGATTGAATGAGTGTAAATTAGAATAAATTACGATCAACTAATTGGTGGTTCAGAAATAGCCTGAAATGTCTGTTTGGTAAACCCCTTCACTAAATATTTGTTATTAATTCTTTAATTGTGTTTCTCTCCTTGTAAGGTCCCTGTTAGGCTGGATGAGATGAGATCCCTATGTAGTGGTCGTTATGGCAACTTGTGACTCTCCCCCTATGGTGTCATCACGGCAGCAGGAACATGGTGGCCAGAGGCTGGACGCTGCTGCTGAGGACAACTCTGGCATCGCCATGGAGACCAGTGTCGCCAACAGCAACAACGCCAACAACAACCAATCGTCACCTGCCGCCATTGGAGAGCCGGAGAATGGCCTTGGACAGCCTGCTGTGAGCCCACTGAGGTCCACTGCTACCCCCACCATTGTCAGTGCAACTACCGACCCTCTAACTGAGCAGAGTCGGCGAGAAAGCTTTACTACTGGTAACAAAGGGAGTGTTACCGGGACTTTACCAGGAGTAGGAGGAGGAGCAGTTTTGGGTTCGGACTGTTCTGCCCCAGCCACATCTCCCGTGGCGCCGGCAAAGGAGATCCCCTGCAACGAATGTTCTAATTCCTTCTCCAGTTTACAAAAATACATGGAGCACCACTGCCCCAACGCTCGTCTGCCTACCACCGGAGGTCATGAGGAGGGTGAGGAGGTTGAGGGGATGGTAGGGGAGGAGAGTGAAGATGAAGGAGAGCGAGAGGTGGGTGCTGCAGAAGTGGGGGAGATGAACAGTGAGGTGGAGATGGAAGAAGATAGCGATGTGGAGAACCTGTGTGGTGAGATCATCTACCAGCCCGATGGCTCTGCCTTCATCCTGGAGGACGCCAAAGAGCAGCGTGGCAACCAGGGGGGGCTCTCTGCGGCTCTCCAATTCAGGGGCCTGCTGTCCCCCCAGACCTTCCCCAGTGTCCAGGCCGGCAGTGGCCAGAGTTGCCTCAGCCCAGGGGGGGAGCGTTTGGAGCAGCCCGCTGCACCCATGTCCTTCTACCCCCAGATCATCAACACCTTCCACATCGCCTCATCCCTGGGGAATAAATCCCTAGCGACTGACCACCCCTCCTTCCCAAATACCTCAGCTGGAGGGCTGGTGGGCGCTGGTCCCGTGTTGCACAGTTTCCGTGTCTATGACCTCCGCCACAAGAATGACAAAGACTATCTGACAGCGGATGGTGCAGCCAAAAACTCCTGTGTGTCCAAAGATGTCCCCAACAATGTGGACTTGTCCAAATTTGAGGGCTGTGTGGCTGATGGACGGCGGAAGCCTGTGCTGATGTGTTTCCTGTGCAAGCTCTCTTTTGGCTACAGCCGTTCCTTCGTGACACATGCTGTCCATGACCACCGTATGACCCTAAATGAGCAGGAGCAGAAGCTGCTGAGCAACAAGCATGTCTCTGCCATCATCCAGGGTATCGGCAAGGACAAAGAACCTCTTATAAGCTTTCTGGAACCAAAAAAACCCCCCAACTCTGTGCTACCCCACTTTCCCACACCTGCCAATTTCCTAGGGCCAGACACGGGGCTCCGCGGATTGTGGAATGCTTTCCACAGTAGTGGGGAGAATGCAGATTCCCTTCAGGCAGGATTTGCCTTCCTGAAGGGCAGTGCCAGCAGCTCCTCCAATGACCAAACGCCCAGAACCCAAAACATGCCAAAGGCTGAGACCAACCCAAACCTCGGGGGAGGGGCTGGTGCCCACAGAACCCCTACTGGGAGTTCTGCTGCTGCTGCCACTGGTGGTAACTCTGATAGTGACTGCAAAGGCCAGGTTAGGGACACATGCACTTTGCAACCCAATGGGCCAGACCTGAGCCAGTACCCACCCATCAAGCGGGAGCCCGGTGCAGTGGGAGGAGAAAGTCCGGAGCAGGACGAGGACACTTACTCCAACGGTGGTGGAGTCGAAATGGAGGCAGATGAGGAAGAGGATCATGCCATGACCATGGCGATGAGAGGCCAGCGGGCTAACAGCACCAGTAGCAAAGATTTCCCTCTCTTAAACCAAAGTATTTCCCCCCTTTCCAACAGTGTGCTAAAGTTTAACAGTGACAGCAAAGGCCCTGCATCCACCTCCTCTTCCTCCCTGCCTATGTGCGAGAAGCTGGAGATGGAGAAGAGCCGCCTGTCCAATGCCCTGGCATCTGCCAGAGAGCGGGAGAGCAGCAACGATTCCACCATTGAAGCCCTGGCAGGACGAGATGGGTCATCGCCATCCTCCCATCCCCTTGACATGATGATGTTGCGCACAGATGACGAGAGCCCTGGGCCTCTGCATCAACACACAGGAAATCCGAGTACGCCTGGAACTCCAGGGACACCTGGTACGCCTGGTCCGGGTGAAGGGTCCCCAGGTAGTGGGGTGGAGTGCCCCAAGTGTGACACGGTCTTGGGATCGTCACGGTCCCTGGGAGGGCATATGACGATGATGCATTCGCGCAACTCCTGCAAGACGCTGAAATGTCCCAAGTGTAACTGGCACTACAAGTACCAGCAAACACTGGATGCCCACATGAAGGAGAAACATCCAGAGTCTGGTGGATCATGTGTGTACTGCCGCACAGGACAGCCTCACCCTCGTTTAGCCAGAGGCGAAAGCTATACCTGTGGATACAAGCCTTTCCGCTGTGAGGTCTGTCCATCTAATTTTTCATCTCTATGGATTTTCTGTTTTCCCAGTTTTTTTTTTTTTTGTTTTTGTTGCTTTTTTCCCCCTGATATTTCCAAATTAAGATGATTCCTTTGATTTTTGGATTGGGTTTTATAAATCAACTTTCATTGAGTTTGTTTATTTCTTTGATTTAGCAAAAACAGATTACTGTGGTGTGTGGATGTGCAAATGAAAATATATCATATGTCAACCTCTACAGCAGGACATCTTTACCCGGTTGGAAATTCAGTGTCAGAAGGCAGGGAGGAGGCAATTTAATATGTTTGTCTTCCTCTTTGTATCAACATCTCTCAAAGCTGTAAAGGTTAACGTAATTATCTCAAACAACAGAAAGTCAGAATTTTAATATTAAATCATCAGATATCAGCTAGTTTTTGTGCAAAAAAAAAAACAAAACAAAACAAAACACACTTTATTTATTTATTTATTTGTTTGTTTTTAATCATGCATAAATGTTTTCGTTCTTCTCTTTTAGGTATGCAACTACTCAACCACCACCAAAGGCAACCTTAGCATCCACATGCAGTCAGACAAGCATCTGAACAATGTTCAAACACTCCAGAATGGTGGCAGCGAGGCACAATACAACCACAACCATGCCAACCCTGTGACCAATGCCAGCCTTGGTGGAGGTTGCGGTGCGCCCTCGCCATCCAAACCCAAACAGAAGCCTACTTGGCGTTGTGAGGTAATGAATCCAACAGAGCATCTTTGTTGGGCTGTGGTAGCAACATACCAATTTGCGTGTTGCATTGTCTCCACAATGAGCCGATTATTTCCCTCTGTGTCACTGTCTATTATTTTTCTTGGCCACATCATCATCTGACCTCATGTCATTAAAGAACAGAATCTCTCAAATATTTTAGCATTATTTTTAAGTATTACACAGCTGTAGAATCCATAAGAAGTGCATTATAGTGGATGTTTTACTGAAATGCTTGCATCATGTGTGTTTTTGTTTTCTTTTTTTTTTCTGAAGACATTTAAATTGTTTTGTTGTGAAGCCCCATTTTAACATTCTGTGTCTTCAACACTGAACTCACCTCTCCTCGCTTCCCAATAGGTATGTGATTATGAGACCAACGTGGCGCGGAACCTGCGAATCCATATGACCAGTGAGAAACACATGCACAACATGATGCTGCTGCAGCAGAACATGAAGCAGATCCAGCACAGCCTCCATCTGGGCCTGGCCCCAGCTGAGGCAGAGCTTTACCAGTACTACCTTGCTCAAAACATGGGCCTGGCAGGTGTAAAGCTGGAGAACCCCGCCGGCAGCAGCGGCCCAGACGCCCAGATGATGATTAATCCATTCCAGCTAGATCCGGCTACTGCGGCTGCTCTTGGATCTGGTCTTGGTAAGTGATACTAGAACTGAAATTAAACAAAAGGGATATATTTGTCTGGTAAGATTTATGCATTAGGCAATTGATATGCAACCCCCCCCCCCCCCCAAAAAAAAAAAAAAAAAAAAACAACATTTCTTCTGCGGGTGTGACAAAGTACTAAATATTTTCCCTTTTCATATTTTTTCCCCTCAAGTGTTCTATTTGGTTTCCCTCTGCTCATCTTTCACTTGGCCAGCTGTATCCGGTTTATCACGTATATCTTGGCATTGTTTTTATCTTTGTGCCTCTTCTTCATTGCTCTTCATTTTTCTTCCTGTCCACTCACCTTCCCTTTTTCTGCTCCCATCCTTTTTACCTTGCCCCCCACCCCCCTTTTGCTTGCGCCCTCTTCTCGCTCTCTTCCTCTTATCTCTGCTCTCATATTGTCCCTCTGTCATTGTCTCCTTTCTTTGACCCCTCTCACTGATTAAAAAATGATTATGAGACGCCACATGAGAATTATTCTTAATCTTTCATTTGTAATTTTCTTAAGTCAGCTTAATCCCCCCTATACACACCCCACCCCACCTTCGCTCACCCTGGAGAGAACACACACATGTACACGCATATACACACACTCTCACACAGCAGGAAGCGGATTCCCGTAGGAGTGAGGGAGATTTAACAATGACCCTGCAGTGTTACACACCCACTCCCTCATCTAGTGTGGAGGTCACAGCCCAGCCAGCAGATGTACTCTCAGTGAATTACACTCATAGCACACTGCTCCCCATAGTGAGTACAGCTGTACAAAGGTTTAGATGGTGTGAGCTTTGTTTGAAGATATTTAAATACTCACACATACACACAAAAAGTGCGTGCCCACATGACATGTTTGCATGCAGACACACAATGGTATCAACTTGCATTTGGCATCCACGATCGCATTTTTAAAACCAGCTCACACACGCATCCACTCAAAAGTACACATTTAGTCATCCACTAATTAGGGGAATTATGGTTACTAACTGTGAGAAAAATAAGATGTAATTGTTAAATCTTCTGTGCACCAAACAGCAAAATATTATCTGGGAAAAAAATAAAACATGATGAGCTTCGTTAACATGCATCTGGAGACAAAGCAGGGATCAAATGAAAGAGTTAATTACACTTGTATGAATAGTAGACCTGGGTTATTGTGGGGGGGGGTTATGTGTCCTGGGGTGGGTGGGCCGAAGAAAGAGAAAACGTGTGTAATGCATTGATCAGCTTTTCAAATCTGTGTGTCAATGTGAGAAAAGCCTGGAGCCTTCAAACCGTTGTCCCACCATGGCTGAGAGCAGTAATTAAAGCTACCTGATGAGCGAGTTAGCAAGTTGAAAAGGATGATTGTAATTGATCCTGATTCAATCCTATTAGGGTTTTTTATAGACGAGACTTTGTAAGGAGCCCTAGTCCTCTGTGAGGCTTTATTTTATCAAATCCTTTTGTGTGGGAGAGGCCTGCATAGAGGACTCACTTTTCTCTCCGCACTTAATTTCATTTAATAAAAAGAGCCTTTTCTCTTTCACTCTATCCTTTATCCCTCCCTATGCATGTGAGCCTTTCATTTTCACCAGAGCTTGTCTTTCTGTGATACCTCTTTGTTTTTATGTACCACTCTCCCTGCTGTGCCTTCTGTCTAACATGTTTCCCCCTCTGTGCTTCCATCTATGTAATTCTTCTTGAGGCCGGACTGTTTACATTGCTCTCTGTGTCATTTTTTACTATCTAACCTGTTTTTGTTGTTGTTTTTTTATTATTATTTACTTATTTCTCCATAGTGAATAGTGACCTATCAGCTGAGCTGCGTCTCACCAGTGGTCAACTGATGGCAGACGACCTGTCCCTGGTATCTTCGGGTGCAATGGGGGGCATGTCCTCATCAGACCCCTCGCTGTCCTCCTTGTCTCCACCCATCAACGACCCCTCACTGCGCCTCTACCAATGCGCTGTGTGCAACTGCTACTCTACGGACAGCCTGGAGGCCCTCAACGCCCACGTCAACGCCGAGCGCTCTTTGCCCGAGGAAGAATGGCGCTGTGTGGTGGGCGACGTCTATCAGTGCAAGCTCTGCAGCTATAACACGCAACTTAAGGCCAACTTTCAGCTGCACTGCAAGACCGATAAGCACATGCAGAAGCACCAACTGGTGGCCCACATCAAGGAGGGAGGCAAGGCCAACCAGTGGAGATTAAAGTGCGTGGCCATCGGTAACCCGGTGCACCTCAAGTGCAACGCCTGTGACTACTACAGCAACAGCGTGGATAAACTGAGGCTACACGCCACCAACCAGAGGCACGAGGCCGCCATCCGCCTCTACAAGGTAAATGCAAAATTCTCCCACAGTGTAGGTGTCCTGCAGAAATGTTGCTTCTCTGGTCACAGAAAAAAATCTCAGTAACAAAAAAAAACAAACAAATACTCACTACATGTGAGGAAGAAAACAATCATGTAAAGATATGTCATTAAAGAGAAAAGCACTTGGAGAGTCAATGTTTTTGAAGGACAGACATTATGTTGTATAGCATACAGCACAATACCGCATCATTCTGGCAGTACACGTGGGAGGGGAACACTGCTCTTTTCAAGTTCAGATTCAGGAAAGGCATGGATGTTTTTCTTATCAAAGAATCTGCTCCATCCTATTCAGTGCAGCGTCAGTGTCATGGATAAAAAGTTCCCATGAGAATGGAATGACAGAAATGGAAAAGGTCACCATTAGAATACCCAGGATGATTTTCATCAGATATGGGTCTGTTATCTACTTGTGACCAGCTGACACCACTGTCACCGTTACATATTACACAAGTCACGTACTGTTTCACATGTTTCAGAGTTTTGATTATCTTCAGCTGTCATCTTGATTTCCAAGCTGTAGATAATTCTGTAATAATTTGAGAATGTCGATGCATGTTAGGAACTTTTAACAATAACGCAATGAAAGAGGAGCTTAGCATTTTTTCACACGCTACTTTTGCTCTTTGACTCCTTTGTGATGTATTCAGCGAGAACTTAAAAAAATCTATTTTTATGGATTTTTATAAAAACATAGTTTTTTGGGTTTTTTTTACGTATTATTTATGATATCGCACCAATGTTTTAATTTCATTACTTTTGTTTCTGAAACATACACACTCCTTTTTTGAATTCATCATTGGCATGTACATTCATTGCTTGGGATTACTTTGGAGTAACTTGCCGCAGGGTTTCCACAGTAGCTGTCCATTAGTGACATAAACTAACATGAATCAGTTTGTCTAAGTGAACTCTTCACAGTTTCACTAATACAAGTCATGTCTGCAAAGAGATTCCAACACAGCCACTATTATTCTCTCCTCCAATATGTTTAAGGTGGTTTTTATTTGCTGGACTTCTCCCTCAGCTTAATAGGATGCTGTTACTTTTTGAGGCCTTGACTTACAGAACAGGATCAAGTGCATTACATTAATGAGGATTTTTTACGACTGTATACAACATTTGGCTGTGAGTGTGTGTGTGTGTGTGTGTGTGTGTGATTTTGATGGAGAAGCAGTAGTGACAAGACAAAAAAAAAAATGGTAGAATCACAGTCTTCTTATTTTTTATTTAAATTCTTTACTAACTTACAAAATTTTGGAATATATCAAAAAAACCCTGTGACAAGTATTTGCTCTTATTTTATTTTTTGGTAAAATGGGTTTTCATTTCTTTTAGATTATTAAATTTTAAGTTGTACTTTTGGCCAATAGCTGATACAGGATGAGCCAGAGTGAAATACAACAAAACTTTGTTTAGAGTTTTTCTTTTTCTTTTTTTTTTTTTTTTTAAATCTGCAACATTGACTTTGTAATTGTGGTATACTTAACTGTTCCATAAATTTTAGTCAACTTTCAGTCATTTTTTTGCGAACATGGTGCCTCCTTAGCAGAGTAACATTTAAGGAATTGGGTTTATTTGAAAATCTGTGACTGATTCTCACTGTTCCAAGGCTTGAGTGGATTAAGTACACTGGCATTCTTAGGGTTATTTAAAACATTTGTAGTTGACTTAAACAGGATGTACATATTGACACAGGATCAGCCGAACTTGGCATGGGATAAGATGGAGATGTCTGTCCTCCGGGATCGTTCACTAATTGCATTGAAATATTGTAAATTTCTAAATTCTTACCAGAAATACTGCCTTTAAGTTAGCCTACAATTTCTTAGGCCCTAAACTTTATGATTACTGTCACAGGAAAACTTAAACAAAGGTGCGTGCGTGTCTTTGTACAATTGCGCATATTGTTGAGTGATTTTTGGCAGCTGTTTAAGCTGATTTAATATGAGGCAACAGCCAGATAGGTTAGTGAACACTGGCAACCATTTAATTATGCAAAAGCCTTTTTATATTAGTTGTGATTAAATGTACAAAGCCAAGAAAAATAATCAACAACACATAAATGAAAGAAAGTGGTTTGTCCACGCATATCCCTCACTGAGTTCTTTTGATTCGCAAAAATGTGAAGTGGAGAAATGGAGTGCCGTCCACAGTATAGCCAATGCAAGTGAGGGTCATCCCAGTGCCCCCTGTGTGCACCCATACACCCCTGCACGTCATCTACCCACCCACCTACCCAACAGGCCTCAACAAATCTGTTCCACAGATGACGATTTTAATGCCTCTGGCAGAAATCCCACTATTTTACCCTTGGACATGTGGTAGTAAAGCAGAGAGAGGGGGAGAGAAAGCATAGAGCAGTGGTGCAAGAACGGAGGAAAAAAAAATCATTTCTTTATTTGACCAGAAAAACACCTCTCCTTTTATGTATTGGCAGAGGTGAAAAGCACATGGGGATGGAGGTAGCTTGGCCGGGCGCATAAAAGATCCAAGTGTTGACGACTTTACCATCTGGCTTTTTGGAAACACAGAATATCTTTATGGCATGGGAAACCATTTGAAGATACAAACAAAAAGCATATTCAGGAGATTTTATGGCTGCTTTGTAGCAGCAGTGGAGTACTTCTAAGGGGAATTGAGAGTTTGAAAGTGTTTTTTTTCCAGACTTTGAAACAGCGAGGACTAAATGACATTAGCAGCACATGCACATCAAGTCATATGGTGTCCAGGGCACAGCAGGTGGCGCAGGAAGTCACAGGCCTTATTAGGAAAAAGTGGAGATCTCCACTTTGCTGCTGATTCGAGAGGAAATGTAGGATGTGCAATTGGTCCCTTTTAGTCCTTGATGGGAATACTTAGACATGGGATGTTTTTCCACAGTGTCCAATAATGCAGAATTTAGTTACAATGAAAAGTATCCCCTGAACGTCAGTGTAGTATCATCACAGCTGTCAAGTGTAAATCTTGATCTCTCAGAAACACTGTAAATAACAAAATGGAATAAATTTTTATGTAGCCATTGCATGCTAGCAGCCTGTGAGGTAAGCTCTCTATTAAATGGTGTCATACTATGGCGTGTCCATAGCTGGCCTGGCTCGTGTTTAACTGAGCATTGAGTATGATGATCTATGGCTTCGTTATGATTTTTAATAACAAACACAAGGCCTTAATGCACATGGAGACAGAAGTAAATCTGTCAGTTTCTATCATTCACAAGTGCTGTTGAGCTAAGTAGGGGGTTTAGTTTGTAGTGAGCGTGTGTGTTTGTGTGTGCATGTGTGTCCGCCGAGCTTTGAGGTTGAGATGTGGACTGTGCTCGTCCTTGGCTCATTAGGAGTTGAGAATGTTCATGGTCAATGTGGCATGGTCAAGGACCACACACACACATGCGCTGGGTGTCTCAGAGACCGTGGCACCTGTTTCTCAGATGGCTGTTTGAATAAATCTTAAACTGTCCTCAGCCACAACCAACCCACCCCCGTGTGTCTGTTCAGCTTTCCATCATAACTCAAGCAGAAATGGACGTCCGGGGTCCGCTGGACATTTCCATATCTCTGTTTTTCTTTTCATTATTTTTCCCCCTTCTTTTCCTTCCCACACACTCTTTTGAACTCCATCTTAGGCTCATAAAATGCTCAACTTTTTACAGGGGGGGGGGGGGGTGAGGACATTTAGATGGAACATCCAGAGAATGTGTTTCCTTACTTCTGTTCCCTTCTGATGTCTCTGAGTCCTTCACTCCCTCTGTCCTCACTCCCTTTGTTTTGTCTCTTACTCTTTCTTTTATTTCCTCTCTCTACCTCTCCGTCTCTCCCCTGGGGAGTCACAGATAGGCCATCTCATTACCCATGATCCTCTTGGCAACACCATTGCCCAGAATTGAGGGGTGGGGGGAATTAAATGAGGGGAGGGATGGGAGGAGGGAAGGACATAAGGAAATGGAAAAGAAGACCTGTTTTTTTTTTTTTTTTTTTAGATGCATCAAAGGTCCTCCCTTTCCTCTTTTTCATCACCCTTTTTTTTTTTCTTCCATCAACCAATGGGAATTTTTTAATTTTGCCTCCCTACAGACACACACACACACACACACACATTTTATTTTCCTCCATATCGCTCTGATGAAGATGGCTGTGCTTTTGGATCTGAGATATTAACTCTACCGCTGTGTCTGCAGCCAAGGGTCAACCCTGCCCATTCTCATTTGAAAATCAAATAGCCTTATATATATGCAGCCCAAATTATTGGACTGTCATTTGGACTTGGTGATGGGAGAATGGACAGGAGATTGACTCCCATAGATTTGCATAAAAAGCCATTGTGCTAGTACCAGGGATAGAAAAAGATTGTGGCTCTATTTCAAATGCATGGTACCATTTACAGTTTGACACACACACATACATGCTCACATGAATGCATATGTGCGCAAAAAAGGTGCATTACACTCATACGCAGAGAAACACTTGCACGTACAGTAACTGCGTACACACAACTGTTGTCTTGGTTAGGATATCAAGTTACCATTTTCCACTTGAACCCATGTCCTCTTGTTCCAGACACACTCTTCATAACTGTGTCCTTGTCTCTCACGCACAGACAACTTTAGAGTTGTTGTTGTCTTCTGAATGGAATGTTAGGTGACACTTCACACTAGATGCTACTTGACTGCAAGATATAGATTTTCATGTTCTGTCATGGAAATAAATGATACTGCCTGCCGCTGAGTTCACTTCGGTGTTTTTACAACAGAAGGTTGTCCCCCTGTCTGTTTGTGTCTCTTTTGCTCTCTTTCTTCATTTTACCTGTTTGCAGTTGTTATTTGGTCTCTCTCTCTCTCTCTCTCTCTCTCTCTCTCTCTCTCTCTCGCTCGCTCCCTCACTCACTCTACAAGGCAAAGAGACGCCAGTTAGTAGATTATTCAAATTGTCTCCTCTTTCACCTGCACGGACATCACAATGGAAATCTTTCAGAGGTCTGGGGATGGTGGAGTCGGGGATGAAAGGTAGCAGCTAATTAAAGCATAAAAGCAAGTGTGTGCGTGTGTGTGTGTGTGTGTGTGTGTGTGTGTGTGTGTGTGTGTGTGCGCGTGTGTACTTGTGTGTTGCTGTTGCTTTGTATGTGTGACAGAGAGGTTTGAATGGACAGACTTCTCCACCCTCCCTTTTCTTCCTAATAATCCTCATAGATATTAATAAGAGTTTCACCCATTCTCCCTACAACGCCTTAACCAGATGGTCGGCACAGCATTAGTGTGTGTGTGTGTGTGTATGCACAATGTCCAACTCTGGTCCCAACTCCCGCCTGACACTCATGTGTAGTGTCCCTTCCCTCTCCACCTTTCTGCCTCTTGACTCTTTAGAAAACAGACAGTGGTGGTAGACCCCCCACCTCCACCTTTTCTTTTTTTAGGAAGGTTAGTTTTTCTGTATGTCAAAAAAAGAGACAGACAGTTCTGGTGTTCTCGTGTTAATAGCCAGATGTGATCCTCCTCATAATCATTTGCACCCCTTCCTGGGCTGTGGGTTATTTGGCCGGGCTGGGGCCAAGCCATTTGTCCATGTGCAGGGAACTGTGAAGCAGATCGGGGCTGACAGGTATGGGAACGATAGCAGAAGGAGGGGGGAAGTGTAACGGGGGGGTCAGTGTCTTCCAGACCACCATAAGGAAGGGAACATCCTTGGGATGTGGGAACAAAGGAACAAGCAGGAGTTTGGTTTTTTTTTTGTTTGTTTGTTTGTTTGTTTGTTTTTGTTTAGTTTTTTTTGGGGGGCTTTTTTTGGGTCTCGTTTTTTCCCCCTTAGGTTTTCCATAACTCTCCAACGTTCTCTATATCCCAAACACAAGTTCTCCCTCCTACTACCCCCCCACCATCTCACACTTATCTTCCTTTTTCTCCTTTTTTTCCATCTTCAACTCCTCCCTGTCCCTTGTTTTTTGTTGGGTCTTGATCACCCTGTTGAGACAAAGATAACACAAATGTTTAAGCAAAAAGAAAAAGTAAGAATGAAAGAAGGCGCATGATCTCAAATATGATCTCTCGGAGTACATAGCCTTCACTTTTGATGCCTTGATTTGATCAACACTGCCTCAAACAGATCACAGGGCAGCAAGATCAGATAAATATTTTTGTGTAAGTTCATTAGCTTGTCTTTTGAAACCACCTGACATGTCTAATGCCTAATTTGTATGAATGTTGTCAAAAATCTTTGTCTCTGTACTGTATGCCAATTAGGGGACAATGTTATAAGTAGATATTCTATTCTTGAAATAGAATACAGGGGTTACATCAGCTTTAGAATGGTATTTAGATGGTGCAAACACACTTTTCCCCTCTCATGAAGTTATCAGGATATTGATATGGACAAAGTTGAACTGAAATACTCCAACGCCTTTGCAAATCAATAATCAATCGATTGGAGGTAATTGTGCCTCCCTTGGAAGAGTCCCAAGTCTCTCTCACTACCTCACACTCTCTCTGTCATTATCAGCATGTGGCTCAGGATTCAGCATTTCAGCATTCCAGCTGTAATTGATTTTAACCATTAGGTGCTCACTGAATAGATAAGTAGTGGGAGATATTTGATTATATATGGTGAAAGACGGAGATGGTGGATGAATAAGGAGAGTGAAAGAGGGCGGGAGAAGGATTGAGGGATGTCGCTCGGAAACTAGAGAAAGAGGAACTGACCTGTCCTGCTGTCTATCCGTCTCTACCACTGGCCTTCCACCCCTGCAGCAGCACAATACTGCTGACCTCCAGTGAGTTCAAGCAGCTTAGTTTCTATGGGGTAATCCTTAATGCTTTGAAATAGACCTGATAGAAAGCCCACTTACTTGTCCAGGATTAATATGGGTTAGGTGGGGGTTGGGGGTGTCCTGGATTTTTAGCACATTTAGTTAAATTAACCCATTGCAATTACCATATTTGGGTGTAGTTGTTGACTTAAACTTGTACAGGGTTGACGATCGCACTGTGCCACAAGCATGTTCCTGTTTATCAGCAGATAGAAAAGCGATTTGCATTTGACATCCTTGTATAATATTAGCTGCCATATTTCAATACGTTACTCACTATTGCTGATGTTTAGATTTACTATGCTGGTGGCCAGAGTATGGTCCATTCAGTGGTTGCCCATCCCCTACAGAGGCCATTTTGAGTCTTAGTGCAGCTGGGGGTGGTATTGCTTTCCAACTGTTTTCTGAAGACATAAGTCTAATTTTTTTCACACTGCTCTTTCTCTTCTTTCCTTTTTCTGGCAGAAGTGTAGGTTAGTATTAGGGATAGGGGCAGATGGGGGGTGGTGGGGGAACAAAGGCAAACATTTGAGTAATCTTCAAAGAGCTCATTGGTATGTTGAGTGGACGCTGGTATGCGGACCGCGGCTGAGGCTTTTTCAGAGGAAAACAATGTCCTTCCTTTAGACCGCCGGGGCCTGGGCAAACACTACCAGCCAGGCAACTCTGCCCGGTGCTGCCACCGCTATCAGCTAAACCCCCACTGTGACCCCACTTCCACTCTCCTGGCTCAAGAAGAAAATAGTGCCGGAAAAGCACAAGGCTCATCATTTTGAGTTTAGGGGTAACATACAACATCCCAAATTATCAAATATGGGTGATCATGTTCCAAGTGATCTATTGTTATCAGTGTGCACTCAGTGACGCACAATTACTGCTTCACAGTTGGACATTTGATATAGTAGAACAAGTCAGACAAAAAAGAGAATGCAGACCAAAAACTTGGGCCACTCTACACAGGGATTAGGTGTGCCAACTTGTAGGTCAACTGCGAGGCATTTGACTTTGTGTGGCAATATGCAAAACAGTGCTATTGAAAAACAACTCATTTAACTGTGCCTGGCAGAGGTACCACTCAAAACAAACACACAAACACTACACACCTTCAACACACAATAAGCCACATTGTCATTGTGCTTCCTGGCAATAAGACTTAAGCGTTTCCTTTTGTTCTATGAAGCTTGGTGAAATATTCCATTTTAGTCTTTGCAAGTGGATCCTGGAATGTTATCTTATATTATCATGTTTCGATACAGCAGCAATAGCAGTGTAGTGTTAAGGTAGTCATGTACACACCATTGTATCCGTCTAAAAAGCAGCATACCATGATAGCACATTCATAACAACAGTTCTTAAGAGAAACAAGCAGTCTGCCATTTTGTGACAGATTCAAAATGAACTCCCTTTGTCCAGTAATCACCAGCCATTTTCTCACCAGGATCCACCCCAGGGATAATTTCTCCCATTTCGCTGTCATTAGCAGGGCCTGGTATTAGGCTTGTGTTTTGTTCCCTGTACCTTTTGTTTTGTGCTAAGTGAAACCATGCGACAGGGTAGGGGCTAACTGGAAAACAATACTCCCCTTCACAGGCTTAGGAATGTGTAATTAGTGATTTGAACCCGACTATGCTTGTCTAGATTCTTCCCTATCATTCTCTCTCTCTTTCTGTCTCTTGTTCTTTTGTTCCCTCTGTCAAAGATTCTCAGTCTGTTTTCCTCCCGAGCTATCGTTTAGTTTCTTTCACTCTAAGTTTCTGTCCCTTTGTCTAAGTCTCACTAATAGACATTTTTCATGGCAGAGAAACAAACTTCAACAAAATCACTACTCTGTTTCGGCACCAAAATTATTTTCCCTTCTCTTCCTTTTCAGTTCTAGTCAAACATATCAACGTCAGTGTTGTACAAATTTCTTTGATGTCACTGGCCACTAAGCTCAAGCCCCAGATTTTCAACCCCTTAATTTATTTCTTTACTTCTTTATTTTTTGCTGTTTTTCATAGATCCTGTTGATTAAGCCGTGATTTCCCCAAAGCATCTTTGCATGTTGGGAAAAATGGAAAATGATGAACCCTACCCAAAACCATGTTTGGAGTTCAGAAATATCCCTCCCCTTGTGAAGCATTGGAAAAAAGATGAATCCCACAAGTATGTTAGCATTTCAGTGCTCTCGAGCTCAGCATTTTATGATCTCTGTCTCATCGAGAGAGTTGATGGAAAAGATAACCTCAGCAGTAAGATGGTTTAGGGAAATGGGGAGGTCTGGTCAGTCTCACCTGGCGGCGACGGAGACAAGCGGGGGCTTTTAGACCCTAATGGGCTAAGGTCAGGATGGCTAATAGGGAGTAAGTGGCTGAGCCATGCTGTCTAAATCTAATGCTAATGTAAATACTGATCCATTTTCATGGGGGGTGGAGGCGAACTGGCTTTCAAGACACCTAACACACATACACACATACACCGATAAGTAAGTACAATTTGTTCTTATGTCTGTCTTCTTGAATCTGTTATTCCCAGCTGCTGCGTAAGTAAATAAAATATGTAGCATTTGTGTTTTAGAAATTCAAGAAACATATTTTATACATATTCACTGACGGAGAAAAGAAGAAACTGATCACTTTGTACATCAGTAGGGTTATTTTTCTTTGTTTCTTTGCTCTGGTATGCATAACTTCTTTGTATGTTTGTGTGTGTGTGTGTGTGTGCGCGTGTGCGTATATGTTTATGTCTTGGCAAAAGAGGGAGTAAGAGATAGAGAGACGGAACTGATTTTTCCAAGAGCGGGGCCAGAGGTCATGAAGCTGTGAATTTCAGATTGACCTTTGCCACATACGTCAGACACATTTACGTCACTGCTACAATTGTACAAGCATTTTTCTGTGTGTGTATTCATGCATACTTGTGTGTGGCTGTGTGTATTTTCGTTGTCCTTTTTGGGCCCCTTTTCCAGTTTAAAAAAAAAAACCCATCTTGTTTGGATCTTTATGGGGACTACAGTTTAAGGTTAGGGGGAAGGTATGATTATTGTTGGGTTCAGGCTTCCCATAATGTTGTGTTGTGCATGCGCATGTTGCTATGTGTGTACATGTCCATTTGTGGGAGTCAGGAAAATAAAAGGCAAGATTATCAACTAGACTTTAGTTACATTACTTCCCAAGCACTCACAAAGCCCTATCACTATTATGTCCTAATTCTTTCCTGCTGACAAATGGCAAAGGGAGTAAAAAAAGAAATGGGGTGAAAAAAGGAGGGACAGAGACAAGAGATAGAGAGACAGTGGAGGAAAGCGGCAGAAAGTTAGAATGAAAGACTCATTGTGATAATTCATTTATTTTGCTTGGCGACCATTATGCGATGGATACTTATTATTTTTGGGTGACCTAAGCTAAGCTCGCCCACAGGCCCTGCATCTCATGGACAGGCCTCAGAGCTGTGATCTTATGCGACTGCCAACAGGCAGAGCTGCTAGAAACAGGAGAGGCAATTTATCTCAAGGAAATATTTTGCTTTGCATTTATGAAAGTAAGCTCCTTGGTAGTAAAGAAAGAGGAGACAATCATCAGGAAAGAAAAGAAGGTCAGATGGATTCGTGGGGATTTAATTAATTTTTTTTTTTTTTTTGCTGGGGTTGTTTTGCGTCTCCAGCATCTTCAGATCGCACACAGTGGCCCGTAGGAGTGAGAGAGGAAGGGAAAAGCAGCAGTGCATTGCATGTATATTGTGTATTTGCAATGTGCACTCAGCAGTTTTTTGTATGTGGCTCCTATTTGCATATTTGTTTTTGTGCGTGTGCAGCACTGAACCCGTCTCCCTGTACACTACATTCATTGCTCTCTTTATCTGGAGCGAGGTGGCACATACCTGGGCCCTCAGCATCTCTTTTCAGCAGTGCAGTCTGCCAGCAAATCCATTGGCAGTGATCTTGTGTTACATCTATGTCTAGGGGGCTGAGCGTCGGTTAGCAGTAACATGTGTTAGGGAGGTGGTAGCACTGATGGAATCCTGCACTTGGCAGCCTTCCAGGCAGCACTGGTATGTGTTTAAAATACTTTCAAGGAACAAAACATGCTTTTGTTGTTTGCTGGGCCAAGTGGGGCTGTTTTTGTCTCCCATGGCCCCCAGGGGCCCGTGGGGATAGCACCGGAAGATGGTGACATTCCAAAAAGAAGGTATACCCAACAACAAGGTCCCTAAAAACGCTGATGAAAGGAGATAAAGAGGTTTTCATTTTCACAATGCGTGGAGGTGCACATCTGTATGTATGCACATGCTTTCAGACACAAACAGGGACACACTCACACTTGACGTATATAAAACACGTACACACACGCCCTGACACACGCATAGTGGTTATGAAGGAATAGCTGCAGTGGTGGAGGCTTCTCATTTCCACTATGTGTTTATTAGCTGCCGGCTGCTCGACTTAATGACAGGAAAGAGACATGTTTGTACTGAATACCCTAATTTGTCATTTGGTTTACGGAGGAAAACACAACTGCCGCTGCTTTCGAAATATTTTTGTGTTACAAGTGAACACGTACAATCACAAAGACAAAAAAAAATAAAAATAATAATAATGCAGAATTGAAATTATAGACAAACACAAAAAGCTCACTTGTGAGGTAAAATAAGAAAAAAAATGTGGAGTCAAAATTACTGATGCATGAACACATCAAACACTCAAAGGCATACATAAAACAAAAAAAAAAAAAATAACCACGAGGCATTGAAATTATACCCACAGACACCAATTCATGCACACACACACTTTATCGTACATGTACATGCACCAAAAGATAAAAGAAGTTGTGAGAAGATGTCTTTTTGCTTTGCCTTATTAAGAATTCAGTTAATGAGGCAGCTTTGTCACCACGGATAGAACAAATGAATATGAGACAGCAGTGCTGCTATATTCCCCACAAATCCAGGCAGTGAGCGGAGGGGAGGTGTGTGTTTGTGTATCTGTGTGTGTGTGTGTGTGTGTGTGTGTGTGTGGGTATGTGTGAGAGAGAGAAAGGTGTTTTGTAAACATCTCATTCTGCATAATGAATGCAGTCCTCTGTCATCCTCATACACACACACACACACACACATACACACACACACACACACACACACACACATACACACACACACACACACACACACACACACACACACACACACACACACACACACACACACACACAACAGCTAACAGCTACACAAGGGAGCTCCCCTTACCTGTCAAATTGACTCTCCTCCCCTCTCCTCAGTGCAAGTCCCTGTTTGTGTGTGTGTGTGTGTGTGTGTGTGTCCGTGCGTGTGCATGTCATCGACAGGGTTGACAATCTTCTGTTTTTGACAGGTAAACAGGAAGTCCTGACTTCTGTAATTTGCATTTTGTGTGCATGCACCTCCTCCACCATCAGGAGATGTCTGTGCCATGTTTAGGTCCACCCAGGGAGTGCTGTTTAGCTGATTTTGATTGGCCCACAGGGAGCGTTAGCTTATTTTGTTGTTTGCCAAACAGTAATCCCCAACAATTAACCACCAGGCACTCTGGAGAGGTGCCATATTGACAGAGATATGCCTTTCTCCCGCTGTGCACACACAACACGCGCATGGACAGACACTCATCTTACGCAAATGTATGTATCTGTACAACACATACACACAAATCAGCAAGCAGCGTAAATTACATCCACGTTTCAAGCAGACACACACAGGCGTAAACCCAGAAGCAGGAACAGTGTGTTTGTGTGTTTGAATATGCATTACACAGCCCACGCCTGGCAGGAGTCAAAGTGCTCCTTTAAAAGTTCATAAATCATGGATGCTCTGGCCTGTGATCACCAGACCGCCTGCATTTCAGGCCTGCAGAGTGCCAGAGAGCGACAGACAGCCTCTAGTTTAGGTCTTAAACAAACCCTCTGGAATGTGCTGATGGGGAGAGAATTAATATTAGGTCTAAACCTATCTGGCAGCCCAGTTCAACCCCAAGTATATCATTCAGCTCCTCTTAGCTGAAGCCTCATATCCTAAAAACAAATATAAGCTCTAAATTTGAGACCTGGAAAGACGTATATTATTTTAGGCCAATACAAAATTATATGAAAATTTTAATTCCCATAAATGACCATTCAGAGCCCCTGGAAACTATGTTTCTGCTGATAAAACTCAACGATCACTTCTATCTGTTCTTCAATGATCGTCTTTGCTTACAAAGCTTTGCCGCATTGCAATGAGCTTTTCTTCTGGTGTTAATGTAATACTGAAGCTTGTCGATTTACAAAAGAACAGCCTTGTTTTTGTTAGTTTTTAAGTCATTTTTTCTCAGTTTCCATTTAGTCCTAAGTTGTCCCCGCTCGTATTCAGTCACAATTGAATCAAGAGAGAACAAATATGCAGCAGTGAAAAGTCTCCTTGTTTTATATTGTACTATTGATTACAGAATGCTGACATTGAGAATCTATGTATCTATTGAGTCTGTTGTGTATAGTGCATAGAAGAAAAGCATAATTGGTAACATTGTAATAGAAAAAGTTTATACATTTTAATGAAAACAAACTCTGGCCTCCTTGTGTCTGCATATTTTTTGTTCAATGGGTGTGTGTGTTTGCCTCCATGAGCACACGTGTGTGGTTTCCACGGTAAGGCTCAGCAGCCCAGTTCTCCTGCAAGGCAGGGAGAGGAAGAAAGAAAAGAAGCAAAGTAAGAGAGAGAGAGAAGGAGCGAGGGAGGCCTCCTTTCACAGAGAAACAAAGATAGCTGTAATTAATGGCCCTGAGCCCTGGACTAGAGGAGCTTTCTTCTGACAACTCTGACTTAATTAAAACTTAAGACTTCTGAAAGGGCCTCTGACTGCGAGGGGACGTCCCACCGTCTTGTGAGAAAAACCTTGTAAGATTTCCTACAAAAGAAAGAAAGAGGGAGAGACAGAGAAAAGATGTGTTAGCGGCTGTAGCTATGTTGCTAATCCCTGTTTGTCAAAGGAGGAAGAGGGAAGGGGGGGGTGGGGGTAAGAACTCACACACCTGCAGCTAACTGTCCCCAACCCCCACACCACCCCCTTGAACACAGACACACACACTCCTCCCACACATACACTTTTCCAATCTCTGTTCTTGCTCCGTATAACATGATGTAACAATGCTCAGGAGAAAATATTAGTGAACTTAACACGTGCTTTTGGAGTGAAACATCTTCCTATAGGAGTGTAGGGTTAGTCCACACAGATGCCATTGTGTGCATTAATTCATGCTTAGAAGCCTGCACCTGTTTCTCACGTGGCTGTATGAATAAATCTTAACAAAGCATAAACTAACCTTCCTGAGCTACCTCTGTGTCTCTGTCCCTTTGCCTCGCTCTCTTCTCCTCTATGCGTGTCTCTTTCTCTCTCTCTCTCCTCCCCCCCCTCCCCTTACAGAGGATCAGATAATAAAAGCTTGGCCTGGTCTTTTGTTTTTGTGCATTGTTCATTAGCCCGGCAGCAACAACAGAGGCACACTTGATATGCTTGGTTTGACTGGGTGTATGGGAGTAGAGCAAGGTGGGATGGGCGTGTGCGTGTGTATGTGTTTGTGTGTGCGTGCATGAACGCACTAGGACCGGGCAAGAGGTAGGGGGTAGCTTTGCATCGCTGCAATGCCATTAAAGAGGCAACTGGAAATTAAGGGCTTGCAACTGACAGCAGACTTTGAATGAGAAACCCCTGCAGCTGCCAACAATGAGGGAAGCTGGACAATGTGCATGTTAAAGACAAAAACAGTGTTCTGAGCTCAACCCTTTATCTGACTTTTCCTGGGTTTTTAATCTTTACGTCGCCTAAAACACATCCAGTTAATTTGAACTGTTGTGTCACGCTGAAACAAAACACTGCTTCAACTGTTACTCTGTCAATGGTGTATCTTCTTCCTGGGAAAAGTTTGCCACGCGATTTATTTGTTTTCAATCTTGCATTTATTTCTACATTCAAAACTTTAGTGTTTGAAGTGCTGTAGTTTTTGCGGTTGCAGTAGATTTGTGTAGCAAACACATATTACGGAAAATAATGGGCCAAGTTATTTAGATGTTGCCCACTGACATCCTGCTGGCTTGAAATCTGATTTCTGGATGTTGGATTTTTAGAACCAAACTGAAAGCCAAGTGGAAGGAAGGATTTTATAGCTATAAAACGAAGAATTTGACTAATTTTGCACACAAGGCTCGGTCATTTCATTGAGAATCACCCAAATATCTTTCTATTATATCAATCACTGAAAACTCAACCATAATGGAAGAAATTTAAGTAGCTGATACACTTTCAACATCTTCATTTGGCCATGGAAACCCCTAAAACATGAAAAATGTCTAACGTCTGCTCTTTCCTCTGTTCCGCAGCACTTGCAGAAACTGGACAGCACGTACAGCCTGGAGTCATGTGTCTACTACTGCACACTGTGCGACTACTCCACTAAGGCCCGCCTCAACCTGGTGCAGCACGCTCGCTCTGCTCGCCACCAGCAGAATGAAGGACTGAGAAAACTCCAGCTGCACCAGCAAGGCCTGGGAGGAGACGAGGATGGACTGAGCCTGCACGAGCTGTTCAACGTCAAAGAGTGCCTCTTGAGCCAAGGTCTGTGTTTCCTTAACTCACTCTGTTTGCTTAAGCTGTTGATTTGAATCTTTTTGGTTATTTTTAAGGCTATTTTGGGGTTTTGTTCATATTTGATGTTATTTCCCGTCCTGTTTATTTCTGGTGCTGTGCCCCGACTTTTCATTGCCTGTTTTGTTTTTTGTTTTTTTTTTTTTAATCAAAGCTCCTTATTTTAGATGAAAGCTGATGTCACTTGTGCAGTGGTCACTCTTCAGATCCATCTTTTCTTTGCTCCTCCCATGTCTTTTTCTTGCACCACTCCTTCTTTTTTATTCTGTCAAACATCACTCCCTCCTTTCTTCCTTCGGCCTTCATATCCAGATCACGTCTTTCGATACAAACCCGTCCATCCCTCCTAATCTCTCCAAAATGAGCATACTGTTCCTATTAGGCTGCCGCGCTTATATCTTCAACACACACACACACACGTGCACATACGCACACACACTCTGTCCCTTGCACAGGGACATCCCAGGCAGGGAAGCAGTCAGCTTATGAAATTTCACCTTGGGAGGATCTCATAGTGAAAAGGCCTGTACACACATATGTTATACACACACACACACACACACACACACTCACACACACAAACACACACACACACACACACGTATGCTACAGCTACACAGTCTCTCCCTGGAGTGAGCTTTCATTTCCTTTCTCATGACCAAAGCAATTTGGCTTTCATTTAAGAGTCTCCGTCCTGCCAGCAGCTAATAAGTGTAACAGAACTGTAAAACATTCAGAGAGACAAAAAAAAAAAAAAAAAAAAAAAAGATTTATCGTTTTTCTTTGAGTGGGGGTTGGATGGTTGGTGAGGGGTTGCAGGGTGTAAGGGGAGGGGGCTGCGCTGTAATTTAAACCAGAAGACAGAGAGTCAGGGTCCATTATTTAGTCATCCCTATGTTAATGCTGCTGGGAGAAAATGAGTGCTTAACTTGTTTTTGCTTTGCTTGACCTGAAGGAGCGGGTGGGGTGGGGTGAGTTATGGGGTGAGGCGGGGGGGTAACACATTTTGATTAGCATTCCAGCATAGCATTAGTCCATGCATCCATCTGTGTGCATTGTGCGTGTCAGTGCGTTGCTGTGTGTATTTCTACATGAATCTGTATTCTCCAAAGTGTCCTGTTTATACTGTACATGTACTCCCACAAGAGAGAGGGGGCCCAGAGCTTAGAAACATATGTGAAGCTGAAAACACACTGACACACGCACACACACATGACCAGGAGAAGAGCTTCCAATGCTGAAATGGAGACTGTTGCTGGTGTACGTTTGGTTTTAATTAACCATGGATCAAAGTTTCGGTGAGATTTGCGGTGCAGCAGAAGAAAAGCATGCTTAGATAAATCATTACCACCACCTACCACCCCACCCCACACCCTTACACACACTTATGTCTTTCTCTCGCTCTCTTTTCATATCTTTCTCTCTCTCTCCTTTTTTGTCCCGCTGACTCCATCTCTCTCCTGCTCCTGTCCGTTTTTTCATCAAAAATACAAGCCGCCCTCACTCCCTCCTTTTTTTTTTCTTCTTCTTCTTCTTTCTTGTCCTTTTTACATCTTAAACCAGTGAGCACAACCAGGTTTTAAAACTGTCAAAAGCAATATTCAACCACAGCACCTATTTCAAATGTTCCACTCTTAAAACACACCATATTTGTTGCTTGGCCTCATTTTTATACCTTGGCTTCATTGCCACATGGTTAATTTCCATGAAGAAGCCAGTGCAAAGCTTAAACGGACGCTGGCAATGTCCAAAATGTTAAGCCACTTTTTTGGATGCCCTCCTTTTGCCCACTCTATATAATTTTTGTGAACAACAGTATTCTTTCACAACTAGGTACATGGTAAATGTTTCAGAGGAATTTCCTTGTAGACTGTGCACTTTTGGCAGGTGTAGGCAGAGAATTGGGTGAGAGTATGTGTCAACTCTAGATCAAACTCAGAAAGTTAATGTAATAAATAGGGATTCTAGTCTTGTTCTTTTAGCCTGCAGTCAAATATATGTTTTGTTTCTCCTTTTTGTGTTCTTTTTTGAGCTTTTTTGAGCTGACCCCTCCGTATTCCAGATTACACAACAGCACAGGCTAACATTGTGTGCTCGGTTATGAGGAAGAAAATGTGTATATATATATAAATCTCTGCTGTGAGCTCCTATAGTGATAGATGATGTGAATGTTTTCACCGATAGAAAAAGGCTCAATAGTCGGCAACATTTGCAGGCAGTGTTCAGTTTAAGGACCTTCTGTTTGTGTGTACGTGCATGTATGCATGCTGTTAGTTTTCTGGGGCTACAACTCCTGACTCGAGCACTTTCTGTTCATTAGAGACTGGTATGAAAAAGATTAATTTAAGTGCTGACCGGTATCTTTCTCTTAAAGCCTGGGACCTGGCACGCAGCCAGATAATTATAGGCCCATTTGGGAATAAGAGTTCTAATGCTCTGGACTTTATGTACATGTGAATGGCTTTCATTAAACAATTTTGATGCTGATTTTATGGCCTAATTAAGGATACAGTATTGCAGAAACACACTGTAAGGCTATAGGTGTTTTGAACAAAGACAGGGGTGTTCAAACAACACTTCTGCTGGACTGCATTATGTGCATGTTGATGCATGTGTTTGCCATTGCATGTTTATTTGACAACCTTTCACTCTTTGTTATCCCTCAGAGTCTGTAATTCCCCAAACTTGGGCCCAGGTGTCTCATCTTTTACACTAGGTAAACGCCACTGTGAAGTGAAAGCAGAGGGTGTGCGTGTTTGCTTGTGTGGTAGACCCTGTTTCTCGGCCTACTTTTTGCCATGATCTTTCAGCTGTGTCCTTCAGAAACAAAAAGCCTACTGTGCCCATAATGCTGGGATAAATTGTCTCTCTCTGTGTGCAATTAGAAGTGTTAAAGAAAATTGAGTTGAGCTTTTGAGTTTGCATCAGAAGAGCAAGCATAAATGAATTGCCTCTCAACATGGAGGACTTGGAGGCCATTTTGCTTTGAGGGTCGTCCAAAAGTTATTAGAGAAATTAGATTTTTTTTGTGCCCGTCTCTGTTCTATAATGAAGTTACACCCTGAATGGAGCTACTTAGTAAAATTCAAGGAGGAAAAAGAAAAAAATATGACAAGTCATTGGTAGGCTATTCCATCATTGATTTTATAATGTGAATAATTTGTTTCGCTGGATTTTTTGAGACATTAGCAGTCTGAAGTTTAGTCACTATCCTGATTTTTTTTTTTTTTTTTTTTTTAACTTGCTCATCATTTCTCCATTGACACTTTTGTCTCAAACATTTTACTATTTGTTTTGCAATGAAGAGCGCTGTTTGTATGTGTAAGTGTGTGTGCGTGTGTGTGCGCACGCACAAGTGTATTATCTATGTGTATCCTTGCCCATTAGCCCTGTGCTCCATCATGTGTAAAGCTCCTTGTAAGCCAGATGAAGCAGAAACACTAGTGCCTTTTCTGCATACTTTACTTTCTGTCATTTTTCCCCTTTCATTCCCTCTGTCCCTCACAAAAAGGAAAGGGAGATGGGATCTTATGGAGGTAATTATTTCTGAGAGCCCAGCCTGTCATCCATCCCTGAACCAGCCCACCACCCACACATCTCTATCCCTCCAAACACCCCCTCTGCCACCACCCAACATGCATTAAAAAGGGAGGGAGAAGACCCTCTTTGTCTGAGTCCCCCTTTTAAACAAAAGACCTCTTCTGACTTAGAGAGACCAACACTTTTATCATGTGCATACGGGTTTATGTGTATGTATATGTGAGTGGTAGCATGTGTGTATCCAGAGCCATTTGTTTTCTCTGAGCGATAAGGCTCTGGGACATTTTTGATCCCAGCCAAATTAATGTAGCCATGCAACCCTTTTACATAGCAGCTGTAGGCTAAAAACTTAGCCTAATGGACACTTATCATCGCTATATGTGCCTGTGTATGGATGTGTGCGTGTATGTCCCCAACAGGAAGTGATGGAATATGGGCAGAGGGCGAGTGTGCCAGCTCGCTTGTTTCCAAGCCTGCTGACATTCCCCGTTTCCAAATTTACCAAACCCAAACTGTGTCTGAACTGAGTCAAGGAACCAAGAACACAAAAAACAATCATTCACTTCTCAATGTGGGAACGGGCTTCGCCCTTTCCCGAGGAGCATTTCGATGTGATGACACTAAGGCATCTTTTGAGGTATTAGGTTTTCCCTCCTCCCTCACTTTCACTCCTTCATCTTGTACTTTTCTTTTTTCCTCTGGGTGGTGGCAGTGGTTTTGCCATTCCAGCGGTTCTCTTCTTTTTTCAAGAAGGTCTCTCCTCAGACAGAAGTCTATTTCCAGGGTTTGTCTCAGTAATTTGTGGCCATTACATAAACATTCACGGATGGCCGGAGGAGTGAGGGAAAGGATGCAACACACACCCAGGTCGAGCTAACCACGGGAGTTAGTGCAGTGGTGGCCATTTTCATTTTCAAGTCAATATTACCAGCAATTGGTAAGACCTGACTGAGGCTGAGTAGCTCATCAAAGGGGCAGCTTTCTCCATTTTGATTTTTTTGTACTTTTTCACATGCAACCCCCGCATTCATTAGATATCTTAGTTTGGAGCTGACTTTAATCGGTGAAAGCAGGCAATTACATAGTATATTGATTTGCTTACTTACAGCTGATTAGCTAGGGTTAACAAATTATTTCTGACCTTTTCTCTCTTGTTCATTGGGAAGGAGGAAGTTACTTACATAAAAGGTAAAGACCACTGGTTTCAGTCAGATGAGATCCATTCCTCACGTAATAAAAACGTGGAATGTTATTTTATGTGCCCAACGTGCAGTTTTTTAGGAGAACTATTCTGATGAGAGTGATGTGATTGTACCCAAGAGGACTTTTGTGAACTATGTACTTTTTTTATTGCTGTGCAATTAGTTGGAGACAATGCACTGGATTTTAAATCATTTGTCAAATCAAAATAAGACGCATTCATATATGTATATTATTATATTTTCGGCAAGTAGCAATTTACCCCAAATTTCCCAAAACCATATTCTCTATGGCTGAGCGAGTAAAAGATGTGGTCATTTTTTGAATAATTCCATCCAAGCAAATTATAATTACTTTGCGGTCTGTGTGTGCACATAGAAAAAAAAAGAGTAGCAGGCTGACTTGAGCCTCTGAAAAAAAAAAAAAAAAAAAGAGCTTCGTTCACCATAAACTATTTTTGAAATGGTGTGTCGGGGCGGTATGGGCTCAGGCCGATTGTTTTTCTTTGAGTTGAGCAGCTCTTTGGTGGAGGGGTATTACCCTTGCTAAATTGTTCCCTCATGTTTTCCGCCAAGGTTCTGTGCCCACCACACTGACAGTTATAATTTACAGAAATTGCGCTGATTATCTGAATTAGCATACCTGACCAATGCCACATTAGTCTTATTTACAATACAAAGCCGTAGGGCTCTGAGGACGCATAGTAAATATGACTTAACCCTTTGAAGAGGGGCCTGGCGTCACAGGGCCAGGACGCCTTTCACGTCTGTGATATCACAAAGAGCTGTAGGCCCCGCTCCATATGGAGCTGAAAGCCACTGCAAGCTCCTGGAAAAGGAAGTGGTAGATGTAAAGTCCAAGGACCATATTGAAATCACAGGATTATCGCACGTTTCACTTTCCCCCTTTTAATCATTCCATATTTTTTCACTTCTTAGCTCTTGTCCCCCATCTTGTCTTTCCTTCTTTTTTCTGCCTCCACTCTCCCACCCCCCGACTCTCCCACACCCCTGCTCCTCTTTTTTCTCCTGCCTCACCTCCATTCTTTTCTCTCCTCGATACCCTCATACACCCTCTGTCCATTGACTCTTAACCACAGATGGACAAAACAATAGGCCATGTCACACAGCATTAAGACAAACAATCCAGTGATGGGAGGAGGGTTGTGAGGAGCCGGAGCTGTGGTAACCAGGCAATACGCTGGCTGGGTCCAGGCAGCCACTAATCTCAGTCTGCATTGATACAATTCACAGATGGACATTTAAGGCAGCTTCGGCGCATACACACACACAAAAGAAAAAAAAAAAGGCTGAAACATAACATTTGGAGAAAGTATTGTCAGGTAAGTTATTTTTTTGCCATGCCCTGCAATAGCTACTATATCCATCAATAGGAAGTATGGAATTGATAGCAGATATTGATTACCTATAGCCAAGCCTAATCATCACTACCTGTGGGAAATTTAGCAGTTATGGCAGTTGTCGATGGCTTGTTGTATGTGAGTGTCCAGCAGTTTAGTGGAAATAGCTGTTCCTCTCCAATGTTTAATTAAAGTAGTCAAATTGCCCAAAACAGCACATATAAAAAAGTAAACACATTAAAAAACCCCATCTTTCGTCTTTATTCTTTGTCTTTATAGTTATTCTCTTTTGCAGAATAACTGAAATGGAGGTTTTGTCTGCCCAGAGAAACAGGCTAACTTTCACCTCCCCACCTAGGTGAATAAGACCCATCTCCCTCTCTCTCCTTTTCTTCATCTCCCTAATAGGAAATTTGAGCACACTGTGTGAGATTAAAGCGGAGAATCAATGCTTTGTGAGCAATCATTTCCAGACAAATCTCTTTCATCTTTTCTCTTCCCCTCTCCCCCCTCCTCCTCCGTTCTTTCGTTCGTTTTCTCTCCCACCTCCTAATGCTAACGCGGGGTCCCATGTCATGACATCCCTTTTGCTTTTATCATGTCCTAATAACGTTCTGAAAATTGAGAGAATAAGAGGAATGTGACAGAGAGAGGAAAAAAGGATGCTGGGGTAAAAACGAGCAAGAAATGGACAGACTGATAAAAATCCATTGAATGAGCTTGGTTCTTGATTTGTGCTTTGATGTAAATGTCTTTGTGCAAATTATACAAATATGCCCACTGCTTTGGTTATCTTGACGCTGTTCACAAGATGCCATCTCCCCTTGCCTTTTTCCTTTTTTTTTTTTTAAGGATATAAGCTAAGAATGAGGAGTGACAAATTCATTTAGGGACGTAAAAATATGCATTTTATAAAATTTGGGGGGCCAGAAAAAAGATGGCGAACAGAAGGTGTTATGTTTAAGTGTGCATTTACTGCACAATTAAAATAGAAAACAAAGGGAATTTAAGGTGTATGCACAAAAGACATTGGTGTTTCTGCTTGGTTGGGTCCACAAAATGCTTTACCCGTGATGGCGCAGAGGGCTAATGGGCAAAGATGCACTGTTACACACACGCACACACACGTGCACACCTTGGCCAGGCCTTTGTTTCCAAAGCAGGTTAATGGAGAGTGAGGAAGAGGAGCATTGCAATTTTCTGCTCTTTAGGCGCCAGAGAATTCTCTCCAGTGTAAGAGAGACCAGACTCTCAGTGTAATAGGCATTTTACACCCTCATCACCCCTTGCACACAAACACACATACAGACACACACACACACGCAAACATGAACGCACACTCACCAGAAACGTGTGGGAGTGTAATAGGCATTCTATGGTGCGTATTGCCAGTCCCCAGAGTGCCAGTAAGTGTTAGACATGCATAGAGTCGGCAATGAGACAATCAGCATGCTGAAATTGAAACCTTGTCTGGAGTCACACAGGAGGGGAGGAAGAGTAGCGGAGGTGGGGTTAGGAGTTGGGGGGTTTGTGGGGCTTGGAGAGGAGAGGAGCAAGGAGAAGATTAAATAAAAAGAGCAGAGGAGCGGCGATGGGAGCGCAGATGGCATCAGAGAAGAGGATGAGGAAGTGGAATAAGAAGAGAGACGAGACAGAGGGAGAGGAAATAGGAACTGATGTTTGTTTAATTGCCTCATAAGTGATGACACAGATAATTATGTCGAAAAAAGACATGTTCCTCATAGGCAGGGCCAATGAGCAGCTGTATCTGTGTGTGTGTGTGTGTGTGTGTCTCACCCTGTCTCTCCCTATAGCCCCATCAACTGTCCCCTCCAGCCACATCAAGTATAGGACACCATTAAAGCCTTACGGTTTGTGTCATATCAAATCATTCAGCTTAATTAACAGAAACACGCAAAAACACACTCTTCCTCTCTCTCTCTCACACACACACACACACATCATTTGGAATCATTTTAATTACTCTGTAACATCCTTATTATTAATATCTTCGCTTCATAGACCTGGGGATATGAAGACGAGAGCGTGTTCACCTATATTTCCTTCACTGTGTGGCATGTGTGTGTCCGTGTGTGTGTTAGTGATGCTCCCTTGACTTCATATCTAATTGTCTTTTTTAATGACAATACTCCACTGTGTGCTGGCTTTATGTAATGAGTCAGGGTGTGTCAAAGTGCAGGCCAGAGCTGTCTGCTTGAGTTAAGCTCTTCTCGTCTACTGTGGAAGCCTCCAGCGTACACACTCATACATGCACATGTGGCGCACACACCCAAAGAGACAGTATCAATGTGGGAGTTCCTGTATCTGACACAAGATTAAGAGGGCCAAGTGGAGGAACGTCGAAGAACTGCCCCGTTACATTTGCAAGAAGGAAAAAGGACCATCCTGTCACAAACGCACACAGACACACACACACACACATGCGAGGCATCCTGTGCTGTAAGTGAGCAGTAGCCTCCCTTGCATTATTCACAGTGGCCGAGTGATCGAAGCCTGGTTCAATAGCACTAAAGCGGCACATGCTGGAGAGATTTGTCTTACAAAACCTTGACACACACACACACACACACACACACACAAGCACACAAGCGCACATATGCTCTCACACCCATTGATTTTTGGTGGTGGGAATCTCCCAGGCTTTGGACGAAAGGCAGCGACGTGAGAGGGGTTTCCCCTGTCAGAGCAACCCCCTGAAAGATGCACACATACACACCAGCACGCTCCTTTCTGAACCCTACGCGCACACATGATAGTGCATAGGCCAACGCGGGAAGTACATCTTTAATTCTCTCAAAATGAGATTTGATGATGCTGAGGTCAGGAGATAGCCTGAATAAGAAAATGAAAGAAAAAATTGGGAGATAGGAGACGCGGGATCTGCCTCTTAGATCTGATGGGGTTTCATTTAAAGGAAGATGAGCTGATGGTAAAATTAAAAGCAAGGAGGGTAGAAAAAAGTCTCACTGATCATGTTTCTTTTTCGCTGACTCTCCTTTTTTGCATTTTACCATCAGGGGGCTTTTTGCAAGCAAGGCAGAAAAAAAAAAATCACACATTGCCTGATATGTCATATCTTTCAGCTGCAGTGTGTGTTTGTGTGTGTGTGTGTGTGTTTTTCTTTCACACAGGCATGTTCAATTTAAAGCATCCACTTGATTTGAATGGTGAACACATCAGTCACTTCATTCAGTCTTCCCATTTTCTTTAGACCTGCACGAGCAGCCCAGGACATACCATCCCCTCTGGCATTTTTGACATATTAACATGTATCGACAAGCCAGCACTCTCGTGCCTGTAAACACTAACACACACATGCACACACCTCTGTCCCCTGAAGACATGTGATCAGCCAGCCCCAATCCCTCGTAATCATCTGGAACCCACGCACACACACATAGAGTTCCCCTTCAATCCCGGGTAATGGTTTGGGGCAGGGGGCTGAAGCGGGGGGCTTCTTTCCCTTAGCCCCAGTGTCTTAAGCTGCCATTGATTAAATGTTAACTGATATACTCAGCCCTGGCAATCTTGTTAGAGCTGGAGCAGGCAGGCAGCTAGACAGACAGTTTAGGACCTGCGTCCTGATCAATAGCACAGATAAAGATTTCATCCATCAATGAGCTCCCAAAACAAAAGGTATCTGATACTTGATTAGGCCCGTGGGGACACAAACACACACACACACACACACACACAGATATAGTCGTACATGAACACACAGACTCGTATGGGTTTAACATGAAGCCAAGCACACATTTCACAAATAAATGGGGTGATAGTAAAGATGTAAATTTAAGCTTTGGGAAGCATACATTTCTCTCTCCCTCACGCATGCACGCACACACACACACAAACAAACAAACAAATTCTGTTGTAGGCCAGAACACCTCCACCAACCTCCAATTCAATTGGTTCCACACTTAACAGTGTAATTATTACAGATGTGCGCGCACACACATACATATGCAGAATAAAGTTTGCAGATCAGGCAGCCCCGACTTTTCCTGGATAAAGGTTAATTATCCTGTGTTAGTTCACTTGGGTCTGTGCATTCATTTGTGTGCCAGTGTATGTGCGTCCTTACTCAGTGGTTTGTGTGTGTTGCCTCAAAATGCATGTGCATTTAGATCCTCGGAGCATGCCAAAGGCACCGCAAAACAGCTGAATCAATGTCTGGGCGACCACCACTGTTAAATTGTATCAATAATGTTCCCCTATCTTCCTTCCCGGGTATTGTCACAGGACAGTTTGAAAGTCCAAGCCAAGCCGCAATTAAGACTTAATTATAAATCAATATAGAGAGTCATTTGAATATTGATCTTTTCCTTTTTCTTCAAATTGTTAACATATTTCCCACCCTGTCCGCACTTCTCTCCTTTTTTTGTTACAACTTTAAAAGGAATCAATCCTTCCCTTTACGGTTGTCAGAGAAGTGCTGTGTTGTAATTGGAGCCAAAAACACAGAGGGATATCTTGATAGGGGTCAATACACAGAGGTGGTAAGGGGTAAAAAATGCCACAGCGCCTCAAATTCTGATAGCTGCTCAACTGCACTTAATGATGCTTTGTGGCTCTCAAACACCGATCTCATTTTGGGGTTTTTTGGGTGACATTTGTTGTCACAATCGAAAAAAGCATTTCCATAATTTTCACGGCTGACATTTTCTTTGATATGACACTGGATCACAGCGCACTCCAAAAAATGATATCAAAGCAACCTGCATTTCATTTGATTAAATGATATCTTTGCTGTTTTATTTTCCTCCTCAGCCATTTTGAGGGGCTGTGAGATTTTCAAGTGGCGTGTCAGGGGCCGGGAGTCTAATGCATGGAAACATGGAGCTTTCTGTTTTCTGACGGCTAGCAGAGATAAGGTAGAGATATGGCTCTAGCACTGGCTCAAATCTAAAACAGATCCCGCTGGGAGGGTTCGGGGAGTTAAGAAAGTGAAGGAAAGGGGATGGGGGGTGGAGGTAGCAAGAAAAGGGAATATTGTCAATCCTCTAAGTGTCTGGCGGTGTCTCTCTTTCTTTCCCTCTTTCTCTCACTCGTTTTCTCCCCCACTCTCCCTCAGTAATCTGATTTATTCGAAGCATATGTGTGCTGCTCTGTCTTTGTCTGCTTCTATTAGGGCCAGTGGGGGCCCATATGACATTGTTTAGCCAGTAATGAAATGGACATTTTTTGCATGTTTTTGAAAAAGTCAGAGGAAAGCCAACACTCCTTATTTGTAACCGTCTGTGAATACCATCTCCAGGGCAGTTGCCCGAGGTTTGTGTATTCATATGTGTGTGTGCGTGCGTGCGTGCGCATGCTGCATGTGAACATATGTGTGTCCATGTGTTACAGGTTCCATGTGGTCATTTTGGAGATAATTCTGAGCAACATAATGAATATTTGGGTTTGAAGATATTTCCCTTCTTCCTCAGTGACTTATGTTGAAAAGGCTCGCCACCCTCCCAAACCCCAGGACATAACAAGGCTCTGATGATGCACACATTTTTTTTTGCAGACTCTTTTATGGCAAAGGATATGTTGCATGGCCTTATTGTCAGCATATGAAATTGTTATGTACTAATGGCAGTTATGTGGTGCTCCAGAATCAACTCAAGCCTTTGTGAATAAGGAATGCCCTCATATAAAAGCACAGAAACCTGACGATATTTTTTTCGCTGCAATAATTAACATTTTTCTTTTGTAATTCAAACAAACACACTATTCAAGCGAAGGCATTCAATGCAGCATGTGTATGAGACATTGACAAAAAAGGGAAATGTCGTGTACATGCAGTTCTTTAAAATATAGATTATTCAACTTCTATTGTATTAAATATAACATCTTTCCTTCTAGCAAGTAGGTGAAAATCAAATTCTTTCTGATTTTAGGATTTTAGGATGTTGCTATTTGTCTATCTCCTCAGATCCTTTCTTTTGATTTCTATCCAGGATTACAGTCTTGTTTTTGGTGGCCCTGAAAGCAGATGGTTTTTATGCAGCTAAAAACAGGACAGTAGCCCAATAGGATAAAGATCTGTTTAAGCATTATCCATTTGGCCACTGCCCGTCATAGGCCTATTTTAAGCATGCACACACACACACACACCATTCTCTTAAACCATGGTAGCCATTTTATTAGATTCCCAGTTTTCAGGCCTTGTCTTAGCTAGTTCCTGAAAAATAGATAAACCTTGAATACATGACAAGGACCAGTCTGGTCAGTTGGAAACTATATCTACTCTGCTGGTATCTTTGTTTACCAGTGTAGTGATGGATGGGAGGATGGAGGGATAAATGAAGGCAAAGAAGAACAGATAGAATAGGTATATGGATGGATAGCTGTGTGAAAAGATATAAAAATAAATGGACAGATGGATAGATAGGTGGATAGACAAATGGATAGCAAGATAGACAGATGAATGCGTCGGGGAGATCTTGTTGGGTTGATAGAGTTGAGCAGGTATGCCGAGAAACAGCTGCTTTCTTCATTAGGTTCATCTATCGATCTCAGACCCTTGCTGTGTGTGTGTGTGTGTGTGTGTGTGTGTGTGTGTGTGATTGCGTGGGTTTTTTTTTTTTTTTTTTTTGAGGGAGAGAGAGGGGAAAGACAGCAGCCGCTGTAGATAAGTGCTGGTAATAGAACAGAATGAATTCTTATCACAGAGATGGGAAGGCCATTAACCCTCAGCTTCTAGTTCCCTCTCTGTCTGTGTCTGGTCGACTCTCTCTCTTTCTCTCTTTCTGGTTCTCCCTCCCACCTCCTTCATTCTGGACCTGACAGGGTCACGTTTGCGAGCGTGTGTGATATTTCCACTGTGTGTGTGACTCTCTAAGAGAGAGAGGTTGTGTGTGTGTGTGTATATGTGTGTATACGTGTGTGTTTTCCGGCTGCCGCTGTGCAGAGTGCCCCATCGGCCAGATGTTTATAATCAGGGGCTAGATAAATATTGGACAGAGGAATCATAAAGACCAGAAAAAACAGAAAATAGAGAAAGACATGGGGGGAGATGAAACAGAGAGGAATCTTCTTTTCAAATTATTCCTAAATCCCTCAGTAAGCTTGCCGTGCCGCCTCCTCAATTCACCTACTCAGCCTAAGGTGATTCAAACAGCTGAAATGCAATATGGCTGTTGTGTAAGATGCAGGTGTGTGTGTGTGTGTGTGTGTGTGTACACTTGTGGAGTTGTACAGTAGGTGTGCTAGCCTATTGTATGAGGCCAGGTGTTGCAGCATTTTTTTTCCCACTACTGATCCTTTTGAAGCCATACTTTTGTCCTGTGAAAACCTTTTGTATTTGCTATTAAAGAATCATTAGCTTCATTCCCCCAAGTGTTCACGGCACCGAATATGAAACCCCTCTTAACACGAAACAACAGTTTCTGTCTGCGCAGCAAGCAAGACACGCAAGCCTTTAATCTTGGCTATGTTTATTCATATGATTTTTTTTTTTTTTTCAAAAAAGTAATAGGTGTTTTGTTAGTCGCCTCTAAGACAGCGAAGCGGGCAATTTGAGCAAAAGAAAATACAATGAAGTGTCTCAGGAAGTCGTAATTGACAACAACAAAGCAAATTTGGAGCTGCTGATACAAGCATTTTTATACAAAAGTCATATTTTCAGCTTATTCTGTCAGTTCAACTTATTGACATTCACACCAGGAGCGTATTAAATGTGACAATCCTATTGTCTGGCTTTCGGAGGCAACCTGAAACAATATATTTTTTATTTATTTTTTTGCTGGTGTAATAAGTTCTCATATGTTTTAAGCAATAAATGGTTTGGGTGTGGGTGGATTTGGAGCGTTTGGATGGAAACACGTGTGTTTGCTTGTGCTGGTGTGTGTATTTACATGTTAGCATGTGGGCTGTAGACCTCTGTGCATGAAATACATTGAATGCTGTGTGGGAGTAAATGTGTGTTATGTGCAGAGTGTTTCATGTTGGCGTGCGTGCGTGCGTGTGTGTGTGTGTCGGTTATTCCCAGGCCCTGTGCAGGAGCTGTAGCCCCTCTCTGCTGGGTTGATGTTTAGTATTTTAGACATGCTACATTAACAACATCTGGTTAAGATCTAAATGCTTGTTAAACGCACTGAAATTCGGGGGGAAAGGTACAGGGAGAACGAGGGGAGCGAGGGGGGATAAAGAGGGAAACTAGGGTAAATAAAGTTTCGAGGGTGAGAGAACAGGAGGGAGGGAGATCAGTAAGTCTGTAAGGTTATTACTCTGGCAGTATTACCATTGGCCCTTGACTGTGTGTGTGTGTGCGCGCGTGCACATGGCAGTGACTGTGTGGGATGGTGTAATGTTTCAAAGCTTTTCCCCTTTAAAACCTACGGGCCAAACTAGAGCCACGCGCGCGGCGCAGGAATGTGACATCACAGGGCCCCTATTGCTCGTATACGCTTGCACACATGCAAACACAATCTCACAGGGGACATGACCAGAGTTGTATGAAGAAATCATCGTCAACATCACTGCTAAGTGGCGGAGACATGGCAGTCATGGATATTAGGCAAAACTTTAAGGCCACATTACAACAACAGAGATGCTGGACATCGACCATATCTTGTCTTTATTACTGTTTTCAGGTCATGTGACACAGAAGTACTTATAATAACGTAGCACGCAGAGATATAACAGCCATATAGTAATGGTTTCTCAGTCTAGATGTTAAAACATTTCTCATATGTTTCTTATACTGTTTTCTTTGGCAGCAATTATGGTTTCAGTTGATGTTCCGCTTTCATAGTGTCTATGATTTAAGATAAACAATAGTGTAAGAGAAAAAAATTCTTTTACTCCTTTACCTCCTTAATGAGCACCATCCTTGCCCTAAGGAAGCAAATTAGAGGCAGCTCAGCCGAGCTAATTAATTCAGCCATTTTGGAGCCTCCGTGTCCAGTTTCCCGGCGTGGCATTGCTCTACGGTTCTGTTCTATACAACTGAGTCCTCCACCGGGCACATAATGACCCGGCGTGGTGGTTATGGGCCCTTAGGGGGCGACGGGAGGGGGAGAGAGTGATCTCAGAGCAGGTCATTATACAGCTAGAGGGCACACTCATCCACACACACACACACACTGAGCTGACACTTTCAATACATCCTCCATTGCCTCCATCTCCCATATGTCTTTTTTTTTTTTCTTCCAAACATCTCTTTCTATATTGTCTCTCTAGTCCAGTATCTATCGGTCTTGAACATGTTTCTCTGTGATGCTCTCGATTGCCGTGATTTGATTTGGTCCAACACAACTTACTGTGAAATCTCTTTCCACTAAAATATATACTGAGTTAATTGAGAACATATTATTGTCTTCAGAGTTAATCTTAGCAAAACACGTTGTCTTCGGGAACTTCGTGTATTATTTTAATCCTTTTTTGGGCGGGGGGGGGGGGGGGGGTAAAAGAAAAGTTTTGCATTTAGGAAGCTAACTGGCAATACTTGACTCCAATTAATAGTTAATTCTAAAACCAGATTCATTTTCCTCTATCCCTGATCAAGAGTCACTTAATTATTCTTTCTCTTTAACAGTTAAATATAGGCTGGTGTTGGTTACACGGTAATCGGACCCACGGTCTGTGGTGAGCTCAAACTCACTGGCCAGCTTTAATGTTCCGACCGACCCACATCAAAGAGAGTCCCACCAGGCTGCCAAAATCACACACCCTCCACAACCTGACCCACTCCCTCTGTGTGTATGTGTGTCTGTGCACAGAGGCGGTGGAAGGTGACTGAGAAAGTTTTGCTTTGCTCTGTGCGTCCTCTGGTTGCGATTAAGTTGATGGTTAAGAGTCCCTGCCACAGAACCCCTTCTCTCCTTCTTTCTCTCTCTCTCTCACTCACTCACTCACTCACTCACTCACTCTCTCTCACACACACACACACACACACACACACACACACACACACACTTGCACATGGCAACTCACATGCAAACACATGGAGTCACTGTCTCACTCACTTGATCAATGGCACACATCCACGCAAACACACTCAAACATGTGCACACACGCTCATCGCTCACGCACCCACGGACACACTCATGTGGTGTGTAACTGTCAGGGTCAGTCAGAGGGCAGACGCTGTGCTGATGTATTGAGAGAGCTCGTCTGGGAATGTCCTCAGTGTGGAAACACATTCCCTGTATGCTGCACACACACGCACTTTGCCGCCCGCCACCCCCTCCCCGAAAACACACACACACACACACACACACACACAGCACTTGCCACAGATCTAACCGGCTAGAAGGGGAAAGGAGTAAAAAAAAAAAAAAACACTGATGAGGCCCAGATGATCACCCCTCCTCTCCTTGGTCTTTTTCTCTTTCTTCGCCCACTCTTCACCCTCATTCTTTCGTCTCTTTCCCTCTCTCTGTTCATTGTCTCTTATTTTTCATGTGTCCTATCAGGCTACAGGTAGAGTGCCCCCTAGAGGTTTGCAAAGACAGTGGTTTAATCACATTATTATCAAGCACCGGCTGCAACCATGACCACTCTCATCGACCCATATCGCTCTTTCCGTTCTGTCCTCCCAAAGAAAAAGTCACTGTTTTCAGTTTGTTATTTGACTTCCTTACTGACCACTGCCCTCTTCAATACTAACTCAAAAATGTTGAATCATTTTCTAAAAACAACATATGATCAAATGTTAAACAAATCAGGATTCCAGATTCCATCATAAACATGTTTTTTTTATATATTTACAAAAGCTTACACATGTTATTCTCAATATACATTGTCAGTGACGTTGATCACTAACATGTCATAGTTTTATTTTATTTTAAACTCATAGCATAGACTATGAAATGTAATGATTCTGTGCATATTATTTAGATTCCAATATTTGGTAATAACAACAATAATATTCATAATAATAAAAAGTTGATAGTGAAGAAAAGTAAGCATATACAATTATCCAATTAAAGCTTGTTATTTGAAATTAGGTTTTCGAATTGATGGTAAAAGATTTCATCATCAGTGTCCAGTTAGGTAATAAAAACAACGACAAAGCAGATGGGAAGGTGTTTTTTAAAATCTTTCTCTAAAGACATTGTTTGGACCTTGCAGGATGTGAGACGGCTTTTTTTTTTCTGTATTTGTGTTTTGACCCTTCTCCCACCGCATCTTTTCTCACTCTTCTGTGAAACGTGCTGTTCAATTTGTGCTATTTGAGGTTTTTTTTGTTAGCATCAAACAAAAATCAAGTATAGACGACAAAATAAAAATCCCAGCTGAAGGACTTTCAAACCCACTACACACGCATTCACACACATTTACACCCATGAATACACAATTTATCCTTCCTCTTTCCTACGATGTGAAGGTGGGGTGAATTAAAACACAAAGATGGTCGCCGTAGCACCGACAGTGAAAACTGCAATTTCTGCAGTCTGGGCTCTCTTGGCTGACAGGAGATATTTCATCCCTGTTGTCACCGACATATTAATAAAACATCAGGAGCAGAGTGTAGCCCCAGTCTCTCCCTGTTTTACACACACAATCACACTCACACAGACGTACACAAAGATGGACGCATACACACTGACACAGACTCTGTATTCATCTCTGAAAAATGCGTGCAGCCCTAACACACGTGTAAATGCAAAGATATAACAAGTGTTCATGAATATGAACGCACACACACACACACAACCGCAATTTTCCTTCTCAATCACATGCCAGCATCTGCCATGAAAATTTCATGGTGTATATAATGTCCACTTAATGTGTTAGCGCTTAAAGCAACGGCGCCAGTGCTTAGGCTGTGTGTCTGTCTGTGTCTTTGTGTGTTTGTCTTTGATAGTGTATGTGTGTGTGCGCGCACCCACTGTATGTGAAAGGGTTAATCATATCATGTTTCCGAGGGAGGGGTTGCAGACTGCCTGTGCTCGTCATACAATGGCCAAAGTGATTGTATGCAAATGAAGGTTGACCTCAATGCACCCTTTGCCTGATTTCTATGAATATGACTATATGTGATTTTGTGTGTGTGTGTGTGTTTTAAAATATGGTTGTGAAGGCAGTGCTGGATTGATGAGTGCAGCTCTTTTATACGCATTCTCACAAACACACACCCACGCACACACATACAGTAGTTTCTTTCTCCACCCAAGTGAAGGTTTTGTGGTGAAAGAGACCCCCCCTTCCCCCCATTTAGAAGACATGAAAATTTTAATGGTTTTGCTCCGTGTGTGTGTGTGTGTGTGTGTGAGTGTATCTGTGTGTAAGAGAGACAGAGAGTGAGGGAGAATATGATATTGTGTGTGTGTGTATGATTTGACACCTATGTGCAAATGTTTTTGATTTTGTGTGTGTGCTTGGTGTGAGATGGAGGAGGGTCGCATACGTGTGTGTGTATATATAGTACATGTTTGTATGTGTGTGCTGTGTGTGTGCATGCCTGGTTATCTGGCCTCTCTCAGACTGCTCAAAATTCATTACAAAGTGACATCAGCCCAGCCGGAGACAAATGATGGCTGGATGAAAGGGATCGCTGGGGCTCGGCTAGGATTAGTGTTAGCTTGTGCTGGCGACACATATACACACTTGCGCGCGCGCACGCACACACACAGATGCACACAAAGCGCACACACTCAAACAGACATACACACACACTTTAATCCACTGGCAGAACAGTGCAGATACACAGAATTATCAAACAAGGGGCTGAACTCTCAGAGATGGGCAGGCTAATCTGCTAATAGTACAGAGCTGCACGTTTGTGTTGGTTAGTAGTGTTGTTAGTGTGTCTGTGCATGTGTGTGTGCATACGCAGATTTTTTTTTTTTTTTTACAATTTTTTTGACTGATACAGAAACACATATACAAGGCATCGATGCTTATTTACATATTAAACATATATATTGAATGAATATATAATGTATATGTATCTCCATAGACTCAAATTGGTGCTGTTGGCAGCATATCATTTTAGATAATTATGTTTTTACATTAACAGCATAATTTCTAGTTCCTGTATGTTATAATATAGATATTGGCCTGACCTGAAATAATGATTCAATTAGATATGGGAAAAATAAGAAATATTTATTTTAAAGAAATATATGGACAAGCAAACATCAGTTTCATGTGCCTTGAAATAAAATATGAGCAGTGCCTTCTGAAGAGGCCATCAAAAGGACTAAAATAGTTTCCCAGTAGGGCACATTTTGTTTTCATTCAACTGTCCTGCTTTCATACCATGCATGTATTATGTTTCACCCTCTACAAGTGACATTGTAGGGCTATTTTCAACAGAACATGTGTTCAAGTCACTAGAAGCTTTATTTGTGGGTCAGATACACTGTCCAGTGGGGTAAACTTGACATTTATGTAGGGAAAAAGAGGTTTATGAGGATTAACTGGACATGTACAAACATAAATATTTTTAAAAGACTTTAATATGATACAGCAATATCTGAACATCTGCTGTATTTGTCAAGTGGCGCACCATGGGAGGTTTATTTTTCAGTGCCCGAGCAAATACTAAAACACACACAGTTTTTTGTTTTTGTTTTTTTTTTTAGGTTTTTTCTTTTTTCTTTTTTCTTTTTTTTTTTCAAGAGCATCGTGGGTAATGTAGTAATTTTCTTTGGATTTTTTTCAGAAGAAACCAGTGAGGATGGTGAGAGACCTCCCCGCTCTTCTTCAGGGCATGGACTCAACCTCACTGACCGAGACTTGACTGACAGCAGGAGAACTGACCGTAAGTCCGTGCGCGCACACACGTAAAAAACATAGAGGAACCATAATCTTCTCCTTCTCCTCTGAGTTATCGTTCATCTCCCTCTCTCTGCCTCCGATAAGGTTCTAACATGTGTGTGTAACATGTGAAGGCTGCTGACTAGCCTCCATGTGACCCGCTTTAATCGTTTCCATCTGACAGAAAGAGAAAAAGAGAATGAGAGAGGCAGAAAGGAGGGAGGAAAAAAACTGAGGAAGAGAGAGGGATAAGTTGAGTGTTGTGGATATTACCAGGCAATGTCCAGGCCCCAGATTATTTTTTAATCAAATCAGTTTGCGTGCTTGTAATTTATAAGCGCCTTGCATTAATCTTTTCTCGTTCTTGTGCCCTCTCCGATGACATATTAATTTTTCATAAGCGCCGGATTAGATGGGGGGGCTGTGTATATGTTTTTCTAATATTGCACCACTTCCCTGCAACCCTTAAATTAGTTTTTTTTTTTCTTGCACCCTCCCTTCATTTTTCTTTCTCTTATTTTTCTCTGGCAGGTCTGTCCCTTAATTGTTGTCCAATCTGTGACCATATCGCCAGGTATCACCTCGGATAGAAAAAGCGCACACGGGTGTGAAAAGGGGGAAGGAGAAACTGTTTATTTGTTTGTAAGAATGGAAATGTTGTAAGTGGGGAGGGGCACCAATCTGTACAAGACAGCCTCTCTCTTTTCCTTTTTTTTTTTTTTTTTTTTGGTGCACGTTGTTTTTGGCGAGGTAGGGAGCACATAATGCCTCTGCTGCCAGGCTGTGGTCGGGATAGCCCTGGCTTTGTTAGATTTGATTTACCCAAATAAGAATTCATATGATCTTTTTATGTATGAGATGGAAATCCATGGCTCGGGATGAATATTGCATGGGTCTCTCTTTTTCTTTTTTTTTCTCTGTCATTGCATGGGGTTCTCTCACTCTCTCTCTCACTCTTTCTCCCTCTGTCTCTCTCACACACACCTTACAACTCCCGCCCTCTATCCATCTCAAGCTCCCTCCCTACCTCCTCTTCCTAACATGCCATACCTAGCTCCATAATGTGAGGCTCAATGAGGCAGAAGGAGAGCTGAGTGAGGCTGGGGCCTATTAGTTTGGCTAGTCATCTATCTTTCAGCTCTATCTCTCTGACAGGCCTGTCTGACGGACTGGCGGGGAACCACCATCCATGCATTTACTGCCGCATATTACCACCAGCGTCATTTAACACCACCACACACATGCAAAAAAGTCTCCAGGTCCCTCCTACTGTAATCAGGGGGCTACATATGTAGGCCCGAGCGCCTACATATGTAAGGACGTTAAAAGTGGAAGGCACCTTAAGAGTTGTTTTTTTTTTTTCACTGAAATTTATCACATTCAAGATATCTCTTCAATAAAGCACAGTTGCATGGGATTTTCTTTTCATTTTGAATTTAAAATAATCATTTGTTCTTGTGGTCAACAGCTAGTTTGGCTTGGAGTGCAGATATTATATTTCTTGTGGGTTTTTGGTGTTTTATTTTGTATTTGAATTAATAAATGTTTTAGAAAGTCAAGTGCCAGGAAATGCAAAAGGGAGTGCATGGTGTGTCAGCGTGTTGTCAGAGACAGGGTATTGTTTTTCTCTTTTTCCAGCTCAATGTAGTCAGATTTAGCATCTCCTTCTTCAGCCCCAAATCTCTGGCAAGCTTGAAATGTTTCGATCTGTACATGAGTGTGTGTGTGTGTGTGTTTATGTAGATCTCCAGGGAAAGGATTACAGTGTGACCAAGTGAGCAGTGTGTTTGCGCACTTCATATCCAAGACCCAGATCCTTTAAACAAAGAGGGGCAGATAGATAGAGAGAGGAAGAGAGAGACGGGGAGAACAAGAGAGAGATAGGGGGAGGGGGCAAGGAAAGACAGAGAGAGCTTTTTCTCTTGCTTCATTTACATTGTCTTTTTTAATCCCATGTCACTTCAGATTAATTATAATCCATGTTACATTCTCCATGCAAATGTCCCCTATGTGGATTACTTCCAGATAGCTTTGTGCTATGTATGTACTGAAGATGTTGCATGTCACCACCATGGCTCAGGGGCCCAATTCATATAAATAACCAACTAAACAAAGGATCTGACATGGAAATGAGCCTGTGAGGCAGCCTAAGGAAATTGCAGATCTCTACCTGTTTCAAATTAGCAGAGAAATTTCTCATTATTCGCACAGACAAATGTTATTTATCAGTTTTTGTACAATTTTGAATAGTGCAGATAAGGCGGGGGGTAAAACGGAATCACATGCAAGCAAGATCAGATGCTAAATATTATGTATTAGCTTGTTCGCATTCAAATATTTATATATTTTTTTTAATATTTGGATGAAAGCTGCAAATCTATCCAATTTAATATGAAAGCTCGGGTCCTTTTCTGTCTTTCTTGAAATTAGATTCAAATATATTTAAGATATTAACATGTTTAATTATAAGCCTGCAGCAATTCTTTTGTGCATGTATGTGTGTTTTCTGTGAAATGACAGCTTGTTGAATGTCTCAGATGATTTGTCAAATGTGACAAGGCCATGCTCGCATTTAGCTCTCATTAGAATACAAGCTGGAGATGGAAGAGAAATGAAGGCTAGTCATTAAAAATCACAAACTACGAGACAGCTGTTGTTTAACAGCCTTTTTCTCTCGCTTTCTTTCTCTCACTCCCTCTCCATCCTACTATGTTTTGACCCCTCTCTGTCTCTCTCTCTCCACCTCCCTCTGGCCAGATCTGGACCTCTCTGGGGTTCAGAGTGTGTTGCTGTAATGTTATCGGGTGACCAGGGGTCAGCCTAATGCGTAACCTCAGAGCACTAGGCCAGTAAATCATGCTGGCTGGCCCACCCTGGCCCGTTTTGGCCATCTCTCCCTCCTAGATTTACTGCTCCGTAACCTTAGCCAGTCTGCCAGGGCTCAGGACAGCTAAATTGAATACTAAATCCAAGCTGCCGCCACCCAGCCTGCTCCCTCTTAATTGACAGCCTTTTCCCCCCACTCTCTGCGCTATGTTTGCGGGCTTTTATATTTTCATGAAATGAAATGTCAGGAAAGGAATTTAATTGTTTTGCAGCTTGTAAAAAGAAGGGGAAAAAGAGAAAAAACATTGCAATAGTTACAGTTGGGCTGTTGGACAGCTCACTCCAAGTGCTGAAGATGTAGTTGATTTCATATAAAGTCATAGTTTGAGAGATTCAGTGCATGTTTGTGTAAAAATCTAATTCGCTTGTTTCACTTTGCTCATAATGTTTTACCCTTTGCAACACAAAAGGGCAGGTTCCAAAATAGACCCCAAAAAAAGCGCATTAGATACAACAATTGTCGGTCCTCCTGCCTTTTGAGGAATTGCTTGGGACAGAAATATTCAGAGATGTTCGGCGTTATGAGCTTCTCTGTCCCCCCGCTATCATTTTTATTTTTCTTCCCTCTTATTTTTTTTATTTTAAACATCTCTCCATCCCTCCCTCCATTACACTGTGTTTCTCTTCATCTGAGTGCCCACTTGCATGTATATAGTGCGTGTATACGCGGCTCCCTAAACACCATTGACAGTTGCAAATAAAGATGGGTGGTGAGTGCGCTGCTCTCTCCCCCTGCAATGCAAAAGGGGTTGAGTGTCATAAATCACCTTTTGATTTATCTAATCAAGCAAGGTCCTGCTGCATGCAGACATTTGTCATTGGTGGAGTGGGGTTGGTGGTGTCAGGTTTATTCTGCCACTCTGCTTCACTGGGCTGCAGCTGGTGGAGCCCACATAAGGATGAAGGGATGGGGGGGGGGGGGGGGGGGTGTTGGGAAGGGAGGGGAACGAACAGGCAGGAGGAGGAAAAAGGACACAGTCATTAAGTGTGGGGTGCAGTCTCAGAGACAAAGGAAAATAAGAGGATACTCTCCTGCTCCTGTCTCGTTCTGAATGTTGCCCTCTCCCATAATTTCTTAATTATTTCCTCCACCCATTCAGAGCAAGAATATGAATTTTGTTCGGAGCTACAGATGGAGTGATACTTTTTATTTCCTCATAAATGCATAGGTTTTGCTTGCTTGCGTTAGCTATTACATTTATTTGTCTTACAGGTGATTATATCCCTGGAGGACATGCTACAATTTTGAATGCAATTCCATGCCTCCAAAACAACTTTATTATTCACTCACAGGACTTGCCATTTAAAGCTCCTGAGTGGCCATAGAGAGAACTGCTCTCTCAACATTCAAGGTTAACCAACTGTTTGTCTTCATGTGTCAAAAGTGTTGATGAAAGCACTAGGTTGAAGACGAATCTCCCAAGGACAGATTTTCATGTTGCACATGCACAGACACGCCAACACACACACACACAGGCTACACAAACATACATTTACACTCAATATGACAGTAATCAATGGTGATGTGTGGGCTTTTTCCCCCGCCGCATTGTAAATGTATTTGCAGCCTCTTGTCCGACAATCGCCTCATCTCCTTTTGCAGGGATGTAATTTAGTTGCAAATTGACTGCAAGACGGAGGAAAAAATTGAAAGTTGAAATTAGAAATGGTCATAATAAATATAGGAGGCGGGGCACAGGCTTTGGAAAGGTCAGGTGATATGATGGGTGCTTCCAGCCTGGACCAATCTGACCAATGAAGTGTCAGAGACCTGTCATGAAGCACACGATACACACGCATATATATGCACATAGACACATACACACACACACACACACACACAAGCCCTGCAGGGGCCATCACAGGCAGTGGAAGACGAGATTACCTCGCTATTCTGAGCTGCAGAGCAATTCTCGGATGTTCTTGGAAATTCACATTGTGCCCATGTGTCGCGCCCCCCCCCCCCTTCCCTCATGCTCTTTCTTCCTTTCTTCCCTCCCTCCCTCTCTCTTGTCACTTTCTTTGACAGGCCAATATTTCAGGCTCCAGATATAGGGGATTACAAATAAAATAAGTGGAACGCCTACTTAATGCAACAGAATTAAAATGCATGAACGGGCCAGAGGAATTGATATGCGCCCAATACAAACACGAGCCACGGAATAATATGAAATACAAAATGTTTTTTTTCAACCCCCTCTCCATGTATCAGTGCTTTGATTTCCCTTTTTTTCCATTTGTGCATCTAGCGTGAAGCGTTGATTCGCAAGAGTGAGGCTCACATATTGCCTTGAGTGACCAGACAAGGGAGGGGAGGCAAGAGAGGAGGGTGAAAGGGGGGATGATGGCTTAAGGAGAGAGGGAGGAAGAGAGCAAGGGCGCAGGAGGGAAGGAGGGAGGGAGGCAGAGTTGCTGTTGCTGTGTCTTTGTGTTTTGTGGGTAAATTGCAGTGGCAGAGTATTGCAAGGCCCGCACGGCCTGTATCTTAGGATGAGGCTAATGAAAGATTTATCAGTGGCTGCAGCATTTATACAACCAGAGGCTAATCTCTCCACATTGAGCCCTGCTGTTAACGTCACACACGCTTACACGCATACATACAAACAGACACACACAAGTGGTGCTGCTACTGTACCACCAGCTGTGACTGAGCCCTGAAAATTTTGCATCTTGTACAGACAGAGAAGTTGTTGAGGCAGCTGGGGAAATGTATATGAACTAATGAAGTGTATAATATTACCATAACATTTAATGTATGTCGTGCTGTGATAATGAGGCCTGCCTGAGTTTTCTCCATTTCAAATGTCCTCAGGGTAGAAACACATCAGTGTATACGAATGTGAATAATACACTCCATGCTTGTATCCAGGCTCTTGGTGTCCTGTTCTAAAAATCATTTTTCAAATCATCACCTCTGACCTTACTGAATATTAATTTCTTACACTTCTTAATCTGTCATGATATATGTGTACCAATGGTCATTTGATCGCTTTGTGATCTACTTCAGCCCCCAAATGTCAGACGTTTCAATTTATTCACTCAGCTGTGACAGTTTTATAACCATGATATATTCTGGATTAAGATTCCAGTTGCCTGCACTATATGGATGCATGATCTATGGGATCCAATATATCTAGATGACAAGCCGCTCTCTTGCTCTCTTTCCACTGTTATGTTTAATATGCCATTCTGCTTCTGTGTCCTGCCTTCATTTAAAAAATAAAGAATATCATTGCTACATCAATCATTTTGTAATTTTGCTGCCCTCATGTATTTTTAAATGGTTGAAGTGAAGCATTTCGTTCGAGAATGAGATTATTATGAATATATTGAAGCTTATGTTATATGAACACAATGTATAAATAGAAATCACTGATTAAGTGATGAAAAACAAGTGCTCATTTTCAATGCTTTCAGTTAACATCCTTTGTCTCCTCTCTTTCCTCTTTCTCTTTCCCTCTACTGCCTACCAGGAGTGAATGCTGTATCCAAAGAGGTTACTGGACCGAATGCAATGGTTAAACATTCCCTCCTGCCAGATCGACAAATAGAAAGCCCACCAAAAAGGCCACAGTCTGCTGAGGGGAAGACCTCTGCCAATGAGCAGGTAGGGGTTTGTAGTGTATTAAAAGGAAACTGTCAAAGTGTGCACTGAGTGTAACACTGGATCACCATATTATTTATTTATTCTATTTTATTTTATTTTTTTTTAACCTTGCCAAAGAAAATCCATCCATGGCTTTTGGAGCTTAGTTCGCATGTATTTACAAGGAAGATGTGATGTGGCAACTCGTATTCCAACTACATGATGGATTTTGTTGTCAGTTTACAGACGGCTAATAGCATATGAGGCAAGTTGTACTTCATAAGTGCTAATGAAATCTAACCTTCACTGTCACTGTGGGATGAGCTAATGGGGGAGATACTTATGAACTGTAAGAAGCAGAAATGCTAAGCTAAGCATTAAGCAATTGCTGGCGCCAGCTTTCTATCAAAGGGTTAAATGCAGCCCACCATTCCCTCCCTGACAGAGCTTTTTAGCATCAAGCACAGCAGACCAGTCTTTGTGTTCTTAAGTGGAATACCTGCACCAGCCTTAGGCCTCCCTCCCTCACTTTTCCACCCTTTTGCATCTCTTTAAATTATATGTGTTTTTAAATTAGATTATGAAGTATTAGCTTGTCTGGTTCTGGGCCTTGCAAGGAGGGAGGACTTAGTCATTTCAGAAATGGATTCTATTAAGACAGGTGGTGGGGAGGCGGCCATGTTCAGAGTACTCCCTGTAATGAGGGCAAGGCGTAGCTTGCGAGAGAACACACCTTTGTCATCTGTAATCTCCTGATTAGAAATTCTGGCCAATCGTGTTTTCTGCTAATAAAATTGCATGAGTTGAGCGACTTAAGTGAATTACATGAAACATGGTTTATCTACATTTTCTGTTTCAAGGTGGGCACTGGGGGGAGGCGGGTAGGTGGGGAGAGGTGAATGTGGTGAGATGAGGTGAGTGGGCAGTGAGGAGAAAAAAAAAAGAAAAAAAAAGGCTTGATAAATGTTCAATTTGATTTTGCACACATTGTGTTGTTTTCTCCCTGAACAGTGTAGGAGAGATGATTTGTGCATGTTTTCATCAAATCCTTGTTTGTTTGAATAAAGTGATGTCCGACCGTATCCTGTGAGGCAGGCAATCACCAGCAGCCTATGCTAATGACATCATAGCGCATGAATCATACCCACTAAAGAGTACAACCTGTGGGAAAAAAAATATATATATATATGTTGCTGCTCCTCGTTTATTTTTTACATTGCGAAGGAAAACCCTCTTATTGAATGACTATTTATTATATCCCAACCCCACCCAGAAGTCATTATGCTTTTTTTTTTTTTTTTTTTAAGGTTCAGCAGTGTCCATACTGCAACTACAGCACTAAAGATGCCAACCGTATGCAGCTCCATGTGATGTCCCAGCATTCCATGCAGCCAGTGATCCGCTGCCCTCTGTGCCAGGATGTTCTGAGCAACAAGATTCACCTGCAGCTGCATCTTACACACCTTCACAGTGTGGCCCCTGACTGCGTGGAGAAGCTGATTTTGACCGTATGTAGTAGTTATTAACATACTTTTTTCTTTGGAAAAGAGTTTTTCAAATTAAAAAGTAATCACTGACATTTAGCAATATTTGTAAATGAAGGATGATTCTTTTTCCTTCTTTTTTTTTTTTATAATGCATAAAAGTGCTGATTTGATATATACAAAGAGATCTTTATGTCACTTCTTATGTCTTCTTCTTATCTTATGTCAAGCATTGGCTCGACTGCTAGCAAAACGGTTTTACTTATGAATAGTGATTTTTCAGAATTGAACATGAAGAAAGTTGTGTTGTCAGGACACTGTTCAGCTCTCCTTCTGTATACACAATTCATTTTAATCCCTCCTTATCTTAAACTGATTGTTCAAAATTGTTTTGCTCTTGATAGGTTGTTGGACCGGACACAGCAACAACAAATAATATAATGCATCTCCAAACTGGACAAGACAAAGGTTTATCTGTTATGGATTCCTCTACCTCTCTTTCTGATGGGTCTGGAAAATCTCAAGGTAAGCAGATTATCAAACAAAATAGTTATTGTGTCAATAAAATGCTACCAATGTTAATGAGAGAGTTCATTTTAATATATAAGTTAATTACTGTTAATTTATTGTGTGTTTAATGTGTGCCATCTACCAGAAAAAAATAAATGGCAGAGTGCCTTGTACTTCACATTGTGTTTCTACTTTCAGGGAACATGACCAATCAAGAGAAGATTGAATTGGATCCACAGGGTGAGGAACTCAAGCCCCCAAAGGAGGCCTCAGAGGCCCCAGACTGGAAAAAAACCAGTGGATTAGGACATGATAGCAAGTCCCCTGATACTTTACAAGATCATCTAAGTGAGCTCCAAAGGCTCCAGCAGCAACAACAGCAGCTTTCAGTATCTGATCGTCATGTCTACAAGTATCGCTGCAACCATTGCAGCCTGGCCTTCAAGACAATGCAGAAGCTTCAGATACATTCCCAGTACCACGCCATCAGAGCGGCCACAATGTGCAGCCTTTGCCAGCGCAGCTTCAGGACATTCCTGGCACTCAGGAAGCATTTGGAAAATGGACATCCTGAACTTAGCGAAGCTGAAGTGCAGCAACTCATTGGAAATCTTCCGATGAATGGAGACATCACTGAGAGTGAGGCCAGGGCCCTGGAGGAAGCTCAGGCTTTTGATCATGACTTGGAAAAAGATGATGAAATTGACCAGGAGGAAAAGCCCAGTCCTACAGGAAGTGACAGCAGCTCTCTGCTAGATGACATGGGAGCAGAACCAAAACGGACCCTGCCATTTAGAAAGGGGCCCAACTTTACAATGGAGAAATTCTTGGATCCTTCTCGGCCTTATAAGTGCACAGTATGCAAGGAATCCTTCACCCAGAAAAACATCTTACTCGTCCACTATAATTCAGTTTCTCACCTGCATAAATTGAAGAAGGTCCTTCAAGAAGCATCAAGCCCTGTTCCTCAAGAGACAAACAACAGCACTGATAACAAACCATTCAAATGCAATATTTGCAATGTTGCGTACAGCCAAAGCTCAACACTTGAAATTCACATGAGGTCAGTACTCCATCAGACCAAAGCAAGAACAGCCAAAACTGAAATGAGTGGCAGCAGCAGCAGCAGCAGCAGCAGCAGCAGCAGTGTCTCTGGCACTAGTGGCCCAGTACCTGTAAAAAGTCCAGCACCAAGCACACAAGGGAGCAACAGTAACTCAGACACTGCTAGAAGTGGAACACCGTCTGCTAACAAAGAAAACACTGTGGAACCCAAAGAAGTGAACAGTGGCAACAATACAAAACAAACAACTACTGATCATGTTTCAGCACAGGCAAGTAGCCACCAGTCAGCGCAGTCCTCAGCCCAACTGCAACTGCAGCTCCAACACGAACTCCAGCAACAAGCTGCCTTCTTCCAGCCCCAGTTCCTTAATCCAGCTTTTTTCCCACATTTTCCAATGACCCCAGAAGCACTGCTGCAGTTTCAACAGCCACAGTTCCTCTTCCCCTTCTACATCCCAGGAGCTGAGTTCAACCTTAGCCCAGAACTTGCCTTGCACTCAGCAGCAGCCTTTGGGATGCCTGGCCTCACTGGATCGTTCCTTGAGGACCTGAAGCAGCAGATGCAACAGCAACACCAGCTGCAGCAGGCTCAGGCACAGCAGCAGGCTCAGCAGCAACAGCAGCAGCAGACAACCTCTCAGTCACAGTCACAAATTCAACAGCAGAAAAATCAGCAACTGCAGAACCACAAACCCAAAATGGAGTCCAGTGCTGTGTCAGTTTCAGATATTCAGATGTCAAGAGAGGCAGAGGATCACTTTGAAAAACAAGAAAACAGGGCAAAGATGGAAAATGGAGGTGATGTATTATGCGAAGGAGGAAAAGACAAGAAAGACCCTAAAAAGTCAAAGTTCCCAGAGCCATTGATTCCGCCACCACGTATTGTGTCAGGAGCAAGGGGCAATGCAGCTAAAGCACTGCTAGAGAACTTTGGCTTTGAATTAGTAATCCAGTACAACGAAAACAGACAAAAAAACCAAAAGAAAAACAAAGACGGAATTGAACAAGTGGAAATGAACACTGACAAGCTTGAGTGTGGGATGTGTGGGAAGCTCTTCTCCAATATGCTTATTCTCAAAAGCCACCAGGAGCATGTGCACAGCCACTTTTTCCCATATGTGGAGCTTGAAAAGTTTGCCCAGCAATACAGAGAGGCCTATGACAAACTCTATCCAATAAATCCTGCTTCACCTGAGACTCCTCCACCACCGCCGCCACCACCACCTCCTCCTCCTCCACCACCTCCTGCACCAGCCCCAGTGACAGCGCCTCAGCCTCCTTCCACATCAATGACCAAGCCCCAAACCCCAGTGCCTTCCCCAGTTCCTGTTCCCCATCAGGCCCCACACCAACCTGCTCACCAGGCAGCACCACCCCAGCCCCCACCACCACCTCCACCACCAACTGCCCCTCCCGCCCCTCCCCAAGTACAGCTCCCTGTGCCCTTGGACCTTCCCATTTTCCCACCACTAATGATGCAGTCTGTCCAGCACCCAGGTCTGCCCCCTCAGCTGGCCCTCCAGCTGCCCACCATGGACTCTATTTCTACAGATCTTACTCAGCTCTGTCAGCAACAATTGGGCCTGGATCCAAACTTTTTACGGCAGTCTCAGTTTAAGCGACCTCGCACTCGCATCACTGATGACCAACTTAAGATCCTCCGTGCCAACTTTGACATCAATAACTCTCCCAATGAAGAGCAAATCCAGGAGATGTCAGAGAAGTCTGGTTTGCCCCAAAAAGTCATAAAGCACTGGTTCCGTAACACCCTCTTCAAAGAGAGGCAGCGGAGTAAAGACTCTCCCTACAATTTTAATATTCCTCCCATTACTACTTTGGAAGATATTCGGATGGATTCTCAGCTCAGTGCACAGGAATACTACAAAACCGAGTCATCTATCAACAAGAGGTCCTCCAGGACCAGATTCACTGATTACCAGTTGAGAGTACTTCAAGATTTCTTTGACACAAATGCCTATCCAAAAGATGATGAGATTGAGCAGCTCTCCACTGTGCTCAACCTCCCAACCCGAGTCATTGTGGTGTGGTTCCAGAATGCCAGACAGAAGGCTCGCAAAAGCTACGAGAACCAGGCAGACTCTAAAGACAGTGAGAAGAAAGAGCTGACCAATGAGCGATACATCAGAACCAGCAATATGCAGTATCAGTGCAAAAAGTGCAACGTTGTGTTTCCACGCATATTTGACCTTATCACTCACCAGAAAAAGATGTGTTATAAGGATGAGGATGAGGAAGGTAATGAGGAGAATCCATGTGACGAATACACAGATTCTATTGAGCAAGGTCCAGCAAAGACTCTTCAAGTACCTTTTGAGCCACCCAAACAGTCCCAAACAGGAACTGCCACCAGTTCTGGGTCAAGCTCCCCTGTGATGTCCTCTCCTCGTGCTAGCATGGGTAAAACTTCCCCAAAGCCAGACACTGGCCTTGAAACTGAAGTTAAGCAAACTGAAACTGCCCCTTCACCAGTGATCAAGTCACTACCCGAACCCAGACCATCTAAGGCCTGCACACCTCAGCCTCCTCCTCAGAAAGCTCCCCAGCCACAAATGTCAAGACCCCATTCCCAGCCACAGGCAGCTGCAGTGCCCTCAAGTCCGCTGTCTTTGGCCCTTTCTTCACTCACAAACAACCTTCCACACCAGATGCTTCAGTACCAGTGTGACCAATGTAAAATTGCATTCCCCACAGTGGAACTATGGCAGGAGCACCAGCACATGCATTTCTTGGCTGCCCAAAACCAATTCCTTCACTCTCAGTTTCTGGAAAGACCCATTGACATGCCCTATATGATATTTGACCCTAACAACCCCCTAATGGCTAGCCAGCTGTTATCTGGAGGCCTTTCCCAAATCCCCTCTCAGGGTAGTTCTGGTTTGGCTTCTGCAGCAAGCTCTGGGGCAATGAAAAGGAAACTAGATGACAAGGATGAAAGTGCCAATGATAAAGATGGTGGAAACAGTGGCGAAGAGCAACACAGAGATAAACGTTTGAGAACCACCATCACCCCAGAACAGCTGGAGATTCTCTATGACAAATATCTACTTGACTCTAACCCAACAAGAAAGATGCTGGACCACATTGCACGAGAGGTTGGCTTGAAAAAGAGAGTTGTGCAAGTTTGGTTCCAAAACACTCGTGCAAGAGAGAGAAAGGGGCAGTTCAGGGCTATAGGGCCCTCCCAGTCCCACAAGAAATGTCCCTTTTGCAGAGCACTGTTCAAGGCTAAATCTGCTTTAGATAGCCATATACGATCTAGACACTGGCACGAGGCCAAGCAGGCAGGTTTTAGTTTGCCACCAAGCCCAATGATGAATCAAGACAATGAAAGAGGAGAAAGTCCAAATAAGTATAATTTCTTTGACTACACACAGCTGCCTAACAAGACTGAGCCAAATGAGTATGAGCTGCCTGCTGCATCCTCTACTCCACTCAAACCATCTGAGGCACAAGTAAAAAACTTCTTAAGCCCTTCATCCTTAAAAGCTGAAAACTGTGATGAAACTGAAGGGCCTAATATGAATTCAGCAGAAGCTTCATCTTATGATCTCACTAAAATGGACTTTGATGAGACATCATCAATTAACACAGCCATTAGCGATGCTACAACTGGAGATGAGGGTAATAACAATGAGGTTGAGAGCCTCACTGCCAATGGAGGCGACAAGCTGAGTGACAACAAGAGTTGCCTGATGCCAAATTCTGATGGTGGCAATGAAAGGTTCCAATTCAGCATGGTGAGCCCTGCCCTTAGTTTCTCTGGAAAAGACTGTGACTCTTATTTCAACTCCAGAGATGATGAAATGGATGAAAACAATGACAGGAGTGAATCTTCAAGCCTAGCTGATCCCAGTTCTCCAAGTCCTTTCGGGGCAGGTAACCCTTTCAGCAAGTCTGGTAAAGGTACCAATGCTGGGGACAGGCCGGGCCACAAACGATTCAGGACACAGATGAGTAACCTGCAACTGAAAGTTCTCAAAGCCTGTTTTAGCGACTACCGCACTCCTACAATGCAAGAGTGCGAAATGCTTGGCAACGAGATTGGACTCCCCAAACGGGTTGTCCAGGTTTGGTTCCAGAACGCCCGAGCTAAAGAAAAGAAGTTCAAGATTAACATTGGAAAGCCATTCATGATAAGTCAAGGCTCACCAGAGGGGCCCAGGCCTGAGTGTACTTTGTGTGGTGTAAAGTACACTGCCCGGATGTCCGTCCGAGACCACATTTTCTCCAAACAGCACATCACCAAAGTGCAAGAAACCCTGGGTAACCAGGTGGATAGAGAAAAGGACTACCTAGCACCAACCACTGTCCGTCAGCTGATGGCTCAGCAAGAGCTGGACCGCATGAAGAAAGCAGGTGAAGGACTCGGCCTGCCTGGCCAGCAGCAACAGAATGCAGTGGACAACAATAATGCACTTCATGGTCTCAGCCTACCCTCAGGCTACCCAGGGTTATCTGGCCTTCCGCCGGTGCTACTTCCTGGGGTCAATGGGCCATCATCACTTCCTGTTTTCCCCCCCAACACACCTGGTGAGTTAGTATGACAAACAGTAAGAAAACGTCATAGACTAGAAGCTTTATGAACTGAGCTTTATCATGCACTATTTTATTCTACGATACTACTGGTTATTCTGTATCACAGTGGTGTTTGTTTAAAAAAAAAAAAAAAAAAAAAAAGTTTTATTTTTTAAACTATTTTAAAATTTAAAAAAGTGGTGGGAGATAGTGCATGCATAATGTCAGCATCAGAGTTGACTTGCTAATTGATAATTCAGAGATTTTTTTACAACAAATGTATGTATATCATGGGTTTTGTTTGTGTTTGTTTTTCCCCTTATTGTAGGTTTGTTATATTTATATTGTAATATATTGGCAGGTTTAAATTATCATAAAGCGCATGGGACAGTTTTGATCCATAACAAAATCTTAATAAGACAGATAAAGAGTCATCCAGTGACAAATTTATCATCTTTATCTTGTCAAAAAATTTCCAATTTCACAGTGATTTGGAGTTGAATAAATAAATATTGAATATTTCCATATTTATATACTACTGTATTTCAGCTTTAGCGTCTCCCGGTGCTGGCATGCTTGGGTTCCCTACACCAGCCACCCCCTCTCCTGCCATGTCTCTCAACACTACCCCAACCAAGACTCTTCTGCAGACTCCTCCTCCTCCTCCTCCTCCTCCACCTCCTCCTCCTCCTGTTCCCTCCACACCTTTGGCAGCAGTAAATCATACAGAGCAACAAGGCAAAGACTCAGAGAGAGACAGCAGCAAGAAACAAGGAGACAAGCCACCTCAGATGAAGGTGAAGGAACGAGAGAATGAGAGCAGTTCACGTCCTGAAACCCCCAGTATGGCCAAGAAAAGAGAGAAACCATGTCCAGCTCCAGTGAAACCAGGAAATGAGACCGGACTGGATGCCGCACAGCTCCAGGCACTCCAGAATGCTCTTGCAGCAAGTGACCCCACCTCTTTCTTGGGGGGGCAGTTTCTGCCCTATTTCCTTCCTGGATTTCCCAACTGCTTCTCTCCCCAGCTTCCTAGAGGGGTCCAAACAGGGGGCTACTTCCCACCACTGTGCGGAATGGAAAACCTGTTTCCATATGGCCCTGCAGCAGTCCCACAAGCTGCCATGGCAACAGGTCTGTCCCCGACCGCTCTCCTGCAGCAGTACCAGCAGTACCAGCAGTCCCTCCAGGATTCACTGCAGAAGCAGCAACAACAGCAGCAGAAACAACTCGAGCAACAGCAGAAACAACAACAACAGCAGCAGCAGCAGCAGAAACCAACCCCTGTGAAGACACCCATGAGCATACAGAGTACGACCACCAACTCTTTCAAACCAAAAGATGCTATCGATGCTAAGGATGACACCAACAAAGGCTCTTCAACAGAAAGCACAAAAGAAGAACCCAAAACAGATACCAAAAGTACCATGGATTTTCCAGACGCTTTTATTGTACCGTCCGTCAAGCATGAGTTTATATGCAGGAAGTGCCAGATGATTTTTGCTGACGAAGATTCAGTGGTACGTCATCAGAAGTCCTTCTGTTACTTCGGACATCCTTTTACTGACCCGCAAGAGACAGTGCTTCGAAAGGCAGTGAGCAACTACACTTGTGTTGTCTGCAATGTGGTTGTTAATGGAAATGAAGCACTTGGCCAACACCTTCAGTCGAGCTTGCACAAAGAGAAAACAATCAAACAAGCAATGAGAAATGCCAAAGAGCATACTAGATTATTACCTCACTCTGTCTGCTCCCCTACTCCTAACACCACATCTACCTCGCAGTCTGCAGCTTCTTCTAATAACACCTTTCCTCATCTCTCTCGCTTGTCCATGAAGTCCTGGCCAAATGTCCTGTTCCAGGCCACCACAGCCCGGAAAGCTGCTTCCTCCTCCCCGTCTGCCTCTCCCCCCCCACCCCTCTCCTCACCTTCAACGGTTACCTCAACTTCCTGCAGCACCTCAGGGGTTCCAACCTCACTACCCACCGAGAGTTGTTCAGATGAGTCTGACAATGAGCTAAGCCAGAAGCTGGATGATTTAGAAAACGCGTTGGAAGTCAAGGCTAAGCCGGCCTCTGGCCTAGACGCGAGCTTCAGTAGTATCAGAATGGATATGTTCAGTGTGTAGGAGTGACAAAAGGATCCCTTGCTTAAAGAAAAAAATAAGACTTTTTAAACTGCAGTTCCAAAGTCTCTCTTAACCCAAAAAATTACAGTACCAAATGATTGACTCAGGATTGTTTTTCCCATATTGATATGCTGGCAAGATATTGATTGATTTTTGTTATGGACAGAACTGTTGCAGATGCTTGACTGAGCTTATATTGTATACAAAAACATGGAGTAGGAAAAATCCCACAGGCTCCCTTGGGGGGGCTTGTTTCAAGCCAAAAACTCTCACGATAGCAAATTGCACCTCAGCTGGATTGTTTTCCAAATGCTAGCATGTACTGTATGGGATGACGATCCAGAACCCTCAAAGAGAATCTCTCTTAGTTTAGATAGGTGTAATTCAGTAGCTTTAAATTCTCAGGTCAGAACATAACATTTCTCATTTGTTAAAGCAGCAACAAGCCTGGGTACACTTGGCTTATAACCAAAACATGTCAAGCTTTATCGGACGCATTTCCTTGATGTGTATAGAGTACCAAGAGACAATATTACTGTTACAATGGACGATGTGCATATCCTTTTAGTTTTGCCCTACAAAGACAGTATGGTTTTGCCACTGAGGGAATTTAGAATGGTGAAATAAATGTGTATGATGCCCCTGTGTTTGCCAGTTTGTATTACAACAAGCTGTATCTATTTCCCACCCCCTTTTTTCCTTTTTTTCTTGTAGTATATACTAATCTGTGCCAACTCTTACCTTCTCACTTTTACCTCTGCTCACACCCTTTTCTGAAGAGGTAATAACTCTAGTTTTGATAGACTCTCAGATTATGTGAATATAACATTTTTCATTTGTGAATTGCTGTACTGTTACGGTACCTGCTTGTGTCTGGACTATAGTGCACTTATTTTGTTTTTGTTCGTCTTTTTATTATTTGAGTAGCCCATTTGTTAATTTAATAGAATTTTTTTTTTTTTTCTGTTTGTATGTATGTATGTTTGTATTTTAATTATTATTTGTGTCTATTGCAGCAGCATATTGGTCCATATTTGTTACAGGATTGATGCCTAACAATCTAGAGACCTATTTAAGAATTGGTGCATCCAAGAAAGCAGTACTGTATACTTGAAACTGTTAAGGTACAAGTTGGTCACATTGTTAAAAAAAGGTATGATCATTTGCTACACGTTTGCAAATATGCTGCTTTAAAAGGGGGACAACAGCATTTGTGTTGTATATTAAAAATATTTTCATGTACATGTAGGACTTAAAACAGTGTTACACGTATACGCAGCCATTTATTGCATAGGTTGACGTCCTCCCATCAATTCTCTGGGCACTTCTGATGATCTACAGTTAAAGTCACCGTTTTGGTTTTTTCCACATTTAGTGATTTCAACATTGCAAAGTATTACCTTACAAAGTTTGCTGCTACTGTGTAAAGTTATTTTGCTTGCCATAAATTCTCTCAACTTTCTACCAGACAAAATACTGATCCATTAATTGCTTTGCTTTGCTACGTTTTATTTTATGTTATTTTGTTATTTTGCTGTGGAACTAAGAATGTGAAAGCTGTCAAAGGGTGTTCAATTTTTTACGAATCACTTTCTAGTTTGGTAATTGAAACCAATGTGATTCATTCCAAAGTAACAGAAGGCTATTTGTATGAAAGAAAAGGCTTGTGAACAAAGAAAGCTAAGCTGTTGTACATATTCGTAGTTGGCTGTGCATGGTACAAATTTATTAATATGAAGAAATGCAAAAATGTATTGCTTTTGGTATTTCCTATTCTGAGATGAGCAAGTAGCATGTAATGCAACTGTTTGACAGGTTAAATCAAATCATGCTTAGTTATTGTTTCAAACAATGAAATCAAGTAACATTTCCTTTTATGTTTTATTATTGTAAAGGTGTTTTTTTTCTCAAAGTTTTAAAGCAATGTCAGTTTTTAATTTTCTGTGTGAGCTTTTTAAATGTCATTTTTTGAATTTTTAGTACTTCAACATTTACTTTAATCCTGAAGACACTTTTCGATTGTGTTTCATAAGAGACATCCTGGCCTCCCAAGGTGCAATTCTGCCATTGTACAAACATGAGCGACTGTCCTGATTCCAAAGGCTTTCACAACTCTGGCTTTTTGCCTTTCCCCACTCTGTGGCTCAGCATTATAAGACTGAACTGTCAGCTAGCATCATGTGCTAAGATGTTAGCATCAGACAGGACGCTTTCCACACCAAGGACTGGTAAAAGCTAACAAACCAACAAAAAGGATGGTCCAACGATATAACTGTACATAGATATTGCAACTGCACAGCAGCCAAAAAGAAAAAAAAAAAAAGAACTTTTTAAAAACAAATGGATGGATTGTGTCATGTTCATGGGGACAGCCTTCAAAAGGTTGAAATTGGAATTGTTCTTCTGGATGTCAAAGGGATTTTCATGGCGCAATCATATCCTACACAATATGTACTCTTCAACATCTGGGTTACATAGGAAATGCACCCTGAGGTTTTAATAAGAAGAAGCCCCTATGGCTAAAACTTTAAATAAACTAAACCAAAAATGTTATTGATGTTTTATATATAGAGAGTAGTCGCATTAGTTTTTGTTACTGTACTGTTTGAGGTCTCAACTGTACCGTATCACGGTAATAACATGGTTTTGAAACCGTTTTTTTATTTTGTCACAGACCTGTTGTCATAGTTGAAATGACGTTTATTGTAGATGGTATTTGAACAACTTCTGGAAATAGTTCATCAAGTATGTTTGTTGCTCATTGTTGTGATACATTAAAAACTGTATCTGCAAACCAGTTTGGTTGCATCAAATATTCTTTATTCTCCATTTGCGGTCTTTTATTTCCATCTTCCCGAGCAGTTTCACGGACTCCACGCATCTCATTCATTATTGTTTAGCTTGATCTCATGTGAAGTTAAACAATACCTTTCCAAATTTTAGACGTGCATTTCTTTGCTCAAATCTTTGACTGGAGCTGGCGGCATAAAACATTTAGCTGTCAAGCACTTTCACTTCAATGCAGCACACAATTTTCATGTCCATAAAATACTCTTTTCTGATTATATATAGTGTTTTGGCCTCTGACTTGCAAGTGTTCAGTAGTACAAACCCAGTACACTGCAAATAAAATTCCATTAAATTTCCCTTGCAGCTCTTTTACAGAGTTTATATTGTCGGACAGAGTTGGACCATAAAACACTTTTTGAAAAAGTTTTTGTTTTTAAATATGCTTTCCATTATTTTAAACATTTTTAAAAATTCGACAATTCATTTTCCAAAACAAACAAGTTTTGTCTTTCTCACACTGTTTTTTTGTCCTTACAGCCCTTTGATGCATCTGATACCAATCACTGACAGCCAAAAACTGTAAGTCTTGTAATGCGTATTTCCCGTCATTATGCTCTTTGTGGTTATCTGACTCTAATCTGATGCTGGGATTATGTTTGGAAGTGTTTGCTAATCTGGATCTGATCAGGTACCACTCTAGACCCCTCCCATTATAACAGAGGAGTCCAAAATACAGTAATAGATCACAACCATGGACGAACTGATGAAAAAGAGGACAAAGCACATCTGCTATTCCCTACAACTGTAAAGGTGGAGCATTTCATCACTGGTATGTAAATGTGTTGACAGTGCTGATACATAGATAGATGCCAATGTGAGACGGAGTGACTTAAGATCGGAGGTTTACAGATGCTTTTACAATAAAAACTGAACCTCAGGAAGACCTCTGAACCAATACATCACCCCGCTGGCAAGAAATGTCTGCCATCAGTGTCAGGGTCAGAGGGAAAGCCAACATTCACAAGTCGTTAAATCCAGCTAATGAAATTTCACAAGGACATCAAAAATGAAGGGGAAGATGAGGCTCTTTTCACTCCGTCAAAACCATCCGTAACCTTTGTTGTTTAGCTCAAACACTCCAGTGTGAAATGAAACAGCCGCGACAAGTAAAAGCCTCCCAAACGTTTTTTTTTTTCCTCCCTCCCTCCTTTCTTTCTGGCTTCACCTTTCGCCCTTGACAAATGTGCTGCTGAATTGTCCTTTCCTGTTGCTCACCCTTAAAGTAGGCAGTTGCTGAGGTAGCCCCACCCCCCGCCCCTCAACCATACTATGAGATTGAATTGTATTTGACCTTTGTCGAGTATAATGGCTGAAGGCCTTTCATTTTTCTGGCCTTCTCAGCGCTTAGAAGAAGAACCCCTTTACACTGTTTTTTTTTTTCACTGTACTCTTAATAATTCACAAACATGGCAACAAGCTGGGCTCTACACAGAAAATATGTGCACAAATGTATTGTTTCCAAATTCTGACTCATCTTCTGAAATTGCTGTTTAGGGGTCTGGCAAAATAAATAAATAAGTAAATAATCTTAAAAAAAGCAACACTTTGACGCGGCTATATTTTGGTGGCTGCACAATCCCACTACTTAACTGCACTGTCCTAGAATAAAAAGGCCCTCTGAAGAGAAGAGTGGTTCATGGTAGTTTAGACACAGCTTTGCTAAAGAGGCCACAGCAGTGAGCGGTCTTGCCCTGAATACACGATAAAAGGTTTACAGTAAATTCTAAATGGCGTTTTCTGCAACCCATACATCACTCATGACCATTAGGTTCCACCCTCACTGCACTGTGCGCCCTTCTAGCCACAGCTTTCCAGATGATACAGTACAGAGGCTGCAGTAGAGGCAGATCTGGCTTTGAATAGCCTGCAGCCAATGGATTTTCTCTGGATAATACAATGTTTTGGAGAGAGAGGCAGGGATTAGTCCATCCAGCACCCCCCACATGCCCAATCTAATTAGACTGGAATCAGTTTAAGATGAAAGCAAGCCCTAGCATCACCGCACTAAATACTGGAATTAGTATTCCCCGCATGGGAATTTAATGACGAAGACTGAAAATCCAATCACATTCACTCCCAGTTTAGCCCCACATGCATTGGGCCTGGACAATGACAAAACGAAAGAACAACAACAATGATTTGTCTGTCAATAGATATTGACCAGCTTCACATCTGAGGCCTCTTGCGTATTGGCGTTACTATGTTGTCATCATTTAACAAGGATAAACAGCTTATAATCAGATATTTAGATAGTCTGTCTCTGATGGAAACCTTTGTCACATTCTGACTCCTCCGGAAGCCGTAAGAGAAGTGAATGAAAACATGGAAAGGAAGGAAGACAGAGCATGTTTTTTTAAAAAACACCACCACCCACACCTTTGAGTTTGTATTTACGGTATGTAACAAAAAACATTTTATCATGACCTTATAATACAAACATTTGTGGATTCATCAATGGATTTTAAATCAATAACACATACACAAATACACACTTCACATGTTTTTATGTTTAGGTTTTCTTTTTTGCCATGTCCGTTGTGTTTTCTGCCCATTTGTTCTTTTAACTTTGAAGGCTGCGTTTGCACATTAAATCCTTAAATAGGGATTGGTGAAATTATTTATTAATCAGCTCCTTACATCTAAGACATGATTGCTCCATAGGAATTGAAACTGTCAAATTATTCTTATCAGGCAGACAGCATCAGATCCGTTTTAGTTTCTATTTTGTGCCCACATTCACTGATAAAACACGTTTCGCAGCACACGTTCAATATGAAACATTCTCAGTCTCTTGGCTTTATCTTGCCCTTGTTTCCCAACCTAAGTATATGCAGTCAAGGGAACTCTATCTTAAAACTACTAAATTGCGAGCCATATTTCTGCGTCAGCTTGGTGATTAACAGCACAGACCGGAAATAACTCCAGCACCTGGGTTTCATCCACCACACGATATCTACTACGCACCTGTGTTTCATCCACCAAAGCTTTACACCTGAGAAATCAGGACGCCATTGTCCCTTGTGAAAAAATACACAACATGAAATCTTATTATTTATTGCTGGCTGTATTTAGGGGTACGCACCAAAACAGAACCTGTTGTTTTTCTGCAAACAGGTGTAATGGAACTTTTTGACTCATCCAACAACTAATTGTGTAAAAACTTTGCAACTTTTAGCCCCAAGAGTAAATATCAGTGTGCTTTTTTTGGTGAATGATCAAATGAATATTGTTTGCCGAACAGGCTGCGTTGCATCAGTGGGGAAAAAAGACACGTAGGCAACAAAAAGTACAATTGCAGCTATTCATCCTTTCATATGGAAAATAAGCATTAACAGCATTTTCTCTGGATTAACCCGAATGTCAACTAGGGCCACACACATACTAACATATGAAAAAGATCATCTGATCTTTTTTGTGTTGGCCTTCCTGCGTTTAGTGTTTAGTGCCACAATACATTTCATTTCTGAGGGACAGAAAGAAAGAAAGAGAGAAGGTGAGGAAAATGGAAAGGGTGGTTGGGTACACCTGCTTTATTATTGCGTAGTGGATGAAGGATACAATCACTGCTGGCATTACAACAAGACAGCCAACTAACACATATTTCAAGGCAAAAAAAAAAAAGAGAGTGAGAGAGAAAGAGGTGTGAGGAAGAAAGAGAGGCCCAAGAGAGAAAGAAAAGAGATTCAGACAGACAGGCCAACAGGCTGACAGAGACTGAGTGTCAGGGACAGAGCAAAAGAGAGAAAGAAAGGAAGTAGGTGATATAGACAGCGAAATGAGCAAAGTGATAGAAGTGAAGTGAGAGTGAGAAAGATAGGGAGGGGCAACCTGAGAGGAATCAAACATGGGCTCTGTGCAACAGAGGTACGTTGGCAAACGAGCATGTTATGGCAGCCCGCTGGGACTTCCCCGGCAGATCGTTTGTGCTGTTTCCCAATCTGTTCTGAGGAGCAGCACAGCCCCACATGGGGATGTGTGAAGTCGTCAAGATGGGATTGCTTAAGACAGATGAAACACTGTGTTTTTTGATGCCATCTCAAGCGGACAAAAGCCTGATTTCCTGTTTTGCCTGTGACAAAGGGTACTGTGTAGTTTGTTGAACAGTTGAAGGCTTTTTTTTTTTTTTTTTTTTTGTCAGGGCTGTAAATAACTAAACGTGCAAGGGGTGATGTTATGAAGCAGCTGGATCCACATGCCAAAAACTGAAAAAAAAAAAAAAAAAATTGGCACAGTTTCTCTTTTTTTGGCACCTCTAATGCATTACCACCTGTAACAAGCATGCAGCATTACAGTTTTCTCATCTCGTCCTGACATAATTTACTCAAGTGTGAAAACAGCATGTAAAGTGAACATTTGCACACCCACACACTTCAGTCAGGATATTCAGGCATTTCTTTCCATTCACTGGACCCTTGAAACAATACCATAGTAACAGAGATCAACTTGTCAGATACTAATATTGCTTTACATTTTAAAGGGCGCTGAGCAGCCAGGCTAAGGTTTTTACAAGGCAAGTTGAGTCGTTGGGGAAATAAAGGAGCAATGGAGGAGGGAATGAAGGAATTTTAGGGGGTGATGGGATATGTCTCACTCTTTGTTCACATACACACACACACACACACATTTACGCTTGCAAACTGAAATCATACCATGTGCAGCAGAAGAGCAGGCGGTGAGGAAATAGAAGCTAAATATAAAGTGACACAATGCATTCCCTGGGTCATTCACAGGCCCTGCACCAAATCACAAAGCTCCACAGCTTGTCGTTTATCATACACGTGAACCCAAGTCTCACAAAGAAAATATAAAGTAGCCAAATAAGCATGCCCTGTAATTTATAGAATCACTGATGATGGGATGAGGAGATGCACTGGCATCAAATTGGCTCAGATGCTCGGCCTTCTTATGGTTTCTGTTGTATATCAACTCAGCATCCTGGCAGGAACATTTGTAACAAAAAGCTTTTTTAATGCTTAAATGAAAATTTTAATGAGGCCCTGTGTTGCTTTTCCTTTCGAGTCTTTAAGAGCCCTCTAAATCATTAAAACTTGCTCTTTCTTTGATTTCAAGGTCATTTGAAGAAATAAGGCAGCCTTAAGTGGCCCTCAGACCAAAAGTGGCCTATATGCCAAAGACTGCAAATGAATATAGCCTAATGCTTTTTAATTTGCATTCATCTTTAAAAACACAGAAGAGCTATCTTGAAGTTATAATAGGCTGAGATGGCAGTTGGGGGCCCTCTAGTCATTAGTAGCAACGCAGCTCCTCTAAAATGAAGGCCTTTCTCATCTTGTTTTAACTTAAGACCATTACAACAAAGATACATTAGCCTGCTGTCCATCACCTGTTTGTCTGCATGCTATATTTCCGTCAGGCTATGTCTGCTAGTGTCCACATGTTTCCAAATATGCACAGATTCACTTTTTTCCTTCCTGCAAACGAACACATGCAACACCTCTATTCAGCGAACGCATGCATGAAAATAAAAGCTGCTGGAAATGAGGACCTTAGGAGGAGACAACATGCATTGTTTGTTTAATCACGTGTTATAAGATGACTGTAATTATGTTGTCATCTGCCTGCTTCAACACAGCAGAACTGGGCCGCCACAGCATGCTTTGCTCCTCGCTCATAATTCCACACTTCAAGCTTTAACGGTCAAAAAGCAAGAAATTCTATTTTTTTTCTCAGTTTTTCATCTTCATTCTTTTTTTTTTTTTTATTACAAATACCACTGTGAGACTGGAACTGTGTCTTTTTTATATTTATTTTTTGGGGGGAGTAGTCACATAAAGCCTACTTGACAGGCGCTATGTGTCAACTCCCGGTGCAGATGAATATAGGCCAACAGATGAACGGTTTTTACATACTGTATTGAACTGATGAGATAGCAAATAACAGTGTGTCCTATTTAACATAGCAAGATTGGTCTTTTTTTATTTTCCCTTATTCTTCCATCCTTCTCTTTCAATTTAGCCTCACATGTCCCCTCTCCTTCCCCTTCTATTTCTTTGCCATTCTTCTCCCTCTTTCTTTATCTCTGTATGTGTGTGCACCCCCCCCCCCCCCCCCCCCCCACTGCAAGGATAGGTGGTTTGTGTCTGTGAAAAACTGAACATCTCCAGTGAAATTGGTTTTCTGTGGAGAAACTGATGGATCACTCTGTGTTCCTGACAGGAGTAGGGGATTGTTTATGCCATACAGACAAATACATGTATACGCACACACACATGCACACATATATGCAAGGGTGAGAGGACAAGGGGATTGTTTATGCTGAAGCTGAATGAATTTTGATGAGCCGTAGATTGCTGTATATGGGAAAATGCTCTTTTAAGATGCAATATATGTAATCTAGATTGTAGCATTCCCAACAATAAATTATGGATTTGGAGGCAACAGCTGCAGCATCCTGGCTCACACCCTCCATTTAGACAGCACACACACAAAGGTACAGATTAATAGCATAATGTTACAGCTTTTAAAGACAAATGATTTTACTTGACAATTCAGGCAAACACACACAGATCATGAGCATCTAACTGTAAACTAGCGAGAGATAGGGCACGTACAGTTTATCTGTGACTCAGAGTTTTCACACAAGGAAAACATATTAAAGTGCTTTTATCACATACATCATGGATGTTATGTAAATGTAAATTTGTTAACAGTAATCAGTGGTACAACAGGAAAAGATTAAAACATTGTTGCTTCTCATTATTGTTTGTGTTCACTTATTTTGAAAATGCGCTTTTTCCAAACTTCATCGACTTTTAAGTTAAATGAAGGCTTTATTCTCATTTTCAGGCTGAACAGTGTTACTATCATGATTTCTTTTACAATCTCCTTTAGAACAAGTGAAAAATGATTCCATTACCAGTCATCTATTCTTCTTGTGCTCTTCTTTCAAAAACACATGCAGTTGGTGGCATACACACACACACAGACACTGTGTTGATGTGTGGAGAAGCTCACTTTTTTTTTTTTTAACAACATCTAAGGTAGCACTGGCTAGCAAACACAAAAGGTTTAAATTTCACACTACAGAGCATCAGATGCTTGCTTGGATCACATGCTTGCTTGGATCACATGCATATGGACGCAGGCTGTAAGACATGCTTTTGAATCTCGAACTTGCTAAGAGAAAATTTTCATTTTTACCATTTTTTTTCCTTTCATATTTCAATGCACTTCCCTGACCCGGTCACTGCTTTGTAATTCCTAAAATGTTTTATGAACTGCTTTGGTTATTGCTCTCCAAAGAAAATTGATGCCCTTCAGCACTGATACACACATCAAAAGCACAATATCATTGATTTTTTTTTTATACATATAAAAATGCCACATAAATGCTTGTAATAATTATATACATAGGGGCGATAAAATGCGCAGATGAAAGCTTAAATAGTAAGCTTTATAAACCACTTTGGGTTTCTTCGAGGCAATTCTCAGTTCTGTTGTTTAATTTTGATTGTTTTAAAGTATCTTGTTGCTCTGAGCCTTCGCATAGCTTAACCTGTAAATCTGATCCAGTTCTCAATCAAACGAGATCAAAAAGTCTAATATTACTGTTGTCACATACTGTTGTGCAACCAGAAAAGTTGCTCCTTTTCTCATTCATGATCAATTGTGTCACCATACTTTTGTGCAAGGGAGATCGTGGCATAACATAACTGAACATAGGTTGAATATGAATCAGAAAAATTAGTAATGCTAAACATATAACTTCTTTTGTAGTCAACTTATATTAATGTGTTGAGGGAAAGAAGATATTATTCTGAGATTAAATTCATTCCCTCTATTTCTTTTCTCTTTTCTTTCTTTTTTGTTCCCAGTTTTTATCAGCACTCATGCAATAACTTGAGCGGAGATGGAGCAAATGTATTCCACCCATATGTATGAATGAATGAATGAATATGATTACCAAGTCTTGGACCCTCTCAAGGACAAAGTCCTGTGTGTGTGTGTGTGTGTGTGTGTGTGTGCGTGTGAATTTGTGCGTGCGTATTTTTGTGTTTGTTGTTCATTTGTACATTTTAAAACCAATGTTCACCTTTGTCCATATCTCGCGTCAAGGTAAACGTGTGCGCACTGAATTAGTTTCTTCTGAACATATTCTTCTTGTTCTTATTTGTTGTGTTGGTGTGTGTGGGTGTCTTCGGGTTCATACAGAGCGCATGAACACGTTGTCCTCTAGCATCCTTTGCTGCCTGTTGTGGCGTAATGACAATCTACTTCCTCCATATAGTGCGAACACACTCTCCTCCATCACCTCCAATATGACCGGCAAATTCAAATGCAGCCATTTGCAGGTGACTTACGCAGGATATGCTGTGCAGTAATTGTGTTGCGCCGTCTTCTGTGGGGAGGGAGCTGGTGACTTGCCGCCTGCATGCAACTCACCAGAATTACCAATGGAGGAGGGAGAGAAAGCGAGCGAGAGGGAGGTGGAGGAAGGAGAGGAGAAGTACCATTAAAATGCAAAATCACCACTGTGGTGCAGAGTGTGGCGCCTCGGCCCCTCACTCTTTCTCCGAGGCAGCCATCTTATGATGGAATGAGTATGTGTTTGATGGTGTGTGAATGTGTGTCCGTTTGACTCTGCGTGTGTTTGTGTATGCACGTGTGCATCTATAGGTCGGCCGCGTGTTTGATAGAGTGTAGCGTCTAGCTGCGGCGAGGAATGGTGAGATGGCGTGGAGTTGGCAGACAGGTTTCTGTGTGTGTGTCTGCGTATGTGTATGCGCGAGTGTGTCTGTGTGTGGGTGTGCATGTGTGAGGCAGGGGTGATAAATCAGAGCTAGGTAAAGGCTTTTTAATGCAGCGGACCCCTCTCCCAGCCTCCATCTTCTGTCAAGGCTCAGTAAAAGATGAGAGCCCCCTGGGGAAGAGCACTAGCCCACAGCATAGCAGTGCTGCGCCGCAGGTCACACACACACACACACGCAAACACACTGGGGCCTGACGCATAGCCACTGACTAGGCCTCGTGAATGAGTGAATACATGAATAACTGAATCTATTGAATGCATGAATATATAAATAAAACCTTCCACAGGAGCCACATTTATTGATGAACAGCTCCCAAATAAATGTGTTTTTCAAATGATTTACTAAATGATTTATGGCCAGTGATATTGCATTTATATCAGAGAAAATATTTTTGCAGAAAACAGAATGGATATTTGCTTCATTTCAGCCTGTGCTCCTAAGGTCAAACAGAGTCTTTGTCGATGATGTGCCTTGAGTCTTGAAGCAGCCCCAAGTTTCAGGGGGCCGGATATGAAAAATATGTGGAATTTGCCAACATCTGACAATACTTAGTCGGCAATATATCTCCTGTCTGATAGAAAAATGTGTTCTGAATTGCAGATACAGTGTCTTTTCTGGCATACCTTTTTAATTTGACTTTGAGGGAAAACACACCGTGCTCCCAGATAGACAATCAGAGGTATGACTGCTGAACGTTGTGTAAACCTTTGGGATGGGGCAGAAAGGACTCCAGCAGCTTGGCACAGAAGACAAGCACAAACACTTGAGAACATAATACTTGACAGTGAGCCCAGAGTGTCAGTTAGGGGCCCTACAGAAAAAGATCTTGCATGTTAGTGAAGAAGATGAAAACAGAGACATTGAAAATGCCAGAAATTAGAATTTCAGAAAATCCAGGGCCCTAATTTATGTCCCTTTAAAAAAAAAAAAAAAATTCTCTAGTTAATAAACCATCTAGCGTTTCTTCCTGGAGGAGAACATTGTACTGGGTCCAAACCACAAAAGTTCTAATCTTGGAAAACTGATCTTTACAAAAATTGGTTTTTATTTTGAGGATTTGGATTTGAGATAGTTATGTAAAGAAAAAGATGCCATGAAGTGAGTAAAACACAGGCACAGGCTGTACATTTCTTATCATTCCACACCATAGCTGGCCCTTCTCTGACAGGGTCAGGTATCGTATGCATATATATTAATTTGGTGGGTGTTATAGGGACAGAAATGCATAATGTAGTTAACATGGTCCCAGCTGGAACAATTCTCTAACCCTGGTTGAATGCTCTACACATTAAGCTAAAGCAGTGCACATGCATGAAAAATAAAAATAAAAATATTGGGAAAGAATAAGAATAGATTGTTGTACAATCTTCAGCAGAGAAGTCTTTGAACGTTTGGAGAGAACTAGCAACACAGTAGGCTTAAATCTCATGAGCGGAACAAGACAATAAAAGTTTTTGTTGTTTGCTCAGGGGTATTTCAGCTGTGACGACGTAAAACTCTATTCACAACTGTGCATTTGCGTGTTTAGAAGCAGCATTTTGGTTTGCGCTGTACGCTGTGTTGACATGAGGAGGTTAATGTGCATGTTTATTATCCTTCCTCGTGCATGTGTGTCTCTGCGCATCTGTTGGACTGAGCAGGTTAATGTTGGCTGACACATGCGGTTCACTGATCTCCTGGAGGAGTCAAGACTCACAGCAAAAGCTTCACAGACAGGTATCCATGGTAACCACAAAAAATATGTTTATTTCTTCCCTTGGAAGCCGTAGATTCCAAGATGCTGAAATGCACAAATACATTGTCATTACCTGGCAGCCTCATACTTAACAGGGTTAGGCTTTTTCTGCCTGCTGCCCTCATTGTTCACTATGTTGCCTACACATGTAATTTAGAAATTCCTCTTGTTACATTTTCCAGACAGAAATTCTATATTATCCTTACATACTGGGTTGATGCCTCTGTCTATGCCTGAGAGAGGCTGCTTTATTGACATTTCCATCCTTGGCCATTATTACATTTCACTTCTACATTTTTTCATGTTTTTGTTCTCAATTTGGCTCTGAGATATGGGAAATTAAATTTTAGTCAATGAATTGAAGTAATGCCAGTCAGATTGGAAGGACATTATCAAATATTCATGTGCTCCTTGTATTCGGTTTCTTGTGTGAATTGAGGCCTTTCTCGTAGCACTGATTGACAGATGATGGGCAATAAAGCTCTGTTCTACGACACCGTCTTCCTCTGTTGTCACTGACAACTTCTGGTTGATTGCACAATGATCAGAGCCATATTTTTAGAAATGAGTCTGTGGCCTGAGCTGCAGCAATAAAAAAAAAAAAACAACAACAACAACTAAGCATCAATGCTCCATGTTGTTGTTGGTACCAAAAGAACAATGAAGACATCCTTTTTATTTGTTTTGCATAATGCATCTAATTTATGCTCTTTAAAACTGGATACAAAGCACATTGTAACATTTTAAAATGCATCTTTGAGCAACCTTGATGCACAATGAACAAAGTAGGAAGAGGTGCATAAAAAAGCCTGTCAGAATAACATTATATAAATTTTAATTTCTCAGCCTTTACACCAAACATCAAACAAATTTGTCTAACAGTCATTTTAAAGAGCGCATGTGACTGTATTGTGCCAAAAGGTGCTCCGGTACCGGAGAAAGTGGATGCCTTCTTTTTCATCTCTTTGAGGGGAAATGGGAATAAGCACATTGTGTCCTGCACAACATTCCTGAACAAGCAGAGGTTCAATCACATTTGCAGAAGTTATCAAAACTTTCAAAGAGCTCAGCTGGTGCCCTAAGCCACAGGAAATTCACCAGGACATCTGGAGGGATGTGTGCAGATTATTGCTCATTTAGTCTGTTCTCGACATCAGTAGGAAGAGGACTGAGATTGCTAAACACACGCACAGACTGGAAGATGTGCACACACAAACAGGCTTGGCTTTGGTAGATCTTACCCCAGGCACACCACACCACACCTGCCTATAATCCCCCATCATGCCCTTGCTACTCCTGTCCTGGCTCGTCCAATCAGAGGACAGGTCAGGTAAAGTTTGCTCCCAACTCTTTAGCCCTGTGTTTGAGCGAGAGAATGCGAGATATAAAATTGGCTGTAACACCCTTGCAAAACAACATCGCAATTTAATGTTCAGTCAGAATACATTTTTGGGATCTACAAAAACAGCATTCTGTGGTGCTTTGGGGAAAAATATGATGGGATGTTCAGACCATACAGATTTATTCATACATTAGAAATATCTGTAGAGTGTTTTAAAAAATGTGATTTAAATACAATTTATCTGCATTTAATGGAAAAAAAAACCTGCCAAGTTTTAAAAATTCTGTTCAAACAAGATAGTTAATAGAGCTTCTGTTAATGCTAATGTAATCTCTTTTTGAATTTATATGGGGATGTTGTTTTTGATGTGGATGAGAAGGATATCACTTATACTGAAACTCATTTAGGTCATACATTTAAGAAACTTTTATCAACAAATTATAGGATATAGGATATTTTTGTCCATAGCCTCGATCTGTGTGTTTGCTCTTCCAAACTACACATACTGAGGTGTATATATAGATTCCAAATATCTCTAATTATTCTGCCTCTTGAGAACAAAAAAAGGAAAAGGCCAAATTCTGTATATTCCCAAACCAGTGTCGCTTCATCTCTCTCAAGTTCTGAAATGCAACCAGACAAAACCACACCACCATGATAAAATCTCAGGAAATTACTTCCTTATTTTAGGTGTGATTGATTGTCCCCCTGACCTGTTAGACTGAAGAGGTGGTTAAAAAGAGACGGCAGACTAAGATAATTGGGCCCGGTGGTATCCAAAGCCCGGCAGGTGTTGAAAGAACTCTCATAACACAGGTACCTGCAGAGGCTGCAGCCCTGAACTTGAGCACACCTAGGATTTCACTACCTTGGAGGAATTTTGGTGTTTTGTGTTTGGCACATCTTTTATTGAATAGATGAAATATGAGAGATACTTGTAACTCCTATTGACATATTGGACATGCCACAAGAAAAATATGTACAGGTGTCAAAAATCCTCTGAGGTGTCAACAAATAGCTGGTGCATTTTTTGTTTCATGTTTTCTTGGCATGAAAATAATGTCATTCGCTCTTTGAAAGTGATGTCAGTTGTTGGAAATATCTTCCATTACAAGAGGGGTGCAATTCCCTTAGCTGCTGAAAAGTAGGTAGAAGCTTACACCCACAGCAGAAGCACCAGAGATGGAAAAGCACGGGCGTTTCTACTCTTTAATTTCATTAGCGATGCATAGGGCTTTGTGCATCCTTCCAGCCATTTCAAATGAAGAGGTAAAAGCCAGGCATAAGCTTAAATGATAATTCTTTCTCAGAGAAAAATATGCATATACGAATCAAAACTATTGTACTATCCTTATTAGTATCTGCAAGCCAAGGGCTCCAATTAAAGAATACTACAGATGGACTATTCAACAAGCATGCACACAAAACGAACCTACAATAGGTACAGTAAAGTACCCAGTATTACAGAGCCCAGAGAAGAGCTTTTTACTTTAAAAACTATTTAATCAGGAAAATCAATGCCTCACATCAAAGAAATGGAGATGAGGGACAGGCGGATAAAGAGGCTCATCAAAGAAGGAGATCTAGTTAGGGATTCAACGCCCTAATTCCCTTTCTCTTAAAACCTTCGTCAGAGGGGGCACAGGGCCAATTTGCTCCCTAAATGGCTGCGTGTGAATGTGCAGATTGCTTTGCATAGCCGCTGGGAATCTGAGCTTCTTCCTCTTTTTCTTCTCCACACGGAGCCAGTGAATTAGAAAAGATCCAAAGACAGATAGGCTTAACGGAGCCCCAGCTACCTTCCTTAAGTCCAGAGCCCTGTTCCAACTTCCAACTAATTCAATCCATGGCCTAACTCAATTAATAGACTTTAATGCACTGTTTCTTCTTTATCTATTCTCTTTCCTGGGGATTGGGGATGGGAGTTGTCGAGTAATATCTGCAAAAAGGTTTGGATTGTACGTCTGTCTGAATGTTAAGACAATGACATGTCCCAGTAGCATTAAGGTTGCTCATATATGCATCCTTAATCTCAAACATCTCCTTAATCTCATTTTATGGGACTCACCGTACATTAATGTAATGTAGTGCATAAAATATTGACAAGTAGTCTTTCCCGTCACTGCCTTTTTATGCATTGCTCTGGAATTCATTTGTTAAAATGTCCTTGATGTGAGAAAGGAATTCAGGGATGTGACCACGTGATGAGTTTTGTTTTTTTTTTTCACCTAATGTCAAGACCAATCATTGTATAGGACTGAAAACGCCACCTCAGGGTGCAGAATTTGCTTTAATCCAGTGAGGGGATACTTCCATATAGACTCTAAACCTTAAAATTTAATTTTTGACTTATATTACCTCCAAGGACATATAATCTACAGCATATACTCTACAAACCGGTGAGGTTTGTTAGAAAGTCAACAGTCAACCCTGTCAGTACAACTGCCCAGTTTGCTTTGGGGGATTCTTGGACCTAATGAGGACAAACATTTCATACTTTATCCTCTCTGCTCAACAGAAATATTAACCTCATCTGAGGGAAAAAGTGTGTATGTCTCTCTAAGCCAGTAGATCTGAGACCAGCTCTGCGCAATAGGCTTTCTATCACGCCTGCAGTTCCAATTGATCGTCTCAGCAATCAGCAATTAAACCCTAGTGATGAGAGCGGGAGAGGGGAGGGAGGGGGAGGGAAGGAGAAGTGGGAGGTAGTTCCCCCCCGCACCCTTCCCCACTCCTCTCGTCAGCCCAGGAAAGGCTTCACTCAGCTGGGGTGTGTTTGGCCTGGGGCTGGGCTCACTGGTGGAGGTTAACTCTAGCATAAATAAGCATCTTTGGACTCATTACAGGGATTAGAGAGTAATTCGCCTGCGAGGAAGGAGACGACTGCCAGGGTTTTGGTACAGTTTACTACAGTCTTATAGGGGCGAGGGCCCTGGAGATTACAGAGGGAGAGAGATGGAAAGGCAGCAAAAGAGAGAAAGGCCAAGGGAAAAGAGAGGCTGGCTGTCAAGTCTGTGCGTATATGTGTGAGTCAATCCAAGCCCCCGGCTGCCCCCTTGATCTTGAACATGTTGGGGTGCTGTGAAAATGGATAATGGGAGTTAGAACGACCAAGCCTGTCTAGAGAGAAGTGTGCTGATTGTTATAACTTTACCTCATCTCTCTCTCCTCCACTTAACTAAATAAACACCCAAGAGGTAGCACTCTATCAATTTTAATGATGTTGAAATACAATTTAGGCACAAAATACACAACAAATGCTAATTTGGCAATGATGAGAGGCATCAGAAATTCTCCCATTATTTATTCAGCTGACTTTCTGCATTTTTCATCAGAACAAATATTCCCATTTCAACAAACACACACACACACACACACACACACGCTGCCAATTTGGAGCATAAATCAACACGTTCACTCATCAAATATATGCTCTGTGTGGTTCTCTCTAGTCCGTTCAGTGCACCAAAGACAAATAGTTCTGTCCAAAGTCCAGCTGGAGAAACAGAAGGGGCAGAGGATTTGTCAATATATGCACACATACATTAAACATAGCAGGTCGATGTGTGTTCAGAAAAGACACAGACATCATAAAGACTGAAGTCCAGTCATAAACTCACACATGACTATCCTCTAAAAGGAGGGCTGCTCACAACACAGCAACTCTTGGCCAGCTTCTCAATATTTTCATTTAATTCTGTTCTGTGTTAAATGTATCAAAATGTGGTAAACTTTTATATAAATTAGCATAATAATATGATCAATCTGTTCACTCCATATGTTTTTAATTTGTACAGCTATAAAATTATAAATTACCATTTTCAATTTTTCTTGCTACTTGCTACTACTGCTAAATTGTGAAACAAACTCACAATTTTTTGTTCACATCATTGCCTACTGATCATTTCTACGTCCACCTTGACTGGCTCAAGTTGGTCTGCCTCTGTGCCACATTTGGGACAGGTGAGGCAAGTTTCTGCAATGCTGTGGCTTTTGATGCAGTAATAGCAGAAAACATGTTGACAGCCCACTGTGTGAGGCATGGTGGGCCACTCTCCACATAGTCCACACTCTTTCCACAAGCCTTGCATGTCCCTCCCTCCTTCATCATTCGCACTTTCCTTCCCAAAAGCAATCGTATACAGTGTCGCCTTCAGTTTCCTTGTATTGATCAGTGGTAACAGGAAGATGAGGAATTCAGCAAAGCCATGCCATAACAGCTCCCGGTTCATGTACTGGTAGGTTATGTCTCTGACTACATTTGGCTTGCTGAAAACTGCCTGAGCTCCCACGATCCTTTCAGCCAGGAAAGGATGACGACCTTTCCTTAAGAACACAAGGAAATTAATGATACTTGTGACCTGGGCAATACCGGAAACAAGGGTCAGGACTGTACGACCGTTTTGGAGCAAACCATTATCTCTTTCAGAGGTTTGGCCCCCTGTGCTCAAACCCAAATACAGCAGCAGGCTATGGGAACGCTCCTGCAACCAGCGGGGACCTACGCTGAGCAGGGCCAGACATAGCTTCTGTCGGCGGGACAGAGGTCTGTAGTTGGGAGATGACGAAAGAGCGTTGTGGTAGCGCAGGCTGAGTAAAGACTGGCCCACAGTGGCGCTGCTGGAATACAGTGTGAACCTCCACACGAGCAGCTGCAGCAGAGCCCTTAGCTCAGGCTCCACAGGGGTGAGGAGGCCAGGGCGGAAATTCTGGAAGCACTGGGAGAACTGGGTCCATACCAGCTGCTCTAGAGCTAAGTCTAGCTCAAGGGCATCCAACTGGCTGATGCGTAACACCGGGCTCTGCAGCTCAGTCCCACTTTTGGTTCTGACATGTCTGGCTAGGCCTTCTTGGTTGTCCTCGCGTTCCAGACCTGCTGGGAAAAAAAGATGTATGTGTTAATCATGTTTTTCAATTTTGCTTTTCATATATCATGCACAAAGATAAAGACACTGAGATCTTGTTACAGCCTGACTCTGACTAAAGTGGGCAACAGCGCTATCCCCGAAGATAGTTTAAACATTACAATAACAAGACCAGTAATACAATAGTAGAAATGATAAAATTCAGGCAACACTACACTTGATCGATAAATGTTAAGAATACCAACAAAATGTAGAAAGAAGCACATCCATTAAAAGAACAGCTCAGTTGTTGGAGGAATGAGGCCCTGGAGGTGAAGCCCATCCTGTTAGGAAGGTTATTTTTTTCTCTATACATAGGAACGGAAATCACTTTTCACATGTAAAACCCGTCCTTAATGCAACCTTTGAGCTGCGCAATGCAAAGGAACAGGGGGTCTTAGACGGCTCTCTCCAGTGTATAAACACACACACACACACAGAGACAGAGAGAGTGAGAGAGAGAGAGAGAGAGAGAGAGAGAGAGAGAGAGAGAGAGAGAGAGAGAGAGAGAGAGAGAGAGAGAGAGAGAGAGAGGAGGCGAAGCCCTAGGAAGCCCTCTTGGTGCCTGCTCCCTCTGGAGATAGGGGTGTGTGTACAAATCACATCACTAGGGATTAGGCTAACGGCACAGTCTCTGGTACACCGTAAACATCTGCCAAATGTGGAACAATTTCCTTCCCCCCAGAGTTGACTCCATATGGGATCTCACCATTGCAACGTCTGGACTACTTTGTGCTGCATACGTTCCAAACTGCTCACAGTCCCCCCCAGTTTTATCTACCCTTTCCTCAAATGAAACGCTTAAAAAGTGGAAGACCAACTAACACAAGGAGAGACAGAGCCAAAGGGCCGCAGACAGGCCCTATTTTGACAGTGGCTTGAGTGTCTCGCTGAACAGGATTTGTCATGAAGCTTTAAAAGAGATTTCAGCTTGGTAAATATGGCAGATTTGACATAAAGAGAGAGAGATGATGGTCACTTTAGACATTTCTCGGGGAGGTGAAAAAAAACAACAACAAAACTCTAATATATGGTGGCAGTGCTTGGGCTTATTGTGGTGCATGGGACCATCTGTGTATTCATGATGTTTCAATAGAGCCAGGGAACACGGTTCAACTAAGTTAGAATTAGCAAATGAATGAAAAAAAGAGTGAATTCACGCTGAAGTAAGCAGGTGTGACAAATTCATTGAGCTGCATTTGAAATGCTGCCATGTTTAGTGACTAGAACCTTGCCTGTGATGGAGGTAGAGTTTGGATTAAAAAAAAAAAAAAGAGAGAAGTAGTCTGAATGTGTATGCTAACCAATAAATAGACTCCATTTGTTTAGCTTAATCTGAAAGTTTTTTCTTGATGGGAGAAAATGTGCAGATTATATTTGTTCGTGTGTGTGTGTTTATGAATATGCGACTACATGTATGTCAAGGGTGGCTCTAATACAGGGCCAAGTTAATCTATCAGTCCATAGTTGCACACATTTGCGCGCACACACAGCCACGTGGTGGAAATCCTCGCCACAGCAGCAGACCTCACGGGAAAGTAAACCCGGCCTGGTCCAATATTCTTTTCAAAGCCTTTTATCGAGCAGTTTACAAGTTATGAATGAATATGTTTTATTTGGGCAAACACGGTATTGACAGCCACCTATCAATAGTAATGTGACTATTGTCAAGGGTCTGTCAATATTAATGTAATTATGATGTAAAGGGATCAGAGGGATGCCGGAGTCGGGGGCCAAGTAACATCTCCTGCCCACTGCCATATCAATAGCTGGGATTGCTATTGACAGCTTCCCTTCAGACTTGCAGCACTTGGCAAATATATAACAAGCTGACACTTCAGTCAATGCTGGGCTGCCTATAAAAATTAAGCATTTGAATTTACAGGGCTTTTATGTGGACAGCTGGAAATCCATGTTTCTTATGTAATAGTCAAAAGTCACAGTCAATGCCAGTGTTTACAGAGTGGTGACATGGTGTATGTTAGAGGACGGACAGTAATGCATTTGCACACAAAAGCTAAAGAGCAGGCACATGCTTTCTCTGATATCTTCCCATGCACGCAAACGCATACACACACCTAACATATTGACTTTATAATTTTGTCATGGGTCAACCAACCAACTGACCCTGAGACAAAATGCACTCTTTTGGGATGTCGGCAACAGACAGAACGCAGAAGTCAGGTTACAAGAGCTCGCTGAATATCAACAGAAAATCACCTGAAGAGTCTTGGGTCTTGCTTTTCTATCAGAGCTTTAAAAAATAGTTTAAAAACATCTTCCTTGGAATATTAAAGGGTATTTTGATTCAGGTCAGATGAGAGCTTTTCCTCCTCTCCTTCACTTGTTCTTTCAGCCTGTGCATCATGTTCAGACAAAGATAGCACACTGACTCAAGGCTGACTGCCAAAGCTTACAGACTACTACAACAACAACAACCACAACCGCAGCGACAACAACAACAACAATATCCAATCTAACTGGGAACACACTGTTACATCGCTTCAAGGCAAATAGAGGCCATGACCAGTGTGAGGAAGGAGAGACGAGGCAACAGAATTATACAGAGCATCAGTCTGAAGCCTTGCAGCTGCACCGGGTCCTCCGAAAACTAGAAAACAGCCTGTAATGACAACTACTCACCAGAAAGATGGATTGACAAAGACACAGAAAAGGACGACGACACGTTAGACAACACGTCATGAAACCCCCAGCTGGGAGCTACTGTCTACTGATACAGTCAAGAAAATAAACTCGGGGCCAGGGTAGCTATGGAGGAAAAAAAATGTGAGAAGGGAAAAACAAATAAGCGCAAACCTCTCCCCTGGAGTTGACCTTCAGACTGACGGTCACAATAAAGGCGGGGAGGGAACATTCCCGAAGCATACATGTCTCAGCTATGCTGAGGTGCTGGCATCCAGGGAATAGCCTGTAGACAGAGGAAGGCCACACTTTCTTCTTGACCTTGGCTTTGGTGTCTAGGGATAAGGGAGAGTGTTTAGGGTAGCGGACTAAAGACTGGAGGATGCTGGGAAGGTGGAGTGCCTCTGGGGGATAGCATTTCACTTTTTTTGCAACGGACAAACGCTCTGGAGCTACTTGCAAAGCTATTGAAAATTGACAGTTAGAAAACTGTGTGGCCAAAAGCCTCGATTTAGCTCCTGGCATGGTGTAGTGCTCGAATAACTAACCACTTATCCATGGTTGTTAGCATGATATATTTTCAGAAATAATGCAGAAATGTTCACTTGGGTTTCTATGATGCTTGTAGTGAGAAATAGGCCATGCGCTGGCAAAGCATGGCAGATTACAACTTTACATTTTCTTCTCTTGCTCATGTAAATTAATTTGTGTAAAAGCTGTGGTGGATAAAACCTATTTTTCTCAGCAGTCCGGTCTCGTTTTCTCTCTCTCTCTCTCCCGCCCCCTCACTTTATTGCCCTTCTTTCGCCTGGAACGAGTACGAGCCTATTAGCCAAGGCCTGCTAATGTCCTCACCATGAAAACGGATGAGAATGTCAGATTTAGAACTTTTAAGACAGTGATGTCATACAGCAGACCACAGGCATTACAGGGACACTAAGATTACCCAGGCGGTAACCAGACTAATTGTTATGAGTCTGTTTCATGAAAAATGAATGTGCGCAAATGCACAGAGGGGTCTTCAGGCTGTGTGTGTGTGCGTCACACACTAATGCTTTATCAAGGCTCTTTTCTCTCTCTAATCACCAAAGACTCCTCCGAGCCATGGGGTAAGGGCCAAGTTAATGCCTGGGATAAAACAAAACAAAACAAAAAAAAACAAAACAACACAAAAAAAACCCCATCAGTTAGAACACCATATCTGACACACAGTAAAAAAAATTGCTCTGCTTAATCTGGTTTCCTCAGAAGGTAAATTATTGAAGAGAATTAATTGATTTCATGAGTACGAAGGTTGAGTATGCTAAGGCTGTATGAGTAATAAGTACAGGGGTTTGCAAAAAACAACTTAAAAGTCATGAAACATTTAGAGGCCAGCGAGGCACAATGAACGTGGAAGAAAAAGCGGAACTAATAAATGAGAGACCTGAAGTTGGGTCTTTCTTAGGAGTCAATGAGAAAGCACTGGGACCTCACCTCATGTAAATAAAATGTGTTATCCTGAGGAATATTCGATCAGTACATTTCTTCACTACTCTTTATGCATGAATAACATAGTGATAATAAAATAGGAAAGATCCTGCCTGCCTCTTTAGTCTGTGTAGCAATTAAATTGTGTTTAGAAGTGGAAGATTCTAGGGAGGTGGGTCCCCTACAAAATCTATGAGAATATGCAGGATTAGAGGTTTAAAAATCTGCTTCAACAGATGAAACCCACTGATGCAAGTTTTAAGTACATCTCTTTGATATGTATCTGTGAATCAATTTGGAGGATTGAACTGCTGCAAATTATAGCAATAACGGCAGATTGACATATTATACATTCATCTCAATTTGGAAGTTGAAAGCATGGATTTCCTACAAAAAATAAGAAAATAATGTGCCTTCTGGCAATTTACAGCTAGAGCAATGCAAATATGTAAAAAAAACAAATACTGTGATACTTGATTACCATGATGTATGATGTAGATTTCCACATTTTTTAGCATAACAAATGGTCATAAAATTTCACAAATTGTCAATCTGCAATAACATTTAAATATCTGCCAGTTCCTATCTATATATTACTCTGTAAGTAAAGTGTATGTAAAACTTGATGATGACGATTATCATTGATAATAATAATAATAATACCAAAAAATTTAAATACCAATAACAATTTCATTTGTTTTGCTTTTGTGGGAGTGGTAATTTTTTCATTTAAAAAAATTTGAGTTTTGCTGGAGAATCCCCTTATGTCTGTGTAGCGTCATACTTCTTATCTGTGATATGTTATGACACATTTTACCTCCTGCATATGGATACTGGTCTTGATCACATTGCAACAGATTTTATTTCAATTTACTCTGCAGCCCTACATTTTACACTTTTGATTAAATTATGAAGATTTGATTACTTTTCACCGTGTCTAATTATTCTACACTTAATGTCTCTGGCACTTATGGTTAGAAAAATATAACCTTTAGTTGTAGCCCTGGGGTGGAGTTATTTCCACGTGCACAGAAGACCCTGCTGCCTTTATCACTCACCTTCATCTGAAAATGACCTTATGACCTCCTCATGACATCACAGCCCAATCTAACTTCAATGACTCTCTTACAATACACTCATTACACTAAGTGTTTCATTCCAGAGGCACGATTACACTTCAATTTCATACAGTCTATATTCTCTTCATAATGCATTGTCTCTTAATTTTTTAGCTGGTGCCTATCACTCTTTAACAACAACAAAACCTAAATCTGCTCCATTTTGATAATAAGGCAGGAGCATTATGTGATAATCACAGTGGGGATTAGGTTTTGGCAGAGTTTGTGAAAGCAGTGCAATCAAAGCCACTGGGAGAGAGAGATATAACCAAGAGACAGATAAGGGTACAGGAGTGATGATTGGGATGAGAGAAATGAAGTGAGTAGTCACTTGAAAATCAATAAGATCAACTTTGCTTTGAATCTCAGTGCGGCGGGTTTTGATCTCTGGCACTGATTATTTAGGTGAATAATGGAATATTTTGCAGGGCAGTGGAATATACTCTTGAAGGAGCACACAGCCACAGGGTTAAAACCTAAAGTTGGTGAATATGGTAAATATAGACTCGTATTGAATACAAATTCACACATACAGCCGATGATCCGCATGTACTACACACATCGAAAGATAAATAGTCGAGTCGATTCTCACTGCAAACACGCACTACAAGGGAAAGAAATGTCGCTTACATTACACGGAAAATTGAGGTGACAACGACAGACCACAAGACTTTACACCTCTCAAACGAAGCCGATGTGCCGCATTAAAGATTCGTGTGGGTGTATAAATAAAAAATAATAGACACCGATGCTCTCTACTCAACACAATTTTTATATATATATATATATATATATATATATTTACCCATTGCGAATTCAATGTAAGCCAGTCCTCCTCGACTCAACAAAAACAAACTGTATTTCCGTGTTTAGCGCTTGGTCCCGCCTCTTGCAGATAAGTCACCAATGAGTGCGCAGCAACGTCACGATGACACAGTCAGCGGCCAATCGGAAGTCTCAGCGGCAAAACTACAGCAAAGCAGTGCTGGCGTTTGGAAGTTACGCGTCCGCCAACTTCCGTTGTAGTAACCACACATGGCGACCAAATTAACCAATAATTCCGTGCACCTGACAGAGATACTGTCGGAAATGCATTCAAAGCGCCATGTATCAACTCTGCACGGGTCGGCCTGCAGCGCTGCAGTGAACTGCCGGGCTCTGTTATGACTCCTGTTTGCAGTGTGTTAGCTTGTTCAATCCTGTTTGATACACAACACTTCAGTTCAACCTCTCCTGAAATGTCAGCACAAGTATGAGCCAAGAAACGCCAACAACAGAGCGGAGGGGGAGTCTCGGAGCCGTCTGGACAGGGAGATGAAACTTTTGACCAGTTGGGAGGAACAGAGCTAAAGTTCAGCCACAGTCCTGGGACCGAGACGCCGGACGCCACGAAGCATCTGAACCAGTTCAAAGGACTAAACGAGCAGATGTCAAGATGGCCGGAGCTGGGCCCCACTGCAGGTGAGGCCATGTGATATGTATCGTTATTGTTTTTAGTGGCATCGCGTATCGTCTATCAGGTAGCGTGGCCGAGCGGTCTAAGGCGCTGGATTTAGGCTCCAGTCTCTCTGGAGGCGTGGGTTCGAATCCCACCGCTGCCATTATGAGCCTTTAAACAGGTAAACCCACACTGACACGTCCCATCAGCCAAAGGCCAAGTTGGACAAACCCTTCTCTCACTATAGTCAAGTGACGTGTGTTCTCTTAGACAGCTTCATCATATTACTAGCATCCAGCTCTTGATTTATTTTGAATGAAATTCTGGTTTTTAGAGCTATTTTGATGGTGCCATATCTGTCTGTTGGCTTCATAAAATCAAACCTATGGGTAACAAGGCTCCATTAATCTGTATATATGCCCAAGGCCAGCCTTTGCACCTATACAGGTCAATAAATGATAGACCTTTGGGGCACATTGCACTTTGGTTGTGCATGTTTCCAAGTAGGTAAGGCTCCTTTGCTGATTTGGGCCAAGTTCTGTGACCTGAATTAGCTGAGGACATGTACACAGATAATGTCGGCTATCACGTAGTGGCTGAAATAAAGCTTAAATCAATGCTCATTGTACTGAACCTTTGCGCTTCTGGCCCATGGGTTGTATTCCAGGGTCCAGTCGACAGCAGAGATACGGTTTGAAAAAAATAAAACCCAAGAATTATTGAGGACCCGAATTTAGACCCAAAGTCCTTACAGGATATGTAGCCTTCTGCTGACATCTATTGTCATTAGCTTAACATCCATCCAATACAAATCAAAGAGCATCCTGTTCACTGTGACATCTGAAGATGACCTCTGTCCCGGCAGACAAATGACAGTAGGAAGTACAGGGGTGCTTTCATAAAGCCGCAGCACTTGTAACAGGTGGCAAATTGCATTATGTTTCCATCTGAGCGGCAGAGATCAGGAACATGGATCCACACTCATATTTAAAAAAGCGAGGTTCCTAATCATCAGGATTGTCATGTGACATCATTTAGGTACAAAATGTAGCCTGTGTGAGCTGAGCTTTGCATCAAAGCAAGTATAATAAGGTTTAAGAGATGGGTTTCAGTTAGCTGGCCCCAGTTGAGGGTCTGTGTAACAAGGTTATGTGTTTAGAACCCAGGAGCTCCCAAGTCGGAAAGGATGATGTGGACAGTCAATCATAAAGCTTGTCCATTGAAAATACAATGCCCATTCATCCACGGACCCTCCTCAGGTTTATGATCTTTCCATTTTAAAACTCTCCAACAACATTCTCATTTCAAAAATTAAAGAATTCATGGAAATATTTCACAGGAAGATTATATATTTTTAGTATTGGTACAATCTCCAGAATTTGCTAGTGATTTCTATATAATAGAAACATTTTCAGCACCCATCTTCAGCTTTATTAAAAATTGTTAACCTTGGACTGTCATCTTAGATGCTGTCACTTCTACCATCTTTGCAAAGTTACTCTCCCTGAAGCTATACAACAATTTTATATAATGCGTCAAGGGATGGCATAAACTGCTCTTTGATTTTTAGCTGTGGGGGACAGCTGTTCATGAACACAGCTGTACAGGTGCTCCTCCAAGATGAAAGCATCAAGAACTTAAGTTGCTGAAAAACTAAATCTTCCCTTTTAAGAGAGCTGCAGTTGTTTTGTGCGATGTTTATTTGGCTAGCCCTACACCTTTCCTTTAAATACACAAGCAATTTCTTTCAACTGAGAAAGAATAATGACCTAATTGGTTGTAATGTTGAATTATAAAGATTTAATGTAGCATAAGTGTGGCGTGTGTTATGGTGGCCTGGTTATTGTAAAAAAAACAAAAAAAAACAACAACTTAATTTTAAGTTAGAAATAAAGCAGCAAGCATCACAAAACAGCAAGAGCATAATGAAGAGTTAGGGCTGGGTGATATGAAACAAAATCCTATCACGATATAAATCAAATAACTATTTCTGTCAAGTTTCAATTTTCCTTTTTACTCCTATGTGAGATGTGAAGATACCAAATTAATATTGATTTAAATATTATTTATTTTCTGTCAGAATTTAAACATATGAAATGTACTACAGACCTTGTAGAACCGTATTTCAAATAAATAAAATAATTATGTAATAAACTAAAATCTTAATTCTGACAGTCAGAAGCTTCAAGTGTTACAGGAGAACACAAACAAATCAACAACTAAATTCTTTGGTCAATTACAAACAAATAAAATATGTCATACAAATTGGAAAAGTCTCAGTTCTGACCAGTCAAAAGCTCGACACAAATTTGCAGCGCACGCTAACTCTGCTTCTTGTCGTACTTTAAATAGCCAAAATATCCCCACGCTACTGAATTCCTCAGACCTTTCTTCTCAACAGTGTCCTTGTCTTTTGAGCCTTGGGTGGTGTCCGTTGGGGTGTTTTTTTTTTTTTTTTTTTTTGCTTTTTTTTTGCTTTTTTTCAGGGACGCTGTCACTCGTTTCTGCCATTTTCACATATTTCGCTCTAGCTCCGAACATACTGCTGGCCAAAACATAAGCACGTGTGCTTACATTTAAACTGGCTGCACCACCTACTCTCTCCGTGTGTGTCAACCTAGCCTGACGTAAGTCTATTCCAGCTATGTGATTGGCTCAGCACGGTGCTATTCTCTTTATCATTGGCTGTTCGTGTTGTCTGCCAAAACATGGACGGAACGAGGTTATGAACCATGTCTTATATTTCTATCGAGGAAAAGTTATTTTGCGATAATCATTATTGTTTTATCGCCCAGCCCAATAAAGTGTACATTTGTAATCCCTAACAAACTCCTTTCTCTTGCCTGCTAATGAAGTGTTCCTTTCTAATAATTCAGTTTAGAGGTTGGATGTCAGATGTTAAAGTCAAGTGTCTGACCTACTTGTGTATAATGTTTTTGCGAATTTTTCAGTTTCAAAACAATGTCACTTTCCTTCAACAATTTACACAACCCTAACCCAAGTGAGTAATAAATAAGCGTGTGGTTATAATGGATATCTGGTTAACTAAATGGTTGTAAAACGAGTGACAGACACTAATGCTGGAGTAAATTTGATGTATGATCATATTTTGGATGATAACTAAATTTGCCAACAGTGAATTTCACCGTCCCTACAGCTACAGCTCAGTTGGCTTCATATGTGAGTTTTGGTCCCACACGAAAGACTCACAGCCTGCCCTGTGAGACACCCAATGTGTCTAAATCACATTCTTCATTCCCTGGGAATACAGTAAAGATGCCAGGGGTTAGGTAGAACTACATAAAACATAAACTATCACATTCTATTATCCTGATTTTCCAAGGGTCTGACATTTTGTCTTTGCATCTTACTCTCTTAAGAATTATGTTTCTATGATTGTTGTTCTTGCCATAATAATCTATGATCCATAGCAACCTTTGGTTGTGATCCAAAGCAGATGTCGGAGGGCAAGGAGTGGGCTTACTGTACATTGCTTAACTTCAGCATTGTATACTCAAGTTTCTGTTACTCCCTTGTGCTCTAAATTAGCATAGGCATTTTGACTATTTAATATTACACATAACAATGCATTTTAGTAGCCTAGACATAATTATAAATTGGTAAATTGTGATTTAGTTGTCTTGAAAAAGAAATGGTGAATGTTTGTTAGTGTGCATTTTACAGATGTTTTCTATTAATATTCTGTTGCTATGTTAATAGAAAATGCAATTATATTTCCACTAAAGCATATCAAGCTAATGCAAAACAGTTGTATATAAACGTAGTCATTAGGAAAACAACTGGTTTTTGTCAGTCAGTGGCCCATATGATTGAATATAATTTGTGATGCAAATATAGTGTTTACCGATCCTTTGCCTTAAACAGGGGTTTTGATTTTCCTTTATTTCACTGACTGAAAGAAAAACAATTTGTGTGGTTGAAAAATGCTGCTTGGTTCTACTTCTGTCCTGTTAAAACAGAGATCCTGCTGTGCTGTTATTCTTTTAGAATAAAGAGGATTTCCTGCAATTTTATGTGAAGGACGTCACAGAGCAGAACCAGTTGGTTCAGACCATTGAGGATTTACAAATGGAGGCTGACTACAAAATAAATAAATGCACATACCTCTGATTTTACCTTTTAGATATAAGGTTTTCAACATTTTTTTATGAGGCCATGTACAGTATCACTGTTTCTTTTGATAGTTCAGTATTTATAACAAACTTACCATCTTCATGGTATTTATTTCTTCAATAAATATATTTGTCTTCAGGACATAGTCTCCTGACAAATGGTTTCAATAAATAAAGAGATGCAGAATATTTTTAGACATATTTCACAGAATACCCGCAATGACAGAAATGTTACTGCAGATAAATATTAGCTTGAAAACAACTTGGAAATTTGGATTGGAAAAATGTGCAATATCATTTGGAATAAATATGGCTCCCCTTGAGTGTGCACTAAAATATATATATATATATATATATATATATATATATATATATATATATATATATATATATATATATACACACACACACACATACACAGGTTCCCTTGAATTTATATACAAATTATACATGCCTTCATATTACCTGTCTGTTTAACCAGAGGAATCTATTTAGTATTCTGCAATAAGTGGAAAAGCAGACGTCAATACGATGACATGTACAATCATAATGACTGTTAACTAAACATAATAAACGGTGGAAATGAGCTTTTGAAAAGTGAAAATGAAAAAAGAAAATAACACCTTTTGCCTTTTCTGCAGCACTATCATCCCTAGGATCCTTTATTTGTGTACTCTACTTGTTGTCAAAGTCTTTTTAACTTTACAGAATCCAGTCACTTGAGCTCACACTGAGTATGCTTAACTGCTAAGTCAATAAAACATAATTTCTTGTTTAGACAGAAAAATATCACTCTATAGAATAGTTTCTTTCTTTAGACATGGTGAAGATACAGTGAACTCCTCAGGACAGTAAACCGAAAAAGGAGTTGGTCAGAAAAAGATGTCTATAATTATCTTTTTAGTTTGTGGCAACAACCATTTTCTAGAGGAAACTATAAATTAGCATTCACGCTTAGTCGACTGGATGTAGAAAGCTCTGTGCAAAAAAGCTCCATGTGTTTTTTTTTTTTTTTTTTTTTTTTTTTTTCCCTCTTCATCTTTTTTCAGTTTGTATCAATGCAAGGCAAGATAATAAAGACATTGTCAGCACTTGATGTAGTAACCTTAAGGTATTGTTCCTTTTCAGTTCCAGCCAGGTTTCTATCAATATGCTTCTCCTGAGTGGATTTTGCACACAGAAAAGTGATTATGGCACATTAAACATCAAAGAACGTATATGCTATTACGGAGAAGGTCAGAGGCCTCGATTTTTGTATTCTCTACACTAGTAACAAAGGTCACTGCAATACAATACTTTGCCTTCCTTTTTATATAAAGCTGCCCATTTCATAACTTTCGTCAATTAAAACATTTCATCAGCATCTCTACAGCTTCTGTTTCACAGAACTCTCTCAGGAGCTTTTATTGAATAGGCTTTGCACTATATGCTTTTTACAAACCTTGCTTAATGCTTGGTCGCTGAAGAGTATTTGGTACAGAATGGTTAGTTAGTGATTAGTTTTCAGATGTGTCAGCCGTCAGGAGGTAAAGTTTAAACTTTAATTTGTTTTCTTTAGTGCTTTCCTTAAGAATTAAATGTTACAATCAAAAGGGAAATGAGTGAAGAAGAAGTTATAAAACTGATTGTTTGTGACAACAGCAGCTTCTTTTGGAAGCCATAGAGTAATTGAATAGTTTTTCTGTGCTATTGACCTGTCTTCTGAGCTTTTGAATCTCCATTTTCACCCTTCTTGAACGATGCTCTCAATAACCGTTTATGTTACTTTGTATGTTTTCAAGGTTTAGATTGGTAAACAAATACAAACAAATGGACTGCCTCCCTCAACGGTCTATTAGGGCAGTCAGGGGACAATCGTGTGTTTCTGCTCTGATGTCCATAATGTGAAATCCAATCAAATGAGGAGCATTTAGAGCTACTTATGTACTGTTCCACCATGTAAACGATGCAGTGAGCTCTGTAATGGGAGCTTGGCTAACGTCTGATTAAATCGTAGTGTATGGCCTTGTTGATGCACAATAGGGTTCAATTGTAATGGACACTAAACAGAGTTACTTTTGTGGTCATTATGTCATGAAATCTAAGGCTTGTTTTCTTGTACACTTCTACAATTGCCTGTTGTCTATTTGTCATCCAGATTTCAAGTCTTCAAATAGTACTGAATATGTATCTTAACCCGTTATACCCTTAAGTTTATTATAGGACCAGTTCTTTAGCGTGTGAAGGTTTAGACAGCCATATGGAAGTCAAAAAGTATAAATTATTTACTTTTTTTTTATATTAATAATCCATATAGCACCACTTTGAATTTGTGCTACATCCGAGTTATAACTTGTCCATAAAAACATTAGTGATCTGGTGCAAATAATTCATGACCAAGGTCTTTAGGTTGACCCTCAAGAAAGAGCAGCAACAGGTTCTGTTTCTTTCTCTCTACTCCTTCAGTATCTATTGGTACAGGTTAGTATGGGTTTTAAAATAACATATACATAATTGGTTGCCCTAGTGGGAGCAGAAGCTTTACCACATTATTGAGCTCTGTATTTGAGTGTTGACTCCCAGTCTTTGTGGTGTTCATGTCAGTATGACTTTCTATGGGTGGCTAGATTTCAAGCTAGGGGAAGAAAATATGGAAAATGCTGAACTTTCTTTGTGTCATTACAATAAAATTATTATTAGTGCTGAGGAGTTTTGGGAAAAGTTATGGGGAAACTTCCTATTTAGTCATTTCCTTCAATCTTCTGGGTGATTCGCTCGTTGGACAGTCATTCTGGCAGCTTTTGGCAGCATAAGGATTAGTAATCATATAATGCAATAAAACGGGCACTTTATTGATCCCTGTAGAATTTTTTTTTTCCTCTAGCTTTATTCCAGGCAGGTCAAAGGCACAAGGGCAACTACAGAGCAACTTTGGGGGCTGGCATGGTTTCAGTATCTTGCTTAAAGACACGTCAACCAGTAACATGGTTGCCAATTTAAGGTTTCAGTGAGAGCTGGAAGTTGGATAAAGCACTCACCACTAATTTAAGACATATAATTAGGAAAAGGTAAATGACGGGGGTCAAACCATCGCCAGTCTGTCTCAGCAATTATTTTCTCACTTATGGCAGGCTTCAGATGACATAGATACATTGGTCAGTAGTTGTACATATTAGAATTAGTCCAGAATTTGATCTAAAGGTCATAGTTCAGGAATGTCTTTAACTCAATATTGTCTGAGAACTCATCTGACCGTGCTGGAAAACAAGTTCTAAAAACCTCTATGAAAAATACGAGTTTTTTTTTTTTTTTTTTTTAAAAAGCATAACCCAGCCTTAAGTCTTTTAGCATTAAGGAGACTGAGTGGAGAGTTGAAAGGTTTGATGGATTTTTATCTTTTTTTCTCATTGTTTCTCTTGTTTTTAGTCCAGTGGTTCTAATTTACTATCTGTCACTGACTTTTTCAGGACTTGATTCAACAGAAGACAACCATTGAGCTTAGAGATCATCTTATAAATCTGAGATCGGACATGAACTCCATTACACAACTCATCCAGCAAACTGGACACATGCAGAGCTTTGATGTGAGTCATATTCCTTTTCTTCTCTCTTGACGTTTTCTTTCTTCAATTCGTCTGTCTTTAATGAACAATTTGGTACACTTTGTTCATACACCATGTGCAATCTGTGTAAATCTGCCTGCGTTTGTCTGTATGTAACAGGGTTTAATTCCAAAGTTTAGCTCTTGGCCAGCACGCCAGTACGGGGGACTGTGAAGGCCTGAGGGGGATCAGTGCAGATCAAAACAGATCAGGAAGGATCATTAGAGATCACTGACCCTCCCTTTGATCCACTCAACCTGTCATCTCACCATTCCCACACAATTTTCAAATCATTACCGTACCAGGCAAACACATGTTTGAGACTCTTTGTATGCACTGGAGATGTGTTGTGTGTCCTTTGTGTTGTGCTTTAAACTGGAAGTATCCTATTTGCCATGTTTCTTAGCCCCCATTGTTTCTAAAGGACTGGATTAACGAATAAGACCTATTTTTGTATTATTTATATCTGAGAAAAGAACAAATATATAATTAACTACAAATTTTCAAGCTGAAAGCTGGAAAGGTCCCCTGCTGTGATGAGAGTCTCCATTTTTGTGTGATTCAAGTGACTATTTATGACATTCCTCATAAACTGCAGAGCCGGGCCTATTAAAATCTTAAGGCTCTGGAACCAAATGAGAAAATTGGTCTCATGACTTAATATTTGCTAATAAGAACATTTTTTTTTTTTTTGCTGCCACGTGGAGCACCCTCTGTTGTAGTACTCCTAAGACCCATTTTACGTCCCGAACTGCAGTTCAAGAAAACAGTACATAAAAGGGGAAGTCTGTAAGTCATGCTGTAGCTGTTGGATAAAAACCTTGAGCTGTAAAAGGCAAACTTTTCCAGAACTGTTGAAACAGCCCCTTTTACTGAATGACCGCAACATTTTGTTTCCATGTGACAGCAGTGACACAAATCAGTGCTGTCCTGGGGGTGCAAGAGCTGAAATGGTAGGCTAAACTAAATGCAACAGAAAGTATTCTCTATCTGTGCTTTTCGGAGTGCATATAAGTACATGGCTAGTTTGATTGTAAACTCATTTGCATCATTAGCATGCAGTAGTTGAATTATTGCTTGTTTCAGCTTGATGCACAAACTGGAGAGTGACTTCTTTTCATGCATGTCATTAATACATAGGCTCAGGCCCATGCAAGAGCTCAAGAGGATGATAGCTGCATTAATATTTCTTTTTCACCACAATTGGATATTGTTTGGCAATGTCAGTTTCATTAAGCTTGAAGTTATAATATTAATTAACAACCCTAAATTGAACTTGTGCCCATTTTAATAGCATTGATATATAGGTATATTCCCATGGATTAAAAACAAAATTAGACCAGCTAACCTGAGTGTTACTCATGTTTTGAACATAAACAAGCAGTTGCTGCAAACTGGCCCTCTCTGCAGTTACTGCTAAGTCAGCAATTAAATGTGTAAACTTCGTTATGGTCTGTATTAAGCCATCTCTGAGCTTTGCGACCTTTATCATTCTCTCTCTCCCTCTTAGCAACTGCTTGGGGGGAGAGCAAAAGTGTGAGAAAGAGAGAGCAGGGAGGTCAGAGGGTTGCAATGGTTGACTATGCTAATGCTGTTGTTAATGACTTTGCTGTGAGTGATAATTGATCGTCTTCATTACCATATTAACTCCACTGCCCCCACCCTTCCCAGACCTGCACCAGCCCCCAGTCTCTTTCTATGCAGTAATGGATGCCCCCGATTGAACCTTGGAATAATGAACTAATTAGCTTAATTAAAATCAATAGAGGTGCCAATACCAGGTTAGACATTTCAGGGACAGCGTCTCTATCTACAGGGAAAGGAAATTTCAGGAGGGGCTAAGACAGGATGGATGGTGGGGGGGTTGGAGAAATGGAAAGGATGGAGGACGAGATAGAGACAAGAACACAAAATGTTGCAAGTTCAAAGATGGTAAAACGCAAGAGGTAAAATGTAAAAATGGGCGGACAAGGGCAAAGACAAGAAGACGTGACAAAGAGAGAAAATATCTGAGGAAAGTAGGGAGCCAAAGAAACTAAACGAGAGAGAGAGGGCCAAAGAGGTTCCTAATGCTGATTTATGAGTGCTTGACGGTCGTTAGCTGGAATAAATGGCTTGTAGGAGTGGCTGCAGCATTACTCCCTTTGCAGGATACTAAGTGCATTGTAAGGTCAGCTATAAGGCCAAACTTACATATGTAGTGCTCTGCCCTTGTAAACCTTTGTTAATATATCAGCTACAGGATGGAACTGTAACCAGTCCCTCTGATATGCAACTGTGTCTCACAAACTTGTATGGTAATGATTTTGTTTGAGTCTCAATTTAATAACATGGAAGGGAAATGAACAAAACTTTTGCAGAAAAAATGCACCAAATATGTTGTGCTGAAACAATTAGTCGATTTAGCAATTAGTTGTTTAGCCAAATGGCAATTTACAAGCTACAATTCCTTTTACAGATTGCTCATTTTAGTAACTCGATAAATAAAACAGTGGTTCCAAGCACTTATATGTGAGGATTTGTTAGTTTTTTGTTTTTTTTTTTTCCCCACTCTTTTATATCCATGTGAAATGATTATTTATTATGTACTGTTGATCGGCCAAAACAAGATTTCACCTTGGGAGTTATGAAATTGTATTAGTCATTTTTAATGTTTTCTGATACAAAACAGAAAAATTCCTCCATAATGAATTATGAAAAAAGGAAAGTCATTTGCTAGTTATTAGTCCGTGCCAATTTTTTAAACATCTTATGCAATATATTTTGGACTTAACCTAATAGCTGCGACAGCATAAAAGTACTGTCGCACATAATTGGCCAGGTGTAAAAATGCTTCTACCGATAAACACAGAACTCATATAAGAAAAAAAATTATTTCTGCAGATGTTTTGCATAAAATCCGAAGTACGTACCAGTGTTTGATTGTAAGGATGTATGTAAAAGGGAGATAACAAACCTCTGCAATGGATTGAAGTAGTAGTAAATTTTATATTTTAGAAGCTGCTGGCAATAGAATTTGAAATGTGATGAACACTTAAAGCCTGGTATAATCAAGTCTTATTTCTGTTGTAAAAACGACTCTTGCTTTGTAAGACTTCTCAGACAGGACACTCGATACTCGATAAATTTCCAGAAGGTGTCATAACGATTAGATAGCTAAATTAAAAATTGAATAAACTTGTGTGAGCGTACACTGTATGTTTTTATATATATATATATATATATATAGGTTCATCCGCTGTAGTTTATCCTTTCAGTGTGGCACTGAAAAAGATCCTGAGCAAAACAGGGCTGTAGGCTGTCATCATCATTCCATCACTTTAGACTTACATCAAGCTCATGCTGGACAAAATTGAAGTCTGCTTTTTTTAGTACACATTCACTCTAAACATGTAGGCCTTGACATAGTAGAACAAGACACTGTTGTGCCTCTCACCATCACCATGAGTGGGATTATCCTATTTTTCATCCCTTGCTTTCTGCTGTGATCTGTTGACTCACGCACACATTCCTGCTTTTGTTTTTTCTCCTCTATTGCTTTCAGTTGAACTAGCTCCAGACAAAAGGAGCGGAGGGTAGTGGAAAAATGTACTGATTGCGTAAATGTGCTGCTATTTTAAAGAAACAAGAAAAGGGAACGTGAGTGGGGAAGGAAAAAGAGCAGGCCAGAGGAAATGTGGGTGAGGGGCAAATGAACAAGACAGAAGCGACAAGCGAATGTGATGAGTTTGGAGGCTGAAAACAAAGGGGGAAAAAGAGGAAAATGAGAGACTGAGGGAGAGACAGAGGGAAAGGTTGCAGTGGACAGGGGGCAGGGAGTGACAAGGGGAAAAAGTCCCCCCCCCCTTTCTTACAGTGGGCATCCTCTACTATTTTTAATTTTAGTGGTCCCGCCATGACCAAAAACACATTTACTGATAATGGTGCTACGGTATATATGCTTCTGCGACAGTCTTTTTTCCACCATGTAAGAGTGAACACACAGGATTTTATGTTATTTTTTTTTTCTTCTCTACATTCTTGCCATCCCCACTGGGGATCACTTTGGAAGTATCTGTACTGCTTGTTATAGACAGCACCTTTTTATAAGAGAGTATTGCATATGCCTGTTCTGTTTGTCCTAAAAACTAACTGATGTGATGCAACATTGATGTAACGTGCCCTCTGTTTCTCTCAGTTGCTTCTTTCTCTCTAACTCACTCCTACACTAAGCTGATTTTGACCATTACAAATGTATTACTTTATTTCTTCACCACTCTTTAGTGGTATGATACACACAATATACAGATAGGAAAAGACAGACCCCAGTAAGCCCTCCCCCAAACAAATGACTTTCCTTTGGTCATAACCTTCACAGGGCTCATTATCATAGATTGCAGGTCTTTTCATAAAGCTGAGACCACTGGTGACGGATTACTAGCAGGCCGGACACATACTCATATACACACACATTGTGATCTGTAATGAGACCTTATTCCGGACACCCAACACAGCTGCCTGTAAATTACAGCTGCCACTCTGCCATACATACTTAATCAGCTAATGTTGTTTTATTCCTTATTATTAATTTGCTCCTGTTTCTGATTTATCTGGAGCGCTCTGCAGCACACCAATATTTTCTCTCCTTTACAGTTCAGAGAGGCAGAGAATGAGAGGAAGCTGTGTGCTTATTCATGTACTTAGGGGATTGCATCTGTAATGAATTGACTGGCTGTTTAGGCATACATAACACGGCCTACTACTCACCTTAATAATGTAAGCAGGTCGTAGCTCCTGCTAACCCAAGGGTGTATAAGGCATGCATACACACACACATACACATTTACACTCCCAAACACACACAGCCAACCTTATATTAGCTACTGACCTCTAAGTGTGCCAGGTCTTATCACTGTCCCATTGCAGTTGCATTGTTATATGTGCATTGTTATGTGAACACTATATGATTGGAATCGAAATTGTTTTGCTTTTTTTGTCTCTTTGTCTGGTGAACAGAACACACAACTTATCAAAGTCCACCCTTTGATGAAACAAATATAACAATATATTGTTTAGAACTGCATCGTATTAATTTAGTCAACTTAGTGAATACGTTTTGTGGAGCAGTGATACAAAAATTATTTAAAACGTTTCTACTTAATATGAAAGATAGAAGGCGCTGAAATGCAAAGTAGATTCTTTTTCTTAAAGTTGAATGTACCGTGGCGTCACAAGTGTGGTCGGAAGTCTGTCAGTGTTAATCATCTGCTTTCTGTATTTTAAGAAAAACGTCTTTATTGGCCAGATGTTGGCCAGACCATGAATTTAGCTGGTCTGCTGGCATCTTATATCAAATATTAACTTCACATTTAATGGACTGAACCTCATCTTCTCATCATGGCACATCCACTTTGGGATGCTTTTGTACGTCCATGTGAGCATATTTTGGATAGTATTTCACTAACCAACATAAGCACAAACACACGGTTGCATACACACACATACACACATATTTGCCATGAGCATATGCATTATTGAAATACTCACACACAAACAGATGCATGTGCACTCACACACAGGGCTATGCGTTGACCTGTGAGTCATTGTTGTCATCATTGATTTCCTCTTCCCTGAGTGACCCATGTCACTACAGCCATAGAGTGGCCAATATTTCACCAGTACTGTTGGGTCTCTTAGAGAAAGCGTCCTCCACTTTCTGTCTGCCTTTATCTCTCTCTTTCACAACACCTCCTGTTTTCACTTCCTTTTTTATCTTCCTTTTAACTTTTGCCTGCTAATTTTCTCTTTCATGTGTAATGAAACGGTTGCTTTTCAACCAAGTATTAGTTTTCATTTAAGCTCATTTCATTTGTATTATTCTTTTTGTTCCCTATTTTTGCAGACTATGTGAGTTGACCTCACAATAACAATGCTGACCCTTAGTTTCCACCCATCCTCACACAGACCAAAGTTCAGTTTTAAAAGGAGACAGGCAGAGGCAGGCAGACAGAACCCCGTAATGGCAGAGGTTGTTTGAGTCCAAGGAGTTCTGCTGTATGTGAGAATGAACAGAAGACTGTGTCTTTGTGTATACTTTTATGTATGACTCTACTGTCTCTTCATTTCAATGTCCTCCTTTTAGAGCGGATGACTTCCTGTGCTACAACTGCTTCAAATACATTCTTTTTTTTTTAAAACCCCAAAGAGGAAAGTCAAATTATGAAGGTATTAGAGTAATCATATTTCACATTTCAGCTTCAATTCATCCCTCTCTATTTAATTTTGTCAGCTTTTTGTGATTTGATTTTAGTTATTTGATGTTGTTGGCCTTGTTTTGAAAACGAGCAAATGAGAATGAAGAGTTTTTTTTTTCTTTTTTAAATTGTTTATCCAGTTACAGTTTGTGTTTTAATTTCTTCTGGCTTTTTCCCACGACACCACGGGCAACCATGGTCATCAAAATGCAAATTCTGAGGTGACAGACTTCCCATTGCTCTTCCTGTGTGCTGTCAAACTTAGTAACAGTTTACAGCATTTGAAAAAAATCACTTTCAACAAAAGCACTTTCCTTTATTGAGCTGTGTCTAATTAATAAACAGATGTCAAAGTGGGTGAAAATGTAAATTGAACCTGTCAGAATTAGTTAATGGTACTTCAGAAATCATTGTACTATTTTTACTCCTTTCAAGACCTTATCAGCATAGCATAAAAATTCATAAATGTGCGGTAGTGGTAGTGCAGTACATAATTCCTCATGTGTACAAGTATCTCGTCACTGCTGAAAATTTCCCACGACTAAATAATTGAGCTTGGTGGTTGTGCGTTTCACATTTCACATATGTATATACATGTCGTAAGGCTGAAGTCTGATAAGTAATTTATCTGTGTTCCTCTGTATTGATAAGATAACTTTATCATAAGAAAAGTTTACTCTTACCTTGGATAACTAATGATAATAACTAAATGAATCAACCACACTCGCAGATATACACAGGGCCTTCAGTGTAGAGAAAAACGTAAAAGAGTTGGCCTCAGGGATTTTGTCTTTCCTCAGGGATGTTGAACACCTTGGGGAGTCGTTGCAACACCACTGTCCCCATGGCAATATGCAAATCCTCATATGATATTTTCCCACTATGCAGTGCTCCAAGGCCCCTAAAGACCTGTTCAGTTTCTTCTGCCACTCATTCTGGAAAGAAGAATTTTTATTTAAAGTTTCACATATTTTGACAAATCGAATGAAAGCATTGTTTTCTGAACCTCCATCGTCAAGTTCTCAAATATGCAAGTATTCCAGATTTTTCCATCACCAGGTAGATACTTGAGCATAACTGACCAGGTAGGGATCACCCAGTGACAATTTTCTATTTAGCTTTGGTGAAAAAGAAAACACAAGATGCCCGTGATCCTGCCTCTAAGCAACTAAAGGCGCTGCCGATTCAGCTGCAGCATGTCTTGCTGTCTTGCAAATAAATGTTTAACATGAAATGCCTCTTTCTTTTCAACACAATGCAGTGTAATGCTCCTTCTTCCAACCCTTCTTCACATCACCTTGAAAATGCCTGCATCGGCTGACAAGACACCAAAATCTGTCAAATAATTTATATAATTTGACTTTGTAATATTTATCGTCTTGCCATTAAATATATCAACTGATTTCCAGACACACAGATAATATTCAGTCAATATTTTTTTTTTCTTCTTTACAGAGGTTGTCATAGGAAAACTAAGAACATGTCCAAAAACAGTTGGAAGTAACAATTCAGGAGTTTGACAGCCTGCAGTGCAGCCAATTAAACCAGCCCGCCAAGCAGGGATTGGTGGTCTGGCACAATATGGCACAATTGAGTTTATGGTTGTACAGGGTTTCTTTGCCATTCCTGCGAAACACACGAAGGGGTGTGATGGATCCCCAGTCACAACGATCTACTGGCTGTCAGAAATGCAGGGATTTGCATCACACCTTGAGCATTTTAAATGGCTGCACATATGATAATAAAAAATAAATAAATAAATAAAATAAATGAAATGAGTAAATCAGGTCTCATGAAATGAAATGACAGGCAGGTTAAAACAGCAGGTGAGTGTATGTGTTTCTTGCCACCAGCGTCAACATTAAACACATCAGATTGAAGCCACCCTCCAGGGTAGCATCACTCAGCCAGGTGTGTGTGTGTGTGTGTGTGTGTGTGTCTGGTTGAAACCTAAGTCTTTTATCTACTTTTCCATTTCCTCTGGTTTTTTGTTTATCTACAGAATTTTTTTATATATTTTTGCTGAAATGGTGTACAGAACACGCACACGCACACACACACACACACACACACACACACACACACATTGATCTATCGATGTATTGATGTGTGAGTGGGTGTCAGGGTTTTTTTTCCCATCTTCCTCCAATTTTTTAATTATTTTCCCTTGGTATAATCTCCTGCAGACTTTTTTACACTTGAGTTGCAGTAAGTTCGAGCGCTGTTTTTTTTTTTTTTTTTTTTTTTTTTTTGTTGCCAAAAGCAGTCAAATGCTGAAAGTTAGTTAGGTAAAAAAGCCCAAAACTTTTCTTTGCTAATAAAAGTAAGAAGATGTTTAAGCTTTGGAGACTGAAATTTCATTATTCTTGCATTATTATTTTTATCATGGCTTTGCCTGTTTTTCTGTTGTCCACCTGTTTTCCTCACAGTCTCCTGACTCTTCCCTTTCCATTTTCTTCTCTATAAGGACAATGGTAGATGTATTTTGCCTTCTATCTCCCCTCTCTCTGTCCTTTTCTCCCTCATTTTCTCTCACATTTCTCTCCCAGGACCGAAGTAGGATATGTCTCTTTTTCTCCATATTGACTTTCCAGGTCAGGCTCCTCTCCTCCTATTAGGGCAAGCTAACTGATCAATACCCGGGTCTGGTGGGCTGCTGTGTGGACATGCCATGGCCAAGTGCCACACACATGTATACAGTCAATGTATCTACCCAATCACACACACTCATAAATGTCCAGTACTATACTTCAGAAACAATTTCTATAGAAACATTCCCACAATATTTAATATAAAATTGCATATGACAAACAACTAATTAAATATGTATGCCAATCAATTAGTCAGTCAATCGATCATGCATTGATCTCTAAATCTTCATCCTGTTGGTTGCTCCGCTTTCACATACGGCGATGCAACAAACTCCTCCTCTCCTCTCCAGTCTCTCCTGTCTTCTCCTTCCCTGCTGTTTTCCCAGCTGGTGAGTTGTGACATCTGCAGTACTGCGACATGGATAAGCAGCTGCCAGAGATGGAGGGAGGGAGGGAGGGAGGGAGGGAGGGAGGGAAGGAAGAGGGACAGAATGAAGGCATTGAGGATAATGCAAGTGCTGACAACGAGCAACAGTTAGGTATACAGTGAGGTGAAACAGGACTGTGTGTGCGCCCATGTCCATAAACACGAATGTGTACGCATGTAGGTGTGAGCGTGTGTATCAATTAATGTGTTGCATATGTGTATACGTGTGTGTGTGTGTGTGTGCATGGCAGCATGCCAGGTGGTGCCATCTGGCTGCTTGACAGAGCTCTTCTCATTAACAGGGAGGTTAATTGCTGTGGCAGCACCCAGGCTGTGTCAAACATCACCCTGGGGACATGGAGGCAACAGCCGATCTACATGTTTGTGTAGTCATATGCACAAATATGTGTGTTTGTGTGTCTAAGCATAACATGTGTCAATGCAAACACCAAAATCTTTTTCTGAACATGAAAGTGGCTCAAAAATGGTTGTAGTATGTAAAGAGAGCAGTTCAGGGGTCTGTGGTTTGTGTTTGTGTTTGTGCGTGCTTGTGCATGTATGCCACGCTATATGCATGTTTCTATTTTTTTATGAATTATGTCTTGTTCCTGTAATGATGTAGAAAGAATTAGGTTTACAGAGCCAATGTCTATAATCCCGAGGGCAAATGTACACGTGCACACACACACACACACACACACACACACACACGGACATGTACATGGGGCCGGGGGAAGGGGTGGCAATTTGCATGTTATTACTGCATATTCATGACTAATTTTGTTAGCCTTGCCTAATAGGCCTGAGTGACAGCTTGAGAAATCGAGAGCCTGCTTTGGTATCACACACACTCACAGTAATACACACACATACACACCCATTTCATTCAGCCTGCTCTCTGTCTCTCTCTCTCTCTCTCTTTCTCTCTGTCCACACAGTAATCATCACAGCACTTAGGGCTCTAAATAGGAATTCCTTGGTCATCTGTTGGTTTGACATTGGATCATTTGTTTAGCACAAATATTTTATTGCATATAACAATGTAGTATATCATATAGCCTAATTTATTATATGCGTAAACTTGACTTGTAATAGCATACTTAGGCATGCACACAACAGGGCATTGAATGGCACGATTAAATCTGCCATTTGACTGAATGTTTTCAGGTTTATTGTTATGAAAATAACTAAAATAAAGCAAACTTGCTTTTTCTTATTGTGTTAAACTTCCTTTCATTCATCAACAGTAGAGAAAATGCTGTACTTATTTTATTTAGCTGTCTTTTTCGACTACACGTTGGCTTGGTGTATATACATTTGTGTTTTTAAAAGGATGAAAAATTATGTTCCACAAAGTGTTTTTTATTGTGCACAGATACACACACGCACACACACGCACACAGAGTGCACTCTAAGCCCACCACCCTACTGTGCTACTGTGCAGGTGAAAATAGGGATGAAATTGGCTGCAGTTGCTTTTCATTCAAATCCTTCTTTCGATTTTCAACTTGTTCTCATTTTAGGCCATTCGTCCCTAAAGCATTTCTCCGAAATTTGGGGCTATTTGAGTATTTTTTTTTACCAAACCGATAGGGAAATAACTTTTGAAATTGCTAATATTTAGACAGAGCTTTTGCCCTCTTTCCAAAAGGCCCCCAAAATGTTTGGAAATATCATGTTATAATGACCCATAACGGGTTTCATCCTTTGGAAAGTTTAGGATTGAAATTTATGCATATCTTAAAGGGAAGAGAGCTATTGTCTATATATTTAAATGCGTAGGCATCTGTGCATGGTTGGGTTTACACACAGTTTTTTTTAGTTTTCTTTCTTACACAAATATTTGTTGGAAAATGCTCAGCAAAGTGATAATGCACACCAAAGGAACACTGTGGTTCGGGTGGAATAAAGTAATCAAGTGAATTAATGGCACAGCAGCTCACACATTTTTGTATTTTCTTCTACAGACAGATACAGACTATAATTTAAAGTCAGTTCTTTCCTCACTCCTCTGAGGCTTTTACTCCATTTGACTGAAAAGTTTTTTTTTTTATTTTATTTTATTTTTTTATTTATTTATTTTTTTGTGAAGTGAAAGATTTAACTCTCAGCGTTCTCTATCCACTCACATGTCACTTTCGTCAAATCTTGCCTTTCCTCCCCTGCTTGTTGTGAATGTGTAGACATGCTTGATCAAATGTGAGTTTAACATTTTTAATCTGTGCCAAGTTTCATCAGAATAACTCATCTCATGAGGCTGGTAAATAGGAAATAGTGTGTGTGGGGTATTTTTTTTATGCTCCAATGTGTTTGTGCACAGAACTGCACATTACTTTGAGATCTGATTTTTTTTTTTCTCTCTCTCTCTCTCCTTCCATCTTGGGTGTGTGACAGCTGTCACTGGTGACTCAGAAAGGTGTCTGGGCAGAGTTAACATATTTTCACCACTGGGAAAAACATACATGCGCGCGCACACACGCAAACAGACACATATCAGTTCCAGTTGCTGTCACCTAGCTCAGTTTTCACCAGGCTCAGCAACTCTTTGCCTCTTTTTATGAATCATATATTATACTTTTCACGCACACACATGTTAACATATTGTTTATTTATTAATTTCATGTTTTACATTATAAAACATTACACAAGTTTATTATTTTAATTACCAAATGAAGGTTCATGTTCAAGGTTAATGTTTCTCTTGTGTAACATTTCTGGGGTTTTTTTGTCATTAATGTGTGTGTAAAGGATGACTTTGAAAACACTGATAAGATGAGTTTCATGCTATCTGTCATAAGATTTTCAGACCTCCTTTTAATATTAAACACCCTTTCTGAGATTGGTATCATGACGGTGAAAGTAACTTGCATTGTGTTACCTTACAATACCTGAAACAACAGGACATACTACATAAAACCTGACCAATTGCACAGCTTCATTCAACAAGATTGTTTTACTCTCCGCTGCTTTTGTTTTTTCTTGAAACTCCCAAGTCGTCTGTTTCTCTCTCCTTTGCTCACTGTTTCTGCTGTAGCTTCGGCTGCAGCTCTGTCAGATGATCTGAAATTTCAGTTGGAACCAAACATGACATTGATGGTCATCTCAGATCTGCAAAGATGGCTCAGAGAGAGAAAATTTAAAGCAAAAGGTAGATTCAACTTGTCCTGATAATTGCAAAAGGATAAACCACAGAATTGTGCCACAAAAATGTTAAAATATCATACCCAGTCAAAAATCATTTGTGAGCCCATCTGCAAGTTGCTTCATGTTATTTCATCATAATGTTTTCTTCCCATATATAATTGAATGCAGTAAACTGAATATAATAAAATTTGTTTGGATTGACATATATTATTACAAGGTGTTTCAAGGCATTTCCCAAAATAGATTAACCTGTACTGTCAGAAAAGGAATCCTCGACTACCTACATAATTAAAAGACTTGTTTAGGTGATTTTTTTTATGTTTTTTTTGTAGCGTGCTTGTTATTCTTTAGAAGCCTGTCTAAGAGGTGGAGTAATTTTTTTTTTTTTTTTTTTTTTTACGATATTGCTTTGGCAGCTGTGCTAGAAGCTCTCCATGTGCAGCCAGGTTTAACAGGATGCTGAGGCGTGTGTGATGAATTACCAGCATATCTCACAGCCCTGGGTAACAAACATGGCGATGCCGGCCGGGATTAAAAGGGAGAGTTTTTTACGGTCTTCCCACACCTCCTTACAGGGTGTCACTAAATTATACCCACTGCTGTTTTACTGTCTTCTGTGGCTTATGGTTAAAGACACACGTAAATACACACAGGCCAGCAGAAAAGCACACACAAACACATTCACACACACACACACACACACACACACACAAACATAAATTTGCTTGTGGTAAACCCAGGCTTGTTGGTTGTTTATGTGTGAGTTGGCTGGTTGCTGTTTGTTTATGCTGCTTGTGAGTTGACTCATTTGCACTGCTGCTAATTAGTGGTTTGTATGATTACAGAGCCTTCAAGAAACAAGTACAGTAACTGGAGCTTGTTCAGTTCATCATAATTTAAACAAATATTGATACGTTTTTTCCCCTCTGCTTGTGTTCCTGTCAAACTGGTAGGTCTGCAATGCAGATGCATGGATAGACACAAACTCATATGCACACGGAGAAAGGCCATAAAATTTCACCTTTGTTTGTTGTGCGATTTTCTGTGGTTCCCATGATTTAAGGTTTAACTGTATATCCTTAACAATGAAATATACATGTATACATTGTTTTATTACAAATAGTTTTGAATATGTGAATATAAATGGTTTATGCTTCCCAAAAAAAAACATTAGAATTTGAAAACTAAATTGGTGCATTACCTGAGAGTGACTAAACATTGACATTTTCTTGAATTATACTTATAATAGATGGCATATTACCGGTCAGTATAAAAATCTATATGAAATGCTACTCCTGGGTTTAGATAAAGATTATTGCTTGACATTTATGAAGGCGTAATCAGCAACATTTTTGAATCACAGCATATGGATAATAAGTCACGCTCACTATAAATAACATTCTCAAAATACAGTCTTTCACCTTTTGCCTGCCTCATGGTGCAGATACTGAAACACAGGTGCTGGGGGCTGACTTGTCTGCAGCAAGTTCAGAACATTGTAATATGAATGATATATAACATGATGATGGTAAGAAAAACATGTGCATCACTTAACTGCAAGCTGATGTGCAGCGGTTGCAACAAGAGGGCACATAAAATCATACTCAGCTGTGCAGTATCTACTTTGACTGAGTGGCAGCAGATACTGCACATGTGGAAATAACTGATAGGCATGGATGTACTAACTTGCTGGCAGTCTCTCCATACGTATTTCCTTCATCCATTTTGCCCTTAACTGTCTTAAAGGGATCCTACTTTGCAATGGGCCTCTGTTTCACATAAGATTTTGGTTTCAGTGTCTTTTATATCATTTGTATCACAGAGCGCAGAGATGTGACCACTTACGCTCTCCAAGTTGAACCTGAGAGTGAGGGAGATACAGGAGGAGTTGAAAAGAGAAGGAATTGGGACAAAGAAGAGAAGCAGAATCTGAAATATGGAAAGAAGCATCAGAAAAGAGAGGAGCGGAAAAAGCAGGAGCAACAAAAGAGAGGGGAGGAGTAAGCAAAGAAAGTGGAAGGAAATAGAAGAGGGATGAAGAGTAAAGCTGAGGATTCAGGAGAGGAGAGCTGGCCATATGCATGCTGTTAGAGAATGGGCTGAGAAGGGAAATATTTTTAATTTGAGGTGAGTTTTTTAATGTCCTAAGGTCTATTGTATCTAACCAGACTACTCAACAATGGGTGATTAAGAAAATTTCTTCTTTTCATTGTACTTTCTCATTTTAATTTGACTTAACTTTGTTTAAAAAAAAAAAAGTAACTGCAAAAAAATAGGTAGTTTCAGCCAATAAAAGACAAAAAGAAAAGAAAAGCGATTTGCAAAACCAAGTGAACTCACCATGAACTATAATATCAAATCAAAATATTTCAAAAATTACATGTCGAAAAACACTCCTTTTCTACTTTTCTGCTTTGAATGCATGCCAGCATCACATTTGTAGAATGAAGTTTTAATGAAACCAAAAAAGTTACATGCGCTTACACAGGCTTAAAAAAATAAAATAAAATAAAAAAACAACAACAACCAAATACTTCACCTTAATTCAGACCTCAGACACTCTCCCCACACCCCCCACACGCCCCTCCTTCCTTCCATCCTGTCATCTCGCCACAACCGCTCCAAATTAATCTGCAAAATATTGATTTGAGGAGCAAGGGGGTTGGGGGGTGGGGGCACACGATTGCGGCCGCATATTAATACGAACGGGCCGCTCTTCGTCTCTCCTCTATACTTTAAGATCCTCATATCTTCATAATTGATTAATGTTCCTTTGTGAAGTGGGGATGAATAATACATTAGTGGGCCTGCTGCACCCTCAGGCTGATGAGAAAATGTTTAATTTCAGTAAATGTAGCGCTCCTTCTCTCTTTCTCTCTTTCATTTTCCCTCTCTGGTTATTTGTGAGTGTTGGAGTGTGTTTGTGAGTTTTCACTTGTGAGCTGAAGACCAGAGGAGTGTTGTTGATTTGCTTTTTTGTGTTTACTGTCAGCTTGAAGCGCATGTTAAGCATCACAAACAAAAGGCAGCGATCTGCATTTACAAACATGAATGAATAAATTGGTGAAATGAGCTCAGTCTTGTTCTATTAACTGATATAATTGCAGGAGCTGTGTCCCTTTACAATCTGTTTGCCATTAAAAAAAAAAAAAAAAAGACATCACCTTTTGACATTTTTGCACATATTGCGTCAGAATTCACTGTGCACATCAGCTGCTATCATTCTCATTATAGCAGCAATCAGAGGAAACATGCAAATGCGCCATAAACCCACCTGATGGGGACAAGTGTCCTCTTCAACAGCTAGTACATGGTGACATATGTCAGCTGTTGGGACTGGCACAGCCTGGCTCGACTTAGCTCATCTGGTTAACAATGCTAATTATGCGAATGAGAGCCCTAATGATGATGGTGAGGGGTTTTAAGAGCCTCAGCACAGCAAGCTTGTGCCCATGTGTGCGTATGTACGTGTGTGTGTTGATGAGGGCTGGTAGGGTGGGGTGTCTGGCACCTGATGGTGAACATCTGTGTATGTGTGTGTGTGTGTGGAGTGCATAAATGATGAAGTGAACACACATGCAGACACCCACAGGTCTCACTTCATGCCTACTTAGCTTTGCTACATTTTCATTTGAACTTGTGCCATTGATCAAGGGGATCTATACACATGCACAGCTTCCCCCATACACAGAGTGCTAATTGCATAAATAATACTTATCCGTTAACAAGCATCCTAATTAGTTATGCTAATCAGCCTAGATAACCCAATTAACCCCATGGGGGTGGGGGGTGTTATATGAGGGTGTGGATTTCTATGCCTGAAAGCATATCACAGACACTTAAGAAAACACATTTGCCTAATTAGCTTCCAACAACATAGACAAGCATTTATGTTTTTTCATGTCCTTATTGTCCTGCCTTTCACTGCAAGGCTTTCCACAGCAAAGGGAATAAGAGGTATTGAATTAATGTAAACTTAGTTTCATATGTGAGGATATGTGCATTTACACATATTTCTGTCTGCCTTCTTCTAGTCTGTCTCTTAGTTAGATCCACATGGACATGTATATTTTTACAGCTATTATAGTAGTTTAAACAGAGTGTGTATTTGTTCAGAGAATGTCTGCCTGTTCCATTAGTTTATGTCCTTGGAAATACAATTTGGCCTCAAGTTCTCTCCGTTTATTTAAAGCCTTCAGTCAGCGTTCCCCTCCTAATAGTGAGCTGTGTTTCCTCTCATTTAGTTTCACCACTCATTATCCGGGCCATGTGTAGAAGACAGTGTTTAGAGAAGAGAGAGAGAGACTTTGAGGGTGGGGGGTAAAAGTGAGCGCAAACCAGAGAGAAAAAGACAGTGGGAATGAATGAGTGACTGAAAGAGAGAGAATGGAGATTGTCTTTGAACCTGACCACAGCTGCTTGTGCTTCTACTGAATGGTGAGGGAGGGAGACATCCAGACAAGGCTGTCTTTGTTGAGCCGTGCAACAGACAGAAAGAGGGAGAGAGAGAGAGACAACACAACAGATTTATGTCTTACAGGAAGTCTTCTAGAGTTGTGGTGCGTCCAACCCGAGTCAACTGCATGCTTTGGCTTTTAATTAACTGCCTGTGTTAAGTTTTTGTGTGCATGCCTGAGTGTTTGTTTGCGTGCATTGATTCATTAATTTGTCTATCTGTTTGTCTCTGTGGATAGATTGTATGCGCTGCTGTTTGTGACATTGCAGGCATGTGGTTCGTCATGCAGTTTGTAAACGAGAATGAATTTTGACAGAGGTGTATTCAACCAATCGTCCGGCTTCGTCAGACAGTGCGAAAGCTTCAATTAAAACACACTGTCACAATGATTTGACACGGCGCTAAGAGTTACATTGTGTTTTAGTTCAGACACGAGTCCTTAAAGCGTGGCAACATAAATGTTTTCTCATCACAAGGCAGACAACCATCTGTCATTTGGATTATCCTTGGTATTCCTTATAAGAACCATTTGAAGGCCTCAAATTAACTTAAAAATTGAAGGTATAAAATGAGGGCCCCAATATTAGTATTAGGTCATAAGACCTTTGCTAATGTGCTAATGGAATTCACCATGGTGAGCTAATCTATGGAGCTTAACGGCAAAAGCCTTACACTTTTGTAATGGGACTAAAGATGGGATGCTACTCTATGCAGTACAGGCCTTGAATGAGCGAGATGCTAATATTAGCACATGCTCACATCAGCTGAGTCATCTCCTCTGTGTCCTTGGCTTATTAACTGATTTAAGACTGATTAGATCAGTCCTGGACGATCGTGCACTGGCAGGCCTACACACATACATGCCAAATTTGAATATCAAAATGGAATTGCTTGACCAGTGAAAACTAGATTAATTCAAAATGTTTGCATCAAGGTGTGGGTAAAACAGATGACTGGGCAATTTTTAATGCACCTTACAGCCATTTAAGACATTAACTAAAGCTCATGTTATTCAAACACATTTTGCAAGTCAGAGCCACTTATGTTGAGATTACTTGATGCAGCTTTTTCCTCCTTTGCCTTGTTTACTTCATGATATCATCAGTATAGGTATTGATTTTGTACTCAATTTGATGGGGTTTTAAGGAGATAAAGTTTGTATACCTCTTTCTCAATATAACTTGCTGTTTATGTGCTCCTGTATGGGGCATGTGTACTCATATGCCGATTCGAATAGCAGCATTTTTACCTGTACACAATGTTCACCCTTTATAACAACGCTGTTCTGCCATACCTGCTAAAAGTGTATCCTCACCTACCTTTGTGAAGGTTATGTAAACAGATTGACCATTGCTCTGCTCCCAACAAATGCTACAAATAGCTCTTCTTCTCTTTAGTCTGAAAAAACTGAATTGTCAAGAGATTGCACTGTTGCTACTAGGCCAAATCTCCTGGCAGCTCAACAGCATGGTGGGTGATATGGCCTAAAAACCTCCCACATCCTTATTCTCCCTTTGAAAAATCATTTCTATTATGTCATTGTTGTGGTTGATGTGAGAAGCCATTGCACTCTTGTTTCTCCCTCTCTGAATGCGTTGCTCAGTTCTGCTGTGAGATATTTGATCAGCTCAGAACACGATGTTACACTTTCAGATAGTTTTTCTGGTAAACAAGAGAAAGTTGTTTGGCTGTCTGTTGGAGTTTAAAAGTGAAGTGTCAATTTCACTTAGCACTGTTCTTGTGAGATGTGAGGTACTGAAGAGTACTCAGCCAATGTAAAATGTGTACATTTGTGTGTGCTCTTGCACAAGATTGAGTGTTTCTACCTCTCTCCATGTGTATCTGTGACAGTTTCCTCTCGAGATGTTAATTCCTCTCCTCCCTGTTGTTGTCATGCTTCCACCAGTAGTGTCTGCACCAGGGAGACGAAGACAGATTGGTGTTAATGAAAAGCCCCCCTAAACTCTCCTCCCCACATGAATGTTTAAACATGCTTGTCATAACATTCATTCGCTCACACATGACAGCTAGCATCTGCAGCTGCCTTGCTCGCCCTCAATATTTTATCATACCATCTCCCCCAACCCCACTCTAACACAATGACTGTGTGTTAGCAAACTGGATTATAATGACTTGGAACAGGCTGTGTTCAGACTCACTGCCAGAGCAGGCCTACATAATGGATTCAGCAACACCACAGGCCTTGTGATAGTACAATTAGTCCTCTTAAATAAGAAAGAAAAAGTGAAAGGCGAAATGAAGGAAATGCGGTTATTCACAGAGGCGAGACATAAGGAAATGTGATGAGATAAAAATACATAGGGAGGCAAAAGAAAAACAGAGAAAAGTGTGCAAAGAAATAAAGAAATGAGGAAAGAAAACAGGAGCAGCACAAAGGAGCGAAACAAAAGAGAGAAACTCCCATGTCCATATACAGTATGCTATTCAGAAGTCTGATAACACTGCAGGTCAGCTGTTGTGACCTTGGTGGTTTTGACAGAAGTGGTTCACCATGGTAACGGTTAGTTGGCAACCCTCAGAACACCCCCACTCGCCTGATCACTCCCCGGCCCTCCTTACTGCCTCTCTGCCAATTTGATTGGACGCACAATTGAAATGTCATGCTTCAGCAACACACATGCACACGCACCCGATCAACCAGCCTAAAGCTGAGGGATGAAAGACCAGGGCGCATTGTACAAGTCGAAATGAGAGCAGCGGAGACAAAAGTAACACACTAAGACGGGGAAGGGTTTTGATTGGTTGCTTTTTTTTTATATATATATATATCACTGTACTTTGACTTAGAAAGGGAAGATTGTTTCAATAAGTGTGTGAGTGCGCGCTTATCTGAAGTCAAAGTTACAGGGCTAACATTATGTGGTGGACAGGGGGACCTAAGCACAGAAAATCAAAGTAACACGGCTTGTCAGAGCTGCTGAATACAGAATCAGATGAATATTAATGCAGAACCCATTACCTCGGGGAAATGTTGTCTATAGGCTAGCTCCACTAATGCATGTGTCTCACCTTTAGGAAAGTGGAAGCAGTAGGTCAGTAGGTGAGGGGTCCTGCAGAGTGGACAGCAGTGATGTGTTGGTTTTCTTCTTAACAAGCTTGTCTTGTGCTGCTGAAATAGAAATGTTAAGCATGCAGCTCCTCCCTTCCTTCTTCTTTTTATTTTACCCAACTGCAATTCTTTAACAATGCCCATGGCTAAGTGAGAGTTCACATTGCCATCATGCTTGACAATGCGGTTTTTAATTTTTTTTTATTTTTTATTTGGATTTGATAAGCAGTATAAGCAGTAAATGTTTTGCAACAATATTAGCTTAATATATGTATATTTTTCTATATCAAGTTGGTTAAATAATAGGATGTCTGAATGTAACATGAATAAAAATTGTCACTTCATTTTTTTTTTTCAGTTCACTTGTCACTCAGTGGCGCTGGCAATTACAAAGCCCCCCATCTTTCCATGTATGCAGCAGTTTTTAGATTACATAGTGGTGACATGCTCAGTTCTCTAGGTGCTACTGATCTGCATAAGTGACTTTGCCGCACTTAGAGCTGCTGGCTCCTTAAAGCCCCTTCTAAATCAGTGTTAAAGCCTTGATAATAGACCTCACTGACCAATTGATTGGCCTTCATATGTTTACAGCTCACTTTAATTGCCTCAAAAATACCATTTATCAGCCATGTGTGTCCATGTACGCATGTGTGTGTGTGCGTGTGAGTGGGTTTGCAAGCATGTCTATTGACAAAAAGGCCTATTGATTTATCAGCATCGGGATTTGTCCCGTTCACTGTACATAAAACCCCTGCATATGTGCTGTTCAAAATGGGAAATGGCCCCATTGATTCCCTTAAGTTGGAGCCCAAATGCTAAAGATTTTTGGATAAGCTTTCTCATTACTTAAGCTGAAATCAATAGGGGAGAGCATGGGTCTAATGAATGAACGGGCCACAGATCAGATGGGGTGTGCTCATCCCTGGCCTGTCCTGGTCGATCTGTGTGAGTGTGTGTGTGTGTGTGTGTGTGTGTGTGTGAGAAAAAGAGAGAGACCGTATTCATAAAAACCGACAAACCCACCAAAAATTCACACTGGTGGACAATTTTTGTCTTCTTAATGTTCATATAGCCCATTACTGTTTAATTAACTACTTTTATTCTTGTTCTGCACTAGTCCACTCAGCTTACCTTCTTTAGATCTTTAGTGCTTCCAATATGCGAAAAACATTTTGACAGATGGGAGCTATAATCAATCTGCTTTTAATTAGGGTTGAATGTATTCTATATAAGGAATGCTTTCATGTATTATTGCTATTATCATTATTACTGTGATTGAGCTGTTTCCCCTCACACTCTCGCTGTCTCTCGCTGTTGGAGGCAGAGCAGGGAATTGCCAGAGTTTCACCCAAAGGAGGAGATGCTTCCCTCTGAGGTGCAGAAAACACACACATACAAAAAAGATCGACTTCATTCCCACCAGACCAAATCCAAAAGGGAAATTAATTACAAAATAAAACATATACACAACACATACTGATCACCAAAGTAACCCAGAAGTGAATATTTAAAAAACAAAATGACCCGATACTCCAGCACCTATAAATAAAATCAAATCTAGATAAAATGTAAACTGGGGAATAAAGGAATATTATATTCAGTGCATGTGTCTGTGTGTCAGGGAATCAGCCAACACATACACACCGAGACACACACACACACACACACACACACACACACACACACACACACAGCCTCCCCTGCCCAACCACAACCCCTTTGGCTGACTTCTTGGTTTTTCCACTTTCCATTCTTTCCACTCTTTTGAAACATCTAAACGATACAGCGTGCTGTATCTCTAAGAAATTGTCTTTGGCCGAGAGTGAACCCGCTGCCTTTGAGTATACATTTACCAGACTTAAGCTAAGAGTTTCACTTTGTGCTTTGGCCAACTCATGGAATTAACTACATTAATTAGCTACATCTGATACTGCAGACAGTTGTCATTGCAGCTGTGGTAACTGAGAGTCGCCAGTTAAAAACAAGAAGCCTGCGTTCATTTAAAATGGCTAATCAGTTGATGGTATCATAGTCAATATATACCAGATGTGAGGCCGGCTATTCCGTGGATTTATGTCATGTGGCCTGAAATGAGAAGAACAATCAGCAATTTGTGAAGATCAACAATATCAACAAAGAATGAGTGCAAATATCAGCCCAATTTTTAAACTCCCTGTCCCTTTCCCTCACACCCCTCTAAGGTGTCCCCCCTTTTCAACTCATAAATATGGAAGGCGAGGAATGATGAGATTCATGGACAAGAAAGGAATCAAAATCTATTGTTGCGTGTCCTTTTCCCCGTGTAAAGTTTGGATTAAATGTCACACATTAGCATATGAACTTTTAAATGAGCTTGTTTGCTCTCAGCGGTGTGGGGCATGTAAATACCCATCTTGAGTATGGAATGGGGATTGCTTGGTCGGTGGTGGTGGTGGTGTTGGGGGGGCGGGTGGTTGAGCTTCACAAGAATTGGGAAGTGTAGGACATATTTGAGTGTTGCACCGGCAATTAGATCGCAGCAAGGGACTGGAGCTCCGAACAGCTCTATTGACTGGTTGTGTCTGAGCTGGTGTTCTGCACCTGAAGTGGCAGATAGTGGCAGATGGAAATTCTCCCTGATGGCTATGGCTTCTGGTGATTTGTGGGAAGGGGGCTGACTGACAGGCACTCCTAAAATGAGATGATTGACACGCGCTGTCAGGGTGAATCTACTCATGGGCAAATGCAGGTGTGAGTGGAAAGAAATGCATGCACAAATACGGTGGTGTAATGTAAACACTGTTGCCTTGTTGGAGCGCATTTTTAAAGTACTGGTAGGCAAAGATTTCACACACCAACTGCCGGAAGTGTAATGTTATTTTATACTGCTTCATATATTTAGCATCAAGAAGTTAGCCTTTTAAAAACATGCACATGAAGTAATCATGAAATTAATAAAAACAAGTCAATTAGTTCAAGAAGAAAGGAGGCAGGACCTACCGGCAAATTTATTAACCAACAAAATGCTATGTTGTGTGTGTATGTATGGGTGTGTTGTGTAAATTAGTTGACAGTAACCAAACACCATTCTGTATTTGCACCTTTTTTCAATGACTATGATTCCCTTTGTTTTAAAATGAGAGGTCCCTTATTTATTGACATACTTTCCTCCCAGTGAAGGGCTTGTGTCTGTAAAGCACATTAAAATCATAATGCAATCTTTGCTAACCCAGGAGCAACGTTATTGTTCTATTATACTCACCGAACAACAGCATCCCAGCCTGTTTGTCAATCCAATATCTCATAATGTGCACTCTGCCCGGTCATTTTGAATATAAAAAGATCTTACACTGTTATTGTACCATATTTTCTATATTTAGTATTAATCTCTTGTTCTGACATGAATCTGACACTTCCAATATGATATTTGATTAGTTGTTGTTCTTTTTTTCATAGTCTTCAGGTGATATTGGATACATGTGCAGAGCTGGTATTATGTTGGCTGGGGTATAAAAATGATTTAGTGTGTGCTCAGCACGCAGTGTCATTGACTTGCTTTAATTTCACTGCAAGGGTGGGCTTTATTACTCTGCTCTACTCACAGAATGTGTGTGTGTATGTGTGTGTGTGGATGAGAGCGGGAGAGAAAGACCAAATTAATGTTACCGTGCATATATATTTGTGGGCTTTCCTGCTCGCTGGTGTAGCAGCATGCCTCACCTGTGCACACAGATGCACTTATGCACATCTCTGTATATCTTTGCATGGCTGCTGTATATCCAGGCTCTTCAGCATGTAATTGCCGTTCAATGGAAGAATCAACTAAACCAACACGTGAAACACCTCACTCACACTCAGGACAAACTGGTGGTCCCAGTCCAAGAAACACAGGGGCTCCACTTTGCTGTGACAAACCTTACTTCTGATCAAATGCTACAGAGCCATAATCATGTTTGTGCCACTGAATTCTTTAACCTTTCCATGACCCTGGTGAATGCCAGCGGCCCAATCACAGAACCTAATTGAATCTGCTCGGCGGCGCCCCCCAACTGATGAAAAAATAAAATTGGAGGTGAAAAATGAATACAGCAGCAGAGAGAGAGAGAGAGAAGGAAGGTAATGTTGGTGGTGGGGGTGGGGGGCACACTGCAATTTTATAAATACACAGATGTGCTCACAAACACCCAGACACATACACATAGTCACACCTTTTTCACTTCTGCAGTAAATGGGGAGTGGGAAATGACAGAGAGGGTGAGCGAGAGATGGAGAAAGAGAGGTTGGGCCCAGGTTTCTCATTACCCCCTCGGCCCATTCAGAGGATATTCCTATAAGATAATCTGATTTATTTGCAATTTTCCTTTAAGCGGCTTAGTGTTTACCTCCAAGATTAATATTTTTCTCTGTTATTAATATCAGACTATAATTAGGAGTGATGTGTCTTGCACTGTTCTGTGGCCGCCAGGCAACTAGCTGGATGAAACTGTTGTTGTGACTCTGGTGTGATCCTGTTTCATGAGAGAAAAAAAGGGAAAAGAGAAAGAACTTTGAAACAGAGGAAAGAAGCTACAGGACGGGAATATACGATTACAATTATGGCATACCTGCCTCTGTGTCTATGGGTGTATGCGTGTGGGTGTGGGTGCAGGACTGTACAAACACATGAGTGTGTATTTGTTAAGATTACATGTATATGTGTGTGTTGTGTGTGACAGTGTGATGGTCCCCTCTGATTGATAGGGTGTCTGTGCCGGCTGCAGATTGCTCTTGCTGATTGCTTCTGAGAGCTCCAGCTGATTTATAATCAGAGCAGGATGAAGGATTGAGCTGTGGATTGCTTATCTGCTTATCTGTTTAGCCCCCTCACAACATAAACTGACAAATTATCATGTTGAACACACACGCACACACATGCACACAAACACACTTGTCACATGTGAATGAAAAAAAAAAAACAAAACAACAAACAAACACAATAACATGGTCTTTCTTATTAAACACACACAGACACACCGTCATATAAATGTAATTTTGCAGATATATGGCAGCCACAGAGAACTTAGAGCTTTCCTCATCAGCACATGCACATTTTCATGATTGCCCAGAAGGGCGCAATCAGTCTCATTTGTTTACATGTTCCGCATCAGATATAAGTCAAGTTGCAATTAACTTGCTTTATAAGTTTGCTCCATCCTGAAGAATTGGTTAAAAGCATCCGTGTCAGTAATGACGGATGTGGTTACCTGTTAAATCGTTTGTTTGTTTGTTTGTTGTTTTTAAGAACAGACACCTTTTTGCTTTTGATGTTTAACTGCTTCTCTGTACACATAACCACATCCATAATAGCCTCACCATGGGAAGAATGGCAGAATAACAACAAACATTCATTTTTCCTGGTCAAGAAATTGTGATATGTATTGTCAAAATGTTACGTTAATACAGGACAACACAATAAACAAAGCAGGTGTTTGTTGTTTTCAATAAAGATTGTGGCATATTATGTGAGACTAATTCCACTTGGCAAGCCAGAGTACAAGCCAGCAGGTTTAAATGCTGACAGGTTTAGTATGCCCTATGGCACTGTGACAGCTCTGTGAGCGAGCGAGCGTGTGTGTGTGTGTGTGTGTGTGTATGTAAATGTGTGAATCTTTCTTTTCTGGCCCTCTGTCTCATACTCTTCTCGCTCTTACCTGTCTGTCTGATTATTTGTTTCTTTCTTTCGCTCTCATTTCACAACAGTTGTATGTAAATACATAGTGACAGAGTCACGAGAAGAAGGACAAAAACACAAAGTACAGGAGTGCACACACACACAAATGTGCACCAAGCAAAGACACACACACTGACGAATGGCAGCAATTAGATGGGGAAACCAAGCATGTGAGGACAGAGGAGCGCTGAGGGGCTGTAACTGCTGTATGGAACGTGTGTGTGCGTATGTTGTATGTGTTTGTGTGTAATTTGAAGATTTTTGTCCTTCTAATGCACCATCCTTCCGTCTAAATATCAACACGCTTTCATATGTCATATCACTGGCTGCGATGGCATGCAGTTGGTTGTGAGGTGTTAACATTTACAGTCAAGGGCCAAATAGAGAAAGGACTGCATTATGACATTATCACGCTACAGTATTAATTGCTCATTGGACTGTCTGGAACAGAAGTATTTTAGTACAAAAGACATGAGGGGACAGTGACTAGAAAAAGAACAAAAATGCTAATGAATTCTGTTCATTCATGCTCTGTCAGCCTAGTGAGTTGTTTAACCTATTGGCATCAAGACCTTGACCACAGCTCTCCTCCTAGTTTCTTATTGGAAGAAATCAGGGCAGCAGTCACTTTTCATATATCCCTTTTAATGCAAGAATAAATCTTTTTGAGAAATTCCTCACTGCAGCTTTATCTATTTAAGAGGCAATCATGTTTTTCCCTACTACAATTGCCACCATATAGGTTTCTCCTCACCTGCTTCTGCTTCTGTGGTTTTCTGACAAATTCCCTTCTTTTGTTGAACATTTTACTGTCTTTCCATGTCTTTTTTTCAGGCCATGGATATACGAATATTTTTCCCAACCCTTCTTTTTTGCTCAGTGAGATCCCAAATTGCCTATTTGAAATTCACCATTCATTATATACAGTGCAGCAGTCAAGTAATAAAACAATGTGAGGTTAAACCAAATTTATTTCTATAAAAAAGATGTAAAACTCATTTTGAAGTAACTATAATACACACTAACAGTTGTGCTACTGCGTTTAAAAGAAATTTATAATGGCAACACCATGACTTATGTCCCCAACAGATATGAAGTGGGCTACATAGACTCCAATTTTCCTTAAATGTATCGTATATCTATCAGGTTTTTTTTTTTTTAAATTCCAAGTATTTTTGCAAGATGTGTGTGGGAGCACATTTGCGTATTATTAAGGGTTTTGCTTTCATGCCAACTTTTTGTATTTCTGATTTATTCTCTCCTGTGTGGAATTTTGCAGATCTTACAAGCAGGTCTGTGTGTGTGCTTATGTGTGTTACACACAGCTACGGATGAATTACTTCACTTCTGATTGCTTACATCACAAATCATCCCCATATTATAACCCCTCCAATGCAAATACCTGGCAACGTGTGCGTGGCTGAGAGAGAGAAGGGACATGGATACATGTGCCGACAATATAATGCAAGCTGTTATTTACATATAAACTGAATGTATGCTCTGAGTTCATATATGTAGCTCATGTATTGTACCCATGTGTGTTATGAATGAGTCAGTAAGTATCTGTGTGCGACTGTGTGTGTGTGTGTGTGTGTGTGTGTGGTAACCCTGTATCACTGGCAAGCTCATTTCTCTCAGAAATCAAAGTTAAATGGGTCATCTATCATGAGAATATGTGACTGGGACACTTGTCTCCCGCCATGCTCACTCTATGTGTGTGAGTGTGGGCAAATATGCACACAAATGCAAGGTGTGTGGTGCAAGGGCAGCATGTGTGTGGTTCTACAGCTGTGTGCACCCCTCTTGTGAGTGTGCCTGTGTGTATGTGGCAGCCACTTGTCTTTGCCTGCACTATGATTAATGGTTTACATTGGGCTGTTCAGCCATGCATGTTTCTTGGTTTATCGTTTTATGCTGTCTCCAATTAAAGCTCCATAACTTGAGTGATGGCTTTACGCCAGTGTCCATCAACAGAGGCCATCAACAGCCTTATGCATTCAGGATATGGAAGCCACACACTAACTAATATCCTCTTGTGTCAGAGCAATTGGGCCATCTCAGTGTGTGAAAATGCAGCTGTTTGGTTGTGTGTGCGTGCCCAGAGAAGAGAAAAATTTACATTTTGAATGATTGAACTAATAACCTTTTAAAGTAAATCTGGCTTAACTTCTTATCTTACAACGAATCACTGTCATAAATTGGCTGTGTGGTAAAATAATATATAATCAATGCATTCAATATCTGTCATGAAATAATCAATTAATCCTCCTCATCTTTATTTATTTTGTTATTATTACTTCCTGCTTTTTATATTATAAAAACTCAGTCTTTATAGAGGAATATGTGTTGTATTGTTGCTTTGAGCGTATTGTGAATCTGCCTTGTGAGTACATGTCTGTCTGTGGCAGTAAAGTGGGAGGGGAATACATACATTTGGACATATGAGCTTGCTCATGTGTGCACCACACAGGCATGCACGCGCTGCGCAATATCATTTCACGCAATATTATTTCTCATATAGTGGTAATGACATTAGGCCGATATGTTGATTATACTGTCGGCAAACAGCAGCCAGCTGATTGGGTTAGCATATTACCTTATATCACATTTCTCCATTCATCCCTGTATTTTTTTTTATTGCCCTCATTTTTCCAAATCACTTCCCACTTTCCCAGTTTCCTGGGCGAGGTTTGAGGCTATGCAAGATGGTGATGGGTAGTAATATGATGATAGGAAGACAACAATGCAAAGGAGAAAGAGCTAAAACCTGAGAGGAGCCAGTGTTGTTACACGTCTGGTTTGAGGAAAAGCTCAGTGATACAACAGCTAGATAGATAGTGTTAACCGGTGTGCAAATGTAGGGGTGAATAAATATTTGATCATACTGACAAAAACACAAATGGCTGCAAATAAGTCATGTGTGCAATGGTTTCCACTCAGCATGTGTTTTTCCATAAATATATTTAACAGGTCCACAGATTGGTGAAGGAAAAATAGGTATGATTTAGTCAAGGCGAAGAAAAAGGGGAGTAGGGAGACAGGAGGGAGAGAGATGTTTTAAAGTGGGCCCCTCAGATTGTATGAGAGAATGAGATCTCATCGGCAGCTGGGACAGTGAGTGATGACGTGCTTTGTGTGTGTCTGTCTGTTTGTGTGCACATGTGCGCGCGCACACACATATATAAGACATGTGTGCGTATATATATGTGTTTGTGTGTGTGTATCTTAGGACTAAAACTCATTCTCTATAAAAACAAATGGAAAAGAGCAATATGCATTCACAGTCTTCCTGTTTTACACTTTGTTATTAACTAGTGGTGCACAATCTGCACACAAAGCACAACAATCACATGCTAAGCTGTGTCGAAACCCAGACTTCTGCTGTTGTTGTGGTTTAAATGTCTCTGCAAATTAACTTATGATATTATTGGATATTTGTACCTCGTGCAGCTCATGATTTAGCCATGCATAGTGTACAGTAGGACACATTGGCAGTAAATGGAAAAACAATAACAATTACTCACATCAGCCATCCTTAACATATAGGCTGCTACACCATGTCAGAGACAAATGACACTTGGAGAAAAATGAACTGTGGTTATCTGGAAATTAAAAAAAGGGAACTGATTTAATATTCAGCAGTACTTGAATGGACTGGGGGAAGGGAAAGACCTATGGATGTGGAAAGGGTGGGGGCGATGCTGGAGGAAATTAATCAGGGGTATCAGCTCCATGGGAGTTTAGTCAACCACCGACCTCAATGCTTTAATCAGCCTTTGAGGAAACCGCCACTTTAGCTGCTACCACAACAAACCAAACGCACCAAATCACAGTGCAAGCACACTCCCACACAACTTTGACACTCGCTCTGCAATGACACATCACACGTCGAAACGCTCAGAGAAGTTATTCCTAGTGTGCACAGAAAAAAAAATGCTTCTTTGTATTGTAGATACAATTTGTATGCTGAAAAGCAACTTATTCTGTATATCTAAATGTGCTATGTTGTCTGTTTTAGCCATTTTGTCATAACCTGCCACTCCAAATTACATTCCTACATCTCCTATTTTATTTTGAAACAATTTTCCTTATCTCTGTTTATTCTACTTCCTGCCCCGATGTGTTTCCCATCTATGGTGACTGTCTGGCCCCACCCCGATTAGTTGTACCCATGTCTTGTTCCATACTCCCCTTGTGTGTAGTTAGTCTCTGTGTCCTTCTCATTCTCTGGAAGATCCTGGTTAGGCCTCCATCGTGCTCCTTCTGCAAATTATTATACTACCATCGCTGCAGGAGTGGACTGAAACCATAATTCATTCTGGTTATTTGAGATCACCATCAAATCACTAATTTTGCTACAATGCCTGTTTAGTGAGTTATAAATTTGGCCAATATTTTGATCTGGGCCCAATTTAGGATATAGACATATGTGCTAAACCATTTTAACAATTGTACAATTTTATGGAAGAATGTAAATGACGTGTATAGACAATCATAGCAGGACTCCCCAGGTTCTAATTATTTAATGTCAATGAATTTATCAGTTGTTTCAGCACTTTTCCATTGCACATTGCCTCCTTCTTTTTTCTTTTTTGTGAATATTTTGCCATTTTATTAGGATAATTTTATGCAATAATGGTCACAACTGATTATCTATCATGACATTTAATGAATATGAAGATCTGAATGCGTTCTAGGCTGAGGCTAAAATATTTGAGGCGTGAGCTCGGTTTATAGGAGAGAGGAATGGAGGGGAAGGAGGCAAGTTTTAACCAACTATCTAAGGAACGGAATTGCATGAATCATGGAATGAGATACAAACTGATTATTGCTCTTTTTACAATTGAAATGTTTGTGTAAGTAGACTGTCTGGCATCGGGACGTGTATCTTCAGGACAACCTTTTCTCATACAGCTCAATATTTTGTTGTCGAAAACGCAAGTACATGAATGTATAAGATTGAAACACTTTGGTGCTGCTTTGATTGAAAATTGTATTACATTGTGCAGCTTTGACGAACATTATTGGTTGACCCCTGGGACTGTGTTAGTTAATTTGACTATGCTATCATAGGGCTTCAATCAGTTTTTCATCCACTCATTTTATACCCTTTCAATTATACAGATTACCATTGCTGTTAGAGCTTATTGAGCTGTACTTTTGATTCAAAGGCACACTGGTTAATTGAGGCACAAGCACTGACAGAAATACACACTGTCTTTCACACACCCACACACGTACACATACACACACACAGTGCACACCACTTGATCTGCATATCATTATGCTTTTGATCGAATGCCAAGGTTTTGCTGAGAAAGACATCAGAGTCAAATGGAGCAAACATGTACACAACACCTGTAGCATTTGGTGTGTGTGTGTGTGTGTGTGTGCATGCGTGCACGTGTGTGCTCACACATGCATGTGAGCGAGGCAGCTGTGAAATGTGCACCTGTTTAATTGAATTAGCCTTGTTAATGTATTCACACTCGCTGCCAAAAAAGCGTGGCATTAATGAGCTTGTTAGACCAATTAGTTAATTAATTGTCTGTATAGCAGCAGCTTCCCAAAGAGCTGCGTCTTCATTATCTGATGGCTGCCGCCTGTTGGATCATTGAATGAGGGCTGATAATGCATTGCATTACACACTGTTCTCATGAGTGCCAGTGCTCGTGTGGCTCCTCATATGTCGCATATCTCTGCATATGTCTGTGTATGTATACTATATGCGTAATTTCTGGGGATGCAAACCTGGAGACGCCGGCACATGTATGAATGCCTGTGTAGAAGTATTTGTCTGTCTGTGTGGGGCAGGTTCAGACTATGGTGGCCAATATCAGTGTGCATATTGCAGTGAAAGGTTATGTGGGGGCTGTCACTCCCACAGGTAAAGACATAGCAGTCCTCCCAGCCACTTTCTAATCTCTCTTTTATTAGAAGTTAATATCTCGCCTGCTCTTTCTCACTCCACACTCCCACCTGCTAGAAATGGCCCCGCTCCATCTTTTTAATTCAATTATATTAGCCACCCTCTCTCTCTGTGCCCATAACTCTGCAACTCACATCTCTCGCTCACTTTCACTCTATTTTTTTTTTTTTTACTCTGTTTCTTCCCCTCCTCACCCCTCCTTACTTTGTCCTCAAATGTTCCACTTCTATTCGTAATCCTAGATAGAGGATAGACTTTGGCCAATCAAGGATTTGTGGAAGCCGATCTCCCTTTCTCCTCAGCCTTCGTAGCAAAAACATATGATGGCTAGCAGAGGAGTAAAGAGGAAAGACGAGGGAAGGAGGAGAAGAAGGAGGCGGAGGGTAGTAGTTGAGAGGAGGACCCTGGGGGCAAAACTTTGATTGCTAAAGTAATGAGACTTGATCAGATTGAGGTTTCTCTCTCAATAGGAGCTTTACTAATATGAAAGTCCAAGGCTTAAGCACTCATTTGAAATAAAATCGTAAATCTGATATTCTTTCTTCCGGACTTCCAGCTAAGGTCCTATACTCTCCCGCTGGAGAATTAAGACTTCACACAGACCACATGGGAACTTTTAATCATCTCTGATGGTGGCAGATTTGAGGATGAGAAAAATCACTGTAATGTATTAATTATGTAACAATATTATAGAGTTCTGAAAGTCAGTGGCATAAAGTCTTTGGGCTATGGGAGAGATTTTGACAGACATTGTAATCTTTAACTAGCTGCCTGGTGGATAGGTTAATTTGGTTGCAGCCACCAAGAGTTTTGTTTTAAATTTTTTTGTTATGTGGTTATATATACTTACTTTCCAGTGATTGCCTCACATTTATGTCAGAAAAATCACCAGAGATCCCATTTGGCACTTAGATAAACTGGCATGGCCTGGCAGAAAGGGAAATTTCCCACTCTGGTCGCTCCAAGGCACTGTGGCTCCACCACCTCATACAGGCCAGTTGTGTCAATACAGGGAAACACCTTCCTGTAATCTGCTGCTGACAAACAATCATCACGGGCTCCCTCTCCCAGAGTGTCATGCCACACAGCTGCAAAAGTACTGCAGAATGACACAGCTAGAAGGTTACCTGCCTCTGGACTCTGAAGTGGTCTGCCTGGTTTGGTTTCAATCACACAAGTGTCAGCATCAGCCTTCATCACATAGAAAACATAAGTCTCAGCTGTCCGGCTGTTGTGTGACAAGCTTTAGCCCTTGATTGCCCAGCATGAGCTTCAAAATCTTGAGCCACCCAGCTGAAATGAAACAGAAGAGGAGAGAACAGTGAAGGGGATCACTTCAAAGTCGGTGCAGGCTCAATGGCTGCCTAGGTCACACCCAAGGACTGTATGTCATTGTCTCTCGTTTGACAGTCACCCTTGTTGGGCTTTGGTCAGGGTTTTCACCCCCCAAAAAAAAGAAAAAGACTCTTACCTCTCTCCCTTGAATCAACAGTGTCCTTGAGTGGACACCCTGAGCAACTTGCCAGTCTATCGCAATGTCTATTTCATATAAAATATTTTCTGTCAAATATAATTGTCGTCTTAAGTAAGTACATTAACACAGCTGAATATTAGGAAATCTCATTGCTTTAACTTAATGCAACATTGATGGTGGTAATATTTAAAATGCGTGGAAAATGTGCTCTTTTGCTCCATTATCGTTTTTCATCTGAAGTCCCACTTGCACCATAGATGGGTTAACATAAAGAAGATTAACTTTTTCTCACTTTTTCTCACTTACCTAATATTTTGAACTGTGATTTGCCATCCACTTGGCTGAAGCACTGAAAATCACACATTATTGTCTCAGTTTGGTAAAACTTATTTTATTTCCCCATAGTCACACAAATATTGCTGGAATATCCAGATAAAAAGAGTAATTTTAATTCAGTGTTGCAATACTGGCTGCCCCATTGCTTATAATTGTTACCATCCATTAACCACGCTGTGGATGAGTTAACTACACAAAAGAGCAGTTTTAACTTACTGTCACAATACGTTGAATGATGTACACATACATTGGATGATATATTTCCCTTGTGGGAGAGCGGTCTCAGACTTTTGGACCCCACTCTATACTGGATAGTGTGAAGCATTCTCTGCAGGAGACGGAGCTGGGTTGTGTCTGTAAACACACCACAGTCTGCTGGTAGAGGAGATGATAGGAAAGATTTGTAGTTAAGAATGATGCTGCACATTAAATAACCACTCTGAGTTTACATTTCACTGTACGTGTGGTTATATCAGCTTGTGGTCTTTCTGTCACTCAAATCATCCCAACTGACAAAATGTGTATGGGTGTGTACTTGTGCATATGAAAGTGTATTTGTTCATATGTAAATGTGTTTGCCATGGAGTGTTTGTATGTGAGCCTCCTTCCTAATCTAACACAGGGCTCATTTAACATAGTGCTAATGAATAGGGACTTTGATTTGGCAAAGGATTCTGAAACACAGGCCCACACACACTCATGCAAGGGGTGAGGAGTTCAACCGCTGTCTGCTTCCCAGAAATAATCACTCTATTTCCCCAATAATTGCTGTAGGACTAATTTATATATGGTGACACAGCAGCTGTTATTTTGTATTACTTGCCTTGATTTACACAAACAGATGTTTTACAGTGTTTCCTGCTCAGTGAATGGACAATGAGTTACATTTTTATAGTGCAGTTAGTACAGATACCACGAGGGTTAGAATTTTTTCCAGCTAAATGAAAGAGACTAATACATGTGGTAAAGCGTGACCAGTCTGTTCTGTTCACATAATGTTCATCTGGCAACATCACTGGAAAAAACAATAAACATGTGGTGTGAATAAGAGACCTTTTTCACACCATATATTATTGTGTACATTCCATAGTTTCTGATGCGTACAAAAATGCAAATCTTAAGCTCTGTATGTGGAAACATAAGAATTGGAGGATGTCTTTAAACATACCACTTTTGTACTTCTGGTGCTTGCAAGGTCACAAGGTAGGTAAAAGCTAAAAGCTGCTGAGTGTCAAAGACCAAAACTGTGGGACAGTAAATATGCCAGTGGTGTGTATTGGTCCATGCATGAATTGTATATGTGAACATACAGTGCTGACTGATCTCTGTTCCATGTGTGCGTGTTAAACGAAACAGAGAGAGGAACATATGAGGCACCTGAGCCAGGATGTGGTTGGTTTGCGAGCCGCACAGGAATCTCTGAAGAGAACCTTGGCAGTGAAGAAGAAACACACACAACAGCTAATACAAGACAACACACAGCTCAAAGAAAGCCTGACCTCACTGCAGAGCAAAGTAGGTAACGCACACTAACACACACCGAAACACACTAATACACACACACTACCACACACATGGGAGGGGAGTTCTTAAATAAGGAACAGAATTGGGCAGCCTTCTCTATCAAATCCATCAGGTACAGCAGGGAATTCTCCTCACTTTTTACTTCCTTCACAGTTAATCATCCGTCCTTCTTCCCCTCCTCCGCCGCCTTTGCTCGCTCACCCTCTCTCCATATTTAATAACTCATCGCCACCATCTTAGCTCCACAGAGGGTTGGCTCACTGTACAATAAAGAACCATGTTCATATTAATATCACTTAGCCAAGAGAGGGATCAAGAGTGGAGGAGGGGTTAATATTATTTTGTACCTTTCTATTTCCATTCATTGTTTTCTTTCTTTAGCTCTTTTTTTCCCCTTTCATTTTTACTTGTCTCTCTTTTTCTTTGTGATCTCTTTTGTCCAGTCGCCTTCACCCCAAAGACAACCAGTGGTAATGAATGGGAACATTAAAGAGTCATACACATGATGAATGGAATGGCCTTTAGGTTTCTCTCATTGTCCTTTTTCTGCTTTCCTTAAAATTTTCTCTTTCCCCCTCTTACTGTATTTCTTACGCTCTCCTTCTTTTCCTCCTCCACTCACCCCTCTAGGTATATTAAAGTGGTGCGTGGCAGTGATGTGTTTTAGGCTTAAATTAACCCATTTACTGTGTCCTTGACCAAACCAAGTCATTCATCTGTTGCTAGTGTTTTTACGGTGTGGGTGCCTGCCAGCCAACTAAATGAAATGCATTGAACATAAAAGAGTGTATGTTACTTGACTCAGGGAATACTTGAAACAGCATATTAGACACAGACTTTATACCCTTAGCTTTCCAACACTGACTTAAATTCACAACCTTTTCAACATCATTTGTGTATTCAGGAGGCGAAAGTAATTCAAATCTGATTAGTGGGAACTTATTTGTCCTAGCATTTTTCTCATATTTCTAATATTCAGTAGCTGATCTTACGCTTTACAGGTTTTAGTAACTTAACTAGATTTGAAAATTAACTGTCTTCTTTTAGCCATTCCAGTATTGTGTGTAAATGAGCTTGTCAGAATGGTTAGAAAAATTAGAAAAGTGCATCAGTAGCTGATCATCTAGAGGAAAGATGAAAGACTATTTTACAAGGATCAATAGAAAAGAGACCACAACTCTCTGTGGGAGCTCCCTCAAAGTGTAAGAAGCACTAGTCTAAAGCTAGTGTCCTACAACTTTATGATGAGTAGTTAAGCAGTTTTATTGGTTCAGATTCAAGGCGGTAACTATAGGGTTCCCCAAACTGGCACAAAGCCTTTATGATGTCCCCTTTCACTGCTATGGAGACAGAGCCGAGGCAAACATCCTTGAATTTGACTTTCATCTCTTTTTCCTGCTAAATCCCCATTCTTCTCCATGTGCTGCTCTCTTCCTCAGCCCTCAGTAATGTCGTCAATCCACCTGTCCCCCTGCCAGCCTTTGGAGAAGGTTCAAACCTTAGAAAACCAGACATATTGTACTTTTCTTTCCTCATTTCTCTCTTTCTGTCTCGGCCCACCTCTCAGTTCGAAATGAGTGAGTGCATGTTGAGTGACATCACGGAGAGCCTGGGTCAGACCAAAAGCATTTTGAATGCAGAAAGACAACAAAAACAGCAGATCCAGGACCATCTGCGCCATGGCAACAAAGAGGTGGAGCGTCTTCAGCAGGGATTGACTCATGCGCGTCGCACCACTGAAAAAAAGGTAATTGGTTTCTTCCTCAAGGACTTCATTCACATATAAAATTATGAAATTCTGTAAAACCTTCCTTGCCCAATTTACTGGCACAATTAAACTGAGACAAGTACATTTGACTCTCCTGTTGTTGGCCATGTATTGTTGACATTGAAACATTATCATGGACTTCATTTGTTCACAAGGTCAAGAAATGTTTTCTGCATAGAGTGGACACTATCAAGGAAAAACGCTCAGACTGAAAATACCCAGATTCTACAGAAAGGACATGAAATATAATATTCACTTTAATGTAATGCATTGTCTTTTCCCACAATGGGGTTGATAAGAGGGGTCGCACAGGTGAGGGATTCATTTAAATATTCAATTTTCAAATGTAATATTCACTGTGACAGGCATTGTCTATTTCTACAATGGTGCTGATAACTAAGTTTTAGATAATGGGTAATGGGATGTTCTGATATCTAGAGCCTTTTTAAAAATACACACACTGACAAAGACAGACGGAAAAATTGGGATTGTTCTGCTAAAATGGGATTTTCCTTTTCCATTGGGACTGCAGTAAAACTCAAAACTCTAATGTTTGTATTTCTGTGTTGCCTTTTGGACCTTTTTTGCTCGGCCCTTTTTTCTGAGATACCAAAAGCATGCAGTGTGCTGCTAACTGCTGGTTTGTGTTTAACCTTCAATTAACCATGTTGGAAAGATACTTCTCTCAAAGACATTGGTGATTTTCAAAGGCCTGGATTTTTTAAAAAGGGAAGCAGCACACAAGGTTCAGTTCTTTTCACTGACAGGTCTCTTCAACAACAATACTCATTTTCAGAGTATTTTTAGGGTTAGGGTTAAAGTCATGATTTTGTTAGCTCTAACTGAGGCTATTGTTATAATTGTCACACAGTTTATAGAGTGCATATTTTAAAGACTACTTGCTCAATAGCTTGTGTTATTTTTACAGCAGATGGGCTTTGTATAATACCAAATTTTAATCTAATAAATTGGAGCATATTTTTGACCCCTTGTAATTCACTCTTTAGGAATGAAAATTATTTCAGCATTCAGCAAATTCTGAATCAGGAATTCACTCCTTGTTGGATAAGCCATTTTCAAATACTTAAGAAGAATGTAAGACGTGTGTGAGTTTTGTTGTGTGTGAATAGTGTATTCAGTAAGCTATCTTGTGTGCATGTGTGGGTGTGTGTGAGGTAGTGTCTTTCAGGTTACTATTCGTTGAGTCAAGTATTGGACCATTACATTCTGTCCTGGGATCTGGTTTCTGGTCCACATCTGGCCCTGCTTTATGCACCAAAACTACTTTTTCTCTGATCTATTACAAGCCCTCTCACACACCCACACATGAACACACACACACGCACTTAATACATTCACTCATCCACACTTCATTCCATTGTATGGATAATGTTAGAGGTAGGTGTGTGGAAAAGAGTGAGTGTGCCTGCTTCTACATAAATGTAAGTGAACTTTGTATTAAGTATTTTCCTCTGCAGCTCTAAATGTCCTAACATTAGCACAGCTGAACAAATACTGTCAACACTCTCTCCTTCATCTGACATGTGCTCTGCTGACTCACTCTCCCTCTTATCCTCTCTCCCCCTCTCACTTTGGATTCTTGATTCTAGTTTGCCTTCTCTGTAAAAATGAGGCCTCTCTGTCTTTTTTTTTTTTGTTTTTTTATTTTGAATAGCTTATATATAAAGAGTAGACAGGGACATGGACACTGGCCTGAATAGGGTCATGGGAGTGATGGAGGGCTGACTGGACTGTCTGCTGTATGTTCAGACTTTGGCTGATATTTCTTAACATGGTTACCTTTAATGTGAGAGGAAAGATGGGGGCAATATGTGGGAAAGGGAGAGGCAGAGGTTGTGGGATATAGGGAGGAAGGAAAGCTGAGAAAATAATGATACGTTGTGATACATTAGGAGATGAGGTGAGGTCACACGGTGTTGTGTTTTTTTTTTTACCAAGAAGAAAATGTTATTGTGAATTATTGGGCCATTCATAGCTCAGTGTCTCCACACTGTCACAATCCCAGCTTTTTTTACACATTTGAATTAGTGGGAGCTGATCAGTTACTAACATCTAAATGAATGCAAATAAAATTGTGCCTCAGCTAGCAGACAATTACAAGTCTTCACCAAATTTGTTACATTTTCTCAAAACATTTACCCATTTTCATTTCTGTGCGCGCATAGGATGTGGCATGAAAGCAAAAATCTGTGAATGTTAGTTCAGTGTGTGAGCTTTTTGTTTATTGTTAACACTACAGCACAGTCTGGCTCTAGCTTCCCCACTGGGACTCAGTTTAAAGCGTATGTACTTGTAGTTTGACTTTAAAGCACATTCAATAACAGAATTAAAACTTTGTATAAGATGAAATGGACAAGAGCAACTGGGGGAAGTGAGAGAGCAAACAAGAACGAAAGAATACAAAAAGAGCAATGGGGTGGACGGTAAGCAGAATTGTGGAAAATTGCTCAAGCCTTCAAGGTTGGACTTGGACAAACATTTGTCACAATGCTTTACAACCATCAGAATAGTTTACTGATTTTTCTTTTTCCTGCTTTCTCTCTTGATCTTGCTTATTGCTCCTTTCTTTTCTTGCGTTGCCACTTCTCCCTTTCATCCCCACCCCATCAAGCCCCCCCCCCCACCTCCAACTGTTCAAATATTATTTCTCCCTCCCCTGCCCCCCCCCCCCCCCCCCCCCCCCACACACACACACACACCCCTCCTTTCCTCCCTCTCTTTATATTGTCATTGCCTGTCAGTGGGGATTCTATCTGCAGTGAGTGTTGTGTGTGCGTGTATGTGTGAACACATAAGACTGAGATACACTTAAGAGCTCATTGATTTAAAAATACCTTCGATATTGGAGGTCCCCTCCTGCAGATTCGTTCAGGAGCTTATCACATACACACATAGACGTATCCACATAGAGATATGCATAAACCAAAGCTCCACTCCAAAGTTTCGTCTTAAACTTTGTGATTGACCTAGTTACCGTGTCGTTTTGACAAGTTGTCTGTTTTGACACGACATCCTCCGGTGTTTATCAGCATCCATTCTGCCTATCACACACTCACATTGGGAATTTACGCACACACGCACACACATTAAAAGATAAATCAAGCTAAGTTTTAAAATCGGCAGGAAGTGAGTGTGTATTTTCCGTTAGATAAAATGCTTTGACCACTTTTTCATGCCTGCATATACAAACCAATGGTTTCAGACTTTTGGCCACCCGCCCCCATACATTGGACTATTTCTGTGTGTGGAAATCAAAATATATCTGTAATTATCCTTTATTGTGCAGACTACCTGGACTTAACTTGTTTACATGAGCGCGTATAATTGAGCTGCTCTGTGCATTGCACTATGTATGCAGTGTTTTGTTGTGTTTGTTGTTTGTTAGTTTTTTTTTTTTTTTCCCTTTTACTTCTGGCCATAGCTCAGGTTTAGTGTGCCTGCAAGCTCGGCTGCTGACAACCAGAGGTGAGGGGTCAAAGAGCCAAGTTAACTCCATCAATCCCCCTGGACAGTTACAAACGAGCCCTCAACTCTGGTCAAAACAATCCTTGGATCATGCTGGACGGAAAGGAGGTGGAGAGGGAATGGAGAAAGGGAGCCAGCATTTGACTCATTTCTGTATGAAGATTTCCTGTGCACATATAGATCAAACGTGAAAAAAACCTCAGACATGTACAGTAATATACATGAAGTAGAAATTCCACCGAAAATGCAACTTTTAATTCTCATTTTTAGTTAGCCAAGCCTGTATCCTTAGCCCAAAGTTATTTGAAATGTCTAAACAGTAAGTTAACTGACCTACAGTGAGGTCCAAATGTCTCAGTATATGTCCCAATTTCTCATGTAAATAAGATTTACTTTTTACAGGAGATTTTTTTTCTCATTTCAAACTTTATAAGCTTAAGGGAAAGGTTAAACTTATATAAAAGAAATATAGTGAAAGAAATATTCTCTGACTTCAACAAGACAAACAACCTTGACAAATGGTCAACTTGTAAGGTAGAAGAAAGTAAAACATTTTAACTTTTCCAAAAATCACGAATCACAAGCACTTAACAGAAAGTGCAGACATGCATACATACTGTATAGTGGCTAGAACTGACATGGGTAATTAATGAAGGTCAACAAGGAAACAGACAAACACAAACAATTGTTAGGCATATCATGTACTCAACAGATGAGTAAACAACCATTTCTCTGCATGGAGAATCATCCACCCACCACCACCAGCACCTTCATCACCAATATGATAGTAGCCAGAAAAGACTGAGAATTCTATCTCTAGTTTTGCAAACAGTGACCTAAGTTCCTGTGTTTGCTGACTAAACATTATTTTACTTTGTCAAATGACTACAAAATGAGCATCTGTGTTATGTAATTAAATAACAGTGCCCAACTTCCTTATAAAAGATTAAAAAAAATCCTCATCCTCTAGCTGCAGAGGAGGGAGATGAAAGAGCTCACAGAGAGTAAGAGGCAGCACTCTGCCAAAAAAAGGTAAAAACAGGAGCTTCATTATTCAACAAACTGATCTTCCTGTTAATGTTAGTGGTCAGTCATAAAAATTGATTGTTAATTTGGTTATCAAATAAATGTAGTTATACAGTAATCATAGGTTTTGCTCATTGCATATTAGATTGTGTAGAGAAATCATATAATTGATATTATTTCATTACTTTTACGAATTATGTTATGCTATTTGATGGAAAAAAAAAATTGTTGTCCTACAGGGGATGTTCAGATTGTAGAACTGATTAAGAGGCTTAATTTCACTGCATGTTTCCCAGTTGCTCCAAAAAGAGAAGGATTTAGAGAAACTGCACCAGGAGAGGGACGCACTTAGAGCCGAGATGGAGGACCAGAGTACTGAGTGTGTCCAGCTAACCCACACCAAGGAGAGACTGGAGGCTGACTTGGCTTGGAGCCACAAAACACTCCACACCTCCAGCCCGGAGGTCCATTTTTCTGTTTCGGAATGTGTTCATGTTTTCTTAACACAGATATTCTGCAAAATTTTTAATCTCTGTGAAAAATGATCACAATAGATTAAAATACCACTGTGATTTTTTTTTTTTTTTTTTTTTTTTTTTGAATGTAAGTGTGCTTTATTTGTGTTTAGGTTCAAAGCAGAGATCAGTTAATTCTGCAGTTAAGTAACGAAAAGAAGACTGTTGAACAAAAGTTTGAAAGGGCACAGGAACAGGTGAGAAACTCACCGATTTGCTCGTTTGATTTTAATTTAGCTTTTTTATCATTTTCTTTCCTCTCCTCTCTGGGCGCATTTCTGATTATCTCTGTGATTTATTAATTCATTACAACAACGATCATTTCTCTTTTAATATGATCAATTTAGTAGCCGTGCTGCATGCTGTGTCTAGATTGGTTTCCTTTTCTCAGGTTTTGTCTAAGGGCTTAGATTCTAATGTAGGTACTTCTGCAAGGGCCTTAAACCTGTCTCACATTTTTTTCCTTTTTTCCTTTTGCTATGCTGAGGCTAGGTTGTGTGAGTACCCTTGTGTTTTGATTTTTTTTTTTTTTTTTTTGCCAACATTGCCCGGCTTTACACCTACAGAGTTGCACACATTCACTCAAGGGAAGTGCCCAAACCAGCTGCAGTCTTCTACTGTTGGCTACTGAGCAGCTCCATTAGAACAGTGGGAGGTGTAGCAGCTTGCTCAAAGGCTCCTCGAAAGTTGAAGCTAAGGAAAGGGGATCGTTAGTCATTCAAGTCTGGTGTACCCACATTCTCCCAGCTGGTCCTAAGACTAAACTGGGAAACTCTCTGACTCAAGCCTTATTCGCTCACTTTTAGGCTACTGCCGCCCCCTCGCCGTCTTTTCTGTCTGTGTGTGCTTTGTGTGCCTACATAAAGTTCCGTTTCCATCCTTTTTAAGTTGTCCTCCCTTTCCCTTTCTTCTTGCTCAGGTGACCGCCCTAGAGGGTGAGGTAAAACGCTTAAACCATAGAGTCAGAGAACACCCGGAAGAGGCCTTTCAGCTAAGCATAAAGTTCAGCGATACAGAACACACTAAAGATCAGAAGGAGAAAAAACAGCAACAGCAGCACAATCAGCTCCATATATGTCAGCAACAGGTAAGGAAGATCTCTACTCTTTACCTTTGCTCATCTTCACCACCACTACAGGTTCAATCTATAGGCCAGTTGAACCTTGACGTGAAAAACTATGAAACAAGCTCACAGGATTGGTACAGACTGCTGGAGCCAGAGGAGCATCCTGGCTTCACGGCTGACTGAAGCAGAACAAATCTGAGCTCAGCCAAATGCAGAGCAGGCTGAAGGAATGAGAGTCGGAGGTCACCGAGCTTTGGGACAGTTTAAGTCAGCACATAGCCGCAGAGGCGACAAGTCTTTTGTGCATTCAGTGGTCAGTCAGTTAAACCACACTCCTACATCAAAACGATCTACTGGGACTACAGAACCAAAAATCTACACAAACATATCATCTGATGTGCTCATGCCTCTGATTCCAAGGGATCTAAATCACAGTGGACAATCAAACAGTCAGGGTCTTCTTCCAAGAAAGACAAAGTGACCTCTTTACACCAGACAAGCTCTATTTTCCAGTCAACTTACATATACCTCTGTCCAAATCATCGGACTTAATGGACAAGACAAGATGACCCTTTTGTTTGTCAACCTTTCACATCCAATTGGCCTAAAATATGAATAGGGAGAATTATAGTCCAATAGATTAAAAAAGAGAAGAAGAGGAGAATAAAGTTATTATCAACTGAGGGTTTACTTGGGTATTCATGTGACAGCCATGAAAGGCAAGCCAAATGAGGTTCATCAGATCATGCGAGTCAAAACTGTGTTTTCCATCATGTTTAATGAGGGCTTTGTTTCTCCAAAGCACAAGTTCCTGATTACGGTCACAAAACAGCCATAGTGTTCCCATTAAGCCTTGTTATGAGGCCTTTCATCCAGTGGAAAAAAAATGCTGAATTCACTATCAGTGTTTGGACTGTAGGGTACATTAAAGGGAAAGATAGTAACATAGAGTGCCATAACAAGTTAAATTGGCTTACACCTGAATTTATGTTGTGTGTGTGCATGATTTACAGTGTGACTGTTACCTTGGGTAACCCTTGGCAAAACATAAGTCATCATGTTTGAGTAAAATAGAGTGTACGTGGATTAGGTCAATGGTTTTAAAGAGTCCGCACACACACAGCCATACACCTACACAGGTTGTTCAGTTTTTGAATCTAAAGTAGCAAATCAGAGTTGATGTAACCCTTCCATTCTCCCCTCTGCTTTCCACTCCTCTGAGTTGTGTCTTTTTCTTCCTTTGCATGAGCAAGTTTTATACTCAGTCATCCTCTCGTCTGCTGAGCGTTAGTCCTAGATGGTCCAATTTAATCCATGGTTAAACCAAGCTGCGGTGAACCACTGAAATCTAACTAGTTGGCTGTCATTAGTTGTAAACCCTCATGTTCAGATCCAGATTACAGCCGGATTAACGTGGATGAACTCAAGCTGAGTGTTGGAGTGGGTTTAACTTTCTCAACTTCTCCCCTTGAAAGGTGAGATGTGGTAGGATTCCTAGTGTAACACCTGGATTAAGCGTGGTTTCACTTCCTGGGTTCCCCTTTCATTATGACAGAGGTTACTGTAGAGCAGCACAGAGCATTGCGCCATATTAGGAAACTAGCATACATACCTTTGTCTTTCTTGTTTTTAAAGGCACATTTAGTCATGAAGACGCATCAAGTATTTTATTTAATAGATTTTATAGCATGATGATGATGAGGATGGTTGCTGTAATAATTTCATAATTTTTCTTAGATTATTCATTCTTATTCATTCTTTTGTGCATACATTTTGACTCCCTCTTGTTGTTATCATCAGTTTTTTTTAAATGCTGCCCTCCACGCTAACACATTTGGAAGCTGTTCAGTAGTTTATAAAAGTCGAAATGCAACCCTACTTTAAATTTTAACACTGTTTTAATCATTCCAAATTTTAACGCTTCACTGTGTTTGCTTCCTGATCCAGACATTGGAGGGGCAGCTAAAGAAGCAGGCAGATGTGATCGAACGTCTTCATCTGCAGCTGAACGGAGCAAGAGAGGAGTGGAAAGATGCCAGTTTGCAAGCCAAGGAGCAGAAAGAAACAGCAGCAATTTTTAAACAGCGATACACTGCAGCAATAGAGAAGATGCATAAGGTACAAGCACAGGTGGAACTTCTAGAGGAGGAACTACGTTACTCACAGCAACAGGTATATGATGGCTGGGAAATTGTCGACCGAAATTTACAGTAGCAATCTTTAAAATGACATTCTTGCAGCCCTAATACTTTTGAAGAAATCCAATTAGCTCCAGAGGTATAACACTTGTTTTGTTAAATGTGCTTGGTGAAGCCATAACTTACTTACCCCATAACCTTCTGCCTTGTGTTTAATTGGCAGCTAAAAGAGTCTCACTTAGCAACACATTCAATGAAGAGAGAGCAAGCAGAGCTGGAGCGGCGGTACCAGCAAAAGGTTGACCAATGGGAGAGCTCACAGGAGGCTTTAGACCACTTGGCAGATGAGCTCCAGGCTAATCAGAACCTGCTTACTGAGAGTGAACAAAAACGGGACCACTTCAAAAGCCTGATAGGATCCCTGCAGGACCAAGTGGACACACTTAAGCAGCAGGTCAGCACACATGTTAATGTTTACATATGTATGCACAGATATAATAAGATCACCTGTGAGGGTTAAGTAGTGGCCTGTGCAGAGAGTTGTCCTTACAGCTGCAAGTTTACGGACATGAATGAACTATTACTGTCCACACAAACAAATGCAAGCATAACAATTTTGTCATGTTGAGGTTATTATGGGGCAGCCAGCCAAACATCTAGCTGAGAAGTTTAAGACAGTACCCTCTATGTAGTCAGTTGTAATTAATGTGGTCTTATGTAATGTCAGAAAATGAACAATTTTTTTTTTGTTTGTTTGTTTGTTTGTTTGCATTTAAATGTTTTAATTTCCCTATTTGTACCAATCAAATGAAGCCACATCCATAACAACAACTCCGACTAGTGAAGCAAGCTCTCGTCTTCAGCTGCCCAAGATAAACAGACTGAACTTATAATGTTTGTTTGCAGATGGACCACAAATAATATATGAGAGTGAATGATGAATGAAAGGTTGCGTTGCTGCGTTTTCATCATTCTTAATTATCAATAGCTAGGTAGAAAAAAATGTTTAAAACAGTGATCCATCAAAGGCTACTTGGAACTACTTGGCTGAAAGAGTGGAATCTTTCCTTGCATATTACTGCATGACATTAGAAATCAATCAATACACTTGAAATGTCCATATAATGCATTTGACTGTCCCACTGCTTTTTATCTTTGACAACGTTCAGTGATGATTGGATCTTCAGGCACTTAAAAATAAATATAAATTTCAAACCCATTATTCATGTTATTAATGCAAAAAACAGGCAAACGGAAAGGGTCAATAGAGGCCGACACAACAGTTGTGGTGGGTTTTTTTTCTTTTTTCTTTTGACAGTTAGAAAAGAAATGACCTAGTGAGTTGTCTTAGCATAAAGTCTGGCCACTTTGATTATGAAGGGTTTTGCTGTAAGTCGGTGCAGTCAAGTTTGAGTAAATCAGTTGGTGGTAAAAATCAAACTTAATGGTGTTATGGTCATTTCTAATTAAAGGCTCTCTATATTTTGCAGTGGTGGGCCACATGTATATTAGGGGAATTGAAATCACATAAATTTAGGTACAAACTTACCTTCAACACAGTGCTTGTCATTTCTACAAGCTCTGAATAGCTTGTGATTATTATTATGATTATTTTTGTCAGTAATAACCAGCCCCCCTGTAACAACCTAAAATAGCAATTTTTATTTTACAGGTTAGGTCCTTGTAAAACTATTGGAATAACAGGTAGCTATCAACTAGGAAGCAGACTCTCATTTCAAAATAAGACCTATATCATTTCACTAATCATATTTGCTGCATTTACTTTTTGAAGATAGCAGTTTTCACAAGCTATTACTTGAGTTCTCAACAAGAAAATGTGGACTACATATCTTCTTGTTTAAGCTTACTCAGATGGGTGTCTGTCTGTCTTGCGTGTGCACTTAGGTGCTTGCCTCCTCCATTAATTTTGTGTGAGTTCATCCATGGGTGCATCCATGCCTTTGTGTGTCCGTGTGCCATAGAGCACATGCATAAGTGCATGCATACAATTTTGCAATGCGCTTTTATACGTGTGCGCGTTGGTGTGTGTCACTTAATCTTTTCTCCCTTTTCTTTCTGTTTTATATTTACTATGTCAGGCAACAAATGAATCATCTTTATTACGGAGAAATTTAATTTGGATGAACTTAACTGCTGCCACCAAGGTCAGACGGGCAGAATGTCATTTTAATCCAATCAACTTTAATCTGTTGGTTATAAAAGAGTTAGGCTGTTGAAGAATGGCTGTATCTCAAGCCCTTTATTACACTGGCTAATGACTTTGATTGTGAGGCGCCTATCAAGAGGTTAGGGGCTCTTATGGAGTTTCACATCCTGCTAAATTTCGACTTCATGCCAGTGCTGGACTCAGCTAACCGTGAAGTCACAAATTCCTTTATTCCCTGTTTATGAGAAAATCTAAATTGAAGAAAAAATAAATAATGTTTCAAGTAAAAAAAGAAGGAATTTAAAATGAATATACAATATATAGCTTTACATTTTGAGCACTCATGGAAAATGAAGCAAACCCTTGCACAGTAACTTAAATATTGTATCTTAATGGTATCTATATTCTTGTCCATTTGTATTCTGACTGGGAAATATTTCACTATAATTTTAAGATGAATTTTGGAGGACAAGTAAAATTTCCTTCTTTTCCTACAAAGATGTCTGTTTTTTGAATTACTAACTTAATTTGCCTACATAAAGGACAGCAGCTAATAGACTACGAATGAGAGTGATAATACAATGAGCAATTTTCCCTACAGTTAAAATGGGCAATGCTTTCTGCATATTTTTTTCAATTAATTTTCTTTTGCACATTTTTGGAGGTATTGCTAGATTTTTAGGTATTATTAGTGTTGTAGCTTGTTGGCTTTGGATCACCAAATGCCAATGCCATGACTCTCTGTGCTCTGCAATGCAACAAATCAATACACAAATGGGTGTAATACATAATGATGTGTTTCCGTAATGGCACATCAGTGTCATTCATTATTTAGTAGGAAACCAAACTGCATATAATCTGTTGAAATGCAATTCATTACAAATGTAAACGCTTCTGACTTTGGTTTGTTAAGTTGTTTTTGGTTTCAGTATGTTATCAGTGAAAATATGAAGACATGGGAATATCTGAATATGTTTTGTTTTGTTTGGTTTTTTTTGAAACATTGACAATTTTCCATCCTTCGCGTTGCCTATTTCACTTCCTCTCTATACTCATAGAAACTGACGTTTGAATGTGACCTCCGGCTCTATCAACAGAGTCATTCTCATTCTGATGAGGAGTATGTCAGCCTGCTGAGAGACAGGCAGCAGCTACAGAAGGTAAAGATGTATTTGAAGTTCCCTACACATTAACTTTATACCTTCCAGATGATGCTTTGTGCATATAAATCATGAGAATATATGTACTTTTTGTTCATTGACATCAACAAAAAAACTGAAGCAACTCAACATCTTTCACATTTCACATATGTCTGTGGGTGTGGGTGTGTCTTCATCTGCATGTGTGTGTTTCAGTGCTGTGCTGAGCAGGTTGAGCGCATTGCGGAGTGTGAAAAGGCTATTCTTCAGATGAAGTCAGACCTGGAGAGACAGTAATAACGGAGTCTATAAAACTCTCATTCTCCTCTGCTGATCCCGGTTGCTGTCCTTGTCTCTCCTCTCATGCCCTTCACACCCCCCACCCCCCATTCTCTTAATGGCCCACTTACAAAATGGCACATACTAGGACACTACATGTTCTGTGGAAATTTATCATAATCTGTTTAAGTAATTAATCTGGATAATTAGTTATCTGCTTTTGTTTCTTCTTTTTCTTGTTTGTGTGTTATCTGGTACTGTGCATTTCACAGCAGTTCAGATATTTTACTCACTCAATGCTGTTTCCCCTATAGAGCCCAAGAAAAAGCAAGTTTGAAGCAAAGTCTTGCTGCATCCCAGCATGCACACCTGAGCATTCACAGGCAGCTGGAAAATGAAGTGACACAGCTGAAAAACAAAGTATCACACTCAGAGCTCGAGCTGGCGGACACCCAAAAGGTATTAGAGTAATGCATATCTCCATGCATATCTGTCCTCTAATTCATATAGAGCCATGCCATTGTGACCTTCCTACCTATACTTCTGAATCTGAATTTCTTGCCTAGGCATGCATCTCAGGCTAAGACCATGAGCTGGAGATTCAATTCAAGTTTCTTAAGAGGGGTACTCGTCATACCTCCATCCACAACACATCCACCACTTGTGATTTTTCTGTGATTGCCTGGCAGAAACAAATTGCTTCACCATTAATTAAAGCACCAAATGGTGCCAAGGCTGGTGTAATTGACTCCAATTAATGGGACACTAAATATTCAAATTACTCAAAGTGGGGACTGTAGCCTGGCAGAGTGCCAACATTGCTGGCAGTCAAAGATACATCATTCATGTGTGTGAGTGTGTGCACGGACACACACATGCATGTGTGTAGGCAGAAGTTGGGAGAAAAGTGAATAAGCATTAATTTGTTGGTCATCTGCTGCTTACGAGTGACACACATGTTGTACTTAGTGAGATCATATTTATGCACACACATTTATCTCACAAGCACACAAACGTATATCAGGAAAACAAGCATATTCTCTGTGGGCTGCCAGGTGTTTATTTATTTTTCTTTTCAACCATTGTGGAATATTACATAATTAGCCTGTGTCATGTAAGGACATCTGTGTTGGAGGCTACATCTGCATTTCTCACATGTGTTATATATACACACATTTAAATCATATTCATATATGCATGATTTCATAAGAATTGAATGCTTAGCATGAATACTCCGTCATACATACTTAAAGTGAATTCAGTGCCAATGACTGTGAAACAGTCATATATTTTTTTATTAAAATAAAATGTTTACATTTGCTCTTTAATTTGTTAATATGTTCACATTAAGGACATCATCAGGGTCATGTGACTTATATATGAGCGCTAAAAAGAGTTTCCAAGATTTAGAATAAATAAAAGCAAATGCAAGCAAGGCGATGAAATCAAACAATAAGTGGCACATTTTAGGCTCCTTTTAATGAATGTCAAGTGCACTGTAGATATACAATAACAATATACCTGAACTGAAAAAAGCAATCAGCACCACGTGTGTATGCACATAAATATACTCTGTTATTCACTGTTCCTCTTTGGCCTTTACTTACTCCGTAGGTGCGGGTAGCACTCCTCAGGCAGTCACAGGAGGAGCTGAAGGAGGCCCAGCAGGAGGCTGTGAGAAGGAGCAGGGAGTTGGATGTACAGAGAGGAGAGGTACAGAGACTTCAAGAGGACTTACAGAAAGAGGAAGAAAAGTTTCAAGAAGCCATCAGAGAGAAACGGACCCAGAGCACCTACATCAGACAGTTGAGGCAAGAGTTGATGGAGCTACTCAGCAAACACCAAATGACAGGTAGCAATCTGGCATTAAATCTGACATCGACTCATTTTTTTCCATCCGCCTATTTGTCCATCAGCAAATAACTTCAGCCAACCTATATACACATATATACATACACACTTTTTGGTTTTAAGTTAACATCCTTTTACTGACGTTTCATAGAGAGCTCATGTACATGCAGAAAGTCAGCATCAGCAGTCAGTATAGGAAAAATGCAGATTTTATGACAGTTCAGTCTTATGCCAGTTGTCCTGCTTTTGTTGTTCACTGGCCATGAACCTTTACTTAGAGAGCCAGCCACACTGCTGTTAACTCCATCAGCTATCTTAAATTAGCCAGCAGTGCTACAGCCGCTGTTTGTGTGTGGTGGTTCTTTTACTAGCTCAGGCACATACACATGCACACAAACATACACACACACTGTAGATTGAGGTTTGATTTAATGGTGCACTGCTTTAGCTGTATGGTAATGATCTAGTTTATGTGCCTGTGTGTCTGTGTGTCTGTGTGTGTGTGTATGTGCACACACTGTGCACACACATGCCCAGTGGTGGCCTTTGTAGTGCGGTGTCAGTGCAGGAATGGTGATGGCTGGGTCTCTCTGGGCACAGAAATGTCTCATTAAGAATTAACGTACACATCTACGGTCACGCCAGGCAAACACCTCACATACACACACACTCAGCCATTTCTCCCAACTCCCACTGCTTTAATTAGCACATACACACTTGCTCTCCAAACTACAAACACACACATACACAATCACCTATTGTCCACTGAGAGATGAATCTGAGGTCTCTGTCTGTGGCAGACAGTGGCAGGCTTGCTCTGTGAATACTGCTCATTAACAAGATAGAGACAGAAGGACAACGCTGTGTAGCTTGGCCTTTGTCTGTGATCAAAACGCATTCCCTCAACTCTATGCTCCATACAAAACCACATATTATTCAGCTTTTTCCTTCAGCAAATACAATCCAGCAGCGTAGAGTCTATTGTAATGATTTAAGAAGAATAAAGTTGCATTATTTTTACAAAGGGGGCATTGTTTACCTGGATATGGCTTTGGCCTGAATAGACTGGGTGAGGAGTCAGTCTGAGAAATTACTGTCATGAACAAAAGACCTTTTTATTAACATAAAGCCCTTGTCAAGGTTCTTTCTGTGATTTGAAAACATTGCCATGAGTGGTGATGATTCTTTTTGTTGCTTGATAACAATAAATGTGCTCCAGATTGGAGTTAAAAAAAAAAAAAAAAATTGAAAAAATTGAGAATCAAACCCGCAACCTTCTTATACAACGCCAATCACTATGCCGATGTGCTGCCGATGTGCTGCCCTAATCATATGTTATTTACATTACTTTCTTTATTTTAATGACATGTTCTGTTGTTCTAAGTTGTTCATAGCAGATCTGCTTTTGGTATTTTGTTAAACCATAGACTTGTTCATCAAGCAAATAGAAATGCACTGAAATATCAGCACGGTAGCAGCCATTAGCAGCTTTAAAAAGCTATAATGGTGTTAGTCCTATATAACTTTTACTGCTGATGTTCAAATTATTTTGGAATTGAAATTTTTGTGGTCTCAATCAAAGCATTTTTATTTGTTTGGTTATGTGAGACTGGTAGTGTGGTATCTGAGTTGTGCAGTTAACTGAGCATAAAACTGTAGTCGGGATGTGATGGATATTATATTAAAAGTAGCCTGGTAAAGGAAATGACACAAGAGGAAAGAAACGGAAAGAAACAGAGGATAGTCGAATAACTTGGGACCCAGAGAGGTGTCACACTGATGAGAGTGAAGTGTCTGAAGGCAGCTGGATTTGATCAGACTGTGTCAGGAGAGGATGCAGAGATGAGAAAGAAGGTCGTGATCAAAAATGAGAGGAAAAAAAGTTCTTAAACTTGCCATGTGACTGGAAGTGTCAAAGTTTGTCACTATTTGACACCATGCATTTTGGCTCAGTATATATCACTTCTTACAAAATAATGAGTCCAAAGGTGAATCACACTTATAAAGCTGCGTATGGTGCTAAGAGTATGCCAACCAGTGTACGGAGTAAACATTGAGGTTCCTGCTCAAGTGTTTTTGGACACTATATAAAGATGAAAACAACTTAATCCAGACTATATTGACAACTTTGAGTAAATACCTGATCTCACTCTAATGCATTTACTAAATACTGTAGTGTATGTAATCTAAAAGACTGGATAATTGTTCAGGGTAAACACGTTTTCATTGACCTGTTTGTGAAACTGAAATACTCAAATATGACTGATAGCATCATCTTACATGTTAAACAAGACGTGTTGTAAGGTTGCCCATAATGTGTAATAAACGTGATACCGTGTGACAACAAATGAAGTAACAACATAAACAAAAAAACACAATATCCATATGGGTGTGTGTTTGTGTGGGTGTGAGAGACGTGCAGGTGTACGTGTTCGTGCGTGTACGTGCTGCTATCCAATCTGGATCCCTGGACGCACACGTGCACAGGCCTCTCTCCTCCAATTCACCTCTATTACTAGCTATAATCCCATTTCACACTCTATCGATCCCCAAAACTGTTGTTCACCGGAACCACCAGCAAACACTGGCATTTCTCCCCATCATTTCACCACCATTGTTCTTTATTACACAAAGAAGCCCCCCTTTGTCTCAGAGCAAACTCAGCCCACTGAAATATGAATTATAAATGTATGGCTAATAAAAGAGAAAGGGGGGAAGCGAGCAAGAGTGAAGGGGAGAGAGCTGGAGATAGAGAGAAGTGGTTGGTAGAAACATCAGAGAAAATGACTCCTTTACAAGAGTCTATTGATCAGTTTCTATCAAAGGGGGATGTCAGACATGAGATTACCTGGCAGTTTGAGCATTAGGTGCCGTGTGTTATAGCCCCGGGCCCTTGTACCGCTGCCAGAGGATTGTAAATAAAGCGAAGAGGAGAGAGCAAGAGGGGAGTGTGTTGGGGTGTATGTGTGAGTTTCAGATTCTATGTGTATGTTAGTCTTTTTCTTTGTGAGTTTTCACTGTTGTGTGCATATGTTTTTTCGGGGTGGGGAGGTTTTGTGCTGTATTTGTGTGCATGGCGGTGTGCAGCTGTGTGCCTGCACCTTGTGGCTTATACCCAAAAGCAGTGTTGCAAGCCCATGAAACTTCATAAAGAGAGAGAAAGAGTCTTGGGAGGCTTTGGGACGTCTCTTGGGAGCACCTCAGCCTGCTACGAATCCTCAAACAAAGCCGAAGGAAGCCCCCATGAAGCCTTATGAAGCTTTTATGAGGACCAGGCAGGGCCCAGCCTAGCCCCAACCACTGATTCAGGGTTAGCTGGGTTTTCATCCTTCTCATGTTAAAGGTTAGCTGAGAGAGTAGGGTAATCTGACCGCAGATCTGTGATTATAGGCTGATGCTGTATGATGGGCTTTGAAGCTCATATGAAGGTGTTAAGAGGGAGTTAGATTATAACCTAATGTCATACCTTAAGTTGTGAAGCTGGAATAAAAGGGTCAAGAAAGTGAGAGAGCGAAGGACCCAAGATCCCAGATTGTGGACTAATGTCAGAACTTAACTGATGAAGCCACTAAACACGGCTTGTAAAAGAGCCAAAAAGTCACAATACGACTTTTCTTTAAGTGTCAAAATCCAGAAAAAAATATGGTGGATCCTTGTTTGATGTGGAAAATTTTGCAAGAACTTTGTCATCAATCCCTACCAGGCTGAATGTACAATTTTTACCTGTTTGCCTTAAGTAAACACCAATATGTGTATACAATATGAGCTGCTGTTTTTTTTTATCTGCTTTTATATTTGTGTTTGTGTGTACATGTGCATCTACCCCCTACCTGTGTGTGTGTGTGTGTGTGTTAATAGGAGTTTTTGTAGTGGTCAGTCTATTCAACTGCTCTGTCTTTGGCCTCTGCACGTGTCACTGAGGTCACTCCAGGCTTAATGTCATGAATGCAAACTTGATCCTCTCTCTTTACTGATCACTGAGAGTTATATCAAACTTCAACCTTGAGATTCATAAAGAGCACGGGCAGGGTGCATACATGCACACATACACACAAATAAAAGTCTGCATTGCTGAATATTTAGCAAGTCTAGTTGCAGCTACAATTTTTAGAGAGCTTCAGTTTAAACAGTTTGGATGCTGCACAGCTATGAATTAATCATAGTTTTATTAAATGTAGATTTTCTTATCTGTATTTCTTCCTATTCTGGTGTTGGTTTAAGCTTCCTCCTACTCAGTCTGTCCCACTACTACCATCACAGCACAGTGCGTGGCCCTAAAAGCGTTACCACAATACACTAAACATTTCTCTATTACTATCTCACATACTCAAGTACACATGCACAGCCACAAAGTCAAGGTCCATCCTGTAAATATTTAATGCACACACCCACACAAACACACACACACACACTTCTACATATTCAGTGCACACACCTTCTCAATATTCACAAGCCTTGGCCACCGATGGCTGACAGTTTAGGTTATATTCAATGAATACTGAATTTAGTGAAAAGGATTTAAGAGCTATGAAGAAGCATTGACTCACAAAATAGCATGCAGAACAAAAAAAAAAAAAAAAAAAACGGGGGGGAAGGAAGCATCCTAAATTTTAAATTCAAACCAAGAAGGGCCTGCAAAAGCAAACCTTACCGAGGAACCTGACTAGTGGATTATTTTGCATCCGCTCGATGTGCTAAACTACTAAGTGTGGGACAGTGGGGTTTTATTGCATGCAGACGGAGGAGACAGCTGAAAAGGGAATGTGATTGAAGGGCTACAGACTATGAGCCTAAGTGGCCTGCTCAAGGTAAAGAGTGCCATCTATTGACAAGGTCGGGGACCACGTTTTTTGTGTCTCAACAAAAGAGCTGTTGCCCCGTGTAAGCAGTGCAACACGTTCGCTCCTTCGTTCTCCACCTCTGAAAGGCATTTTGTGCTTCTTCTATGGTGGAGTTCTTTGTTGTCTAACTCTTTCCGACTTGATGACAATCCCTGATCACACCTCTGTACTCATGTATTGTAAATCATTTCATTTATCTTTGTCGGCTGGAAGTTATGAAGCATTGTGGTAACCTGTACTCCTGTTATGCATTTCATTCTCTAAATACAAAGACAACAAAATCACGCAACCAAAAGAACTGTTTGAGACAGTTTTATTGTTGTCTCACTTGTAAAAGAACATTTTTTCTGTCACATGGCAATTTGAATTAGGTCTATCCTTAAATGGATCTTAACCAAGAGTATCTGAAGTGAACTGTTGCTCTTTACCTCACACTTTCTTTCTCTGTCTCTCCTGCTCAGTGGAGGATTTGGCAGCCCATGCAGAGAAAGCGAGACGGATGGAGGGGTGTCTGACCGAGGGAAAACTAGCAGAGGAGAAAATAAGGTAAGAAGGGAGAGAGGGGAAGAAGCTTCCTCTCTTATCCCATTTCCCATCGTCCCCTGTGTAAGCTCAGTAATCAAAAACATGTAGCTTTTTTATGTGCGGCATACAGTAGGCTGTTTAACTGAACATGTGTTGAACAGAGCACCCCTAAAGTCTAAATATGTACACTGGTTAAGAGAGTGTAGAAAGCAAAATTACTGACTTTGGGGTTTAACAGACATTAAACAATAATTTCAAAGGATTTTAGTACCTCGACTTGTCAACTGAAATGACTGACGATTTCTCTTCAATAAAAATATAAATATGTGTGTTGATGGGACACAGTAGGTGAGCAGATGCTGGGTCAAGGAGTTCAGAGTTCAGAGGTGAAACCCCTGGTTGACCCCTGTGTGTCACCAGAGCTGCGGTGATGACATCAGCAAGCATGTATCACCCAGTGCAGAGTGTGTTTGTGTGTTTCTGTTTGTGCACACATAGTTGTGGTTGCGGCTTTGGCTTCAACATGACCTCACTGCAACAGTCTCTGTCTCAGGGAGTTTCTTGGTTAAGTTGAGCCATGGAACATTTTCCTTGTCAACTGACAATTTAAAACGCGGCATGTAGACTTTATAGGTTACATTCTGAATTATTTCATTTTATTACATTTAAACCAGTTTTAGGTACTGGATGGTAAAACAATCGCTGTGTCTGCATATTATATCCATTTGCAGAATCATGCTGTTTACAGTTAACCCAGTATTATCTAATAACTGCAAAGACATGAAAGGTTTTTAAGCAACAACACCATACTAATGGCTTCCATCTGTGCTGTGGGAAATCCCCTCCTTTCTCCACAGGATGCCTTGTCTCTCTCTTTCCTTTCTTTCTCTCGCTCTGTTCATCCTATCATGTGTTCTCTCCATGGACCAATCTATCAAGCATTGTCTTTCCTTTTTGTTTTGGCTGTTCTGATTCAGCTTTCACTGCCACTGAGTTACTCTTGTAGTATCGGTTTTAACACAGATTTCTTTTGATAATATATTTTTGAATTGACTGAAGTTTTTTTTAAAGTGTTTCATTCATCATTTGAATACATAAACAACTTTTGCAAGTTTTTAGTTGTTCCTTCTGGCACTATTTTATGGTGACCACTATACTTAAACATCATTATTAAAAGAAGAAATTCTGGGCTGTGCAAGTCTAATTTATACCAAAAAAAAAAAAGGAAAATGTAAGGTAAAACAATTTTTCCCTGTCAAAAATGTATTTAAATGTAACCTTACAAGTACGTTAAGTAATAAATACCAGAAATTCTGTGGTCCCAGCTTTGGCGTGAATGTCAAGTGGTTACCTTTGTCTTCCCATTATAGCAAATTGAGTGAAACCTTTTGGTTTTTGATTGTTGGTTTGACAAAATATGTAATTTGAACTGATCACTTTGGGTTCTGGAAAACTGTGATTCACTGTTTTCTAACTTATTATAAACAAAGCGACGATTCAAAGCTGATTCATCTGCAGATTATTCACTAACAAAAACAAGTCATGGTTGCAACCCCAAAATAAGTAGCTTCTACAGCAATTTGTGATCAACCATTGTTATTATCTTTTCACTGGAAAAAATGTGTGGAGTGAGAGGGGTAATTATTGATTTGTGTATTTGAATGTGCCAATTTAATACAAATAAAAACATGTGGTCAAATGCTGACTTAGTGGTGTTTCCCTCCATAGTCATTCTTTTTTGAAACTATAAAATCTATAACATACCAACTTTGAATCACTAAAATTTACACATTAACCTTTAAAAGAAATAAATATTTTTACTATTCATAAACTTTTAATTTCTCACTGTCACACTTATTTATAGATTTGTAGGTCAAGAGCGAGGCTGGTTTGTTTTGGTTTGTGTGTGTCTGAGTGGGGACGGGGTTCATAGGAGTGTTGAGGCTCACTGAGCGGCCAAATCGCGGCTGTGGAGGGAGGATTGTGGAAATGGTAATCATTTGTCGTATTGATCCTGCTGTAGCCAGGGCAGCTGGCACGCACACGCACACACGCACACACACACACACACACACACACACACACACACACACACACACACTTGCACGCATCCACACAGACACACTTGCACGCATCCACACAGACACGGCAGGACTCGCATACACACAGCCGCACACTTGCGTGGCAGGAATAGACCCTTTTATATTGATCCCCTTCACATTCCCTTAGCTCGCCTGCCACACACACTCACATATACATCTACAAACACACATACTCACATATAATCTACAATACACATCCTTATGAAATCTGGATTTTCAAGAAACTTAATATTGGAAATAAACACTTTAAATCTCTTTGCTTTGAGGAACACTTGTTGATATTGAATGTTATGATCGTTTGAAGGCTGAATTACATCTAAAATGTTGGGATTACTCATAATAAAAAATAAAAATTCATTGGAAACTTACCTTATATAGTTCTATTGTTTTTGTTTGCATGTGCAGGTCAATGGCTATGAAGCTGGAGATGAAAGTGGCAGAGCTCAAGAAGAACCTTCAACAGGCTGTCAACCAGAAGCTCAAGGCAGAGAGAGAGAAACAAGATGCACACGACCAAGTAAGTAAATATACACCAGACCTGAGTGACAAAGCTTTGGCAAATAATTCAGTGTTTGTTTAAAGCGGCTTGGAGCGCTGCACGGGTGTGGTGTTTGTCATCTGAACCATTGAGACGCTCTCTGTACTCACAGAAAGCTTTTCCGATTTCATTATTTCATATCAATTAAATCTCAGTATCTTCTTCTGCTGCCAGTCAGTTTATTGATTTTTGTTACTGACTCAAATCTTTTTCAGCTGGTTAACTAATTGGAGCCAGTTCTACTATACTACATAAATAAGAATACCAATACACATAGGTCGGGGTTTCCTCTCCTTTTATTCCCTCCCTGGTCTTTTACCCTCTCCTTCCGTACCCTTTTATCTCCGATTTCACTCCCAATACGCAGGCCGGGGTTTCCTTTTCCTCTCCTCTCCTCACCAAGGCCTTTCTCTGCTTCCTTCCTCTTCTCCCTCCTTCCCCACTCCCATCCCCACCCAGTGCCTTTTTGATGGTTAGTGGCATATATCCGGTGCTACAGTGTGGATTATCTTGTCCAAGAAAAGGAGGGGTGTATGCGAGACCTAAACCTGGCAAGGTGATTTGGAGCGTTAATTCCTACGAGTAATATTCCCTGATATTCCCTAATGTTCTGACTGGGAGTGTGTGGGAATCTCTGGGGAAAGCAGTTGTCAGAGCTGAGCTGCCGCTCTACAAAGGTAGAATGGATAATTAAGGGTAAAGCCAGGATGGGGAAGTGTGATGTTCATTTAGATTCATCAAACTTTGAATTCAGTCAAAAGCTTCCATGCACTGTGGTGCTCTCTTGGATCTTGATTTAGCATTTTGTTGAATGTCTTCTCAGAGTTACTCCTTTTCATTCTTCGTGTCTGCCTTTGTTTCTGCTCTGTGTTTGTCCTTCTCTTTCTTACTCCCATGTTTCTCTGTCTTTCTCTTTCAGTCGCTCTCCTCTACGATACTCTTTTTCATTCTTTCTTTGCGAATAATGCCGTTCACATAGCACAGCTCTCCCTTTTTTTCCTGTAACATTAGTAGACTAGGGTTTAACAATAGTGATTGCTGAAGGGCCAGTAAGACACAGACTTAGGCCAGTTGATTGGTCAGTCAGTAGCCAAGCCAGTGCTCACAAAGAGTTCATCTCTTTCTGAACTGTTGAAAATCCTTTCATCTCTGCCTCTGCCGTGCAACTGGCCATCTTTTCTCTGTTGTACAATTTCTGATCAAACATATTGCATGATATGTCAGACTAAGTCAGGGGTCTGCCACAGTCTTGCATGAAGTAGACATGGCAACAGTTACCATCACATGAATTATAGACCACAAAGGTCTGTTTCTTTTGTATGTGAAGCAACCGTTTCCTCAAGCTGAACTGTGGGTTATGGAAGCTGTGAATGTCACACTGATACACATCAGTCAAAACTCCTGAAGTACCTAAAACAACAAAACAAAAAAAATTATTTATTAGTTACAATTACAATCTGATTCTTATAATTCATTTGTTTAACAGATTTTTGCATCGACTGCAAATGTATGACTGAGCGAGGTACATCTGGTTGGATTTTTACAGTTTCTGCCAGTGAAATACAGTGGTTATAGACTGAAATGTTTCTAACTTAGCTCAATTTATATATATAATTCACTCAACTCTAACACTTATAGATTATTTATAAATCGATTAACTAACTGAAACTAAATAGGTCTTGCTATTTGAACAAATCATAGCTATTTTCTATAGAACAGAGTCACGAGCAGGAGGCTGGTTGCCATATCTCTGCTTCATATATAAACAAGTCTGGGTGTCTTAATAGAATGAGCAGTCACACAATAATCTGATGTGCAAAAACACAAACAAGCACACACATACATATACAGGCAGAAGGGAAGCCCCTCTGGCAGATCATCATACAAGGCAATGGTTCTTTTAACATCATTGTAACAGAAGAAGTGCTGCCTGGGTCTTCCATGAACACATGAAAAAGGCCTACCTCATAAATTCACATGATTATGAAGTGATAAAAAAAAACAGAGGAGATCAGCTGAGAAAGGTGTAGCAGGCTATTGTTTCTATGCTGCAGAGTCAAAGTTTTCACTTTGTCAAACTTGATGTAGTGTCTGATTACAGAAACAGAAAAAATGTGCAAAGGATATCAGCTTTTCTGGAGCGCACAAATTTTTCAAAATTTTTTATGTTTTTTGGTGGATTTGTTAGAGGAGGAAGAACATGCATTGTACAAGACCAGCTATTGGTGTGGCACAATGACCAGAGCTTTTCCAAGACTTACTTAATAGAATCCCAGGCATGGTGCCAAAAAATAGTCCCGTTGCCTTCAGACAGTGCCAGGCTGAGTCTTTTTCTCTGTCTTTATTCTTAGCTAAGATAACTGGCTGCAGGCTAAACAGTATAGTGTTATATTTACCTGAAGATGTGAACGTTTTATAGATCTGGTCAACTAGGAACTCTTGGCAAAAAAAAAAAAAAGATGCCTATATCCCAAAATGCAAACCTTTTCCCTCACCCCATGCTGTATGTGTAGCAAAAGCTATCTATAAAGCAGAGAACACAACCTGCTATCAAGTTAATGGAAATTAGATTATTTCATGAATTTATCAGTGAGTCAGGGACTTATGAAAAGCTTTCTTTTAATGTCCAATAAAAGCTTAAAAAATGTTCCAGGAAGTTCATTATTTATGTTTATTTCATTCATGTTATTGCAGTTTTGGGATTGTGTTCATATTTATGTGTGTGTCTGTGTGAATCTGTGTATTTGTCGCCAGGATCCTTTGGGTCACACCCATTCCCTCACATTTCCCCCTCTGCATCCTCGCTGTCTGCCATTATCGCAACAGCACATGAGTTTTGCCTCCAAACAGTGTTTAAACACCTGTGTGACGGCCCTTCTGACTATGACTCCTTCATTAGGTCCCAATCTCTGTTATTGACCTGCAGAAGATGAATTATCCGCCGGTGAAAAAAATCAAAGGGTTTGAAATGGTAAATGGTACACTACAGTGGCCTATAGAGGAAATCTATATTACAAATTGCCCTGGTGCACAGTAGCTGAACCTCAGATAGCTCTGTCTTTTTCTGTGTGCATGTCTTATGCAAGGTGTATGCGTGTGTTTCATGCCGAATACCGCTCGTGTTTTCTCATTCTTTTTAGTGTGTATCTTCTGATATGAGAGAAGTGGGATTTGCATGTATACTTCCCAGTACACACACACACACACACACAAACAGACACAAAGTTCAATCAATCCTATCACTCTGCATGAGTCCAGTTCAAATACAAGTCATGGTAAACATGAGGAATGTTTTTGTGACTGATCAGATCGTCCCTCTCTTCTTTTTGCTCTCCCTGCCACACACACAGACAATCATAGCCATTAGTTTGTTTACCTCTGCGTCTTTTAGCATGGAGTAAAAGAGTTCAGACAATTTTAATGAGAAATTGCAGCAGAGTTTTTAGAGGAAAAGTTTATGAGCGTGTTTGTGCCCATGAACTTTTTTTTTTTTTTCAGTTGTCCAAAATATTTAAAAATATTGATGCTGTTCTATAGAAATACAATAAAACTGCTCCTTCTTTAGGTATCCTTGGTCCAAGACATATTCTGCACAACAGGTGGCCGCTGAGGTGCTGAAGGTTTGCTCTGTTCTCTTCACCACTTCAACAATTAATTCTAGTTGTCTATCTTCTCACTTATCTACTCATGTTTCAATAACATATAAAAATATACATCATCACCTATAAGTGGCTGCAAATGAACATTTCAAACATGACCCAGAAAGTACTTTCATTTAGGTGATACAAGGGCGAATGGGCCTCTGGAACAGTTTTATCTATTCATTGATCTCACCCATTACACCTGATAGAAGCCCCAAGCTTGGCCTAATTAGTTTAAAAAGATCACAATTTTTGCGCATATATACGCACGCACACAGGTTTGATGTCGGCGAAATGAGGACAGATAAATGAAGCTCATTTGTTTAGTTGATGAATCAAGAGACGTGGACCAATTGTGTGACGGTTTAACCATAGAACGGACGTTGTATTTGTTCCAAGTGTGCGTGCATGTGTGTCCTTGGGTGCCATCAGTCTCCAACACAGCTCATTAAGCTACAGAGCTGTAATTCATTTGGGAGACAAGCTGGACAATCAAACAGACAACCTAACCACCCCCACCCCCCCGCCATGGTGTCTATATAACTCTCTATTTCCCTTTTAGCTGCCATGCGTCTTTCTTAATCAAGTTGAGTTTTATTTTTTCTCTGTGTGGATGCACAGCTATATTATTGTATTTTATGTTTGAGGGGTAAACGATACTGCGGAATAAAATAAAAAATGCTATGAAAAGGTTAATATGAGGGGCCGAGAAGACACAAAGTTTTTGTTCACGACATGTTCAATGCTCCAAGTGTGTATTTACGTAGTCTTTATTTAAAAGTGTTTTTGACCTTGGTGAAGGTTTGCAACACTTGAGTACAAATTGGTTGAAAATTAGTTTTTGCAAATCACAAATGCCGCTTTTTACTCTTTTTTCAGGGTCTAATTTATAAAAGTAATACGCTATTATTTTAATTATTCAAGGTTACTTTTCAATCATCTCACCTTAACTACAGATTTTCCTCTACTAATATCTTGTTCACAAATTTCAGAGCTCTTTAATATCACCCTATTCAAAAGCATTCTCAATCTCGGAGCCAAAGAATAAAAACTAGTTAGCTTGAAGTGGAATGATTAATAACATAAAAAAGGGAATCCATGAAAGTACAGCTTGTTCTCATTTCAGCATTTTTTTAGTACACATATCCTGATAACCCAGCATCATTAAGTTTAATGATGCTTCAGTGTATTATAAAGTTAAACAAAAGGAGATTGGCATGAGCAAGTTATTTTTTGTATGTTTTTGTTAAGAATTTTATTCTAAAAATCAATCATGAATGGGGAAAATTTTATGTATATATATATATATACATTTCCCATTGATATGTTTTTTTGCCACTTGTATGTACACTTATTTATATCATTTTATTAAGATATTGACAATAAAAAAAAACAACAACTTGGAGAATGCAGTGTTCATCATTTATGTTAGAGCTATTCACAGCAGGGCTGATATTCCAAACCTGCTGCATCAGCTCATCACTAAACAATGCAGCAACAATAAAAACTTAAAATTGTTCTTTTGTGTTGTTGCCATCAGCTAAGCACTGCTGCAGGCTGGTCACCTGAGCAGCTAAATGTCTGCCTCGCCACCGAATGGGAGCCCCTCACACCCAGGATTCATTTGTGGCTTTCTATTGTTGGAGGTTTCCAATAAATGCAGCTTTCTTATAAGTTCCCTGAGTGATCCTGCTACACTGCTGTAGGCCTGTGGTCTAACCACTAACCAACCCTTACCCCAGAGTGATTATCAAGCTGAGTTATGAGACTGGACTTTTATACTTTATTTGGAAATTTATCTTGAGTTTTTTAATTCACAAAAGAAACAAGATCTTATCTAAAAATTAAAATCTCTGCAAGCACTTTGCCTTGTGTCTGAAATTGTCAATATTATGATTTAATTAAAAAGTTGACGGATCAAAGAACTAGTAAGGGAGATTAGTGGCTGGTGCTGCGTAAGCACCAGTTCTTTTTGTTTGGAAGTTCCTGATATTCATGATATGGACACACTCATGCGCACAGATACACAAAAAGTAGCCTGAGTTACTTCTCAAAGTTTTCTGTGTAGATATTAAGGATTTGGTGTAACTTCATCTAGCCAGGAAGTGCCCGAGAAACTTCTCTGAAGGCTTGTAATGTAGCTGTGCTCATGCAGGCTAGATGTAAGATAGGGGACTTCAATAATGGCAGCTACTGATAAACAACCCAGCAGCATGCGTAGGAGAGTGTGTGATGAAAGGGCTCAAGGAAAAGGAGTCAGGCCATGCAGCAGCAGACGAAGGTAATTAAAGAAGCCATCATCAGCATCATTAATATGCTAGATCTGCTGTGGCCCACTGACTAGTCTAATGGAGGACATGTCATCATCGTCACCATTAGGGAGAAAGGGACACACAAACACACGCACGCACAGTCTTAATGTTGGGTCACGCCATGATTATCGCCATTAAGCCTAGAGTGAGAAGACCGGCTTAGGAAACCTCATTCTCTCCTGCCATCGCACATGCACACATACAGTACGCACACAGACACACGCTTGTAGATCTTTAATTCAAACCCTGTGAGTGATAAGTATGCATATTTAAGTGATGTCAGGCCTGTTGGGTCTTTTAATTAGACAGAATGAATGAATGTTTTATAAAAACGTGTTTAACAATAAATGTGTTCATTAATTTGATGAGAGGATGTGCTCTGATGAGCTGAGTGGAACAGAGTAATGGCTCGTATTCAGCTCTGATGGTTTGATGGTGATGGTGGCAACTACCAGGCTGTTTTGCTCATTTTCCTGTTCCTGTATTAACACGGAAAAGTTAACTTTGAACCATGTTTATCCCATGATGTTGGACAGTTTGGTCTCTTTTTATTTATTTATTTTTTACAACCAATGTGCAATGTGACACTGGTCCACTGCTCTGTGGAGAATAGAAAAGGCGGAAAATCCATTAACTGTTAAAGTCACCCACCTTTTTTTCCCCTTTTTGTCTGCAGGCTTGTCATGAAAGTAAATTCAAACGTAAAAGTTCGGAAGAAAGGTTGAGTGAGTTCACAAAGTCCATCCTGTGTCCTTTGTCAATGAAATGTGTGGGCTGCGGACTGGACAGCTCTGACTTATTTTTTTATAAAATAAACTATCAACATGATAAATACTGTTGAAGCAGCTGTAAAGAATTCACCAGCAATGCAGTAGTAAATTCATATTTTCTGGCAAAGACCTGAAAGGACCAGCAGTATCACCAAACCTGATTATAAGTGTCCCAAATGCATTTTGTTGCCCCTTTTAGCCCCCATCATCTGCTAAAATATTTGTGCAACAAAACCAATCTAAATGTTAAGCAGGTATGCTGCTTTACTCCTCCCCCCCTCTTGCTTTTGCACCTCCTTGTCCTTTTTCCCTTTTTCTCTAAATGTCCCCCTCCCTCATGCTTACATTCCCCACCTCTTTCTCACACACCCTTTCACTGCCTCCCTTGACACTGTTGGAAAGAGAGTGACGGTGTGTAATTTAGTCCTAATCACAACATCAGACTTGTGCAGTGATTTACATCCCTTCACCAGCCAAGCCAGTCAGACAGTCAGGAGGGAGATGTTAATGTGAGACCACAGGTAATTACTGTCATTACAGCACGCCACAGATCCTGCCACTACGTGTGTGCGTGGTTGTGCATGTAGAAGTGTGTATAGATGCACTGACTTTATATTTTTGGGCTGGTGTTTTTTTGTTTGGGTTGTTTTTTTTGTTTGTTTTTTTGTTTGTTTTTTGAAGCCATTAAGTTCACAACATTTATTCCATTGATGATGAATGTAATTACAATTGACTCGGTGTGTTTAAAAAATAAGTTTCAGTCATATTAGGATTTTATGCTGACAAATATTGTTCCCTCAGATTTTATTTCTTTATTTGTTGAAGTGCAGCTACTCCTTAATCCAAAAGCAGTGAATTCAACATACCATAAAATTTTAATCACTAATAATCTGTCACTGTCATCCTCACAACTTCCCTTAATGTCTTGGTCACCCTCTTCATTTCTGTTCTTTGATGAACAATCTCTTCACCACTCTGCCAAATGAAAGCACAAGTCTCATATTTCCCAGATATTGTAAGTTTTTGTCAGTCATATCTTTTTCTTGTTGTTTTTTTCTGTTTGTTTCCGTTTGTAAGACAAAAATAACCATCGTCATACAGTCTTGTACAGCCAGTTAACATACTGTGTCACATATCACAGGCATAAAAACTAAAACAAGCAGAAGCGATGTGGATGGTTGGGTAATGTTGTACATTGAAAATGAGAGTACGGGGCCCTTCCCTATTCGTGCGACTGTTGGAGATCTTTTACATTAAGCTGTGGTGTTTTCCAGATGCATGGCCAAATAACTTTTTAGTATTAGTATTATTATTTTTATTATTAGCATGGTATTCAAAACAGACAGATGTGCAGACACCTGACACAGCAGCTGATATTTTCACATTTTAGACTAATCATGTGGTATTTTTGGATACTCAAATTATGCCCCACATATTTAAAACTTTTTCCACATTTGCCTCAGTCTTGTGTGCAAAGATGGTATGGTATATCAAGGTGTTTCTATGGCGATAAGGGTAATGTGTCAAGGTCCCCCAGAGTTTAGGTCTGGAAAGGTCCTGACTGATAAGCAGAATGAGAAAGTCAGCAGTTTGGCCAGTGCTGTCCCGTCCCCGTTTCCACACCATACTCCTCCTCTTCCCAGTCTTGTTTTGAGACTGATTCTGCTCCACCCCATCCTCCATTTTTTCTCCGTGTAGCTGCTTGATACCTTACCCTGCCATTTATACCTGCATTTGCAAATGCCACCTCTTTCATCTCCCATTATTCTCCATTTACCAATTATTCTCTGGTGTTGTTGTTATGCGCTTATTTTTGACATTTATTGTCACCTTGTCTTTGCTTCCCACATCCTCAACCTTACTTTTATTTTCTATTTTGTTCATTCACACCCTTGGTCAACTTCAAACCGTATTTGTAGTGTATATGTGTGTGTATGCTTGTGTGTTTGCGTATAAACTTAAAAGATGTTAATATTTCACTTTTGAAGAATGTAATATTTTCAAGATGCTAACCTGTTTGCAGCTACGGTATGGCTCCTTATGTTGTGATAGATAAAAGGCTATATGACTTTGTAGGTGGAAACTCTCCAAACAGAGCTGGAGGGGACCAGGTCTGACAATGCAAAACTTCGCCATGACAACCAGCTGATCATGACCAGTGTCAGCCGTTGGATTGCTGAACAAAAGTATGATCACTTCGTCCATTTCTGTTAGGATTCATATTGTTTTCATCCTCTACACAGGATATAAAGAAATCATAAATAAGAAATCAAATGCAAGTCATTTTGTGTAACTCATCATATTTCATACTTGTTACCCATAACCCCGCACACGTTAATACAACTCTGCAACATTTTATCACACAAACATTTTAAATAGTTTCTTTATTTTGCTGAAATTGATCCTCCTTTCCAATTGGCAGACTTTTCATTTTCCTTTCAGGGATTCCAACAAAAGCCTGACTGACCAGATGAAGGCCCAGAACAAGGTGCTACTTATTGTCACTGAAGAGAAAGCGTGAGTAGTTACAGTTGACACTTGTATGTGTTTATGTCCATCTCAACCTTGTGCAGTGTATTTGTTTGCTAAAGATGACTAAAGAGGGAAAAAAAAGGCACAACAGCTCGGCTAACTGTTGTATCCGCAAACAAGGTCACCATGGAACAGCACTATTTATGAAATGTGTGCATGTGTTCAGGTGGACTCTGACAAATTATTGTTCTCTGACCTGACCAGTCTTTATGCATGTTTGCATCACAATGACATATGCACACACACACGGAGTGCTCTCACAGACTTGGGCGTGACATATTCTTCTTTCCAGAGATCAAAGCGGTCTAGTCGTCTCCTGTCATCCTGCCCCCCTGCAGTGCCGTACCTCCCCCAGCCCCTCCCAGCAGCACCACAACTGTCTGTCTGCTTTTTTTTTTTTTTTACTCCCTCCCTCCTTCTCCCTTGATTTTTCCCTTCTCTACCTCTGCCTCTCTCCCTCTGTGTGTTTGTGTATGTTTTGTTCCTATGATTTTTGTTATGGTAACCTGTAGCAATAGTAACAGTCTTCATACACCTGGAATAAAATGTGTTCTAACCCGAACAAAGTGAATAATGTGTTCCAATGAACATTTCCCCCTCATGAGCAGAAGCTTCCCTCAATATTTTAAATGGGACATTTCTGATTAATTTCATCTCTATGTGAAATGAAGTTATTTGAAGTTGTATTGTAGAAAAATAAACATCTTAATCAGATTTGGTGATCTGACAAAATACTGAAATAAATATCCACAAGCAGCAGAAATAGCATGTCATTATAATAGACTATGACATGTGTGTGTGTCAGAGATGCTAGTTAGAGGCTGTTGTGAAAGAGAAACACAGACACCAATGCAGTTGCATGGCAGAATATTTTTGCCTGCCATGTTAACAAGAGTCTCTTGATGATAATAGATGTCTGTCTTTCTCTGCATGCCTCGCAATGTATATTTTTGTGTTTAATATTGTCTCTGTATCTCCCTCGCTTTGTCAGACGTCTTCAGCAGGCTAATGACACATTTAAAGCAGAGGTAAAGAGACTGAAAGAAGTGGCGGAGAAAAAGGAGAGAGACATGGAACGCTTCAAGGTGAACAAGTGCAGACTGGAAAGGCAATGAACTACAAATAGGAAGAGACAAAAGAGAGTCGATCACAAACAGGTTTGTTTTTCATTTTCTAATTGTTCGCAGGCCCAGATCCGAGACCGGGGCGTCTGGCAAGATGAGAGACCGTGAGTCATCTGTGTGTGTGTGTGAGAGAGAGACAGACTGTGCACACCAGTACATGTGGATGCATTTGTGTGCATCCACCAGCTGATCAGAGTTAAGCGCTCACACACAACAAAAGCTTTGCCCACCATGTTTCACTCTTTCACACACAATCTAGCCCGAACAAAGCTAATGATGATAATAACAGCAGGAGTGCCAAGTTGTGAATGAAACACCCCGATGGCCCAGACACTTGTGTGTGTGTGTGTGTATACATGCATGTGGGTGTTATGTCTCTCCTTCAATCTGAATACGTTATTCATGCTGGGCCTTTAACAATGATTACACTCCAATCAAGGGCCCATCCTCTGCTGCTTGCCACCCCCATTGCTGTCAAATAGCATTCATCAATAGAGAAGGGATATATTTATAATGTTCATTAAGGCAATGACAAAAAATGTGGCACAGATGGGATTGGGTGTAGGATGGAAGTGAGAAAGGAGGGTATGTGTGTGTGTGGGAGAGGGTGCCAGTGGGGGCACCTGTCCGCAATACTAGTCTTCATACCCCCAGTTTGACCCCCTAAGGTCTGCCTCATTAACACCCCCCCACCCACACACACACTTCTCCGCCTCACCCTGTTTTACAGACATACACACAGTCATGCTGCACCCCTCCCCTAACAAACCACTAGGCTCAGTTTCCAAAACGGATCAGATTTGTTTTGACTGGGGTAGGTTTTCAATGCTATTCAAAGCTGTCAGTCATTTTAATGATATCATTAAGGGGCCACGACAGAAAGATGAATCGCTTTTCTTTGTCTTTCCCTCATAATTACGAACCAACGCGAGAGGGACAGAGTGAGAAAGGCAGTTCATATAGATGTATGCATAAGTGGGGTTTTGATTGAGCGAATATAATAACTTGGTATAAGATAAAAAAAAACTGAATGAAAGCCTCTTCCATAGTGTCTCCTCATCCATTTTCCTTTTCTCTCGCTCCTATTTTCTTTATTATGAGGATTCCTAATTTATTTCATTTCATTATTGAGCCCCCCCCACCAAAACACACTGACCCAGAATGCCACATGGATGAAAATCATACATCTATAAGGCAACTGATGTGTCATGATATTTGCATGGCAGCCATATACATTCAGGGTATAAATCTAATTACTGGTGGCAAAGGGGATATCTTCGCAGTGTCTTTCCACCATCGCTATCACTGACAGCAATCAACACAGCATGAAGGTTTTGCTATAAAGTCATTAGATATGCCTTTATTAAAGAAATGTATTATGGTTATATGTTCTACTGTTCCATAGCCACTGGAGTGTCACAGCTTCAAATATGGAGGCCATTCTGTGCTAATATAAAGCCAGAGAAGGATAAGGAAACAAGAGAGGAAAAGATGGAAATTTTGCAAAATGAAAAAGGCCTCTGCTATATTAAACATAAAAATTTTATTCAGATTTTTGCGGCATACAAAAGTAGTGAGAAAACACAAAGCTGAGTTAAATTTGAGCCTCTCAGTCCTGTGACAACAGATAGTTGTGATATAATTGCAGTAAAAAATGCAGCAATTTAAGGACATCTTGTCTGTGTCAGATTAAAGAGTTGACTAACTAACTAACTAAATGAAACCCTGACAACAGGTAAAATGACAAAGTGCCCTCCGTTCTTGCCATGAAGCTTGTTTGTATCGTAAGTCCTGCAAGTCCAATTTTGCGGAACCAACACGCATCTGTCCATTTGCATGATGTATCTCCTCATTCAGATGCGCAACAAAAACTTTTTAATACAGTAAAAACGAACACTGCCCTATTGTTTTCAGAAGCACTTCTAAAATGATGATGAAATGAGGGATGAAAGGTTGTGCTCACTATTCATGAAGTATTTCTCTTCTGGTGAACAAATAAATAAAAAATATTGGCATCAAGATGTATATGATAAAGAGTTGAGGTATTTTATTTATTTCTTTATTCATTTTATCAGCTGACCACCTGTAGTTATTTAGCTCGTGCCCACGCCATAACTGTGCAATTTATACAGATACTTTTTTACCAGGTTACCTGCAGCCACCAAACGTAATGCTGAAACCAAGGCACCCCTGCAGGTTTTCTCAAAGACCCAAATAAAAATGTTTGGTTTTTTTTAGCAGCAATTATTCTCTAGCCACAAATTAATGCTCAAAGTCATTTAACCTCAAAGCATCTCAAATAATATCTGAAAACATTAACCTAACGGCTCACATTGAGATGCACTGAGTAATGAAAGCGGAGATTGATGCTGTTTGTTGCCGCCAGCTTTGACTCAGTGGCTGCGTGACAAACCCGTGCGAGGGGTAAAGCTCATAAAGCATCAGACTTCATCAGTCGCAACACTAACTAACCCAGAGATCACAGCAGAGAATTTGTACAAATGCGGGGAGCTGAACTGACAGAGGAGCAGAAAGAGGAGCTAAGAGGGAGACAGTAAGAGAGGAGTCAAGTCTTGCATAAAATTTACTGCAATATGAAAGCAGTAAATAAGACAGATGAGAGCGAGATTGCAGCAAGAGAGGAAGCGTGTAGTTTATTGCCTAGTTTAGAGAGCATGGCAGCTTGGTTTTGACACTAATGACCGTAATTATACACACACTGATTGGGTTAGGCTGCTAATTACACACAACCATGTTTGCGTGTAAACACAGGAACACGTGTTTACACAGGCGTCATGCCAAGCACGCAACGCATCACCGCCTTCTCACATCGGGTGCATAAATCTCACACAGTTGTCTCAGCAGCAGTGATGCTTCATGATCTGCTGAAGACCATATTACCATCTAGGAAAGAGTTTAAATCATGTGAAGAATCTTTGGCAATGTGGCGTTTTGGATTTTATGGAGTTGGACTGTACTTCGAGTTAATGCCTCCTATCTTTCCGTCACTGCAGTGGTGGAAACTCATGGAACCTTTTTAAAATGGCATTTACAATTTGAGAGATCAAAGGAAATTTCAGCATTCCTCCTTATTAATGTTCTTTGTATCATCAGTATGGTGTGAAATTAAACGATCTGTAAGGGTCAGTTGCAATTATGTTCCGTTTATGAATTTCATCTGAAGGAAATTAGATTTCTTTAAAAATGTTTACATTGGCCAAGCTCAATTAGTTAGTTAAAAGACAGTGGTGTGTGTGTGTGTGTGTGTGTGTGTGTGTGTATGTGTATGTGTGGAATTTTTATCCATGTGAATACTCCCTTTCCCTTTGTTTGTGTAGATCAAATTCACTGCTTTATAGCATAACTTTATATATGTCTTTGTATTCTATGTTTGACTAAAACAGTAATTGGTGAACGGCAGAATTGACTAATCAGCCACAGGATTATATCTCTTTGTTCAAATTTTTAGGACTGCACATGAACAAACGTTAGGCTACGCACCAGGCCTTGAGCATTTTAGCATTGTTTTTCCTCTTTTATTTCCCGGAAAATGGTTTTATTCAGTGTTTTTACTGCATTATAACGGAACATTGCGTCATTTCTTTTATTTTATTTTTATTTCTATAGAAAATGCGTATGTCTCAAACAAGCATCAATATATATGACGGATCCACTCCAAAACCAATAGAGAAATCCCAGTCAAGACATTATCAGGATAGCAGAGTGGGGAGCATTTTTAAACAGTAGTGTTATTGTCACTATTGTTTATGCTGTTGTTATTGTCTCTTAGTTGAGGGTTACAATACATGGGGGCAGTATTGTTTAACTAATGCATCGCATAAACTTTTCAGACAAAAACGTCAGTTCACATATTCACATCTCCCTCAAGTGTCTCCTTGGATCTTAAATTTTTTACGTTGCAGCTAATATGGGCAAAAAGTGTGCGGTTGTGTATGTGTAACTCTGTGCCTGTGTGTGCCTCTGCTCCTCCACATTTATGATGCATTTATTAGCGTTTTGATGAGCGCATGCGTCGTCTCAACTGGAGCAAAATCGGACCATCTTTCCATCCGTTGTTCTGCTAGAAAATCCCAGCTTGCTCTTTTACAGGGAAATTAACATTGGAGAGGTACAGTGGTACTTTAATGGGCTAAGAAGTCTTCAATAAAGTATTTAGAAGGTTTTTTCCGAATACTAACTGGACAGGTTCAGTGGGGCATAAAAGAAAAAGCAAAAAGCGGGGGCAGCAAGCGCTTCAGCCCATACAGAGCACCATTATCCACCGTCGTTAATTTAATAGACATTCCTTAGTCAGCCCTGGGTCTGAAGATAGCAGACCCTAACATTTGTTTGTCATTTCCCAAGCATTTTTAATAAACAGTTAAAATCTTAAATGGCTTCTTGTACTCTTAATGTTCCCTAGCTGCGGTGGCGTTGTGTTGTTTTTCTTTTGTTTTTTGTTTTTTTCTCTTTTTTTTTTCTTTTTTCTAGTTTTATATGCGCTTTCATATATAATTTAATGATTCCTGGAACCCATTTGCTCACCCATCTCCTTGTTTAGTAATAAGTTTAAATGAAGATGGTTATAATGAAGAGGATGAACGCCAGCTTCTTCATGCCCCAGATTTCTGAGGACATCTGATTCAAACTGTTTTGCAAGGGAATACAAATCACTGTGCAAAAATACTGGAGTTTAAAAGTTTACCATGGTAAATGAAGATGTGTATACGTAATGTGCCTTTTACAGTCCACAGCAAATTAGCCAATTTTGAGTAACATGAGTAAAGTTTTTCTCGTTCTCTTTTCATACAGTACCCGCGGTACTAGAATTTAAATATGTCAAAGTTAGTTTCTGATATGTGTTTATTTGTATGTATATGGATATTGTGTTACAGTGAGGGAAATCAGAGTTGTGTGGCTCTAAACCTCAGCAAAATCGAGGAAATGCAGACCAGACTGCGAAGTAACCTGGAGGCCATCGGCATGCTAAATCAACAAGTAAGAGAGCAGGCGTGTGTGCACGCACGCACACACACACACACACACACACACTCAGACATACATATACAGACACGCATACACACACATGTATAGACAGTCCAGACAGTCCTTTTACCCAACAGATAGAAGCACACACCCACACACAGGCCCACCTGCTGTTGAGCTCACACAGAAGAGGAAGCTTTCATGCGTCCAACTTCAAATGCACACACGCACTTACACACAGGCACACAGAGGCATCCATTTCCTCTTCCTACGATAAAAGTGAAAAGTCGGCAGTAGGGTGGGGGTGTGTGTGTGCTGGGTGCAGGGAAAGGGTGGTGGGGGTGATGGCGGTGGGGGGGGACAAATTGTATTGGGAAAAAGCAGTGACGTTTCTTTCCACTAGTAAATGATTTCCCTTTCATGAAACTGAGAGAGGGATGTATATCAATACAGGCACGCTGATCTCTCCGTGACAGCATAGGGAAATGGCCCGCTGTGATAAAACAATGTGGGGAGAAAAAACACTGAGGAATATTCTGAGGAAAAGCTGACATTTTTTACTGTGTTGAACTTCACAAGAGTCAACAAATCACCAAAGGAGAGACGAATCAAAAGTACTCCTCAGCCCCCTCAGTTCTCCAAAACTCCAGAGCCTGGGGAGCGGCTCACCTGACTTTTGTTAGTTTGTGGAATGGCCCGCTGATTGACGGGGTACGACGAAAGCTGGCACTTGTTGAAGTTTTAATGTAGTGTTGTGTCAGTGAAAAGGAAACGGCATTAACTGCATGTTTGAGACAGACGAAGGTGGAGGAGAGGAAGAGACAGGCAGAGAGAAAGAGAGAGGTGGTGTTTAACAGGTCAGGTGTGTAATAGCATCTCTTAATCTCTAGTGTGAATCATTACGCACATCGATCCAACATGGGCAGTCTACACACACACACACACACACACACACACACACACTCAAACATACAAGCTGAATTGGAAAGAAGGATATAGACAGTTTATTTACACAGGCCTTTCCTTTCCACTGTCCACTGGACACACAGTCACACACACAGTTGCACACACTTAGGGATATCAGTGAAGAAGCTGAATAGAAGGTCTCTGTTTATCTGTTTGAGCGGTGCTTGACTATAAATCTGGTCTGTGTCTCATTCACGTGGTCAAAAACTGGTTTCATACTGCTTCTTTCTCATTCACCCATAGGCACATATTAACAGTCTATACATCATGCACGAGCTTGATTTTCCTCTGACTGTCAGGCAGATTTCATGCAAACTTTTGAAATTTCACGCAAAATTAAATGAATTAAACGAATTCCTATCAACTGGGATAAAGATGAAAATCAGAGAGGAAAAAAAAAAATTAGATCCCTTCAATGGCTGACTAGCATTAGGCAAGCTGTTTTTTGTTTTTTTTTTGTTTTTTTTAAGTCAACTAATGTCCAGTGTGTTTCTTGATACCATTCAAAGAATAAAAAAATAAATAAATAAATAAAAAATACATGAGTCGATTTTTCCACATCCAAAAGCAGCTGCAGGTACGACATGGAGGTCAAAGTGGACAGGTTTTCTTCTTTGCATTTACACATTTCAAAAACAGCTCAAGAGATGTTTATTATAATTTTTTTGAGCCCAATGAAAAACAGTTTGGCAGCTCTAGCAAGTAAAATAACAAGTAAAAAAAGAGGTAGACATAAAATTAGGGGTAGGAATATTAACAAAGAATAATAAATAAGATACGGGTAAAAATAGCATAAAAGATAAAAGATAAGCAAAAGGCAATTAAATAAGTGCGCACAGTGCGACGGGTATGCATAAGCAGTACAGTCAGTGGTTGTAGGGCTTGATGGATGTGACAGCCCTTGGATTAAAAAGAGTTTTTCACACACAGTACTGACACATAAGCATTCTCAAGCTGAGTTAAAACATCAATTCAAAAAAACTTTTTCACTAATATGAGCAAATTTACTCAAAGTTTCCTGCTTCTGTTCCTCTTTTCTATCTCAGTAGTTTTTAATCATTTGAATTAAAATACCTGGCTGGAAACTATAGCTATGCAAAGTGCAAACACACATGCAGCAGCATTAAAACACCCCCTCTGTGTCTTTCTGTCTGTCCTTCTCTTTCGTTCTTCCCCACGTATACACATTCTTCTCAACATATGCACAGCAGTTCACCCATACTATGAAGGTTGAGGAGACAAGCTGTGATTTTTAATTTCATCCCCCCTCTTTTGCAATTAGAGAAGCATCCAGAGCCGCCAAAGACCAGGGAAATTAAACAGGTCCTCTTGAATATACAGTTCATTATAAATGTCAGCCTCAGTCTCTGGGTTTTTTTTTATTATCTTGGAATTATATTGCTTTTGGAATAACGTAAAATGAATGTATTGTAGGATGTTAGCCTGTTGTAGATAGTAAATACTCTTTAAGCATCTTAGGATAGTTTTGACACATTGACTTGTCATTGGCTCTTCGAGGGTTAAGCCTTAGACCCAGCTATTTTACTCATCGCATGTAATACATTTGCCCAGATTTATTGAGTGTGTGTGTGTGTATGTGTGGTGTCTGGAAGGGTAATGTTAGCGGAACCATCCGGAAATGTGTCTGTCTCATCTCCGTTTGTGTTTTTCCCTCTCCCACTCGCTCGCTCTCTCTCTCTCTCTCTCTCTCTTTCTCTCTCTCTCTCTCTCTCTCTCTCTCTCTCATACACACACTCACACACACAAAGTACAAACGCACTCATGGCCAGACATGTCGATGTGACATCATTCTTTAACTGCAGCTTTCACACAGATATACACACATTTAAAAAACAGATGTGGAAAGTACAACTGTCATTGCTCAATGTGTCTCTTTCTCTCTGTTCTTTAACTTCTTATTTTATTCCTTCTCACTGCTGAAAATGCATCATTTTAAATGTTTGACTCTCTTTTATCTGCCTTATTACAATTTTTAGACTGGCACATTTTGCATATAATTACCATGGTTTACAGAAAATACAATTTGTTTATTTATTTATTTATTTGCTTTTTGCTTTCATAACAACTTTTTAACTCACACTGCCGCCTGCCTTTACCCAAATGTCCTTGTCAAAAAATAGAACACCCTCAATTTAGCTAGTTTGTAATTGTGTTTCAGGGAGCCCAATCATGTTCTGATGATGTGCGATTTGTTTTGTGTCACGGGTGATTTTGTGTCAAATCGACCTCTAATGATCGCTCAAATTGGTTGTTTTCATGTAGAAATTTACACTGTTGCTTGACTCCCGCTTGGAACCATTTCAAACTGTGAACACAGTACTCTCCTGGAAACCTCCTCACAATTTCCCAGTTGCGTTTCTTTTTCAACAGCCATGACAGCAAGTATGAAAGATGAATTAAGCATATAATAGGATGTCAGCTACCTCATCAATTTGATCAATAGCTGTTGGCTTTTGATAGTAAACATTTATTGGCAACATGAAATTAAGTTTTGCAATTTTGTTGATTAAACTAAATAAGTGTGATGTTTTAACTTCCTTGAACCTTGCCCCCCCCCCCCCCGAAATTTTCCTCTCCCTTACTCCCTCAGTCTGTTTCGCAGTCACACATGAGGACTTCTTTTCAAAATCTTTCTTCTTCTGCGTGTATGTTTCTCACAGCATGTCTTTCTTTCTCGCTCCAGTTGAATGCCCTTGGTGGAGAGAATAAACAGTTGCGCCGGCAGCTGGAGGAGGAGAGGTCTATGCGCAGACAAGTGGAGCAACTGCTCCTTCCAGCTTCCACCTCCCAGCACTGCTCCTCCTGCACCCACCTTCTGCCTCTCATCTCTCTGTCTCCCCCACCTGCTGAGCCTTGATCCAGAGACAGGGGACACTCACAGGACTCCACCCCATACTAAATGAGTGGAGCTGGGCTGGAGAAATCAGGTGAGTCCCTGGCTTTGTCTGAAGCGCTCTGGATCACTCCAGCCGCTGAGCGCTCTGTCTCCACCTTTCTGGAGAAGGCTTCTGTCTGGGAGGACAAGCAGGAATCTGACCAAATGAAGCCCCCTGAAGACTATACCCTGTCATGACTTTTTGACCTCTAGCTTCTCACCAGGGAGCATATCCAGTATGAGGTTAATGTCCTGCAGGTCAAAGTCAGGTCCCTGGGTGCTGATTGCCTGAGGGGGACTCCAGAACCAGCAGATGATGGAATTTACTTAAATGGTCAAAAGTCAAGTAAAAATATTCTACAATGCCATGAGAAGATTTATTCTGAGAAAATGTTCTTTTTTTTTTTTTTTTTTTTTGTCAGACTATAATTCTATCATGATAGAAAAAACATTCTCCCTACAATGCTCCACTCAGTAGTGGCCCAGAACATTACGAGTTAATTCTTTAAATGAACTTGTTTTGAGACTAAACTGAAGCAATAAACCCCAGTTTGTTTTTGTGCCTGCACTTATTTAAGAACTCGACTAGTCCTTGTGAACTAAAATGATTTTAATTCAACGTAAATGAACAAATGAGCCGAACAGAACATTCTTAGTGTTGATGAATGTGTCATTACACTGGAGATGAGTCTTGCTTCAGCTAAATATGGGATGGCACACCATGAGTATCCACAGACATGCTTCAGATGTTGATGGGAATGGCTGTAACAGTCTGATTGTGCTGCAGCTGTGTGCCATGTGTCCTCCATCTACTGTGGTGAATGTCGCTGTCCGTCTTTCTATTTGAGTACATTGTGTGTTTGCGTGCTTCTGTCTCCCTGTATGTGCCTGCAGGTGCGCATGTGCTTGTCTGATTGAGTAGATTAGATGTTCGTATTATAGGTATATCATGTGTTTGATACTTTTAAAAAGCTATTTGTTGATTTGTTTTCTGTTGCTGAGAAGCAGTGTGGCTGTGGTCGAAAAACAAAAACAGATGCATTTGTAAGTCATTGCACAATTTGTCTGTCATGTGTTATCATGCCAATACTATATTGTCTCTGCCAGTCGGAAGCTTTCAGCAGCAGGTTAGCAATGCTACTTGTTAGTGTTGCATAGTGGTTAAAATCAACTGCTGCGACACACAAAGACATTGACACAGGTAACATTGCTGGGCAGCAAAACCATCGTCTAAAATAGTCTAAAACGCTTTTGAAGCGAGTACAATGACTCACAATCACCCAAACACGCACACACACACACTGTTAATCTGCCACATTTTGATGAGCATCTACAGGTGACTCATACATAGTTTGAGTACTGCTCATTCATGCAAACAAAGCAAAAGAAGTATGCAAATATTTGCACTATTATACTGTGATAACTTGAATTCTGGCTTCTTCATCTTGCTGTCCCACTTGTTCCCCGCACTACCCCTAGCTTGCTCCCAAACCCCTTTTACCATTCATTAGTCCTATATTTATATATATAAATATAGCCGTTGTATAGCTGGTCAGGATATTGTACATTTTAATGATTTTCCTTAGCACTTCATGTCCTTGTTAGCTTGGTTTTCCTGATCTCCTGTGTCACACTCAAAAATACTTTTCTTTTATCTGCAAACACGCATGCGTTCACCCACTCACACATCCACACGCATTTATATTCCTTCACAAAAACACACACACTTGCACAAACGGCACAGTCATTAAAAATGAAACCACAGGCTTTTTTGAAAACTCCCAGGACTGAGGGAAAAGTCAGCAGCGCAGTGGTGAAAAAAGTCCCCCTGGAAACAATGAGGAGAATGATCATTTGTTGTTCTTGAAAACCCGGTGAGGTTTCACAGAGGTTAAGCTTCCCTTTGATGTGTTTTTAACTCGTTTCAGCTCTGTGGAGGGATTAGTCAGCCTCTCACACACACAAACACAAACGCACACATTTGCGCACTCAAGCTCATACAGGCTCTTAATTTCCACACCACTTTCTCTCACAAAGACAGAAAGCAGAGAACAGGCTCCTTCCTAACCTAATTTCATCAAATGAGCATGTGTGGTACTTCATAACTGTATGTGTGGTCCCCTGGAAATCTGTGGTAAACCAGCAAAATATTACAAGTCAGTATTTTCTTTTTATCCCAAATTAGCATCAGGCTGTTTTTGAACAGTTTGGGCTCTCAACCACGAGCGACACAGAGAAAGAGAGGCAGAGTAGCTGTTGATCATCATGGCGCTCATTACGGTGTTTACAAGGCATTATTTAATCCTTATTTCAAGATACAAAAAGGCTGCTTGTGCCCATGTGTTTGTGTGTTATCAGCTCCAGTCAGGGCTTCCTTGTAGGTCTCTGTGTGGTTGCCCATGCTAATAATCACACCAAAAGCTCGCGTTCATAGCCCATGTTGTAAGGAACTCTGAAACAAATAGTGTTTGCAAATAATTTAAACATTTTTTTGCAACCTTGGCCCACCAGTAGGTGGAGATAGACCACACCACAGCAACCCACAAAGATTACAGTAAACTATCCAAAAAAACTTGTCAATAAAATTAGATTGTGTAAGTATGTGTATTTGTTATATTACTTCTAATCAGAAATAAAAAATAAGTTTCATGGTTAATTCAGTTTCATTTGTTTTTCTCAAACTAATAATGATAATCCATGAAATTGTTGGTTTTATGATTTTTCTGGCAAAACAAACAAATGATAAATAATTTGGCATTTTCACTCTTACTCTGTCACCAATGGAGCCTCAACATAGCAAATATAATCATTTCAGGCTTAGGTGTGTGTCTTGTATAATGTAAAATAAAATGCATGTGCGCTTCAGGTGCATTTCTAAGAAGGAACATTTAGTAGAATGTTTATAATACAAATAGCTAATTTCAAAATGACCACAGCAACTTATCACAGTCTACATATCTGATACTAGAAGAGGCCCTTTTGTCATGTGAATAAACACTGTTAAAATAACTTTTAGTGGGAGAGGCAGTTCTGTCACACCATGAACAGAAGAGGGTAAGAGAGAAATAAAACTGACAGGAGTGCTGGCAACATGTCTTCTCTAAATGTTGAGCCAGTCAAAAAAAAAAGGAGGAAAGGGGGGAAAGGAGACAGGTATTCAAACATTATTTCACTTTTCAAAAGGTAGGATTTTGTTAAGTGGCTACTTTTTATAGACCATACAGCTGCAGTATAGCAAAATGCTGACATTCAGATGGTGAGGTTGAATTTAAACTGTAGACAGCAGATGACAAAATATTCCAGTAGGAACCCCCAGTTCTCCATCCCACACAGAAAATTAGCCACATTCTGTGTTTAATTGTGTCAAATACTAAGGAGTGAATTGCCATGAGATCCCTTATTTTACTTCAACGTAAACTGGCCTTTACAGCCTGCAATGAATTGGCCGCTTCTTTAATATTCAACATTTTCTAAATTAACTCAAGCTTTACTAAAAGGACAGGAAAACCCTTTTAGCTCTGCTCTTCATGTTCTAAGACGACTGCGGCAAGCACTGACGTCCATAATGTTCAGCTGTTATATTGCCAACATTATATCTGAAGAGTCTCCCTGCAGAGTTTACCACATCTTTGTTGAACCTTCTTACGTTTAGTTACATATATAAAAACAAGTAGCATTCCCATTCTCACATTTTCACATTTCATTGTGAAAGTGACAATCATTGTCTGCAAAACAGTTGAATTGTTGGATCTCAACCAATAGCCTGCAGGTGAACTATCCAAAGCAAGTGCTTATCATAGGCACATTATCTTGAACTCTGACCAACACAGGTTGCAGTTGAGTTTGAGGGGGAAGCTATCCTGATAAATATCGACTGACAGAACTGACTGGTATTCAGCAGCACCAATAATGTCATTAGAGCAAAGCCAGATTTGGTATAAAAGTGTTTACCTCACAAAATATTATTAAAGATCCATAGTTTATACTGTTATACAATGGTTTCATTGTAGTTAATGTGGCCTTAATAGAAACCAAACTCCTTCCATTGCGGTGGTCGTGATTATGTTTATTCCATAAAGCAATCCACAAACCAGCTGTTAATTGAAATAGCCCAGAGCTGCACTAGAAGCAGCCATAACTGATATTACTTATTTCACTATTTCTGGATTGCAATTTAAGTAAAATAAAAGTAAAGCCACATTTTCTCATTAGTCGAAGTAAAACTCTTGTACAGTAGGCGTTAGTCAGTCTTGAGAGTTACTGCGGCGTAATTGTCAGCACTTTTGTTGTAAAATTGGATGTGGGTATTCCCCAGCCTGGAGTAGAACTCTGATTGGTTGCAAAATGGGGAAACCGTGCCTCTACTTTAGGCTGTCTGGCTGACTGATCTTCTTCTTGGGCAAGATAATGATTTCCTCTCTTTCTAGTTATCAATTTAGTAGCCTTTTATGGACTCGCAGTGTACATTTCTGTTTGTGACCAACCGACATTGCATCTTTTTGTCATTTTGCTTCATCCCAGTTTTGTAGATCAGATAGATATGAAACATGAAACCAAAAAAGTAAAAAGCAAAAGGATGGAGAAAAATGGAAAAGCTGCTTGGAGGTTGGAAAAGATATTCAGGAAATTAATAGAAAGAGGGGCAGTTAAAAAGGTTGGCATGGAGGTTAGACTGCAGGATTGGACAAATAGCACCAAGAAACAGGAAGAGATTCACTGGTGATAAAGAACCCGGAGTCTTATAGATTTTAGGGAGACTAATGTGTTACCTGAGACGAAGATAGAGTGGATCTACTTTAATGTCATTTCAGAAAAGACAAATCTTTATGAAAGTTACGTTCATCCCAATTTTACATATAGAGTTAATGTCACTCACTACAAATAACAACGAATACCACCATAGCTGCAGTGGTACAATTTAAGTAATAAGCAGACAAGTCTTAGAGATGAAGAAAATGAATGTATTATTAAACATGGAACTAGCTTCAACTTGGAGTTGCACGTCTTATTCGCCCAAATGAGCCTAGGTAATGTTTCCTGGTAAATAATGGCAGAGACAGAGCTGTGCTCTGAATTAAAAATAAATAAATAAATAAATCTTTTATAATATAATTGTCCCCCTCCCTCAAATCATACAATTAGCTCATACATGGACGGGATTATAAATATATATTACCATGCAAACAAAATAGAAGGGCAATATATTTAGATATTTATGTTGTTTTCTGAAAAATAAATGATGACTTCAGGTTCTTGTTTTACTTAAATGTAGATACATCCCAACTTTGTCCAAGTAGATATCGGTTGACTCAGGCTAAAGTCACTACCTTTGACCCTTGTCGAGTGTGTAATACGTTTCTGAAGTGCATTGTGGAAGAAAACAGGGGACATGTGACAGATTTTTGGGACCGTGTTCCCATCTCCTAATGGGTAAGTTGACCATCAGGCCATTTTCTCAAAACTGCCAGTGTGTCCCCTCCAGGAGTAAAAAGGAAGTGGGGAAAAATGGTACAGTTTAAAAGAAAGCGAAACCTAGAGGGAAGAAATGATCACGAGACAATTTGAGGGAGAGGAAAAGTAAAGTTGTAAAAGAACAGTTGAGGACTATTGGGAAAGAGGAAAGGAAGCAGCTGGGATGCATGGGGAAGAGAATGAAAAAACGAAGCTGGGGGTTTAGGGAATAAGTTTTGAAATGAAGAGGAAAAAGCAGAGTGAACGACAGAGTGAGACCGACAAAGGAATGAAGGAAAGAAGGTGTCGTGTGTGATTGAGAGAGTGGAGAGGTTAAATATGGAAAAGAAGAGGAAGAGAGTAATGGACATTTAAGGGAAGGTGGTGAGATGGAAAGAAAAGTGAAAGGTGAGAGGAAGCCTGCGATGGAGAAGAATGAGAGTTGGGTGAAATAGAGGGAGATGCTTGAGATTCAGCAGCTGTAGAGATGGAGAAAGAGCAGAATGAGAGAAAGAAAGAAACAGAGTAGTGGGAGATTTAGGGTATATATGGAAGAGAGATTGCCAAAGAAGAGCATATTGTCCTTATCGGCCTGCTCCAGAAAGCCTGCTCCCTAATGGGGCCGGTGTGAAGGGGAAATGAGGACTAGGTCTGATGCTACCTGATTAGCCATTGACTCAAACACACATCAAAGGTATGGAAGGAGGGAAAGGCGTGCAAGGTGTGTGATGTGTGTGTGCTTGTGGGCTGAAGATGAGTCACCTTCACCTCCTTCAGCGGGGACCGCGAATGAAAATCACTCTCACTTTCCAACACACACACACGAAGACCCACGGCCATTTTCTTCAACCTTGAAAAGGAAAGCTGCTCTGAATAAGGTGATCCTCTGAATGGGGGTGTGGAGAAAGAAAGAGAAGGGAGGGGGGGGCGGGGTAAATAGCCAAAAAGGGAGTGGGAGGCGTGGATACAGCGGGAAAGGGAGGGAGCAGGAAGGAAGGCGGGGGAGGGGGGGCATCAAAAAGAATCATCATGTTCTATATTAGTGAAATAATGAAATTTGCCTTTTAGCTAATGACATCTCGTGACAGCTCTGTTAGTTTTCACATAAATTACAGCAGCCCGGGTCTGTGTCTTTTACTCAATACCTCAGGACAAACCCACCCATGCACACACACACACGATCAGTGGCACAGCAGTGACCAGTCTGTTTGAAATTCAGCACTCTTGGAGACCTATATCCCTTTTTCTATTCCAGACCCTGAATTTATTACTGTCACACACACTCACAAACCTATAATCATTCATCATACTCACCGGAGCCTCCCCTGCCTCTCTCCCTAAATTTCTATCCAAGGTAGCCCCAATATGGCTGCTGATGACCTTCATTAGTCTTCCCCTTTCTTTCTCTTCCACATGCTGCCTAGTGTTTTAGTTTTTCATCTCTCTCTCACTGTCTATGTTCACAGATGTGCCCTCTTTTTGTTTTTTATTCTTTCTTATTTTCCTCTCTGTCACACACATTCAAACACCATTTCATGTCTCTTTCTTTCACACATTTTTTTGCTATGCCGCTTCCTATGCCTTCCCGTCTGTTTCTCTTTTCTCCTTCTTTTGTATCGTCGCTCTTTTCTCATTACTCCGGCTCTCTCTTTCATTACCATACAGAGTAAGAAGATGGTGCTGGAGGTAATCTGCGTGAGTCGCCGGTGACAAAATGGAGGGCGTCATCAGGGGTCGCGACGCTGTCATCAACTGCCAAACCTGCACTGATGTCTGCCTGTCACACGCTCACACTCATGCATGCATCACACATATTTGCAGAGCACGGGGGGGAGAGAGAAGGAAGCATGTATCCATAATCAGGCGTGACACATCACAGCATAAATGCTCCAATTGCACCTGACAGCCATACACATGCACGCACACACACACACATGCAATGTTTGCGTTGTGGACCACCGCGACAGAAACAGGCATTGACAGGTATCTGAGTATATTCTGAGATACACATAACAGCAGCTTAATGAATACAGCTGGTCGGCTTTACTTTTGTTTTTCTAGTTGCTGGATTCATCAGGTTTCAAAGGATGCATCTATGGCAGCTATGCAGAGGGAGATGGACTGTGATTTCCTTTTTGCCTGTCAGGAAGTCTGTTTGACATCAAGCATCGCTGATCAGCTGAGCGGACTCACACTCAAAAAGTGCCTCTAATCATTTTAATGTAACATCAGTTACAGAACATGCTTTTAGCCGCACAGTAATGCATACTGCAGATGAAATGGTACACACAGCGTGCTTTCTTGTGGACAGAATACTTGCCAAATTACTTCTCAGAGTCACATTAGCATTAAATTACAGCTAGACAATATGTTTAGTCAAGAACTGAGCAAAACTATGTAGCTTTTGCAGAATCATCGATACAGTAGCCCCCGATGATTATTACGGAATGATGGGAGTAAATGTTAACATATCTCATCCACGCTGTGTCACCTTCTGTGAGACATTTCAGAGAAGTCGTATAAAATAGGATTTGTACACTTACCAGAGTTTGAAGCTCGGCACAGCACTGCCCTAGCCCTAACCCATCACTCGCCAACCCTTGAGAAGCAGCAAACAATTTTATGCAGAGTACACACAACTTAACACACAGCTGACACATCCTTGACTTTACTATGCAAGGTTATCTACCCTAAGAAACGTTAAAATAATCAAAGCCATGAAAACATCAGAGTAAATCAAGAAATCCATCCTCTGATCTTCACAGAAATGACAATTTCCATTTACAAATCCTGTTGTGGGTTTTTGTGTGTTTGTTTGTTTTTTCACCAAGAGAAAAACAGCAGTGTTACATGACAGAATAGAACTTGAACTGGTGGTTTTGCGTTGATCAGTTGATGGTCACCTTCTCTCCTTAGAAACTGCACGCATACTGCTTTCTTGACAAGCCAGCTGTGCTTTAACAAAGCGCTTGGACTAGACAACTCGGATATGAAAGGGAAGTTGTCCGTATGGAAAGAGGATGGAGGAAATGAGAGGGGAGAGAAATGGAGAGGACAAACAGCGAGTGAGGGATGAATTCCCAGGAGGTAGAGTTAAGTTGGATTGGTGTGTGAGCTTGTCACTAATAGTGTCCCTGTCATGGTTATGAGAGCTGGAAATACTTTGGTGCTAATAGACAGATTATGGAAAGAAACGAAGCATGTCCCAAAATCCTCTTAGCAAGACTTCACCTTTTTATTTATTTATTTTGCACCATATTCTTTCCTTTCTCTCTCTCCACCTCGGTGGCCTCCGTATTGTCTTGTTGAACGTGTTTCATGTTTTGCCTGACATTTGGCAAGTTAATGCTGTCTTTCTCTCTCGCCTCCCTGTCTCACTCTATCTTTTTCTGTCTCACATGTTTTCAAAAGGCACTTTATTTATTGTCCCGAGGGAGTACTACATTATGCATTAACCTGTTCAATTATGCATTCATTTATGCAGCCATTGCCTTATGTAAATGCACTTTATGATTAAACAAATTGTTTCGCTGTTTGGCCGTGTGTTCCCCACATTGAGTGTTTGCCAGTGACATCATGCAGCAGTAGCAGGAGACTCCATGCTTGTGGCGTGTTGTGCGAATCCCATTTTTGCCCTGTTAAACTGGTGAAGGGGCCTTTGGGATTGCAAGAACACTGTGAGCTTAACAGACGGATAGTGAGCAGGGAAAAGCAATGGTTTCCTCAGCCACTTTCTTTGTTGCCCTCTAATCGAGAAGGCCACAAAAGAGGCCAGCTGATGAAAAAGGCCAACTCAAACCAGACCTTGAATTGGGCCACAGCTAATGTGGTGAGCCGGGTTCTGTTTTCCACACTGTACACATTAAAGCCCAATAGGTATAAAAATGTGTGTAGAAGTTGTGTGTGCATTGATAAAGTTCTTACAAACCCTTGCCTATAAAAGAGAATCCATGAAACTGCATATGATTAGTGATTTTTTTTTTTTTTTTTTTTGTTCATATTTTCAGATCAACGCAAAGACCAGTACCATCTTAAAGGAGTTTGTATTTTTTGTTATTGCTGCACAGGAAATTCCAATACTGAGCAGTTATTCAGCAGTCTAGGAGAAATGTTGTCAGTTATTATTATACCTCATTCCTTTGATCACCTCCAGCTTCCAAAGTGACCTTTTGCTTTTGTTTCTATCACTCCTTCTCTTCCAATGTTGTTAGCATGCTAAATAATTGCTCTTTGGGATACCAGGTGTCCTGCTCAGGGGGGTATTTTCATTTATAACCTGTTGTATAGCAAACACAATGACGACAGAAGCTCCTGGGGAGACTGAAAAAAAAAGTTTTTGATGATGAGTTAGCATTTTCTAAATGTACAAGTAGTCCCTTTAAATCCACATTTTTTGCCTTTATGATAGAGCCATCAGTGCAAAGACAGACAGGAAATGAAGGGAGAGCGGGGGGGCGTATGACATGCAACAAATATTCCCAGTGGGAATTGAACCATTCCAGTTATAAGGCAGCCATCTTAACCATTCATCATCCAGGGGAGAAAAATTTCAGCTTTAATCAGACCTTCCACTCGTATTTGGAGTTTCACTTCGCGTCTCTTTTTCTTTTCCAATGGCTCTCGTGAAATCCCTCCTCTATTCAATAGACAACGAAAGTGTAAAATCTTCATAATAAACTTTATTTGAACATGCACAAGGTAACTCTCTAGGTAAGTGCTGTGCGATCTTTGAAATGCAGCTACACTGGGTGTTATTAAAAAATAGGTTTCTTCGCAGTGCAAGAGAAGGTCGTTCATAAAATATAAATTAGAGGAAATGGAGCAACTAGTACCTCATAGGAGCATCTCCTTCTATTGACAACAGCGTTTTCCTTTATTATTCTCATAACGATCATGACTTGATTACATTTACACACAAAAACTAATTGGTTAGGTTTAGGAAAGGATTGCTCTCCTGCGTCATATCCCTTTTATTATGGATTATATTACATCACTGCCATTTTGCTTTTGGCCGCTGAACACTGTTTCACAATATTTGCATCAATTTGCTGTGGTTCGTGCCATAGTAACAATGGTAATTTCAGACATAAAAAACAAACTACATATCCAACATTTGTGACGATGAGTGATCTTTTTATTAAACTGAGCATTTTAATTTCTCCAACTTTTCAAGGCAAAGCACATAAAATATCAGAGCGGCTTTGTTACTTTGCAGAAGTGTCAGAAGTTTTACTTTTCTTGGCTGCATTTTTTGTTCGAAAGCAAACAATGAAATCAGTGTAGGTACTCCAGCCAGCCATTATTTGGACTTTCATGAGATCATTTAGGTGGACAAGTGCCAAACAATGAAGTTGTTTGACCATAGCGATATCACTGTGTCAACAAGGTGCACTTTTATAAGGATGTAGAACCCAGAATCAACAGCTAATTTAAAACAAATATCCCTAATAGGCAGCATAACAATGTCAGCAGAGGCCGTGGAAATCTATTGACTAAAGACCGAGAGCGTTTCTCCAGACGTCTTAATCACAGCTATATATAGCCTCTCCCCTATCTGACAAGAGAAATGAGCAGCCATTTAAGACAGATGAACTGTGTCTAGATGGTGGGTAGACTTATCTAAACCGCAGCCACACCTTTGATCTACTTCAGAATCTCCTATTGGTTTCAATCTGATACAGGCTATCTGATTTGCCCACACCGCTGAGGAATGACAAATTTTAGAATCGAAAGATGAATGGAATATGCATTAAGAGACTTTGGCTATACAGTCACTCTATTTTTCTGCCTTGCCTTCCCCTTTTTTCTCCTCATATGCAGCCATTTGTCAATCATGCGGTTGCAACGCTGTGACTGAACCCCACTCCACCACCTATTTCCTCTTTCTCTCTTTGGCTGAACCCACCCCCTCCCTCCCCACTCCTCCTCCTCCTCCTCCTCCTCCTCCCTTGGTGTGCCTCGCTCTCTCTCCATCTCTTCGTCTCTGCCGGGGTGTGAGTGAGTGATGGGGTTTTAGTGGACCCTGCAAGCGGTCCTGTGGTTTTTCAGTGCCACACATCAGAGGCAAAGCATTAGCCCTCTGCATGCTTCAAGAGTTTGGCTTGGCAGAGCACCAGGCCCTAACTACCTCCTCCCCAGCACTCGCTGCTGCCAGTGCAGGCCAGACAAACTACCTGAGCCCCATTTGCAATATACATAAAATTATGTCGATGCCCCAGTGTTTATATTTATATTCATTAACCTTTATATGGACATATGTGTGTTTTTATTGCATTAATTTTCTGAGTGTATCATGACACAGAATGAATTGAAGCAAGTTTATACTGGCTGTTTTGAAGGAAAGTGGGTCCCTATCTGCATAATATACAGTAAATCTTCATTATCCAAACCTCAGGAAGCCTGTGCAGACTGAACGGTTGAAGGAACAAGCTTAATGAAGAGAATATGCACAGCAATGCAAAGTTATAGTCTGGTAATTTTGTACATTAATAATAAAGATACCTGGGACTTGCATCTTGGAGCAATAAGATGTGAGCTTTATAAGAAACTTTGTCCTCGTGGAGCTTCTGGACCAAAGGAAGTATGAGAAGTATAAAGAAAGGACAGCACCTGTGTTGGCGTGTGATTCATGGAGTTTTACATATTTATGCGTCGGTGCGCAGTGTATTATGATGTGTATGTGTATGGACGCGTGTTCATGTGTGGAAAAGAGGGAGAAACCTTTTCCAAATGCCTGCAGCCTCTTGTGCAGTTCTTGCAATTTCATATACAGGAACTGTAATTAAAGACAGATGAACGCTGGTTCTGGTTTTAAAACACTGCAGGTCATGATACATACATGAGTGTTGGACAGAATCAAACATAAACAAGCATTTATTATTTACCACATATTAGCGAGTGCGCTGCATGTGGTCAAAACTGCAGCTCCAACAGTTCGGACATTCTGTTGGATTGCAGATTTTTCTAACGCCACTGTTATCACGGTGGTTTTCTGTAACTGTTTTGTGCCACAGACAAGTGGACATTTATTCTCGCCCTTAGACTGTGGGTCACAAAAACAAACCAGAAGTCTTCTCAGCTGGGAACTCACATGAAATGAGTCCCTGACTTTTTTTTTTTTTTTTTTTTTTTTTTTTTTTTTGTCCTGAGACGTTAAAAAAAAAAAAAAAAAACATCTGTATTGTGCCTGACGATCTGACGGAAGTAGGAGGGCGGCAAGAGTCACTACGGTCGGCAGATAGCCTCAGGCTGTGCCACACACTGCCTGCACTGCCTCTGCGTGTGTCTCTCCAAGTGTGTGCGCGATGTGATTCTGCAGCTGTACATCATACACACATATACATACATCAATGCAAAACACATCTTTAAAACTTGAATTTTAATTATGGTGCTTTATTAAATAGTAATCACTGACATGCTACACTGGCATAATTTATTGCATTTCTAAAGAAGGACAGGGAAATATTCACATTCCGCACATCATGTTCCAGCTAATTCCTGGACATTACATCTACTAATACAAATTTGAAACAGCTCTCTGGTGGTGTTGCAACAGAATAATTAATCAAAACAAATGCACCATTTTACGTTGCCCCACAATTGAATGTGACCAGCACTAAAAGATGGAATATTTAAGCATGCAATATGCATGGAATTATGCTAATGCACAGCACTTACATTCATATACGTCTTTACATGGACATATGTGCAATTTTATTACTTAAATCTGACAAATGTAGATTGACATCGAATAATCTCCAATGTATGGCTTTATAAAAACAGACTGAACCCCAGCTTTTCTCTAAATCTGCCGACATGCTAAAATGAAAGACTCGTATAAAAGTAACACTTATGGCTGCATTAGAAGTTTGTCTATTGAAATTTGCTGAAATGCGCATGAGTTCTGTGGTTTAAAAAGGAAGCTTAATCACTGAAATACACAGCGATGGCAAAACATTACGCTGAACATGTACATTTGCTTATTTGATGCATGGTATCACAGCCTCGTGAATTTGAAATGTATCTTTATAGAGAGGGTGGAATATGTCTGTGTGTTATTTCTATTTTTTAATTCATCGTTATTTCAACAATTCTTGTGTTTTCATCTTCATGTTTTATGAACTCCATCATCTCCAACAAGATTTTTTTCCAATGAACCAAAAAATTATTTAAATATATATATATATATACTAATTGATATGAATCATTTAAATGGATGCATCATGCTTTCTTTTTTGGGGGGGAGGGGGGTGCGTAATAACAGAAATCTATATCTAAATATTCAAACCATTTGCGATCATAAAGTTACAGCTGCATGCTAATGCTGCTTAAGTAGATGTTTAGTGGTACACACACCTACACCCTCACAGGCACATATGGATATTAAAAACATTCAATATGCTGGTGACACCTCAGTAGTCACATGCTAGGCTATATATCTATGATAATGGTTACTACACTGATGATCAGAGCTATTTACTTTAAATGGGTCATTATCAGTGGAAGACTCTACCTTATGATGGTGATGAGGGCTTTGACAGATATATCGCCAGGCAGGAATAGGAAGTGATGATGAGCCACAGAAGTGTGCTACGACTGTGCTTTCATTCTCTCCTCGTGTCTCTCCACCTCATCGTCGCTTCACCTCTTTGTCCTTTGATTCAGTTTTGGAATCACAAGTCAGGAGCAATCAAGTACTGCTTTTCCGCAGCACAACGGCGAGTCTCGGAATACTAAAAGAAAGACAGTGGAAACGTATTAGTTACACAAAGCCTGTGCGCTGTTTTTATTGAATTATGAAGAATTTATGATAACAATTTGATCTGGTGTATCACTTTCAGCGAGGCCCTTGTTCTGCATGTTTAAGATATAGTGCAGCACTTGAGTATCAGTCTCTTTGGGGAGTTGGCAGGGAGCAAAGCATGCTGTGTGATGCTCCACTCATCCCAATCACAGCTTTGAGTCTTCAAAGAAAATGACTCAAATTCATATTTGACACGGTAATAATGAAACTACTTAAAACTATAAAGTCTCTCCCTATTCCCCCATTTTCATAAGTCCATGTTTATCTCCCCATTTTAATTAGTAAGTGGCATTAATTTCTGCTTTTGCTTTTATCACCAATCATTTAGAGGCACATGGATGATCATGGTAATATTACCGAATTATGGAATACATTCCCCAGGTTAATTAGGTTGTTCTTTTTTAATTAGAATTGAGTTGTGTGGATTAGTGTATTTTGAGGGGGAAACGCAGGCCATCAGACGTTACAGGCAGCTCAGCTGCTCAATGTGGCTGAGATTGTGGGCAACAGTGTCCTCTATATGCTAAAAAGGGAACCACATGTGCTGAGAATGGCCTTTCTTCGTGTCACGGATGTGACGTGTGTTTAGTGGCTCTGTGTCTTATAATAACATGTTGTTTTGTTGTTGTTGATGTGTTTGGTTGTGGAATAGGCCTGTATGAAAAAAAAAGATCATCCCTACAGAATTCAGTGAGTCACAAATGCAACACTCACTAAATAATATTTTCAAGGCATTAACTTGGACATGCAAATGACAAGTGTTAACAGAGCTTTCTCCACCTAAAGCCCATTTGAGTGCTGCTTAACTTTTGTAGAAAAGCTTCTCTGCATCACAAATATGCCATACAAAAATGAACTCAATTTTATTGTAGGCAATGATTAGTTCTTAATGTTGTTTTAGATATTAAGATTTCCATATTCCTGTTTATTTGACCCAGACAGCCCTGTCGTTTTCACTATATTGTATGCATGTCTGGGCAAAAGAAAGAGAGAAGGAAATGAGGGTGACAAGAAGAGGCAAGGTGCCCAACAGGAGAAACCTCCCTGAGCTTCAAAGGTGGAAGGGGATTTTTCATAGTTTAGGCTTAGGTTTAGAGATAAGGGTTCAGCCTTTGGCGGTATTACAGTTAGTAAGGCAACACAACTTGGTTTTAGGGTCAAATTTAATTTAGTATTAGATATAGGTCCTGTTTAGGCAGAGTTATAGCCTCAGTACTATTGAGAAGACAAAGGTCATGTCCTTGGCAGCATTTTTGGGACTATGAGGGGTTTAAAAATTGAAGAAGATAAACATCTCCGCCATTTTTAAGCACATCCAGATATCTTTACACACAATATCTTCAAAATACATAGAATTAATTCAAATCCTAATGACAACCCAAAAAAAAAAACAGACCATAACGTTTCAGATGTTTCAGCCCTATGATTGTTCAGACTTGCACACAGAAGTCATTTTATAGCCACATGTTCCTCACATCCTCCTTGTATGCCCACATCCTATCTCTCACAATAGGTGGCCCATTATTTGGAGCTAATTCAATCTGTACACAACAACGCTGAGCTCTGCATTCTTATTGCAACGCAGCGGCTTCCTTCTCCTACATTAGCACTTATGTGTAAATTAAGTTTGTATTCCTCCTCTGTATGTTCACATGTACATTATATGTTGTATACTTCAGATCCTACTGGCTGAGTTTAGGCGTCGGGGTTTTGCTGTTTTTATGATCCCAACTTTGATGTCTATATATTGTATGTGTGGACGTTATCCTATAACCTCATCTGTATACACACCTGTGTGCGTTGGCTCACAACGCATGCACACATCAACCTGAAACTTATCAATCATTCCGTGCAGCCCCTGTTCCTCCATCACACCCACAAACAGCAAACATAGCTGGCCACAGGTAAACAGCACTATCTCTAAGTCAATCCTTCACATGGGGTAAGGCAATTACAAACTCTGCGTGTCACCCCACTATGCCACCTACATTGCACACACACGCTTACACACATATAACTATGCACGCACTCGGAGACACACCCCTCAGTCTTGAATCACACTTTCTAACTATTTCATCTCCCTCCTTCCCTCTCCCTCCCTCTCTGCATGTCATTCTGTGTCACTCGCCTTTTGCAAAATTGCACTGAGGCAAGCTGCCACAGTATTGAGGAATAGTGTCATATACTGGCAATTTCCTCCCTAGGTGTCAGGCATACTTTACCTTAATATGTCTGCAGCGACTCTTAATAAAACAGTCTTGTCTATATACATATCTCTACAGCCCGGCCTGTGCCACACTGCACACGGCACTCAATAGCATGCTGTTAAATATTTACCTCCGCTGAATGTCAGTGGAGGAGGAGTAGGTTGAGAAGAGGAGGGGAGACAGAGGAGAGAAATGGAAAAATGTGTCCCTGGTTGGTGTTTTAGGTGTCTGGATCTGTTGCAAAGCAGCCTGGGAAATATTCCATATCAGCCAGTGGAATGTTTTAAGATATCATGACGCTATATCAATGCACCCTGCTTGCTTGAGAGGAGGGAAAAAAAAGTTGAGAATCTGAAATTAAAGAATAGTTAAGTATTTGTGACACAGGCAGGAAAGAGGAAGTATTTGGATGCACTGAAATTTACTGCAAATATCTGCTTTGTGTTCATGATCTTCAAGCCTTGTGCATTGTGTGTTGCTTCTATGTACTGAGAACTGACAAGCTTTTGACTCAGGAATGAACAGAAGGTCCCCTGCAGAGAGCTTGGGGTAAATGTATCAACAGTAACCAAGCAAGACTATTCTGGATTAGGATCAAACCATGCATTGCATGATTTCGCTGCTACCCATGATTCTGAAAACAGATGTTTTGTTTTTATTTTTGCATCCCCCGTGTTCAGAGCTGTGCAGTGTTTGTGTGCGTGTGTCTTTTGCAGCTGCTAGGAAGTCTGGAAAGCAAACAAAAAATTTCAGCACCGTAGTGATGAGGAACAAAAATAGACATTTGACACTTAACCTTCATATCCAGGGTTCTGGCAGGCATGGTGGATGTCAACCAACTCAGTTTTGTCTTGGTTTATGGTTTGTTTTAGCTCATCTATGGCTTTCCTTGGTGCTGTCACATGTAAGGAACTGATAAAAACGCAATAAACAGCGTGTGTGTTAAATTCAGTGAGATAACAGACGAAGTAGCTCTCAGAGCTGGTAAACTGAATGATCCTGCTGAATAATAATCACTCTGGTCATCAACTGACTGGAAATGTTCAACCCAGGTAGCTCCACCTAACACTGAAGATCTCATGTCCAACCCCGCAAACTTTATCATTTAGCAGAAGTGTTCATTTGAGTGAAAGTTAGAAAAGTGTCTCCGGGATGTTAACTGTGTGGCAGGTGATCCTGATAATAATCATGAGCTTGAAGGAAGGAAAGCTAACATCTCCTTTAAGTGCGGAGTCTCTTCAGCTCAGACTTAGAGGCAGAAATATTCGCAGCGAGGGGAAATAGAAAAAAAGGAAGAAAAACGGCAGCTGGGTTTTTAATGACTTTCTGCACATTAGAATAATCTGTCATTTCAATTAGCAGGATTGTCATCTATGAGATGTCTCCTGCTGCACCTACACATAGACAAACCCACGGGTGCACACACACACACGCACACATACGGCACATACCTATACCTTGAGGTTGTCATCTGTACCCCTCATGGGAGAGAAGCAGGGGTGTCAAAGCAACCCCCCGCCACCACCGCAATACACGCACACACACCACCAACACCACCACTGCAACTACACACACCATCCCTAAAAAACAAAGCAAGGTTTCAAGGGAAATTGCTTGACAGCAGCTTAAAAGCCAGTCAGGAATAACTTATCAGGCGAGGGCTGCCATCGTGCCTCGCGGGGTCATTTCATTACGATTACCTTACCCTCCTTAACTCAAAGAGAGTGAAGAGAGAGAATGAGTAAGAGAAGGGGGGGCAGGTGGTAGTGGTGGTGGTGATGGCACGGAGGGGGTAAACTCTTCAAAAAAGATAGATAGAAAGGAAGCCGAAGTTTCAGGAAGTGCTTAACTTTTACTTTTCTCCCCTCTGTTTTTTTTTAACTTGTCTCAGTAATGAGCTTACATCTTTTTTTTCTGCTTCCCACCACATATAGTATGTCATCTGCTGTTTCCTCCCTCTTGCAGGTATTATAGGATGTTTCAAACTGTATGAAAAAAGCGGCTGAACAGTTTATTTGTTTCCCCGATGTTGTCTCCTGTTTTTAAGGTCAACATTTATACACAGTTGACCCGAGACCTTATATCCCCTCAGGGTTCTTGCTGCCGTCAGTACAGTGTGTGCAGCAAGCAAAGAAGAAGAACTTGTCTTCTTGTCTGTACAGTAACTTCATTAAACTTTTTTTCTGTTTATTAGGGATTACTTGACCCATTTTAAGCTGTTATTGCTTCTATCTAATTGTGTTTTCTAGGGTAAAGAAGCATTTGTTTCTATTTCTTCTCTTTTTTTACGTTATTTCTTTTTACCTCAAGGCAATTAAGTGGCTTCCAGAAAATAAGGCAGTATGGCATGTAGGGATGATGTTATGATTGCTAATTATGCTCTGATGTGGCCCTCAGAAATGCTCTGCGCTCTGGCTTTTGTCCGGCTGGCTTTGCCAGGCCCAGATAATATTTATGAAATGTAGACATTCTTGGGGCTAAGGCAGAGTCTTTATAATGGGAGACAGATGGGGTCTGCTTCGGATTAAGAACATCGACTCCACTATCTGTGGGAACACCTTCTCTCCCTGTGTGTATGTGTGTGTGTGTGTGTGTGTCTGCACTTAAATGTGAGCGCATGTATGTTTGCCTCAGCGCATTTGCAGCTGTGCATATGTGCGCCCTAAGTGCTCACTCATGTGTGAATGTGTGCATGTGTGTAAACGCAATTGTCTTTGACAGCCACGGCGTAGTTATTTTTTAATGCATTTCTGAGTTATGATAACCATCGCACAGTCTGCTCCTTCCAATGGCTTATATATCTGACAGTGGAAATGGGAATAATTGTACAAAAACGCTTCTCAGTAACAACAAAAAATCCCTTACAATTACATAGCTGGAGTTCATTTGGGCCAGAATGTTGTTATTGCCAACAACCAAAGCTACGTTTCTGAGTAAATGTTTCTCCAGGACCGGTTCAACGGCACCAATGAACCTCCAGCACTTCATTGAGATGGTGAGACATGCAATACAAAGGCAAATTGCAAATAATATTCACCTGACAAACAGTACACCGCAGTGTGTTGTTTACACTGCTGTCATTCCACCCTGACGACATGAAGTTAACACTAATACTAACACGGTAAAAGCACAAATGATCTTTAAACTGTGTCAGCACACAAAGTGTTGCTCTATCCATCTATCGCTTACAGTTGTTGAGATTTAATTACGGCAATGTGATTTCCAGAGAGGTTGAGAGCAAGTGAAGGTACCGCGTTGTGTTTGGTGCTGTATTCATTCGATTTTAGAATAACCATGAAGTCAGATGAAGCCTCAGGATTTATAAAGGTGGCCTCTCTTAGCAATGATGATGACAGCAGGATATCAGCTGTATGACTCCTGTTTGTATCTATCTCCTCTCTCTGCCTTCTATCGTTTCTTTCCCCCACCTACATCTGTGTTTCCCTCCTTTCTTCCTTTTCTCTTCCCTCCCTTTCTTTGTCTGTTCCCTCCGTCTTTGTCTCCTTCTTCAGTCCTTCTCATGCATCTCCCCTCCCTCTGGAGCTGGGGTTGACATGATAAGAAATATGTTTCAATACAATAGTCCAGGGAAGGAAGGATTGATAGTGAGACAAAGGAAGGCTTTACTGCAGCATAGTGAATACATGAATACATGTGCGTGTGAGTCTGTAATACTTTTATATGCTTTCTCTTCTGTCTGAGCTCTACACTCAGGTCTTTCAGCCAGAAGAGACAGAAAATGGAGTAAAACTTGGAAAATTGCATTACCATTGACTGAGGCTCAGATTCAACCTGCAAAACACAGCTTTCATGAAATACATTGGCTGAAATTCATAAAGACGCTAACACTCCACACCTGAGCAAAGGAAATCAATATTTTTGAAAATATTTTCTCATATTTGACCTACTTTGAAAGCGCCGGACTTCACTTTTCTTGCACTACAAAATCCCAAAGACTCCAAACCTCCTCAGCAGATTTAAATGAAAGATGCATACCTCTTGCTGATCTGCCTGCTTGAAAGAAAAGACAAAGTAGCTTGAATCCAATCTTTTTTGTCCTATATTAATACTCATCCTCTGCCAAAGTGAGCAGATGGAAATTAAGTGAATCTATTGAGGCCATATTAGCCCCATTTGGGCAAGTGTCATTGAAAAGATAGTGAACAGAGCTAAGTCGAATGACAGTTTCAGCTCAATGAATTAGGCACACTTCAGGATTAGCCCACAATGGAGGTCAATTGATTAACAATGTTAAATACAATGTTAAAAGCTAAAGCTTGAATAAAAAGAACAGATAAAGGAAGCAAAGAAAGTCGTTCACATCAAACTTAGAGGCAAAGATCTTTGTTTTTGCTTTTTATCCCTCTCCTTCATCACAGGTCAGGTTTGTAGATTTGATTTTACCAACTAGTATCTTCTCCCCGTTGAAATTCAGTTCCTGGAATATCAAAGACTCAGATCTTCCTTCTTTCATCCACCCTTCCCTCTTTCCTTCCAGTCTTTTATTCTTCTCCCCTTCTGCCATAGCTTTCCTGTCATATTCCATCTTTTGTCATTTGCCTGGTTTCATCCCCCAACAATGGGGTTGAAAATTACATTTTAGCTGGAACGTTTCATGTTGCAAAGCGCCAGCCAGTGTAATCTTTTTTGCAGAGGTGAAAACATCAGGCTGCATTTGCTGCACTTCACGTATGTAAATCAGAACAGTGATGCACACCTTCTGAGGCCGGCTAGACGATGTGTTTAGACTGCTTAGAGAGACTGATACAATGTAAGCCCTCTGTGTGTATGTGTCGAGTGTGCAGTTCTCCCTGTGCATGAGTTGGTGTGTATATTTGAGCGTAGGCCCATGTTTATACCCTTTAGTGACAGCCTCAACATAATCTCAGCTTGCTCTACAGGCATGGTGGGATGATACTTCAAAGTAAGTACCTGCTAACAGACATTAGACCATGTAAACAGGGCATACTCTACCTAAGCTGGGTGTGTAATTGTATATGTGTGTTTGTGTGCACATGTATATACTTTGAATGGCATTTAATGTAATTCTAGACTATTTTGTGGTGATGGTTTTGTGTCTGCATCCGGTGGTAAAAAGGTGTCATGCCGTGCTGGTCAATTCAGCATGCACTTAGACGAGTGCGTGTTCGCGAGCACGCATGTCTGTTTGCGCGTCATGTTGCCTGAGCGGTGGCAGGTGAGAGAGTCAAATGTAGTGAGGCTGCGTCCTTTATGGTTCAAACATGGCCACGGAAAGATGGCGACAGAGTCAGAGAGTCGGTTAAGTTCCTTGAGGATGAGGAATAAAGACGGACTGAGCCTTCAGCTGTGTAACAGTTCTCTGCTCTTTACTGCGAGGTAGAGCGTGCGGTAAAAGAGATTCATTCTCACATATTTGCATGGATCCATTTTACGTACTTTTATATAGCCTATGTTGGAGTGCATTGCGCATAAAAACATCATAAAAATGGCATCTTTAACTGCATATTGCAAAGGTGCAGTTGGGATTTTTGAGCTTTTGAGTAGAAGCGGCTCATGACCCTGGTGGTCCAACCATATCTCATAGATCTAAGTGTGTCTTACATCCCATCTTCAGCCGTGTCTCGTTACAAGATGTTGATTTCCTTTGCCAGCTATGCTTTTCAGGAAATATATGACATTGTGCAGAAAGTGCGGCTTTATATGTCCTTATTACAAATTGTGACAAATTACGTTTAATGCCACATCCAGTATAGGAAGTAGTGAGGAAAGTGAGGTTGGCCTTTCATGCATAGCTGTCATGCAGGAGAACTGTCATAAAGTTTGTTCTCAGTCGCTGCAGACCTGCAACTGACAAAACTGTAACCCTGATCTTTCTGCAACTTTAATCATACAATAGTCGCCATGCACAGAGACAAGAGACAAGAGATTATGTAGAATTATCCAATATTGGCTTTCTTGCTGAAAGCTGGAGACTAGGACTTTCATCATGATCATGTTGTCATAGGCTGCTAAAACATTTATGGTCAAAGATTTGGGTTTTGGATAAAAATCAGAAAAACAGCTCATGGGTAATTTTTTTGGTGTTGTTGATGGATAGATATTGTTGAAAAACAAACTTAAGTCATTCCCAGTCAACAGTTTCCTCATATATTGAATATCAACATCCTGCCTTAACATGGATTGTTGCAAAGCTATTTCATTTTCAACAAAAATCTATTTCTTATCATTTTAACTCCCAAATAATATATGATGCCTAATTTTTAGGAGTATACTTGTACTTCTGAAAAAGCACTTGTTCCTTTGAGTCATTTTCATGGATCACGTAAAACAAGAAATATCCTGAAGTAATCGAGTGAAAGCGAATTGGTGACAAATCAAATTATCTCAGTCCTTTTTCATTTATTGTCACTTCTTGTATGAGAAAATTAGACTGACTTACATTACCTGTTGAGACAGATACCCTCCAAGACCTCCAACACCTCTGCTTTATTTTTCCAAAGCTGCAGACAGGATATATATCAGATGCACGGATCAAACAGCATTATCACACCTTTGGAAACACTGATGGTCACCCAACCTGTCCAAACCAGCCAATACATTCCTCACTGCATCCTCACATTTTTTCTAACATGGTTAAAAGAGCGCCAGTGAGAAAGGTGTAAAAAAAAATCACCCTCGCAGACATCATTTCTGCACTGAAGCCCTTTTTTATGATTTGCCTTTGTGTGTGACTTCCATCCAATGTACTTTTGCACTTTTCTTTTTTGAATCCCTCCTCTGTTCTTCTCTGTCTCTTCTCACTTCTCTCCATGTCCCCACTCAGCCCTTATCACTGCATGTTTAACATAGGCTGAGGGACTCTTCTGCCTTTCTGTGTCCTCCTTCTCTCTTTTTCCTCCTCTTTCTTGCCAAGACAATAGGCGGGCAGGATAACCCCTTACTCTAGAATTAATTATCTGCCCCCTTAATTCTGGGCTACGCTGATTAGCTCTGAATGTAAAATGGAGTCCATATTAACATAATATTTGGCTATCTCCTCTAAGCTGAGGTCCCTTGACCTTTTTAGCCTCCTAAGTCTCTTTCTCTCTCTCACGCTCTCTGTCTCTCTCTCTCTCTGTCATCTTTTACTCTCACGAGGTACCTGACAGTCCCAGCCTATGAATGTGATTTGAAGGGGTAAATTAGATTTTGCTTCTCTCTCTCTTTTGCTCACGTTCTCCCATCCCTCCCTCTGTACGTGTATGAAACTAACGACGGTTCATTTCGAGGCTCAGGTATAATTATGTGTGCCTTTTTTTCCTCTATCATTGACTGTTCTGATGGCAGGGCTGATATGCAGTGTTAATATAAACATTTAGCTGGGTTATTATGAGCCCTGAGAGTCATAAAGGACAGCCTGATTGTCTCCTATGCAGGATGTCCACCCTCGCCGTCTGCTGATATTCTTCCCTTTCTCGCCTTCCTCCATCGCTCTGTTTTTCTATTTATCACTATCTTGGGTCTTTTTCTATCTGTGTCTATGCCTGCTTAATGTCTCCCAGGCAGAGTTAAAGTGCTATCAAATCAACTTTCTAAAATGGTTATGAATGGTTGCCGTACTTAACATGGCAACTGTAGGACTTGTGCTAATGTCATTTTTGAAAATGAATGTTGATGTGGAGCCTGAGATCAGACGCGCTGACCGGCTATCATAGCTTCATCACGTGCACTGTAGCTGCATATACATACCCTTCAGGAATGTATTTATTAATGTGAATGTAAAATTTGTAACATCAAACTGGTAAAGCTAATCAATGGATGCATCTTAAATTGCCTGGCATTTTATGTGTATTACCCAATCTGAGCTATTGCCATGATCACTCATGTTTTGTTTTTTAATGATTTTCAGAGTAGGAATTGCTATCGAGTGAAATCTATATTTACTGTTATGGTGAAAAATATTGTCTAGACTGCACGGCTCAGCATGGTGTTTTCTTTGATGTGTTCTTCAAGTACTCCACAGCCAGCTGAGCAGCTTCTAAATATTCATTTTTGTTTTTCAGATGTGTTTACAGTTTGATTGTTGTACGAGTTTATTGAGCTTGAAAGTTCACTCTTGACCTTGGAAACAGCAGTTTGTAAATCTCTTTTGTCAACTTAATATCATCTTATCTTTAACACAGTTGTAAATGCGTTAATGATGAGAAACTTTAACTGGAGTGCACCTTCTTCCTGTTGATGCAATCACTGAATCTGAATGTAGAACAGTAAATGCTATTTAATGTTGTCACAAAGTATTTTTTCTGATCGTTATATCAAACTGTTCATGGGGAAACGCAAACACCCCGCAGGCCTTTTTCACCGCTGTTCTTTTGCTCACTCTCACTGTCACTCACACACACACACAGAAGGTGAGAGAGAGAATTAGCAAGGTGTTAAAGCATCCACAGTATCAGTTAAGAAAATAGGGCTTCATTTTCTGAGTAGTGTGTGGGTGTTTGCTTGTGTACGTGCACTCCCTTCCTCTTTAGGCCATTAGATATGGTGTGTGTTGTCTCAGCTATAGGCAGGTAAACAGTCAGAAGGACATTAACCTCCAATCAGCCTCCGCTATGTTATCTAGAAGTTTAATTAATTTCAATCCATAGGGCAAGCAGTGCGTGGAAAGTCTATGTATAATTCTATGTGTGTGTATTTGTGTTTGTGTGCCTGTTTCCATTTAGTCTTCCTTATAACCCTTTCACGGTAAGGGTGTCTAAAACTGCTGGAAAGGTCAGCACATAATCACTCTCTTTAGCCTGCCTCACATTTTAATTGACTTGCCCGACCCCCTGCCCCCCCCCCCACACTGCTTCCCCCAACTCACACTCACCTACTGTACATACACACACACTCCCCCATCATTACAGCAGGTATGGATCCCAGTATGAATTGATGATCTCCTATCTAAAGCCTAATCACTCTGCAGGACCTTAGGGAGGCTCAGTGATCCGTTTCCCTCTACCACTCTGCAGGAAACGCGCACTCACATGCTGAGCCTGTTGATGAGTAGAAAATGAGCATTCTACCTGCTTTAATACTGTCGTTCATCACAAAGTGCGGAGAAAAATTTGAACGGACATAAAATGGCACTAGGAGACAGACATCAAGATTGGAGAGATTGGTGGAAGTGAAGGATTAATGGTGGCATGCAGGGGCTAAATTTAGATTAAAAAATATCATGATTTTTCTTTTCATGCCAAGTGAGTCACATGTAATGACTGCAGATAGATATAAGATCCATGAGGTAAGGTGATAGAAAGACGGGCACACACAGGAGTATATCATGAGATGACTTTGATCACTTTCATCAGATTTGTGAGCCAACAAAGACTAGATTTATTTGATTCAGTCTGTTTTTCCTAAATGTGCATTGGTAGTAGATCAAGAATGGCATTTTACTAGATTTAGAATAAATTTTATTGAACACGTTGCAGGTTCGGTGGTGACACTCATCCTCCACAAGACCTGGCCGGATCAGAAAAGGGGTTTCCCCCTCACAGGCTATGATTGTTAATGCTGTCCAGGCTCAAATATGAGCCACCATTAATGAACTTTGCTGGCTGTTGGAATGGGAGAAATGTGTAGACAAAAGGGAGGCAGGCGAATGAATATGTGGTCGGGCATGAGTGGACAAAGGATTTTGGTGAGACTGAACTCGGTTGATTTGACAAGCAAAAGCATTTTTAGCATCCCAGTGGAGCCAGACAGCGATTTTTGGATCACATTTTCATTTGAGGGGTAAAATATTTAGCCAGTTCGCTCACTGATCATTACACAATTATTGATTTGGATCATTTTAAACCAATAAAAGGTGATACTGTGTTATAGTGGAAGCAAGGTAATAAACTCAGTGGATAGGGAAGATATAGACATCTCAGGAATGATCCTTGGCATTCTGTTTGTGAAATCCTCAGTTGTTAAGAAAGACTCAGACAGACAGACCAAATTATGGAGACTCAGACACACAGACAGACCCTGGGTGGCAGCTATTCAGACATCTACATAATGCCCATTGATGCACTATTTCCTAAAGGAGGAAGACATGACACATGAACACATATATGTACATGCACGCACACACACACACACACACACACACACAAACGCACAAAACAAAATTGCAATAACACAGGCCTGCTTTTGTCTCAGGCTTTTGGAAGCAGTGAAATGGGGAGTGTGAAAATGAGTGAGCGAGAGAAAAGAAGCCCAGGATGAGGTGTGGTATTCAGCCTCACCGCAGGGGGTTAGGACAACTCGGAGACCAGGAGAGTCTACCCATTGTCCACACATGCCACACACAAGCACACATACACACACCGGACAGAAAGCAAGCTCGGTCCCAGCAAAACCCAATATGTTGCAACATTTGCCAAAGAAAAGTGAAAATGAGTGTAAATTGAGGTTATTTTCTCCACCTCTCCCTCACTACCTCACACTTGTTATATCCAGCCACCCTCGGCTGTGATGGGGGTTCATTCTACAACCCTCTCTGTGTCTGAGGTTCAGCACAGCCACCATATGCGGGTGCCACCAGAAATGTAAGTAGAGAAAAGGAAGCTGGAAAGACTTTGTGGTTTGGAAACAGATTTCTCATACAGCGATCCATATTCGCTTCAGTCCAAATTTGATGGCAATGTCTTGCTCATCTGGACTGCTCTCCTAGATCACTATTGACAGCATGACTGCTACGAGGACAGATCAGTGATCAGTGAGAAATGGAAACAGCAAAAGAGTGAATTATTTGTCTGCCTTGCCATGACAATAGGGAGGATGTACCTTGTCTAACTGTAACCTAACAGCTGAGTCAAGTCTGATCCTGACGATTGACTTTGAGCATTTCTGTATTTACTGGCCTTTGCTGTATTCCTAAATCAAGTATTGTGGACACCATAGGCCTCCAAACCACAGCATTTCATCATTTAATCTGATACCAGAGAAAGTATATTAAACTACTATATTTGTAATAGGAAAACAGTTTTATATGCATATTTCCTAATTGTATTATTTGACACAAACCTCCTGGAGTGTTCTTGTCTCAGCTGCTTAGGGATCAACAGTCACTCACCAAAGGTTGTGGCAGCCTGCGTTTGCACAGTTCAAAATAGGCTTTTGGCTGCAAACTCCTGCGAAAGAGAATGTCAAGTTCTAGATGTGGTTGCATACATGCTTTACAAATGTGTAAATTCACGCATCTGGCATTTGGTTCAGCACCAGCCTGATAGTTGCAGGACCAGTCAGTGTTTTGCTGCACCGACCCGACTTCAGTTGAGATTGGCTCAGTTCGCTCACCTTGCTTTCCATTCGTCTCCATTGCCTGCGTTGTCGGCACTGTTGTCTGCCTTCACTACATCTTCAGATATATGGCATTTCACTTCAGCTGTAAATGATTCATCTCCATGAAAAAGAACCCAACCATTGAATTTTCTACAGGTCTATTACAAATTTCATATTTTGAATGAATGAACACATTTTTACACCACCACAAAATGAGCTGCTTTGTTGTACCTACATCCTGTCAGCCGAAAAACCAGCATGACATTGTGACCAGCCATAGACTCTAGTCATTTGCAATACAGACTAAACTTTGAGGAGCAAAAAGAAGGCTTCCTTTTTTTACTCTGAAAAAGTTGCTGTGAGAAACCATCAGATAAAGCAATTTCTTAGTCACACGCAGTCTTAACATTATCTAATATAAAAGTACAAGAAATGGATGTTCCAAACAAAATATTCTGACTTGGTTTCCATGTCTGGCTACAATTACAGAATTTGACACTTCCAGCAGTTCTTCCTCTCATATGGCCCCCCTTGAGGGGGTTTACTTCATGAGAACTAAACATTAAATGCACATTAATAACAGGATGATACAAAATGGAATACACAAGGACACCATCACCAAGTGAAAAGCAGAACTGAAGTGTGGTGTGTTTATTGAGTCCATGTAAAGATCAACGGTGAGGACTCCTGGTTTTCTGCCTGTATCTGGATTTACCTGCAAAACATAAAATCATTTTGTGTTCCCATCCCACTCAGAATCCTGTTTTGCATCGCCACACAGTGGTTTGTAGTTCATGTTCTTGCACAGAGGTCAACATGAATGTAGAAGTAACTGATACGTAGTCACGTACAGTATATCTAAGCCTGAGTATATTAAATAATGTACTCAATCTACTGATTTTTCTGCCATTGATACTCATCTTTCAAAACAGCCTAATTCATGCCTTACACTCTGCACCGTTATCTAGTCAGAACTAAATCTGCAAAATATTGGGAATATGTGCTTTCTCCTTGAGATGGACCGATCAAGGGATTCCGCATGAAAGGTTCGACCCTTTATTGATTTCACCCTTTTAGACTGCGTCCCTCCAGAGGTTGAGATTCAAATTATGAGAAAGACACAGGTTAAAAAAAAAAAAAAGGATTTGCAAATTGACACTTGGACTGAGAGAAATGGGATGGAATTCATTATTAAAATGTCATTCCTAATATTTAGTACACTCAATGTTAGCATTAGCAAAGCGGAGGTCCTAATTTTAACTGTCCTCAGGCGGACATCGTATGACAAGATACAAGCTCTCTTTTCCGTTTGGTGTGTGGTACAAAGTGGGGACATGTAACACATCTGGTAGCTTTGAAAAAAAAAAAAAAGTTGCTAAGGGTTGATAATAATGTAGAGAACTACAATAGAAACTGTCATCATTTGTTCTTTGTATAGCACCTTCCAGTCTTGCAAATCAAAACTCCAAACCAGAGGCTCTCCATTTGTCGCCAAGTATTTTGATCATTCCGCTTTATCAGTTTCAAAGACAATATTGCAAAAAAAAAAAAAAAAAAAAATGTGTCACAGAAGCCAGGCAATTGTGACACTTGGGAGAGAAAAGACAGAGCTTCGATGAAGGTTTTCATTGTTGTTAAGCACGAAACATGTGTCTGTTTGTGTGCTCATTCCACTCTTTGCCGCTGGCTTATTCCAGCTGGTCTGCTGCTTTTAGTAGGTGAATACAATTTGTAAATGTTGACTTCTGTCAGGTAAGTTTCATTTTGTGAGAGAATAACTTCTTTGATTTGCAGCTATGCAAATTCACACCACAAAACAACAATCAATCACATGAATGACTTTTCCATAAATTATCAAAGTCAGGTATAAGAAATGCTGCTGTTGGTGACTCTGTTCATGAATTGCTGAAAATTTCTGTGCTATTTTACAATGGATGCGTACATTAATATTGACTGCAAGCTTTGACTCTGTTTTCAGATGATGTATTTGTCGTTTTAAGATATAATTGAATTTAAGCAAACTGTTTATCCAAGGAGCACTAAATGATTGCCGAAGATTAGTTGGATCGGTGATCTTTTTGTAGAAACACAAAATGTGACCACTACAACCTCAGTCCTCATCATTTCACATTATGGCCATCACTTAAACTGATGCATAGCCATTGGCTGGGCAAATGTTCCATAATGTCGCCAAATGTAATGTGTTCATTACAGCTTGATTTGTGAGAGATGGAAACGAGGGAAGAAAATCATGTTCACAGGGAGACCAAGCTGAGATGCTCAAGGGGAGAGAAATGGTTATGTCAATCTTTCCTTTAATTGTCAAGAATTAGGAACTATGTGTGCGTCCGTGTGTGTGTGTGTGTGAGTGCATTTGGCCGTGTGCGCCTTTGTGTGGAAGCGCACCTACATCTATTCTGATATACTTCTCCACACATGTGCCGTGTGCTGTATGTTTATGAGGACGTTGTGATAAATTCACATGCTGCTCCCGCCGGACCACTGCGACTCTGACCTTTGACCTTGAAATCTCCAGTCCGGTTTAATGATCCAATCCTCTCACACCCTGGAATATGTTACCGTGGAAACATAGCCTTTTCCCCCCACTCATAATGCAGGAGAGTTCTCCATCCGTGTCTAATTCAGTCTCAAGCCAAGTCGGTGACCTCTGAAGAGATGCTTGCAGTCTGATCAGTATATCCACAGATGTACTGTTTGTCTCCCTCAAGCTGACACTAGGATTTCTTCAGGTTAAATACTGCAGGTAGTATAATTGACCATAGACCCAGCAAAGATATCTCATGGAAAACATTTGCATTGTATAATTAAAATTAAGCTCCTAGGAGGGAGAAAATAAAAGGGTTCTTAGACAATGAAGTAGATAATAAATTCTAATTTTAGTACATAAAAGGTTGTTTCACATTTGCATATTTAAACAGCTTTGAGAAACATCTAGTTACTCCAGACAAGATGCAATTGTTCAATTAGTTTTTCCATATTTTATTTTAAAATTTGCCAGTGTTACATTTAGTGTTCAAAAATGTACATACTTGTGGCCCAGAGTCATTTTTTACACCTAGTTGTTCTCAAGTTTCATTCATACATTTAAGACCAAGGCTAATTTTATCATAACCATTCGCACTAATATCCACTTGCACATTTCCGCATGACTTTAAATCTAAATATTACAGATTCACATTGCAATCTAAATCAAAATAGAAGCAATAAATGTCACGGCAAACTAAATGTTAGTCAGATAGTGTTAATAGTGTACTGTATGTATTCTGCATGTCCAGCAATAGAGAAGGAGGAAGAAATGGCCCCTTTTAATCAATGTGAGTAATATTTGTGTCTGTGAGCTGGGGACCAGCCACATTATCATGTCAAGTTACAAATTAAAATGCCTGACCGCTAACAGACTGGGGATATAAATGGGCCATCATGGCCATCTAAGTGTTCTAATGACATTTTTCGCCTGCCAGACAATTAATTCTATCAATCTGCATAACCTTTCCCAAAGCTCAGAAAACAATGACATCTCTGTGGGTCAAAACGAATGGAGTCTGACTGAAAAGTATGCTTAGGCAATCATTACATTATTTAACAAATGTATTTAATTGGATTTTGATGCCTGTTTCTGGGACGACAGGGCCAGTGCACTGACTCCAGCTCCAGCTAATTCAATAGGGTAAATGGAATCACTGGAAACACTCTGCAATCATCACTGCATTAGGACGCTCATTCCCATCATGTAAACATCGCTTTGAGCCCTTGCCATTTATCTTCTAGTCTCACTGTCTCTGTTTCCCCTTTATTTCCACCACTTCTCAAGACATTCTTTCATCCTTCGTTTAATGAAAGCTGAGGTTGAGTTCCGTTTTGGACTCAAGTGAATTCACAAAAAGCAATTTACCAAAAAGCTAGCACTTCTAGATGCACAAACTGCTTAGCTCCTCACTTTTCATAAATTAAGGGTGGAAGGCTTCCATCAGACATGGTCTCAAAGGGATTTGGAAGGTGCTAAGCACGTCTGCCTTTAACGGAGGTGAAAAACAGAGTAATTCATTAAGCATTGATCACCCCAAATGACAGCAAAGTGCTTCGACATTTAGCGGGCAAATAACTGACAAATTGGCAGCAAATTTTTGTACATTTCCAACTCTTTAATGGGTAAAGTATAGAGCAAAAAGGCAATAAAAATGTTAGCAGACAACCCAATGAACCCACACCCAGCAGATTATGTTCACCACTCCTTATGGCTAAATGCCCTTAATGTCTTAAACTGTGGGCAAGGGCTGCCCTAATGATGCATTTTGGTGAGTGTTTCTTACTTTTTGATCAAAATTACATGTTTTATTTGATTTTTTTAAATGCAGTTTGAAATAGGAGCCCCATTATGTAGTTGGAGAATGGACCCATTTTGATGGGTTAGGCTTAAAGTACCTGAGTATGTATTTGAGTAAATGTGCTTAATCTTCGATGGCCTAATATCATTTCTATCAACACTCCACCCTGTTCCGGCCTGTGAGATGAATACTGATATGACCTCATGATTGTATTATCATTGGTTAGACTGCATGGCCAGCAGACACACATGTGCATGCAGTCTTGCGCAGAAAAATGCTACATGCACACATATCAAATGTATCAAATCTGGCAGCACACATACTTTCTACACAAACACACAAACAATCAGATCTACCGATACTGTATTTTAATAGATTTAGCCTTTGGCACAGCTTCTGCTGAAGGACAATTAAAGGAGGTTAGGTCATGTCAGTCAAAACAGGAATGCTAGTGGACCGCGCTAAATGTGTGTGTGTGTATGTGTGTGAAGCTGGAGCGGTGCGAGATGAGCAGTGAGCTGACCTGAGCCCCAGCCAGACTTTATTAATCAAGGCAGGAAACGTGTGCAACCTCTCAAGCTTGGCCTAAAGACTTTGCTCACTGTCTTCCTTCTTGTCTGATTCTGTGTCTCAATGCTCTTTCTCTGTTTGTGCTGTCGGCTTTTTTTCTTCGATTCTCCGTGTTAGCAGTGCCTATCTTACTGCCCCCCCCCCCATCAAACACACACACTCTGCTGCTGATAAATTTTGTTGGAGAGGATCAGACAGCAGTGCAGGGAATTTTTTAAACAATACCTCTTTAACCAGGTATCCTGAAAGGAGGTAATGATTTACAATATTATACCTGTGGAAAGTCAGAAACTCATGTGTTTGAATGATTCATTTGTTTCATCTTCTCATTAATGGCCCGAGATGGATGATGCCTGGTGCTGCTTCCTTTGAAACCTCGCTGTCTGTGCTGTGCTCATTTCCAGTATTCTGTGGTTGCTTGTGATTAAGTGTTTGTGGCTTCCTGTAGCTATTTTACTATTTGGTGCTTATCAGGCCTTCTCTGTGGTATTTTGCAATCAACTGCGGTTTTTTGTGTTATCCTGGTTATATGTGGTAAAGGCAAGGTTTTTCATAAACTCTGGCTTCCTGTAACAATGAACCACTTTAACAATTCCCTCATCCCGACATTGCTTTTGTCTGTTTACAGTAATTGACTTAAAAAGAGGTGATCGTGTTAAAAGGATTTTTTTTTTCCAAATCTAACTAGCTGCACACAGATTCAGTTTATAGTCCACCAGAGGCATGTTGTTCCTTTCAGCACTGGGCAAATTTTTATAAAGTCATCAAATACCTTGAAATGAATTTTGTTATGATTTATTAGTATTAATGTACAGTATAACCTCTGAGTTTCAGTTTTAGACCTGCTGGCTGCTTAGTGCCAAATATTCAACTTCTTTTACTCAGAAAGAAATGCCATTGTTAGCCGGAATTAAGGAGATGGAAGAAGAAGAAAAATAGCCTTGAAAAGTTACTTTGTTTGAAACTCAGAGAAATCTAATGGTAGTTTTAAGAGACTATTGCTCTCACTGAATATTGCAGACATGATTTGAGGAGTATGCTGTCAAAAGAATAAGCAGAACCAGATGTGTCTGTAAAGAACATTTCACTCGGGGTCTCAGGATTCTCATACCAAATGACGCAAATAAGGCAGAGACGAATGATTAATGTGATTGCATGAGTGATTGATGGTTGGCCTCTTTTAATAAAAAGTTTGTGGCAAATAATGTACTTTTCGTCACAGAAAAGGAAGCAGCAGTACAGCAGAGTTTGGAGGAAAGTGCTCAAACAAGTTGGTGCAATATTGACTGTGCCATCTGTGATGTGTGTGACTTCAAAGCTACAATTACTTTGAGCGGTTTTAAGACTGATACCTGCTCATGTTAAGAAGCAGCCTCTCACCTCCGGAGAGCTGCCTGCCAGACAAGAAATAATTCATTTTTAAGAAACTGAGGCAAGGGCAAATTCTGCCACACAGCTCTTTTCACATCCATCTTCAAAGAGAGCCAAATTCCTATATGAAACAATAGAATATTTGCCTCCTTGTTCGTGTCATGGAGCTTTTTTTTTTCTTTTTTTTTGTGCGTGGTCCTTTAATTCCTCTATTGTTATTGACAGGCCGTGGTGGGAAGGCCTAAGAGGCTTTTTGGACCCCACTGGACACTCTTAAATACAGACCAATCAGAATGCACAATAACAAGTTGAACATTCATTCCAGAACTGCAGGGATTTTTGGTATCAGGACGATCTCCATCTTCGGAGAGACAATAAAAAGACCCAAAGACATCCTGGGTGTTTCCACAAGAGGCCATTTTGTTCACTGCAGCTGTTTCCTCATGTCTGTTAAATGACAGCTTTGCTGCAGCCATTAACATGCATGCCACTGAAACAAGTATTATAGTTTAATTCCTACCATGAAAAGCTTCTAGAGGCATAAAAAAGGAGCCACGATATGGGGGGGGGGGTGAAAAGAGAGACAAGCTCCAGAGGCCTCATTGCTTGTGTGTTGCGTTAACTTAATGGCAAATGGATGTCATTGGAATTTCGAGCGAGGCAGCAAGATCTTATCTCGCTGATAAATGAATAAATATTTTACACTTCAGCTGGATTTTTTTTCTGCTACAATAAGGCTGGAGTTGAAGGGGGAGTCAAGTAAATTAAGAAAAAGAAAAGAGAGCGAGAAAGAATGGGGAGAAATAAGAGCTTGGGATGTGAACTCTCCTAATGTTAAGCAGAGGCAGTGAGTCATGTAAGAGAAAAGGATCTTTTCTTGTACCAGTCAAGGACATTATCTGCTCCTGCTAGCAGTTATTAGCATTAGCATTTATATATTCAATGCAATTTTGAGGTCTGGTGATACTCTGTGGGGTCAGGAGAGAAAAACGAAATGAGGGTGGAAGGATAAAAAAAAAAAGAGGGCTTTTCTCTGCGCACAATTGGTGCTAACCGGGACAGAATAACCAATGAGGTAAGACACAAGGACATTTCATGCTGGAATTCAATCTGTGATCTGAGCTCACATTCTCCTCATCAACAGAAGGCTGAACCTTCGAACAAAGCAGAAATAATGTGAACAATTTCAGTTTGATCAAGGAATAAATGTTTTGACCCTTCCTGCCCCTCACCCCCGCCCAGATGCAGCGGGTCAAAGATCATGAACTCAAGCATTCAGATGGTTTGATGCAGTTAAATGCATCATCCCCTCAATTTAAAGACAATAAAAGGTAATCAAAATAGTCTCTACCGCATTAATAATTTGGATATTTGGAATATAATGATGCACTTGGTTGTAAGTGTACCATCTCTTAACTACTTCAGTGCTTCTCGTCAAAGTATACAGCTGGCTTTGGGAGTCATTAGAGCTTAGCCTGTCAGGGACAGATGGATAAATAGTGTTTTCTAGCTGAACAATAAACTTGAAGAATATACCAATTTTAAAAAAATGTATATTTCCTTCGGATTCTTGTATTATTCTGGTATCATCCCTCTAAATAATGCTTCAAAACATTTTGCATTGTTCTTTTAAGCCAACATTACTTTTATTTAATTAACCTTTGGTGTGTTGTTGTTGTGCACTTGAACATGCCATTTGAAGTGTGTAAGCACCATTATACATTAAAGTTTCTCTGAGTTGAAAGACAGGAGGCACTCCCACCTCAGTGATAGCCCCGCATCGCATGCACCTATATCATTTTGAAGGCAGATGGGATGTAATGCCCATCATTTCCACCAGCAATGTGCATTAAGGAAGCTCTGAAAACAATATGGGCTTTTTTATGTAGCAACAACAGAGTTGGGTGAAAAAGAAAGAGGAAAAGCTTTGTGAGTAAAACTGCTTCAGTTATTCATTTTAATATGGAGCAGGGACAGAAAGAAAGGGAATGAGAAACTGCATACATGAATCTTTTATCAACATTCATATTTCAATATAACACCTATGTGAAATATCATCTTTACATAAATTCATCCCTCTGTGTGTCCACAATAATCATCTAATCTTTGGTATAATGACGCTCTTTATTCTTATCATCTCTGTGTTTGTTCCAGGCGTAATTTGGGAGGCCCTAAATGTCGCAGCCCCCCACCCCACCAACCCAACCCTCATCACACTCATATAGCCCACCTTGTCCTAGACAGTCATTGTGCAGTTGTATTAAGTGGTAGGGGGCAGAAGAGGAGGGGATGGGGCACAGTGAGGGGGGCACATTCTCTTCTGAGGCTGACTTTGAGATTGTTATTATCATTTTCAAAGCATCAAAGCTTTCTCTCTCGCTTTCTCTCACTCTCTCGCCATCCAAGCTTAAAGAGATGAAAGTTTGCCTTTGTTCCATCCCCTGCTACATTACCTCTATGCATTAGGCCTCCTCTTTATCCGTGAAATTACCTTTTAGCTTTCTCATTCAGTGCAGGCAGTCTGCATGCGACGAGATGGCTCGCACTTTTTCACCACATCATATCCCCCCTGCACACCTCTCTCTCTTCTAAAGAGATTGTTGCATTTGCAGTTTGATTTTTTCCTGCACCCCTCTCTCACAGCATTTCATTGTATATCTCCCTCTCTCTTTTTCTCTCCCTCACTACTTGATATAAAGTCCATCTGTCCCTTCATTATATGGTTAGTGTTGTTCTTTGATCGTTCTATCTCCAAAGCAAACACGAGGGTGTTTGCAGATGGCTTGGAGATGATGGCTGAGATGCTTCTCTTCTCGCTGCTGCTCAGAGAGCCACTTTCCCAGCCTCTTAAAGCGCTCTTTGAAGCTGACAGGAAGCACTTTAAGAGAGAAAAGTTGCTCAATCGTCATGCAAAAACACCTTCCACCTCCCTTTTTTTTCTATGAATGTTTTTTTTTTTTCTTTTCCATTTAGCGGATTTTCACTTTCATTTCATTTTTCACTCTCTCTCTCTATCCATCCATCCATCTATCCATCTATCTTGTCATACCCTCTAACCTGAAATACTGGGAGCAGGTGATATTGTTGCAAACATCAGTAAAATATTTTGAAACTCCCAACAAACAACATGACAAGCAATGACAAGCAATGTGAGGGTCAATGCCTCTACATTCAGTGCCAAGTCAACAGATTTAATAAACATTTCCCCGCCCATAAAATCCCCGTATAAGAGCAGTCAGTTAGCCTGTGTGTTTACTTTGCAAAGCGTTTCACAAGGGTAAAAGTCCACGCTCATAAACTCATCTCCAGAAAACCTCTTACTAGCTATTGTTTGGCCGCAAGACAGAATTGATATACAAATGAGCAAAAGTGTATATGTGGAAGGATGGGAGACACACAGGCAGAGATACACACACATATTCTACACAGCTGGAATGACTCTTTGCAGGCTAATGTAATTAATAGCTTTTTATCCATGTAGAATTTGAAATGAAGATGTAAATTGTTCGTTTAACATAGCCATAGGACATGGAGTCTTCTGCTGTCAGAGTCAATTACAGACTCAGCATAGTCCCAGACTTTATGAAAACCTAATCAAGATGAGGTCTGTGTGTGTGTGTGTGTGTGTGTGTCTGGACACAAGATGAAACGTGGAGTGCAAGCTCATGCACATGCATTTGTCAATGTGCACGCACTTGTGCAATAGTGTGTCTTTAGGCTGCTGTGTTAGTGTTAGCAGAGTGTTTTACACTGATTCTGGGCAGTTACACTGATAAAAATATCTACAAACCAAATCTTATCAAACGAGTAAGAAGCTAGTTTCAATTTTGCAGTGGCAGAGGAGGGTTACACAGTAATCTTTCAAAATGTTTTCACTTTTAATGCCGCTCGCTGCTTTCTAGTCATGCTTCTTTTTCTGGGGAGTGGAAGATATGACTAATTTACTGCTGCCAACTATTTCAATTTCGAGAATTTGTAAAATTGTAGATTGCAACCGGTGTGTCACCAAATGGTACAATAATGACAGGAAAAACTCAAGTCATTTTATTCAGTATATCTTTTTTATTTATTTTTTTTTTGCAATTTCTCCACTGTGAACAATAACCCGACCTAAAACAGCATTAAATGCATCGCGAGATGAAACAATGTCAAACAACATGCTAAGAGATTCAGATGTAAAGATATGACATCTGAAATGTCATTGAAAGAGAAGCGTTATTTTCACGCTATCTCTGGATGTCCCATAATGCATTCATATGGTGTGAGATCTGTTTAGGTTTTATCAAAACAGATGGCAGCAGTAAAACAAACAATTTCCACAACCACTGATATATTTTCCAAAAGGTTTCAATCTGATTTATTTTGAAAGAGTATCCATTTTCAACAAACAGAACTGCAGCAATTACTTCATAACCAATCAAGTAATTCGGCATAAAATCAATGGACAATTAAATTTTAAGCAAAAATACCAGAGAAAACTCCTTTAAAGCTTTTTACAGGTGTATATTTGTTATTTTCAGTAAACTGCTGTGTGCTGCTGTCGAAACTATAAAATCTGAATATCTAGCTCAGTTTGACGTGATATGATTTATAGACCATAAATAATGGAAACAGCTGTTAGTTGGCCATACAGTAATCAGTCTTTTTCAGGTTCTATAGTTCCACGCAGAGCTCTGTATTAGTTTATCTGCAGCATATAGACCCTCTTCAGTTTCCCCCTTGCTGATTATCATCGGACGTTTTTTTACCCACTTTATAATTTATGAATACAATGCTGTTTATTACTTGGGAAGTTGAAAACAGTGGTAAACTATCTTGTCCAACTTTCTAATGCAACTTGCCATGGCAGTGTACAACTGACACAAATTCTGTTGACTGAACTCAAATACCTAAATGAGCTCAGTGAAGTAAGCCATGCAGACGGAGGCTTGCTTGTGTGGAAAGTCATTTATAAACGCCAAGGGTAGCCATTCATGCTCAATGATTTAGGACTTTCAAAACACATTTCTAGCTCATTTGAATAATAATGGTCATAAAAAACATTGCCTGAGGCACAGCAAGCATACATCAACTGACAACAAATGCTTTCTGAAGTTGTCGAAAGGCCCACAAACATGAAAACAATTAGGGCAAACGACTTAATTTGTGAAGGGTATGTTTCTCTGTTACACCATGCTCATTTTAATGAGTTTAAAGTCAGTAGTGTCCTGTAGTTTGTGCTGTTGATTGATTGACTATCAGAGCTACACACTGCAGGTTCAGCCAGGCTTCTTTTAAAAGTCACTATGTGTATGTGGGCGTAAACACGCCTGTTTAAACATGCACACACAAAAACACATTTCCCCAAGTTCCTCATGCCTGACTTAATCACACCAGGTAGCTGATAAGACAATGAAACACCCACATGCATAGACTCACACAAGGACGGATCAAACAAGCCTGTCCACTTCAAACAGATGACCTCGTGATTGCCGTACATCAAAACTAGCATGCAATTAAGGCCGAGTAGCGTTCAGCATCTCGCTCTCGCTGTGTCCAGAGGCTTTTCATTGTCCGGCACACTTGGCAGAAAACATCAATGCAGAGAATCAAAAGATGAGTGCAATTACATATTGCTGGTGTGTTGATAAAAAAAAGAAAAGAAAAAAAGACAACTTTAACTCAGGTGAAAACATAAGATTTTACTATGCATTCTCACCACGCACGTGACCTGACCTCAGAGACATACAACATGAAAAACAGTGTAAACGGAAGCAAATGCTTTGAGATATGAATGTAAAACAAATCAGATAGCCTTAAAGTTAGACTCTTACCTTCTGTTTTATTGAATATTATACTAGTATACTGATTAACATTGATATTTATTGTACTGAGAATGTACTGTATATGTAACACACGTAACCTCGATGCACTAAAAACATATTGTGTTAACATATTACTGCAGCGCTTTTCTTCTTTGAGCATTTTGAAGTACACATTTTTTAGGCCCTGTGATGGACTGGTGACCTGCTCAGGGTGACCCTGCCCTCACCCAGTGGGAGCTGGGATTGGCTCCAGCACCCCCCACAACCCGGGAACAGATAAGCAGTAGAAGATGAATGAATGAATGAATGAATGGATGAACGAACACATTTTTTAAATCAATTAACATTTCAAAAATTCACGAGATGGTAGTTGGGAAACTTTTCATTGTTAGCTTAAATGATGAATACTCCCTGCATTTGCCATGTTGCTTTTATTCTCACTTTGTGGTAAAGCATTCTCAGTAGGTCCTGTGGGTCCAGTGTGAAAGATGGTTTGCAAATATAATTTCAACAACACTTCCTTTTCCCTGCCAGATAGCTGAATGCGTTCCATTGGAACATCGCAAATTTCAAAATAAAATAGCCAATTTTTCTGTTTGCTATCATATGAAAAGTATTTGTAAAATTGAGAACATTAACAACATTTTTTTTTTTTTTGACAGGAAAAGCGTCACAGAAATCCTGAAGTCATGGCATTGTCAGACCAACCAGATCATCATGATGAGCATTGTTGAACAACAGCAGATAGAAAATTACCATGAGTAAGTGAAACATGTTTAAATCTCTCCCATAATAGTTCCCTCTAGAAAATATGGCAACTTTTTGGCCAGGTGGATGCCGCACACGTTTTTAAGGTTGATCTTGAATCACGGAATGATTCTTCTCCTGTTCCATAGCTTGTTGTACACGGTGGCCTCAATGGCTGGCTTTTATTGTCAGTGTAAAACTGAGAATCACACATTGTCTTTCTCCGCTGGAGACTATGTACAAGCATCGCTACAATACATGCATCCGCACATGAAACAACATACTGAGACACACGTACTCTTGCTACACACAGAGGAACAAACCCACCACAGCCTAGGTGGAAGTGACACAAACAAACACGCACAGCTCACTGACTACAAAAGCTCCCAGCAAACAATGCAAAGTGAAAAGATATTAATATTTAAATAGATCATTTGCAAGATTGGTATAATTAGCGGTTCATATTCATGTATTCACTTCAGGGATATCACATTGAGACATGTCTACTTATTCAAATAAGATGCAACATGTCACAGGGTGCATATATGCAAATGCACATATGCCGCTAATTACACATTGCCTGTCACAGAGAGAGAGAGGCTTTCAGCAAAAATGTTCAAAGTTTTCTATGAACTGCTCAACCAGGCTGCTCAGGCTGCTCAGGTCTAATTAAAACATGCATGTCCCGAAGGCCTTATCAAAGCACTGTAGAAATATGTACATCTCAAATAGAGGGGAATTAGCTAAATAAAGGACCTCCCTGGTGCTTTTGTCCTGCTCAGATTCCAGGCTCTGTGCTAACAAACTTTATTTCTGATTGATACTGATAGTCCACCGCAGGGATTTGAGAATATTTTGACCTGAGGCAGGGGACTTTTATTTTGACATCTCCTCCCCTGGCACAATCTCAGATTTGATACTGTACTTGACACCGGCTGTACTGAAGGCTGTTCTGATGCAGATTGTTATATTAATGAGGTGGAAATGAACGGTGAATCTTCTAGGGAGTGTTTTCTAACTATCCAAATGATTTGGCCCATACGTTTGCGACTGACAAATTATACATTGTGTACCACAATATGCAACAGTATTTCTTTTAAGGCATCAAAGGACGAATACTGAAAGTGCAACAAAAACTTTGGGCTGACTCTGTCTGAGAACATTATTTCAGCTGAGTTCAATTTGCTGTGGAAGACAATGCCAAATAATCAATGAATTCATTTTGAAGGACAACCAAGGGTATCTTAATATTTATAATTATACCTTGCGTGAAAGTGAACTTATTCATTACATATGATATTTCTCAGACAGCGTCTCATTGTCAAAAAAGCCGCTTAAAACAGCAGTTACACATATGTTGTTACAATTAATGCTTTTAAGCATTTTATAAAAACAAAACAAAACAAAGAAATCATCAGTAGATTAAAAAGTGGACAGGTGTAACAAATAAGTTCGATATTTTTGTTGAATGGGACATTTGTATCTCTGGCTTGCTTCAAAAAATATACATGGTAATATACATTTGTGTTTGCATGTGGAAATGTAACGGCACAGAGGGCAGAGCTGTCCAGAAGCTTGTCTTGTGTGAGGAAAATGTATGCAGCTCAAATCAAAGTGATGTTGCACACAGTAATCTTTCTCTATTAAGGATGTCACTTTTTGCAATCTTTTGGCAATTGCTGCCTAATATCCTTTACCACGCCACTGCTGGGATGGTGAGCTTCTGCAAGCACACATACATTCACTGTCTCATCACACACTCACACCCCCGGTGTGTAGGTATCCCGCTGAAGGAGTCAGTCATGTGTATCTTTCAGATAGGAGTTGAGAAAGCCCTTGATTAGGACAGGAACTCATGTGTGTAAAATTCACACTTTATTTATTTATTTATTTTTTTTCAACCACCAACTCTCTATACATAGTGAAGGTAGTCTGTGTGTGTGGGTGTATCTGTGAGTAGCACACACATTTGTAGAGATCATAATTAACCGACATAAAGGTAAATAGTAATATAAAATTAATTACACGCTTACAGTGAATTCCTTTGTACCTTTTAAAGTGAGCTCAGTTCTAATTTCGGGGTAAAATAATTAGATCCGGAGCTGTTTTGGAAATGAAATGCCTTGACTCTGCTATGAAAGGCAAATTATTTACACTTGGTTTGTTTCTGATGATAAAATTCAAAATGGAGACCCAACAGTCTTGTGAACTGAAGATAATAGTGGCTATTGTCTAATTCTACTGATCCTCCTCAGGTGCATTTATATCTTTTTTTTTTTACATTTCTTGATTAAATTTCATTTGCTCAGAAATGCTCTGATACACATTGATAGCTGCACAAATTTCCTTCAGCATGCTTATGTTCCACCAGCATCAAACGCCGCTGAAGCAAGTAACAAGTCCAATCCAAAGTGAAGTCCTTTTCATAAAAATGAATAATATTTTATTGTTCAGCGGTACTTTGTTTAAGAGTAACTTTCTCTATTTCCAAACGTGTCCATTGAAAGCAGACAGAGAATGTGCTTGGGCTCGTTGAGACCATTTTTGGGTTTATACGAGCAGGTGGAGAGGGAAATAACACCAAAGGTGGCTTTTGCATCTGACAAAGAATTAGTGTCACTGGCTACTCAAGAGACAACATGTCTTGTGACTGGGTTATGGCATTATGGACTATTGGTGTGATGTCACCGGGCGAACTTGGCATCTCGCCCTACTGTGTGATGGATTCCTCTGTGATTGCTGAACATGATGTAAAGGGCTACTTACTACTTACAATATGAAGATGATATCATAGATTAGTCAGCTTTTCCGACTTTATAGTGTCCGCACCAGAAATGCTATGGTGTATCATCCGGTCCAGTGGCAGGTTGGGTGGATTTTCATTTTCGTCCTAACATATCTACATATATAGATTAATGTTTATCTCCCCCAGCCTGGGGCCTTTCTGTGCAGAGTTTGCATGTTCTCCCCGTGTCTGCGTGGGTTTCCTCCCACCATCCTAGACCTGCATGTTTGGGTTATCTGGTGACTCTAAATTGTCCAGAGGTCTGAATGTGAGCGTGTGTGTGTTGGCCATGGAAGCAGTAGTCATGTTAAGCAGTTTATCCACCATTTTTTTTATTCCAGACTCAAATATCTAAATACCTATAATACCTATACATTGTCCATAAAATGTTGTGCAGATATTCATGACCTTAGTGATCATGTGACTTTGCTTTTTCGCAAGCACCCCAATGTTTTGTGTGAAATGTCTCAACCACTATTGGATAAGTTTCCCTGAAATGTTGTTCCTCTTAAGATGAGTTGCGATATTAAGTTGCAATAAAACTATCTTTCCCCTCCGGTGATGGTTTCAATTTGTCCACTCCTTGTGGTGTGGACAAATGGCATTTCTATTAGCCTCAGGTATAATTGGTCTTTTATTGCTAATCAGCAAATGTTACCATGCTAGTAGTAGTATTTATCTCAAAGCATTTCTTTGGCCAAGTAGAGCCTCAACGAGCCAAGCTGGTTGTAGACTTCTACATTTTATTTTGTAAAAAGGAATGTGACATCAGGTTCATAGTTCATCTTGTGCATTCACTCTTCCTGAGTCCTGTCAAACTTCAACTATTGGGCCTGCTACTCAGTGCTGCTATAGAAGGGGTCAGTTGTTGAACCAAACACTGATGCTTCTAATTTAACATAAAAAAAAAAAAAAAAAAACCCACCACAGCTGCTTGTTGTGTAAGAAAGAAAACCCGCTGACTTCTTGGCCTTCGAGTCACGTGATGAAATTACAACGATACTGAAGGCATTTTCAAAGAGAGCTATCCAGTCATACTTAGCCTTGATACCATGCTGCTTAGTGTATAAATAAGGACAACATTCATGCACCCTTATTACTATTTGATATCACTACTTATGGTGCAAAACATAGCCCACCCACATGCCACAATTTGCAATGCATTTGGTGTTATTGACCAAGGTCCAAAGGCGCCCTATAATTTAGGATACTGAGCGCAAATTTTTACTGCACTTCACTGCAGGGTTCCTAATATTCTTTGGATTGAAGGTGCTTTAGTTTACAACGCAAACCTGCAAAAACATTACAGAGGTGAAAAGGTAAATATTTTCTCAATGTAGATGGCGTTATCTGGATTCCTGGCTCTGGCATTCAGTCCTCTCACTCCTTTTTCTCTCCCCTCTCCTCCTCTCCTGCTTTTTCACCCTCGCCACTTCTTTCTCAGTTGTGTCCCTCGCCTCTGGCAAATGGGAGTCATTTGTTTGTGTGAACTTTCCATAACCCGCAGCGCGTGAGACACTTATCATTCAGAGTGGAGTTGCTTCATTCTGAGTTGTAATACCTCTCGTTTCTTCTCTTCTCTTGTCTTCTCTTTTCTTTTCTCTTCTCTTCTCTTCTGTCTGCTCCAGCTGAGTCTTACCATGGTGCATCATAGATGACTCTCCATCTTTCTCCATTCTCTCGCTCCCCCCCCCCCCCCCCCCCCCCCCCCCCACCCTTCAGTCTCGTTCCCCATATAATCTCAGGGTACACAGGGCAGTTTTCATTACTCTGCTACTCATCTTATCATCCATACTATCATCTCTTCTGTCCCCTCTATTTTTTATATTCCTCTATTCTAACAGGGCTGCATCTCACAAGCCATCAGATGTACACCCCCTTTTCATTTCCCTAATGTAGCCCAGGTACTGCAATACACACACACACACACACACACACACACAAACACACACACACACCCTCACTTTGCCCTAACCCCTAATTTCATTGCTCTAACCTGCTCCCCATCATCATGATGTAGGGCACACCCCAGCTCCCCACAATTGTGTAAATCAGTGTGTATGCATGTGGATGTGCATGTATGTGCGTGTCTGTGTGTATGTTTGTAGGCGTGTGTGTGTGTGTCAACAGTGCTGGGTTATTAAAAAAATATTTGTATGTAGTTGCAGAAACAAGACAAATCAGATAACCCAAACCAAATGGTAAAGGAAGGAGGTAAAAGAAGAAAATGTGAAACAGGAAGAGAAACAGGGGTGAGACTGAAAGAGACTGACAGGAAGAGGAAAAGAGTGATATTTAAGGAGGGGAGGCTGTCATAGAGGGCCGAGGTGAGCCCTAACCCTCTTGCTCGCTTTAATCCCTCATTTATGTGAACTCAGCTTTGGAAATGAAGCTGTCACTGTATGTTCCTTTCCCTTTACCATGCTGTGGTATAATCAGAAACCACACACATACACAATCGGAGACACAGAAAATCACTCAGGAGAGGTTTTAAATTCATTGCGCGGTTGCAGGCAGAGATTCATAGAGACTCACCTTGTCTCCTAAAGGAAGAATCCTCATATATGTTGGAGACAGAGGGGAATTATGGGTAAATGCACCAGTGAGGAATGGTAGTGTGCAATCTTTGGCTCTAATCTGGGATTGTCGGCACATGCCATTCATTTCAGTGTGCAGATGCTCACCTTTGTGATGTAGGGCCAAAACGTGTGGCTTTGCAATCTGTTAAGTCTGTTTGAATTGTTTGCTGCATTTGAAGAAATACAAAAACAGCCTTATTAGAACCACCCTAGTAGCTCATCATCCTAATATAATGTTCAATGGGTGTAAACTATAAATGCAAAGAGCAACCTAGAATAACAGAGGAAGGGCAAAGAACATGAATAAAGGGCAGTCGGTCTGTTGTGGAATCACAGACTTGTACTGCCATCTAGTGGCGATGTGAGAAAGAAGCTGGTGGTTTGATGGGAGGACAGAAAGATCACTTATTTGATAGACAGATGACTGCAAAAGAGGAAACACCTTCCTGGTTTCCAAATTTTGCAACTTTTTGAGTAATTCCAATAGTAATGCATTAAACATATAGAAATCCTGTAGAAAACAGAAGGTAATCAGGGCCTAAGACCCCAGGAGATCAAGATTTATACGGAGAGACGGTGTATTTTCATGCAGGAGATGAATCGAGCATATTTTCCTTTTCAAAAGGAAAGTTGGAAAGTCGAAAGTTGGATTTTTGTTACTTTGAATTTGTTTCCACCAGAATCACTATTAGAAAAAAGAAAAAAAAAAGACAGAAAATGCGAATAATTGACACCACCTGGCCACAGCAAGAAATTAAGATGAAATTCAGAAATTACAGCCAAGTTAAGAAGCAAAACTATCTCCTCCTTAGAAAAAAAACAAGTCAAAGTAAAAAAACAAAAAACAAAATAAAAATCATATTCCTGTCCATCCTTTCCATCTCAATCTTCTTCTCACTCTTCTTCCCTCTCTTTCTCTTCCTCACTGTCCTCCTCAGGTGGAGCGAGCATCATACTGGCCTGTAATAGCATGGTGTCAGTGTGGGGAGGAGAGTGGTGCGTCTCAGATGAGATATGTGACTGGCATGCTAACACACAGTTTTATCTGAGGAAAAAGAAGTAGCGAGGGCCCCCACATCTCTTCACTATAGACCTTTGATTAAAACTCCCTGGGAACACAGACACATGCACTCTCTTCCAAAAACACGCACGCAGCTGTGTAGATTCAAAATAAATTTCATATATGTGAGCACACATCCTGCCATTCTAGGAAATGTTTTGACCTCAGCCAGGTAGATTGTCCATTATAGAGTTAATAGGAAGATTTGGCCATGTTGGTTGTCGAGAGCATCATTTACTTCGACGTACATAATTTGATGTTTTCTCTGAATAAGAGCTCTCAGCTATGTCCTCTGGTCTCATATGTTGCACACAAACACTCACTCCCTCACATATTTACACATAAACAAATCACAAGCTTAAAATTTGGCCCGATCACAACCAATTCTGATCTTAAATCAGAGCTCTACACTCTCGTTTGGCTTCAGGGCTTGTCTTCGGGTCGGTTTTCGCAGATGGAAGTAGTTAGATTTTTAGATGAGCAGCATCATCCGGCTGTGCCTTCTCAATAGCTTGCCAATAAAGCGTTGGATGCAAACTGAACACCCCTGACCAATGGAATTGTTGGGGAGCATGATGGATTCCATGAGGAACGTAATGGAGAAACCACGCTCAGAATTGTTGCATGTGGGGAAACCGTATTGAAATACATTTCTGTCAATTTACTGTCATCTGCCTGCTGTTGATTCCTTTCAGAATCAACTATAAAAAATTCCTATTTTATACTTGTTTCTTTTAGGAAATACTACTGAAATCATATTGTTGTGGACCTACAGTAACAGGCAAACTGGAAATGGATCTCTTTTTTTTTTTTTTTTTTTTTTTCCATTTCTTGTTTTGTTTACTTTTCCCTATTTTATAAAAGTAGGAAAATGAACGAATGAATACTAGCACATATACAACATTTACTACAAGTTGTCCATTCACTCTTGGTGCTGTGTTCCCTGTCGACAATGAGAGGGTGCTGCTGGACTATACAATACTGCAAATCTATTGAGCAATTCATCTTAAATACTGTACTCCAGAGCTCAAAATTTAAATTTAATGAGTTCATAAATGAAGAAATGTACACATTATTAACATTAACCCCCAAAAATGTACAAATAATTCAACAAATTGGATACAGCAAGACAGTTGACAGATTATCTAAATATCTGCAATCATCATTTCACTATATACAGCAAGTTATGAAAATATCATAATTTATCCACATCCCTTTTTTGCATTTGACATGAAATCTTTACAGGTTATTTCTAAATGAAATTTCTATTACTTTAATATTGACCTTGCCCAGAAACTACCTTTTCTATTGTGTTTTAGCTGTTGAATATGTGTATTAAAAAATATAAATGTTCACATATATATTAAAGGTTCAATATTAAATACAAACAGTTGAGTTTATATTTTTCCCTTAAAATTTGTAAAAAAAAAAAAAAAAAAATGTTTATAACTTCTGTACAAAACATACCAAGTCTTTCTGTAGAAAAATCATGAATATTTAATTGTAAATTGATGGCCAGGTGTTTTTGACTTTTTTTACTTATTTATCTGTTTTTTGCGTTGCTGTTTGCTGTGGTAATTATGATTAGATGGAAATTTGTACATTTACACATTATCAAAACTCATCATTTGATCTTAACATTTGTGCCCATTTATACAAGACTCTAGTCCATAAAACTTCCAATGCAAACAAGTCAAAGATCTGATTTGGTAACGCTTTTATCTTGTTTTAATTGCAATTCCCATCATATTCATTTGAATGGTCAATATTGTATTGTTTTAAAACTGGATGAGGAAATACTGAGGTAAAAACCAAGAAAGCACTTAAAGGTAAAATATGGGGGCATGTATTGTTTATTTAACCCCTTCTGTAGTGTTCCATTAGATTATTTTTCTTTAAAACTGACAAACTGAGGTGTGAAAGTGCTGCACATGGCAGCTTTAATCAAACTTTTGTTATTGATGCATCACAAGTCACAGCGAGAAGACCTGATGTAAAGTCTCACCTCAGACATGGAACAGAGATTGCTTTCACAAGTTTTATAAATCACCGAGAAGATAAATAGAGGGCAAGAAGGTTGATCCCATGTCAGCTTCTTTGACAGAGTAGAGGCAGAAGTCAGAGGTCCGTCTGTGAGGAAGACGAGGGGCTAGCTGGGGGACAAAGAGGCTGTGGATAGTGTTTATACATCTCTGTGCCAGGACCCTGTGGGGGCGATGGGATGGGAGTGTCTGGAGAAGCTGCAGAAAGGGAGGCAGAGAAAGGAAGACATAAAATTTTACCTCTTCCCAATAAAAATATTTTTGTTTGAAAAAAAAAAAAAAAAAAAAAAAAAAGAATTTCTGTCTATATTTATAGTCAGTAAAATGCCTTTACAGTGGCCCACAGGAAATGGGACAGCTCTGGCTAATCCTTTATAGATGCTGTTCCCATCAATATTGTGAGGCCAGTAGTTGGCGTAAAATTGAATAATAGAATAGAATAGAAATGCACTGGTCGCACACTTTTCTGACATTGCATCTTTGCACTGATGTTCTTTGTGTGTCAGATATTTTGGGCCTGTATGGGTGGATGGCGTTTGTGCCTCACAGTTATCTCCGATGCGGTTCTTACCTATGTGTGGCGTGACAGGCATGCCGATGACCAGTGTGTGTCCAGTAACGGGGTCCTGGGCCAGCTGGGTGTGTGCTGGGTGATGCAGATGCGTGGGCTCTGATGTAAGGCCTGAACACATAACACAGCAGCTCTTTCAACAACGGGTCGAATTACTTGAGCAGTCAAGCTAAATTTATACTGATTCTATTTCAGTGACTTCCTTTAAATGTGTTTTGACATGTCTGCGTGGTTTAAATAGCAATTGTGTTGCATTTGAAATGGCTGACATGAAGACTAGTGTGGGCATCACTGTCACTCACATGACCGGCTATTGCATGTCTCTTTGATGAAGAGAACCATCCATTCTCTTCATTTTTGTATTTCTTTGGATAGATTAGCTACTGTAGCTGTTTAGTATCAGAACATAATATCTTAACAATAATATCACGTCTGTCATTGTCCTGCTTGTGAAGTTTTTTTGCTACAAACCAGCATGAGCTTCAGTCTTTTGTACAGTTAGTCAGTTAGCAGATGTCACCCTCAGTGTCTGTTGTGCTGCTGCAGATGTCCAATATAAATATGGATGATTGGAAGTTATGCCATGGCAATCTCAGCCAGGGAGACTTTGCTGAGGATATGAACAGTTTGTTGCTTCATACATGTTTTCACATAAATACCACTAAGGACCTCCGCTGGCACATTTGGTGGTCTTGCTGAAGGTCACAACATTTTTCTCTCCACAGTTTTAGAAGCATACGGGACACGGGCCCAGTCTCACCTCCCAGTAGCATCTCATGCAGGAGATTGTCTATCTTGGCCAGGCCGCAGAACTTAATAAATTGGAGGTGCTCAATCATCTGCCAAGTGATACTCTGCAAGGTGGGCAAGAGGAGTAGCAGCTCTCCAAAACGACCCCTGGAGTCATACTGACGGTCATTTATGTAATCTTCAAGACTCATCTGAACCTGCAGACACATACGCAACCACAATGCCAAGGGTAAGCAAACTTCCTTTGTCTGTGTAAGATGGCTGATTTGTAATAACAGCGTGAATTATACAATAATAATGTTATATAATATAATATGAAATATAATGGCCATCCCTTGTAGGACTTGGATGGTCTTCTTGGCTCACTGTTTGTTGGAAATGATGAGAACAGATGCTAGCAAAGAGCTTCAGCTCAACTGTTTGGCCTACCTGCAGGCGCATGGCCTTGATCTTCGAAGGGTCCCGCAAAGACTTTGCATCTGCAGATTGGGAAGCGAAAAATGGAAGTTAAGTGTGGTGGTGATGTCGGGGGTGGGGGGGACTATGGGAGGGAGGGGTGGAGGAAGGACAGGAGGGCGAGAGGAAAACAAACCCCAGAAAGATCAGGGATGGAACTGAAAGTATGAGTGAAACTGATGGAATGATTGTGGTCAAACTGGTGTATCAAGGTAAAATGACGGGATTCAGTGGACGGAAGAGAAAAGACATGTAAAAAAGTCATACAGGGATTGTGGTATAACTTGGATGGGATTTACAGGGAAAAGAGGGATCTGGGAAGAGAAGGCAACAGATATTTAAAAATGAGATATTATTAAAATATTGTGTTGACAATATTTTAATCTAAAATATCTTTTTCAATGCATTTATGCCTTAATGTGCACTGACACACACCCCCTTCCAATAAAAAGATATGTGTGTAATATATAATATATATAAATTTTGAGCATTTATGGGTTTATTATGGCTCATACAGTACAGGCCAAACATTTTTGGACACACCTTCTCATTCAAATGAACTCTTTACTATATGTGTATATATACGTTTCCAAAAACCTTTCTCAATCTTGCAAGCTGTTTTCAGCAAATAGATAAACAGATAGATAGACAATTTGAATGACAACAAAGATGATTCTGAACGGAGGCAGAGTAATCACTCATCCTCAGGAGGAGTAAAACAGTTACTAGATTCTGTTATTAACTGCACCTACGAAATGATCCACCAGTGTTGTGTAGTAGGTTGTGTTTCAAATTACCTGGGTCAAAGAAGACAATGGCTTTGAGGGCTGCATACTCATTGTCATCTATTTGAATATTGTGAAAGGGCTGGACCAGCTCGTCCAGCACTCGGTTGGCTACTCTACATATCTCTGGTTCCGAACTGTTCCTGTGTATCACACAGCCATTACCTGCAGGCAAAGAGAGTATCGGTCAGTAGCTGTGTTGAAAGGGAGAGAAAGGTATGTGGGTGTGTTTAAGGTGGAATGCTTGTGAGGAAGGATCAGGGGAATAAGTTCAGCCTTGAGAGAAAGATAAGTTTAATCTTGTAGACTTTTGTTAAGCCTTTATAAGGGTTTCAGTCAAGGTTGTGGTAAAGGGGTGTGAGATGGTCCCCCAAGGTACAGCAATCCAGAATGTGTGTGCATGTGTCTTGAATAAACAAAGTTGATAGATCTGCTCGCAGTATGATGTTGGAAAATGCTCCAGTAATGAATAACACTGTTTACCAGAGGTATTTTTGAAGTCATAAATTAAGAAAGAAAAAGCTTTAGTTAATCATTCTCGACTGACACAACATTTGATCAGACTCCACACTTAAGTGCTGATTGTCCCAATGTATAAATATGTCATTCGAGTGGCGCATTTGTACCTAAAAGCAGGGAGTCCTTGAATGGCATTGACCTTTTGGCAACCCCGAGCAAGAGGTGTTCACCTGCATGTGCTCTGAGCAAGCTCACCTGGAGACAAAGACACACAGCCGCTGTTAAATGAAGAGCACAAACAATGCAACAATGCCTCCCTTTTGCCCTAACACACATCATAAGGGTGGAAAAAGCGAAAAATGTGATTTCATTTAATTTATTATATTATTACATATTTTATTTATTTTACTTTTTTTTTTTTTAAGTGCTGCACTTTGAGAAGTATCTATCAATGTTGAAATGCAAGCAATAGCAGAATCCCAGATTACCCATCATGCATCACTGAGCTCTTACCTGGTCATCCAGTGGCAGTTCTCCAAATGTAGGAATATATTTGGCCCATTCCACCAGCACTAATAACTGCTGTCTCATGGAATCGCACACATCCCCTACAGTGGCCGATTTCTGCTCTGATATGTCGTCCACTACAACCGGAGCCGTGATCTGGAGAAACCAAATGTTTCCTCTGTCACTTTTTGTGACAGCAGTTCAGTCAAACTTACATGATGTGCTGGCTGATTAAGTCGACATCTGCTCACATATAACTGGAAATTCACCTGCTGGGACAGAGATTCTGCTTGGGCCAGTATAGTTATGGTTGGTAGGTCTTGGGAGTCGGGCATGCTTCTTCTGGAGCTGATCCGATCTCTCTCATTTTGCACAGCTAAAATAAAACACAGCTACAGTTAGTGTTTATACCTGTGTGTAATGATTTCTGGAAAGCAGTATTCTCCATGTAATAGTCAAATCTCTATTTTGGATTGTTTTTTCCTTAAATTGAAGGTCTTGGTATTGAGAATTGGATTGTGATTGCAAACAGTGACAGACTCTATGGGGCAGTTAATATTAAGGAAAATAACCATACAGGCTGGCATCAGCAGGAGTTGTCAAACGTTAACCAGTTGCAATCCAGAACAACGTGTTTGAATAACACATGATTGGGTGTCATAAAACTGTGCCAAGGTTATACCCCTCATAAATGCACACAGTTTATGGCTTAGACAATTTCAGCCATCTTAAAGCAGCTTTTAGATTCAGTGAGGACTGTGTACACCAGTTTTAAATCTTACAATCTATAGGAAAAAAAAATATGATTAAATAGACCACAAATAGTGGACTCTTCATTTTTCACCATCTCTCCATGTAAAGAGGCTCAGTATTGAGGAAAATGCATTATTCAATATCGTTTATGATGTGTAAAAATGTCCTCCTCCCTGTTTCCTTGTTCGTTTATTTGTTGTTCTTTATTTTATTTTTCTTGTTCAGCGTGCAGAAACCACATTTCCATACCCTCTTTTTTCATGCCAGCTCTGAAGCATTTGTTGAGTCTGCAGAAACGACACTGGTTCCTCTTATCCTTATCCACAACGCACTGCCGGCTGAACCTGCGTGTGACAAAATTGCAGTCAGATACTGTAGCACCTCTACAGAGCAAAACAAACGATGACGCAATGCACTGAAACCTAACATAATGTACTGTACCATGCTATATGCCTGGATTGTAATCTATGTTGGCGTTGTTTTCTGCTTAGACGTCTGGACATGACCGTCAGCGCGTACATGTGTGTTCATGCCATTTGTTCCTGGTTTCCGTACCTGCAGGTGTAGACGTGGCTCTTGCGTATGGACCGTCTGAAGAAGCCCTTACAGCCATCACAGCTGGAGGCCCCATAGTGTTTCCCTGTGGCTTTGTCGCCACAGATTGCACAGTTACTGCTGACCCCGTCTGGACCTGGCAGGGTTGGCTCTGTTGGCATGCTGTCTGAAGCACACAAAGACATACACACAGGTAAATGCATATGCAATGTGCCCCTTAAGTGCACAGACACCGTCTTGTACACATCCTGAGATGCATTCATTGGTCATTAAAAAAAAATGCTGGAAAAGCAGTTCATTGCAGTACACATTTAGAAATCGTTGCATTTGGTCTGAAGTAGAATAATATAAATATCTTGTATGTAGTAGAACAGGAAAGCAGTCACTGCACTGCATTATTTTATCGAATCTAAAGAACTTTTTTTTATATAAAGTTGGCGTTGGGGGAAAAATTAAATAATCCTAAAAACGATCCGTAGAGTTTTTGGGTTGCTCTCAGTTGATTCCTTTCGCATCAGCAAAGTCTGATTTTCGGATTGTTACCTGGACATGCACCATGTTTCTCAACAGCACCTCTGGCAGGACAGCAAAATATGTCTTTGGACATTGTTTCTTTAATTGGTTTCTGCAAGAAGTCTCACTGTTCACAGAATATATTTTCACTTGACTAAACAAAAGATACATTTGTGGCAATAGGCGCTGTCCAAATGTATCTTTTTGAAAGAGTTTTTCAAACGTTTTTAGTAGCTGTTATTTAGTGGCATCATCATCATTTTCGAAACCATAATCGTCATTTAGTGTCTGCATATTTATTTCTCAGGGACAGTCATACATTGCACTTGCATTCATGTGCATGCATGACCATGAGACAAGTACGAACACACCACTTCAATCCCACATCAGGAAGTGGCACTGCAAAATGAGTCAGTGTGAGCTCTCTGTTCTCCTGCTGAGGTGACATCAGTGTATCACAGAGCTGCATGCCCGCGCTTCAATAAAACATCTTTATGACACATTCCTGCAATTCTGGCTCAAACTGCTTTATTAACATTCTGATTTCACACCTTTACAACCTCTACCCAGCCCTTCTCTTTGCTACAGTCACAGATTTCCACTTGCATATTACAAGTAACAGGCGGTGAAATTTAGTTCCCCCAATAACTGTAAACAGATATGTGGATATATGCACTACTGAGCATGAATTTCCCGTCACTTAAATTAGACATTAGGAGCATTTTATGTAAAAAATCTAACCAAAAGTGATTTCCATTTCTGTGAAAAGACTCTAATTTGCATTGACTTGGCCTTTCTTCATTTCATCAGTGAGTTTTTCCATACCCAAGAGTAACCTCCTCATCCAATTATGACACATCCCATCTAAACCCCTTCAGCAAAGAGGTGTAGCATCAAGGACCCGCACAATGCTCTCTTGTTCCATGTCTACATGGTTGGTTTCAGAGACAGGTCAAAGTGGGGAAAAAGCAAAGCTGGTTAAAGTTATTTGTTTTATGGAATCTACCTGTCTATAATCGCCTTCATTTCAATATATAGTGATCCACCAGACAGGTGGAGGTGGCTCCACACTCACACAAGTCCAGCTGCAGCAATGATCAGAACTCTACCTTCACTGGTTTGTGGTTTGATATGACTCCATGTCCACCCCACTGCACCCAAAGGTCAAAGATGACTTACTCCCGGTGGTGCTGGCATGTGCATGCCTGTCCACATAGGTTTGTGCGTTTTCGCTACACGTGCGTAGGTGTCCTCATGCATTCACACTTACCTCCTCCTCCACAGAGCACCTCTGCATTCTCAAAGCCCAGTGTGCTGTATGAGGGGTCCAGGCCTTCACAGTAGTTGGCTACTTCCATGTCTAACAGAAATTTACACTGAGGAGCAGGAAGATACTTCATTCCTGTTTCAACGCTGTCTCCCTCACACCTTTCTCTCCTTATCCTTTCCTTGTGCTCTCGTACTCTTTTCCCGGCTGCCTCTTTCTCCTTTTTCCTATCTTCTTGTCCCTGCTTCATCTAATTCATACATGACAGGTGAGATCCCTGGGATAAAAGATCTTTAATCCCATCTGATTGGGCTGGGAACAAAGAGAGGGGAGGAGCTGTGGCTAAGACTTTTCACTTTATTACATGTAACTTATCTGTTCTCCTCTCTCACACTTATCACTGAGGTGGATAGATAGAGGTGAAGGAGTAATTTCCCTTCTCACCACTTCTGCCTCCTTTCTTTCTTTCTTTCTTTTTTTTTTTTTAACAATGTGATAGATTTTATAAGGTTTTGAATAAAACCTTGCACTTTATATGCATGTTAGAGATCTTCTGTTTACTTGTGTATGGCGTGGCCAACAGGTGTGGAGTCTGGAACAAAAACATTTATGAATCTGTGTGTGTATTTGGCCTTCTAAGGGTTTCTAATCTAATCAATAGAGGAGTAATGGCACCACCACCTCTGCAGATATAATCTATAAAAACTCAAAGTGAAGGGGAAAACACTGATAACTTCCACTAACTCTTCCACACTAATTGGTTTTACATCCCAGCCCCATAAAACTTTATTCCACATATTTCTAAACTAACTGGTCATATACTGTGAAGATTTAAAACAACATGAACCTATCTGACCAGACTCAGATCACACAGACGTGCTTTTGTTCAGTTAACGGAATATTTAATTTGACATTGACAAGTACATGCTCTACATTGGCTAGAGGATTTTTTATTTAGATGCTGGGTTTATTACAGTTTTACTTCTTTGAACCCAAGGAAGACAGAAGTCTAAGCTGTTATTTCTATTACTGCTAATCTTTTTATCGTTTTTCATTCAGGGTGATACATATTCATGTATTCATGCATTATTTTTCCTTTATGATGGATTATGAGAGTATTCTACAATGTAATAACACAAGAAATATACTGAAATTATCTACTGAGCACTATGGAAGGGGATATTAAAAACGATCTTGTACTTGCACGTAATTTCCTAAAGAATGCTTATAGAAGTGAATCAGCATCAAACGTGGAAATCAAAAACAGAAGTTAAACAGTCACCTCCTCTTTCACCACAGGGACGCCATAAACACACTCAGATTTACTGGCATGCACAAGTTATAATGTTCAAACCTACCCCCCTTTTACATTAGGAGTTTCACTGCACTAAATCTTACTGCATGCCCGAAAGTTAATTGTGTTACAAAAGGCTGTAAATGATAAGTGATATTATTACAGGAGACTTGATGCCCCACACCATGTGAGAACTGGTACAACAGTAGGCCCTGAGGACAGTATGTTTCCACTCTGGGCACAGTATAGAATGCACCTTATCATGACTTATTTGGTGGATTTTACGAGACAAAATGTCACTAACAGCCATATTAGCTGAAAGGGGTTAAGAGAGAGTAAAAAGAAACAGCACAAAAGTAAGCGAGACAGGTGATAGTTTATATTTTAACTCGGCACTGGCTTCTGACTCATCAGGTTTCAGGACGATGAAGAATTTACTCTTTATAATCACACTCAATCGCATAGGATTGTAGGATTTAGATCTGGCTTGCTTGAAAACAGAAAGTTACAAATTTAAACAATAGATTATATAATAAATGTACATTTTTACTCTGAGCATTTTTTGAAGAAGCTGTCGTGCTGTAGCTGGGTTTAACAGACAAAAAGGAAATGTGATCTATTCAGCATTAGAAGTAGACACAATATGAAAAAGATACTGTAAAAGTACAAGTAAAAATGTACTCTACTTCACAGCAGTTGGTTAGCAGGTCAAATGCTTTTGAAAGCTGTTTTTCAAGGACAACAAGCCTGGGAATTCAGGTCTTTATGGCTGTAATGATGAATGTCTTTCTTTCCACATTTTGATACCCTTACATACCCTCCTCTTGGCTGATTTGGATTAAGATACAATACTCCAAGCACTTGTTCACTTGGGTTGCTCTTTTGTTTTTCCACTTCACTGAAGTTAGTTAAGTTAGTTAACTGCAAGTGATTTGTAGTGTAGAGGTCTAATGATTCGGAAATGTAACATGCATGTGTAAATCGAAAATAAATATAACATATATGAATTATACAATTACAGCAACATTCAAAATAAAAAAAGGCATTATGGCCTCTACAGGGTGAAAAGAAAGCTGGGCATGACTGACAAACCTTGTGTCCGCCTAGCAACCAGAAGCTCATAGCAGCCATAAAAATGCAGTGCTAAGAGACAATATCTGCGTGAACTGGCCATAATACTGTTGTCTCTACTGAGATTAGTGGTTTTAAGAGTTGCAGACAATCAACCTGCCAAATGACTCTAGTTATTAGTATTTCCTGATATCCAGGCAATAGGACACAAAACACACAGTTTGCAGCTACTCACTTCTATAACTGTATGCTTTGTGTCTTATTTCACTGCAATTACACAAAAATACCAACGTCAAAAGAAATGTGAATCAACAGCACTTGGCAGCAGTGGGTTTGCTTATATCTTAGTGCTAAATCCAGACAGAGAGAAATGCCCAAATGTTTTTTCTCGTAAGCCCCAGTCCCAGGGGGCATGCAGTCATTGTCATACTGCTTTAATCTTACTGCAGATGCCACCACTTAGTGAACGGTCTGAATGGTTGTTTGGTCAGTGACAGTTTGTGTTGAGTGATTTCGCCGACTGAAGCAAAGCCTGTGTGTCCTAAAACTGTAAACAGTAACGCACATCACGGGTAAGCCATGTTTCAAAAAGGAATTCAGATCTCACCTAGAAGGGAACCAGTGTTGAATTTGTGGTGCTAAGCCGTGTAATGCTTTTTTGGAGACTTCTATGGACCAAGTAACTGATTGTCTAGGCGTCAGCTGATAGGGATACTTTTTTAAGTACTATCAACACTGGTTGAACTCAGATCAACATTGAATATCGCACGCTGCATACTGAAAAATCTATTGACAAGTCTCTCTAACAGTCAGAATACACAGGTAGAGCTACAGGCTTGTTGTTTGGGCTTGCGCTACTTTATATTGGATGGATGTTTCGGTTACAAAAATTTGCTAGTCGTGGTGACTTTGTTGCCATCTTGCTCTTTAGTCTGTTACTCCCTAATATTGCTCTTGCTACAGATAACAATCTCACCCAGGATGGTAAATGGGTTATCACATGATCTTTACAACACATCATGTCTGTCTTATCTATTTTTACAAAATATGGTCAACAGAAAGAGAAGGTAGTTACACTATCTCAGTGAACACACACGCAAAACGGACTTGGCCAACCACATTATTTTTAATATATATATTGTAACTAAAGGTTACAACAGTTCTGGTTACAAGAAATTTACCAGGAACTAAAGTGTGTGTGAATGAGTAGAACCAGCATAATGACCAGAATACAAAAAAGCATGTGATTTACCAGAGCATGTCACTAAAACTTCCTTGAGAGACTGCTCAAAGTAAGCTTCACGTCCTCCGCAAACTCTTACAGCCAGTGTGGAAGCTTTTAGAGTTTCATACACTTTACTTAATAGGAGAATTTTCAGCTTACCTTTGCTTCCGTTTCTGTCTGTGACGTGCATTTATCCCAGTGCACCTCTGTTCTCCGGTAGCGAGCAGCCCCTCAGTTCTACATTACTCTAAGTTGACGCTGACAATGGGAAAATGGTAAAGGTGTACGACAGCATTAAAGAGGAAGGTTGGAGAGCCCTATAATTCATGGAGCAACACATTGGATGGCGCCACCATAGCCCAGTCATTAGATCGATTTACTAAACAAACTCAAACTAGGGTGGGGATGTTAAACAGTAACCCAGTGCCATAAAACCAAAAGGAAAAGTATCACCAGGTGTGCGCAAGTTTGTGTGTGTGTAGGTGTGTGGTGTCAGAGCCGGCGCTTCTGACACCACCCCTTAGGAGAGAAGGTAAGAGATCCAAGAGGATTAAGGCAATGTTCCAGAAAATAATGATAAAAAAAGGAAGGATTTTAGACATTTATTTCGCTTCTCTGCAATAAAGCTGTACACTCTGGCCATGCACACAGGAGTTAAATGTTAGCAAACTCAACTCAAATTCATGTATTAAGCCTGAACATTCACATAACGTTACAAATTCCATGCTATAAGCCTGGTATACACATAGCAGTAGACAGCAAACACTTCCAAAATTATTTTCAGTGAAAACAAAGTCCTCCAATTATGTCACCAGCTTATGCATATATGGCCACAACTTTCTCTTTCAAACCAACGGGAGGCAAAAACAATTATTTTTAAAAAAGGCCCTTGTTTCCGGTACGTGACAAGCCCTGGATGTAGTGCTCAAGGCTCCTCTGGACTATTTAAAAAGTAGGATTTGACAAGCAATTAAAAACAGCACAGTAAAATGAAACTACAAAATAAAGTAAATCAATGTTCTTGACTCCTCACATACAAGAAATTTTTCCCAAGCAGCACATGTACCAGTTTCTCCTGCCCATGAAGTTTAACATGTCCAAACAGTTAAAAGTGGTCAGACTCAGAAAGACTTCATTTAGGTTCTGCACATCAATGTTTTCTAAGTAGTAGAATCGAAATATGTGGTAGGGAATGAAAGAGACCACCATAATGAGGGCGAAAAACAAGCTCTTGAGCTGAGCCCAGAAGTCCTGCTGCAAGTTGCATCCCATAGGATGCCTCTTGTATAAATCCCATACGACATAGGCTTGGAGTACTGTCAGCACCGTGGCCACCACGATAATCACTATGCTAATGATGTAATTGATCAACTTGGCAGCATATCCTATGCTTGTGCCGAACTTGAAGCAAGTGGATCCATTTGGTGTACTGTTTTGGCCATAGTAGAAGTGGATGATACAAGGGACCATAACTAGCACCACTGCCCACACCACAGTACTGAGGAGGAGTGCATGGATCCTCTGGAAACAATGCAGCTGCCCGCCTTTGTTGTAGAATGCCAGCAGGCGCGTGATGAGGATGATCACATAGAAGATAAAGGACATGTACATGTGGATGTGAATCATGCTGCTCACCACTTTACACCAGCTGTGGCCCAGAGTCCAGGTGTTAGTCACGTAATAGTAAATTCTGAAGGGCACAGTGATGAGGAAGATGAAATGGGCAAAGATGAGATTGAGTACGGCGATGGAGGTACTGGATGTAGAGCTGTAATTCAGGATGTGCATCGTCAGGCTCAGGCTGATAGTACCAATAACAAGAACCACGCAGTTGATGGCCATCAGGAGGGTGTGGTACTCCGGTTCTATGGGGCCAGTTTTATTCGTGGAGGTTGCTTCTGTGAATAGTGTGCTCTGGGTTACTGTGGAAGTCCTACTAAAGAGAAAGGAAGCAGAGAGGGAATATCAGACAAAAGAGCAAAATGAACGAAGATGAAATGAAACAATCATAGTGAAAGTGAATGTTTTATAAATAGGAACACACACCACACAAACAAATGAACTATTAATGAGTAGAATCTGACTCATGTTACTGATGTTTGACTCTTTTACACCACGCTGTAGTTTCATGATTGCATATGTCGTTCACAATCTAGATCAAGACGTTACCTGTAGTATTATTTAAGCATAACTTTCTGCTGGGCTTTTATTTGCATAATGTGTTTGCAGTTCTACATGTTGGCAAGTAACGGTACTTAAAATAAATTGAGAACTAACTCATCAAGCAACAAGTTGGTTTAACTGAAACTGAACGTGCTTGAAAATTGTGAATTTTTTTGGCTTAATTATTACCATGGGAGCAAAGCTGCTATGAAAATGAAATCATGAATGAAGCCCAAGTCCACATTAGAGTTTTGCAGTAAACTTACCTTTCTGTCAAAGGAGAAGAGGTTACCATTGGCTTGTGTGTGTACTCCATATTGTCACTAACCAAGCAATAGATTAGATTTTCACAGTTTTTTATGAAGTATGCAAAGTCCTCCGTGAGAGCAAACGATGTCTGTGTGTGTGCGCGTGTCTGATTCTGTAAAATGCTTCCGTGTGAGCAGGTCTAAGTGAGAGCATGTGAAAACAAATGCCAACCATGGAAGTTGGGCTGTGAAAATGAAATGCACTTATGGCTTGTTGTCAGAGACCACAGTCCAGTTTTGCATATTGTGTGTGTGCGTGTCAGTGCTCTGCCAGAAAGAGGTTATTGCACACTACCGCAGAGCTGGCTGCTTCCTTCTTCTACAAATAGCCGTTTCTTTTTCTTCAAAATTACAAATACAGTTAGACTGATGTGCATTACCTGTTGATTTCATACCACGATAAATTACCCCTGAGCTCTAAACAGTGCAATGAAAAAATGAAGCACTCCCTCATTAAGGCATCTGTACTTCAGTCAGGGAAAAGACAAAATTTGCAGTAAGATGAAATAAGGGCCAACATGCAAATATGCTGCCAACATGTATCAGCTTTTCAAAATTCTAGCTTGGCATCTAAATAAGGAGTTCAGATTTTTACTTCAACAATGAGCTTTTCATTTTACTATTTTATGCCTCTTGTCACCCCATGAAATTCAAATAACCTTAGTCCATATGTGTTCTGTGAAAACCTAAATATTAGTAAGTTTATTATTGAGCATCCACAAAGGTTTTTGGAAAGTTCAAGAATGTTCTCACCCGTTCTCACCCGTTCTCACCCATCACACATTGCTGTAAATCCTTCTGCTAAGAGATTCAAAATCAACACCGCTGATGCATTAAAGCAGACAGCTAACATATAGCAATAAATCTTTAAATTATTTGTGCTTTTAAAATAGAGGAAGTCAGAGAGGATGTGGTGATGAGAACGTTTGCTGTTTTTGTTGAAAGATGTGTTGCATTTTACTCGCTGCAGCTTTGACAAATCACTCTTAACATTTGATAAAATAAGACATTTTTTTTGTGGGAACAGTTTGTTAAAAAAAAAGTCACACAATGGATTACCAGCAAAGTCCTTTGTCAGTTTCTCAAAGGTAAATATTAGTACCAGTTGACGAGCTTCAGCCATTGTGACCATGTTTGAGAACATTGTATATTTCTGTCTTTGTCTACCCCTTCATCTGCTTCGCCTCACCACCCTTCCACAATGCAGCACCGCTTCTCATCTTCTTCCCTGCTGACTTGACTTCATCTCCCTGTTGTCCCTGAGAGCAATTCATCAATTTAGGCCACATTTAGGGGGAAAAAAGTCTGATAGAAAAGCAGAGAGCCTATGCTTGAGAGATTCTGTCATCTGCTTCCTCTATTTTGCATGTAAAGACCTGGGGGGGTGAGACTATTCAACAGGGAACCAGTATTATCCATTTTTATCAACTTGACATTACCAGTCGGTATGAAGAAATTGAGACTGTCATGATTTGCTTGATGTGCATGCGTGTGCAATATGTTCCATGCAAGATCATAGATTTTTTTGCAGGGGTTGTGGTATTGTTTGTTTTACTCTGACCATTGGCATCTGAGGCTACATGTGGCTGAAGGGTGACATTTTCCGGCACACCTGAAATGACACCTGAAAACCTTGTAGGGTATTACTGTTTTTGCTTGCTTTTGCTAAATTCCCCAGCCCAGTTCAGAGTCATGGTTACCTCAGGCACTATTACACTGTTACCTATTTAATTGTGTAAGAGGTTAGAATGGCACAAAACCAAGCCCACTCATATCAAATTACTCAAAATGTTAAAATGATTCGGAACTTTGCCTTCTTGTTCTAATTTATGCTTTGATGTACATAAGCTATTTGATTGTATGTGACCTCAAAAACAAACATGTCAGACTACACTGACAATCAGAGGCTGAGTGTAGAATGAAACAGAAGTTAAAGATGAATTATACCTGTGGTGTTGCTCATTTTCCCCTGGGTTGTGTCAAATACAATGTGACTCCACATTACAGGGAACTGCCTGAACAAGTAGCAAACCAGAAAGGGTGCTATAAACAGGAAAGTCACAAAAAGTTCAGAAGACACTTAACATGAACTGAGACACAGTTGCTGCAGTGGTTAGTAGCTATAGAAACAGAGGACGAAGCGGCTGTCATCAGAATGTGATGCAACACGTAATTTGCTATTTACACAACCTTGCATCCGAGAACAGACAGGTTATTGCTTTCAATTTGGATTATCTGTGGAAATTAGAGTTTCAATGCCTGATCAGATTGTCCACCTCTCTAAATCAGCTTGTTTGGATGACTTTGGGTCCAGTGTCTTTGGTGTTAACCTGGCCAGGACTGCTACAGTAACTACATAGGGCAAAACATTAGAGCAGGAGTAAGCAGATGTTGCAGGAGAGATTACATTTATTGATGGAAGTTTATACAGCAAAACCCTGAATGAAAAGATGACTCCAAGTCCCCAGAAGCTTAGCTGGAGAGTAACTTTCTAACATAACAATGATCCCAAGCACAAACACTTGGCCAATATGCCCCCTGACTTGAATCCAGTGGAAGATCTTTGAAGTAGCTGATACCCTGGAGGAGCAAACTGAACATAAAAATGTAGATAAAAAAATAAATAATGGAACATCAATGATAAGGAGTGTACTGATATTCTTACAAGGATACGCTTTAGGTATCTTTACAAAAAGCATTGTAACACAGTTACCAAGTTATCAAGTTACTCCTTTTGGTGGATCATAAATGAGCATTGCTAGCAAAGACAGGATTCCCAGTCAAATATTCAAGTAATCTGGGTTAGTTCATCAATGATTAACGGAAAAGAACAATGTGCTTGAATCAAAAGAATTCAGTGCAGACTGTTCTGTGCAAGAGTCTTCAGCCAATTGTTATACTAAGACAATCTACCCAAGTCAAAAAAAAAAAAAAAAAAAATCCTTAATACAAGAAAGACTACTTTTACTACACTTTTAAGAAGTAAAACCTGAATGAGGCTGACATAGTGTCTTCGTGGGTAATTATGAACTGAAAAAAAGTATTTAAAGCATCTAACTAATCAGCAAACATTAAAGGGGTCTCCAAATAAAAAAAATTAAATAAATTAAAAATTAGACAAGTAGTGTAAGAGTTTTGCACAGTGCTATTTAATATACAAAAACAACATCCCTTAACTTATATAAACAAACTCTTGCTGTAAAATAAATACCAAATGAAAAATATCTATAAAAAAGACTTAAACATTCATTTGTGTGACTTAATAGATTAACAACCACGTTTTCTTTAGGAGAAGTGCGACTTGGGTCTCTTCCACATGATGAGTCTTTGTGAAGTGAGTATGTGTGTGACCACACTTAGCAGCATCAGGAAGATGGTCATTGACATCACTATCACATAGTGGCTAATGCTGGAAGAGACAAACAAATACATTCAACAGGTTTGACAGCAAGTAAATCAAAAATACCATTAAACAGTTTGTGAAGAGAACACAGCCAGGGGAAAGGGGCAGTGTGATGAGACAAGTTCTTAATCAAGACTTAGAAATCTTGGATTTATTAGTTAACTTACCTTGTGCCAATGTCCAACCAGCTGCCATAGTCCTGCACCAGGAAGAAAAAGTGCTGAGGAAAGGAAGAGCGAGTTTAGTTAATGATTGTCTGAGGTTCACAGTCCTCCTACTTAAAAGGAAAACAGAGGGCAGGAAAATTGGTTGACAAAGAAGATCACAGTGTATATTTTAGTCCTTCATTGTAACTGAAATGCCTTACCAGAGCCATCAAGTCAGATATGACCAGGACTATAAGAAACAAACTGGAAAAGAAGAAGAAAAGTTCAATGAAAGAAGGAAGGAAAGCAAGTAATCATCTACAACACTAAGTTATCTTACGTACAGCATGGAGAGTAGATTTGACTCATATACAACTTACCGTGAAAAAGAAAAATTTCAATGCCAGTTTAATCAGATATAAAACTGCGTTGTGTGAGAAGTGGAAACTGTTGGGAAGTGTTTACCTTCTCGATGAAAGCTGCGTTGCAACTTGGATGGTCTCAAAAGTGCACATTACTATTATGAATGGAATGATAACCTAGAAGAGCAACCAAAATGTTACATTTCCTTAGCAAACTTAGAGAAATTTAATTGAGAATGTGGCAGCCAATATTTCATCTGTCTGTTGCAAATTACAATTAATGGCTGCAGAGTCAGTTTAAGTGGACACTGCTTAAAATATACAACATAATTCCGCATGCTATTTGTTAAACGTCACACATTCAGTTATGCCATATGCCAACACTAAAGGGGAAGGTACTTTTGTTTTTTTAAATCAATATAAATGGCCATGTGTTGAAAATGACTACACAAAGTAACCCACAATGAAATGAAAATTTTTGGGGTTTTTTTTTTTTTTTTTGGTGCTTGAGAGCAACTGATCAACAAATGAGTCTGTTCATCCACCTCACTCAAATAGAAGTTACTGGCTGACAATTAAAGTGGTGCTTAACCCATTTAATCTTGCCAACACTGGCACCACATGGGAGAGAATTATCTTTGGACAGAGAATAATTTCATTGTACAAAACCGGCCAGGAGTACAAGAGGATTAGCTACTGCTAATATTAAGTACAGCAGCACAAGTCAAATTCAGGAAGTATGAAAATTTGTTTATCCTCCGGTGAGTTTTGTTGAAAAAGTACAGCTCTGGAAAGCCAGTCTGGAGTAAAGGCCCTTATGGACAAAGTCAACCGATAATCTGTTGTGATGAGACCTAACTGAATCTTTTTGGATCTGATGTTGAAAATGTTTGGCGTCAGAGGGATGGAGGTGTAAAGTGGGAAGCGCATGATGCCCACAGTGAAGTATGGTTGTATTTAAGTTCTTTTATGGTGAGGAATTACAGTACACTTCACTGATGGTATCATGAATTTGCAGAATTACTGAAAAATCTTTAAAGAGAACATGATGACCCCCCTCTAACCCTGGGTTTTCAAGCGCTTTTTCAACATGACAATCCTAAACATTCTTCAAGGCCTTTACAGCAGAACTTGATGAAAATGGTGCAGCGGCCAACTACAGTGTTTCTACTGTATACGATACCCCTGCTGCTTCAGCAGAAACATTATTCAACTGTGACTTTGTGGAGGTTTTAATTTTTTAAACTGAAGACAGAAAGTGGAGACACATCTATGCATGTGTGAATTTGGGTGTCTATGGTTAATACACCCAAGGAAAAGCAGGGTGGAAGAATGAGAAAAAAAGGCCTGAGAATTAAATAGGGGTGAGTGGAAAAGTCAATCAGAATTAATCAAACAAAAAGACTTTGATTGTAATCTCTAAAGTAAAAATTATTTACTTTCCTTATTTACTTTTCCTTATTTACTTATTTTAAAGAGATTGGTGGAAAACTTTCTATGTTATCATTACATATATATATTCACTAAATAATTATTTATATTATTATTATTATTATTATTAATAATAATAATTATTATTATTATACTAATACTACTACTACTACTACTACTAATAATAATAATAATAATAATAATAATAAATTTCTGTGCGTCAAGCTGATGATTTAGGAAAAAAATATCTTTATACTTAGATAATGGGCACTCATCTATGTTGTCTACTATACGCATATTTCCGACATACATGTATATGAACAGACTGCAATCGTATAGTACCTTCCACATCATCAGCCCACCCATGATGAAAGGGTTGAAGACAGTCAGGAAACAATAAACCGAGGCCGGGTCAAAACTAGAAAGACAGAGATTTGAATTGAGTACAGATGATGCTGGCAGACCTATGAGACAAAGCACAAACATCTGTCAAACAGACAGATTTCCTGCTCACCACTAGTTTGAACAGACACAAAATTAAGAAAGTGCACAGTTCACAACTGGTCTAAGAAATTAAAATACCAACGATGATGACTCACTTATTTCATAAGAGACAATTGCTTCACCCATGCCACACTGTGGCCCAAAAAAAAAAAAAAAAAAGATCAACTTCTTTCTATTATATACACAGACAAGAACATACCTGTTAATGGAAGCTATGTTCCCTGTGCCAAAGAAAGCTGTTATTATAAAAAATACCTGAAAAAATGTATGGTCAAGGAAAGAGCTGACACAAAGTTAAAGTCATAAGTTTGTTATTTGTAATAATGGCCAATGCCAAAGTTGCAAATGTTGCAATGAGGATACAAAAAAATAAGATCTTCTAATGTCATCCAACTTCAGTTGTCTTATCTTGGCAATGTCAATATTTGCTGAGAAATCAATAGAGGAGAGCTGAAAGAAGAAAAGAGAAAATAAAAATGTCACAGATGCAAAGGCACACCTAAACATAACAATGAACTGAGAACTCATGTACATTATGCGGAGCCTTTTGTAAACCTCTAAGATTACAGTCTGTTATCGTGAGGATTTTCTTGCTTGTTTAGTTAAAAGATTTAGAGTAGAAGGTAAATACAATTTAACAGTGTATGCTTAGAATGAAAGATGATTTGGACACATTTGTATGGGGAATGTGGTTAACATTCAGTATAATTATGGAGTATAAATTGATGAGATTTAAGAATGATCAAGTGGTGCTTTCGAATTAATGTCTTAATAAGTTATGCAATTTATGATGCTTTAAAAAAAATTTTCCAAGTTTAGGAAATACATAATGACCCTACCTCTTGTCTGCCAGAGAGACCTTGGGCAAGCATTGCTTCCTGTTCAATGTTGATCCACACAAACATTAACCAGGAGAGAACAGGGGGGAACAAGGCTTCTGATCTACATGGGAGAGAATGCATGCATTAGAATTAAGGTTTTTTTTTTTTTTATTATTATTATAATTTTTTTTATAAGCTTAGTTGTGATGATAAAACTCTATGAGACGTGATCAAAAATATTGGTGCAGCTGCATGATTGTGTTTGTCCCTTCAGCTTACCCAGTGCTGAGCAGCAGGTATGTGGCTGTGAGAGACAGCAATATACTGAGGAGACGATGGAAAATACGCGTAGAGCTCACCAATGGAACCAGCATAGAAGATGCTGAGAAAACAGGTGAAAGAGAAAATGTGTGCACTTATATGGATATAACTAACTCAATATTTAAAAACTGAACATCAGTTATATATATGAAATATTTGATTATATTTGATACAATCTCTACAGAAAATCCCCAGGCAGGAATTTGTAATAATCATGTGCACCTTTCGCAGACACCTACCTAATGTGGCCCAGCTGATGATTTGATTAAAAAGCGGCAGGCCCTGTTTCTGTTGCAGACTAGAGTGTGTGAGGGATGGCACATAGGCACACATTGCCACATGAAGCATCTGTTGATTTTGACAGAGAATCAAACTTATTATTTTTAGAAAATTCAGGAACCTTATCGCACACATAATGGGATCAGACTGTTGTTACCTGGGCAACAAACAGCTGTCTGTCACTGAGATGCAGTGGTGTTTGTCGTTGTGATGACCAGAGGTAACAAACTGAAGTGAAAAGCGTGAGCAGCCCCGCACATGCACTTAGAAAACAAATGTCACTTTATTATTATAGACGTATTAATTGTATACAATTTGATTTTGCATGTGTGAAGCATAAACATACTGAAATTACTTTACATTTTACCTGATTGTGACTTTGTCTTTTTTTTGGTATCACAAGGCTTTGTGACAAGTTATTTAGAAGGATACTATATTTATCAGGTTGTTTGTTATGAGAAGCTTTGTTTATAGCTACTGGGTGCAGTTGTCTGTAATGTGTTGTGGTGATATAGTGGTGTGTATTGAGTCCAGGTTTATCACTCATCAGAATTCCAGCCAACTAATTTAAACACCTTTTGTAACAGAGAAATAAATATGTTTTAATGTAACTGGCTGACCTAGATCTGCCTGTTTTGTAAACATTCTGATGTAGGTGTAGCAAAGAGAGAAAGTACTCACACGAGATGCATGTTGGGCTCTCTACCTACAACAGGCATTAACGGGAAAAGAGCCAAGAATAGACAGCTGAAAAACCAGCTCAGAGAGCGGTACTACAGTGGAACAGAGACAATAAGTTCATAGTTAAAAAATCAAGTCTTATTATGACAGTAGAATGATAATATTTATGTGTAAGGAATGTCAGACCATGAAAAAGTCACTTTGTTTCATTTTTGTGGATCACTTACGATTTTAGTCACTGTATTGATATTATTATAGTGGTGGTCAACAAGAGCAAGCCACATTATGTTTTAATGAAAAGATAAATGGTTTCAGGACTGAGTGATAAGGATCAAATCATCATCAAGATCACGTAATGTAAAATTAGAAATTTATAAATAAAAAAATATTAAGATTTAAAAGTATTCATAGAAGCTAATTTAAAAAATGTCCAGTTGATAAATGAATGCCCCCTTTAATTTCTAAAGCAAGGTAATTGATTAAAAAGATCATTTGTCAGGGAAATAGCTAAAAATCCATCACTTGTACATTCAGTAGATTTTGTCATTGTGTTTACAGGAAACTTCCCTGGCTATGTATTTCAAATTTCCTGAAGATATTTCCTGAAGATACAAAGACAAATCATTGTCCATTGCCTTTTCAAGTATGCCTTTTTCATGTACAATATTCAATTACTGCGATTTTTCTTAGTGTATCTATTTTTTAATTAACAGACTTTTCCCTCATTTGCTTTTTGTTGGACTGGTTGGGTCATGAACTCACATGACATAGTTACCTTAGCGATGCCAAAAACTCCTGATAGGAAGGGCCAGAGAGAGAGGACAGCGAGGCCAACTGTCAGCATGGTGCGATAGAAGAAACTCACCACCTGGGGGCAGCAAAGGTTCCTTGTCATCAATGTGAGTAAATTCATACTATTCATGACCTTATATACAGTGTACAAATTGTTATGTGCCCAATATTTGTCAGTTGAAGGCTTACAAGTAATACTGTAAATTAAAGATATGCTTCTCAGAGTAAACAGACTTACCAGTAGCTCGATTCCAAATGCCACCAGGACAAAATAGCCAAAACATTTCCACAGTGGAAGAGATGGAGCAGATTTAATCAAATCAGTTAGAGTTCCCGACCTGAAAAGGATCATTGAAATCATTCTTCCTATGATGACACAGAGAAAAAAAAAAAAAAAACCCAGAAAACTACAAAGATAGTCTTTTTATCCATTCACAAATGAGAACTATGAATAGACAAAGCACAAAAGGATAAAAAACATAATTTACACCTCAATGCAGGTGTGCTGCACATGGTCAATTAGAGCCATCAAAAAGTGAAATATTTATGAATTACTTGGATCTCCATTGATGTGTTTTGATATTAGCTGACATGGACATGATTAGATTCTAATGTATGTACAAAGGTGTTTCTTCAGTGTGTGCATTACTCACTCTTTCAGGACTGAGTACCATACAGGGACAGGCAGCAGGCAGTAAATGTAGTAGGTAGCAGGGCTTCTTTGGATAAACAAGAACAGAGTGATTACAGCTGTCACACACATGCACAGCCTTGCCAGGGTATTACTTTGATCCTGCAAAAGCACACATACAGGAAAATCATCAGCATGTAACTTAACAATACACTGAATTGCCATAAGTTTGTTCTGATGGATGAAATCCCTAAAAACAAAGACATTGTGAAAGCAGTGAATGCTCTGACCTGCTTGAGGATACTGGGACGTCTGTTGAGGCTGGCATGAGTCTTAAGTATTACTAAAGCAACATATGAGGTCCAGCCTACAAATCCCAGTACCACACTGCAACCCAGGAAGAACCTGTCATAGGTATGGTAGTAAACCAGACCCTCCAGAGAATGGGATATCAGAGACTGACACAATGAGATCTGAAAAGAAGCATGTGAAGGGAAAACAACGGGAGAACTTCACCAAGTGCAAGGAGAATGGAAAGATTATTCAGCAAGGAACTTAAAACTAAAAAAAAAAGAAACTTTGAAGGAACGTGATTACTCAAAACCCAACAAGGCAAATATACTGTGGCAACCCACCATTTCACTGACTGATTTGTAATTTTGGTTTTTTGAAACCAGAACAAGCCATATTGAGTGAGAGGGTGGAGCTGAGGAGTGAGAGGTGGCTTCGTGATCCTCATTGTGAGGTAGGTTGCCATATGTGGTATAGCCATGTGTGGTATATGACACAGTAGTCATGACCTAATGCATACCCTGATTTACTGTCATAAATCAAATGAGAAGTATGGGTCATTCTCACAAAGACTTCCAGACACTGTAACGTCTTCTTTTTACATCCAGTGATGTCACCCCCTTATGGCCATTAGCTACAATGCAAGTTTAGGGGTCTTCAGCATTGGCTTGACTACAAAGACCATGAGGTTTGGAAATGTAGACAGCATTTACCGCTGTTAAGTTGCTGTCAGGCAAATCAGTAGACTACTACGCTGGAACATAACTTCAGGGCTAAATGTTAGTAAAAAATAAAGAGCAGGAGCTTAATGCCTGATGCACCCTAAACACACCCTAAAATTAACTTTGTACAGCTTTTAATTAACCAAGAATGTATGACAGAACTGTCTTTTCTCTGATACTCACAGCATCCTCATACTTCCCCAGCTGAATAAGTATTCTGGCCTTGTGGATGAATTCTGCTTGTTTTGATTCAGTCAGTAGTCTGGTAAGAGAAAGGTTTATAGCAATAAAGTTGAGTGGGTGAAAATGCATTTAAATGTGGTTTTAAAGACGATGACTAGAACTGCTCTTCCCTTGCCTTCATACATACAGGATGACACAAACAATCCACTGCCCTGATTTTATTTGCATAGCCCAGCAATAGAATAATGTTAAAAACATTTTGACACCCATTTTCCTCAGTAGCTACTATCTGGTTCATCTTCTTCCTTACTAAAATTTTAAATATGATTTTTAATCCACTCTGTTGACACTCTGCATATGCCTGGCACAAACATGTTGTGATGAAAGGTTCATCTCTGTTATTAACTCACTTCTTGTTTGAACAAGTCACAGACTGTCTGCCTTCGCTGATTGCACTTACTGGTATGGGGTGAAGAGAAAAGACAACGTTGTCTCCTTTTTCTGGGCCATTTTCATCTACAAAAAATGTACAAAGCTCAGTCTCTAATCAACACCGATCTAAATAACTTATCCATGTGTTTCCACATCATTCAGAATCTAATGGGAAAATAGGACATGACTGACAGTTATGGACCAATATGTCATGCAAAGCAGAGGTTCATGTTGTTATACCTTGAATTGTTCAAGTACTTGAATAGCATTGGTGTACATGCTCTCTGCCTTGAATAGGTCACTGTTGTTGAGGTAGGGAAGAGGTAACACACCCTGAGAAGACACAATTAAGTCATATAACCTGGATAAAGATATTTATAGAAAATATGTTTAGTAAACAAATGTGAAATTTCTGACTAACAGCGAATGAAATGTCAATGACGAATTACAAAGAATACAAAGAATATATTCCGTAGCTTAGTTTGACTCAGAACTTACAACTGAATTGACAGGAATGGGCACACCAATAAGAGAGGCCATGAGGGGTGCAATGTCAGCCTGCAAAAAAACAACAACAAAAAAATTTCACCTTACCACCTTTAATACACTCTACATTTAGTGATACTGATTCATGATTGTTACTGTAATGCCAAGCCACGGGTCTTACCTGGCTGACGTCAACTCTACGAAGGTGCTCTAGTTTCCAATCTGAGAGAAACAGTAGCGATTAAAATGAAAAAAGGATGTAGACTGAATTAAACATGCTGTATGTAGAGGAATTTCATATTTTTAGATTAAAATAAAATGAAATATAAAATATCCTATTGTGCTTAATTAATAGCACTTTGTGGGTGCAGAAAAGAAGGTAAAATAAATCTGCTTGAATTGCAAGCAGCTGTGAGCATGGTGCATGTGTTTAGCACCTTGGAGATATCCATCTTCATATGGTTGGGGTTCAGTGACTGTCTGGGCACTATTAACTCCAGCTCCCCACACCACTAAAGGGGTGAGTGTCTCAGATGGATGGCCTGCACCATGGGAACCTGAATATACATATAAGAAATAAAACGTAAACACAAATGCAATCACTGACACGCTTAAGATGCTAGCTAGTCTCCAATTATATACAATAATGATTAGCAGATCGGTTGACAGTAAAATCACGCAGATGTTACACAAACAAGAGTCTTACCCCAATTTGTCATGCCATGATCAGAGGTAAACACATAAGCTGTTTTGCCATCATAACCAAAGAAGTCTTCCACTAGAGACACCATCTCAGATAAACCATTGTCTACTAGTCCAATGTTTTCTAGGTACTCCCTAAGGACAAATAGAAAAAGACAAAATGGCAAATGACACAACTCAACCGACTGCTGGGGGGGGGGGGGTTATTTTATTGATAATAATACATTCTGATTGCAATACAATTTACATTTTACATAATAAAGAGCACAAACAAGTTTAATATAAGTGGTCAAAAGAAAAAAAAAAAAAAAAAAAAACACAACAGCAACATGTCTCTTACTGTGACATTGGTCTGTGAGCATGTCCATTTGTGTCAATACCCAGCAGATGCAGGAAGAAGACATTCTTATCTTCATGTAGACTGGCCCTCAGACTTGAGTTCGACTTTGCTGACTGAAAGAATGACTGTTTAAAAAAGATTAAGTTATGATGAAAATAAAAGAGGGGGGAGTGAACTTTGCATTGACTAGTGTTGTTTTTTTGTTTTTTTTTTAAAGCTACTGACTCATATTTTTGGTGTCAGATTAGGTTGTTTATTTGTATTCAATCTCACAATGTAAACAAATCCTATCTTTTTTTTTTTATTTATTTTTTTTGGTATGTATGTCTGTAAAGATTATTATTTAGCTACCTGATTTCAGGAATCACCAACAGTCTTATTCATTGTTATCATTATTTCTCATACAGTACCTTGACTTGAGCAAACACCCAGCTGTCTAGTCTGGAAGCATCAGTGGAAGCAAAATCCTCTTCCTCTGCGGGGTATGTGTAGGTGTACACATGGTCTCCAGTGGCACCTGAGAGACAGATGCAAGGAAATTACATTCATTGATTTTTTTTTTTTTTTTTTTTTTTCAGGTGATCTGATGTGTCATCATGTCAAAGTATAAAATTTGTTGATCTCTTTCAATTTGTAAAATTGAGCTAATTTCATAAACAAACATTACTCTATGTGCACATATATATGTCAAGTATGATTTTTTTTTTTTTTTTCAGATTGACCTTACCTTTGTGACCTTTTGTACAAATTGACTATGCTTTTGTGTACACATTGTTTCTGTGGGTGTGTGTACATGTGCATGCTTGTGTACCTTTGGCAAACATAGGTAGAATATCAGGGCTGCCCCAGCACCAGGTGTGTCTGCTCTCATTAAACACAGAGTCAAACTCCACAGGATTCTCCTTCCAGCCTGAAAACACACAAACACACACACAGAAAGGTCAAGGTACTTGCAACCACCACCAACAGTGAGCCACACAAATGTGTACAGAAGCAAACAATATAAGAAAAAAAATATGTCCACTTATTAATTTTTTCAAAATCAAATCAATTATAAATCAATTATATCAATATTTCTGTTGTGTACTTGTGTTAAGTCCCAAAAAACACCTACCTTTAGCAACAGCACTGACATCTTCATAGAAGCCTGCTATGAGAGCAACATGACCCGGCCTGGACTCAGTAGGCACACGTGTGTGAGACACACCCCAGGTGCCACTCTCCTTTATAATGGTCCTGAAAATGTGATAAATAGAGGAACATCCACACATCATATCCATATGCACTTCTTTACAGTCAGACTCAACATTGAAATGTCTATGTTTTAGTTTCTAACCTCAGATATGGAGCCCGGGATGAGCCATTGGAGTGCAAGGTGAAGAGACTGTCTGCTCTGAGGCCATCAGCAACCACTAACACCAGTCTGGAAGCAGGGGGTGCCAGTGACATAGTTTGGGGTGTCATGCCATGGACCAGGGGGGAGGTGAAATAGATGTCAAAGATAGAAATGAAGAAGATCACGTGGACTATCAGTCCAACCAGGAAAAAGGTGATTATCCTCATTTTGAGTGCCAACACCACACTGCATCTATTGAGCAACTGAGATTGGCTTAACACGGAGAAAGGAAGCGTTCACATATCTGGAGGTAAAACAAAGTGGGAACAAGAAGGAAGAAAAATTAAGAATTAATATATATTAGTAAAGAAATATTCATTCATTCATTCATTCATTCATCCATCTTCAACCGCTTTATCTGTTTCCAGGTTGCGGGGATGCTGGAGCCAATCCCAGCTCACACTGGGCGAGGGGCGGGGTACTCCCTTGACAGGTCGTCAGTAAAGAAATATTAAATCATAAAATCTAACTTCTGGTCTGTTCCAATAAGGAAGCGTTAGAAAGCTTTTTGCATAAGAACAAAATCCTTCTGTTATTGGCAGTCAAGCCAGACTGGCCTGCAGATCAGTTGTTCAATTGAAAATAACTAAAATGTAAAAATAAGAATGTGAACTATGAAAACATCTTAATGAATAAACATAACAATTTGACCAGCTGATTGTTATATGATTGTTCTTAAATTCAATCTAAACAAGGCAGTGCATCATCTGAATGAATGAATATAACAAAATAACACCAAATAAAAATATTAAATGAGGTCACCTGATAAAACAAAGCAATGCTGTTTTTTCGATTTTTTTCTTGACAAAATAAAAAATATAGGAGTATAAGCATCGTATTTATAAGAGCAAAAAGGAATGTCAAGCCTCTGTGCCCTTTGCTTTTACAAAGCAGCTAAAGTCCTGAACAACATAAATCAATAGGCCTGCCATAGACCACGAGTCAATGTGTAAAAATTACGACTTTAGTAGTTATCTCGGTACTTCTTAGTACAACACACACCAACAGAAAGCCAATTATTACATCTGTTTACAGGAGAATGACTCGGATCTTTATGAATAAAGTCTTACCTGTATATAAAATCAAAATCCAGCCATGAGACCGGAAAACACTGACTCGTTGATGAATGAATGAGGCATCTACTACCATTTCAACAACTCACCTGTTGGCTTACTTCATCTTCGTACATGCAGTCGTAACATATAAACAGAGATCCCGACAGATTAAGGGCTTGTTGGACGAAACAAGATCGGCATAATCTTTGAGTGCGTACTTTACAAAACCAACTGTCCGGGTTTTAAGAAGATTAGCTCAAGAAATTCAGAGTGCCATATGCAATCACTTCCTTGTTGTGGCTTTGACGTCTGACCTGATGTGTATAACGTGCTGTTGAATTGTGGGTAGAGTAGTTAAAATATTTATTTCGCTCAGTGAGCTTTCGTTTAACATTTTCCTGCCTCAGAGCGTTTCACTTAGAATTTTTACAATGACATTATTATCTTTACAATGCAGATTCTCTGTAATTTTTTATTTTCACTGCTCGTTTTTCTTTGATAAAACCTTAGCTAGCAAAGGTTGTGTGTTGTCGAACTGGTCCTGCCCATTTTTCCTGTCAGTTTGCAGTATCCAATCGTTTTCCCATATCAGGAAAAAGAGGCGGGCTCTCGGGACAATGTGACTAAAATCTGGCCAATCATAGCTTCGTATTCTTTCCCGTTGTCAAAGCTACCTAGTGAAACCTTGACTAGCTAAATGTCCATCCAGGAAGAAGCGGTCCTTATTAGCTTAGCTGACTCAGGTTGCTAAAAATCTTTTCATTGCAAAAAAGAAATGGCGTCTGTCAACCCGTTTAATCTCAGCGATTCCGAGGAAGAGGCTGAACGGCGCCCGAATGAAACTGTTGACACAGAGAGAAGCCCGAGTGACGGGGCTCCAGGGCCCCCGCCGAGCAACCCTTTCTCCCCGTCTGCGGATGCCGAACCTCCGACGCTCCTGTTGGCTGGCAGCCGGACGAGCCCCAGCGGTGAGGGCATCTCGCCGTCGGCCGCGGCGACGTCTGCTATGGCAGGCGGCGCCGAAACACGGTTGTCAGTGGATGCCATTGCTGCTCAGCTATTAAGGGACCAATATATTCTGACGGCCTTGGAGTTTCACACCGAACTGCTGGAAGCGGGCAGGGAGCTCCCACGGCTGAGGGATTATTTCTCCAACCCTGGCAACTTCGAGCGACAGAGCGGCACTCCGCCTGCCAAAGAACAGGTCCTCGGACCTGGAGGACCTCTGAGTGAGTACCTGCTCCCCGAGCCAGCCAGCCGACCTAGATCTACCTTTAACTGTGCATCACACTAAGTTAGCCAGCCAGCTAACTCAGGTTAGCCTAGAACATAGAAACCAATCGATCGAGAGATGTCCGCCTGCTGCACCTGTTCTCCCGGTCCAGGGCCGGGAGTCAACAAGCGGGTTTTCTGGGTCACCTGTTCTCCGGCATGCACAGATTCACGCATATATGACTAAACTGTGCTTCGCTGGGAAAAGGTCAGCGGTGAAGATGGGTGTGTGATAATGTGTAAGGCCTGTAGTGGTTATTCTTGTGTAATCAAATCCCATTTGGAAAATGCGCGTTTCCCCTTTCCTCGGGCCACAGGGGGGTCAGTGGTCAGACCAAAAGAAGATTTGTACGACGCGCTTTGTCGATATTGATTTTAACTTGTCAAGCCAATAGAGCCAACATTAATTTGAAGAGAAGACTGCACTTGTTTGGGATATAGTTCATTGCCATAGAGAAGGCATTAGGATCTGCATTATTCAGCCTAAAATGACATCTTTATTTTCTTGCTCTCTTCCAAGCTAAGGAGTGATCACTCCTAACCATAGCATATATAATACAAAAAGCCTGCCATGGATCAGCAGGGGCAATAGTACCTTAAAGTTCAACTCCAATTTGGCAAAGAACCAGGGCTTGGATTTAATTGTGAGTGGCAAACCTTTTTGTTGAGAGGAGTGGAGCATGTATTTACACAAACACAGACCTGCAGTGTGGTACTGAAAAGCTCCCTCTGATATGAGTGCAATGGCTGCATTTAAAGACACATAGAAAGGGGAGGAAAAATCACCATGTGGATAGTCTCAGAAAGCCTTGTGTATGTGTGTATGGGACTGTATGTGAATAATAAGTGGTAAGATGTGTTTGTGTGCTTTTATTTTGCAATAGATCTTCCTCATCATCCTAGATTTCAATGGAAATGACTCAGCTTGATATTCACCACTGCAGCCTTTAGATCTTGCTTGTCAAAATGTTATGCCTTCAATCAAAGAAAGAAAGGATAGGAAGTCAGCTATCCAAATTGGATGGATGGCAGCACATCCTCCCTATCGTTAAAACAATCTTGGACATAGTCTGTAATCGAATTAATATTTCTTGTTCATTTTCCTTACTTAATACAAATTAAGAAATATTTACAGTCTTCTCTCTTTATCCTGCCACTAAAAAATGGTTTTATTATTGTAATTATAGGTAATATTGCCTTCAGCGTTTATAAATCTGACACTAGTATGTATAATCACAACACAGTTTATTGGAAAATTTTCTTGGCACAGTTTTGGCTAAACAACAACAGAAGAGCCAGCCCTATGAGCATGTTGCTGCTGACTGACCGAATAAGTGAAATTATACCAGTGGTCAGCTGAATGTTGCGCGACTGATGAGATTACACCACTGATTGGCCGACAAATTGTTCCCTGTTAGTCATTTTCAAAATGATTTGGGCCGAACAAACAGTATTACCAAATTTGCTCTTTTGTTGATCAAGTAATCAACCTTTCAGACCCCTTTAAGCCCCCAATCTAGGCATCTTTTTGGACAAACATTAGCTATTTTCCAATAAAGTGGATAGCCTTTATTGCTTTACAAGCACAATGTTAAGCTTTTCTTCTGCAAGCACACCGCCGCATTGCCTTTTGTACAGTGATCCAGCGGCAGTGTTGCGAAGAAGACCACTCTTTATGTCGCCTTAGTTTGCTTACATAAATCTATGTTTACACCTTTTTGTAGTGGCATCCTGTCCCACCATGCTGGCTCTCCCTTTTACACAGACATTGATCAGGTTCTGTTGCTTCAGTCTGTTCTGTGCCATGCATTGCTACCTTGAATAGACTATGTAAAAGAGGTTTGATTGCATGGTCTGTCTAGAAGGTCTAGGTCTAACTTCATCTTTGAGTGATTGTTTTACAAATAAACAAAGTGTGATTTTAGTAAATGCAGTGTGCATATATATTTTTATTTTTTTTGTGGTTTTATACTTGGCTATGCAGAGCAGTAGAAAATTCTAACTCATTAAAATCTAGTCTTATGGGGCTGCATTTCATATTTCAGACTTTTTACATTGCCTGACAACAGAAACAGTACCAAAACATGGAAATGAGAACAGCTTTATTGGGAGTTTTCCTGTATAAAAATGCAATAATATGGGAGTAGGAGAGAAGCAAACCTGGTTCACACAAGCAAAATGCAAATAGCCGAGAACACAGTCCAACCGCATACCAGACTAGACCTAGGTGTGTTAGTAAATTTGTGTGTCATTTTGGTCATTCATCTGAGGCTTTTTTTTGCTCACTGGGATACATTTCAGTGTATTCATTTATGAGAAGCACTGGCACTGCATTTGCTTATGGTTTCATTTGGTTACAGGCTGAAGTGTCAATAAAGTATTTTCTTTGTATAAACATGGAGTAGGGTTAGGGTTAGGTTTATCAGTTCAGTAAATGGCAGTATTCAAATAAAAAGCTGAGGAGGAAGACATGGATGTTTATAACCTGAAGATCTTGCAATGGAAATGGAAGAGTGACCTGATGTCTTGTGTGGCTGTTAGTCCTGAGTGTGGGTCATGGCAACTGGCCTGAGGCTAGCTCTCGGAAATAGCAGCCGTTCACATGAACTGCATTCATTCACAGTTATTATAAAATCACGCTGTGTTAAATCTGATTTTCAGCAGACTACAGCAGCTATAGTGGCTTAGTTGTTTGGTGTGTTTTCATTGTCTGTCGAACCTCTGAAAGGTTGGCGCAAGGTAAAGGCATGAATAAATGTTTGATGACAATGGTGTCTTTAAAAGCATGATACTAGAGAACTGTTTTGTCATGACAGGAAAGTCATAGAGACTCTTTATTAGCAATTGATGAGGAAAAAAGTTCATTAAAATGTTAAAACATGGTCGAAGATGAGCAGCCAAATGTGCCACATTCAGGCAGAAATTAATGAAGCAGCTGAAGAGAGCGTTTTGAGAGAGAAATTAGTGGACTGAACCCAAGGCCATGGCACTTTTACCCCTCCATAGCCTGATAGCCAAGACCTCATGTAATCATTGGAATGTGATCCACATGTTTGAAGGACAGGATTTCTTCATTTGACTGCAACATTATGATACAGTGAATTAAATAACATTGAAGAGGGAAGGATACTAATATTCATGTTTTCTCAAACAATTGCAGCACATTCAATACATAATTTTCAGCATGATGTTTAAAAACTGTCCCTTATGGCCCTCTACAAAACACACTACAGAGTAGCTTTAAAATATTTAGGGATTCAATGATTTATAAATTAATTATCATTAATATAGAAGTATCTTCAGACTGCATGCATGTGAGTAACTGGACTGTAAAATATTGTGACATATCCTCAATGTCGTCATCATTGAGTGAATATGATAGCAGTGTGTTTCACTGCTTCATACTTGGTCTATGTTGTGCTTTAAACAGATATTTTATATATTTGATGAAGGTCCAGATTCTTTTTGAAACAAATTAGTCTGTCTATTATTTTAAAGTGATCATTATGAAAATACAACTGGTGATTTTTAACTATATATAGCAGAGTTGCCTGAAGCATTGAGCATGTGTGTGAATTTTTTTTTTTTTTATTGTGTAAGAAGTGCTATTATAGCTGCTGTTGTTCCTCTGAGCCATGTGACACGGCGAGGCATCTCTCACCACTCTGCTAATTTGTAGCAGAGAAGAGAGAAGGACTTTCTCCTCGCCCTTCACTGACTGGTAAGGTAATTATTTGCTCATGTGACATTGAGACCTTTTAGGGCTTCACATGGTAAGCTTTGGGTTAGGGTGTTTGTAACCATTATCTGGGGAGTTCTCTTGATATAAATCTGGTGAAATGGCAATTAACCAGAAAGTAAACAGGTCAGAAGAGTTGAGGCTTAAAAGTCCATTGGTACCAGTTTATTTGATCAAGATATAGAGGTAGCCATTTGAAACAAATCTACTATTTCTGTCCTCACCCAAACTGTGATTTTTAATTAAGCTGTGCACATATCTGTGAATGCAGCTGTTTGGTGTGTATTAAGGTTTCTCTCTCTCACTATAAATATAAATATATATATATATGTGTATGCATGTGTGTTTGTATACATACATCTGATTGTTTAAATATAAATCTTGTTACTCGTTTCATCCCATTATAGCTCAATTCTCAGCAGCTAACAGAATGGCCCTCCGTTTCAAACAAAAGCTTGTTAGAGACAGTTAAACATCCAACCACTCTTGCCTGCTTGTCTGCTTTTGTGCCCTCCCTTTTTAAATGTAACTTTTTGTTCTGTCTTACACCTCACTCCATTTTTTGTTTATCTGCTTTGTTTTTTTTTTCCTGCCAAAGCAGAAAATCTATCCCGTGTATTCATTTTTCCTCTGCCTTATCCTTAAAAAGCTCTTGCATTCATTGCAATTTTTTTGTTTGTTTGTTTAATCATAAAATGGCATAGAGCTAAAGAGACTTGCATTAAATACACTAATGAATGCTCATTTGTAACCAGTGATTGAATGTGAGATGATGACACAAATGTACTCGAGATCAGAGAGAGGAAGAGAGAGACTATGCGTAGATTTGTGTATGAGCATCACAACCTGCCTGGCAGGAGTTCAGTGAAGAGGTGACAGCCTGAATACTCTGGCATATCACAGTCCAGATAATATGCACAACAGACACATAAAAGCCATCTATTAATTTTTCTGTAGATTGTGGTATAACAGTTTTTTTTTTGTTTTGTTTTTTTTTTTAACTGCTTTCTCAGACAAACCTGCTATTATCCACAGATTCAAACAAATTGAAACTACTTACTGCAAACAGTCACATACATTATCTGGAGGTAATGAAAGTCAGAATAATTCTCCACAGGAAAAGGAATTAGCCTGACGCCAGCATGACAGCACAATGAACCAAGACACAGGCATTCAACCAATAAACACATCACTGTAGTAGGACAGAGAGTGTGTGTGTTTTGTAGAGCTACATGATCACACATGGGCATGACACACACATGCACATGGACTCAAACGAAAGTAACTGCAACATTATAACTGCTAATATGGATCTTAATAAACAATAATCCCACATATTTACACATATATAGTATTAAAAATATCCTCATGTCACACATCACATATTCAGTCAGACACACACACACACACACGGCAGGAAATCATTTCTTGGTTATATGGTTCATTAAGTCACTGCTCCATGGCTTTAAGGCTAACAAGAGCACACACGAGAGTTGGCCTGACCTTTTACCATGTCTTGATATCAGAGAACAGATATGCCGATCTTGCTGTTTATTAAAGTGGAAGGAAAGCTAACACAATTGACTAAGCTATCAAGCTGGCCTAGCTGAAATAGGAGCAGGAGTATTTTTATGTATCCATTATCGTTTCTTTGAGTGAAATACACTTTTGGCATGGAAATGCTCAGATGTGGGGTTTTGTTTGGTGGTGTTAGTTTGGAAATGGATGTTGCCATGAAATTAAAGTCACAGCAAAGTTAAAATTGTATGATAGATTTGTTTTCAACCATGTGCAGTGACTCAGTATTTTCTGGCTGAAGTGTAACCTTCCCACACAGTTTTTTTTTTTTTTTTTTTTTGTAGGTTTCTGCTTTTAGCCAAACCATCAGTTTTTTTTTGGAAGAATGGTCGAGCGCTTACTCACCATCCTTTGATTCAACCTCAGTATCAGCATGCTTTTAAACTGATCAAAAGTTTTTACTTTTTTACAGCTGACTCTGTCCCCAATCCACTCTGAGGTGACAGTGTGTGTTAAGCAATATCTCAGGATCAGGATCAATACATTGCCACAGCTTTTCAGCTTGACAGCGAACTCATCTAACTGAGAGGCAATGTCATTGTATGCTTACCTCACTGCCCTCCCTGTGTTTGTGCTCAGATCGAGCAGGCAGCATCAGCACCTTGGACTCCTTGGACTTTGCCCGTTACTCAGACGATGGCAACCGAGAGTCAGACGATCGAGTGGCAGGTAAGATGAACTGTGTTGTCTGCGATTTAAAAAAATAAAAAAATAAATAAACAATAACCCTTACATTGAAGACATCAAAAATGGAGGAAAGCAAATCAAGAAAAAAAAAACAAATAATGCCCAACAGCTACAGCAAAGACAAATCATGATGTTTTATCTAAAAAGGTTTTTCATTCTGTCAGTGTCATTGCTGTAAAAGTATTGACAAAGTAATGGGCATATTCTTAAACCCATATGATGTTAGAATATAGATCTAGTTTAATTTCTCATATCCATAGTGTCACATTGTTATATCGATATAGAAGTTTTAAACAAAGGTAGAGATACAGTTAATCAACAAAATGTCTCTAAAATCAGCATATTTTGAAACACGTTCTACTTCAAACATGAAATATGTTTCTTTATTTAACTTGGTAAAGGTGTTCTTTGTCCTCTGCTGTCACATTGTCGAGTCCGTCTGGGGTATTTTTGGCACATGAGACGGTCTCAGCATTGTTTGAAATCACACTCTCTTCTCACCTGTGGTACAGTCGTGACACACCATGAGATAGATGTCGTAGAATCCATTAACAGTTGAATCTCAGACCAATGGCGCCTTCAGTACAAAACATGAATTTAAGAGTAGCTGTTCAGATGTTATAATTTTTGTAAATACAATAAATGTTCATTGATCAATTACATGAAGACATACTTTTTAAGCATTGCACACTCTTCCATAGTACAGTGTTTAACATTATCCTTTGTGAACTTTTTGTAGTCATCTACCTATTTGGTTAGTTAGTCAGTAAATCCCAAAACACAAACACATAACTGCAGTATGGATATATTGATTTATTCCTTAAAGTGGTTAAACAGATGTATATCTTGTGCAGTGTGCTTTTATTTTGTTTTTCTCACAAGGGCTCAATATGCCTGCTTACTATAAATGAGGGCTATAATTTGTAAATGCCAGTAATGTGTATATTGCATGATTTAGCTAAATGAAGAATTATGATATTGTACAGGTCAGTGTCTGCAATTGAGTTAAAGTTAAATGTAGCAGTGAAATAACATGCTCATGGTTTGGGGATTTTGTCAGTTGATGCAATTAAAGAACAATAAAAACCATGCAGCAGAGATGGAGATTCCATGGGTTAGGGTATCTGAACTACAAAGTATGCATCTTTTTTCATGTAACTTTTATCAACACACTGCCCACTCTCCAAAATTGGCACCCTCCCCTTCCTCTTTTCCCCTCTTCACCCAGCCCCACCTCCATCCTTGGCCAATCTGTACTTCCTGCTAAGATTCCTGCCCCCAGCTGTCTGACTCTGGGTTTTCTGGCTTTCTCCTGACGTTGATCAAACCCCAGTGAACAATACTGGACAAGAGACTCCATCCAGACTAGCCTTTTTCTTTATTTTAAATTTTTTTCTCTCTTCCCGTTTGGTTTCCATTTTGTTGCGCTTGCATGCTGTGCACTCTTGATCTGCTGGAAATTTTAGGGATATTTGGGTTGGAGCAGGTGCATTGTCAGAAAGATCCCTCTACTTTATTGCTGGCATTTGATATAAAAACCAAAAAATTGAAAATGACCTTTGAGGAAATTGCACAAAATAATCTGTCATTAAGAATGACCGATAAGGATGATGATCTGCTCTTCGCAGTTCCCCTGGTAAAGTCCTACCTACAGCATCTTTTGAATAATGGACTTAGACATTAAATCAAATTTGGGGACAACATCAGGATCAGATCAGGAATCAGATTTTTAGTGTACAGCTATGCAAATTAGTTTCCCCCTGGCTCCATTGCTTCTTACTTTTTGCGTGTGTTTTCTATCTAACTTGTCCAAGATTTTGTGTGTTCTTTTTCTTTAGTTTAGAGTTCAAATGCTAATGTACAAATGAAAAACCTTATCCTAGTGTGTGCTGCTTCTGAATTTAGAAGATGTCAGAAGCAGTTTGCTTGTCTTATATGTTCTATTTTTTAATGAAAACGAGGATAAAACCTTGTTTTACAGTTTAGATTTTGTTCAATAGAATGGCATGCTAGACTATTATGAAGTAAAAATTTGTGCAGTGTCCTTAGAGTGGTTTGAAACCAAATTATTTAATGGCTTGTTAACAAGGCATTTGTTTCAAAGAAATCCTGTGTCAGACAGCTCCTAGATTGTCAAAACGTTTCAGTAGCTTGAATAATTGTACTCACCTTAGCTACAACTAAAGTAACATTGGACTCCCACTTTTTAAGTCAGACCCATTAGTGTGGTTGATGGGAGATTTAAAAAAAAAAAAAAAGGGCAGGAAATCCTGTGCCAATGCGTTACACACTCAGACTGTCATCCAGCTGGCTTTACCATGATCCTCTGCTGCATGTGTTTTCTAATTCCATGATTTGCATGCATCCTTTTTTGGTTGTTTTTCTTTTTTGACTCTTAAGATCTTTCGTGTGATTATTTTGTTTTTCATGCCCATTTTTTTTTTTGTTTTTGTTTTTGTTTGTTCCCTGTCTTTGGTTGGATGCACTTCGTGTGTGTGTGTGTGTGTGTGTGTGTGTGTGTGTGTGTGTGTGTGTGTGTGTGTGTGTGTGTGTGTGTGTGTGTGTGTTGTGTGTGTGTGTGTGTGTGTGTGTGTGTGTGTGTGTGGTGTGTGTGTGTGTGTGTGTTGTCACTTCCTGTCCAGTGCTGGAGTTTGAACTACGGAAGGCTAAGGAGACCATTCAGGCTCTGCGCGCCAACTTGACTCAGGCAGCAGGTGTGGCGTACTTTTAATTTCTTTTACACCTGAACCCTTTTTTTTTTTTTTCTTTCTTTTTTTATAAACAGCTATCTCTTTTTCTGATTCAAAGTAATGCCTCAGCATCTCATCTAGTATTTTCTCAATTTTTCTCAGAGAGTGAGGTTCCCTCTCAGGAGAGAAAAAACTTCAAGTCAAGTCCTGAAATTGAGGTGGGGAATTTGTGCTAATGATGAAGAACTGTGACACTGTTCCCTTAATTCAAATGAAAAGAAAGATTGTACGCTTTATAATCCCTTGTAAAAGTATTGCTGCCAGGCCATTTTTTATTGTACAGCTTTTCTTTCTACCTCTCTGCCTCAGGAGCCTATACGTCCACTGGAGAAAAGAGCCTTAAACTTCCTTGTGAATGAATATTTATTAAAAAATGAATACAAACTCTCATCTATCACTTTCTCTGATGAAAACGATGATCAGGTAAAGATTAGTATTCTGTTACATAATTTATCTTTGCTGACTTTTCTGCTCTGCTCAATATACCTCAGAATAATAGCTATTAGACTTCTATGATGGCCCCAGTAGTAGCTGTAGTAGGGTCATGTGACCATAAATAAATTCAACTAGGATCGGCTGTCCTACTCTGAACTAAAATTATATGTATGCAGAGACACATCTTGGCACTTGTTGCTTATTTAAGTCTCTGTTCCAGGACTTTGAATTGTGGGATGATGTTGGCCTCAACATCCCGAAACCCCCAGATCTGTTACAGCTTTACAGGAACTGTGGCACACCCCTTCCGTCCCCTCGCAACATGACTGATGCATCAGTAGGAGTGGATTTTAGTGATCTTCCAGGAAACTGCATCACCCAGGATACCCCAAGGAAGCCTGACCTCTCACAGCAGGTATTTTCTAGCGACACAAGCTTGCATACATGCTTGCGACAATGCCTCACAATCAGTCTCTATCTGGCCAAGTTTGCTTAGCCAAAGCTTTCTTGCTCATGTTTTGTTTTTGCTCCATGAAAAGCTTTGTGATAAGGAAAAGGTTATGGTTCAAATAGCCAATCCATTTTCACAGACACACATACACGTTGGTATGAGTTGTAATGTAGACTTTTCTTGAAGCCCTGTTGCTTTGATTGATCATAGTCAATTAGAAGAGGCAGTGCACAGAATTTCAGTGATTGTGTCACCTCTACTTAGTCACTTCCCCCCCCCGAGAAAATGGCTTCTTCTTTTTCTAAAAACGTCCAAGATATCACCAAACCCAGACTTTAATCTTTTGGAGCACTTGTTCTTGATCTCATGTAGTGTTTATTTGATCATTTTTCATTTTTGTCCTCGGTAGCAACAGACAGAAGTTGTGCAGGAGTTGGAGTACCAGATTGGCCTCCTCAACAACGAGAAGCAGAGCCTAGCTGAGCAAATCAAAAAGCTGCAGTGGTACGTTTGTGTGCACACACAGGTGCATGTAATTTTGTTCATATACTAGTAAATCATTCAGAATACAAAACAGGCACTGCCTCCAATTGTGTTTCATATTTTATTTATCATATGACCACTGTTGTTATACCATGGTGCTGACTTACGCAGCTGTTAAGTGCTAACCCAACAAGAATACTCACCACTGAATCTATAAATGTATAATTTATAACCCATAAAAATCTGAAAATGTTTCACAGTCCTGATTATTACAATAACTGTGACCAATGAGTCAGTAAGTATCTCCCCCCTGAACACTACTGCTGCATTGTAGAACAAATTTTCCTTCCAGGTCTTTTCTTGTCTCAATTAACATTCAGAGAAAATTTTCCTTAGCACACAAAACTGTTGAGAAATTTTAATGAACTGTTCTCACACTACTTCTACATGGTGGGCTTTTGTTTTATTGGCTCAATATCTCTCAGATAATTATAATATCTCACAGCCCCTTTTGCTTTCTCTTGTTTACAGTGAGATTCAGACACTAAAAAGGACCGTCTCCTCCCCAACTCCTGCCACTCTTGAACTCAGCTCCCAGAATACATCTAACCCATCCTCTTCAACCACCACAACTACTTCCTCCACTGATCCTCTTCATGTGGTATGTGGATGATTTTGGATGACATTCATATCGTTACAGTCTGCTTTCATATTTGTTGATTAATTGGTGAACACTGACAGACCTAACTAAATCTAGTTTTACTCTCAGCCTCCTACAGATAATGGCCAGTATCTTGACATCCGGGGGGTCTCAGAGCCTCAAACTGACGCAGACCGGCCTTCCACTCAGAGCACGTTACAGTCCCACTCACAATCCCACAACAAGCTTAAGAATAGGCCTCCTGTCCAGTTCGATAAACCAAACAGGTGAGTGTAAAAACAAAGAATGTTTGTCATAAAACATGCTTATCTGTATGGGAATAGATGCATGTGCCCTTGGAAATAACAGTCCTTGTGTCAACCATATTGTATTTATCTGTGAATTAGTTTATAAAGTAAATTCAGTCCTTTCAGACTGTACTGCTAGATAAATGAATCAAAAAGACAGCTGATAATGGCGATCCCATTTAGTTTAGTTCCCAAACTTTACCACTAGATGGAGTTGAATGCCTATGCAGTTGCATTGGACAATCCATCACTGAGGCGAATTGTTGCCCTCTTAAGGACAAATGTAGGTTTTGGGATTTTTTATTTTTTTAACTAACACTTATTGGCATCTTAGTGGGAATTAAGCTTTCAACTTTTGGTCATGTATAAACATTTCTTACTACTATCTCAGCCATGCTGAATTCGGTTTACTGCTGTCAACTGATGAATTCTGTACAATTAAATATTGTGTGCGCAATTTAAACTCATATTATTTTGCTGTGAAAATGTCCTATTCATATATAATGAAAAAAATAGTTCTCTTGTTACATTGAAATACACTGCAGTTAGATTGAACAGTGGCAGCTTTTGCGGTTTTTGTGGAGTGTGAATTAAATGGTGTAGACTGCTGTGACTATTTTTTATCTGTGGTTGCATTGTCTCAGGAAGTTATCCCCAGTCTTCCAGCAAGCCCTGCTGTCCTTCTGCAGAATGTGTTCCGACAGCCGCCTGGGAGCTGAGGTCAGTGCACACGCACTCTCTTTCCTGCAGGTATTCAAACAAGCAATGATGAAAATACAATTATATCACGCGCCTCTCTTTTTCAGGTGTCTCGTATAGCGGACAGCGAGGAGAGTGTGATGTTAATGCTGGGCCGCTGTCTCCCTCACATCGTCCCCAATGTCCTCCTTGCAAAACGAGAGGTAACCCCACTTCTGCTGCTCTTCTTTTATCTCCTCTCCTCCCTGTATCCCCTTCATTATTGTCATCACCACAGGCAGCTTCTCGTAGCGTTCAATAGATACACACACAGCAGCAAGACAAAGCAGGTGGAAAATTTAGGGAGAACTGCAGAGTACAGTCATCTTTACCTTCTAAAGTGTGATGTTCTAAAAGGATATTGAACTAATTCTAAACATCATAAGTGTCATGATTACTGGTGGTTTGGTGTGCACTGTATTAACACTAAACCTATGTTAATTTAAATATTTGTGATATTTTTTTTTATATGTAGATTATGATCGATATTGTCACTTACTTACACATCTTCAACAAATACCACTAAAAATGGTCTTGGATATCTCGTCTGAGTTTTTGTCTTTGAAGCTTTAATTACATAAACACTTAAGTTTGTTTTTTGTTTTTTTTTTTTCTGTTGGTGATTCACCCATTTCTCCATCTGCTATTGTTTGCATTGAAGGAACACCACCCTGTTCTTGGTTTGTGCCACAAGGCATTCCCAAAATTTTGCTAACATGCAGTGTAGTGTTACACAGGATACAAATTGCCAGCTTTCTAAGCTGCGCTTCAGTTGGTGTTATTACAGGTTTGTTTTTGATAACTAATGTTTCAAACCCAATAAACAAATTTTACACTTTACATGACACTTTTATACTTTGTTCCATTTACAGATTTGGCTATCTTCTGCGGTCTACCTCTGTGAAAAATAACTAATTAAAGATGTTAAACTTGGGCATTTATAACCTGCAATCATCCAGCTGACTTGTGTCTATCTATTGAGTGGAAATGTCATCTTCTTTTATAATGGTGTTTCTTTTTGCCAGCGTCAAAATCATTTCTCCTCAGCTGTTTTTGTCCCCCACTCACGTTTGCTGTGGTTTTTTGCCTTCACTGGTTCATTTTTATTCTTCTCTTTTCGTCTCACTCATTCTCTCACTCTCATGCATGCCTCTCTTCTAGAGAATGGTTGCACATCTTTGCCAGGTGAGTCTTTCACGCACTCATTTGCATGGTTCTCACCTGTAGACCAAAAATATGTTACTAATGCCCAGTTCCTGTTGGCTACAACTGTTGCCACTTAGGCGCCGACTCAATTTTTCATTTTTCATTTTTTTAATAGCTCTGCTATTGAATTCTCCTATTTCTTAAAACTGCTGATGACTGTCATTATACTGTTTTTCACTGTCTTAAGAGAAAATTTGAAGAATAATTTGTAGCCATAATATGGACTCATGTGCACTGATGCCTAAGGTTTACAGTTTTAGCCTTAGGTGGGTCATGTACTCTACGTTTCTTGAACCCAGTGCATCTTAATTCTTTTTTTATTGGTTCCTTGTCTGTTTTATCTGCTACAATGCTAATGAATTTAAGTGGCTTTATGGCATTTCAAAGTTTGTTCTTTTTAATGATTCTAATAACATTTTATAGACACTTAAAATAACTTTTGCTACATTTCTGTCCCTTAACAAGACCAAACAATTTGCTTTTAAAGTCGTTTATGTGAGGTGTGCAGTGATGTTCTGGTAACTTAATAAAGTAAAGTAAAGTAAATTGTCTTTCTCCACTAGAAGTATTGAGGATGCTTTTTTCATTAACGGAATATTTAAAAAAAAAAATTCTGAAAAAGTAGAGGATAGAGATTTTAAAATAGATCAGGCAACAACAAGGTATTAACCCTTGCAAGCTATGATACAGATATCTAGACAGGTATTCTGCCTTACATGTAGCTGCTTGCATGCAATTTGTGTGTGTCTGTGTCCATGTAAAAAAAGATATGTTATGTGCTTGGATTTTGTGTTGAAACATGACACACAGCTTTAAATTGGGCATTTGAAAGGGGTAAATCTGGTTTGAGTAGTTCTCATTCAGGCTGCTTTGCATATCACCATGGTTATGGGATTTTAATCAAACACTGGCAGTTATAGAGAACTTAATCTGTTCGCAAAATCAAGATAAACAAACTGAAGGGAGAAGATAGCAAAACTATAAAACATAGCAGAACACTTACGCCACAGAGGGTTTCTTCAGTGGTGTGGACTTTGTACTGAATCCGTTAGATTCAGCAACCATGGCTCCGCTTGCATACACACTTAGAAACACAGCTGTTCACACTTCCATCTTGCAACTTGAAACTTTTTAACTACCACAAACCTAAAGACACACCTTTTAGTTGTTTGAATGCGACACCAACTTCAGAACAAAAGTTGTTTGACTTGAAACGGTAGAATGATACATTGAAACTGTGCCTGCCACCTGGCTGTATTATCAGAAACTGTAAATCATTAATCATTATGTTCTTCAATATGCTACACTGAACAATGCACAACTCAATGGATTGTATGTTGTTACTGAAATTCACCATTATTTGTATTATTTTGTGGGAGGAAAAAAGTTATTTATGACATGTTCACTTAATCCTGTTTAATATATTGTGAAGATTTTATAGAATTTCCAAGTACAGTAAATATAAGCAACAAAGACTGTCTTTCTTTTTTCTTCTGGCCAGATTAACTGACTGGTAAGATGAAGACAAGTTTTATCTGTGTTGTTAGAAGGCAAATTATAACAAGCTACGTAACAAAGAATAGATAGCAAAGACAGGTTAAACCATCACAGAACTCCAAAACCATGGAAATAGTGTAAGTAAAACATAGGTCACAGAGTTTTATATGCAATGTTTAAATTCTGGATGGATATGAAAAAACAAGACTATGCTTGGAACTCTGTGAGGCTGTTTACAGTAATGCTGTGAGCTAAGCTAATTCCAGCACACTAACAGGCTTGGATAAACAGTGCTAACATGTCAAAGGTAAGCAGGTATTATGTTATTTGCCATTTCCACCATGTCAGTTTAGCTCATTAATGTTAGTAGGTTGTTCTTTGCTAAGTAGCAACTCAAAGTAAAGCAGATTTTAGGCTGATAGACATTTTTTGTGATAATTTGGTGGTTCTAGATGAAAAGTCAGAGCTTTTCCAAGGTTATAACAGTTCACCCTGACAGGGACATGGATGTGCACGAAGTTCCAAGGCAGTCTTTCAGTTGTTAACAAATTTCACAAAAGATTGTGTAATTGTCAACCTCATGGTGCCACCAGGATAAAAGTGACGAGACTATTAAAGTACAAAAGTTTGTGTCAATCCATCTAGTATATTGTAAGATTATTTTTGGCACTATAAGAAAAGTAAGGTGATCAATAAAGTGATTAAGATTAATCTTTGATAAGGGTCAAGTTAAGTCCAGCCCAAATGTTACTTAGTGGACCAACATTCATCGATCCCAAACACACGAAGGAGGGACATCTGTGGATATCATTGCTTGGACATAGCGTTCTTTGTGCAGTTAGGGGTAGGGCAGTTGCTCTGCTAAAGAGAAGCATCAGCCACCAGGCTGCTCGGTCCTGGTATGGTTTTGTCCGGTCTACCTGCCCACAGTGTTTATCCAGGACTGGTCTGATGTCTAACCTCCTTCACATCAGAAACACAGGGGTTCACACAGAAATAGAGCAGGGTCAGCATGAGTTCTGGCTTTTTAAACGTGTGGTCTTTATGAATTCTTTCCTTCACTTATTTTATCAGCCTAGTGCTGCTGACTCTCCAGAAATATCTCTTGAAGATGCATGGTATTTTCTGTGGCTAAAACTGAACACTATTGAATATGACAGTTAAATTTGGTTTCATTTAGTTAATTTGCAGTTTTTTCTTTTCTTTTTTTTTTTTTTTTAGCTTGACCTGATCTGACTCATATTGAACTCACCATGTAACCACTTAAAATGACCCTCTGATATTTAAATGACATATTTTTACTTTTTTAAAGATAACCAACATGGCACTGACTTCAGAGTGTTGGTCTAGGATTAAGTGAGTGACTCATCACAGCCTTTTTACCCAAGTCTTTGTCCAGTCCGTCTGTCCATCTAGCATTGAGGTTTTGCTCCTCCTTCCAGCACTTGGCAGGAAAATATGATATCTTCCTGGAAAAAAACAGTTTGTTAAAAAAATATATTTTTAACTCTGTACGCACTCTCTAATTTGGGTGTGTGTGGCGGGAATGTAGAGCTGACCACAATTTGGCCATGGAGGGCCTGTATCAAGGGCAGCTGAGCTCTCTTTCGTCTGGCTGGAAGGCCCGTGAACTATGCTTGAACTTAGGGATAAAGCTGTGTTTTAGTTGGGTAACTACTGCATTAGGCGTGTGTGTGTGTGTGTGTCTATATGCAGCTGTGCTCTGAGTGTGTGCATGCGCTTTTTATGTTACTGTAATTGTATGTGTGACTGCAAAGCCAAAATAAGTCAATGTGTAACACCAAAGAGTGAAGGTAAGCATGTTTTTAACTGGTGTTGGCAGGCTCCTGTGGGTTTCAAAGGAGAACCCATGTATTTCTTATTCTCCGTGACGCTCCATTTCTCTGTTCATTACATTAAACACCTTCTCTCTGTTGTTTCCCAACTCCATAGACTTTCAGGCCTGCTTGATTGCTACCAACCATTCTGTCCCTGTATGTTTCACCTCACTCAGCTTTTACCTAGTCATCTGAACTGATGCCACTTCTCTGTCTCGCTTCTTCTCTCTCCTACAGGAGTTGATTCCCCTCATCTTGTGTACCGCCTGCCTTCACCCAGAGCCTAAAGAGAGAGACCAACTCCTCCACATCCTCTTTAATCTCATAAAGAGACCAGATGACGAGCAGAGGTGTGCATAGACAGAACAATGCACAAACAGTGTTATCATGTTAACTTTTTACTAAAATATACATTTAGGGAGATAAAATTATATGTTCATCCACTGTGCTCTCAAACATTTATTTGTTTTTTTGTGTGTATCCTTCCAAAGACAAATGATTTTGACAGGGTGTGTTGCGTTTGCAAAGCATGTGGGCCCAACCCGTGTGGAAGCTGAGCTACTTCCTCAGTGCTGGGAACAGGTATGGTACACACACTGCAGGTGGCTTTGTTATCCCATATGCTGCCACTGATTATCACATCTGCTCCATAAGGATAAAAACAATTCCCACCTGCATTAAAGAGCTTTTCAAATCCATTCTCAACAAAAGATGATGATTCGTTTTCACTCAAGACATAGACCTACTGTATTACTTTTGTTATGAGCATTAGACAACGCTGTGTTAATTTTTGGTTCAGGTTTCCAAGTTTCATTTTAAAATCACATCATCATAAACATGTACTTAAGTAATAGCATGATGGATTAATATTTAATCAGTATGCAGTCCTTACTTGCAGAAATTTTCATTAGATAGATCCACATTCTTGCTTTGTAAAGCAATTTTGTTTTCTGTACCACTTATCACCTTATGTTGCATTTTATGGTAAACGCAATCTGCTTCCATAGCAACAACAGCTGGCAACAGTTTGGAGGCTGAGAATCTGCCTAGAAAGATAAACATTGGTTTCCAGAGGGTCAGCATGTTGATGAGACTTGGGTTGTTTCCATTCCACGGTGGCTTCTCTCCTGTCTGCTTCATTTCCACTCTTGCTTCAACACTGTTTTGTTGTCTTCTGTAGATTAACCACAAATATCCAGAGAGGAGATTGCTGGTTGCAGAATCCTGTGGAGCCTTAGCACCATATTTGCCTGTGAGAACATTTTGTGCATACAGAATTAAACAGCTGTACAGGGATATAGATGAATGAACTATAAATTAATCATGTCTTCCTGTCTGTCATACCTTCTGTCTGTGCAGAAGGAGATCCGTAGCTCTCTGGTGCTATCCATGTTGCAGCAGATGCTTACTGAGGATAAGGCTGACATGGTCAGAGAAGCTGTGGTCAAGAGTCTGGGTATTATCATGGGTTATATAGATGACCCCGACAAGTACTCCCAGGTTTGTGTGTTTCGAGGGGAATCTTCACAAGAACAGTTTGTGTTGAAAACCATGAGCCTAATGTATTTTATGTGTTTGTGGGTGAGTCTTCATACTAACTTCTGTTAAATTGTCTTATTCCAGGGTTTTGAGCTAATGCTGCTCTCCCTTGGGGACCCGTCAGAGCGGGTGGTCAGTGCAGTCCACCAGGTCTTCATTCCTGCCTTTGCTGCCTGGACCACAGAGTTGGGAACACTGCAAACTGCACTCATCCCTTCACTGTTGGCACGTATAGAGAAACTACTTAGGGTAAAAACCAGTGTGGTGACATTTCATACTGTTGCCTAAATTTGTTTGTATGTGTGCTTGCCTGTAAATTCCAGGATACAGATCTTTGACACATGCATACCATTAACTGCACTATTTCACATTTACTCTCATAATCTCTCCTCTCCTGTTTCTTACCCCCTGTACTTGCTTTTTCTGCAGCAAGGAGAACATAGTCTGGATGAACACAAGTTACACATGTTCCTGTCGGCCCTGCAGTCTCTTATTCCTCCTCTGTTTGCTGTGGTACTTCAGAATGCACCTTTCACCAGCAGAGCTAAACTTCACGGAAATATTCCTGCAATAGAGGGTAGAACAACTGCTCATACATACAGAAAAATCATGTACAAGTCAAGTAGAATGGAAAAATATCCTCTGTATCTTAACTTCGTATAATTTATGCGTGTTTTAAATATTAAAGAAACACATTTACTGACATTTACTGATATTCTGATCCTGTGCCTTGCAGTCACACGGTTCCCCAGGCCAGCCTCTCCACTCCAGGATGTGGCTACAATTATAGGCAGCAGGGAAATGCTGAGTGCTCTGCTGCTGCTGTATGACTACCAGCTAGAGCATGAAGGAACAACTGGCTGGGATAGCCTCTTATGGGTGGTCAATCAACTGTGAGAAATGTGCACATACACTTGGATGTGGAAATACACAAATTCAGCAGAAAATCATACACAGATATGACCATATGTTGACTTCCATCTGTCTTTTCTGCCTCAAGCCTTCCCCAGCTCATAGAGATTGTAGGTCGGATCAATGTGACATCATCAACTTGTGTCCATGAGTTCTCTCGATTCTTCTGGAGGTTCTGCCGCACCTTTGGAAAGATCTTCACTAACACTAAGGTAAAGCCACATGACTGAGAAAAAACATTGCTGTTGAAGATGCAATAGCTGTTCGCTGCTGACATTGAGTGCCCTCAAGTTTAATTTTTAAATTGCTCAATACATAAGTTCCTGTTAGTATACCACTGTTTTAGATTGTAAGACTAAATTCTCAGTGTACAATTAAAGGACACTGCAGTTTGTAATAATGTCACAATAAGTATTAATGCAAAAAAAATTTTCTTAATTATGTAATAATGCCATATAAAGTAATAGTTTGCCACATTTTGTACTAAAATTCCTGAATGCAATATGTAATAAAATCTGATGCATTTTCTGATGCAAGAACAGTTGTTTGTTTATGCAAAATAGATGTTCTGTTCTATAGTAGGGGAACAATATTACTTTTCATGGATGAACATTTAGACTAAACTTGCAGCTGTCTATAGTTTACCACTATACAGTATAACAGAACATATATTTTGCATAGATAAGAACTGTTTATAGACAGGATAAAGCTTGGTCTGTTGTAATTTGTTTTTGTCATTAAAATTCCATTTGTGTATCCCAACATTTCAGCGCACATTTTTTGCTCGTAGGGAGTAAGGAACGAGTGAATTAGGGTATGATTTTGAACATAGTTGCACTGATTTTTAAATATTTCTGATCAAGATTATATAGTGAGCTATTTACCAGGCATTAGTGGTGAAGATCTTGTACTTAACACTGAAGCTGAATTATATTTATAAATCCGGTGATGGTAATAAATCTTTTATTTGTCCTCATGACCTTTGCAGGTTAAACCACAGTTTCAGGAGATTCTCAGACTTTCTGAAGAGAATGTTGGTAAGAGCAGCATTAACATACACATTTTCTCAGCCCTGTGTGCAGAACAATGCTAGGTGGAGTTCAGACAATGTTGATGTAAACAAGCTATTTTGAGTCATTGCTCTTTTTCTTTTTCTTTTTCTTTTTTTTTTTTCGGTTGTTGAATTCCAGAGAAGTTTTTGGATTTGTAAGAAGTGCTTGCTCTCATGTTGCTGCCAAGTGATTAAGCTTTGGTATTGTGGCCATTTCTGAAATGTAATTTGTCTCAAGGCCAAGCCAATGTTTAGGTCATTCCGACCTTATAATCATAGTCCTTTTCACCAAAAAGGAGTTTTGTTAAATCTCATGGTCAGTGTATGTTGTTGACACATTGTTATTAACCAAATAATTGTATGAAACATATAATGAAAACTCTCAAGCACAGCTGTGATAGTGTTTAATAAAGCAAATAGTGAGCGGGAAAAAACAGTGAGTGTGAAGAAGAATTTTGCTGACAGAAAAATCTGAAAAGTCAATGACAGTTTAATGCTAAGCAGTAGCATCAACGGAACATAATCCAATTCAGCCACAACAAAATAAATGCTAGTGCTTGATGCAAAAAAAAAACAAAAAAAAAAAACATTCAAGAGCTTATAATGGCTGAGGTTGAATTTTCGTCGATGGTTCATTCCCCTTACCACTTTTTTATTTCTCAGATGCTTCAGCAGGGAATGGTATTCTCACCAAAGCCACAGTCCCCATCTATGCCACTGGAGTGCTGACATGCTATAACCAGGTAACTTAATAGCCAACTTCAGCCCATTAGTAGCTGACTTGAAAATATAGAATCATACCTTGTTCTTTTTCACATAGGAAAATTTACTCCAAAGCACAGCAGGCTGACTTTTTTTTGAATCTTTTATTGTCATTGTACACACACACACTTAAGTCAATGCACACACAATGAAATTACATTTACACTCTACATTATATACATTGCTCTGCTCTAAAGCTCATAAAATTATGCATTTAATAAACAACACCCCAACTTACACTAGCAGATCTGTTGAAATTGACACGTTTACAAAATAAAGTGACAATATGAGTCAATATGAATATGTGTATTGCACATATGATGTAACTGACACAAACATCCTGTAATTTCTCTAAAGGAGGAAGATCGCAAGTTGTTAGTGGGTTTCCTAGAGGATGTCATGACAACCCTGTCACTATCCCATGCACCTCTCGACAGCCTTAAGGCTTCCTTCGTAGAGCTGGGGTAAGACAGACACAGACTCTTGTCTCTTCAGTCCAAACCAATTAATCTGCAATGTTGTTGGGTCAAATAAATAAATTTACAGTTTGAAAGCAAGTGCATTTAGAGTTTGACATTGTTCCCCATTTTTAATGCTTTCCACTGTTTCAGTGCCAACCCAGTGTACCATGAGCTACTGCTGACTGTCCTGTGGTATGGTGTAGTCCATACTTCTGCACTGGTTCGGTGTACAGCAGCACGGATGTTTGAGGTACACAGCACTCGCACAAACAGACAGTGTATTAAATGAATTCCAGCTGTTTATATTTGTTGATCACATTTAACTATTTTTTTTTTTTTGGTAAATACTACTGGTTGATATGTTGTAGTTCACATTTTTGAAACATAAGCGACTTTACTATTTTTCCAATTGTATATAACTATATACAACTATATATAACTATTATTCATTAATTAAAATTCAGATTAAGGTTAATATTAATTGCATTTTTTTTAGTTTTTAACTTCATTAGTTCTCTATTTAAATTATTTTTAAATTTTACACAAATTATTGTGGTACATTTAAAATGAAATAGAATGAATGAATTATTAAGCTAAAATTGTCTTTCACAGTTTCACTTGTATAGTCCTACTTTATATTAAAATATTTTCATGTTTACCTATGTGCTGTATATGTGCCAGCTCTGCCTGCTATTGCTGCTGTTTAACAAGCATTTATTATTTAACTACTCTGTCCTATGAGTGTGAATGAAGATTCCTCTAGCTTATTAGAACTCTGGTTTCATCTGTATGGCTAGATTCCTTCACATTAGACCTTTCACTGTGCCCAGGTCTCAGAAGTAACTACATAAATATCTGCTGAATGTCACAGAAAGGGAAAAATCTGCAGCCTGAAAGTATCTTCAAGGCAGTTCAAGGCCTGTTCTTTTTCGGTGAAATGTTTTCCTGCAAATGCTTTTTTTTTTAATTATTATTTTTTTTTACTGTTCTGTGTATTTCAGGTCTTGTGGAAATATAATATCACTATTATCTATTTCCCTGTTGTTGTTTTTTTTTTTTTTTTTTTTTTTTTTTTTTCCCCCCCTTGTGATTGAATCCAACTGAGTTTCAAAGCAGAAGTCCTGGCCTAAGCCATTGGAAACATCCGTAGTAAATCACATCATCCTGAGCTCTGTGCACACTTTAAGGTCAAATGTTCTCTAGACATAGCAGTAAAACTGGGCCTCCATTGGTCTAAACCTGGGGAAGGAGGAGTGGTAGGCTGTATCCATGTCCCACCTGTTTTGTGAAGTACTTTCCTCTTTTTCCCAACATGCCTCACTGTCACCATTTCATAGTGTATAATTGTCCTCCATTGTTGAACGTGTGGGTTAGGAGGTGGACGTCTACCTCAGATCCCAGATCAGATTAGTTCAAGAAATGATAATCTGGCCTGGAATTTGTGGAAAGATCCCACAGCTTTATGGTCACCATATTGTAAAATTACACACGTGCAGTTTAGCTATGTTGGCTTTGCCATTACTTCTGCATATCTTTTTGTGCATGTGTGTGTGTGTGTGTGTGTGTGTGTGTGAATGTGTGTATACACATGCTTGATACATGCAGTGCCGTTCCGTGCCTTGCAGCTATGGTTCTTGTCATTGTATATCACTTTCTTCCTATCTTTTTGTGTTTGTTTTTCTTTTCCCTCCCTTTCTGCCCTTTTTTTTTTTCCTTTTTTCTCTATCTATTGGCGGTGTTGCTCGCTCTTGTCCCAATGCCCTGCCCACCTCTGTGACATCACGGCTGGCTCTGTCCAATCCGATCAGCTGCTGGTGAAGGGGGTGAATGAGACGCTGGTAGCTCAGAGAGTGGTGCCGGCTCTCATCACACTGTCCTCCGACCCTGAAATGTAAGTGGAACATCAACAACAACGATAAACCGCGCCGCGTCTCTCTCCCCCCTTCTCTCTGCCACCTGAAAACTGTCATACTCAAGTCTGTGCCTGACAGGAGCAAATATAAAACAAAACATCTCAGAAAGAAAAATATTGATAAATTACTGATGAATTTTGATACGAGTTAATTTTCAGGGGGTTTTTTTCCTCCTTTTTTCTGCCTTAATTGCAGCCATTTGACTTCTTTTAAGGAGATTGGAATTGCTCCTGTTTAGGGTCAGACTGTGCCTTGGGGTGGTTCATCAGCATTACCACTGTTACATTAACACTGCATGTCAGCATCATCAATCTGCAACACTAACCCACGCCAGCTTTTGTTGCCTCATCACTCCACAACAGTAACCAGTCCTCAGCCAGATCGTTGTGTGTGCACATTGCTGACGTTAAGCAATCGCACAATTCCAGCATGGTCATCTGTAACCCGCCCCCCTCTCCCTTTACCTCCACACACAACCCCATTAAAGCAGGGCCCCTCCTCCTGACCGACCCATCAGCTAGCGGTTGGTTATCTATTCCCAAAAATCTATTTTTCTGTCTCACTATCTCTTCTTGACTATCCCCCTCAATCTATACCTCCTCCTTGCACCTCTCTCCAATCTCTGTCTATATTTTCTTTCCTCCTCCTCCCGCCTCCCCCTCCCTCTCTCTCATCCTGCTGTGTGGTGGGTTTGCAGTTGGTTCTCCGAGGCATGAGTGAAGCATTAGTAGATCGCCGGGCGGCTCCGGCCCTTATAACTCTGTGCAGTGGGCCTGAATTGTGAGTCAATCCACACAAGAAAATCTCTGTTTAAACATTGTCATTTTGTGGGCTGCAACCTTACAGTGTGAAGCAGTGTCTTTGTAGAAGTCTGTCTCAAAAAAGTTTAAACGGACACACACACACACACACAAACACAAAAAAAACACTTGTGATCACGTGGCACCAAAACCCTTCAGTACACTGGAAAGTTTAGCTGACGTGGCAGCTTCCCAAACCACCACAAAATTTGACTGAAATATCCTATCATCAGTACACATTGATCAGGAGCCAAAGTGTCCAGCTCCTGTCAAGAAATGCATTTCCTTGGCTCAGTTCTATGGGGCTCAGTTGTCCTTTTCAGCACAATATAGACAAAGAACAGCAACAAACAGTGCTGACCGTTCAAAGAATTAAAATACAACCTTTCTAGCTGCCGATACAAATGATGGATGATTGGACACAATGATACAATTAGTGGCACTGTTGGAATGCAGCCCCCTTTTCATCTCATAATTTTCTTTATTGAAAAACACATGAAGGTTGAAACTATATAAAATTTAAAATCTTAACATATCTTTCACATATTTTACTTTGTCCACAAACAACCAGGGTGTGAAATATTAATGAAAGCATTGGGACATTATAAAACATTTGTTTTTAGTCCACTGATTCTAAAATGCCCCATGTGTATCTTTTGATCCGTCTTGCTCCATATGATCATCTAATATCACCCAACCTACACCCGATTAACCTCGCTTATTGCTCATTTATTTTAACCATTGGTTATGTTCAGATGTTTTTGTTATGCATTTTATGTCTTGTAATTTAGGAGTAATTGATTCATTAAAAAATATTCATGGTGCTTTTCGCTTTAAAAAATTAACTTATTATTAAGTGAGTTATTGATGCCTAAAGTAAAGCCCAACCTGTAGCAGGAGCTACAGTTAATTGTGTTGAATTTTCACACTTTCAACAAAAATTTATAACAGAATTATTTAAAATTAATTCCTGAATTAATTCAGATTTTGAAAGACAAAAAAACAAACTACAGCATACATAATTAAATGAGTCTTTGTAACTTGTTTTAGTATGATAACATCTGTGTAGTATCCACTATAATAATAATTCCAGTCAATATTTAAGTAGATCAGTAGAATGTTTGTTTGTTTGTTTTATTTTTATCTGAAAGGAGCTTTTTAGTTTGTACTAACAACCTTAAGCCATTCATCTTAATGTGGTTAAACAGTGGCAAGTCAGACATTTTAGAATAAATCTTACAATTGATTTAAGATAATATTTGACTTGTGATTGATGTTATGCTAATCAGGAACATGGACGGAAACCTGAAGGACTGGTTTAGTGACTATGAATGGTAAAACCAATGTCTTGCTCTCCTGCTGATTTTAGCTCAGTGAGGATATCCACTATTCCTGCCTTTGGTACCATCATGGAAACAGTCACACAAAAAGAGGTAAACAGGAAATGTCAAACTGTGTTCATGCCTAATATGTATGCAGTCGTAATCAATAACTTTAGACCAACTGCATAAACTGTTGTGGCCTTCTGTTTTTCTGTGTAGCTGCTGGAACGTGTAAAAATGCAGCTGGCTTCGTTTTTAGAGGACCCTCAGTACCAAGATCAGCACTCTTTGCACATGGAAATTATCAGGACGTTTGGAAGAGTCGGACCTAACACAGAGCCGCGATTCCGGGATGAGTGTATGTGAAAGAAATGGTTGCCATTGTCTTTTTTTTTTTTCCCCAATCAGTCTGCCTCTTATGTGGCCTTCACGTGTACTTGTTCAATGACCTTTCTTTGTTTTTCCTTCCCCTCTAGTCGTGCTCCCACACCTTCACAAGCTGGCACTGGCTAACAACAGCCAAGCAGTAGAGAACAAGAGGATTGACATCGCCACCCAGCTGTTTGAGGCCTACAGCGCCCTCTCCTGTTGCTGTATCCTTCGTGATTAATACTTTAAAAGTCAAAATTCGAAAAGAAACTTGTCATCTTGCATTTACACTTTCCATATGCTGCTACTTGGAGCAGTTAATGTTGTTAAAACTAAAGGGAATCTGGGAAGTCTGTATTTTCTGAGTCGTCACATCATCACCAGTGTGCTTTATTTATTTCCAAAATTATTTACAAAAAGTCCGTGTCAGTGTTGGCCCAGTTTCAGAGTTAGCTGTTGTAACGATGAGTCAGGGATAAAGTTGTTAGAAGAAGCACTCAAATAGCAGCTATGCTGGTCATGTCCTGCTGAACATGCCTGTATAACTGTGTGGTGGTGTGTATCAGCATGGCCCCAGTGTCTGAGTGTGTGGCTCCGTGTGTGTGTTGGCAAAGTTTGCCTGTCATTTGGCAGGAGGAGAAAGGAAAAATAAGCTCCCTCCATTTTGGGTCTTGAGGTAATTACAGGGTTACTTAAGCAAAGGAAAGGATGAGAGCTGGAGAAAGAGCGTGAGAGGAGGAAAGGACTGCACATCAACTTCAATCCCTGGTGACAGTTCCCAGGATAGCTCTCATGCTCACGTTAACATTACCTCTGCTCTGTCTGCCGTCCTTCGCTCCTGTCGTTCTGTGTTTCTTTTTTCTCTCACCATTTCACTTTTCTCAGAGTCCTTTCCCTCTTCCCATTTGTCTCTGTCAACCCCACCCATCTCTAGCACACACACACACACACACACACACATACACACTCACACATTCAAAGAGGACAGCTGGTCTGGGGTTCATTCCTGTGGATCTTTGTTAGGCTGTGATTTCACAGTGCAGGAGTGTCCAGGAGGTATAGCCCAAACCTCAGAGGCTTTACCTCCCACTGCACGTCTTTTTCTTGTAATCACTCTGACCAGCTCTGAAATTTTGCATTCCCATCTGTGGCAGTATACCTTCAGTCCCTCTGTTTCCCTTACAGCTCCATTGGCTGTGACAGGTGGCAGAACTCATGCAGTGGCTGGAGAGACAAGAGCAGGCTTGTTCTGCAATTCTGAATTTGTGTCACCTCTTGCTTTTATAATATTTACTCAGTCGAATGGAAAATATTTGAAAGTCACATATGTCTTTCGTCACTGAAGCATTTTTTCAATATTTGGATTTAGTTTGACATTAACTCCACCCATCTGGTGATTCCTGGAAACGCTATCCAAACTGTAATTGTAACTTTTTGGTCTTGAAATCACCAACCTCTTTAGTTTATTTTTATATACCTGTAGTTGGAAAATAAAATGTGAACAGATAAGAGATTGCTGGAAATGAGATCTGTCATACTTAAAAATTAGTTACCATTTTTGGCTGCGTTGTACGCCTTATTGGTATATCTGCAGGGTCTTTGGATTTAATGGTATGTTAAGCTTCCATATATATATAAAAAAAATCCACTCCTTAACTTCATGTGCAGTCATTTCTGAGGAGGTGATGGTCAACCACTTCCTCCCTGGCCTCAGGTGTCTCCGCACTGACATGGAGCAGCTCTCTCCTGAGCACGAGGTCTGAAGACATAGACACATGGAAACACTCTTACAAAGACAGCATGCATTACACAAATTCTTTAAGCAACAAGTTAACACTTAAAATGCTCACATGAATACACAAATACAGTATCACATCTACATACGCACTCTGACAGGCGAGATCGTCTGCTTCCTTCTGGCTCCCTCAACCCCGAACGCATCTATACCACCTATAGTGGTCAAAGACAGACAGTCTGGACTCCTCACCCCTTTCTCAGAAACACTCATACACACACCTCTACCATTTTATTTATTTGTGTCTCAGAATCTCACGGGATCCATTTCATGTGAGCATTTTCCCAAGGTGACTAACAATCAGCTGACTTTTTCCCTCCCTGCACATGCCTTGTAAGGTCTATACACTAGATTCTAAGACAGGAATTATTTTCCAAACTGGAAAGCATACTTTATATTGTCAGGAATTAACCTACAGTACATTACCTATTTTGTAGTAGTTAAAAACATGCTATTTGTAAATGGCATTTCTATGACAAAGATCATTTTGTCCGCATGAAAGACCGCATGAAAGCTTTTTCTGTCTGTTACATTCGCCACAGGTGATTTTGAGTTCTATGATCAAGGAGTGTGAAATCAAGGTGGAAAACAGAGGAATGGCAGACGCACAAGGGTGAGTACAGTCCCATTCACACAGTCACTCCTTTTTTCTGAAATTATTTGCAAACACTGTTTTTTTTATTGCACGAGATGCTGTGACGGAACGAGTGATTGCTTTAAAGTGGGAGTTGGAGGATGAAAAATCAATCCCACTGAAAAGAGTGGGGTCAGTAGACAGTGTTGGGAGTGCGCCCATATTGTGGGTTAATCCCCAGGGGAGAATAGAGCATGCAAGAGTGTTGGAGCCACATTCATTATGTGGGTATCTTCAGAGAAAGACAGAGGAGTTGTTTTGGTAAAGCTTAGAGGGCTGCGACATTGGCCATACTGTGGGTGTCTTTCAACAGATCTTTCCCCCATCTTGTTAACATGTGTTCAGGGCTCATTAAAACAAAGTGTGTGTGTATACGTATGTAGGAAACGCATGTATGTGTGCATTTGTGCACGCACATAACCTCAGTATTGGGTGTGTTCTCCCAAACCCTCAGTTAAACTCTGAACTTGTGCCGAAATACTTTTGTTCCCCTTTCATTTTGGCCTGTCAAGCCTTTTTTTGACTTTCCTGACTATAATTGATAACTAGGCTCTTTTCACAGCAAGTATCTTTTAAGACATTGGAAAAAGTATAAGCAAACAGATTTCTTAAGCCATATTTGATGCAAAACTTTACTTCCCTGTGAAATTATGGAAACCCTAATATTTTGTGGCTAGCACAACTCAGCGGTCAGAAAGCCCTTTTGAAGTGGCAATAGTTTGCAAATATTTTTACTGGATGTATTAAGATACTGTACTGCAATACTCCAGTGGAGTGCATTTCACAAAACTTTAATAGATTACATTTTTTGGTTTCCCACCAAAATAAGATTTCACTTACAAGTAATCCACTGAGCCCCATGTGGTTCACATGAGGGTCCGTCTCTCTGCCATGAGACACGAGGTAGTTTATTAGAAATTCTTGGATACTAGGAGTTTATCTAGATGCCAAAAGTCTAAAATTGTTAAATTCATTGACTTTATTTGGTATTGGTGTTAAGAAAGGATCTTAGTGGGGCTTCACAGAGTAACTGCTGTGTCAGAATACTGCATAGTCCAAATGAGGAACTTGCAGAGCCGTTGGACTGTAAAAGTCATGACAACTTATGTTGACATTTCCCTTCTAACAAAGGGGACTAAAGGATAATAGACACATAATTATACAAGTTTTATTAGTAATTTTAAATAGTTAGTAATTCTGTTTTCTTTGTAGTCCATTTGTTTTGCTATAGCAGAAATAAACAGTGTTGCTAAGTAGTCAAAGTCAACCTTAATACTGTATTTTTTTCCCCCCACCCCTCGATAATAGGTCAATGTCTATTGCATCCAGTTTGGTGGGTGAGGATGCCAAGACCAAATTCCTGAGCAAGATGGGTCAGCTGACCACCTCCGGCGCCATGCTGGCCAATGTCTTCCAGAGAAAGAAGTGAACACAGTGCTGAATGATCAACCACCAAAGTTAACTGACAAACCCCTGTGCTCTTTGGGAGCATTTCATTTAACTGGAAAAACCATTGGCTCAGCATAAAGTACAAGAGAGCTATGTATACAGTTTCAAGAAATGAAGGTTTGGTGAAAGTTGTGTTTTGTTTTAAAATTTTCAGTGCAGAAGGACAACCTGCTATTTAAAGGGGAACAGCAACATTTTGTCAGTGAAAGCTGAGGTTTTCCCTCTGCTCATTTACCTCTTCCTTGCTCTTAATCATGATGAAGACATTGGCAGAGTATTGATTTGTTTTTCTGAATCAGTGTTCCTAACATTGACATTTCTGAAAAAGGGCAGAGAGATGGGAAGAAACTGAACAGTATTGAGATCCACCTAAAATGATAAATAGGGACTTACCTCTTGGACCTTTCTGGACATGAAAGTATCACCAAATTAAATAATTTTTAGTGCAGTGCTTCTTTATTCAGACAAGTTCATTTCATTGCCAAGAAGACAAAATTCTGAGCACGGCCTGCTGGATTTCATTTATTATTTTAAACATCACTTTGAAGCAAAAGGTTGTATGACTGTTGCGTTAACTTGTTGTGAGGGAAATTACACTGAAGGATTGAACCACAAAATGGCTCTCAGTCTGTTAAGAATGCGTTGTGCAGTGTGTTTGTATGGCTCAGAGGTCTACTTGAAGGTCTACTTGAAGCTGTAAAAAAAAAAAAAAAAAAAAAAAAGCAAAGTCTTGCCTTTAATTCTTCAAAGTCTGTGTCTGGTTTTTGTTTTGATAGTTTCTATTTTATAACTTATTTATGTCTTAATAAAGAAGAAAACATACTTTATTCCAACTTCCAAAGAAATTTGCACTTCATGTAACTATTTTGTCTAGAAACAGGATGATACTGCTCCCATCTATACGACACAAAGGGCCACTCAGTGGTTTGAGTGAAAATGTTGTGAATCATAGTATGTGGTGTTCAGTCAGTCCACTCATAGGCCCATGCACTAATGTTTTAGTTTCCACCATCAGTCAAGTTCAGACACTTAGAGTCAAAGCCAAGCAGCGCTGAAACTGCTCCAGCAGCTCATGGTGGCCCGACTCTTTATGCTGGGTCTCTCTTTTATCTGTCACTCGTCTCACATGCACACACACACACACACATATATATATTTTATTTCTCAGTCTTATACATAAACGTTTCACTACTGTGTTAATGGACTTTTTTATTTTTTATTTTTTTGTCTTTCCGTTTTGGCAATGTGAACTTGAAGATAACACTGATCATAACTATTCCCTCTCTGTCCGTTGCAGCTTGCATTTGTGTTGCAGTGTCTGTTTCTTTCTAAAGTGGGGATTTGGTTCAGTTTTTTTTTTTTTTTTTTTTTTTTTTTGGTGGGGGGGGGGTTGGGGGACGGGGACATGCCCTAAAAGAAACAGTAAATAACTGTATAATACACTGAACTGAAGAGGGTGGTACTTATTATGTATATTTGAAATTGGTGTCATGGTATTAAATGATGGAGATCAGTTGTGTATTAAAATGTCACTCTGGGAGCTTCATTGACTGTCTGCATGTTTTTAGACTTTTATTGCATATGATAAACTGTCCTGGGTCATGATTATCACTCCAAGCTCTGACAGGTGTTGAGGGCAGTAAAACAAAGCGATTTCACAGACAAACTCTCGCTCCTGTTGTCCTTGCTCATTATGTCCAACCCTTTGATGTGGGTTATTGTCTCCCTCAGACAACAAACCAAAGTCCATCTCACGGGACATTCCCCACAACTTGCCTCAAATAAATACAGAAATAAAATCAAAGATATTCCATTAAGATTCTATTTCCTAATCCATGCTCTCTCTCCTTTGGAGACCTTCAAAAGAAACGGTTTCAGTGGAGAGGTGGCATTTGGCAGGATAATGAAAACGGGAAGCATAAATTACGTGTTTGCATTTGATCAATTTTGATGAGCCTGTATTCGAGTACACTGTTTTGTGCAGAAAGTTGCAGCTGGTTATGCAGCCCTGTGGGCCTATACTGTGTGTTTGAACATTAAGTATTTGCATATTCAGGCTAATAATCAACCATTATCATTGATAACTCACCAGGTGGACAAATACTTCAAACAAGTCAGGGGTGAAACTGGTGGCAAGGATGCAGTGTGGGTGTGACTGTGTGTCGGTTGATATCTACAGATATGTGTGAAGAAACTGACTCTGAATGTGTTATTTGCTTTTGGTGTTTTTGGGTTTCTTTTTTTTTTTTTTTTTGCGTGTCAGAATAATCTTCTGTTTGTCAAGGCCCTTAACTTTTTATGCCCTGCACATCCAGAACTGAAGCTGCCTTTTGCTGTATGTTATTGCATGAAAACATTCTCCCAGCTCTTTCAATGTGTGTAGCGGCAGCTCTTACTCACATCGGTCACTTGGGTGACTCACAGGTCACATCTGTTTCCAAGGCAAGCAGAAGCAATTCAGATCCAGACCTAAAACCACCGGAACATGGCGGCTGGACTTTAATGAAATTATTCCACTGGGCTCTGTGCGCATTTGAGGGCCATGCGCATGTTTCCCGCCCTGTGTTCTTTTTCATGTGTGAAATGGTGGTACCAAAAAACTCTGGCTGCTCTCTACTGTTGAGTGAGCAACGAATGCCTTACGTTAACACAAACCATTCAGTGTCTTGTGTGTATTTTGTCTATATGATGCCTGGTATAGGTCCTCTTAATGAAATGTTTGTTTTTTTTTTTTTTTTGTAAGTGATGCTAAGCAACCGAAGCCGCATTTTTAGAGAACTGCACAGCTGGTATTTAGGTTGTTTTGAAGTATGTTGCCTGTAAAACCAGCATGCAGTCCGCCTATAGTGACTCTACATCGGTATGCATCAAAACAAGCTTTATTCCAGCCTTCGGTGTGTGGGCTGAGCCTTCGCAGGGACTTCTCTAAGGTGCCCATTTAATTTAGCAGTTCTGCTGAGGGCCTCGGTGTGAATGATTTGGGTGCGTTCACTGTTAAGCTGAGGTTTTCTTATTGCTAAAACAGTCACATCTGGCTCTTAATTGCTACTGTGCAGGCTGCAGAGGCCCCGCCACAAGGCAGCTTCCCTCAGCATGTTTTTACAGGAAGAGAGTGAGAGGGAGGACAGAGCCCATTACCTTCAACGACTTGGCCTAAAACTTTCATCATTCTTCCACTTTCTCTGCTATTAAACTGCTTATGAGTAAAAGTTTCCTTCAATCATTCACTGCTGTCAGTTGTGGTTGTTGTTATGTTTAGGATACACAGGATAATCTGGGCCTTTATTTCCATGGAGACATCTTGCATCTCACTAACCATGAAACCATGCAGCCGCCTTGTTGGACAACTCTTTTTTGAATATATATTTTTGGTCCCTCAGTCCATTTTTTTAATATTTTCCCTCTTCTCCTCTCACGTGTCAGTGAAACATTGCTTTTATTCATTCGGCTCCTACTGATGAAATTCAATATTTGCATAACTGTCACCTGGTGGAGACGCCTTCTCCATTCCCTGCAACCTTTCCTCTTGATTTTCCAAGGGGGGAGTGGGTCTAAGGTGCTATGCAAATTAACTGTTTCTCCCTCCCGCCCTCTCACACAACAGAGCAGATGCACTACTTCCTGGTGGCTGTATGCTAGCAAATAATAGACCTGGATGGATTGTACAGTCATAATAGTTCCTGGACATGTGCTGCAGGGTCTTATGCTCGGATCAGCTTGCATGCTTCCAGGATGAATATCGCATGCAGGAAGTGCAATCATGGAATTTGACCACATGCCCTGCCTCTTGGTGTGGGGTCATATCTAAATTTATTTCTGGCATGAGATCATGACTATTTCTCCAGAAGAGTCCCCTGACAACCTGTCCAAAAAATAAATCCTGCTGTCTGCAAAGTCACTGCAGAAGCATTCAGACTATTTCTTTTCTAAAAATTAATTTTACCCTGACAATCTTGCATCACTGAAAACTGCATACACACCCATTGAGGGACGGATTAGTGAACGGATTGGGTGGAAGGGTGGTGTGGAGGGAAGGGGGGGGCTGGCCATACATATGACAACGTGGGAGGAGTTCTCACCCCCCTCCTCACTCAACTTCAGTTTTTACAAGCTGTTGCACGCAGGCTTGTCCACAACGCGTGGGTGAAGGCTCAGAGAGAGATGAGAGCAGAGGAGAGGTGGGAACTGCAACTTCCCAGCCGGGAATGAAGGCGCAGGAATGTCCTGAGAGACGCTTTGGAGGCTCCGCCGCAAGAAGTGATCTTTGAGAAGAAAGACAGGGGATCTGCTCCGGGGGGGTGACGGCTCGTCTTCTTGGCTGAGAAAGAAAAAGGTTTTTCCTCATAAGGAGTCTTCATTATTCCCGCAGAGATGAGACTGGACTTCTCCACAAGTTGGATATTCCGAGGCTGGATAATATGCGTGCTGATCTCTCTTTACGCACAGGTAAAAACACACCACCAGTTGCTTTAATTGTAATTAGTGTAGATATGATTGATAATGTGCTGTGTGTCCAATGCAAAAAAAAAGTGACAGTTATGATTTTTTCCTGAGTAGATGGACAAGATGTGTAACAATAAACCATGTACCAACATGTCAGATGGTTTGGATGAACTGGTGAAGGGGGGGGGGGGGGGGGGGGGTTTGGATTTTTACAGTGGGTCACTGACTGGAAACAGTTGGGTTTGGGTCCAGTCCACCTCCCCAGTTCTCACCACAAAAAATGCTGCTTGCAGCTGGACGCTGTTGTGCCCCCACCAAACCAATTTAGTCCATTTGTCCCTGCAGCAACAGAAGAGCTCAAAATGAGGCTCAGGGGCCACTAAGGGCCTCCAGCGGGATCCAGAGGTGCACAGCCCGTGGTTTTTAGCTTCTACAAGGCAGGATTACAAAAAAAGTGATTGTGTTATGTCTCACTTTCACGTTTCAGGACAAACTGCTTGTTTCCACTCAGCAGGACTGTATCAGTGCCATACCTCAAGGGCAACCATTCAAATCTGCCCAATTGAAGTAATCAGGCCACATCATGTCTGAAATTTGAGTTTATCATAAAAAACAAAAGTGAATGGCCCATAACATGATGTTGTCCATGTTGTTATTTAGCCCAAGCAGCTAATTCTGTCCAGGTGGAGCAGTTTATAAGATGTGGTTGCGTTGGTGGGTCTGTTGGGCACCAGTGATCTATCACTGCCTGTTTGTCTGTATTACTGTGAGCCGGCGTCGTTATGACTTTGACTGGAACAGATCCGCTTTCTTCTCTGTTTTCCTTCTCTGCTTCTCCAAAATATGTTGAAAGAGCTGATGCTTAAGGAAGGGGGACTGCTTCTTGTCCAAGCTGGGGTAACGGCACAGACCAAAGATGTTTTTCTGCAACAAAATGCAAGTCACAGCTTTTCAAGCAGTGGTAACAACAGCGAGCATGTTCAGATATGAAAATAAATCAGTGTATGGAAAGAAGGAAGGAAGTGATCTCTAGACTACATTTTAGGATTATAGATCTGACTGTACAAAAGCTATACAATCTTATAACCTGGTACAAGGTTAAACCACCAGCTTTAATTGCTGCTCACCATTACTCACTCGCACTGTCTGCAAGAAATTCCTTTCATTTTTTCTGGTTTTTAACCGCTTCATCCAAACCATTCCAATTTCATTTCAAATGGTCTGCATGATTGAGCAATAGAAAATTACTTCAAGATGTTGAAAGCTTAAAAGTCAATATATCATGACTAAGCTGAGCTCTTATTGTGCATATCTGCATGGCTTCTGCACTTTTTATTAACAAGCTTTGACAGCATCCGTTTACCTATCATTCTGTCACCGCCATCAACTGTCGCGCACTATTTTTAGGCTTCTTTTTTTTTTTTTTTTTTTTAACACACACACACACACATATATATATATATATATATATATATATATATATATATAGTGTGTGTCATAGTGTGTCATTTTTTCAAACTTTTTCAAACTTTTTCAAACTTCTGTATATACGTCCATCCACCCATGTCAATAGTGAGTGTTTTGTCTCACTCAACTTGCGCAATAACACAACATTACCTCAGGGCAGCAGGTCCAAACAGACGTTTGACTGATTGATAAAACACACAGCCTTGTAATGACAATAGAGCTTTGTGTGGAAGGAGGAGGAGGGATTATAATGGCCTGTAATATGTAACACACCCAGATTAGACTCTGCCAATTTAAAACTATTGATACGGATTATAGTTGTCAAGTGACTTGCTTACATTATTTTACAGTATCCCTTCTTTCCTGCTAAGAATAATCCTTGAGGTGAGGCTCTTTAAATTGTGATTTTTATGAATTTATACTCACCCACAGTGTCTTTATTTCATCCAGCTAATGTTTTAGTCCTAAAGCTCTAACAACTCTCTCTCTAACTAAAGTCTCTGCTCCTGCTGCAAGTGTAAAATATGTTTTTGTTTGTTCTGGGTAGTAACAGTTTATTAGTGCAGACTATGTAAAGTGCCAAATAAATGCAATGTGCAATATTATTTAAGTAACATCTCATACAGTATTTCAGCTGTTCAGATGTTTTGAACAATTTTTATGTCATTTATCAGTAAAGTATGGGGAGAAAAAAGTAAAAAATAAATCACAATTTTTGCAGGTGAGACATCAAAGAGATTTTTTTTATGGCCATTAAAGAATAACTTCTAAGTGGAAGCATTATACAAAGATTCAATTGTGCAATCTGCTTTTACAGCACCTTATCATGGATGGCTAAAACCCCTGGAGGCCTACGAGTTACACTCTGCTTATCTGGGCCCTTTGCCAGTGGGTGCTGTAGCCGTTATGCAAATTCTCTCCTCCTCTGACAGTAAATAGAATAATTTCTGTGTCATATTCCTGTTTGATAGGATCACACCAATGCTAATGGATTTTTAAATATAAGTAAAACAGCAAGGAAACTGGTTTGGAAAGGTCTTTTCCTGAAGAGCAGTGGACCAGTTCTTTAACTATTTCCACACTCCCCTCCCCGTCTCACCTTTTCACTTCAGTCAGATACTTTCAAACATAACTTAATGTTTGAGTACGTGTAGCTGATAAAGTTAGCTTTGAGGTTAGATGTTCTATCTTGACCGGTGTAATAACCTATAATCATATGGGGTGGATCAGCTCTTTTCCTCTTACATATATATTTAGTGTGTCAAAACATAACTCGGACCCAATGTTTAGATGGCGGTAACAAAAACACAGTTCCCAGCATTCTTCTGGCTTCCTGTGCACTTGGGCTCAGTCTGTCCGTCTGTCCGTCCGTCCGTCCGTCCACTCATGCATCCATCCATCACTTTGCAGCCAGTGGGAACCTTTCTTACTTCTGTCACTCGTGTCTGCTGCCACACATGGTCCTCATTAGTGTTGTGGTCTGAGCTATGAGTGCTGCGTACCATTATTCCTCTGGTTGGATTGTAAAACAAAGAGTTGCTGATGTGCAAGAAGTAGAGATAATTAAACTCTTGCCAGTATTCAGTTTGTGCTGTTTTTGCCCGGGGCTCCGGAGACACATACTGAGGCTGAACAGTTTTTAATTTGGCGGGGTGAAAACGAGAGGGAAAGAAATAACAAGGAAGTGGCAACGTCTTTTTTTTCCCAAATTTAAACAAATATCATAGTTCATCTTTAAATTTGACCCGATGCCACGAAAAAAAAAAACGGACTGGTTCCTCCACTTTTGTTGTATGAATCAGGAAACGCATGATGTAAATAAAAGAAAGGTTTCTTGCTCTGTTTGCTCAAAATGTGGGGGAAAAGTCAGATGAAATTTTCAAAGCAACATTTTTAATTGCTGAATATACAGTAAAGGCTGCTTTCAGGGCGACTCTTCTCATTCAGGAAGTTCAATCATAGTTGAGGTAAACAAGTGCTCTGTGTCTCTTAATGGAGTTGCTGTGAGTTACAGCCACACAGATGCACCATGGGAAAGAAAATAGAGAGAAATAGAGATGCTGTGTGTGATGACAAGCAGCTAATTTAAAATGTGCTGTTTCTTAATGTTGCTGCTGGATGGAAATGTCCCATTTCATGTTACTGGAGGCGCAGTAGCAGCGTCTTTTCACTGTATGAATTACAGTCTGACTAAAACAGTACATAATAATTTCCTACATAAATGAGGCTGTCAGTTGCACTCAATGTAAAAAAAAAAGGGGTGGGCTGGGGGTCAGAGTGCAGTCAGTCCTATAGGTTGTATTTTTCTACATATATATAGACAGTGTGGCTTTGGCACCATTTCTGTCATAACAGCCAGATTCTCAAATTCAGCAATGTGACGAGGAGTTCACCAGTCCTTCATTCGGTGTGGCCGGTGGGTGTGTACTGTATGCACGCTGACAGCATGTGAGCCTGCCCTAAATTACCTTGGCCCTTACCGTGGTTGCCCTCTTTGCCAGAGTTCCCAGATGTTTGACTGCAGCACGAGCCCCGGTACTCCATGCTAATGTTGAGTGACAGTAGAACTCTTGGCAGAACAGCAAACTACAACAGGAGACTGACTCTTTGAAATGTCTTTTGTCTGTTCTCATTGTTTACATAACTTACAAGTAGAGCAAGTAGAGCAATTTGTCATCATGTTGAAATCATGGTATCAGAGTCAGAATCACATACAAGGAAGTACCTTTGGTGTTTTTCGACGGGTTACAATAGATATAGTAGGTATAAAAAATATAAAACATTATAAACTTAATACATTTTAACAGCTAGCCAATGAGGACGAGGAGCCAAGTGTTTATTACAGTAATTCTGAGCAAACCGGAGCTGATTCCATTTAATTCCAGTTGGTTCTCCTGATGTAATTGGGTACTATGGGGGTTTGGTTTGCTGGTTTGGAGCCTGTGCAGTGCTGTGGTCAGGTGCTTCTGAGAGGGTGGAAAGAATTTCTGGCCATGTCTTGGAAATCTTTTAACCATCCTCTTCCTCTCATTACTCACCGCCATCTGAAAATATAACGTGTGGATTTCAAAGATGAGTTTAAGAAGCAGAAAGATGGCCATTACGTACTTTGGCACGCGCTAAGGACAACTGTGAGGCGGTGATGGAAAATTGATGGTCCAGTCACAGTATATAGAGATAAACTTTATGAAATGATATTTGATATTTCGCCATCTTTTCTGTAAAAGTGTGCTGTAAAAACAGTGCCGGGCCGTTTTCTGCAGCATACACACAGCCAAGTGAAAAACTAAACTCACGCAAAATAACAAAAGTTCTTTCATGTCTTCTTTTTTAGCACGCAGTCTGTAAAACTCTGCAGTGTGATGAGACACATTATTGGAAAGGTTCGAGATGCTGCAAGAAGTGTGAACCAGGTAATAAAGCACATAAACACACAAACACATCCTGGTTTTACTCCATTGGACGCATCATTGATGTAATATGTTCTTTTGCCCCATACGCTGACCTTAGCTATTAAACCCGAGTGCCTGCCCTTATTCCAGGCTTCAGCAGTACCCTAACCCTCAGCTGACCATTTACATTTATGAAAACCAGCCTTATGGTCCCATGGGTATAGTGGGCCCCACGAAAATTGTAAAACTAGTTCACACAGATAAACGTAAAAACAAAAGGGAATTTTCACCATTTTGCGTATCTGGTTTAGTCAATGGAAAAAATAGATCCCCATTCACAAAGCTGCTAAATTAAAAAAGGGAAGTCTACAAGCAGAACATTTGCCTTTAAATGCTCCTTTGACTCACTCTCTCGCTCTCACACACACACATACACACAGACTTCATTTTTATTATCGTCTCCCGTCTTCCATCAAACACTTAGTGGTCACTGTGATTATGTCTGGGTTGTTAAATTAATCTGTCTCTACCCTCAATCTACCTCTTGTCTCACCTCTTAGGCTTTCGTGTGTATTCTGACTGCACTGATTCCTCGCCGACTAAATGTATTAAATGTAATCGTGATGAATATCAGCCCGGCTGGACTGATGAGAAACACTGCCTCCAGCAGAAGTTCTGTGACCCATGTGAGTTATATAACCTTTAACCAAAAGTTGAAAGGGTATTTTGTGCCTCAACAACGCATCCTCAGGTTGAGGCAACACCCAGCGTCAGCTTGTTGAGTGGGGTTTTAAGTGTAACTCGCATTATTATTCCTTTCATTTGCCCTAAAACGTTTCCTCTTTCCCTCCCCCAGTTAAGGGCTTTCTAGAGCGGCCTGAAAACTTTGTGTCAGAGGAGCCATGCCGCTGTCTTCCCCACCTCCAGTGTTATCCCATCAACTGTGAGTACTGCGAGAAGATTCCCACCTGCAGTGCTGGATATGGCCTTGAGGTGGATCATGGTAAGAAAAAAGTAGTAAATACACTTAATACATATCATGGTACAGAGAGCTGTCACCTTTAGATAACATATTAGATATGCTGTTAATTTCAGGGTCTACTAATGGAAGGAAGGTCTGTGTTCCATGCAAGAGCGGCTTCTACTCGGATGGCAATAATGGCGAACAATGCAAGCAGTGGACAAAGTAAGCGTATGCTCGTACACACACGTTCATAAACACATTTTATCTCCTGGAATGTTTTTGAGGGAAAATGCATCTGGTATCTCCTCATCAGCAGCCAGCTGCTATGACTAATGTGCTCACCACTTCCTCTGGAACCCTGGACCAGACACCAGCTTCCACTGCTGGCCAGATCTGTGATGACGATGATGATGATGTTGGAGAGAGGGAGGGAGAGAGATTCGAATTTTTTACTTAACCTGTCCCTATCTCTCTCTCCATCATCACAGATCCATCCATTGGTGGAGATGTGTATTACGCTGAACTTATACATCGTCACTCACTGTGATTTTGTAATTATCTCACAGTTGTAAGGCTGAGGGCAGGAGCGAGAAACGTCCTGGCACTGCTCAGGCCAATGCGATGTGTGGACCACCTGTTTCCGGTAAGACGTGGATCTGTTCAGTTCACACCGTCACCATACAAATATATTTAATTTATATTTAAAACAGGTTTAATTTAAAGTAATGAAAGGGATTTTAATAGATACTTAAAGGGTAAAATGGGCCAAAGACAAAGAGGGAAAAAGAGAAAGCTCATATCTGATTTAATTTTCAGATTTCTTTGACAGACATCTTGACTGACTATTGATGTTGAGTACAAAAGTGAACTGTGAACGTATCTGTCTTGCATGTGCAGCGCCCTCCTGGCTCATAGTGTCGGTTCTGTCAGTCATTACTGTGCTGTGTCTCCTCATTCTGCTGCTCTTCTGCTACAAAGACAAACTGAAGTTACTCTCTGGTAAGTTACAGCCTTGAGTTAAGCTTGACGTTCTCCTTTAGATGTCTTACTGTTGCTCTTTTCAAGGGAAGAGTTTGTAGCATTAAAACAAATCAGACACGTACTGACACAGATGAATGATGACAGTTGCACAGTTTGAACTATTCATGTAATCACACTAATAATACACTGTAGTATACACAAACATAAGCTTTTCTTTTGCATTTTTTGCTCTTGAAGTTGTCCTCAACAACCTCTTTGCCAAAAATCTTCACTATAAATCAAAAAGTAAAGTACAATATGCTATTTATTTGTCTAGTTAATCTGCGATCCTGTGTTCAGAATCTGAAGAGGACTAGGATCCAGCAGGTAAAGTATTATTTCATTTCCATTTTTTGTCGCACAAGTTTCTTGCGTTTACTCTAAATGTAACACATAAAAACCAAGAATAATATATATATTTTAAAAATGTAGTTATTTGCATTTCCATTCCTTTCTTTTCTCTAGGAGACTTTGGCCCCTCTTTACCATAGTGCGGGTCCCAAATCTACACCATGTGAGACAACCAAACTCATCTGCCAGGCACCAAACAACCCCACAGACGAGACCTCGTGCCCAACCCCCACCTCTGCTCCTGATGTCAAGGTCTCATTGCCATTCACTGGGGAAATGACAGAGAGCAAAGGAGCCGCAGCGACTACAGCGACAGAGGATCAGGGTGAGAGGTCTGGAGAACCAGAGGAGGTCTCAGAAGAGGAGGTTGTGAGTGTGTCTCCTCTTCTGGCAGGTTCTTGTGTGTGTGTCATTCCCATTCGTGAACCCCTGGAAGTCGGGGAGAACGAGGACTGTAGCCAAGCTGTCTACCCCGGGACCCCAGGAACCTGCTCATGTGGGGGGCTAGATGGAGAGGAGAGTGGGATAGAAGAGAAGAATGAGAGTGTAAAGCCGGACAATGGGACAGAAAAGGCTGATGGAGCTCCAGAGAAGATAGTTTTGTGTAAGAGTGAAACAGCAGCTTCATCTCTTGTCTCTCATTCACCTCCACTCCTTCACACTCCCTCTGCTGCACCTCCATCCAGTCCACCTCCTGAACTCTGCCTGCCGTTGTCCCAGACTCTGGTGTCAGAGTTCAAACCTTACCTGACTGATGGGTCGCAGGAAAACCAGGAGGAAATATATAGACTGGCGAGCATGGACTCCACCTCAACAGAGACTAGTACAACCTCTGGGATGGCCTCAGTCAGCCCCTTGATGACTTCCTCATCTGATGGAGATCTCTACCTGGACAAGTCCCCCGAGGCCTCCAGCGTGGAGCAGAGCCAGGAGCTTTCCTGGGAGAACGGCAGCGGAAACAAGCTCTCCTCTGGGGAGTCGGAACTGCAGTGCTCACCTGAGAGCCTCCACAGCCAGCTGGCAGAACCAACTCTTACCTCAGGTGCGTGAAATTTTAAAACTCCAAGAAATATAATTGGCTTAAATAAAAGGCCATTACTGCCAGAAAGAAAAAACTGTACACAATTAGAAATACTAAGTCCACATTTTAATTTTTTCAGAAAAAAAACCCCACAAAAGCATAAAAAATCAAAAGCAAAAAGCAAAGATATATATATTGCTGAGTAGGAATATTTTCACGAATTAAAATGATGGCATACTTTTTCTTAATGATAATGATAATTATAATAATGATTTTAAAACTTCAAGTCTGATCTCAGAATTGTTGCCAGGATTTTTTTATATAAAAGAAGTATTATTCTTACAACATAATATATGTGACGTTAATATTTTTCTATGGCAGAATTGGCATCCATTCCCAGACAGTTGGGCTATTTTCAGCCTGACATAGATGCTATAGCCGCTCAACAAGGTAAATGAAGACTGTATGCACAGTGGTGTTTGCCAGGTGGACTCTGTGTTCTCTGTTTGTGTAGGCAGTCCCCGCTGTAATGCCACAGGGGCATACCCATACATGATTTGATATACTACATAACAGTGCTCTGTTTCCGCAGGGTAGGTGGGTCCAGCCACCAACAATAACACATCGAAATTTATGTTGGTTTTAATGGAAAGTTTTACTGTCATGCAGTCGAGCTTGTATTGTTCTCACAGAGGCCATTACATGCTGCCAAGGCAAAAAATCCTGGAAACATTTTTCTGCATTGTGCCTCAGCCACCAAGTGGTTATGGTTAGTTATAAAAGCAGGATTATCAGAACAGTCTGATCGAGTCCGCGGTTTGCTCGGACTGGGGTATCATTAGGTGAACACGCTGAACACAACTTAGAACAGAAGATTGGTTTCAGCAGAAGAATGAGAAGTTTGTGTGTTTCCAAGAAACATGTTATATTAAACCCGATATTGACAGCCGAACCTTGAGTTTGGGAGACCACACAGGAAGCAGGAATAATGTGTGTGTGCATGTGTGATGAGCAAATGAACCGTCAGAACCACACACACTAACTTACAGCGTTAAGTGTGTGTGAGTGTGCATCTGTGTGTGAATGCCATCTACAAAGCTCCTGTTTACCCAGAGTTCCATTGGGTTGCGCAAAGTGACCACAGCTTTAATTGAAGCAAGATGTGTGCAGCTTGAGTAATACTTTTATAAGCCTGCCCACCCAACAAAAACACACTTACACAAACACACACACAAAGTTGTGAAGACATTTTGGACCCTTGCTGGCAGTTGAGTACTTTAATTACAGATTTGCTGGCTTAAAAGGAACACCATTTCCCATCATGCAGTAATGGCAGTTGATTAAGTGGACTTCCCGCTCATGCTATTTAAAAGTTCATTGAGGGTCACCTGTCCAACTGAAATATTTATATTTTTCACATATAATTTTTGAGTCTGTGTTCAAGGGCACGTCAAGACGGCTCATTAATCCTGCGGGTTGAGGAATTAAGCTGGAGGCTGACCAGAGGAAACCAGCAAGTTTTTGAAGAAAACGGTGTAGAAGATCTCCAGTGGGCTGAAATTCAAATGTGCCCCTTTGTGAAAAACTGAGAATTGTTGGTTATCCATAAAAATCAGCTTGGTATTAAGATAGGATAAACAGAAGAGTCCAAACAGATTCCACAGAGCTTTGTTTTCAAAGCTGTGGTGAAATGACATAGTTTGAAGCGAGACCTCTCAGACTTGTATTCCGGGAAAGGCTCTCAGATGGGGAACACAGACACACTCTCTGTGAACGTGTGTTTGTCTGTCTTTGCAACTTTCTAAAACTTTGTGTGCTTTTCAGATCTTGTGCGCGTGTAGGTGTAAAAATGTTTGCTTGAACCTTTTTGCTTACATTATCTCCAATTATGTGCATGCACACACACTGTATGTGTGAATAAATGAGACATCAGCTGTGAGTCATGAAGCGTTGGCTTGTTGTGTTGGCTGGAAAGTCAGACAGGCAGCCGCATTGAAAAGGAACCAGAGGCTTAATGTGGCAGAGCATGGCTTACAAAACAAAAAGGCACACTTTATTTAATAATTTACCTGGCTGGCACAAGTCCACATCTGAACAGTACATGGATGTCAGTATAACAGGACAAGTTTGCACAAATGATTTTGAGGCAGGAACCGCCAGTACAGGCAAGATGATACAACAGTTACAGTTTGTGTCTGGAAAAAAACATGTTCTTGGACAGAGTAAAGGTTAGGAAAAGTGGAACAACACTTTATTGACTTTTTTCGGCCAGGTCTGTAAAACCCTGAACCCTTGACAAATGGCTTGTTTTTGCAGGTCTTGAGTTTCTCATACAAAAGTGCTGGATGCTCTGAAACAAATACGGCAAAAAGGATATGATATGGCAATCTATGTAACTGCGGCCTGTCTGTGGTCGCCCTGCATGGTCATAACGCCCACTTTCTATTTGTCATCTGAGGTTAGCCAAGATTTAGTCCCTTCTTCACGTATTTCATAAAGAGGGGAAGCTCTGATTGTGTGTAGGATGGCAGGCAGGGTCTTACACAACCAAACCCAATATGTTAATTTTCTACACATTTCCCAGCCACAAACTGTCCAGCATTCAGCATCACACGTGTCATTGTTGATGTTCCAACCTATGAGTACACAGTTTCCCATTTCCATCTCAACTGCACATGAGTTAAGTGTTGTGGCTGTATTTTGCACAGTTGTGATTTTACTCAGGTATAAAATCTGTCCACAGACATATAAACACCTGCTAATGTACTCAGAGTCAACTCTTGGCAGTTTCTGCTGCAGTCAGTGTCTCCGGACTGAAAAGGTGAAAATAATACCAGTCAAGCTGTAACCGCTGACATTAAAAGGTCTCTAAATTTTCCATTTTGGACAGAGGAAATGGTGAACACGTAGCTGGATACTAAGATTACCGTCGCAATTGGACATTTGAAAGATACTTTACTTAATTTTCTGTCCTAGAAATGCAAAAAAATATATCTACCTGACAAATACTGATAAATAGTGCCCCCTTTCTCAGCCTTTCCCAACCTCTCACACCCTCTCTCTCCCTGTTCAGGTCAGGTGTCGGGCAGCCACAACACAACCTTCATCTCCAGCGGTCAGGTGATGAACTTCAGTGGCGACGTCATTGTTGTCTACGTCAGCCAAACATCTGTGGGCAGCGAGGGGGCAGGGCAGGACGATGCTTTTGGAAGCCCCGTCCAGGAAGAGGCCAATGAGACGCTTCCCTTTTTCCAAAACAGCCTGAGGTCACAGGGGGATTCCATCTCCCACATCACATCTCAAGACGAAACACTGCCAATCCAAGAAATGGTGGAGGAGCGGCCAATGAGGAAGTGATAAGAGACTTTATTTTTGTGTTTGTTTGTTTTTTTCTTCAGTCCAGATCATCTCAATATCTATCAGAAAGACATTGTGAAAATGATCTCTTATCACATCTGTTGGTTACATCGCTTTATAATACAACCATATCAGCTTCCCAGATTAGAGCTGGGAAAAAAGGCTGCTCAATCAGTCGACTGAGCAAGCAGCTTTTAGCAATGTGAAGCTACCAGTCTGTGCCCTCTTCTTTTTTTGGGAAGATAATCCAGTGTAACTTGTCTCATTTCATACTTTAGTCAACAAGCGTTGCCTCTGGCATCTCTGATGTGCCTTTTTTCAGTTTCCAATGAGGAGCTGCAGTCTTTTACAAATGGAAACTCCCTCCATACCAGACAGTGATGGGGAATTTTGCTGGGAACTGGATGTAGAACTAGAGTTCAGCCTGGAAGAACGTGATGTTTTTACGGCCGTATTGAAATTGCAGCTGGGTCTTGATACAATAAAGGACTTGCTACATTTTATATTTTCCACCTTTCATTTTTTGAGAGTCCAGGTTAAAGTCTTAAGATTTCCACATTTCAACAATTCTAAATTTGACATTTGGATGATTCAGCAGTTTTCTAACATAACAAAATATCCACCATGTGGAAATAATTGTCTTTGCTCTCACATGTCTTTGCCATGAAAGTAAATATTTTCATGGAGGAAAACTTAATCTACTCTCTACATTGAACTCTGGCAGACTAGAGCCAAATATTGAAAAGGAAGAAAAATAATGACAAGTTTTGCCTTTCTTCAGATTTGCAGCATCTCCCAAAAGTTATTTTACCGTAAGAGAGAAATCCAGTGCTGGTACAGTGTTTGTTTATCCTGTTTGTAGACTTCTTCAAATCTCTTGTTATTGCACCATGGGTGCAGTTCATGTCTGAAAGAAAATGCTGTGCATTTGATAAGCTATTTTATTACTGGTTTGTTTTGGTTTATTATATTTTAATGTGCAAATCAATGAAGAAAAGTAAAATATCAGCCTGTTTGTAATATTGTGTTTAAAAATAAATTTTCAAAATAATATTTCAGAAGATTCATCTTTTAATCAATGTTTGTATATATTTAAAAAGGAAAAAAAAGCAAGCTGTATTAGGGTAAAAAGAATGGCTATTGCTTTTGTGTTTTGTGTGCCTCTCATTGGATTTGTGGTGTGGATGTGTGAAGTCAATTAGAGCTCAAACACATTTTCTTGGAAGTAGACTGTTCAGCTCAATTCATCATATGTATGCAGACTTACACCAATTATGTACATATCAATCAAATGTATTGAAATGAATGAATGAAAGGATGATGGGATTGAAATTAAATATGTTTTGCATCTAATCCTTCCAGGATCTCTGCCCTCTGTGGTTTCTCTCTGTCAACTGTCCTATTTTGGGATCAGCAAATTACAATGAAAAAGTCATTTATCTGATCTACAATCTCTGTGAAGAAATGCTAATTACACATGTGGTAAGGTCTCTTTGTCTTTGTCCCTGTGTTGACAGAAAGACAGACAGGCAGCCTTTCATCAGGCTCAGGGATGGTGAGCAGCTGTGAGGAGAAACTAATCTAGAAGTCAGACCAGCTAGCGTCACAGAAAGACCACATGAGAGGATCTGGCAGCATTCATTTAGACCTGGTTTGGGTCAGCAAGAGTATGTTTATGTATATATATATATGTATATATATGTATGTGTGTTTGTGCCATATATATATATACATATATGGGTGAGTGTGTGTGTGTGTGTGTGATATATATATGTTTGTGTGTGCGCAGGCATTTTTGTCTCAGTCTGTTTTATGGTTGTTGGTGAAAACAGGAAGTTATGACTAGCTTTCACATGGTTTACATGAGATCTGGCTCACCAGCCAACACAGAACCTGATTGTAGGTTTTAATGATTTCATCACTCTTTTTTTCCAGCTGTCCATGTGTGAAAACAGCCACATTTGAATGAAAATATGTATGAAATTATAAACCACTGCCTGATGCTACACCCCCCCACCCTATGCACCCTATGCATTAGGATGACAGCACATCTAAAGCAGATATGGCCATTTCAGTTTCCAAAGGGAGTTTTCTTGAGTGATATTCCAGTTTCAGCTTTCATACTCTGAAGGATGTAACCGTGGAAGTCTAATTAGGATAACAGCCTCAAATAAATGCAGGTGACAAGTTAGACCTTCCTGTGGAAAGCACCAGGAAGTCCATAGTGGTGAAATGCTGAAATTACAGTCGCCTCACCTGTGGATCCAGGTTTTAAATTTCAGCTGCATGAGCACCACAACAGCCAAAAGTGATTACTTTTCAATGGTGATCCTTTTTTCATTTGGAGAACAGTTTCCAGTTACTTCACAGATACTAATTCTGCTTGCGAGATGTGATGATGAATTTTGAGCTGACCCAGAAGATAAGAATTATCTTAAGAATTATGCCGTTATACATCAGTAACAGCAATTTTGGAAATATAAACTAATTTTAGCCAGCTAAGATTTTTAATGGTGTTTTTAGTGGACTGATATTTTTGGTAATGACTTTTCTACTTTTAAGAGTTTGGAACAGTATAGATTTGTGAATACATTCCCTTGTGATTTTGACTTATTGATTGCATCTCATGCCATGTGATTGCTTCCTTCGAAGCATTTAAAAATTGATTAGTGCAATCATACACCACCAACAGAAGGAGATTTGTATCTAATGAGGACTTCCCACTGCGACCTAAACCATCAAATAAAACTGGGATTCTTTCTCACTCGCTTATTTTTGTGCTTGGTTTCATATCTCTGCACTTGAGTCTTGAGGAAGCATCTTTAAAAATGCAAGCAATCAGGTAAGGAATTTCATCATCCGATACAATGTTGATAAAAGTAGAAATTCTTCCCTCCATTTTCGAATAAAGCAGTAATAGTTGTAATTTCAGGACTACAGCAAACAAACTAAAAGCTTGTTGGGGAATAAGATTAAAGGATATTGTTTCTGACATATTCTGACAGACAGTAAAAGTAAAACATGGTGTTTTAGTTACTGTGATGTTAAACAAAGAATATTCTCTCTTGATTTTTTTTTCTTTTTAATAAAATGCTATTCTACCTTGACATCTCTTTACTTAGGGCTCTGTTTATCAATAACTGCTCTTCGGATGTGAATCTGGAGGGAAAAACAGCAATAGTAACGGGAGCAAACACTGGAATTGGAAAAGCGATCGCTAAAGACCTGGCCAGCAGAGGCAAGCAACCAGATCTTCACATTTAAAGACAGAATAATGAGTGCCATGATGACTTATACTCTTAGTGTTACTGGCAAATTTTAATGGGGTGACTCAGATTACCTGTTTGAAAAATAGTTGAGGCCTAACAAGTTTATGCAAGAATAACAAATAAAAAGAAGTGACTTGACTATGAAAGTGTTGGATGCGATGAGGTCAGTGGTGGTTTTAATAAAAGACAGCTAAAAACATATAAGAGCGGAGAGTGCCGCCACATGAACTCACAGACTTACACTTAAACAGACGTTTAAAAGTTACCACAACACTGACTTACTGTGCTCAGATTTCAACATGCGTGTACATGCTCTTCACTCTCATCACTGAAAGGTGTGAATGTGTTTAGGTGCACGGGTGATTTTGGCGTGCAGAAGCATGGCGAGAGGAGAGCAAGCTGCTTCTGATATCTTGAGGGAGGTGAAGGGAGCCAAGGTAGTCGCCAGGCAACTGGATCTGGCTGACACCAAATCGATCTGCCTGTTTGCTGAGAACATCTACAATAGTGGGTGGCACACACACACACATTCACATAAATTATCGGCTATATCAGAAAATCTCCACTGTAGTTTGACTGTTGAATGGTAAACAAATATTGTGTTCTGCAGCTGAAAAAGCTCTTCACTACCTGATTAACAACGCAGGCATGGCCATGTGTTCTTATGCAACAACAGCCGATGGATTTGAGATGCAGTTTGGAGTCAATCACTTGGGTAGGAGATGAAAACATTGCTGCAAGGCAGGGCGGTCACAAGGGCCTCTTGAATAGTTAGTCAATATTTTAGGAGTTTGTGTATTTCTTGTTCAAGTTACTTATAAGTTACTTATCTGCCTCCCACTTCATATTTTGCTCCCTCTGTGTCCTACCACCATCTTTTCTTTTGCTCCACCTGCCCAACTTTCTGCTTACTCAGGTCATTTCTTCCTGACCTTTCTGCTGCTGGATTTGCTGAAGCACTCAGCCCCGTCCCGAGTGATCAACTTGTCGTCTGCAGCTCACGCCCTGGGCAAGATCCAGTTTGATGACCTCAGCGGTGCGAAGAGCTATCACCCTGTCAAGGCCTACGCGCAGAGCAAGCTGGCCAACATCCTGTTCACCAGAGAGCTGGCCAAGAGGACCGAGGGTAGGCCGTTTGTCTGTGACAGAGGGAGAGAACAGGATTAAGTGTGTTTGCCTGTATGCCTCTTTCTGTGCCTCCCTGTCTCTCTCGCTGTGCATAAAAAATGGATCTGCATCTGCTGCCAGTGTGAGAGTCTCATGCTTCAACCACAACTGCTCTGGGCGAGAAGCAGAGCATGGAGAAACATGATTTTTAGATTTTGAGGAATTACTCCACATTTGACTTGACACACTTTGTTTGTCAGTCCATTTATTGATTTCAAAAGAGCTACAGTTTCTGTTAAGTATGTTTCTTGTAAGTGATTAGAATCAACAATGATATGTGGCCAAGATTATTAAATGACGGATTCTGGTATTGAGTCAATATATTTCACTCTTCCTGCCTGCACCACGCCATATCTGTTTTGAAGGGCCATCTTTCAAGGGACAGAGAAGAATGTGTGCTGTGAGAAAGTGGAATCCACATTAAGCAGTCTTGTTCCTGCATCTGGCCCTTTCCCTCCAGTTCTTGGTGTGACGGCGTACGCAGTGGACCCCGGGATAGTGAACACTGAAATAACCCGGCACTTAAGGCGTCCCCTACTGGATATAAGCAAATACTTCAGCTTTCTGGTCAGGACCCCAGCAGAGGGAGCCAGCACTGCCATCTACTGCACCGTCACTCCTGAGAACCAGCTGCTCAATGGAGGCTACTACAGGTCAGTATGAAGTCCTGTAGCAGGGACAGCACTAAACAAACCACCAAGAAGAGCACAAAGCAGGCCAAGAGCATCCACGTAGGCCATCATTCATTTCCACCATTAACTCCATACCAGTCACAACACAGGAGCACTGATTGAAACAAACCATGTTAAATTTCAAGAGAACCTAAATGTGAAACAGACGAAGGAGACAGAAAGTGTATTTTCCCATTTCCCCCTCCTTTCCTTTCATTGCAGCAACTGCAGGAGCTCTCAGAGCTGCAGGGCAGGTCAAGATGATGGCACAGCCCTGAAGTTATGGGCTGTGAGCTGCCACCTGCTGGGCATCTGCTGGAGATAAACCTCCACCCAGACTCCACTCTGCTCCTCTATGTACTCTGAATCAATAATCATGAGCCCTAGCGGCAACAGACGTTGTTGTTAGACTTGTGGAATGTGTGTGTTGCAGGTCAGCAGGAAACCATAAAGGGTTAAACACGCAGAGCGAATCATCAGCATTTGACTGCTAATAAAAAAATACATCACTCATATTCCCGAGTGCTTTTCTTTCCCCCTCTCTGATATCAGTGCACAGCTGATTCACCTAATTGTCTGGGGGTGGAGTTTGTGGGGGGGCAGGAAGCTGTTTCTTATTCTTATCACAATAAAAGCATGCGGGATAGATTTCAGATTTGTTGCTGAATAAACTTCCCTAAAACTTTTACACCCATCTGTGCTGATCTGATGTCATATCTGTCGCTGGGGAGTGTCAGAGAGCTCCAGTGGAATTTGGAAATCAATTACGCGTCAGCAGGCTCCTGATTGGCCCAGCGCTGATGTTGTGTTGACAAACGCTGCGGGCTGGGCAGACAGAGCAAACCAAAAAAACTACTTGATGAACTGCGCAGAGAGCCGAAGGAGGTGCTGTCTTCATCCCTTGCTGAAGTCCCGAGGTGGATTCTTTCTGTTTTCGCTCCCCAGGAAGGATGCCGTGCAGGTAGGGGAGAAACGGCAGAGATGAGGTGCTGGATATGGTTACAGGAATGTGAGACATGTAAAGGGGATTACGCTCCACCGAGCTGCCACATTCAGTAGATTATAGTTGTATAAAAAGCTTTTTCTTTGCCTGTAAATGATTTGATTGGTGCACCTTTTGCAGGAGCAGCCTTTACAGACCACAATCAGTCACTATCAAGGAGCATACGTGTGTGTGTGTGTGTGTGTGTGTGTGTGATATATGAAATGAAATGGATGTACAGGATACACCGAGGTGTTCTCTGATGTCACCAAAATGTATGTTATGGTGGAGGAGTCATTTTTTTTTCTTGGTTTATTTCCACATCTTTTAACTTTTGTGGGAAATTCCATGAGGATTCAGGATCGTGAATAAAACATATGTAATAGTGAATGAAAGTTTTCCTGTACATGAATAAATTGAACTTTCTGGTGTGTTCTGTGATTCAGGTATTTCTTTGTGTTAATTGTTGTGTCTTTTTTTCACCAGTGTGTGCTGTAACCGCTGGTCGTCTCAGGAGAGGCTTGATGGGAAAACAGTGATCATCACTGGAGCCAACACTGGAATAGGCAAAGAAACTGCCAGAGATCTGGCCAGAAGAGGTACAGCATGGTGTCTTTCGAAATGGGACTTACTCAGTCCATTTTTTCAGTGGAATTAAGAGCACTTAATACTTGACTGGTTTTATGAAGTTTGATCCTTAACTGCACCTTCTGCCCCCAGACCTCCATCCCAGTCCGGTTTAATCCTATTTACATACTTGCTCATTCAGTGTGACTCTTTATGTTTGATGTCAAGAATATGAGGCCGTTTGAGTGATTTCATACCCACAGTATGTCAGACATACTCCAAGACCAAAGGCAGATTTGGAAGAAATTGAAAAGAGGATCCTGCTTAACACACAAATTCATGAGAAAGACAAATGGCAGCAATGAAAAACAGACGAGGCATCGAGGGGACAGAGGGAGCATTGTGAGGGTCTGCTTCACTCCACAGCCAGACAGGCAACAAAGAGAGATGGGAGGGTGTGCTCACACAATCCCAGACACACACACACGCAGGCTGAGGACAGAGACATACGCACGCACACACACACTCAGTGGGCAATATAAAAAGTGGTTCTTCATATGTGATTCAGTTTGTTCATTCATCTGCACTTTAAAGGCTCAGCATGACATCAACCTCATTTTTTCAATAATAATTATACACTTTGATTTTCATTTATTTTCTGACTGAATTGATATATAATTTTCAATAATTTGTGTCTACTGCAGTGTGTAATGCAAAAAAGATCATTTTTGACAGAAAGGCATAAAAATGAGCAGGAGGGGAGGAAATGTGACTCAGTCCTTGTTTCAGGAAAATATTCAATTGAATCACAGCATCACCTTTCAGTAAACAGGATTATGCAATAATATGATTGCAACATGATTATCTTTTCAGTGATTGTTACGAGACAGTTGCTGCTCTGAGCGCTGCATCCTACCAGCCATCTAATCATTTATTTGTTTAATTATGACTCTCATTAAAAGCTGCATTTACCATTTTGGAAAAGTAAAATCTGTATATTATTCATCCAATTCAGATGGCAAAAGTTCAATGTTTGAAAAGTGGAATAAGGGAGTGGTGCCATAATTACATATTAGTGAGTCTGAATAGAGAGAAACAATCAGGCTGAACTTAAGCTGTCATTTGCATTTTGCCATTTTTTTGCATACAAACATCATTAATGTGTGCATAACAGTGCGTAATCATCTGCCGGATGATCTTTGACTTGACTCAGTATAGACCTCCTAGCTCTCTGTTTGTGTACTGTCTTATCTAATTGAGTGAACTTGGCTACCCGGGAGATGCAGGAACAATTGGGTTTTCTCACGTGGGAGTGGTGGGGGAGAAACAAAGACGCTGTGATGGGATACCAACACCGCACTCCAACTGATTAATGGCTCTCTGCTTCCATAATTGCTGGGCACAACAGCTATTTTGTATGTCTGTGTGCTCCTGGTGGGTGGAGGAGGAGGAAGAGGATGTGTGTGTGTGTGTGTGTGTGTGTGTGTGTGTGTGTGTGTGTGTGTGTGTGTGTGTGTGTGTGTGTGTGCATGTGTACTCAAAGCCCATTTCTGGGCTCATTAAGGAGAATGCAGCGTGTTTTGCGTCACAGGCGAATGAGAAGACACAGTTGAGAGGGTCTTGTGTTCATGTGAGCAGAGCAGTTGGCTAAATGAGAGGCTGAATGACAGTTTAGAAAATGAGAGGATTATCAGAAATACTCTGTGAGATGTAGGTATTTTCTCCTTAATTGATCTACGTTTCTCTCTATGCCTGCAAATCAGCAAAGTTATTGTAGTTTTGAGTTGGGAACTTTGAAGGATTTAGAACTCCTCTGTGTAGAATATTAACCTCAATACATCACAGTGGAGTTAATGTATAATGAAATGGCTACTGATTCTCCTTGTCCTGAAATTTGTCATGAAATAATTTAGACGCATAGAGAGATTATCTATATATACACCAATCCGTATGTGCATGATTTGCTTGTTTACTTTAAGTTGGGGTCGTGAGGGAGATTAACCAGCATGCATCAGAGAGCAAGCGAACTAAATATAAGGATTTGCGTGTAGGTTCAGAGTTTCTGTTCCTCAGAAACCTTGGAAAAAAACTTGCCAAGCACAAAATTTAGAACCCGAAGTGATAATGTCAACTCTTTATGGCTGGGGAAACCAAATTTAAAGTGCTGTACTTAACCGAGTCGAACCGATTGTGCACAGTGAAATGAATCATTATAATCATTTTTTAGGAGCACGCATCATCATGGCGTGCAGAGACCTGGAGAGGGCAGAGGAAGCTCGGAGGGACATCTTGGAAGACACAGGAAATGAGAACGTTGTCATCAGGAAACTGGATCTGTCTGACACCAAGTCCATCAGAGCATTTGCTGAACTAATTATTAAAGGTAGGTAACCGACCGCCGATAGTTTCATTGATCAGACACATTCTTTTCATTATTCACTGTTCAACAACTGTGTGTGTCCAAATATTCTTTTCAGAGGAGAAACAACTAAATATTCTCATAAACAATGCGGGTGTTATGATGTGTCCATACTCCAAGACCGCAGATGGTTTTGAACTTCAGTTAGGCGTCAATCATTTAGGTAAGTCTACGCCACGATTTGTCATTTTTGTGAGAATCTGTCTGTAAGTACTTTTAGTTGGCTGCAATGTTTGTCAGCTTAATGAATAAAAGAGGGATTTAAAACTACTTTGGAGTAATTTTTGCAACATCATGAGTAATCTTTTGGAATGTTTTTCAGAGCTTATTAACAAGCTGTACGATGAAGCTGACTTACATATCAGCAGGAAAATAAACCAAAGTTACTGTATTCCTCAAGCTGACAGTGTTCTCCTGGTTTACCTCCAAATGTTGCCTCGGTGGTATTTTTATCAGCCACAGGGACATTGTGTGCTCAGACAGTCTGCCACACAGATATGGGTGCACACACACAGTACATAAATAGTTAGCTGTACATTCATAAACATCCGTTATACATAAATATATATGCTGTATAATGATCACCTCCGGTGGGCCCAACAGGAAAAGGGGGAAGTAGAACAATTGCAAGGAAACCAAGTTTCCTTCCACCCTGAAAAACAGAATTTTGCATACCTTGATTTTTGTTCACCACAGAAGTCATCTTACTTGTCTGATATTTGTCTGAAAAATCCATTCACCTGTTGGCGGCAGTGCCCTCAGTTCTATATGACTTGAAGCCTCTGCAAAATGTAAAAAGGTGAGGTGAATTTCAGCAAAATGATCTCTGATTTTTTTATTTTTTCTGGTGTGACATTTTAATACATTTGACTTTTGGAGCCAACCTCAAGTGGTGAACAGTTTTCGGACCTTTTATTTTTGGTGAGGGGCTGCTCGTCTCTATATGTCTGCCCTGTGACAGACAGGAGACGTATGCTTTGTTGCAAATTTGTGTGAGATTTGTTAAGGTGGCCTGGGAGAGTCTGAATGTGTGTGCCTGCCTCACCTTAGGTCACGTCCTGTTGACTTACCTGCTGCTGGACCTCATCAAGCATTCAGCTCCGGCCCGGATTGTTGTTGTGGCGTCAGTAGCTCACACCTGGACAGGCCTTCGGCTGGATGACATCAACAGTGAGCGGAGTTATGATACCATGAAGGCTTATGGACAGAGCAAGCTGGCTAACGTCCTGTTTGCACGCTCTCTTGCCAAACGATTACAAGGTGACGTGACAAGGTCAAGTTTTCATGTCAATAATGCTGTAAGTTTAGCTTCTGTTAAATAGCCAATGGAAGAAGACACAGGGAGGGAAAGCTGCATCAGTGTAAACAATCATGACCACCTCATCTCAGGATCCAGAACCCCTTTAATTCAAAACTCAAAAACATTCAAAGCGTTCACACAAGCATGTGAACATGTTTGTGTGCTTCTTGCTAGGAGAATGAAGAAACTGGGAGAATTTCTTTCCACAGTGGATGGAATGAGACGATTCAGAAAAACACAACATTGTATTCGGTTTTACATAAGAAAAGACTAATGTAAGCAAGTTCATTCCTCCCTCTACTTTCACACTGAATGGCTTACATAAGTACTCGTCTTTATTCAACTGTCGTTTTTATTCTGAGGAAGTAAGCTTTTACATGAATGAAAAATGGATCAGCTTTTCACCAAATTCATTTAGGTGTCTCACTGCACTGTTTTTTTTTTTCCTTGCCTAATTGAAAAGAATTAAAGAATTAAAATCTGTAGAACAGCTATCAAATCTCAAAAGAGCAGAATTTGATATTTAAAAGGAAAAAAGGAAAATACATTGCATTGAAAAATTACATTTGAACAGTAATGTGGGTAAGAAAAAACCACAGAAACAAAAAAAACCCATCAGAATAGGCATGTATGAATAACAGTTTCCTACTTGCTTGTGGGTGTTAACATGAATATATAGCATGCGTGTAGGTGTGGAGGTGACTGTACATATATTCCAGGCACCGGGGTGAGCGTGTTCTCTCTGCACCCGGGGGTGGTGCAGTCTGACCTGTGGAGGCACCAACACCAGTGTATCCAGGTGGCAGTGAAGATTTTCAGGATTTTCACCAAGACAACGGTGGAGGGAGCGCAGACCACCATTTACTGTGCTGTGGAGGCAGGCCTGGAGAGCCAGAGTGGAGGGTACTTCAGGTACACATGGTATTTTAGCCAACTTTCAATGGGCGAGCGCTCTCAGAGGGCTGGCTCCATGCTGCTGAATAACTAAAATGATAGACTGCTTCATAGCTGGGAGTGGACTTGATTTCTTTATATAACAGTGTACGTAATGGTCGCTCTCTCTCTGTTTGTTTGTTCAGTGACTGCGCCCCTGCAAGGTGCTCTCGGACTGCCTCTGATGATGACCTGGCCCAGCAACTGTGGGAAATCACTTGCAATATGTTAGGAATCACCTGGCAATGAAAAGTGGAAAATGGACCGTGCCATCAAGGACAATGTATGCTATGTATGTATATCATCTTAATAACAGCACTGTTAGCACTTTTATAGGCGCTTTCTGTTGTTTTTGTGAAAATATGTATTTTATGAATTATTATCACTCCATGTATAATATAGTCCAAAACATCACAGCAACACCACCAGCAGTTCCTTTATGTGATAAATGTTTAGAAGAATGCTTTGTCTAGATGAAAAGTTGAGTCCAATTGAATTCATTAAACATGATTGCATGATGTTTTCCTCCCGTAGGCTTTTTATAGAATTTTAAAAAAAGTTATTTTGAATAGTTTGAGCTCTTTCTACTGTGCATTTACTGACTGATGTTGTTGTTCTCTGTTTGGTTTTTTGTATTTGTAGTGCAGATTATTATCTTAAATGCATTAGCCAGCATGGTCTTGTTTTTGATGACCAACTGAAAGTCTCTCCCACATGAGGCAGTTTTTGGCATTGTTGAGAAGCCTGAACCGTATGAGCTCCTAAAAGTTCTTCAGCAGCGTAACGTTTGAATAAATTGCTGTCTATTCATGGTTGACAGCACTTATTATTTCACTGATCTGTAAACCTTTGTCTAATTTTGTTTATCTCCACTGAAATGTTCCATTCAATTGCTCTGTTGTATGTAATTTACATTTTCAAATTACTTTGCTATTAATAGGTGATAAATGAACCACTATGCAGTTGCATATGGTTATAATCTTAATGTGGTCATGTGTCAGCATGCTGAGGTTTTAGCAAAGGGCCTGACATTGGGAATATTTTAATGTGGCAGCATGTACTTACTATAAAAAATAAACCCATTGGACTGAAAAAACACTGCATGGGTCTGCTTGTTTGTGACTAGACTGTAAAAGTTGCAGCTCCCAGTATGTGAGTCCTGATTGTATGCAGGCAATCTTGGCATTTTCTAAGCTGCCAGCTTGACCTTTTCAAATGCAGTAACGTGATACTACTTTGAGTTTTGTCTTTGAGAGTTAGAAGAGATTAGGTAAAGTTGGTCTATTAATAACTGTGGAATTGAGGGTCTTAACGTTTTAGCCAGTGCCACCCAAGCAGATGGCTGAAATTTAGCACAACTTACTTCATTGCCTTTTTATTGTGACAACTGACAAAAGTACATCAGGTGAAACCCTGCTGCCACAAACATCATGCTCTTTGGTATTATTTACTGATTGATTGTTGCCCCAATCATGAATGTAAAACAGTATGTAGAATAATCCTGACTGCAGAATATAGACTTCGCTGAACGTGACCGTTACTCTCCATATGGTTGAGCATTGTTGGTTACTATGGAAATAAAAATAATGAAGAAAAAAGACAAAGAGAAAATGAAAGAGACATGTTAAGGACTGTATATTAATCTAAATCACAAGGGAGTAGTTAAGACCAAAGGAATGTGGTATGCAGTTTTCAGAAAGGTGCTCTGAACTTAGCAGCCAGTTTTATTTGAATGTTTGTAATAACACAAACATGGTAAAATGTCTTGACCTACTAACTAATTTGTTCATTCATCTTCAACTGCTTATCCGTTTCCTGGCCTACTTACCACCTTACAAAAAATAAAACAGTTTGCATTTAATGAAAACACTGTTGAAAATTAACAAAAAAATGAAAAAAGTGAAATGTAAGTTCAGGTTTTGACATTGAGTAGTTTTTACAGTCAGATTTTGGTATCAAACAATCAGTTGAAGTGGACCCAGATATTAATAAAAAAGAACATATTATGCTTAATATCTGAGTATGTCACAGGAGGATAGTGATGGTTTGGCCCGGAGCGGTCTGCTGTTAGTCCTCCTGCTCTGAAGGCGGCGCTGCGGGCACACACCGCCTCAAACGCGCATGCGCGGCGGAAGTCATCGTCAGCTCTTCTCCACTCACTAGCTGTGCGAAGGCTACGTGGCCCTCAGAGATCTGACCGTCTTCTCCGCTCACAGCACAACCAACACAGGTGAGAGCCGCTGTTACAGCAAATACTTTATTATTTCAGACGTCTTGAAACAGGTCTAATCTGTAACGTGACGCGAGAGCTCCGAAGTCTCTCTTGTTGGATTTCTGTTTAACTTCACGTCGAGCTAACAGCTTTTCTTCACATCGCTAGCATGGAGGAGTCGACTAACTTCACATCAGGCTTTTTGGGTTATAAACGCGTATTTATTTGAATACACGGGGCAATATTTGGTGGTGAGATTTAATGGATCATTAATGGGGGCTGTTGAAGTCAACGTCAGCACAGAGATGTGGACCTGGGGCTTTCTGCTCAGTGAGAGCTTTAACACTGACTGAAGTTTAAACTTGCATCTGCAGATCGGCCATCATGGATCAGGTGATGCAGTTTGTTGAGCCCAGCCGGCAGTTCGTCAAAGACTCCATCAGGCTGGTGAAAAGATGCACAAAGCCCGACAGAAAAGGTAGCTTTTCTTTATCCGCCTCAGCTCTCTGCTGCTCTGTCTGCCAGCCTCTCACGCTTTCTCTCATGATGTCATCATCTTTTCTGCCCTCTTCAGAATTCCAGAAGATTGCCATGGCCACAGCGATTGGGTTTGCCATTATGGGTTTCATCGGTTTCTTTGTCAAACTCATTCACATTCCCATCAACAACATCATTGTGTAAGTAATTTACTGTATTTATATTTTGTCAGTGGTAAATCATCAGAGCAAAAGTGAAAAGATCTCCAAAAAGGCAGTCTTCAGTTGATAATGCTTGTATCTAACCTGAAAGGTTCTATTTAAACCTCTTGTCTCATTGATATCAGTGATGACAGTAAAGAGACTGTGCCTGCTTTTGATTCCCAATCAAAAACTCATATCTGACCATCTACTCACTGCATAGCTGAGTATATAAGAATGGATCTGGGAAGGCATGGAATTGGTATATTGTCTTTTAATCTATTGGACAGCATGACAAGTTTGATTCATGTATTAACCTGAGAAAAAATAAACATAGAAAATGTTATTTAAGAGCTCATACTTGTTTTGGTTCTTATAAATAAGATGGCAAAACCGTGATTAAATGATTATTGAGGCGTCAAATCTTATTTTTCATGAAATTTATCTTCCAAAAAATGAGATGGCATCAGCAACTTTTAATTCGTCACTCTCTGAAGCAATTTATTTAATTTCAAATACTAGTTGGTTACATTTATTTAATTTAACAAATATTTAATTAACTGCATGACAGACATTTAACGTCTGACAAGGATTATCTTTTGCATAAAATATAATACAATTAACTTATTCAAGGATCCGAATGATTTTTAAATCAGCTTATAAGGCATTAACACACTAAGCAATTAATCATTGCCAATTAATTCTTCAGTTCAGTGTAAATTTTACACACAAGATCTTTTGTGCACAATAGATTATTCATTTAGTAGATTAGATACGCAATCCTGAAGTGGAGATGTGGATGTTTGTTGTTGAACATAAATTGTGGTATGATCCTTTCTGCAGTAGTGATTTCTTGGCTTTGGAGTAAAAATATGGATAGACTTTTTTTCTTTTACTAATAATGCTTTTCTTTTTTTTTTCTCTAGCGGCGGTTAAATCCTGGTCAAAGAAAGTTCACAAACATCATGAGATGGGAACCGGTGCTGTTAAGTGTTATTGGGCTGATGTGACTGGGTCTGACGGGATGACATTTTTACATTCTGTGCACAACATTTATATTTCGCTGTGTAAATAAAACAAATGGAAACCTGGAGATTGATTTGTCATTTCTATGGAAATATGCAACAATTTGTTTTTTAACTTCTAACTTTTAGAAGTACAATAATAAAACTCATCCAAAGGCACAAATACTTTTATATGCCCCACAATACTGAAGTTATAGCCAATGATTACAAGGTGGCATTGGAAAAGGAGGATGTTGAAGGCACATACTGTTTATCAAATACACAACCTGTGTGTATGTGTGTGATATGCTGTTGTCTGTCCTTAAGAGTTGCCTCTGATCAAAAAATGTTTTTATGAAAGGAGTGAGGTGTTTATCGGCTTATGTTTGCCATGAAGTGCATATTCAGAATGTTCTTGAATTTCTGTGCAGTTCAATTTGAGCCATGATCAGTGAAAAAAAACAAGGCATGTTATAAGAATACAATATAAACAGACACAGCCATGACAAAGGTTGGCCACTGCAGTATAAAATCTAAAAACAAAATCAGTTTACATTTCCTTTCATTCACTGCTGACCCTGTCTAAACTGTTACATTACACAAAAGTGATTGACATTTTGGATTTGGGTCACATGAAAAAGTGGGTTACACATTTTTGATGACATAAAAAACATGAATGTATTGCTTTCTTTAGAGCTCACTGGGAAGAAAGAAGTAGGATCTCTTCTATCTTACGCCCTATCCTTACAAATGCCCATGCTCCAGAGTAGAGGCTGGTCTGTGATCACAGTTACAGGCTTCTTGGGGTTTCCAGGGGCAACTGGCTCGTAGGCGTTGGATGTACTCACCAGCTTCCCAAACTGCAGCAGCTGATTATCTGGACAATGAAGACAGATTAAAAGTAGTTAAATGCAACAGAAATGGGCATTTACTGAGTGGTACTCAAGTTGAGTTAAATCACTCAATGTACAGAAAGAAGTTCCAGTGAATGCTTTCTCCTTTGCCCATTTATAACGTGGCTGTGTGAAAGCAAGTTGATGAGGTCTGAAGCAGTTTGTGTGTCTGTGTAGCCGAGCTGAGGTGGTCCACATGACTTTGCTTTGTGTCTTAACAGGCATTTGGACCTAGTGAGGCAGTCTGAAGGCCACAAAGGCTTCACAGCCAAATCACACACATTCTCAAAGGCTGTTATGCCGAGGCTATTGAGCATACTCCCACTTCGTGGTTACTGAAGTGCTAAGAAATGCTCTGAAAGAAAGTCCTTCAGCTGGCACAGGAAAGGTGACCACTTACACGTCACATAGGGCTCTTTGGCATACTTGATGCTGCTTCTATGTACTAATTATATAATGACAGGTATGGTGAGCACAGCGAGTAAGAAATAACTTCACAGAGACAGCATTCAGAGGAGCTACATTTGTGTAAAGATTCAGACCATATACTGTGTTAGAGTTCAACCAAGTTTTAGACAGTTTAATACACATTTATTTATCAGAATTGTAATGTTTAAACTTGGATGTTTTCAGTCAAGACTGTCCTGATACTGTAAAGGTGAGGCCATATGGTTGTCGGTAAATATATGCTCTAACTATAATATTTGTTCTAATGATATATGCAACTTTCAAACTATAAAACACTTCTTGCACCTTTTAGCATCTTCATTAATATGCCTGGTTTTTATAGCCTGGAAGTTACAAATGTCCATCTGAAAGTGGACCATTCAGCATAATAGACAAAAGGACAACACTGACCTCGGGTGGCCAAACCAGGAAGCTCAGTGTTACCTGTTGTGAGTGTGATCAGATTCAGTGAGTGAGTGAGTAAGGAGCATTATAATAAATAATAATAAATATATATAATACATAATAAATAATACATATTTAAACTGGTGAGCAAAAATCTCTCAACAGCTTCAGATATTAATGGCTGTAATTTTTATGAACAGTGCATACACACACTGATCAGTTTATAGAAAAGCTTCCTCTGCACTCAAAATAACCTCCCATCTGCATTCCATGGTTTCAACAAGTTCTCATCCAAACTGACTGATTTCATCGCATCATGTTTGCAGACATCCGAGCTGCACATTCACACTGAGGAACTCCTGTTCTCCCACATGCTGGACTCAATCTAAATATTCATTACAGTTTTGGAGTCGTTTCTCTGAGTTACTGTGTCCGTTCTGTCAACTCTTACCAAGCAGACACGTTTCTGTCTGCAGAGCTGTTTCTCACTGGAGGAGTTTTTGGCCACATTCTGTCTCAGCAGTTTTAGCAACACTCACTCAATGCATGAAGCATTGAAGTCCTCGTGAGGAATTGAGTTACCATATTAAATCTTTATGAAAAATACGAAAATCATTGACTGTGTGTTAATAGGCCCAAAAGGCAAATGGCAAATAAGAATTGTGTCTCACTTTTCCCAATTAACAGTTACATTTCTTCACAAAACATCCCGTCTGAACAATCCAATCTGTGACAAGCTCCCTGAGAGTGGAGCTGTTGGATCATTTCTAATGTGAAAAGGGCAAACTCAGCTCAGGAGATTTACACCTGGGGCTTTCTTCTATTCATTCCCTGCTATCCATCACTGTTATTACCATTTTGAAACTAATTAAGCAGTTAAACAGTAAAATACTTCACCATACTAATTTCTAATCCCACAGTTCAGCAAATTTGTGATGTTCTGCTGCCAGTATGACCACAACATTTGTAAGACCTCATGAAGAAACACAGTAGGTTCTGCTGCGACAGACAAAATTGTGTTTCATTGCAAAGGTTTTCACCTGTTTGCATCTCGTACACAAAGAGACTAGGTTTTTACTTTGTAGTCTCCAAAGTACACCATCTCTCTGCAATTACTTTTTTTCGCTGTCCTGATCTAATTATCTGGTTTGCTTGCTTGGTGTTAGTGAGCAGTGTTGGAAAGTGACTTAAAGGATTAGTGCTCTGAGCACCACAAACCACAGCTGGAGCGAGGAGGGCAGGTCAGCTTTTGTATCTACTTGTTGAGCTCTATTATCATTTGCAGGAACAGCATTGCCATCTGTTCTTTTGAATATACTGGGCCTGGATGAATGACCTTAAAGGGGCACCAATATTTACCTTTTCAGATAATCACAATCAGCAAAGATAATTGTGAAGTAGATTTATTTGGTGCTTGTCGCTTTGCAGTTTAGACTTTAACTGGCCAACAATGCGAAAGCAAACATGGAAAAAATAGATTTCAACTGCAAAGACAAAGAATAACAACATTTTACATAATTGATTTCTTCCTACACAGAAATATAAAATATGAGTCAGATATCAGAAGCATTAAAGCATTCATTCAGCAGAAGTGTAAATTAACTACGGTTCTGCAAATATGGAACAATTTTATAGGGACAATTTTCCTTCAATCTCAGAGAATAGGCTGCAAATGCAACTTCAGTGCATCAGTACAAAAGTAATTCTTTCAGGGGATTTGTACGTTTTAATAAGATGAAAAAAGCACTCGAGTATTGAGACAGTTTTTAGACTTAAAGCTATTTTCTATGTGTAGCACATTTTTAAAGCCGCACAAATTCTTTTTTCTTGAGCTGAATAAAGAGACCAATTAATCATGAAACCAAATTTAGCAAATGCTATGCCTAGAGCATCATAAAGTGACTTGTATGTTATTAACCCAAACCAACACCAGATAATTGCATTGTTTCAACATTCAGACATGAAGAGCATTAGAAAGTAAGTGTTATGAATATGGAAAATTATTATCGGTGAAAAAAATTATTTTGAAATGAACACAAAAGGAGCAAAACAGGAGAGAATGAACCAAATCATTTGTCCGCAGGCGCCTTGCATGCACATCAAACAGGGTCAAAAGAAAATCCTGTTCCGCTTCAAAGACTACCATGTAAGCTTGATATTAGACCAGCTTGACTCCGAGCAGGGAGGGAAAACAAGTAGTATGTGAAGTTAAGGTGCTTAATAATTGAGCGAGCACAGAGCCACAGCCACTATGCCACGGGTGTGTGAGAGTAATGTCTGACTGTGTTAAAGTGCAGGCCTGAAGGTTTTTCTCTGCAGGGTAATGTGTTTCAACAAGTCTCATACCAGCAGGGCCACAAGGTTTCTTCTGAGCCGGCGCTAGGTCAAGGTAGATATTGTAGTGTTTTCAGAGACAAGTCCGTGAGCATGGACGCTTTTATGCGTCTCCTTGGGAGGATCAAAAAGTCCTCTTAGGTAAATATAAGCAAGGGTTTCTCTTTGGATGCTCATGAAAATGCAAAATTAATTTCAAAGGCAGTGAAATCCTATTTTCCTGAGCTTCTAATTATGTACAATGTGGCCCAGTGTCAACACACAATTTCATGCAAACGTAGGAACCAATTTGGTTTTGTACATAAACAGAAGTCGGGCTTTCTTCTGTGTTGTTCTCTGTTGTCTGCACGTATGAGCTGGAAGAAAGGGCAGTGCTGTACTGTGCACCAATGGAAATGTGGCACTAGCCGAACTGTCGTGATTACAGTACAAGTTATTTTCTTATATTCAAAGCAGATCATACATTGCCTACACTATTAGGCCACATTTCAAGTGTTAAACTATTTATTGATAATAAATGAAACATTTTTAAACCTTATTTAGGCATTAACATTAACACTTGAGTTGCCAGGCTTAAAAAAGGGAACCATAAAGGTACAGTGAGTAATGATTCAAACACTGACTGAAAACCAATAGTATATTGCTACAACAGTTTTTTTTTTTTAATAACTCAATTTACAATTATTATTTAAATTTTGTACTTTTATTTATTTATTTATTTATGTATTTCACACACACAAGGTCCCTTGGCAGGCTACAGAAACCTGCCATGGCTGTTTATATCAGTGTTAGAAAAATACCCTGAGATTCATTCCTCAGCACAATGTGATTATATTACACCACAGAAGAAACTGGATCTATTCAGGGGTGAGAATTGATGGTTGGGGAATAAGAACTGCCAGCAGAGGCAGCAGAGGTCTACAATAAGAGCAGCAGAAGGCCCACTCAACAGAAATGTGCCACCGCACTTTACTAACACATATTATTTCAGCCCATCTCTCATGGACACAATCGTTTACAAACACGAACAGACACACATACGCATGTGCAAACTCTTTATCGAGCACAAAAGGCTTTCAGATGGCTTCATTAGTAATCCCCTCCTCAAAGCTGATACCGATCAATACTGGCCCCCCAATGCAGAAGGGACCAAAATGAGCGCCGCACCCTCCAGTGATAACAATGGAGATGTTTGCTGCCTGTAATTGCATTTCCAGCGCTACAGCTGAAAGGGCCCGTCAGCTGTAAGTAGACCGTATTTACACAACAAATTACCCAGGAGAGAGGGTGGGCGAGGAGAGGAGAGACTCGCAGACACTCGCACTGCAGTGGACAGGTAGAGCGGGGGAATTATGGGTGTTAAGGGCCATTTCTGAAAGGAAGAAAGGACTGCTGCTTATCCATTCCTGCCTCTGCATAGCTTTCTGTAAACAGAATCTTGGAAGATATGTCCAAGGTGCTGCATCAAACATTTTTAAACACTATTTTTCAAAATCAAGAGCGTATTTTCCACAGTGTGAGTTACTTTGCTCTTCAATGTTCATACAAATAAGTGACTCTCTTTTTCCCTGTGCTCCTCCACTGTGTGCATGTGGCCCCCTCTTTAAACGGTTCCACTGCTGCAGGACTGAGAGGGCAAACACAGTTACTCATATTAAATCCCCGATATCAAGACAAAAATCTGCATCAAGGCATGAAAAGCAACCCTTTTGTATTATTCATGCTAGTTTGAACAATCATTTGAAATGAAGGCTAAAATTCTCCATTGGCAGGAAAATGTGGTATATCATAACACTGAGGTGTCTCCCCAGGTTTGCCAACAGAGTTAAAAATATATAATTTTTTTTCCCCATTACGGCCCAGTTTAGCCAGGAGCATATGTTCCCTTTGAACATGACTTGTCGCTGAGGGAAACTGAACTCAGTCGGCAGATCCTTCACTCCGTTAGACTAGTGTGCTATAAAATTTCATCTCGTTTCACAGTTCGAGGGAAAATCATTTTCCATTAATTATATTTGTTCAATACCATTTGGTCCAAATGACTCAAATGAAGTGAAGTGCATTTCACAGTTAATACAGTTCTCACACCACATTAAGATTGACATTATATGTCCGTGCAGTGAATAAACTGTAAAAAATCAATGTGTTAAAGGTGAAACAGTTGAAAATAAGAGCTTTATCCTTAGAACCATCAAACAATCTAAGGGAATAAACTGTTTTTAAAATAGAAATAAAAAAAGCCTAACTGTTTATCATCCATAGAGCTGAAAGAAATGAATTGTAAGCTGACAGTTTTCTATAGTTTGCAGGTGGATGAAGCAAAAATTACAGTTAATGCACAATTTCAATTATTCGGCCAAAGCATCTTTAAATTCAACAGAACATGAAGGGATTCTGATTTGTCTTTTCTCTTTTTGAGAAAACTTTTCTTGGTTTTCTAGGTGAACCATTCAGATGCAAAACTACATGACAGCCTCCTGGAGTTCTGCTCAAACAGCAGATTCAAATCCCGTGGAGTGTGAAAAATGATCAGAATCCTTGAAAACCAAAACAAAACTGTTGTTATATAACCTGCACTTCAAATTTCAGCCATAGTAAAATGAAGTTCCAAACATCACTGATATGAAAAATATGGCTGTAACCTATTTTATTTAAGAAAAAACAAACAAACAAACAACCAACCACAGTGTGGATTTTTATGGATTTCAATACAGCAATGTTAATTTCTTCTATCAGCAGCTATCCTCATATTGAAAGCTATTTAATGATCACAACATGAGCCAAGGCATGCACTAGAAGTGCTGGCACCATCTGCAGTGAAATGATAGGAGCTCCCATTAAATGTTTATGATGACACTGCTGGGTTTGTCTAAGAGTGTGCGGTGACAAATAACGTTCTGGCTTAAGTTGACCTTCAGATAAGGAAACTTGTCTCTGCTGGGAGGTTGATATCAGTCGGTGAAGAGACAAAAGTGTGAACAGAAAGAGGAGCATATTTAGTATTTTGATATTAGAGGGTGATTACAAGGATAAGCCACTGTTCACGAATTTGGAAGTTTTTAAGAGTTTTACTAAATAGATTGATGGTGTTCATGTGTTTTCGGCTAGAATATATTGTCGCTGATGCTTGAGTATGTGTGTTTAGATACTGTGTATGGAAACTGATTTAGCTGAGACAGTGCTTGCAGGAGGTTGTAGCTGATGCATATTTGGTCTAAAATCTATGAATGTGTGCAGGCTTGTGTTCACTCCTCCTCTGCTTCCTTGCTAGTCTCCACCGGGGCTACCAGCAGCAGTTCAGGCTGCTCTTCATTCCTCCTCTGCCCCACGTGTGTGATGTGCACATTGGCAGAAATTTACAGAACCATAAATAAAACCATAAAACAGCACATTCCTCTTGCCACACTGCCGTTCCACTACAGAACACACACACTTTTCATTTCCCTTTGGTAAGACTTTGGTGAGAAGGAGCAAAGGAGAGAGGGAAGAAAGTGAGTTAGAAGAGAGTTGGGGATGGAGAGGCAGAGGGAGATGGCATTATGTAGAAAGGTGTAGCAGGGAAGAGTGTGGGTGGGAACATTTGTAGAGAGGGGATATGAAAGAGAAGGCAAGACAGAGAGATAAAGCAGGAATAGATTCATTTCTTTTGACCGAATCCTTGAAAGGAGACTAAAACGCTGGGTGAGTGTACAAGCAGAAACCATAGCCAGACATATTAAAAAAAAGAAAAGAATAGAAGCTCTGTGTACTTGTTTGCATCTTGAGAATGAGAAGGAAAAAGGAGATCTCAGATCTCATAGTAGAGATGTCTGCCGCTCTGGCAGGGACACTGGGTAAGACCTCACTGAACCAAGTTTGTCAGACACATCTATCTGTTTGACTACAAGATAAAGTACATTGCTTTGCCCTCCTTTGAAAACAATCCTTTCCTGTATTTAGAATGCTTCCTGAATACTGAAATCTCAGGCAGCCCACACTGCTGAAAGCTTAAGCTGCAACGCTTCATCTCCACAGAGCAAAACTTTAAAAGCAGTCCTTTTTAAGATTTTTTTTTCTGACTTCATATCAAAATGTTTCTCCCCTGCTGATTCATACCCCTTAAACCCGATCTAAATGACTTCCATAGTTTTCTAATAAGGCGATTGTGCGTTCTTGGAGAATTTGAGCTGAATATCACAGCACAAACCATCATTGAAAACTTCAACAAAAGTAAAAATCCCTGCTGCTTTGGTCAATACATTAGGAAAGTCGTCACAAAGCATGCTTACTTCTTAAAGCAAATACACTTGAATGAAGGTGGTGGGCATCTATTTTCTCCATAGGGGCTGAAGGCGCTGATGCTTTTATCAAATTAACTTTTTTTTTTACCTACTCCAATCGAAGAATTAGTCTTGGCTAATTAAACAATCTACTACTCTTCATGCATGCCTCAATGGTCAAAATACCACATTTCTCTGCTCTTAATCATTATGCATGTTTGGAATGTAAGTATATGGAATATGTAGTGAAATACTTTAAAACACTCAACACTCATTTGCATGCTGATGTGTTTGTGAAGGCTTATATTTCATAAACAGTATACTCTAACAGTGAGGGCAAGCTTTTTAATCTTACCCATAGTTTACCTTTAATTAAGATTCCTCAATTGCTTCGGTTCTCCGAGAGACTTAGCAACGGAAAACCATCTGGGTCTTTGTGGTTTTGTTTGTTTTTTTCGTTTTTTTTAAATCAAACTTAGCACCTGTCAATGTTGTTTTTATGCATGGGTCTCAACACATTTCATGACGCTCTATCTTCTGCGGTGATTTATGCATTGGAGAAACTGGTGCCATGAAATGTAATATGTTCTTGTGTGTGTGTTTGTGCAGCACGGGGTCATTTGAAGATCCTTAACTGTTATGATGACATTTTAAACACTGCATTTCAAATGGCAAGTGTAGAAAGAAAGAAAAGAAAAATACATGAAAGGTGATAGAAAATGCATGTGGATGTGCGTTTTTGTCCCAGATTCATAAGTTACATATACATTTTTAAAAATGTAGATACAATAATTAGTGGGGTTAGGGCAGATCACACCCTGATCTACCCTAATTATGACACTGACTGTCTTCTTTATTGAAGCAGCATGGAGGGTTGAACCATTGAAGCCCACAACAACAAATGGAGTCATCTTCAGTCTGTTGTGTTAATGCAATTTGGCATTGAGCAATGCCATTGTCAAACTTGAAAATACTCTGACACATTAATTATATGCCACCATCCCACACTGCAGCCACTCTACACTTGTTTGCAGCTCTGTCACTTGGAACTCGTGACCTGCGTTATAAAAGCAAATCATGTCCTAATGATCATAACTCAAAGACCACGGGGAAGATGTGTGTATGAGATCTGATATTTGTTACTTCATGGATATATGACCCTGATGATGTAAGTTATACTGTAGAACTGGCATTTTGGAGTGCGAGCAACTTATCTGCATTTCAAGCTGGATGGAAAACCTAGAGAGGAAAGCCTCCTCAGCCTGTCATCACTGGGCTGACAGGCATTGTTCATGGCTCAGACGTTTCCCCACTCTTTATCACATGCACAACACACATACAGACACACACTGATATACATATATTGCATTCCTATACATAAAAGGAATGTAACACACTTTGAAACACAAATAAGATTACAACGAAACAAGAACAAACACATGCATATAAAACACAGGTATTTAGGAAAGAAGATGCATTCATTCATTCATTCATTCCCCAATACGCACACAAACTTCTGTAACAGACCCACACTATGCAGTTGGTTAGTTGACAGCTATTCAAATTTGTTGTTCATGATATCCATGCTAAGCTAAAAACCCCATGATGAAGCACACTCAGTGTGCCAAAAGCCATAACTCAGCCTGCGTTGCTGTGGGATAAAGACTTTTTAATATTAATCTGTTAGATGGGAGAGGGCTGAGTCACAAAGAAATGACTAAAGAGGTTTTCCACACACCAAACATAACACACGCACACACACAAAGGATAGTAGTTCTGCCAGTCACAGATGGACACCTATTGTCCAACTGACCTTCCTATCCATAATCATCCATAAGGGCTTTGCTTTTTACTTGTTGGAATAAAGTTTTGTGGTTATTTAAAAGTCCTCCAAATGCACACTTGGAGAAATTTCATCTGTTGGCAAGAGCTCTTGACCCCAATTTACTTTTTAAGGGACATAATAGATGGCTGCCATTGAGAGGCATAATGGGAGACGGGTGTTTAAACACAGAGCATAAAGCCTGAGGCATGTAACAACCATTTAAACTGTGGCTGCTATACTTTAGAGTGAGCTCCACAAAGTATTTCAAAGCCATGGATACAAATTTTCATGTTCCATGTTCACATCTCAATCAAAGATGTTATATTGTTTGATATGATGATAATGATAAGATAAAAACATGAGAATCAAGTCTGTAAAGCAGCTTAAACGGTACAGAGGCACTGGATATTACCATGCCTTCAAGTAATGTGATGAAACAGTATTTGGATATCCAGTCCAAAATGCAACACAACAGAATACAAACCTTTGTCTTTTTGTGCCAAACAATGGGAGAGAGGTGATAACTTCAAATATGCCTTTTTCACTTTAAATATACATTGACTATATAAGTTATGGAAGACAGCTGTTTCAAAAGCCAACGGCAACATAATTAATTGGTCTGCCATTTAAACTGAGCGCAATGTGCGTGGTTAAAGATTCAGTCATCTTTCATGGCTCTGCAGGTGTCTGTTTAGCTAAAGCTCTTTCAAGGTTTATACAAATCCTTTTAATGAACATTTTTATATCCTCAAAGTAGCCTCCATATCACTAATGTAAATGCACTGAATAACTCTACAAGGGCAATATCCATGAAAGGAAAAAGAAGAAAATAAAAAAAAATAAAAATAAGCCAAGAGTGAACCTTCAACAGAATCTAGTCTTTAAAATATTTGGGGATTTAAAAGTTAAACTCTGCAATAAGAAGTTTCTTGCCTTGGACAGATTCAGGCTAAATACTATCCACTGATCCATGTTTTTGAGCTGCACCATTGCCATGGTCTACAGAACCTACATCAGATCTCTACTTCTCCATCAAGCATCGACAACAACTACCTTTCCAAAAATGCAACCCCCAGCCTGGTGGCTCTTCTATTCATGTATAGGGATAGTGCTGAAAAGATGAAGACACGTGAACATTAGTTTCCTAACAGATGCATTTACTTGATGGTGGGTTAATAATTCATGGCCACCTTATTAAGCACTTAAAATGTTGATAACAGTTAAAGGCTTATTAATATGCATGTCGTGAATGAGCTTGGCATCACACTTTAATCTCTGGTTATTTGGCATAAGGATAATATAATGTGTTATTCACTGTGTGCAGAGGGTAACGGAAGATGACCATGATGCACATGGTTCCAGGGGAGAAAAACGAAGTTGCACACTGACCTGGGTTTTAGGAGTCATTTCTTGTGGCACGGGAACAAGGATCCAAATGCAGAATAAAATACAGGCCATTACAATGTGTACTACAGTACATTGTAACATGATTGTATGTATGAGGGTTACTGAAGTGAATCCATATTTAGCTATTGGACATTTCATGCTCAACATTATCATCAGGGAAAAGAACACCCCAATCTCCAAATAACATACGTACATACACCAGCACAGTGTGAGCTGAAGGTCGTTGTGCAAGAGTTAAATATGTCAGTAGTTTTCAATGGGTGACTTCACTGCCGCTTTCAAGGCTGCGGAGAGTCAATGACATTCCTTTATGTCAGATTAATATTACAGTGGTTATTTGCTGTGGGTGGTGTGCTGCCATTTATTTTCTGTATGGTAGAGGTGAGGAGAGTAGTGGCAACAGCAAAGAGAATGAGTGGGGAAAATTAGAGGTTAGTGCGACTTGATGCAAATAAATGGTTGGGGGTCTTAAAGTGAAGGCACCACCGATGAATAATCAGCGCCTGGCCAACAACGGCTTGTTCTGGGTTTATGTATCTGGGCATGACCAATCAGAAGAGCAAAGACTAATCCTTATTTTGCATAATCATCAGTATCAGCGACCCAGTTTTAGCTTCCTGAGTAAATGATTTAAGAAAAAAATGGTCTGAGTGTCATTGCCTATTCAACAAATATTTCAAGTGCAACTAATTGCGATGAATTTGCAATGTTGTTTGGAACAAAATAAGTCCCATATTTAAAATGAGATGCAAAATTATGTGAGTAGCAGTCCAAGTAGCACTGACGCCTGACAACAAGAGGGTTCTGTGTGGAGTTCATATATTCCTGGGGCTGTTTGGGTTTGGGACCCCTCCCACAATCCAGGGACGTGCAAGCTAGGTTAATTGCCAGTAGGCATGAATGTGAATGGCTGCATGTCTCTTTATGTCAATCATATGAAGGACTGACAGCCTATCTAGGGTGTACCCTGCCCTTGCTAATGTCAGGTAGAATTGGTTGCAGTCCCTGATCTTACCTTATAAGGAGGACAAGCATGATGGCTCATGAAAACAAATTGAAAGATGCAATGTGAAGTTTCAGGGTCCATTTACACATCAGAATTTACATTTAGTTATAAATATTAAGGCTGGATATCATTACCTGGAATACGCACATAAAGCTAAAAACAAAATACCAGAATGACTTCCACAGATGGTCCCTGTACTATTTGGCCCAAGAAAGAACGGGTGCACTGCTTGACATGAAGAGCAAGGACAATTTCAGCAAAGAGAAGGAGAGATTTCTAATGAAAATGTATAAGATTGCAGTACAGGAGCCAATTGGGAGAAAATGAACAAAGGGAAAACTGGTTTAAAGAAGACATGATTATAAAGGATAAGAATGTTGAATTTCAAAGGCTATTCAATTATTGAATGAAAATTTGACACTTCAATTCATAAAACATTACAAAAATACACATTCCCAATGCCATCAGCTGTCGAGCCACCAAGAGCGCTATTGTACAGCTAATTAAAAGTGTGCACTTAATGCTCCCATCCAAACTATAATTTACATATTTCCTGTTTAAAAAAAACATCAGAAGGAAACTATCACGTCTACAGCAGAAAGACAGCTATCAGCAAGAGTGGAGAGCAACTCGGTTGCAGTCTCGGTTTAAATTATTATGGGAGGGCCGTGGAGAGCTACAAACCGCCACAGATTCGGTGGAGCCAGAAACAGAGCCCTGAAGCATGTCAGGCAGATATTATAGGCCACAAGAAAACTGCTGCTGCAGTGAGACCCAGGCAAGAGGAGCGGCATCAAAGAGAAACCATCCTTAACCACAAGTAATCATCTCATTTGTCTCAATCATCTTGTTTGGAAAAAAGTGGAAGCCTGGGTTGCACCACCTTACTCATTGTCAGATTATCATCATGCCACCCTGTGAAGTTGCTATATATATATATATATATATATATATGATTGTGGGGCGAGGGGTCAAGAGATTGGGGTGTTGCTGTACCTTTTGAGCAAGAGTGAAAGAACACCCAAAGAGCACTCCCTCCTGGATGTCATGACAGTGGGATAGCAAATAAATTGACTTAAATTTAATAATAATAATCAGACTATTGACAATAGGCTAGGGGAGGCATGTAAAACAGCTGTTTATGATTGCAATGTCTCAAATTTGTATTTTCAATGATGAAAAGAAGCAGCTTTTAAACTGATTGCTGTGTTCTGTCTATGTATCAATGTCCCCACTCTGTTTAATCACAGCAACCTACAAACAACAGCACTTCAGGGGAAGTTAATCAGTCCATGTACGTGTGTATGCCTCAGTGTTGCAAACATTGCTTATATGCAGCATATGCAGATGTGAAACTACAGAGGGCAAACAGTATTTTAGCACTTACTATAAGTAAGGTTGGATTGAAAAAAATATTGATTCTGAGATTAGTTTGATTACCTCCAAGATCTGACCAAGTGACACAAAAAAACATGGAAGGCTCCACTCAGGGCACAAGAAGTCTAATGGCAGAGGTATCATTGCATTTACAACTAAAAACCATGATTTATCTATAACTGGAGGAAAATCAAAGTCGATAGAGGAAGAACTGAATCAGGACATCAGTGACAATATGCAGCACTCATAATAACCTCATAATTCATTTATTGTTTTTGGTAAAATGCTCCAAACGAAGCAATTTGAGATCTACAATAATCCAAGGTCGAGCAGGGTTTGCGTACCATTGATGTACCGTACCCACACCCAAGATAAGCACACAACAGGTTTAGACTTGGTTTTCGTCGAATGGTTTATATGAAGTCCCTGCAGAGAGAGTGAGCTTATTAAATAAATTAATTAATGAATTAAAATGATTATTTTTAGCCAACTGTACTAGCAAGTGTCTGCTGAGGTGAAAAATCCCAGAGAAAGAGGCTGAATCTCTTCCAGCTCATCTGCTGTTCTATCTCACTCTGCTGAAAACGTGGCACCTGTGATATCTTCTGTAACCTAATGTCAAATAATTGGAATAATAAAAGTAATGAACACAGAAGAGGAGGAATAAATTAGGGGATCAGGCTAACAAGACCTTCTTGTGCAAAAAGTGAAGGTAAAGAAAGCTTTATTGCAAATACACTACATTACAGTTGGGCTTGTGAGGCTCCCGTGCGTGTGTGCATGCATACTAGTTCATACTAAAAGACTGTAGTGTGTATCAGCACCTTCAGATGTCAGTTAAATGGCATGTTTGCCATTAAATATTTTTCTCTCCCTCTCATTTCATCAGTCTTTTTTCTACCCTGTGCTCACTTCTTTCTCAGAATTCTTCTTTTCTCTCCAGGCATTTGTTTTTCCTCAGCCAGTCCAGCTCTGTCACCTCCGTTTCTGTCTTTATTCCTACATCCTCCCTATGTTTCACCCCACCAGATCCTTTTGTATCCTGTATAATGCAATTATGATTGCATTGCATTAGCAGAATTAGACTGATCATGAACACAGTGGGCTACCTATTAAAGGACATGACCAACTGTGTTGTTTTTCCAGGGCTAGACTGGTAATAGCTTCAGTCAGAAGAGTGAATTTACATAAATGGATCCTTAAATAGCTACGATTCATTTAGTTTTGTTTTTTTTTTTAACCTCAACAGCAGAAAAAAATTGTCACTTATTTTATGCTGTCCCTCTACTGTTACTCTGCGCGACATTTACACAAGTTTTACTAAGCAGCCTAACAACAAAATAAAAGAAACTGAACAATATCAATGTGTTGTACTTATGGAATTGTATTTGTGTGTTTGTGCATTATACTGAATTTATTATATTTTATTGAATCATTTATATAGTGGCTCTTCAGTGTGAGTAGCCTTAAGAAAAGTTAGATATATTGTTGGACATGTTCAGCCTCAGGGTTCCTGATTAAAAATGTATATATTCAAAAATAAACTGAGAAAGTTGTCTTGGTTTACCAATATATCAATTTCCACTAAGTATCCCTTATGCATTAATTCAAATAATAAAAATGTGATGAAGTATTTATAGTAGATCTGCCATTGCCATTTATTATACAAGTGCACATTTAAGATGATACTGACTTAAAAATGTCATTAATGCTCACACAAAGAGACTGCAAAGACCATTTCCAAGTAGTGTTTCTGTCTGTTCCCTTAGCATATTGTGTCTTCCCTGGCTAAATGATCCAAACCTAAAACATCCTGGAGTCTGTCTATTTAACACAAATAACATAAAGTTGGTGTGTACAATGGTGTGTGCGTGTGGCATGTTAATATGAATTTTGAAAATCAGCCACGGGAAATAATCTCATGGAGGAACACTGCCTTGAGCTACTGTCTCTATTCATCTTAAAATCCTCACATTATACTTGAATACAAACTGAAATGTGCATGGACACATGCAATGACACTTTTCAATGACATTTACCTTATGGGGTTTTAGCAATGGCACTTCACTATTAAAGAAGCACACTAGTGATAGGTACAGTAGCTCAGCTGTCACAGAATCTAATGGTGAGAGGGAGGAGATATGTAGAATGTCAGAGGATGAAAGTGGATGGTAAAGAACAAAGTGAAAAGTCAAATGACAGCAAGGGATGGGACTTAGTGCAGCTAGGTATTTTAGAATATGTTAAAACTGCTACATTCATGGCAACCTGGTCGCTTTCCATCTCTTGAGCCTACGCACAGATCATCAGATTTCATTCTAAATTTTTATAAAAAAATAAAACATCCCTGGCACTATGTGGCTCCTACAGCATAAAATTGTATACCTTCTACATTGTAATCTCCTCTGCACCACACCACCCTCCTGTGCAGTAATAAAAAATTCTCTCACTGCATTTCAACAGGTTAACACTCTTCAGGGTTTGCAATCCAAGGCCTGCATTTCCAACTTTTACTGTTGTGCTGGATTATATTCAATAACGCAAGAATTTTAGACATTTCTACTTACAGGGGTATTTCAGAGTTTTCAAATAATTATTTGAAGTACAATTTTTAGCTCCCAGACAGCAAAAGTCTGTATAATACCATCTGCCAAGTCAAGCTAAATCATTCAGGCTTTGTTGCATACTTTCGCTTTTTTAGGATGTTGAATTAGCACGAAAAGAGGCAGATAATAGAACTAAAGTGTGGTCAGAGTGGTGTATTTAATAGGGAATCATTGAAGTCATCAAGAGGATCTCAACCATTGCAACATGAGCAAGATTGGATCAGTTCTCCTGCCGTCTGCGCTATTATGAGTTTCTAGACTAAACTTTTTCTTTAAAATCTTTCAAATATATATGCCTCCACTGAACTGCTATTTTTTATGTTTCTAAGCTGGTTGCTTCTGCAATGAATTTCTGTGTGCCCCAGCAGTATCTCTTTTCTCTTGGTACCATGGGCAATCAATCTGTGATACTCAAAGGTGCTACCTTCAGAGCAGCTGGCACTTTGAGTCCCAGCCTGCCCTCATGTCTCAATGGCCCTGTTCAGACCAGGCATTAACATTCGCCACAGGTGATCGGATCACCAGCCTCGAGTACGTCAGTTCACACCTGCCATTAAAATGCATCTCAAGTGACCACTTTCTCACTCTGTGTGCAAATACAGACATATGTGCTTTTGTTTTTAGCCAAACTGACTATGACACTGCATGTTTGTATCAGAGAGAGAAAGAGACAGAGAGACAGGAGGGAAGGAAGGGAAAGAGAAAGAGGGGGGGGGGGGCAGGGTTGTGTGAATTGAAGTGCTGCAGAAAGCAAAGCAAAACAGTGAAAAAAGAATTTATCCATTTGAAAGGCCGAATTATTCTTGGTTCCTTTTGAAGCTGCGGTGGGCCTTATTAGACTGTGACAGAGGATATCAGTTGAGTAGGTGGTCTTTCAATGTGGCTCAGGATGTACTTGGAGTCCAACTGTTAGAATGAATCAACCAGATGTGGCCCTGAATCTGGTTGAAAGTGTAATCAATGCATCTTGGATGTGACCACAGTGTTCTTCACCTCAAGCTTTGCCTGGGTTACATATGAAATAGATCTAATTAATTAAACATTGGACAGAATGTAATGCCTACTATGAAAATCTAATGGGATATTAAAGTGCATATAATTCTTTTGAAACACAAAAATAAACACTTAAGATGTTTTATATCATTTACATTAAAAATATGTATTTTACATTATAAGTTAATGCTGTGTTGCAACAGTTTAATCTGTACTAAATGTTACAGTAGTGCAAAGTTCTATAGAAAACTTTGGCTAAACTTTCAAAGAAAATCACCAAGACAAAAACTACATCCTCTCACTCTGAACCCAAGCTCAGCTCCGTGAGCTGACATGTGCTCTGTCTGGTTTAATTTCACAACAATATTAATTATTAACAAACCTCCATAAAAAAGTGAACACATGATATAATTAACTTGGGCCATGGGTATTTCATCTCATCCTGCACACTCCCCTAGAGTACACCAAACAGAAAAAAACTTTGCTCAATAACCGTCTACTCATCCCAAATTTACACTCCGGATCAAAACAACATGAATCAATGCGGAATTTTATTCTTTAAAGCAAGAGTTAAAACAAGTTCTGGATTCAAGCAAAAATGGCTCCTTTGCGTCAGCAGGGCTATAATGGCTGACAGCCCAAAACTCTTTATATAAAGATCATACATTTTTCATCATAGAAAAGCTTTGAACCTAAGTGTGGGGGATCATTTCAGTGGACTTCTAAAGAGCCTTAGCGTCACACGAGAGTGGCACACTGGTGATTTCAGCTACCCTGAGTGTGTTGTGTGATAAACCCAGCACACAAACAAATCTGGACAGTAAAAACAAATTCACAAGTCAATGAAGAAGGGCACATTGCACAATATGCAACGTTGCTTAACAGGCAGCAGCCAAACATTTCAGAAAAGAACTGATATTCCTAATTTTTGTTTCATATTCTGGTCCTTCCTCCTGACCCAGAGGGAAATCATTACTTCCAGCCTTCTAAATATGCATGTGATTAATTACGCATCTTGTTATCAAGGCTAATCTGCATAGGACTCTCATGTATAAAAGTCCCTCTCATTACTATTCAGAGGGCCATCTCACAGGTGTGCCGAGTAAATATACAACACATTGCATCCAAACAAAAAAAGGCAAAAAAACAAGTTCGTAAACAAAACTGAAGCACACATTCATGTTGTATTCAAATAGGCATACAGACACGTTTGAACAAGCACAAACACGCAGGTGTGCTTGTTCGAGGGTATAGACACCCTGAAATATTCACGTGCACACAGAGATGCCATGAGTGGACTCCCACTAGGAAGCAGACACATTATGCAACCCCACTGACAGAAGGTCCAGGTTTCCCCTCATATGGGCGGCGGTTCGGTCTGTGCCAACTCATTAAGAACACAGCTGGCTATAAGGCTTGGACTGGGGTAGTACCACAGGGGTCTTCAGATGGGTGTCTGATTTGATTTTCAGTATTCAAAAACATTAAAAGCTCATTGTGGCAGTATGTGTTTTCGATATATAACATCTATTAAAAATGCAGCCTCATTTGACCAAAGCAAATGAAACACCTGTACTTCACAGAATCTCATTATGCAAAATTCACTGGATGTTATTTCCACAATGAATCAAAGTTGTAGTATTGGCAGCGAACGACTGCGTGTCAAGAACGGGGTAGGTCATTCTCAGCACTTACCTTCTCAACGGACAACCAAAACTCCCCCCCCCACCCCCCCTTCAATGGAGATAGAACAAACTTACTTCACAACAACTCCCTTTGTTCTGGACATGTTTTTATGTGCATTTGACATCCTTTACCATGTTTTCACAATCAAATGTGAACTTTCATAAGTAATTTCTATTTGCATCTTCTCAGAAGTAAATTTTACTGATTCCGTACAAACATATTTTAGTAACAAGCCAGAGACAAATTTATTTTATTAGTCATGTCTGTTTCAATGTTCGAAATGAAAGAACTCACTCAGGTTCCACTTGAGACCAGTGGTGATTGTTTGGCACGGTCCACCTACTGGAATGAGACTGCACCAGTCCCCCTCCAGGCCGGTGTTAACTTCCAGTCTGTGGCTGCCCTGCTGACATGACACCAGTGGGGGGAAAAAAGCAAAAAAACAAATGGTGTCTGTGTCAATGGAAATTACAGTGAAAAGAATTAAAACAGAAAATAAATGCAGAACAAGACTTCTTAAACCTGTTCAGCCCCAAATGGGAAACTTAGCTGCTCTGCCCAGGGAACAAAGCTCATTAAAATAAATGATTGCGCTTGTCAAATCTGCGACCCATTTCAGTTCATACCCACACTTATAAGGATACATTGCCATTTTCAATTATATTTAATCTGTCATAGGGAGCCAAAGATTTTTGTTCTGATGGTACATAAATGTGTTTAGAAGCAGATTTTCACTAGAGAAGCTGGATACACTGGTTGCAATATTTTCAGTTGAATTCCTCTTGACATCAGGGACACTATATTCTATAGCATATTTTAGCAGCTCAGAAAAAACAGCTATCAGTGATGGTGAGGATGGTTAGCGTTCAGATCCGTCAGATCTGTTTTTGTGCAAGTGTGTCAGAGTAAATATGTGTGCATCTGCATATAAACAGACACATGCAGCCAAGGAAGACGTGCTAAACATACCTATGCTGACCCAGTTTCTACTCTCATACGTGTCTCATGGTTCAATTTGGTCAAAGTTAATTGTAACCTCCTATCTCTATAACAATTTAATGCTGGGATAAAAAAACAAACAAACAAACAAAAAAAAAAAAACACACATAAAGAAAATACTGCCAATCAAAATTAGCATGTTTGAAGCAATGTGCAATCAACCCTATGTGCTTTTTCTTCATAGTAATAGAATAATAAATATGAACATGTCTTTTTACTTCTCTGTGTTGTTACATCTGGTTCTATAGGACACAACATTTTCACACAACTGAAATTTAAACAAAGTTGGGAACTACCTTTTGTTTTCTTGCAGTTTTTACAAGAAATATTTACTTCAGGACAGAACAGACCACAGTAGGTCAGTTCTTCACCTCATGTTTATGTTTCAGAGTTGAATGCCACACAATTGCTTGCTCCAGCAAACAGTTTATCATTTAAATCAGCACTCACTTTGACAAGTTTCACTCCTCAAAAGGGCATCAGGTAAACAAGCTTGTAAATTTGAACTAGAGTGTGTGTACTTATGGAGTGATTTATAGCATGGACTGGGCTGACACAACGCAGTGAATTTCCTCTCCTACTGAGAAAAGGACTTTCTTAAGCATCTTCAGGGGCTAAAATACGAACTTGAGGAAATGTGGGTTTGCTCGCGCCGCCAAGTGAGTCTCAATGGAGCAGACAGGAAGGGAAAAGCAAACAAAATGGATGAAGTCAGCACAAGTTTTTCTTTTCTTTTCATATCCAAATTTAGTATATTTAGCATCACCTTGGGACCTAGACAGATTAAAACATCTTCTTGCCATGTAGGGACTCTGATTTAACAAGCCTGGAACCCTTGCAGTGTCCCTATCCATAATTTAATGAAAGACAAGAGAATTATGCAATGCCCTGAGCCATTTGTGGAAAATACAAGCCTTCTACACATTTCCCAAAGATAGCATAATAACACTTGTTTCCCATATGAAACCTCTTATGGGAAACCAAAGCTAAAACAAACAGACAGAACCTTGATTAAATCACAGCGTGTCTGAGCATGGTTTTTTCTTGCATAGAGAATTACCAGGTGACGGCCTCCATCAAATTTTGTGTTAGCTCCAGCTCATAACAAACTCTGAGTGTTATTTCATATTAAGCATTGCACTCAGTGGATTTCTGGTCATTTCTAAACGCAATTTGGGCATTATGCCGACTTGGTGGCGCTGCATAGTAATCAGCACAGTGGACAAAAAAAAAGGTGCTGCCAAAATTATAGAAGAGTAGAGCCACAACTTTCCTCACAGTTAGAGTGTCTGTTATTTATTTGCCAAGAACTATCTCATGTGAAAGGGAACACCAGCGTTAATGCTTTACTCTATGAAGTCTTTTTTTTTTTTGACTGGAGATAGCAACTAACCAGTTAGCCCCTCCCTGTCCTCTCACTTTGCTATCACAAAGTGACTTGGTGTTGGAATCCAATCTTCCCTGAAGACACAGTGCTGCTAAGAGAGCACACTACAGCCTCTTGACTTGTGAACACAGCCGTGGCAGATGTTCTTGTAAAGCAACAATCACCCACTCCAAGTAATAAACTTTGTTTGTTGCCTGTGGCAGAGAAAAATTACAAGTAGTTACAAGTTAATATGGCTTGACATCGTGAAAAACAAACAGGTTACAGATCCTAACTTGTTATAGTTCATTATTTTTGTTTTGGATAAGGATTCCCTGAAAAAATCCAAAAATATGTTGCATGTAAAGAGTTTTTCTTAAGACAGTAGAAAATATGATATACATGCATATGCATACAGGTATATTAGCTCTGGTGATATGTGCAAATGTTAGATTATGTAAAACAATAACTCTGTGTGTAGTGATTATATCACCAAATACCAACCCTAAGCACGTAACAAAGTTGTGATTGCATGGAATATGGGTGGTTAGGATATTTGGAAAAAGTTGTAAACACCTCAATTACAGATGTAACATGAACAAATAGTACTAGGGCCTTTCGAAGGTTGCGTTCACCTTCATGTACAGGCGTCTGTGTTCATCAGTTGCTGGCGAACCGAGCTGCGTTGACAAACGAGCTTAATTTACCCTCAGTGAAGTAAGATTAATTGGAGGTGTCGAGGTATGAAGCAGCAAATGACAATGCGTCTTTGGAATAATGACAAGAACTGGGGCGGGAGTGCATAAGAAAGTAGTTTACACAGTTAACATATGACAAGAAGTCAGCAGCAAGTGCGACAGTTAGCTGTTTGTCCTGAAAAACTCAGAGAAATTAAACAAAGGAGGGGGGAGACAAAAAAAAAAAAAAGGTTAAAAAACAGCAGTGTGTGTCCCAAAGGGCGGCTATACCCAACCCACTTGTAAATTCAATCAACTGAGGAGCATGAGAAAGTGGCTGGCACAGAGGAAAAACAATTTGGTAGCATCAAAAGAGACTCTCTCTCACTCACTCTCACAACAGCAAATTGGGGCAGCATAAGAGCAGCAAAGTGTGGAGGATATGTGTGTGTGTGTGTGTGTGTGTGTGTGTGTGTCTGTGTGTGTTCTTGAAGTGATTACTTCAAGAAACAAAGTGTTCACATCTCCAATCAAGGTGGAGTCAGAACAAGGAAAGGAACATTTTTGAGATAGAACAGAAAATGATGAGAAGGACTGTGAGAGGAATGATTAGAAGGGTTGAGAGATGTTAGCAAAGGAAAAAAGGATGCTAGTCTGGCATACTGAAAACACTCTGTAGGTCTGCCTATGTGTGCAGTTTTTAGTAAGACAGATATAGACAGAATAAGTCCACTTTTAGGTGCGCACAAAGTGAAAGAATGGGAGGCTGACATTTTAAAAACTGAAGCATATATGCAACAACCAATTTGTTCTGATGCAGAAATGTTATGACCTCACTATTTATTTGCAACCCACAACATGGAAGAGAAAAACCACACACACAAAAAGACTCTGGCTTTCCAGCTCAGGGAGAAAATTAAATGAAAAACAGTGGACAAATGGTAAAGTCATTGCACACAAGGAATTTCAAGGAATGTCCATGTATACATGTGATGGTGATGCACCATGTGCTTATGCTATACTCACAGGACTGAGTAGACATGCCAGGCTGGTTCCCTGTATGATCAACACAGGTACCTGTGTCATAGATAAAGCGTGGTGGAGTGTCTCGATGGATGCCATCATTTGATCAAATCTGCCTCCAAGTCCACCTAGAGTCACTATGGCATCCACCTGGAAAAAACAAACACTTTAATAAGAAACAAAAAAAATGCTGTGGTTGGCTGTAGTTTGGTTTTTCTTGCTGGATGCTGCTTGAGTGATAGGAGAAAACAATCTTTCGAATGTATGCTAATGACGTGTTTTTCTGCTGGATTCTGAAAAGCAAGCTGTCGAAAAAAAGAGATAATTAGACTTGCGTGGCTATGGCTATTTGAATTTACTGTTACTGAAGCTGCACATATATGAATTACTTTTAAAATTTGCAGCATTCCTCATAGAAAGTATGCAAAATAGAACTGATTATAAAGTATTTCTGATTCTGATCTGTTAGGGTCAACTAATTAGACCGTATTGAATTCTATAGGAAAATGGCTCTACTATTCACTTGATGTAAATTTTTTTGAGAGTTTACAGTCTCAAGTCTTCTTCAATACAACATGATGTTCATTTTCTGAATTGTGACCCATTTAGAAGAAAATAGACAACAAGAAAAATGCAATTAATAATCACATGTTTAACAAATCCCCAGGTGAATACCTACAGTGGCCAACTATTAGAAATTTTTAACAGATTTGAAAATTTAATGACAACAAAATTAACAACCCCCCCCCAAAGAAAAAAAACAACAAAAACAAAAAAAACCAACAAACAAACAAACAAAACAAAACAAAAAACCAACAACTTTGAATTAATAAAGTTAAGGGGCATAGACATTCTGGAAGATGATCAGTGGACAAATTATGGATGGGGAATTTGGGGAATTTTTACGCTTCGATTCTGTGAAGCAACTACAGAAGTATAGATTTTCCGCTTTTCATTTGGAAAAAACCCTTCCACAAATTATTAACATGCAAAATTGGAGCTTTAAACACAGAGCCCAGTAAAAGGAATACAGTGGACACGAATTAATAAATCATTGGTAAATCAAACAATGAATCCAAGCCATTACACCGAGGGTAAACATTTGTCTCTTAAATTAAGAAGTGAACGTGTTAAAAGCTAATTTAGCAAGCAAATTGGACTACATGAACTACCCTGCCATTTCTTGCAATCTCAGAGCTAAAATAGGGTTCTTCATAATATTGCAGCAGCACTACTCTTAAATATAACATTTACAGTTCTCAGCAGTTATATCCTAACACAAAGTCCCCAAGCAGTCAAGCACCAGTGCTGACAGCTTTAAAACCCAACAGAGTCTGGAGGGCAGAGGCACTGTCACACGCTGACAACTGACAATCAAACCATCATGGAAAATGAACCACATATCATCAGTCTTCCTTTCTTCACTTCAGTGTTTTCACCTCAACCCCACACTGTAAATAAATAAACTGAATGTAGGAGGTAATTATTCTCTCTCATGTTTTCCAATGTTGACCATAATTGCTTGTTATGCAGCTAGACATCAGGGAGTAGCAGCTAATCACGTAAAATTTACTGCTCTGTTCAACCATCGCTAAGTTTGAGAACATACTACTTTTACCACTACAGCTGCTGATTGGTCTGATCACATTAGCTAAATGAATTTTCCACAGTAACAGATGTGTTTTTGCGTGCATTAACCCATTTTAAAATAGATAGTTAGAAATTCCTGCAGTGTTACTTATTTTCTTACTTAACAGGAACTGAGTGTAATGTAACTAACTTCCTGCTTCGAGAGGAGTTAAAGCAAAGCTAAGTGTTATGTTTGAGGTTACTTCAACATCTGGCAGACTCACACTCTTCTGTGAGAGAGAATGAGAGACAGTGAGAGAAAGAGAAAGAGGCATACAGTTTATTCACAAAGTGTTCAGAAACAAAATTTTTTTCACATACAATTTTACAATATTGCATCCTTATGCTAAATGAAGTGTAATTTTTTTTTTCCCAATTTACACGAAAACCCCAATCATGGCTAAGTGAAATGATGTTTAATGCCAAAAGTGAATTCACTGAAGCATTCACTGAAACACTTTTTGAATGCAATTTGCCAATCAGAAAGAACAACTCAATAAAACAGAATAATTGAGGAATTTTAGGAACAAAGTGGGCAATCTTTAAGTCAATGCGATAACAAAATTCAAATAAAAATGTGGGAAAAACTGGCTACCTAGCAAACTAACTGGTAAGTCCAAAAGCTGACAACTATAAGTTGTTTCTCAGACCTAAACCATGATAACTTCTAGTTCATCTGTGTAAAAATACAGATACAAATAGATTTGCACTGTAATGTAGAGAACGCCACAGTGATTTATCTTAATTGGAAGAACTGACCCACAACCATTTCAATGACAATGAATGGAGCCTAGATTGTCTTGGGATCCACGAACATGATCAATGAACCGGGAACAAATAGAGAAACATGCTGCTCAGAGACCACTCTGACATACTCATCAGATGTAAAAAGAAAAGGTGACAGAAGTAACTACTTCACTGTCTCACCCTGCTACCCCAGAATGACTTCTCCTGGGCCCTGCACCATAATATAAAGAGGGCCCTCACCTCACAGAGTGCAGCTCAAAACAAGGTAATCACTCATCACCCCACTTTGACGTATATCCCATTCCACAGCCCACCACAGACACACGACAGCCCAGCCACAAACAACAGTACACATCACGCTGGTCAAGAAAGAGAACACCGCCAACTGGCAAAGCCCACCATGGCAGACCTCAGTCTATTGCAGCCCAGTGTACCAGAACTTAGCCAACCAGATACAAGGTCACCAGAGTTCATCAACTAGAGCCTAACCTGAAAACACCAACTATAAATCAGCCAAGTGTTGGTGCAAGGCCCCAAGAACACATATTTGGAGGAGTGTAGACGCAGAAACTAAGCCTGACAGGGTTTCAGCCACGCTACCTCATCGAGCCATGCCCCATTTTTTTGTGTCTTGTGGCAAACAAAAATAGAAGTCGTTCTTCACATATGGAGAATATCAATTGTAGAGTAGGCCATCTCTGTAGCTCCACAATACCTATGTGGCTAACAAGAAAGCAGCTCCAACAATTTGTGTCTTGCACATGACCATATACACCTTTTTAATCACATCTCAACTTGTGTGAACTGTGCAGCAGTAAATTACCTACCTCAAAAAGAAACAGATTTGTCATGGCAGTGATTAAATGATAGAAATTTAGTGTAAGTTGGTCATAAAAGTTGTTAAACACATGCTTGGTAGATAAAGATCTGTACATGAGTAGTCTATCCTCCCCCGTTTGAGTTGACTTTTTATGAGTAAGTAATCCAGTCTCATCAGGCCACGTTACCGGTAGCATTTTGTTGATGGGAGATTGAATGCCAGAGTGGGATGTGCAGCCATAGTGGGGCTTGCTGACAGCCAAACCTTTAGACAGCCCTTTCTATACCTCACCTCTGCTTCAATCCACAGACACTTTCAAAACCATGCTGTGAACAAATCAGGGAAAGAGCTCTTCTGTTTGGGTCTGTATAAGCCTAATAGGAGGATGAAAGGTTTTGATAAAAGTCCACATTTTGATGATTCCTTGGGACTAGTGCTGTCTGTCACTCTCATGGACCTATGTCTCATCAGGACAGCATTTTTACAACATGGCTCCACTAAAGTGTATGAAGTAATTTCACTTGGCCATCCTGAACAGAAAATAATCCTATCAAGATTGATTTGTTTCTCTTCGATTACCTAATTACAGCACGAAAATAAAACAAGTCATGAACATGGACCTTGTGGCATCAGGACAGAAACTGTAAAACAAAGCAGCACTAAACTTCAGTCAGATTAAATTGCAGATCCAGAGCCGGGGGCTCTTTTCAAAATATATAAAAGTGGAAATAAAATGGACCTGACCAGGCTGGCCCTCCTTACGGGATGCAGTGCCTTGAGTAAAGGTGGAATTGGCAGTTCACCAAATCACGTTTACATTCCACATACACTCATTAATCATCAAGTAAGGATAAACATTTTGCATGTTTTATTGATTTTCAATTAATTTAAATAAATCTATTTAGTAAGGGGTTATACAATAAAATGCTCGCTCCCAACTGGTATAAAGAATAGACTTTGACATAATGAAGTCAACATGGGTCGACCTTTATAATGAAGTCAGGGAATGCAATGTGTTTATCAATGAGTTAAGCGCTTTCCACTATTATTCATCGAAAACATGTCTACTGAACAAGACAATGGTCAATTTTGGCATGTTTTGACAGCAGATCAGTTTGAAATATTGCAGGGAGTAATGGAACGAGAAGGCGCAGGCACAGTGAGCTGTTAAATAAGGAGCTGCAGGCGACAGACTGCACACCTCCAACTTCTGTGAGCAGCATTAAATCAGATCATGGGAAAAAGCCAATTATTACCAGACTTCTTCATTAAAATGACAACAGTTTGTATGTCTGCCCTCAGAATTCTGGGACATGCAATATTCAACAGCAATTTTTTGTTTCTACCAGTAGTTACAGATGTCAACAAAGATGTTCTATTTTCATTGATGACTTAGTGGTACTGTGGGTGCAATCTTGAACCCGTTCTTAGACTTCCAGTTATGTGGTAATCAGGGTTAAGGCAACTGAGGAGAGCCACATCGATGGCAACAGAGGAAACATCAATACATGTTGATGTGCATGATGCCACGTCAATTCTGCACGACTCAGCCTCTGTCAGCATCTTCAGTATGAGACATCCTGCACTCCAGCATGCTCTCTTCTCAGTTAACTTAACCATGATCAATAAAATCTCTGTCACAGTACAGTGACTGGTGATCTGTTGCTGTGTGCCTGTCACCGACACAACTACAGCAGATCACATTCTCTAATTCAAAATTTCAAACATATTTAATTATTCTTCGGTCCTGAACCATAAAATAGTAATTGACAGATAGGTTTACACTAGAGATGGTTCCTAACCAAATACAGACTCAGTCATAGAGGAAGATGACACATATACTGGCCCCTGACACAGGAAAGACTCCTGACAGGTGGGGAAGAGACAGCAATACACTTTCTCTTAAAAGTGTGACGCAATGTTATCATTGGTATAGTTTCAGAAATGAAGTTCTCAGTCACAAATCTCACTCCCAGGCCTCAAGGACACATAAGCAACAGACATGCAGCAAAGCCTACATGTCTACACAGCATGCGACTACATGTCACAGAGTGAGGAACACATACTGTCATTATTACCGCCAAATGTAACAATTATCTTGAAAACGCCTGTTATGCAATATGCACACACACAAATGCACGCATGCACAAGACATATGTTCACAGTTTTCTGACAATTTCTCTTGATGTATTTATTTATTTTATTTTACTTAATGAACTAAATAAATTTTCCACCTTACTGCATTATCCTTGACGTCTATAATTCCTTTGACATTTATGCCAAATAAAACATGTAAAAAAAAGAAGAAAAAAATTGCTATATAAATAATCTGTAGGTGTGGAACTATAGAAATTTTCAGTCAAACAGGGACATTTTGATTCTTAATGCATATTCACAGTATTATGACACATTGTGTGACCAAACAATTAAAATTTTAATGAACATTGGACACTGATGTCTATCAGTCAGTGACCGTGACTACAAATCTCACGGTCCAACTCAGAGAACAGAGAAACTCAAAGAAAGCACAAAATGCTGAGAGAGAAAGAGGAGAAGGGATGAACAGAAAGCTGCGTCAACTGTTTTAACCTCCACTGATACACCAATTTGCCCAATCTTCTGTTTTCTATCAACACTTATGTCTGCCACAGATATCAAATTCATAGTGTTCAAGGTTTTTAGGCAAAAAGAAAAAAAAAAAAAAGCAGACCAGAAAGACTCTCACGACTGAATGAAGAAAATTTAACAAGCTGGCTCAACATACCCTGTCTTGCTGACTACTGATTGACCGGGGGAACTAGAGCAAGCAAGCCTGGCTTCAATATCAACACAAAAATCCAGTTCCATTTATTAAGAATGATGAATAGATAACCAGAGAAAGAGAGAGAAAATAAAATGAGTGGTGCAGCTCTGTGCTTGCGACAGTGAAGTGGGGAGAGGAGCTAACTAGGACAAAGCTGAGGGAAAACACATTCACACCTGACTATGGTATAAATAAATGCATGCCAACATTTAAACAAATAGATACACAAGCAGGCAATATATGCATGCACAGACACAAACTAGCCTATGGCAAACAAAAGCACATTTTGGACATATACAGACACTTCCCAATGCATACATACACAGACATAAACACACAAATGTAAATATACATATATGTGCATATCTTCTTTGGAATTTCACCAAAGTCAATGCGAGATAAATTCTCCAAATCGAGCACTACACTGTGTAGAGGAAAACATTCAGGGGCTAATATGTTGAATCTTAAACAGCTCAAACAAGAGAAAAATGCTCAGCAATCTACAAATCACCCTAGTATTACTTCATCAATGAATGTAATTCATTTAAAGAGGCTAAGTGGATGGAAATTACTGAATGCAAGGCAAAAGATAAAATTACATGGCATGATATGGAATCAATAGAAAAAGTTATGCTTTTATATAATCCATGCCTCTTCACTGCGTTGAAAGTAGCAAAGGTTCATGGGGGAGTCATAGCAGGTAAAGAGGAAAATGGCAAACAAACAAAAAAGTCGTTATGAGCCACACTTACGGGGCATCAAAAACTGATTGCCAGGCTCCAATCTCTTGCAGGCAGAAATACAGACAAGCACTCAGTGTCAGTTAGAAGCCAGAGTCAATATTAGCTAGGACAATGGAAGGGAAGGAAAAAATATATCTTATCGCTTGTGTTGATGCCAAAAAACAAGTGCCAAGTGTGGCAACAAGGGTGCATATGGGCTGAAACGCGTGCTTGTGTGTCATTAGGTGTCTTCTCAATGGTCTTTCATCAGCTTTAGATGTGAAGTGATTAGCACACTTGGCAGTGATTGTAGCAACACCCACTATGCTCCTTAAAGATTCTTAAAATATACAAAATGGAAGGACAAAAATCAAGTGAGAGGGAAAAAAGACAGATAAAGAGATGGATCACTTCCCATGGAACTGCTCATCTCCACAAAATTAAAAATTCATTATTTCAATTTTAAATTTTGATATTGAAAATGACTTCTCTGTTTATTGTATTCCATGTTTTCCCCATCCCATGCTATGTACATATTTTGCAATTTAGCTGACATTTTGAGAGAGAGAGAGAGAGAGAGAGAGAGGAGGAATTTAGTCAATCTCAGGAACAGATCACTGTGTGTTTGTGTGCGTGTGGGGGGCTCTGCAGCAGCTGGTTGGGCACAGGATTTCACTCTGACTAGTAGCTCATGTATGAGATGGGGCTGTTAGGAAATGCTTTACACTAAAAAGATAGCAAGACAAATTAAGCACTTTGTTACAAAACAGGCAAGTCACAACTACACGTGTATTCTATGTGTAGGTGTAAATGTGGTCAGTGTTCTTATCGTACTTTTCACAACTCATGTCTTCAGACAGTGTTGACAGAGAATGAATGTTCTTTTCCTGAAGCACATTGTTTCATATGCATACACCCACTCACAGGTGCACCTGGGATTTATCTAGCGTGCACAACAGTCCAGTGCTATTGACCTAAGAGCAACTCATTTTAAATAACCAAGTACCGAATGCCTTGCTTAAGAGCAATAAATTCTCAGAAGCTGAGTGAGAGGAGTACTTTACTTATTCATTTTACCTAAAGCTATGTCCACATCTATTTGTTCCACTAGTAACTGGAAAAGTATAGTTTTAAAACCACAGTTTGTGGCACTGATATGACAATAAGTGCAATTTCAAATAAGGAATAAAATTATTGATATAAAATATAAAATTATAAAATTATTATTATGACAAAAATAAATAAATTCAGCTCGACTTTCTACAGTATTTCACAGTTAGTTTATAGTGACTGAAAATAAAGGAAACAAAAGGAAAATGAGATTTGCCCATTGATACCTCTGCAACACACTAATTAACACATTATATTGTTCACATTATGAAAATGTATACCAGCATTACATCGTAGTTTAATGGGCGATAGTATGACACATTAGGAAATGGCTCCCAACTGCACATAGCCTCCTCATAAAATCATAACTTGTTATATTTATTTATACTTTTTTTTTTTTGAGAAATGTCCAGAAAAGGACACATGACATTTAGTGTGTAGGCAGACTGTGTCACCTTTACACAGTGCCAAGCTAAGATGTATTCCAGTTTGCAGTTTTCACACTGTGCTCTGAGAAATGCGAAGTCTTCTCATGCCAGTCTCCCTAACAAAGAAAATAAACAGATTCCCTAAAATGTGACCCTATTTGTGCATCTATAAAAACCTATGGTTCGAAATCCTGTGAAAAATGATATCAGGATGTGTCTGGCATGGAAAGGGGTGTTTACCTGTAAATGTCGTCTCTGAATCTCTTCCACCATGATTGCAAGGCACTTGGTGAAGTCTGTTAGATCCTGGTCAGCTGTTTCTATTAGCTTGCATCCCTAGACACATAAAGAAAATTGGAAGCAGACAGATAACACAACACAATCAGACCGATGTATGCATACACAGATAACAAAACAAAAACCCAGGCAGAGATAAGGGATAGGGGGGATAACTGAGTACAGAAAAACAGAGAGAAAGAGAGATGGGAGGTGGTGTGGTATAAATCAGTGTTTTAGTGTTGTCTGGCTGTCTGCAGGCTGTGTTGCTGAATAATGTAGAGGTTCCAGTCAGTGGCCCTAAACTACAGCATCCAGGTAAACAACCATACTCCGGATGTCTCCCCCTCTATCTCTCTCTCTCACTTCCCGCCTAAAACAGACCAGCTCCCTGCCTCTCTCTCTCTCTCTCTCTCTCTCTCTCTCTCTCACACGCACCCCCACACACGTGCAAGCAGTACAGTCACAGTATTGTCAGTTCGCGCAAACTTGTTCTCCGTGCCGTTTGATCCCATCCATTCTCCCTCCCTTTCCGCCTCTCCCCATCTCTGCCTCCCCTCATATCTCCCTCCCTTGTGGATGCTTTTCTGTTCTCTTCTTCCCATTTATGCAGAATTATTCACAGTTTCCAAAAAACCTCTGAAAGAACGCCTAAAACTTTCCTATTGTTCTGCTCCTAAAGCATTACAATAACAGTGTGTTCTTTCTCTTGGAAAAAGGTATTGCTCCTTTTTTTGGCAACCTGTTTGATATTTGTAAAAAAGCACTAATGTTACAGGCAGCGACAGGGGGGGGGGGGGGTGTGAGAAGAAAAAGAAGAGCTGAAACAACCTGTATCTGTGTGTGCAACTGTGTGTGGGATTGTGTCTGCGTGCATGGTGAAGTACAGTGCATACATCTGAAACTGTATGTGTATATGAGTCTGGGTCAGCATAGAGATTGTACAGGCAATGGTGTGTATATGTTTATATGACATCTCACCCTGCATTTATTATTTGTTGAACCATGCTTCACCTCTCTTCAAGGGTCCTGGGTTGGCATTTTGCTTGATATAAAGTATGCAGTCCAAGTCCATTTCTTCCAAGAACTAGCATTTAATTTCAATGACCTTGCAGAGTTTAGGTGTGAACATCCGCCTTCCACAGTTATGCAGCGAGGTTATATGATATAGGATGTGTTAAGGAGTAATGAGATCTGCTTGGATTGTATTTATATAGAATTTAGTATAAATACATTTATATGCTATGTACCACTGCTTTTAGAGAAAGCACATAAAAGTCCTTTCTCATGCAAATACAAATACTGGTGCAACTTCCGTTCGCTTGCCAGTGTAATTACCCCCTGAAACGTGTAATTTTTAGCTCCTTCCTCACAGCCAGTTAGAGGCAGGAATGTCATGCCCTCATTTCACCTTGCCATTCTGCACGAACAAAGAATGATGGGGCGTTCTTGTTCTTTCTTTATGCTGGTAGCAGAGGCAGTCACAGAGTCGTTTTTCTCTGAGGGAGAGTTGGCACGGCACTACAGGCAGTGATGCTGTCGACATATGTCACACGTTAGTAGGATCTCTATTTTAAAACAAGCTTTTTATGACCGACACTAATCACCACTATCCATCTGCAAGCTGTTTTGTAGAAGATATTTTGGATAAAATTTTGTTATTATTATTATTTTTTTTTAATTTAGCTAACAAGGTGGATTTATGGATAAAATTTTGATTGGCGTTTCCAATTTTCTTTCCTGTCTACTTGGACTCACACAAAGTCGATACAGTTACTGATTAATATGAAGAAAATTTTACACAAACCTGGTAAAGGTGGAAGTGAATTCTAACTATAATATGTGACTGACTCCCTCATGCTGTGGGTTTTGATGACTGTGTGTAAATGCAGAGCTCCTGTAGTTGAAACCATGTCAGACTGCACACTTGTATCCACTTGATGATGATTCAGACTGCATATTTTAGTTACTGCAGGTGGAACTCCTTGAGAGTCTCGAGCACAAGAGCTTCTTAACTCTGTTCAAGTTTGAATAGTCACTTATCTACTTAGGTAGCACGATTTCAGCTTTTCTGAGGTGCTGAGGGCTTAGTGTGTTGAAGGCACTGGCAAAATCAAGGATCATTCGGGAGGAGCATGAGCCCATTCAGGTTCAGATGTGCTTTTTTCCCCCCACTCAGATTAAGCCCCTGGACATAACATCCACAAATTAAAAACATTAATAAGTATAATTTTATAAATAGAAAAATTATAAATCAAAAATGCTTCACCCTGCAGTACGTGACCTGTGCTGACAATAACTGTATAGCTGGTGAATATTTTAGGCTTAAGATAGTGTTGACTGCTTTTGTTTTGTATTTTTTGTTTTTTTGCTTTAACCTCCTAAGACCTGAACTCTTGCATGGCATGCATTTTTAATTTCTCTTTCGGGAGTGTTGAATCTAACCTGTAATGTATTATACTCTTCTGCTACCACTAAGTATAATGGCCTCATATGTGGACACCAGGCCCTTGTAGAGAAAAATTTTGTATTGTGGTCTAGAAGACTCAAAATGTGATGTCCGCATATGTGGATGCCAGGTCGTAGGAGGTTAACTGAAATTTCTTTGTGTGTGCGCTTGCATGAGTGTGTCTCTGTGAGCACCTGTATGTCAGAGAGTGTGAAAGTTATGTCTCCACTCACCTTGCCTGCGTAGAAAGCTTTGACCTCAGCAGTAATGGAATCAAAATCCCCACTGATGTAGTCAGGGAGAAAGCTGGATGTAAGGATAGAAAAAGAGGGTGAGTGACAGAGGGAGAGGGTTAAGATTGCAAAAAAAGACAGAGTGAGAGAGAGATAGAAGAGAAAAAGAGAGAGAGGACATCAGGGCATATGTCAGCTCTTTGATCTGTGCAGCAAGGGAGAGGAGTGACACTGCCAGGGGAAGAGACGAAGAGACATGGAGACTGACAGGGTGATTCTCCATGGCATCGAACCTGGCCCTATCTTCCATTTGTGCACACACGCACACGCACACGCACACACACACACACACACACACACACACACACACACACACACACACAGAGACAGAGCTGACAGGGAGATGCACAGATTGATGGGAAAGCACACAACCGTATGTGGCAGCATACACAAACAAATCTAAGGTTGTTGTATATACTGTACATCAAAACAAGGAAAACGCTTGAATATAAGCTCACAGAGTAATGACAAGACCAAGATCAAGTTACTCTTCAGTTACTTAAACACAGGAGTAAAGAATAGATCCTCTCTAATACGCACACACCCAAAGCAGCAGCATGGAGAACTGGTGTTCATCAGATAGCACTAGAACTTAGTATTACTTTGATTATTGCAGCTCACAATGTTCGCTGATGAATGTGCTAAATTGTGTGCTGTAACAAGATAAAAAAGGTAATGCAAGATAATGGGAGAAAACACTGAAGTCTGATTATGACCCATGGTTACTCTATTCAAATTATAATGATAATTACACATAACTGGTACAATGTTATTATAATGAGAATGATTTTTTAAATGTTTTTTGGCAGAATTTCTCAGTTAGTATGCCTCAAAATTGGAGTAAATCTTTCCTAATAATGGCATTTTTAAGTTTAAAAGCTTATTATTTTCCTTCAGTAAGACTACTGTACCTGCAAATTAATTTTTTCAGGATGCATCTAACTGGTTAGAAAATAAAGAACATAGTCTGTATCCAATTTATTGGCATAAATATAAATTCACTCAACCTCAAATTTCCATGGTGTATGCCTCACATGGCTAAGAATTACCAATCAGAAAAAGAAGCAAAAAGAAACAATACAGAATATTAATTGAGAACAACACAAACCTGCCAGAAATTCCATGTTAATACATGCAATTAAGCGAATTAAGACTGGAAAATTAAACTGGGCAGGAGGTTCGGGAATACATTTACATGCAGGCTTTGGATTCTGGAAATACATTTCCCTGTGCATTTCTTTCATCCAAATCCAACTGTGCATTGAGACAAATGCTCATTCTCAAGGTGATGGAATTAGGAGGGTCTGTTGACGATATCAGTGAAAACAGCCTAACATCTCGCAGCAGAACATGCCCGTCAGTGAGAGACAGATAGCTCTCTGTTTGTTCGGTTTGTGTGTGTACGTGCATGTGTATGGAGCAGAAACATGCACGGATGCAGTTGCTACTATCTAGAGGCATTAACAGGTCTGACATTACGATTTCATGGTTGGTTGGGCAGTGTGTTTGTGTGTGTTTGTTTGTGTGTGCTACCGCAGCAAGAGGCGAGAGCAATGTTCCAGTCGGTTGAAGAAAGAGATACAGAAGGATTATTCCCTCCCTCCCACACTCCTCAGCATTTACACCAACAAGATACAGCTTGCCAAAAAGAACGCCAATCGTTTGCAATCTGTTGCCACATACTGTGGGGTCTAAAAGTCACAGATCACTTTCCCATTCAAGCAAATGGTTAAGTGGTCAAAGACTTCTGGCTCTAACTGTTATACATACACACTTACCACAAGTATCCCTGAAGATATTAAAAAATAAAAACTTTCCTTGTAGACATACACATTACACATTCACAGACACAAACACATGGATATTTTCCCCTTTGTATAATCCAGGACAATACAATTGCACCTCCATTCAGATATAACCATGTGACGGATGGGGCCTGACATGACATTAGGCCTGACGACACCTTCTCTCTCTCTCTCTCTCACTCACTCACTCACTCACTCACTCACACCTTTTTGACCTGTGCGCATGACTCCATCGGCTGATCGTAATTGACCAAGCGAGGTTCTAAATTCTGTATTTGTGTTTGTGTACATAAGCCCAAACCCTGTTTGTGTCTGTGTGTTGTGTGTCTGACAGCCTTCCCTTCCACATTAATATTAACTGACACTTTAATTTGGAGGGGAAATAGAGCATTTTACTGGCAGTTTGTCTGAGTACCAGAGGGCGGAGGGTGGAGGGGGACTGAGCGTGTGACCTTTGACTGTGTTTATGTGTGTATGTGTATGTTTGTCTATCAGTCTGCCTTTGCATCTTCTGTAAATCTCTCTCTCTCTTTCTACACCCTCTCTGCTGGCTTGTTCCTCCTTTTTCTGCCAGCCTACGCTTCTCTTTTCCATGTTGCTTTCTCCTTTACACCTTCATCCAATCTCATCTCATTTCTGCTCCTACTTACTTTCTTATGTAACTAAGCCAACTTCTTTTCTATCTAACAACTTCATTTAAGAGAAAAAAACAACACATTTCCGTCCCCATTATATTCTTTCACTTTTTTTTTCCCCGTTTCTATTTCAGCTTTGTGTCCTTCAAACTAAGGAGGACAGCATTGTTCCATAAGACCACTTAATTCGAAAAAACTGTTGTTTACATCTTCTCGTTCTCATCTCTCTTATCATCTCCTGAGGTAGAGGGATATGAACATTTCTCTTTTTACTCATCACTTAAGAGATGTGGCTATGACTCCTCTTACCACTCCCATCTCCCAATCAGAGGAGAAGAGCCACTGAAGGGGTAGAAAAATTATTTTGGATAATAACACCAAGACGGCTATGAAGTGCACACCCGAAGATAAACTCACACAGTCATTCATACCCTTTTTTTGGTCACTTGTTAGGGCTTGTATGTTCCTGTACTGGATAATTGTGGTTTATTGTGGTTCTTTTCGGCTGCACTGAATAGAAAAACATCATCAGAAAACTGTCTACTGTGCTTACCACAGGTGGAGTGTTTGAATTTACATGTGGTGGGGGATGTGACATTGTGTCTCCAAGGTCCAGATGGGGAAAGTTCAGAAGGAGACTATAACCTTGTATTTTTTTTCTTTTCTGTAACTACAATGAACAAATGTCCCTTAAACACTTCAGATGCAGACTACTCTGCAGACAAACATCAGTTTATTTAAAGGACTTTTTCAAAATATCTGTTCTCCAACTTGTTCACTGCTCATGGTCACACATTAAATTCAAACCAAATGATTTGCTGAATCTTTTGAATAAATTGTTCATGAATGACAAATGAATACAATCTAGGCCCACAGAGACATATTTAGTCTCCATTTCCATTTTTGCATCTTGGTTCCAACCAGCATTCAATGTTGTGTCTCTGAAATGTGAGAATTAAAACATTTATTTTTAAAATACTTTGGGTGAATTAAGTTAGCAGGACCCAAAGTATGGCGATTACAAATCAGAAACGATTTTTGGGTAATATGGCATACTTTAAAGGAAAGTCCAGGGGCAAAACCTAACTAACTAAATCTCAGTGCACAAAATTCCTGGTTGCACATGGTTGATTGTGAGAACATGTGGGTGTGTACCTTTGAAACCTGGTGATCTTCAAGTGTGAAATTCAACCATATCTAATCCTAAAATGAATCAACTAGATGGCTCTAGACACTAATATCCAAACATAGTCATTAATCCACAGACATTTCATCCCCAAACAACATTCATATAGTTTATTCTCTAACTCTCTGTATTACTGAGAGTTACTTAGGTGTACATAAGGAGAGAAAGAAAAGCACTAAAAGAGATGCATGCTATCTTAATCTGCCTTAATTGAAGCGTTAAAATTACATTTCATTGTCACAGTACAATTCACTAAACCAGAATAAATGGGGGCACATGTAAAAAGAAGCGTGCAAAACCCTCATATAAAAAGGACAGGCCCAGTTCCCTACACTCATCAACTCAGCATGTTAATTTCCAACATAGAGCAATAAACACAAGAGTACTCTCAAATCAGCCTGTAATAGACAAACTCCACCAGGATTGGAGCAGCAAAGCAAGTGTGAGGAACAATATCTAGGCAAAGAAACAAGTGAAAGCTGCGGATGTTGCGAGCTTCCTGACAAAAGAGATCAGAGATCAGACATAAGTGATGTCAGTTCTAACATCTGGTGACTGCAGAAGAAAACACTGAAGTGACTTGTAACAGAACAAACTGCAGGAACATTACCGTCTGTATTTAAAAATACTTAAGGAAAATGACAAAATAATTCACATCAAATATAAAATGAAAAGAGAAACCTTCACTGAATGCAGTAAGGAGGAAAAGAGGATGGAGCCATTAGTTCCCAGTCATCAATTCTCTGATCGCACAAACCCCCTGGCTATAATCCTCTTAATTGCTGGCATGTGACCCTGTTTTTAGGTCACACAATTTGATACCCCAGCAGTTAAACAGTTCCCTGGCTGTGTGAATTTGATTACAGCATATTTGAATAGCACTTCAAATTGCTCATATCATGATTAATACATTTTATAGCAATTACTTGTCATGTTAGATCTGTCCAAAGAAAAGAGAAGGTGTTTGACGTCTTTCCTGAAAAAAAAAACAAAAAAAAAACAATACATGCCAGTGAACAAGGGGGCTGTGACTGAGACAATGCATCTTTTAAATACTATATGTTCTTTTAATATTAAAAAACTGTCCAAGATATCTCTTTGCCAGACGTTTTATACAATAACTAGTTTTCATCCTCAACAACTTCACTGACCTAAGCTTACAGCATTATCTTCTCCAAAATTCATATTTAAGCATATTCAATATTCAATCATATGCTGACAACTCAGAAAATCTCTTCCACACATAGAAACACTTGAGGGTGTCTGTGAACACTACAGACCCTAACGCACATAGCTGCAAGTTTTATAAGCTCTGTTTGTGTGCAATTACCTCTGCCCACATTCAGCTCCCATCCCTTCCTTGTTTATCCATATGACTTCTTATCTTCTCGGAGGCTTTGATTAGATGCACAAATTAGACCAAAATCCAATTTTGATTCAGAAACAAGGATGATACAGGGTCTGACTTGCACGAGAGCCCTGAGGTTTCAGCACCAAGACAAGAGCCTAAGACCACCATGAAAGCAATTTATTACAAGTTTGGTTACCAAATACATCTATGGGGGAAAAGGCTTTACAATTGTGATTGTTTCTCACTGCTCAAGTTAAAATCGTTTTCTAGAATTAAATTATGCCCTGATAATATTACATTTAATAGAGATTACAGTACGGTATAAAACCTTAGTCTACAACTGTGTAGAGAGAGAGCAGTTTCTGATGATGATAAAAGGAGAGACTATGATATATTGTTTTATCAGGAATGTCTTTACTTAACACTACAAAGAACATAACACAGTGACCAGCAGTAACTGGAAAGCCATATACACCCCTGATCTCAGCTTTATTAACAGTAAAAAAAAACATCATTTTAGTCCAGTGCAGTTTCCAAATTCAACACAACCTTGACACTGGTTAACTGAATCAAAAACACATTGTTTGTGTTCAGCCTGCTGCTCCTTATTCAACATGACTTCAGAGAAAATTAGTGACAGTGCTGCATTCACCTCATTTCACAGCTCCTGTTGGTACACAGGAGCTCCAGCACTAACTGGATGTTAGTATGCTGTTAATGCTTGATGCAACTGAACTCTCATCTGCATAGTCACTGGCTAATTACACCAATTTACCAACACAAAAACTGAAATTTATTAAATGTGCAGGATGTGTACATATCTTGATGCTTGTCAAAGGTGAATGGATAAACAGTGGGAAGAGAAAGCTTGTGTTCATGAGTTGCATATCAAATGAGCATTGAGCCATCTCATGCAAGTATGTAATAGTAGTGTTCAAAAGAAAGGGGGGAGAAAAATTTCAAAAATAAGACCCAGATTCTGGCCAATGACTTGAACATTGTCTGGTGGGTACATGGGTTTAATACATGTACCCACCAGACAAGTACAGAGTATCATCAAAAAACTGAATAATCCAGACACATTACAAAGAGTGCAGATAGGAGCACACATAAATGCCAACATCACAAGAGGAAAGACTAGCAACAGAAAATCAATCATGTATGGTGTACGTTACCATTAATGATATTTACATAAGCTGTGAAAGATTATAAAAATCAAAGAAAATGAAGGAAAATTCCAATTTAAATGGATGCAAGCTCCATCTGGAATTAGTCTAAAAATATGAATATGCATGTGCTGTATGTCGTCTAACACCCCATACAGTGAGGTGAAAACATTGTCACTTGAGTCATCAAGAAAGGCAAAAGGTCTTAGCCCTACGCACCCTCTCCTCTGTTCATCCCTAATGAGTACCATTAAGGCTGTTTTGACAGAAAATTATGTGGCACCTTTCTCTTAACTGTGGGAGGCCATCCACCCGCTGGTGACTGCTGAAGCTGACCGGAAATTTTTATTATCCTCATTATTTTCTGACTGTAACACACACTTACAGAAAGACAGGATGACAAATGCACACAAATGCCAGCTAAGGGAAGACGAGGTCATGTGGATCACACTGAAGGCCATTTGCATTCTGCTAGGTGTCAGCCAGTTTCAGCATTAAATATGTTTTTCTCCTGCTCTCTCTGCTCATATTTACACTGTTTTCAAAATAGTACATCGCTAACCATAACATTTTTCAGTTTCAGTGCCAGACAATGTAACAAGTACTACATGTTTACTAGCAGTCTTTTTAAAGCCATTTCAAAGATACTGATGCGCACTGCTCACCATACATGACTTCAAGACAACAGAATCACGTGTGATTTTGGAAGCAAAATGCTTGACATGTGTAAAATTTTTCAGTACTTTTTTTAAGAACACGCGCCACCACAGTAATTAAATTTATAGGGAACAAATTTACAATTCAAAGAAAAATTTAAACTCCACCCATCCATTTTGATTTTACCTCCATAACACCAAGTGAGACAGTCTTCCTGAAGATAACTAAAATGCCTTGATCTTCTAGAAATATCTCACATATCCTACATCTGCAGCACATCTGCAGTGAATGTGGTCAAAGTGATGACAGCACAGACTCTGAAGCATCTCTGCTACTTCCCTTTTTAAAACTTGATCTTAAAAGTCGACATGTGCTCCTGCAGAGAAGCAGCACATTTTGTCAGCATTAATTGCAGGAGTATGGAGGAAACTGATCCTTTCATGAGTCTGCTTATATGTAAACTACAGTTGAGATGTGGGACTTCTCTGCAGGGCTCGGCGCTGTGTGCATCCAAGAAAAACAAAATCCAAATTTTGGTATTTTGAACTTAAGTATTAAACTCTGACATTCGGTGGTAGGAAAAAATTGTCTTTGTAATGGCTTCAACTTGTATATTATTTTGGAAATATACAAAAGCCCAAGATGTAAAGCTACACACAGCAAATACAAACACACACACACACACACACACACACACACACACACACACACACACACCAAATATTATTTATTAAGCAATCTGTTTTTGTTTCGTCCCCTTTGCTTTCTCCTCTTTGCTACTCTCTCACAACTCCCGCTATTTGATCATATGGGAGCGGTGCAGCTGTAGTCTTCCCTCCAGGATGGTTAAGATTTCATAGAAATTGGCATTGACTGATTGCTTGCCTCTCCTTCTCCGTTCCTGCCCTCCTTTCCTTCTCTGTAGATCATTAGTTATGGTAATATTAGGTTAAATACATCTCAACTAGCTGGTGATAGATTTATGGACCCCCCCCGACACTTCCTTTATCTTTCTTACATCTTCCTTCCTGCCTGTGTAATGTATAACTTTTTTGGACACATGCTGTTAGGGTTGGGCTAAACGGGAGGCCAGGCTGACAGCTTTGCTGTGACTAGGCAGGCGGCTGACAGAGCTCTAACTGGAAGGTCAGATGATATATCTTCTGTGTCACAGACAGAAATATGAATGATGTCCCATGCTCAAATTCACATTGTGAAACTGAGATGTATGACTGCTTGTATTTATCAAAAAAAAAAAAAAAAAAAAAAAAAAATATATATATATATATATATATATATATATATATATATATATAAATAAATAAATAAAATAAAGACTGCTTACAGCCACGTGAAAAACATTTGTCTCCTCATTGAACAGTATTCGTGGGGACAGTGCACTGGCCTCATTTTCCATTCCTAAATCTTGCTTTTACTTAATTCCTGTCCACAAGCATAACTAAACATCACTATTAGAAAGCTAATGTTGTTGGCTGCACCATTTACTGTGACTAATTCCACTGCATAGTCATTAGTGTAGTGTACAATTTAATTCTTCTACCTCCTCCTGTTTATGACCTTTGTTAATTTCATTTGTTTATGATTGGCTCAGATTGTCTATTATTTGGAGACATTTTTATGATACTGAACTACAATGACAGTTTTCATTATGTTCTTTTGTAATTATCATTTTATAGTTATTTCTGTGGCTGAAAACCATTTTTCTGTAAGCAGTTGTAATCTTTTTTCCTGTTAAAATGAACTGAATTATGCAAAGAAGCACACTTGATTTCCAAAGTTTGAACCTTAATAAGCATCTAGTGTTTCTTAAAGCGGTTTTATGTTAGTGTTACTGGTTTGCAGTGATAGAACACTAATACAATAAAACCAAAAGATTTCTGAAGGCTTAACATCAAGGACTATATGTTTTCCCTGTGACAGTGTGAAGGGTGTCACTTTGCAAAAATGTCCATTAGATTGCTTTGGATTTCAAATGGTTGTCGAAATGACAGAATTGTTGGAACATGCACATAGACAAACACAGACATGCTGAACATCATATTCGCACTCTGTGATAATAGACGTTCAGACTCGTAGTGTTAATGGGAAGGCCTAAACACTTCAGGGACTTAGTGACCCCCAGGTCCATCTATATGCTGACAGCAGTCCTTCATTAGAAATGTGGTTGCAGAATGCCCACATGCAGTCCTTTCCATTAGAAACAAAGATTTTGAATACTTGGCAAGTTTGTATTTCAGTTTTTCCTGTGTAATACATTTAAGACATCCCTTTTTTTTGTAATCATTTTTATTTGCTTTTCATTTAAAACATTTCTAAAATCCAATTTTTGCTGTTCTGTTGTGTCATTATTGGGCAATCACAACCAGAGACAATGTTGCTGAATGTAAATTACACTATTAATGCAACCACTGCTGCGAAAGATACGGCATCCAATTTCATCATTGTTCTCCCAAATGGAACATACACAGAAGACAGGGAAGTTAAAAGACGAATTAACTAACACAAGTGTGAACATGAGACAGACTCACCTGTCACAATCTCCAGCAGTCATGTCATAGAGGTGATTGGCAGCTCCATCAGCACACGCTTTCAAGAGAGCTGTAGAGAGAAACCAGTAGAGACACTTTAGTCTGCTTCGATGAAAGGAATAAGTTTCCAATGAAAAATAAACCTCACTCTCACTGAAGAGACGCGTTACTCTCATACACAGTCCACTTCACTCTGGTTAAACGAAAGTGTATGATGACCTGCTATTTGTGCATTTTCTGAGAAGTTATTCTGAGATAGATCTTTGTTCATTGGCAGGTCTAAGAGCAACATTCATTCATTCATTCATTTTCAACAGCTTTCCATTTCCAGGTCAGTGGGGTGATGGAGCCAATCTCAGCTCACACTGGACGGGGGTCACCTTAGACAGGTCACCAGTCCATCACAGGGCCGACACACAGAGAAACAACCACTCACAGTCACACTCAGACCTACAGACAGTTTAGAGTCACCAGTTAGCCCAAACATGACGTCTTTGGATTGTGGGAGGAAACCCACACAGGCACGGGGAGAACATTCAAACGCCGCACAGAGAGGCCCCAGGCTGGGAACTGAACCCACATCCTTCTTATTTTGGGCAACAGCGCTAAGTACTATGCCAAAGTGCTGCCCATAATACTTTTATATCTTGTTATATCCATTTTTTGTCGCACACGTTTCTTGTGTTTTCTCTAAATTCCACACCACTCCTGACAAATAAATTGGGAGTTTTTGCTTCACCTAGTGGAAATGGTTCATTTCAGAATAGGCACCACATAGGTTTAACTGAACTGACCTAGCATTGTCTTCAAAGGAATATAAGTGTTACATTATAAAGATAAAAAAATATTACATGGTGATACATATATTTTGTGCCTTTTTGCAATTGGCAGTTTAATGCATATACTAAGTTGAAAATGATGCAACAATTCTTGAAGAAATCCTTTGATTCTCATAATGTTCAGTTTTTATTGAAGCTGTGTTAAAGAGGGGCAATAGTTTGTCTTCATGTTGAATTTTTCGTCTCTATCATTTCCCCTACCCTCATTAATTTGAATGAAATGGACTGAATATGAGAAATATTTTATACTTAAAACCTGAACATCAGCCAAGAAAGGTGTATTTGTTGCACTACTTTGTTGGACTAAATTCATTGTCGCTGGTTGTTCCTAACAAACTGAGTGGGTGTACATCTGACTGTCAGAGCCGTGAGTGACAACTTTACAAGAACACATTTTAAGAAAATATAAATCTAATGAATGATTCAAACACAGCAGCAGTTTATAAAGCAGTCTGAAAAAGGTCCTCAGCAGTTAGAGAGAAGTCACCATTCTGTTCTTGAAAGCATAACAAATAAGATACCACATACAGTACAAGTAAAGCATTATGGTTAATCATTTTTCCCTGTACAGGAAAAGTAAGAGAAAGAGCACTTATCTTCTCTGATTTTAAAAACAGACAAATGAGGTGGTGATTTGACTTTGTTAAAATGGTTTTCAACTCCTCGGAAATTATATGCAAACTATTTGCAAATGTATGCTCTTTCAAGGCCTCTATTCTATTCAAATCAAACAAGCAGTCTATTTTGTAAGAGCCCTTTTCAGTTCGGATCTGTTGGGGAGCACACAAGGGAAAAACTTCAAAGCAGCAGCAGTGGTTTTCTACTTGAACCTAGTTTAAAACTAACTAGAGCCTGCAGCAAATACACCAGCAAGATGATTGTTTTCTGTCTCATGGGCTTTCTTTTCTCAAACTGCGTCAATTTCAAAAAATCCATCTCTGAGTCTGCACCTGCCTCTTATTCTTTACACTAGACCATGTCACAAGTGATGACATGGTCTAGTGGACACACATTCCAAAGTGTACTTTTAATAAACTGTGCATTCTATAATGACTCAAATATCCAGGTTTTGCTCCATTTTAACACAATCAGGACACATTTAGCACACCTTAGTTATCCTACAGAACAAGCTCAATTCTCAAAAAGTTGTATTTTGCGTGTACCAAACTGAGGTAAGTAAATGAATACTACCTTGGATTTGATTTTCACTGAAACAACACAGACATCAAACTGTAACTACCATACTTCAGTGAAATGCATTTTACTGATTTTAAGTGAAACTAATAAATGTTAAATATTAAAGTCTCTTACAGTCACATGTAAAAAAAATAAATAAATAAATAAAAAAAAGTTGGGTTCATACTTAGCATAGCCATTAAACTGCACAGCCGTTATTCCTACAAATTATATTCTTAACTTCTATGCTATTAGCACAACTGCTCCTAAAAATAAGTGTAGTATGCAAAAATATATAATAAATTCCACCTACTCAATGCAAATTCGTAGACTGACACAAACAGCAAACTAGACCAAATTATAACTTTCAAATGGAGAAAAGTGATAATTCTCTTTCTCATTCTAACTATCTTTGGCTTGACCACTTAAAAAGTAAGAAAATTTACATGCATTTACATTGATGTAAATAAGACACTTATACTCAGGGAAGTGCTTTTATCTGTAACCCCTTCCACCTGCTGTGGATGTTTCACATCAAGAAATGATTAGAATGTAAATGACTCATTATCTCTGGCAAAGTGAAAAAGCTGGGAAACTTTTCAAATGGCAACTACTTCTTTAAGTTTAGTGGTTACAGACTGTAAAGCCATCAGTCATTATCTGTGTATAACTATCCACACACACACACACACACCGAATCATTTTTGACTTGGGGGTTCTACAACAGTTACTTCTGTCTGTCAATCATTTCCTGCATTTGCAAGGCATCATGCCATCCAAAAAAAAAGAAAGAAAAAGCAACAGTTAATCTGGTGTGTGCAGACACGCGCATGCACGTGCACACACAGACATAAAACTCTGCTCTATAGCACAACCAGTGCAATCCTTCTGATGCCAGTAATCAACATGTTTCATTGAAAGCAAGATACGGGTTTTGCAAATTTTCTGGTTGTTGTTATTTATTTGTGTCTGGACTCAATTGCATATTTCCAATGTGTACTTTTTAAATGTTTGTAATCAGGAATACTTGATATGTTCTTGCTGGTTCAATCACTATGAAGAACTAAGGGGCACATTTTGTTCAGTGTTATAATTAATGTCCTTGAGTGTATAACCATTATCTTATGTTTTGCAGCCCTAACAGTCCCTGCCTGAATGTCAAAAACAGCTTAATTCTCCTATTATTTTAAGGTCTCTGTTCTTTACACACATTAAAAAGTTCAAGTTTATTCTTGACTTCCTAAAAAAACTTCATATTCTTTGAAATATAAAATGTCCTGTCTGTAGGTATGTTACTGTGTTACCAACATCCCATTTATGTTCACAATAAACTGCAATGATAGGTAAACTGAATCTGAGATCTCTGCATTTCATCAAAAGTCAATTAAGTAAAAACATCTTCATGCTTCCATTGAGAACATGATTCTTCAGCTATATGTATCAATTTTCACAATACTGTGAGTCCAATAGCCTAACCAACTTCTTCTATAGAATATAGAGAATTTGAATTCCACAATCTAGCTCAATAGGAAACCTCATACAGAGGCATAGTTCAGTGATATGACACAAGCTGAGCAAGGACAGCAGAAGCAGTCAGAAGAGATGACCTTGTAAATAAACTAGCTATCATAATTCCTCCCTGCAGGCTTCAGAACCAAATGCTGCTGTCATTCACTCTGCTGAGTGATAGATACATATGGTTCGTATGAGATAATGCAATTCCTTGCACACTACTCTACTAAACCTGTCATTTCAGTTCCTTTTAATCATCCACGTCAGTCCTGAGTTTGATGCAGAGAAGGAGCCTCCGCAGGTTCATGCACGCACACACACACTGCTGTGGGGAACGTTCTCTATTAAAGCTTTCCAGTATCGATGAGGTTAGTGGTGAGGATTAATACCTGTCAGTTGAGGGCTTTAGTGCAGTACAGGAGAGGGCAAACGGTCACCAAGAGCGGTGAAAAGATTATCATCCTCATTATAATGCTTTGACACCCTCCCCTCATCTATCAGTCCACCTCTCCGCCTCCATCTGTCACCCTGTCTCCAGAACCACTCAACTTTCCAAAACTCTCCTTGAATTTGATTGATTCCTAGCAAAAACATCTCCTTTTATTTCTCTCTTGCTCCACTCCATCCTCCTCTCCATTATTCTAGGTGGTAAAATTTCAGCAGGCCTTCCACTACAGTGGCTTTTCTGTTCTGTTGACACTCCTAACTGAATTTGCTTTATTCCTCTCTTTAGATTCCTATCCATCAGTTCTTGCTGACAGCTTTTTTCTTCCAATTGTCAACACACCCATTTGTGATATCTGACAGGTGTACTTGAATTTAGTGGAGGCTATGTGAATGTGCTCGCCAAAACATTCCAACCACATTATCCAAAATTGCCTTGATTGCAAGGACAGCACTTGACTGACTGATGGCTGATGCAACAAATGATCAAACGAGACACTTATAGTAAACACAGGCACATTTTTTTCTCCTGTAGTGAGAGAGAGAGAGAGAGAGAGAGAGAGAGAGAGACGCCTTTGCTGATTGCTTTATTGAATTACTTGTTTGTACTGTTACACAGTGACTATGTGAAGGATGTGTATGTAAATAAATTAGTGACTGAGTGAGTGACTGACTGACTAGGTGAGCAAGTGAGCGACTGATGGACTTGATGAGTGAGTGGATGCGTGAGTGAGATAAGCAGGCTGATCCAAATTCACAACATCGCACTAGGCACCTGTAAATGAGCTTTCCTTTGATCAGAGCTGCGCTCTTCCAGCCTACATCGCTCCTCTGCTCCCTGCTGCTCTACCTCTCCCACAGGTGATGAGCAGGCCCCAGGAGTACCACATCAGAGGACCTGAGAGCGTTGTGTGTATGTGTGTGCGGATGTCTGTGTCTGCAAGGGTGGAGACCTCCGGAGAGTGACACACACTGACATCTGCTTATCCCATAAACAACATTAAAATTACATGGCATCTCAAGTGAGGAATGATAAACTTGCTACAAGCGCATCTTTCATCAAACTGGGAGGGATCTGAAATATGCCATTCACAAACAATCATCATCCTGTCAAAACTTCTTCAAGTCCCAGTGCAGTGCCGCCAAGATCAAAACTGATCACAAAAGTTTCAGTTGCACTATCTCTGACATCCACACCACAGGACTGATACATTGCTTGTGGCACTTCAAAGATGGGCTAAAATCTCTCTGAAAGTTTTTCATAAGTAGCCTTATCTAAATGTGACCAAATGCCCAAATCTACCATATGACAGTATCAAGTGTTACCAAACTGACAAAGTATATCGAATATCTCTCGCGGTGATCTCCAAATGGTACAGCCAGTTGATTGGGTGATTCAGTGCAATGTTTTCCTTGATGATAATGATTCATGTTCCCATATTACCAGCAATTTTTGAATGTGATAGCAAAACAACCAACTAAAGGATATGGGAAACAATCCATTTATGTAAAATTTTATCCTGACATTTAGTAAAACTTTGGGCTCGTCACGGTTTGGAAATAAGGATATTAAACCAAAAATATCAATCTACAATACTCTGTGGAGGGTTATTTACAATTAATATAGCATAAACAATCCAGCACGAGTCCAATATATGTTGTGCTGAGATAGTGGAAAGACAATTTATACTTAATATTGAAAAAAAATATCCTCAATTTAGATATCACTTGCCTGAAAAAAATTTAACTGGATTTTCGAATGTATTTCAAATTGAATTATTGTAACTATGGAAAACTACTCTGGATGTACAGTGTGAAATTGACGAGCATCAATTGAGCTATTTTATTTACATTTCTCATCAAAATTAATGTGATGAATGATTTATGTTTTTCTTCCTTTAACATATTTTATATTTTTTGTCATATTTTAATAATTGCTTACCTTACTACACTACGTGAAGAACTTTAATCTTGGGGCAACGGGCAACCATTGGAGGAAACTGCTTTGTCAGATGTCATTAAACATTTTTGCGGTCCTATAGCGAAAGGAACAACGAAAGAGAGCAGCAGCTGTCTGTGTGACTGCTGTGCAAGGGAAAGAGCTTAGGGGCCCCAGGTTTTTTGCTACGTTGATTAAAAAAATAAAATGAAATCCAAGCTGTGTTTTTTGAAATTCGATGTGATTTTAATCACAGTCTCAAAGTTTGTTTAGTAACTTCTCTCCAAGATTACATAAGTTGTAAGTTTGTACATGCAATTATTCCAGAAATTTTTCTGACAATATTTTTTTGGTTGTTTTGTTTTGTTTCGTGATTTAATAGTCAAATGGTTGAGAACCACTAATCCGAGTCACTTCTTTTCACTCCACTCTTGAAAACACATTCAGTTCGGCTCTGTATCTGATAATTTTATGAGATGCCAAAGAAAAGCAAATGTGGGATACAGGTTGGGATGACACTTTCTGATTTAAAAGTTCAAAGTCAGCTTTGCATATTTAATACATCACAGCCAAGTAGCACAACTGCCATGCATCAGCGCATCTCATAAGCAACACTTCAGGGAGACTGGGGTTCCACCTCCCTTCAAAAACATATTTTTTCCTTTTTAACAATAAGGCTTTTGTGCATGTTTTACAGTTCTTTGAATTCCTCTTTTTTCTCATTTACACTGATAACAGGTCTTCGCATATTCATGAAGCAGATGAAAATCAAATCCATTATTATATCCTCTAGTTACATAAACTTTGTAGGAGTCTTTTCTTGGAGATTTTCTTGGTTCAAAAACTGCCAGCAAGCTTTTGACCTGTATCTTAGCATTAGAATACCCCTAGGCATGACAGTTATCCAACACTGCTGAAGTGGAGCCATTCAAAGAGCAACAAGTGCTGGATGTCTCAGCGTGAATGTGATCTATAGCTGATGTAATTACTGCCCTTTTACCAGCAGAAAAATTTCCTTTTTCGTGATGCAGGAAAATCTGAAATTTAAAACTCAGTCCTCACCTATACCAAGTTTGTAAGATGAGTCTTGTACCATCTTGAATGGTGAAACGTGAGGGACAGCAACAGAAGCAACAGAAATGTTTCCCAGAAATTTGTTTTTTAGTCTGATCTGGTCTAGTCTCTCCTCTCTGCAGGGGTCCGGTCTCTGGTCTGGTCCTGTCTCTGGTCTAGTCTGGACTGAGTTTGACATGAGCTTCATAGTGTGCAAGGTTTGCAAAATGAGGAACCTATGTTTAAATGCACTTTTTTTTTTTTTATGAAGAGATATTTTTATTTTTGTAACTTAAGCAACATGTGATATTGCTTTTATGCAACAGTTCCATCTAAGCATGGATAAATGTTTAAAACTTAATAAATGTGAAAAAGACACTTTAACGTCTCCATTTGTCATTCTGACTTGCAAAGCAAACTGGAGTAGATCATGGGGACCCTTTGCACACCTATAGCGTGAAGCAGAAATCATTATGAATGAAATCATTTTGAATCGAAAGTCGATTTTGAATCGAATCGTAGCGCCAAAAATCGAAAATCAAAATTAATTGTGAGTTAGGAAAAAATTCCCACTCCTCGTAAACATGTCTGATCATAGCCCTAGCTAGTTTCTCTCCGCAGTCTCTTGGCAGGCTGGTGTAGAAGACTAAAAATATATTTAAAAATCTGATGCATTAAGATGCATCAATAACTGTTTTATCATCAAATCAGAGCCCTTTGAATCATAATTGAATTTGATGTTTGCTCTCATCTGTGTATATATGTAGATTTGTTCATACTAATGCTGCTCCGTCCTCACTACATGGAGTGAGCACTTCCTGCCTGCGCTCACATTATTTACCCACCAGTTATACAGAAAATGTATAGACACTTGAATAAATCTGTTGAGATGTGCAAAGATTGCTACTACTGAAAGATCTTACAATTGCTATACATGCCACTGATAAAAACAAACTGTCCATTTTAGTATATGAATACGTCTTGAGAAGCAGATGGTCTATGAAGGTAATGCTTGAAATGAATTCTGTCCTTGTTGTTTAAAACATAAGATTCCTTATAAAAATATCTGTAAAGTTTAATCACCCTTTAAGTTTAAAACCCAGGCCCATTTTGTTTTCATTATTGTAGGCATAACTCAGTGATTTCACAGGTGCCTTAAATATGAGTATATTGCCCCTGTTTAGCTGTAAATCCGTTAGATAAAAATTTGATCAAAAATGTGAATTAAAATTAATGTTTTGGGTTTTTCTTTTTCTTTAAATTCCTGGCTCTCTCTCCAGGGGTACCAAAATTGTGTAGCTTACTCAGTCCTTGTTGTTTAAAAGTACTTAAGTTTTAAGTATAATTGTTTAGGTCAAAGAAAGAGATACATAAGGTCATCCTTGCTGAAAGGGAACTTATTTTTGGAAAAAGAATGGAAGAAAAGACGTCTTTACCTTCATTAAAACATCTCACAGGAAATGTGAGCAGGGGGTTGGGGAACAACATGGCATATTATATTGTCTTGCAATGTTGATATACTGCAGTTATGATTTTGCACAGTGAAGGCTCCACAGGCTAAAGAGCACATACAGACTTAAAAAAAGAAACACACGATCAGTGTAAGCTTATGCAAAAATGACTTAAGTGATATGAGAAGGGTCGGTTTGATCCACAGTGGTGATGTGTGCAATCTCTACCTTTACTCCAGAGTTTGTGTAGGTAGTCCTTATCCAGAGGCTGGTTCAGAATGATCAGACAGACCTTTAGGGACCCTGGAGAATGAGTCAAGAGGAAGAGGACCTATGAATCTCCCCAATAATTGGAACAATCAGGCAGTGCCACAGACAAAGAGCAACAGTATAATTACCAAATAGCAAAAACAGTAAAGACATTTTTTGCATGTTTAAAACAACAGCTTTTAAATACAGATTGGAGGCGATTTTTTGTGGTACTAAATGTACTAAATTAAGAAGAAAATTAAAACAAAGCAATGATAATGAGGTCATTACCATGCTCTACATGGAGAGAAGAGAACAAGATAGGATTACAAGCAGAAATCATTTCAAACAAGTCTCAGTTTCATCAGAGTTCAAAAGTTTTTCCAGCCCATGCAATTTTAAGATACAAGGGATTTGTTTGCAACATCAAAAGATAACAAAACAAGACCAAAGTATAGACAATGTGTGTCTATTATGCCATGGCTTCCCTCCACTACATTCTTGACCTGGGGTCTTTATTATTCCAAAAAGGGGAGGAATCTTTATGCCTGCAGTCCTGTCATTACTGCTCATCTGAATATCCTGACCTTGGTGAAACCCCATGTATACCTACATGAAAACAAAGGAAAGCTTTTGTCAAAATGACAAAATGACAGCAACTTTTCATCCTATGGCTCCTCTCATTCCTCTCAGTGCGCCTCCATGCTTCGGTGTCAAAGTCTCTGTCCCAGTTATGGATTTAGCATTTCATAAATCTATTTTCGCCCTTCAACCAGCCATCCATCTTGCTTTAAGCTTTTCTTTTGCTCTGCTGCTAATGCAGATCCCCTGAGTAGTACTTTAGAATTGTCATTTTTCTATCTCAAAGAGAAAGAAAGAGTCATAGGACACTCATTGACAAAGTAAAACACAAGGCTGCTAGAGAAGATTTCATGGACCAAAGAACATGTTTTTCCCCTGCCTTCACACTTAGTCATTTCATTGCTTGCTTATTTATCTTTCCTTTTCATGTCTGGCCTTATGAATAATTTTTCTTATCAATTTTTTTTAACTTGCTCCCTTTCATAGCAATGCCAAGAAGCCTAGGAACTCTGAAAAATTCTGTGATTACAATCCCCACCTCCTTTTTCTCCTAAGCTGTCTTGATATAAATTCAACGCGACTGGATACCAATTTTGGGGCAGCATGACAGGTCATATCTAGTAAAGCTTGTATCTTCCCCAGCACGCCTTTCTGATACATCATGAAGGCAAAAGGAGACTGGGATAGCAGCAATGAAGAAGAGATGAGAATCTACTTTAGGTGTCATGAAATTGTCATTGCAAAATGTGTATCAGTTTTGCGCTGGGGAAAAATAAAAAAACAAAAACATATTTCTTAGAAAAACTATGCCAAGGGAATATGATGAGTAAAAAAAGCATCCGTTGGGTTTGTGACTTTGTTGCAATGGCAGACTTGATGTTAAAAAGTTCACATCACTGGAAAGTCATTACCAAAGGAAAGTCAAACCCTGCCAATTATGGTAAAAGTAAGGGGAGAAAAAGAGGATGAAGGGGAGACACAAAGAGAGGAAAATAAAGGGGAGCGCATGGAGGAATAGGTGGGAGAAAGAAAGAGGAGTAGTTTTGTCAGTCTTGTCTCTTAATTGGCTGGAGGTATACAGAGAACAAAAGACAAACTTGACCAGCCGTGACTTTTCAGGTAACCCTTTCGCCACATGAAGACTTGCCTCTCTGGGCGCACACGAGAGGCATTGAGGCCTTTTTTGGCACTTTGTTCAAAGAAATGTCACCTTGAGATTCTCTGTCAGACAGCATAAATACCACAAAAAACATATTCTCATACAGGAAAAGCCTGAGCACATGAACAATTGCAAATTTTTGAAATTTAAAAAAGGGAGTTTTAGAATGTGGGCATCAAGGGTCTGGTTTTATATTTTCCTTCATGAGTCTACATAAGCATTTCCTGTCGGAGATTAAATTAAAGACGTCACACAAATATTCTCAAAATGTATGCAATAAGGAAAATTGTTTCACTATTTCATACAGCGCAAAAGATATTTAAAAGTGCATAAGTCAGGGAATCTGAAAAACATCATCTTTCATAGCAAGTGTCAGTTCTATTTGTGAAATTATATCATCAAATGGATGTGTGTGTGTGCTCCGATTTGTTCTGTTCTACAACAATTTGTGGGTTATTTGCACATGCTTTGAAAGCAGTGTATAATGCTTGGCTAACACATTTGTGCAAACAAACCCCGGCAAACATTTGTTTGAATGGATGCTTCAAAACTGCTGATAGCTTCCCATCAGAAATGAGTGTCTCTTGACTGATGTTAACCTTTGTGTTATTGATTTCCTAGCTCTGCAAGCATAGAAAATCAACAGTTCTGCACGCTCGCCGGGAAAAACTCACAAGTTCAAGAATGCATGTACCAAGAGAGGCATGTACAAACATATGTACCAAGAAAGTACAGCAATTACAGTAGCCCTTGTAGAAAACAATAAAGACTTGGAATCTAATGCAATCATGATAGCCTCTGCTTAGTCGCTCCATTTCTGACTCATTTGGTCGGCACAGAACATGGATAGTTCATTATGCTCGGTGCCCCAAAAATGTGAAAAAAATAAAAATATATAAATAAATCATATTGTGGAGGAAATGAACTGTGATTTGAAATAACTGTCTTGGTCAGCCCAAACTCAAGCCACATCGATACACAGATGAGAGGGGGGGGGGGGGGGGGGGGGGGGGAGAACAAACAAACAAACAATAAATGTTTGCACCAGCACAAACAAACATGATTGATAAATAATGAACTGGAGTGTGATAAACACGCTTTTTATCAATGTTGAAAAATGTTATTGTGAAATGAGATATCCAGTATTGATTGAAATAGCTTATTCAAATGATAATAGTATCAATTAATAATTCAGACATAGCTTAATCAAATTCATTTGTTTTCTTTATTACACACACATACAATCACTTCAGAAGCACTGCACCATGCATTCTTGCTCTGTGCCCATTTGGTCAAGTATATTCTTCTTTTGTAAAATAACTCCAGGAACACACCACCACCAAATATTTCCATATCTGGTCAGTAAACAATACACAGCATGCTTATTGTGTGTTTATATAACAGCGTCATCTGTGAATGCTGTATGCCTAAGAATCTTAGATGAGATGACACCACTGAGTGTTGAGGGGACATTTTGTTGATTTTTCACTCCTGCTTTCTTCATTGACCTTACTGTTGTTGGACAATATAACCACAATACATGTGGACAAATCAATTGCAGCACTATTCAGAATAAAATTAGATATCTGAAAACACGGATAGAAACAGCTTCTATAGCTGTAACACAAGACGGACATAAGAGACAGAAGGGGTAACTACATGTGCTTGCTGTTTGTTCTACAGGCCAAACTGTGGTACAATCTCCTTGACCTTTTCATCATGTATAAAACCTGCCCTTAGGTTCTGATCAGCTTTCCTCCTCACATACACCACCAGGGAACTCACATAAACCTTGACCTGAGCGCAATGGCTAAAGGCAGCTTGTAACCAGCTTCCTGCTCAAGTCTCCAGGGCAATCACCGCTGCCTATTTGAAGCTGCTTCTTCTTTTTTTTTTTTTTGTACAAGCATCAGCAGACACAGAATTAATCTTACAACAAAAAATGAGATTGTGTCTATTAAAATTTTTTGGAGTCAAATGTCAGATTTTAAGTGGATACACTAAAGACCCTTTTCAGGTAAGCTCATTAGGTATGGAGCCAAACAAGAGGAAAATGAATACGTTTCCTGATAAGAGACACACAGATTATCTTTGGTAAAGTCCTGCTATGTGCGTGGGAATAACCCGCTAATTTAGACTGGGTGTGAACATACAATTAGCACACATTACAATAAAATATGACTTTGATTGGACAGTATTCTGCGCATGTGTGTCTGTTAGGGACTACCTGAGGGCAGCAGGCAGTCCAAAGGCGTCAGCACTTTATCCATAGCCAGAAGCCACAGGAGCCCGTGTTTAATCAGCTAACTCACCTGGAAATGAGAAAATACACACTGTTGCGACTCTTGTGTTTATTTTCAGTTTTTTTTATTTCTTCTTTGTTCTTTGCCTTTCAAAGGAATCTTACGATATCATCAGCTTTACTGTGGGATAATTATTTTCCCTCAACCAATTAGACACACAAACACAGTTACAAGAGCACGATGATGCTGAGGTTGCAGTCCTGGTTATTTTATTATCATTATTATTTGCTGTTTTGTTTTTGTTTTTTTTGCAGTCCATAAAATGTAGGTGAATATGAATTAAAATAATGAAAGAACACTGTCACCCAATTTCTTTTTGTAAATTAGATTCAACTTTATTTTGGTTGTGCAGAGAGCAGGTAAAGAGCCAAATAAATGCAGTTTGTGGAAGCAATGAAACTGCATTTCTTTTCCATTTCATTACAGTCCAAAAGCTAAAGATTTTCACTTTACAGTAAAATAAAAACAGCAAATGGCCATGTTAAACTAAATGATGTTGCCACGATGTTGATGATGATGCAGTTAAACAATTAAATATATATTCAAAGGCCAATTGATTGTGCTTTCTTCAGCTAATTGACTTATCATTGCAACTTACAGAAAGTTGTCACAGAACCATAAAAAAAAAAAACAAAAAACCACAAAGCAGCATTTTTTCCCATAAAGCTGAAAAAACAATAACTGATCAGTGAATCATCAGGGACCTATTCTGCAACCAATATGATGAAACACAATTTCAATGATTTCTCTTGTAAAAAATACAAAATGTTTGTTTGCTGTGTCTCTCAGTCACGTATGATAATGCATGACATATTTCAGGAGTGCTTGGACACAACAAGGAAAGGGTACAAGGGTACAAACTGGGTACAAACTGTACAAACTAACCCTTTTGACGTAGTCAAAGCGTGAGTTGTGTAGCAGAGTATACATTTATACTCATTTTAATATGCTGCTCAAAAGAATTCGAGGAACATTTTGGAAATGCATTAGACCTCAATGTGGAAAAAAAACATGTTGGATATCTATACTGATATGGACTGGGTATTGTGTTATGAATGAAAGGATGCCACATAGTTGGTGAAAATGAAACTTGGTACTCAGTTGTTTGTATGGCATGCTCCTAGTGAGACAACGGAAGGTGTCCTGGGTTATCTCCTCCCAGATCTGGACCAGGGCATCACTGAGCTCCTGGACAGTCTGAGCTGCAACATTGTGGCGCTGGATGAATGGAAACATAATGTCCCAGAGCACTTATATTGGATTTAGGTCAGGAGAGCATGGGGGCCAGTCAATGGAACCATTTCTTTCATCCTCCAGGGACTGCATGCATACTCTTGCCAAATGAGGCTGTGCACCAGGAGGAACCCAGGACCCACTGCACCAGCGAAGGGTCTGGCAAGGGGTCCAAGGATTTCATCCCATTATCTAATGGCCTAATGGCATTCTGGGTGCTGTTGTCGAGCCTGTAGAGGTCTGTGTGTCCCTCCATGGATATGCCTCTCAGGGTCATACCATCACTGACCCACCACGCTGAACGATGTTACAGGCAGCATATGGTTCTCTGCAGCTCCTCCAGACCCTTTCCAATCCATCACATTTGCTCAGGGGACACCTGCTCTCATCTGTGAAAAGCACAAGACCCCAATGGTGGACCTGCCAGCTCTAGTGTTCGATGGTAAATGCCAGTGGAGCTCCACAGCACCGGGCAGTAAGCCCAGAGCCCACTAGAGGCCCACCCTTTTGAAGTCTATTTCAGATTTTTTTGGTCTGACATTCACACCAGTGGCCTGCTGGTGGTCATTTTAGAGGGCTCTGGCAGTGCTCACCCGGTTCCTCCTCCACGCTCTTGATACTGTGCTGGGAAACAAAGCAAACCTTCTGGCAATGGCACCTTATTGATGTACCATCCCGGAGGAGCTGGACTTACTGTGCAGCCTCTGTAAGGTCCAGGTATCCCCTCCTGCTACCAGCAGTGACAGCAACCGTAGTGAAAACTATGTCCGTGGCCTCTAGCTGTGAAACCATTGCTGTCTGCTGCGGTGCTTGTTTGACTGACTTGATGCTTTACTTGGATTAAAAAGTGCTTCTTTACTTTTTAAGCAGTACATCTTTTAACCTTACATTGTACGCATCTGTCATGGATATTTGTTACCAGTCGTATTGTTGATTCTCGGATCGAGTCATTTCACAGACTGGATTAAACAGCTCGCACGGCGTATTAAGCAACAAGGTTGAGTAGCCTGAATGAAAAGCCCCCCCCGGACAGTAAGGGTGTCAGCAGCAGCTCTGTGTCGGACTGTGGTTGTAGTTTTCACATCCTTACCGGCTCTCGCTCCGTCTCTCAGCGGCTTCAACGCAGCTGCGGCATGGACCCAAACAGCCGCCCGTCCTCCTCAGCTCAGTCTCCACTCCCCCGACAAAATCAGCACAAATGCTGACACAAATGCTGACACCGAGTTACGCTGCTAAAAAAAAAAAAAATAAAATTTTTTTCCGCTGCTAAAAAAAAAAAAAAAAAAAAATGCGACTACCTATTTTAAAGTTGTTACTCTCGTATTTTATACAATTTTTTGAAAAAAAAAAAAAAAAAAACAGACTTCCGCCAATGACGTTAAAAACAGTCGACGAGAGAGGGAGGAGGGGGACGGCTTTAGTCATGGGGACATCTAGAGGCTGAAGAGCGAAACTACCCTTTCTTTCGTGCACAGAAGTGTTTTTTTAAGACTCTGGGGTTCTCCAACAAATTGAGGAATAATTTAATTTCAGTATGAACCTCATTCGCTGGAAATTCTCCTGATGAATGAGGGGTGATTCTAATCACTGCCTCCACCCTTCACTCACTAACTAGCTCCATCGCCCCATGACGACACAGATAGGCTACAAGACACACATCTCCTTATTGAATTATAAATGTAGGGGTGTAGCGTATTTAAAAGAAAATTAATGTCATTAAGTCTTAAAGCATATCTGCATGCTTTGCACCTTAGACCCAAACACTTTTGTGGAATGAGAGTATTTTTATTCTAATTCAGTTTAGTTGAGCATTAAAGGCACATCAGTTCTAATACCATACATTTTATTGAGTATCTGCTCAAGGTCCCCTTCTTCTTGTTCTGTGTGCGAGCTGAAAAAACGGGGTGCTCCCACACAGCCATGTCTGTAAATGAGGCATGAACAAAGTGGCTGAGATCAACTATTCAACACAATCAGTGACATGCTCATGCACAGGACAGGGAAAGGAAGGGAGGAGGGTAAATGGGGAAAAGTAACGGTCTTTGCACAGGAAAGGAATTGTTCCAATTTAAGGAGTACAAGAGAAGCGAAAAGAAAGAGTCTGCACTTCTGTTGCTTCCAGACTGTATTGAGTTTTGAGTATGATTAAATAAGACTGGAGATGAAAGATCGGCAGCAGCAATAAGCCGCGTGCATGCAGGAATGTATTAGTAATATAAAGGCAGATGTTCACAGGATTTTTAAATGTGAAAGGGCTTATGGTTTTAAGAGAGTTTAGCCCTGTTGTTTTGCGTCCTCTGGTTTGTCTTAGGGACTGTTGACATAATTTACACATTTTTATCCAATAAACAAGATTTTTTAAATAATAATAACAATAAAAAAGAAAAGAAGAAAGAGGGTAAAAGACAGATTTCTCACAAAGCTTTGACCTCTAGGCAGCTCTTGAATAAATGTGCCAATGGTGTCATCGGTAAAAAGAGAGCAGAGGTGTTCGGCTCGAATTTTCATTTTTGGTAAAGTGCTAAAGGAGAGAGATCTGTTTTGTGGAGCTTGTTGTGTGTTACTTGGTGGTTTAAGTTTTAGTTTTTTTAGGGGGGTGGGGGGTGGGAAGGGGGTTTGGACAACAGTGGGTAAGTTACTTGTTTGCTTGTTTAGGCCATTCTTTCCTGAGAGTGTTCCAAAAAATTGGATATGTATCATGCAAAGACAAGCTGGTGTCCCATTTTCACGTACACAATCACACACAGGTACACTAAAACTACAGACATAAGTCTGTCAGAAAAAAATAGCACATGCTGCACAAATACGCCCAAGCAAAACATAAACAGGTAGACACACACACACACAAACTATGGATGGATGCTGTATACTCTACGAATCTTGAGACAGCAGTAGGATCCGTGTAATGTGAGAAACCAAATCTCTCTCAAGGTGAATACACTCTGGAGGCTCATTAAAACAAACGTTCTCTCATCAGTCAGCACTTGCTGTCTTTCAGACAGACTGCACATGGGAAGAAATCATGCATACACTCAACACACATTTTTACAAAGACATGTATAGGTTACACACATATGCCCACACATACTACGCCTAGATTCATGGGAAGTCATTCATTCTGTGGGCATGCATTATAAATATATCTATGAATAAATTCCAGGCTGAGTGCATTCTTCATTGGATGGAGTTTTTTTTTTTTTACAGGTCCACACCACCTGAATGTTTGATCAGTGCTCTCTCTTTCTCACTGTGGGTACCTAATAACTGCATACGTTCTTGTTTATCAATCTCCCCAACATTTCCTTTTTTCCCTATATCTCTCTTCTCATGAGTTTCTCAGTTCCCCATCATTTGCGATTTGCCTTCATTTGTCTACCTCTCACGTCCTCTTTTGAATTTGTATATTTGATATTTTTTGCTTCACTCTTCAAAGGAAGGTCAATAGTTGGTCAATGGTGGTAGTGAAGGAAGAAATAAGGAAACGATGATGATATTTGTTTTTTTTTTTTTTTGTGGGAGGAAGGAGGCTTACTACTGATCCAAAAGCAGATGGGAGAAGAAGGGAACATTTTCACTAACCATTTAAACATCATTGGCCACTCAGCCATAGTTATATAAAATTTTACTCAGGACCCCAAAGTTACCAATTATGCCAACATACCTGGCTGAATTTAGGGGAAGGTGTATAAAGTGATTTATTCAACACCTACAATGATGGAATGTTAGAGCCATAAAAAATATGTGCTTTCTGTAAATATTTCAGACAGCATAAACATCACAAAGCTTCAATGAAGAGCTGAAACAAGCTGACACAGAATATATATGTGATATTGTCCGTGGAATATGATGATTTCTCGTCCATAAAAGTTATTTAATGGAATAGTTTGACATCTTGGGAAATGGGATTATTTGTTTTCTGCTTCAGAGTGAAATGAGAGGATTGGCAGTACTTTTTGAATAGTTGCCGGGCAAAAATAGCACAGAAACAGCACAGAAAACATAACAGAGGTAACCAAAGCTTTCCAATTAACACATTATATCTGTATAAAAACCAAAGTGCAGAAGCAAATAGTTGTAAATCTGATATGGAATCCAAGACTTCCTGGAATCTTGTTTTCACCAATAGTAATGTCCACTTTCTCATCTAACTGGCTGGCAAAATGCCCTGCTAATCTTTTAATAGCAAAAAGTTCTACAATAAAGTGATAGTTGGTGCATAATTTTCAAAAACTTGCCTTAGTGCTCTTCCAGTTGAGCAACACAGCGAGAGATGCTGAGTGTCAACAAAAAACAAACAAACAAACAAAAAAAAAAGTTGCCAGTTGCCCAGAGTACAACTAAAATGTGCCAACAATTCCAGCTGTTCTGCAAGTAATACATTAAACCCTGGAGTTACACGCTCTCTGTCAAATAACCTGGACTATCATTTTAAGTTGCTGAAATAATTTAGTTAACTTAATATCATGGATAGTTAAAATGGAGCTTATCTATGCTTTTCATATCTCCCCACGAGGCTGAACTTGTGTCACCATGTCCTTCAACCAAAATAAAGAGACAATAGCTCACAGTTAATCCAAGGCGTGAAAATTCTTACAGCTGGCTGGTGGCACGACAAACAGAAAAACATCTCTGCCAGGTATTCATTCATTTCTCTCTCTCTCTCTCTCTCTTTCTTTCTTTCTTCTGTGCAAGGTGTTAAAAGGAGTGTGTCAACATGTTTTCTGGCCAATTGCTCTTTCATGATCTCTTTTCAGAACATTGTGGTGGGTGTCTAGGTTTTGGCTATCGATCTTGTGCAGCTAATTGCCTACAATATTTGGCACATAAGAGCCAGTGGAGCTATTGCCAATTTCTCACATGCCAGAAACAGCAAGGTAATGTCAGGTGGCACCAGTGGCACCAGCGTTAGTGGATAAAACAGAGACTAAAGCAGAGCCAAACACGCACAGTCATTCCTTCCTAAATTACCACCTGCTTACACACATTACAGCAGGGACTGTGGCTGAGGACATTTTTTATTTTATTTCTTTCAAGGTCATATCATGGTGATGTGAATGTATTTGTATTGAGTTCAATTTAATATCCTCTATCAGCAGATACATGGGTCACATTATTACCCTGCTCACCTATGGCAGATTACAGCTGTTATTATGACAGATAATAAAACAAAAAAAAAGCCTGAAATGACGTGCAAATTTAGTCTCACTCTCCTGCTAATGAACCCTCTCTACCTTTAATGCTCCCTATCATTACCTGAACTCGTTTCTGTCATTTTGTTTTCATCTACTCCCTTTTCCCCACAAATGCGCATTCCCTTTGTCTCTCTGTTATTCCTTTTTATCTGTCTTAGCTTCACATCCCAGCTGTCTTTCCCCTCTTTTGGCTCCCCTTTGTCTCTTCCTTTGCTTTCAGCTTTACTTCATCTCAACGTGCCTGTCTGCATTTTTTTCCATCAGGCGCTCAAATTTTGTATTCATGAGGCATTTTATTTCACTTATAATGATTTCTTTTAAGTTTTATAAAGGGGGAAAGCAGCTAAAACAAGCCAGCTCTGGCTGCTAAAGGGATCATGAAGCTCTGCTCAGTTTGGGGTCAATGCCTCACACTGACCAAAACTGAAGACATTTCAGGGAGTGTGTGCAGCTGAATTAGAGCCAAATAGGCCAGTTTTCTTTTTTATCTGCCAGTGATGATAATGACCCATTTTATGTAGGAATGAAGAAGACAAGAGCAACACAGGAGTCCTTTACTCTTGTTTTTGAAGTAGAGTGTCCTACCATGGTCAACTGGAGAAGAAAAATAACACAGGGCAATGGATTGCTCTCACACAGTTAACAAATAGCTATCAATGGAAAGGAACAAGGTCAAATTGCTCCAGGTAAACCTTTGCTCTCTGGAATGGGCCACTAAGAACAAGGAGGGCATATTAACGGTAATCAGATGCAGGATGTTGAAGGGGAAATTGCTGCACTTTTAACTCCTAATATATGGGCCGGGTGGTGATTATGAACAACTTGGCAGGTTCTTCCCTATGGCATTACCATGCTGTACTTAATCCCTCCGGAGGGCTCCTGTCATATATCCAGGGGAAACTGGTTTATTTCTTCTGGTCATAATATCATTGCTCAGGGGCTGGTATCCGTCACCTGTCTGTCCAGAAGCTAGGATAAACAGTGACCTTGAGTGTGAGGTGGACTGCTTCCTCAGCTGGTATAAAATCAGTGGATGTGCTCTTAGAGAAGGCTGGGGCTGCCACCTTAGTTCTGGACAGTCATTTTTTCCTGCATGAAGACAAGAATGAGTGCTACGGGTTATTAATCCCACATCCCTCCGATTTTTTTCATGATGGCCTGGCAGCTGTTGAAGTATATATTAGCAGATGATATAATATAGGGTTTCAAGAGCATGAATGTGGGTGTGGTTAAAGTCTGTCATACAACCTTACAGCAGATTTACAGAAGGCCTGTATCACAAAGTTGAGTATACCCTCTGTCACCTGAGGGCAGAGATAGAAAAGCTGTACTGGGCTGACCTCCCACAAACCGCTGGGGGGGTTCGTGGGGGAGCTTCTGCGGACAGTGCCCGGTGGTGTGAGGGATGATGCAGCTAGTGTCCGGTGATGCCATGGGGGATGAGATCGTTGAGCTCCCTCTGGTAAAGATAACAGCAGAAACTAGGCTTTGGCACGGGGAAGGGAGGAATACTTTCAGTGCTCTGAGTAAAGGTCATTATAGACTGTTATAGATAGAGGACTATGATAGAGCACCAAATATGTTGAAGTCAGGAATGCAGATGGTCTAGTGGTCAATACGTTGATGTTGACTAGATGTTGATTGGAAAACCTGTAAGAACAGAAAATGCCTGCCAAAATGAAGCCTAGATTCTGTGAAGGATAAGATTTAGAAATGGTTTGACCAGCTTGCTGATGCCAGTCACACAACAACTGAATTTTTTAGAGGTTTAAGAACCTAAAGATGGATGTACTTTTAAAGGATAAGTTGATATACATAATATTTTTACTGCACATTTTTGAATTGCAATTCTTTAATTTAAAAAAAGCACTCAATCACCACTACTTTTAAAATCATTGATTCATCTCTTAGTGTTTATGAGCAAAAATACCTGACTACACAACTTCAGAAAATACCAGACATTTGTCTTAAGACAAAGTTTGTTATATGGATGATACACAAAATAGTATTTGAAAAACATTTTCTGTCTTGAAATGATATTGTCATCAAGGCCTAATGTTTTTGGAGCCTGTGAAATCCATTCATTCACATGTGCCTCTGCTGACTAGATCTGTGATCTGCCCACTCAGTTTTGCTGTTGTTTCTGCATTTTTCCTGTATATGTATGTTGATGCTGTGATTTTAGTCCTATAGGACTATAAACTTTGGTCCTAGTTCTAAATGGGAGAAGGATGCCATGGATAAAATAGTTAAAATTGAAATCACAGAAAAAAATAATACATATTATAATATCTTGTGATATTAATATACTGCAATGTGATAAAAGATGCAGCTTATACTTCACCATGTATGAGTGTTGATGAGCTGTTATATAAGATTGCTTTTTAATATTTCATTATCAGTCCTCAGTTTGGTGCAGTGTAGTGGGATTGTGTTGAAATATATTGAAATGTATATCAAATTCTACCTTTTACAACTTAAAAAAAACTAATAAAAATACTTTGAACAAAAAAAAAGGCCCTCAGATTAAATTCTTTATGTGCATCCACCATCCACTCTTTTGCAAACCCTTTATCTATCTCACTTTTACTGATGAGTCCTCTCTCCCTCTTCCAACTTTGCTCTCTTCTGAAAACACCATTGATCTTTCTCTCCCTTGTCTATGCCATCTCCTAGGTTCTGTGCTGTTATTGTTTAAACACTGACAACAAATCAGTCAGTTTGATGAACAAAGTGTCATCTAAGTCTTAATGCCATTCCCCTGACATCGTAGTTACAGAGATTGTCTCATGCTACATTTTTACCTTTCTTTTCCTTTACTAGTCTAATTTGCATGCCAATCTGAAATTACCTTACTTGAATTCAGTCTCGTTTTTAAATACATTTCGTCACCCCGTTTTTTTTACCTCACAATATATATAGATGTTAATTGAAATATTGGTCAAATTTTTAATAACTGCGTTGTTTAAAGACGTAGAAATTCCCATCCATAATTAGCTGAAAGCACACCGTCAAGGTTTAGTTATTACATGTGTTAAAGAAGGACATTACTTCTTTCATGTGGAGGTCAGAATTCTATCAACTAAGTTTGAAATTAGTCATTCAAACCAAATGATTTAGACATTCAACTGATATCGCACAATTTTGAATTTTGAGCAACTGTGTGCTCAGTTCACTTTCTTGGGCATGCTTACTTTTCCTTAGAAAATAAAGATGGCAGGAAAATTGTAGTATGAATAGTGTAAATGCTTAAAATAATGATAATTAGCCACCTGAAAATAAATTTAATGCATTTTAAACTTTTTAAACAAATTTCTGTGCCATATTTGCTATTGATAGCTAAATGCTCTGACTCTAAAAGCAATGATTTACATCAACAATATTGATGTGAATTACTTTATATAGTGTAAAATAAACTGGGAATTTTGTCAGTTTTTTTTATTCAGTTCTGTCTATTCAATTCATTGATAAAATGCAACAGAAGCCATTGAAGAATATATATAACTGAATGGCTCAATATCTAAAAGGCTTGATAGTAATTTAATTTCATTTAAGAGAGATAAAAATTTGGTGACATTCCCTGCTAGCTCAAGAAAAAGTGAGCCAAAATTCACAATATTTATTATTATTTCATTAATTATTTTTTAATTATTTAATGGCACAGATTTATTTTGGTTTAACTCTTTCACTGGCTCCTCTGGGTGTGAGTTTATGAATGTTTATGAGTGTTTTTTTTTTTTTAACCACAGTCCAGTTAGTTCATTCAATTAGCTCCATTAACTCCATTAGCTCCATTAGCTTCATTAGCCCACCGGTCACCTGCAAGTGAGTCGATCACGTGACTCTCGGGTCCGGACTGAAGTGGAGCGGACGTATCCGGGTCTGAGGACGCCACGCTTCCTGCTGTTCCTCCGGTAAGTTTCACCGCAGATGTTTTTTTCCTGCAGACTCTGTTTGTGTTCGTTCTTTTAAAGCTTCTGCTGGAGCTCGGTGGAGCGCACCAACGGACCGTGATGGCGTTTTGTTTGTTTTGAAAACACCAAACCAACATGTGCACTGAGGTGACACTCAGAATCAGACGAAAACTGCCCTGGCTTTCTTTTATGCTGTGTATTCTTTTGGAATATGCGCGATTTCTGCACTCAGTTAATGCAAAGTAGAAGCTGAAGTAATGTGTTCATATTTTTTTCATAGCATAAAGTGAATAATTTAAGAAGATAATTCATATATTACCCTGGATTATTAAAGCCAGTATTATCGCCTTAGACTCTCACTGGTTAATAGAAAGAAAGAGGAAGTTTAATAACTTTTCATAGACATGTTTATTATTGAATGGGAAGCCGTTTTAGCTGGTTTTGTATTTTACAATTCAATGAATCTCAGTGTAATGTGTCCTCACATCCTGGGATGTTGGTGAAAGATGGATGTGACCTTCATGGCATTGACCATACTGTAGGTCTTTGTAGTTGCTTGTGTTGACTTTTATAGATAACCCAGCAGAGCTGAGCCAATGACACACTCCAGTGACAATGCAGAATCCAACCAGTCAGTGCTGTGATTGTTCCTTGGCTCATAGCCTGGACTACGGTTAGAAAGCACAGAAGAGAAGTAGGAACTTTTGTCTTTGGGAATAATAGTCATCGCTGCTGGTGTAATTGTATCACCAAAAGCCTTTTGCACACACACTGTACGTCCATCGCTGTACTGTAGCACTATAACACTAACCCTCATTGACCAAACTCTAGTATCATCGGTTCTCTGTCATGACTGTGCACATATCCTCTGTACTTGGTGTTTAACTTGTGACTACTGTTGCTTCTTAATGCTTAATGTGGAAATTGAATTTCCTCTTGTCTGTGCATGAAAAGCAGTCCACTCCTTTTGCCATGTCTGATGTGTAGTTTCCTTCCGAGGTGTGATTGGCATGATGGTTTTTGAGCAGATGAGCCCATATTGACTTGAAGATGCATATGTTGTAGTGGGGTTGGTCATGTGACCATTTTCCACGTTTTATACATTTTAGTGTTTCCAAGCTCTAGTTTGATTTTGTTAAGATGTTGTTAGTGCAAACAAACTTACTTTACTTAAACACACTTTTTGTTTTTTTTTTTCACAAAGGATCAGGGTTGGGGAAAAAAAAGATGCAATCTGTGCTCTGGTTGAAGAGAGTCCATCGATTGATTGATTACAACTACATAGAGGATTTATCCTGAAAACATTGCATCCGGAGTCATGCTTATTTTGCCACCACTCCTCTTTTTATACTTTGTTTTATTCGGTTTGGAGCCAGCTATAATTGTGGGGCTCATGCACATGGATGTTTGCTGAAATTGCTTGTCTGTTTAGGATGATGACACTAAATTTCAAAAGTCCTTCAAACCTTGAGCAATGGGTAATTGCCCGTGGTGGCTTACATTGAGTCTTTTACTATCAACAATTCAAACGCACAAATCAAATAAAACGCTGACAACAGCTCTCTTGACATCTTCCTGCTGTCCTCCAGGGAGGCTATTTGTGATTCTCATGTTTTTCTTACTTTCTCTGCTCTCTTTGATTGGTGAGGAGAATATTTTTTATTTTTTTTTGGTTACACTGAATGGAGCGGTGTAATCTCAGGGGAGGGTTTCTCCAGGGTTATTTTTGTGAGAGTACTCTCTGTGGGATGTTTCTCATACAGTGTCTGTAAAAAGACCAGCATTTTGCTTACCTTTTAGACCTCAGAACACAATTGTTGCGAAATGAATTTACTTTGGAAAAACAGCAAAGAGAGACAGCATGAAAATCAAAGAAAGAAAATATACTTTTTACTACACTTTTTTTTTTTTTTTTATTAGTCACTCATCTGATGAGAAATACACAGTATCATCAACCTTTTGCCTAAAGTGCAATATATATATATGTCTATGAAGAACATGTCCTTCATAGGTTTTGGTTCGATTTTTCCTATTCAAATGCTTCATTTACTCAAGCATTGTTATTTTATGTAGCATAACAGAACCACTTCTGATTCCCCATGAATAAAAAAAAAATTGTAACTATTGAATTGTAAGCAAAGGTAATTGAAAGATATGCAAATGATTACATATCTAATTTGTATTTCAGAACACCCATGGAGTGTAACATATAACAATGAGTGTGTTTGCCAAAACTAAGAAAATTTTTCTTATTGAAGCCTTTTATTATCTGATAGATAGTTTGTCAAATATATACCCTTTTGCCACTGCACCCAAATGCACATACATTTTCTATACAGTCATAGCAAAAAAGCAGCTAAGTTGAAATACAGAACAGACTTGTAGTATTGGAACCAGAGTGGAGCAGATGAGGGTCAAGTACTTTGCCCAAGGCCATGCGTTAAATTAACTTTTTTCAGGCTGGATAAAGAAATGCTTCTCCCCTCTCCCTGTACAGATTTTCACGGCATGTCAAGGGATTCGAACTGGCAATCTTCTGGCCCCAAGTTTGGGTGTCTAATCTTCTGGTTAGTGCTGCCAAAATTTATGTGGAAAAAGTATTAGGGTAAAGAGTGGCAACCTGTGAAATCTTCACATTTTAGCAGCAGGGGGAACTTTTGACAGAACAGCTATGTAATAACTTCTCTTAAAATAAAATTTGTTCCTGGGCCATAGCTCAAATCTTTGTTAAGCATATACTCTACAAATTATGTAGAGTATACAAACTCTACGGTACACTCAGCAAATTATAAGTTAGACTATTTAGCTCAGTTTAGGAATCTCTGATAATGTGGGTTTGAATTTCATCGTCTAGTTGAGCAGAGGATTGTAAAGTGTGTACTGTATGCTGTTCTCTGCACCAACAGGGGAAAGTAAGTCAAGTTTGCTCTAGTATAAATTGTTTCTTGATGTGGTTGAAAGGTCTGTGTTAAATGTGAGTATAAAAGGCATAACAATCTATCCTTCCTTCATTGCACAAAAGCATATTATGTATGCAAGAATTGGCTGTGAGAATGAAAGTCGAGTGTTTGTCAACTTTGAACAACTTAATTGAACACTTATTCGGATTAATACTAATCCGAATAAGTGTTGCCACCATTTCATAATGATTAGCTGTTCTGTGTACTTTCAATGAGTAATTTTAATCAATTCATTCAATTTAGTTTGATTATTGACCTTTTGTAGTACAGATAAACCTTGTGAAAAGTTAGTAAGAAGTTTTTGATTGAGTTGGCAGAATCAGGCAATCAGAATTAAGGCACTTAACATGCAAGACAAAGACTGGGGGGGATGTATGGAAAGGGATTATAGAAACTGAGCCTTAATTGAGTTTGTCATACTCTTTAGATCGTTCTTTCCATTGAGTAGTGAGCCTCTGATATCATTTCGTATTTGAGCAATAACTTTGTGTGTGTGTGTGTGTGTGTGTGTGTGTGTGTGTGTGTGTGTGTGTGTGTGTGTGTGTGTGTGTGTGTGTGTGTGTGTGTGTGTGTGTGTGTGTGTGTGTGTGTGTGTGTGTGTGTGTGTGTGTGAGAAAGAGAGTTTAATGTAATAATTTTGATAGAAATTCATCCAAGAGTTATACTTTTATACCAGTTTTATCTAGTTTTTCCTTCGTTTTTTCTAATGCAGTATTGGTTTTGCAGATAAAACCTTGAGGTAAGAAGGGGGATGGGTAACAGTGGTTCTTCTTCAAAAAAAAAAAAAACCACATGAAAGATAATGGGTGATTACAATTTTATATCAGTGCCTGGAGACTGTGAATTTACCAGACCAGGAAGATTAGCTCTATTTAAGTAGTGTTACAGTCACTTTTATATTTTATTAGTGCTGATTTGATCAAAGTTTGGTACATATTTCATAGTCTTTTATATTAAGAATGTTTAATCTATATTTTTAAAGAGATTTTGAAATGGAGCTCATTTTGGAACGCACGAAGTTTGATGTAGTGAACATGAAAGAGGGATCGACCAACCAATCGGGAAAATGAGAGAGACGGATAGGACATAAGTAAGAAAAAAAAAAACCAGATAGACAGACAGATACATAGTTGAACAAATTACCTTGCTGCTGGGGTGAGATATAACCTACAAGCAATCTTCCTGAAGAGTGTGTGTGTGTTTTGTGCCCTACTGGAAGCTCTTTATCAAGATTACCCTGAGAAAAAAAATCCCCACAGGGTGTTTACACAAGCATGTTATCATGACCCATAGTTGTGTATTATTGGGAGGTTGCCTTTCGTGGCAGAAATGATTATTTCAGGAGCATGGGATAAAGTTAGGTCATGTCATAGAGTGGGTTAGACGATTGGTGAAAGATTGTGGTCAATGCAGAACACATTCACAGTGACTTCAGACACAATAGCTTTACAAGTTGAAATACAATACTTAAAGAGTTCTGCTGAGTGTCACAAACAATATATACACCATAGTAGATTACTTTCACAAGGAACTGTTTCTTGTGTGAAACTGATAGTTGACCAGTACAACTGTAACTGCATGCTTCATTTTTTTTAACCATTACGATAAGGTCCTCTCTTTAAGGAGGCACTTTCTTTTCCAAAACATGATCAAGTTCTTGTGCCTAAAACAAACGTGACTTTTGCTGTACAACCTCAACTGTATGTTTTTAAAGGATCGCTACACCTCGTGCTGTACATTGCTACAGACTCCTAGTTTTAAGTTGCTAGTTTCTACCCTTGTAGGTTCAACTTATGTTATTGTGGAAGAACATTTAAATTATCTATTATTTTACTATATATTATTATATTATAATGCATTATCTATTCCAGCTAGTCTTTACTTACCATACCTGCTGGCTTCCTCCACCTAGACAGGAAGCAGCAGCTGGTGCTGACTATAGGTGACAAAGGTGCCTTCTAAAATTTCTAAAGTTCAAAATGACCTCAATTATACAAAAAGAGTGGTTTCTCTCCAGTAGTACACCAGATGGTTTATGTCTCTGATATATGATATTAATTAGAAGAACAATGATGCAAGGAAATCCTTTGATTGACTGGCTGAGTTGCAGAATGGCTGGCTGTGTGGTTTTTCTAATTCATGAGGTTACTGCTGACAGACTGGCTTTCAGGTAAGAAGCTTTGTTGGCTGGCAGATTGGTTGTCCTGATTGACAGACCTGCCTGCGTTACAACTGCAGAGCTGATGCACCAGCAGCAAGAATTACTGTGCTCTGTGCAAGGAAGAGAAAGCTATAGCTATTGAGGATGTGTAGATAAAAAAAAAAACAGCTTTTTGAGTATTTTGACAAGTATTGATTGCTTTTTTGAGCCCTGTAACTATAACATTAATCAAATGAAATACACTATCAGTGTAATGAAAAATGTAAATTGAGAAGGGTCAGCATAGAAAATTGTGAAAAAGTTTTAAAAGCACTTGGCAGGTATGATATGCAAAACTATGAGCTGAAAAACCCAAAGCAGCAGCAAGGTGAACAAGCAATTTCTAGGGTTGATTGGCTGGATATAAGCAACCAAAACGACCATTAAAAGCCAATGGAGTGATATTTACATGAATTAAGCTAAATAACTTACATCCCCTAGTTGGTAGTTGTGAAATTACCGCCTTTCCTCCCTTTTGTTTGTAATATGAATGAATTGGAAGAATGTACAGTAATTTAGCAGTAAGGTTTAGCAGCTCTTGCACAAAACCAGTAAAACAATAATTATCTAGTAGCTCCAGAAAATACTTAGATATTATATAAGATATTAAGATATTTTAGCCAAAAAGAGAAAATTAATATAGAAGTGCTGCAATAATTGTCTTTATTCTTCACTTGAACTTGCTGGATGACAAGGCAACAAATTACCCTTCTTAGTCAGGTATTGGATCAGCATGTGGCACCAGAACAGCTCCAGTGTGTCATGGCATGAAGGGATGAAAGACCATTCTTCCAAAATATATTCTTTTCTAGCGTTTTGATGATGATGGTGGTGGAGAATTCGGCCTAACCTCTCTAAGACTACCGTAGGTGTTAAAGTGGGTTGAGAATAGGGTGACCATATCCCAACTCACCAGCTGTGGGACACCAATGCATCAAGGTACTTTAAAAGCCAATCTCAAGCCCATCTCCTTGAGCCCATCCCAGCTCACAATGGATGCCAGTCCATCACAGGGCCAGCACACAGAGACAGACAGAGAGCAACAACCACTCACACTCACACTCAGACCTACAGACAGTTTGGAGTCACCATTTAATCTCAGCATGTTGTTTGACATGATGTTCATGGACGGTGGGAGGACGCGCAGAAACCCACGCAGGCACAAGGAGAACATGTAAACTCCGCACAGAAAGAACCAAACCCCCGACCTTGCTCTTGTGGGCAACAGCACTAACCACTGCGATGCCTTGCTGCCCACATAAGACTATGTAAATCAAAACATAACAAATATATATATTTTATTTAAATGTATCTTTCTGAAGTTCTCTCACATAAGGAAACACAGTAAGCATAGAGCTTTCATGCTATTTAACAGTTACTCTCACATGAACACACCTGACTAAACTGTCAAACTGAATAGACAGTCAAGGCTAAAATTGTTGTGGAATTACTGTAAAGCCCCGACAGTATATTGCCTGTGAAGCACAACTTCTCAGCTTTCAGAAACCGCTGTATTCTCTCTGATAGAGCAAACATACACAAATTTAAGGTAAGCTGCGGTAAAGAATTTTTTTTGTCCATTTATTGTGACACCAAATGACTTACAACAGCAGCACCACATAGTGTTTCTGACACTGGTCAGCCAGTGGGCTCCTGGAGCTTTAGCTGTGGTGAAGGTTTAAGGCAATAGTTCAGTCTTTTTAATTTAATGATAAGGAATGTTATTAACAAATCAATTTAACTCTCAAATGATTTACCTTAATATGTGGCTTAACCTGGAATGGAGATAAAAACGAGCACGTTAATATGTTGGGTTTTTTTTTAACCTCTATGTCCTTTAATAGTTAAATAAATTGCTGCACCAAATAAATAGTAAAATAAATTGCATGTGGCAGATATATTTGGCAGTGTTCATAGGGGAAGGTGAGAAATGTCTGTATTGTCATCCATAACAGCAGCTGTGGCATTTGGCTGAAATGGAGGCTGTGGTCACTTTTGCTGGTGACCAGCAGAGGGTTCTGACAGTTACCAGTAAGGGCATTTGATCTGTTGGATTTTTCAGCCTGTCCTATCCACTTTAGATCCAGTGGGGGATAGTACACACAGTCATTGAGAGTTTTCAAATCTCCCGCAAAAAAGTTGATTTTTTTTTCAGTCAGTTTTTATATACAGTACAGGCCAAAAGTTTGGACACACCTTCTCATTCGAATGAATAGGAAAATGTGTCTAAACTTTTGGCCTGTACTGTATGTATAATACCAAATCACAACAGAAGTTATCTCAGAAAATGTCATATAGAGCAGGTCTAGATCTTAATGATATTAATTGCAGAGACAAAACATTTACAGCCAACAGCACTGACTTGGCAACAATGGTGAGGGGAAAAAAGATTTTGAGCAGAATCAGGATGGGTGGCCATTTTTCTCCACTTTTTGGGTTGAGATGGAGCAGGAAGATGGAGCATGATGTTTGTTGCACCGAGCTGTGAAGTAATAACAATACCAATGGAAATAATAGGTTAGCAGCAAGTATTGAGCAGAATTGTGGGGGTGGGTTGGAGGGTTGCAGTCACATATCCAGACTCTAAAGCTCCAGAGGCAGAAATGCCTAAAGAGAGCAACAGGAAGAGAGAGGACAGAGATGAGAAGCACAACACTGAGGGAAAGTGCTGCGCTCATCTGCCTCATGTGCTGGAGGGAACAAACAGTGTGAGAGTGAGGCAGTTTGTCTTTTGTTTGTTTTGTTATTTCACTGAAACTTACAGTAATGCATAGCAGTTAGCACTGTTGCCTCACAGCAAGAAGATTGTGTGTTCAATTCCCAGGCCCCTGGCCTGGGGCCTTTCGGTGTGGAGTTTGCATTTTCTCCCTGTGCCTGTGTGAGGTTCCTCCAGGTACTCCACTTTCCTCCCACAATCCATGCACGTCTAGGTTAATCATGTCTGTCTGTCTTTATGTGTTGGCGCTGACTGGTGACCTGTCCAGGGTGTTCCCCGCCCTCTCCCAATTGACACTTATTCATGAGATATGATCTAAAAAAATGTAAAGCAGAAAGTAGCTGTGAGTCACTGCAATGCTCCACTGATTTTCCAAGCGAAGCTGGAGAGACAGCTGATTTTATGGACTCTCTTCTATTCTACAACAGAAAATCCTGAACTCTAAGAAGGGGTTTCTTTTGAGCAAATGTGGTTACAGTGTCAAATAGGAGTGAGAGCGCTCTTGTATTTTAATATACACTTGTGCCACTGGAAATAGAGCTTCTGATTTTTTTTTTTTACTCTCCTGTAGGGCTGCTTCAAGTGAGGGATAAGCCCGGGTGGAGCTTCAATTGACCACCAAGTTTTCTAGTTTTAAGGGTAGGAAGAGCAACTGAGATAGAACCGTGTCTAAATCCCTGGTTGTTTTTAACAGAGCATGCTGCTACAGTGAAAGAAGCTAAGAGCGCCAGTAATCACCATTTAATACCAAGAGTAGCTGAAGTTGATGGACCAGTGGGTTGATTGTGTCAACAACTGCTATAAAGACGGTGTCGGGGTACACAGAGGGCACAGGCCTTTAAGTCACCAAGAATTAGAAAGACATCAGCGGATGTGGTACTGATGTAACACTTTCCCCAAATTCTTAAAAAAAAAAAAAAAAGAGAAAGAAATAATACTAGTGTAACTCCCACCTGTCTTGGTATCTGATTTTAATGTGGGTCAAAAGTTTGGTGTAAATGTAGAACAGAATTTGATTAGTAGATGTATAATTGTTTTTCCTTTGAGGTGCCAGCTGGATGATTGACTGTTTTGCAAGCTGATGCAGCTGGCACTTAGAGAAAAGTGTTGTGAGAAACAGGTTATCAATAGAAGGAACATATTGATTAAATATTTAAAGTGTGTTTTTTCTAAGACGTGGATGCACAACCTCTCCTCTCCGAACAAAAAAAGAAAGCATTTTAAACTATTGTTTTGGATAAAAGTACATTGTAGGAAGTTTGATAGCACGTCTGTTCGAATCCATTGGTGTCTTGCACTTGGATGGTCAATAAAGTTTATTGATGACCTCTGGACTGGAACATTTTGGCCTTCTGTGTCTCATCTCATCTGGAATTTCCCAGCTTGTTTGCCTGTTAGTCTGCCTGCTGGCAGTTTTATTTCATTTGTTTGTTTTATTTTTCCAGTCAAGGAGTATGGCAACACCGCAGACTAATACAAGTTAGTAAAAATAAGTGATTTTCTTTCTGTGACATAAACTAGTACAGGAAGGACAAAAATTAAACCAGAAGAGAGACAATCGGGTTCATAATGGTGAGATTCGACGGGTTCAGTCCAAGAGAGTAACGTCTCTGCACGTCAGGCTACATCAATTTAGTCGCTCAGCTGTACAGCTTGCTTATTGCCTACTGCTGAGATATTGGCTCCCCACTGACTTGCACACAAAATGATCATTTCTAAGCTGCCATATAATTTACCTGAGGCTTTTGCATCTCTGCAAGGCTCTAGACCCGAGATGCTTCATCGCCATTGCCCAAGAGGGAAAGTAGTGGAAGATTATTATTACAATTCTGGGAAGTTAAACCTAAAATCACAGAACAATTGCTCCCTCCTGACTGCACATATGGGGGGTATATATACATATATAAAAATATGCAAGTATAGGTGAAAAAGATATTTTTAGTGTTTAAAGCATGAAGCATTGCCACTGTCAAGAAGTGCTATACTTTTGTAATGCCCCTAGAATATATATGCTGAGAAGGAAAAAATACATAAAAATATATCATATTGACAGTTGTTATCGATGTGCTTATCACCTCACTTTTTCAGAGTGAAAGATTTTACTCATGAAAAAATTCCCCCCTATAACACATGCGTGGCATATTGAGAGTGCCCATGAAATAACAGGTGCTGGATTTGCATTCATCTGATGTAAAATAGAAAAGTGAAAGAAAGTAAAGACAGGAACCCAGCAAGTATAGAAAAAAGCTGAAAACAATGTGTGATATGGTGATATTCAGATGACCGTGCATATGCGAACCCAAGGATAATGGTATTGGAAAGCTCCCTTTGAGTGCATAGTTACTTCTCCCCAGAAACAAATCATGTCAGAGAAAACCTCTAATGCCAACCTTAATGAGATATTCCTTCCTCGAGAATGCCATACATACATATATATATATATATATATATATATATATATATATAGGCGCAGAAGGACGTTTTATCCTGGTAGAAGGTAGAAGAAATATTACTTTTTCCAGGAAAATCCTAAGAGATTAGTCATATGAAAAATAAAAAATTATTTAAAGCTATGGCCGTTGTGATTTTTTTTTTTTTAAGTGATAATTGATTCTTTGTATTCACACACTATATTCAGAATGTACCAATACTGTTTTTTTTTTTTTTTGTTTTTTTTTTTTTTTTTCATACCAAGTACATGTATTTTTCTCCAGTTTATTTGACATCTCTTTAGAAAAGGAGAAATCTGAAATTACAAGAAAAACTACAAGAATTTTTGCATATGCAGGCTTGGCCAATGGCAGTATCAGTATAGGTGAATCCCCTATCCTATGTACAGTGTATTCCCCCCCCCCACACTGAATGTTCATGTCCCCCCTGAATTCTCTTCCTTGTTTCTTGGTCATCTTCCATCGCTGCAGGCAGGCTGGACTATGGACCTTAAATTTCATTTTTCACAATCTCAGTGCATCATCGCATCATTTACAACAATCACTCCCAGTCCATAAAGGTGCCCCTGACTGGCGGTCATACTCAGATACCCTGTGGCCCAGGAATATTTATGCAGTTTTATGAGGAAACCAAGCATGTGCAATGAAAACACAAACATGTCCACACTATCGACCTTGGAGTCTGGAGTCATGGTCTGTGGTGTGGATGCATTTTCTTCCTCTACACCCAAGTCAGGTCATCTGACTAAAACTGCAGAAGTTTTTCCTGACTCCCAGAGCCCACATACTCACATCGTAGTCAAATGAGATAATGGTTTTCTTCTTTAGTTTCTGAACGATGCAGAGCTCTGTGAGGTTGTTAGTTGCCAAGCACTATTTATGCTAACGGTCTGAGTGGTTTTTTTTTTTCTGTCTTTTTGGGGCAATTTTTGAGCTGAACAATCAAATAACTATCTGTGGACTGGTTTTTACTCAACTTTTTGTGTGTCAGCCTCCTTTGACCTCTTTCATTAATGAGCAGTTTTTGACCATAGTCCTGCTGTTACTGTCGTGTCCTTCCGGAGTTAGACCAATTCACACACAGAGAGGACAGTGGCAAACTTCGTGTTGCAGTTCTTTACTCAAATTATACTGGCAATTTCTATCATGCTCTTTTTAGAGACACATGAGTCTTATTTTCTTCATTCTCTCACTCAGTGTAAAGTCACAGGAGCCTGAAGCCTTTAAAAATATTATTTAAGTATTATCATTTTTGTGCACTGATTTACGGTTTGGTTTGTTTGAAAGATGAAATTAAAGTACCACAGTCCTCACCTCCACACCTTTTTGGAAAGAGGGCGCTCATGTCAATTACTTGAGAACCTACAGCGTTAGAAAGAATTATCCTGCTTAAAATAAACTCCCAAGACTCTGGAATCAGCTTTCCTTTGTTCTTCAAAGCATAAAAATTCTACCGTTCAGATGTTTCCACTTGCTGAACACTTGAAAGGTATAATTTCATCATTGCGGCCCAAACTTCTCAAAGATCCGTTTTAATCAACATATAAAAAGAGCACACAACACCGATGTCTTACTTTGTGGAAACATCTCTTTTTTTTTTAACGTTTTCTAAATGATGAGTCACATATTTAATGGAATTTTGTTGACAATGGATTTCTCTTTCTTCTTTGTTCATATGCCATTGATTATGAGATAGGGTGGGAGGACACATTTTGCACATTTAGAGTTGGCACAAATTCCTTCAGTTTTGACTTTCAGTCAAAATATTGTATATACGATGAACTTATCTTTTCAGTAATATTTTGTTGGAAGGGCCCTTTTACATCCTCAGGAATGTTTTTGTGCAGCACCTCCACCATTAGACTGCTGGAAAGCTGGATTGAACAAGAGACCACGTTCACAGAGATGAGTCACCATGTACTCCTTAATAAACCCTTTTTTGAAGCGAACAGATGTGAAAAGGGGGTTTTTATGAGCCAGAGGCAAGTGATAGACTGGGTTTGTTACTGACTAATCCATATGGTGGATTTCAAGTTAAAAGCCTTTACATTTCAGACACCACAAGAACATGTACCTTATTTGTAGACAATATGGTAGCTTTCAGTTAGGACCCTGGGGTGACAACCTAGCAGGCTGTGGGATGCTCAAGTTAGAAAGTACATAGACAAATCCATGGGCACAGACACATTAAACCCACATCATGAACACAATAACTTACTATTCACAAACATAAATGCACAATACACACACAAACGCCCACAGTGAAGGCCCTCGCATAGCCAGCAGTCATTATCAGATTAAAAGTCGAAAGACGAATTGATGCACAAATATGCACTCTTAAACACAAAGTTACAGAGACAAATTGAAAATATTGTAGTCTTGTAATAACAGTGTCTTGCAGGTGTAAAGTGTATACTTTAAACATTTTAAATCCCTTGTAAAGGCAGAACTGCTTTGCCATTACACCGCTTCCTTTTTCAAGTCAGCCCTCTTACTATTTTAATTTGCTTTGTTTGGGGGCATTCAATGACAGTACAACGCCATGACATCAATCACAGTGTTTGACATCTTTTTCAAGAACAGAAAAACTAGTGACCAAAAAATTTGCTTCATGCATATAGCAGTGCCACATATAATTTTAATGCTCTCTACATCTTTAGAATATATCCTCCATGCTTCATGATTCACAGGCACTGACATTATTTCATACTGCGACACGGTTTACGCTGAGTTTTCATACCACAATGATAGATTAGGTTAAAGACGGAGAAAACTGAGGGGGCGCATCAGCATTTCAGCTAACTGTTAAATCATAAACGGGGTGGATGGTTTAAGATAAAGTGCACAAACAAGCACATACACATGCGCAGAGACCCTGTGGATGGGCGGGTTAAACAGAATGAAATTAGACAGAGGCTGGGTACTTTTAAAATCCCATCTGGGACTCAGTCAAGCAGTCATGACACCAAATTAGCATTTATGGCGAGGAGCAATTACCAAGAGAAAAGCTAACTGTGCTCAGCGTTCTGCAACCGTACCTGCCTTTAAAACCCGGAACATCATCTCTTTCTCTCACACACAAAGACTTTATGCACACCCTCTTAGACACACTGATTTTTTTTTTTTTTTTTTCTCCTCTTGCTCTTTGACTCCTTCTTCCCCACTATCAGATTCACTCTGTTTCTGATTCTTTCTTTCTTCTTATGCACACATGGGCATACCCATGATCTTACTATGACATCAATTTTCTGCACTGCAACCAAAAGAAAAGTAAAAAAGGCTCTGTTATAGGGAAGGATAGAAGGAAGCTGGAGGGGAGGAATTAAAGTGAATAAGTGGCAAAAGACTAGAGGTGGGCAAGAAATTCATTTTATTTCTGCGCTAAGCTATTGCTCCTCATCCACCAGTTTTCTTTTTAGTCCCTTATGCATTTGGAACAATATAGGGTCACCCTCCCATAGACACTAAGCCCCTGAATCTCTTTCCATGTCCCTTCCTGCTTTTGTCTGTCTGCTGCTGAGACAGCATGTAGCCCTCCACCAGGAAATGACAGGGTATTAAAAAGTATTAAGAAAGCGTTAGAGTGGGACTGGAAATGATAAGAAATGAAAGTTTACATACAGCGCAGCTATCTTTGATACGCTTTTCAATGAGAAAGGGATTACTGCAAGTGTGGAGGCATATGGAGGTGAACACACATCCAAATTCTTGTAAAGATAACATTGACAACAGTGGATAGAAATTTATAATATTTCTATAATAATAATAAAATCTTGCTTCATCAGAAAATTACAATGGATGAAACTTTTAATTGGTCTGAATACATTCCAGTGAACTTTACGGTAAGAAGCCCTCTCAAAGAGAGGACACAGTGCTATGGATACTAAGGTCCTTCCTTACCATTACAGAAAAAGTGTGTGATGAGACATATTGATGCGCCTAGCCATATGCTCCATTATAAACCTGTATGCACATAGATTATACTCACATACATTTATCATCAAAGGTTATGTTTGGAGACATCTCACTTATAATAAATTCTAAGTGTTTCTGCCCAGGGCCAAATAACATGAGCTGAGCAGTGATTACTGCCTCCTTCTCGGTTTGACCACAGACGCTCCTATTAGCAATCATCTGTGTTTGCTATGTTTGTTTACAAGGGCAAAATCTGATGCATTTGGTCATTTACATGCTATTCATACCTTTAACTTCTGCATATATATGAGCCAATTTCCTTGCCTCAGCCCTCATTGAGTGCTTTTAGGCAGAGTTATGACTCCTGTCAATGACTGGCAAATGAAATAACACAAATCTAAATTCCATAGTTGGTGCAGTGGAAGTGGAGCACTTAAGAACTTCCCAGACAAAGTTTTCAGAGGTGGCGTCTTGTCACTAGATGGTATTATTTGTCATTAAAGTAAATATCATATTTGATGTTTCAAATACCTGTCCGGGGTGTACCCCACCCTCACCCTGGATGCCAGCTCTAGCACTCCCTGCCACCCTGACAGATAGCTAGTTGGAAATGAAAATGAAACGATGAATTTTTTCACAATAATCGATGTTCCAACAACACAACACGACTCAGATTAATTATTCTGTAAAATAATTCCATGCAAAGATGAAGTAATACAGTTTAATGTTAATGTGCTCCAATGCTAATATGTTTGTAGAGATGTGATGTGTGGAGGCACAATGCAAAGTTTGTATTCTTAGTGTTAACAACACTTCATAGCATGGCCATGTCAAACACATGGTTACCAGGGTTAACAGTGGCCAGCCAATACCGTTGAAAGACAAACGTTCATAAAAGACTGACATTGTAATTTAGAGTTCATTGTTTACCTGAAACAGAAATTCAATATATCAATCAATATAGTTTATCGATGTATTTCAAATATTTCTTTTTTTACTTTGGGTATTTCTGGACCTCTGAAGAAATTGCAGCACTTGGGGGTATCCCACATGTGAAGAATATGAACCTCCTGAAGACAAAACTATAGATTAGGCTATTGGATTGAGACCACAGCTTGTGCTGTTCGACCCGTATCCGGGAACCCGGAGAAGTTCATCCTCCTGAAAACTTTTCTTTTCATACTGAAGCCTTGCAGAGAGAGATGCATTATCAGTATGTTGATACTTAACATTGGGAAAAAAATTACAAATATTTCTGAACCATCAATCAATCAATCATAATTTTTACTTTTTCAGGGCAAGGACTCGCTAACATTCAAAGATATAACACTAGCAGAACTGCAGTTGTAGTGAACTCCCAATGGTAAAGGCAGGCTTCTTGTACCTTGGTTACACACTTTTATATCATAATGTGTGTGTTACTTACACGCCCAGCCAGCCAGTCAACAGATTGTAATTGCCTTCCTTCTAGCTGTTAACACTTTTTAAGGAGAGAAGTTTCTTTGTCAGTAAGTGCATTTCTCAAGGTCTTTCTCATGGATGTGTGTGCAGCACTTAACAAATCCTAATCATTTCTTTTTGCTCTTATTCAAAAACACCTACAATCACCTTTTAAAATTTTTGCTCTTGGGTTTTTTTTAGTTTTTTGTTGTTTTTTTGGGGGGGGGGCTGCAAATCCTGGCCTCAGCAAGACCTGGACAGCCTCAGTAATAACAATCCAGTGACCCCAGTCCTTCGCTGCTGAGGATCCCAGTGTGACCACCAGCGACCCTTTAAACCTCACTTTGCCACGACGTGATTCTGAAGACTTTGAACATCTGTCAAATCCAGCCTATTCTCACCAGGGATTCAGTTCAAGTCCTTGTCCAAGCCCCAGTCATTTCCTGAACAGAATCCCTGTCAGCTCAGCTGTGTGATTCTGTCTGTGGTGTGCAATTCATCCATTAAACCACATTCAATCTTCCTAAATTCCTCCAAGTCACCTTAGTGCTGACAACAATAGGAAGGATAAGCGAGGAACTGTACTCCTGCCTCCAGGCAATGGTTCAACCTTATATTCCAGCTTTGCACTCTTTAGTAATAGGTGCTCAGCATTCTCCTCCCTGTGCCGACCCAGCTATCACTGCGCCCTGTCTGGACTATTCTCCTTCCTCGGTCCTCAGTGGTGAAACGATCCTCCTGTCAGCTGCAAGACAGCAGAATCACTCCTTATCATCTATTGTATAATGAAATCTTAAGGCTATATGACACCACCTAGCCCTTACTTTCTGTTTTTTTCTTTTACACTTATAGCTAAATCCAGACTAAAATAGACCTTCAGCATTTTCTTCATTTTTTTTTTAAACTTCACTCTTGGACTCGAGTATTGTCAGTTTTGTTGCCCTTCAACCTTTTTCCATTGCTAGACTACTTTTAATATTTCTAAAGTCTGTCAGTGCTTTCCCTGTACCCTTTGTTCTGCAGAGTTTCTGCTAGTGAGCCGGCCGGCTGTAGGACTGAAATGTAGTTATAAGTACAGTATGACCTTATACATGCTCCCCCACCACACACACACACAGCATTCTTCACCATCTTACTTGCTTTCTTTTTGTCTCGTGTTCCTAAGTGGCAGTCAGACTGGCAGGCTTAATCGCATGATATGTCAGATAGACAGGGCTCTCCTATCAGCCTCATTGTATGACTGCTCCATATGCATGGAATATGTAGGTATTTATACAGAGTTCATGTCATCAGACAATGTATTGTGTGCATATTATGTATATTAATGTACATGATATTATGCTACTCGAATCTATGCACAGGTAAGCAGCAAGAAGAAGCAGTGTTAAATTGTAGATTGTCAGATGAGAACTATTTCTCACTCGGGCTTCATGCACTTGTTTCACTCCACAGTGAAGGCTGAAGGCCAGTTAATTTCCCAAATGTTAACCAGGATTAGATTAAGAACCCTTCTGTCAGTGTCAAGTCAAGTACGTATTTGCTTCTGTCTGTGTGTTTGCTCATAGCATTGGAGAATCAGACGGAGTTAAATAAGAGAAGACATTCACATCTATCCCAGTCTCTTCCCATCACTGGAGATGACAGGGAAAATGCTGACCACACCCTCTTCTCAAATTGAATTTGAACTATAATATATTCCTGTTTTAATGTCAGTTGTAAATCATGCGTGAATAGCTCGCACACATCCACCCTTTACGCTTTCTCTCCCAGTGTATGGGAGAGTGGGGGTGTTTAATGAGAGTTGAATCTGATTTAATCCCAATCTTACTTTCTCTCTGTCACATATACATAGACAACATGAGTACTGTGGAGAGAAACAAGACACAAAATTTCTCCATAGATTGGCCTTTATAGCTTACAGCTGTCCTGTCCCACCCTGGCTTAGTGCGCCTGACGACTGTCTGAGGACTCTGAAGACACACTCTGTTATGATTAATGATTATGTTCACATGCTTTTCCAATGTAGGAAGCAAACAAAAAAAGAACTGTAGGGCCTCAGGCTTTATCAACATCGCAGCCATACATGCACCAAAGACCAGATTGTTTCCTGAAGTTAGACTGAAAGATTGATGCCATTGTCATGTTTGTGTATTAAATATAAATAATGTTCCCACAATCAAAAATGTATCTGGCACATATCCACCCTTAAAACTGTTGACTAAGTGGACTGGCAGAAGCTCCACATTTAGCATAGCATGGTATTTCATCTGAGACTTATGGTCACAAAATCGCAAGTACGAGCAGACAGACAGGAGATGCTGTAGTGAACCTGTTTGGTTATGTCTGGAATTATGTGGAATAATTTTTTATTGGTATTTATTCATAACTTTTGTGTCACTGCTTTGTGTAGTTGGCATCATAACTGTCTCCCAGCCTATTTTATCACCTTCCAATAGAGACTTGATGTCGCCCGCCTTAACAACAGCACAACTCCAAGGCTGTATTCTGACCTCATATTAACGTGCCAACATGCAAAGAATCTCAAATGTGAAATGAGAATTTGAAAAATAAGTTAATTTCTTTGTCACAGATTCCACATGTTTAATCAGCTGAAAAGAGCAAAAAAGACTGAGCCAAACATACCACAAATACTTGTAGAACAGTGTCCCCATACAGCCTATGGCTGATAACAGTCCTACTGTACCATCAATCACAGTAACACCTCAAAGCTGAAACACCTTCAGCGACATTGCTTAACTTGCTTATCGTACAAAAAATTGACTTTTATTTTTATGTGCATGTTCATCAGCATAAACACTGAGCGCTTGATCACAGCGTAATGTTGTGATAAAACCCAAAAATCAATTCATTGTATAGCACATATTTATTGTTCTTTCTCAAATGAGTCTGAATACAGAAAGAAAAAGAGGCTTTTCAGTAATCTGCTTGATTTTAATGCATACCTTCTGTCGGCTGGTTTTTTCCCCTTTACATCAGTACTGAATCACTATATACACAAATACCGTACACACACAAGGTGAAGAGACAAATTTGAATAAGTACACTCGTTTGTACACATAAGCCCTGAGCTAATTCCCACCCCAGACACACTGGTGCTGAATTTCTTCCTGTGTTCTGATAATTATTGTAGGGAGACTGTATAGTTTCACTGAGAGAGGCAGAAATATGATGTGGCCTGCAGCCGTACCTGGCATTCATTCTTCTCAATAGAGCTTATGGAGACATTAGGCAGAAGTCATTAAGTACAGCAGAGACGGGGAGAGATTGGGAGTGAGTCCAACTCACTCACCGAACTGAATGCACAAAATAAAAAGGCACTGGGGTGAGCGTGTTTGTGTGCATGTGAGTATGTAAATGCAAGCATACACAGTAGCATCTGTGCGTGTCTGTGCTCAAGAGAAAGCTGGAATTACTTTATGCTTGCATCAGTAATTTGCATCCATGACTTTAAACCTTAAACACCATAAGCTATTTTCTGTTTATGCTGTGATACAGCACACAACTGTGATGCTGTCAGTGGTGAGATCCACTGTGACTGATAGGACGGGCGTGGATTCTCATATTTCAGCTTGATCATTTTATGTGCAAACTCACAACATGTACAGTAGAATTCATATTAAATACATCCGTCATTGTTCACACTGACAGCCCTTCACATTTCAACGTTCTGCATTCAGCTTTTTAAAGTAAAAATAGAGACGGTTAAATCTCTGCAAATGTCAACATATGCCAAAAATCATTTGCATTTGCTTTCATATTCAAATCTGTTCCCCCATGATATTTTGTTAAAGGAGAACAGTGGCATAAACAACATCTTGCAGAACATAACACAGATATCAACTGTCCCAGTGTCGGGTGTAACCTCTGTCTGGATGCGTGTATTTCATTTCATTCACATGTACCCATCAGTGGTTTGCAGCATTATAAATGATTTATACCTACGGTGTATAAAGATGGGATGAAAACACCCAGCCGTGCCATCTTTCACAACTTTCCATTTCTCTCTTGCATACTTTTGCCATATTTTAGCCGTGACTGGATTTTATTCTCGAGTAGTTGAAGTATTGGTTAGAGAAATAGTTTAATATGTCTCATGAGCATTAGTTTGTGTGTGTGCGTGCGTGCTCGCGCATGGGTGTATGTGTCTAATGGTACAAAATGAGAGAGACTTAAGAAGCATTTATCATTATTAGTCTTTCATCAGTGGACCAGAAGAGGCTTTTGATATCATTGACATCATTCACTACTTTTTCCATCTTCATTTTTTTTCACCCGTCCTCCCTCCTTCATTCAGCTCTGCCCTCCGCAGGCAGCTTTCATCAAAGCCCAATAATCAGTAACACCCCCCCCCCCCCCTTTTTCCACCTCAGGACTATAAGAGCACTCATTAGTCTGACCTTACTTGCTGTTGGGGCGTAAAGGTGAGAGGTTGTTTTCCATATTTGGCATCATAGACACAAGTCACTGATGTCAGTGAATTCTGCGAACGGTGTGACGATATGTAATAGGCAGATACAGCCAAAGCACCACCCTGCCCACCTCACTCCAACCTCTTGCTGTCATACATGTGGACCAAATGATCAAAGCTAATGCTACCTCAATAACCTCACGTCTTTCTTGGTGGTACGGAAGTCTGATAGCCAGTCTGTTAACATGATAGGATGATGCTGTCAGTATAAGGGTGGGAAAGTCATGCTGAATAGAGCATAACTGCAGTTCTTACATAAATTACGGTAAGCAGTCTTGAACTGATGCAAGTTGTGAGTGCCTGAAATTGCTAAACATAATTTTCTCGCTTTTATTCATCTTGTGTAAGGCACAGGATCTGCATTACATTTTCGTTAGTATTTCTATATTTGGCAATTCGTTTATAGGATATATTCAAATAGTAAATGTCACAGACCATGATCACCAGTTCAAAACATGAAGTTGGTAAATTGAAAACATTTTAATTCCATCCATTAATGAATAGATTAATCAATTAAAGCAATCTACCTCAATAATGGGATACGTCACGGAATTTAGAGATTTTAGCTAAATGTAAAAATCTGTTCTGCGGTGGTGACGCAAAAAAAAAAAACAAAACAGATTCACTTTCTGAATATAAATAGAAATTGTGAAGATTTACACTGACATCATTTGGTGATATTAAAATAATCTGATTAGAGTGGTTGTAAAAAAAAGACTTTGATTTGAGAGAGGGCAGACAGTCAAAATGATTCTCCTCTGGGTGTTAAGACAGCCCACCTCCTATTGATCACTGAGTTGCTTCTTGAGAAATAACATTGAGCTCAAGAGTCAGGAAAGGGTGACATAAAGCCTGGCTCCCTGCGCATAGTTCTTGAGAACAGCAGCAGCTACCAGCACTGAACCCTTTATGTGTCTTTTAACTACACAGTATCTGTCTTGTTCACTTTTGATCTCTAGTGAGACAAAGAGGTGGCAGATGCTAGACATTCATTTCTCACCTTTCGTGGAGGGCTGAAAAAATCAAGAGCAGTGTTAAGTCTGATCCTGTCAGCACAGTTGACGGCAAAAGGGGGCTCTGTAAGAGGCTTTATTTCAGCTCTGGGTCTTTTGTCTGCGGGATTTTTCTTTAAAAGCTGTGGAAGAGATAGTGAAAGTCCTTGAGATCTTTTTCATTCTGGCAGAAAAAGAACATCAGGTCTTGTTTGATTTTCCTTTATGGTGTTTGGACTATGACAGCAAGACACTGTGCTCACTATTTGCATACAGTGTGGACAACCTATGCGTGTGTAACACACTAACTTTCACTCCCTAAAACACATTTATATTGTATGTATTTACTTTCTTCGTGTGGTGTTTGGACATCAAATTTTTCTCCTTGCAAAACCCTTTGAACCATCTCCACTTTGTTCACCATTCAGTTGGTGAAATGTTTGGGAGAGGTTTGGCCCTGGATTGTGTGTGTTCGTGTGTGTAATACTCAAGCTTCATGAGGGGGGCTGTTACAGGCCAGGTGACAGATTGTCCTCCCAATTGCTTTTAACAAGCTGGAGGGAAAGTAGGGCAAAAATACTAATATCTTCCCTCGCTGATCCGTTCCACCTTAATACATATTTTCCTTCACTCTCTATAATTTATAACTGGGTCCTTCATCTACAAGCCTCACATGTCCTCACACTAATGTGGACGAACACGTACACACTAGTCTGCGCAGAAATGAAAACGGCACAGGTACACATGGAAAAGCTACGCCGGGTTGGCTATATGTGGCTACTTGATCTGAGTTTAGTTCTTTTCAGGTACAAAACCCAGATTAAGTTGAGAGACCTTAAGGTGGAAACACTATCACTGTCCCCTCTCCCTTTATTTGCACGCTTTTAAACCCCTGTCCAATGTGACCTACTTAAGCCTTAGCAGTGTCAGATTAGTTAGTGAGCGACAGCTAATGAATTAAGAACCAAAAGGGATTTATTGTTAGTTCTAATGTAATATGGTCAGAGATAGGGGGGCCTCTCAGCTGTTTGCTTGGAAGCATGAATGTGTGGATATGAGAAAAGAAAAGAGAAGAAAAAGAAAAACATTAGGGAGAATGATAGCAATGAGAAGATCGAGACTAAGGCCAGAAAAAGAAAGAAATTACGTTCCCTGTGTTAGGAGAGAGGTTGGGTACGTATTTTCACTTGTTTATTCAACCTGGCAAAACAGGAAAATTAGGTATTGACTGCAGAGGCATGTCGGCATTGAACAAGCAGTTGCCTTAATCATTCACCCCATACACAAACAAGATAAATGCATGTAAAATTATATGCAAGGGTGTTACATTAACCTTTGAACTCAAATATTGACAACTTACTTAATTTAAAAGGCATAGTTGATACAATTAGTGTTTAAAAGGCTGAAGGCAATTTCCACAGTGGAATCTATTCTTTTGGGCTGTTGTTACACTAAATAACAAGGTTAGGTCAAAACCTGGTCTATGTTTGGACCACATTATAGGTTATAGGTCATTTCTATTATTTCTAGTGTCAGTTGGTTACAGTTGCCAATTTGTTTGCTTCTCTCCTAGTTGTGGTCATGTATTCAGTATTTTAATACAGCCGAATCCACAGCTAAGCTGCATGGAGTATGAAAGTATGAATTCATCTCTAAGACAAGCCCCACAGAGAAAAATGTGAACCAGCTGTCACTTCCAAGTCGAACCACTGCTCTGTACTACACTTTTGGAAACTTGACTTTCATACCGAACTTTCCGACAAAATCACCAAACACATAAGTTAAAGATAACATCTGTGCTGTTATTGCAGCTTTGCTCAAGATCGTTCAGTGATAAAGTTTGAAGCCTATTTATGTCAGCTGTTTTTGAAGTTGAGTCTGTCAGGACTGAGCTCAACCTCACAATTGCAGGGCAGATCATGCCTCTCTTCAACTCAGGTCCGTCCAACTCACTAGATTTGTTGCCAAGAGCCTTTATTTATTCATTTTGATGAAATAGACGGTCATGAAAGGGTCTGAAACGTCCATTAAACTCTGGCCAAAAGTAGTATTCATGTGTAACTTCACCAGTCAGTCTGCCAATCAGTCAGCAGCATGCTGCTTTTGTCTTTCTTTTAAAAACATATCTAATCATAACACATGCTAGTTTGGTACAATTGTTTTTCATTTAAAATCACTTCATAGGAAAATTATTGGGAGAATGTTCTTTTAATTTTAACCAATCAGGTTTTCATTGTCCAATATTAATGATGAAAATGATGCTGATGCAGTCACATAATAACAGACCAGAGGCTTAACCAGTGAAGCTCATTCAGAACGCCAGTAGGGTTAGAAAAGTAAAGTAATCTTTTATTAGCATTGAAATAAAACTTAAATCCATGTTGGAGTTCATGTCGAGCATTATTAAAAAGCATAAATTGACCTGTAATGATCCTTTCCCACTTTTTGCCAAGCACTTGACAATCTGCACACAGACCGTGTTCACTGTGGGGCCAGTTATGAGGAAGTTATTCTTAGTGCCAGGAATATCAAACTTCAGTCGGCTGTTGCTAAGAGATTTACGGTAAAAGAACTGCAGTGGTAGCTGTATGCAAAACTCTTTAAGTGTAAACCATGGTTTATAGATGCAACAAATGAAATGTTATTTCTGAGCTGTCAAGTGTGTGGTCATTAGTCAAACACTTTGGAGTTGTGTTGTTGAGTGCCAAAGACAGGATTCAGACTTATTCCCTTGCGAGGTATAAAATGTGTTTTTGTGGATATAAAAGCTCAAAGTGAGGAATCTGTTTCCAAATAGGAAAAGACAAGAATGCAAGTTTCTGGTAACACCTGTAACACCTGCAACATGCAAGTGATTGGTGCTGGTGAGCTTTGGCCTAAAACGGTCCTCATAGGCCAGTTTATGTAGAGGTTATTTGAAAAATCTAATTAGTTTCTGAGCAAAATAATGTCATTATAGTTTGAACGTGGTGAAAACGAATTTAATATTCTAAAAAACTAATGTATGGTAACAGGCTACTGTTTTGTTCCACACATAGATGTTGATTTCCTCAACACATTCGCCATCTTTGCGGACATAGACTGTGGACAAGATTTACTTTAGTTAATTAACAATATAAGACAAACGTTCAGTTATTTTTATTTATTTATTTATTTATTTTTTTTGGGGGGGGGGGGGGGGGGGGGGGTTCCAGCACCCCGTGACCCAGAAATGGATAAGCGGTTGAAGATGAATGATGAATGAATGAATGAATCCAACTCTTGTGCTCATGAAAAATCTGAGGGAGGAATGCCTGGAATGCTGAGATACATTTGAATATTCATATATTTAAAAGTATGAATATTTGTAACCTCCAAGATTTTTGCATTCCTTATCTGCTGTTGTATGCATGTGTCTCTGGGACATTTTCTTCCTGTCTGCACCTGGTGTTCTCTTTCAGCTCAGGCAAAGTATGAATCTATTCATAAATGACTAATGACGTTACGAAGGGATTATCATTTACTTCCTTCATGAGCAAGTATCTTTGATCGTGTCATGTGCACCGGTTCGCAAACAGAAGCACGTGTACAGGCATTTACACTTTTACGTTGTGTAGATGTATTCATCTTTCGATTGGGTGTCCACACAAATGTCACAGCTCATCAGAAATATAGCTGTGCGTGTTGGTGTGCGATGATGTATGAGTTTATGCATGTCAGAAATAGTTTATTAATCCACAGCGGGAAATTCTGCTCTTTGGTAGTTTATCTTCTAACAGTTAAGGAATCATAAAGTACGAGGACAGTGGGAATTAATAATTTAATGTATCTTTCCATTCGGCATCATGGCTAGATTAACCGTCCACTGTTGTGGTTTCTCTGGTCCTCTAGAGTGTTATGAAGTGGATGGTCTGAGTATCTTAAGATGGAAAGTACCAGAAAGAATTGCCATATGTTAGACGCGTATTACTAAAGTAGCTCGGAATTCAATTTACGTACCTCTGAAAAAGAATTGGATGGAAGCTGATTCGGGCTCTGTTTAGGAGGGACTTCATGCACTGCCGTACATACTACTGAGATGGAGTTCAAACTTCATCTGTTAAAATGACAGCTTTTGTACTCTGTAATTACAGATTTTATAGTCTGCATTTCCTAAATTCTTTATTGCTCTTAGTTCTTAAATATATGTTCAACTATGTGTAGTGGACAGAAATGCAAAAATTCCACGACCCACTCATGTACATGTTCCCTTGGTTAAATGGCTCTTGGATTGCTCTCTGAAAGTATGCACACCAGATTGTAGTTCTATGGTCCAGTCATCTTTGTGTCATATGTCAGGTTTATACAGTATATGGTCTTTTTACAACATGTGGAGGGGATAGACATGATAATCCTTTGGTAACAAAACTCTCTAATCATTTATGCAGGGATTAAAAGTTTTCTCTCGTCCAAAGTTACATTCCAGAGGAAGAGACAGAGAGACAGAACTCTGACATCATTAATATATGGATTAATTTTAAGCACAGTAGCTACCGCAGCTGCAGAGGCTGGTGAGAAGATAACCAACTTCAAAGACCAACTCCAAAAAGGAACAGTGTAGGGTCCTGTCTTTTAAACCAAAAATGTAACTTTTTGTTTGCAATTAATAAGACACAAATTTATGGTTCTTAAAAATTTGTAATATAGCAGATACAATTTGATCCAGGAGCGTCGATCCAAATCACTTTATTCTACAGCCCTGTTTATACACTACGGGCCAAAGTTTAACAACATGTCCCATTTAAAACCAAAATTAAAGCTGTTTCAAGTCTAATGGATAATATAATTTCAGGGGTTAGTAAGAAGAAACAAACAAAAAACAAAACAGTTTTTATCATCATGCTGGTGTTCAAGGCTAACGTTACAGCTGTGCCAATTAACGCACATAAAAAAAATATGATAATGGATTGCCATTGAAATTCATCAATAAATCTTAAAGTCCAATTATTCCTGTTTTTTTATTACATTTATTTTGAAGTACATTTATTGTGTCACAAAATACTCTCATTGATTAAACTACCAAAAACAGGACATTTCCCTGGGCCTTAATCAAAATGAGCTCATGGATGCTCTAATCGGGGACTAACAGGGTTTCAATCTTGTTATATTTTTCTCACCTGGGAAGCTAACTTCCCAGGTAAAATACACAAATTCAAACAAATTCCTCTCTTAACAACATTTACAGCCATTTTACATTTTCATTTACTTCAACCTTTTCAGTTATTGCAAATACATCAAATTATTGCCATATTCTCACCGTTCAAACACTCCTTTTTCCTTTATTCAACGTATGAGTACCTTGAGTAGGAAACAGTCATTTCAGCTCAAATCACAGCTGATGTACAGTACACTGAGGGAAATATGCATGTCCATTCCAATAAAACTGAAAGATCCGTCTTCCTGGCATTGCGTTGAACTGCCAAATATGGGCAGTTTGAAATGCACATTTGCATTCTCAGTTGTAACCATCCACACATATTAGTGTCAAATGTGCAGTAATCTTTAAGCAGCCCTTTCCAAAGACATTTACTCAAGTAAAGACAGCAATATTTGGCCAAATTTCCTGGGTTAAAAGACAATATAATATTTCGTAATGTGTGGTATGTGCTGACAGCCAACACAACAAACCAACCTCTCTCCTTAAAGCATAAAGTACACTGCGCTTATTCTATAAAGACATAAAAACCCCACTTACCTCAGCTGCGTGTGACGGCTGTGTTTATGCCAGCATCACTGCTGTCCTGCTTATACTGCCAGCCCTATATTTCTGCACTGAGTTTGCCTTTGATAATGGCTGTCAATAATAGAATATTTGATTTAATTTGATTATATTTTCATTCAGATGAAGACAGAGAGATGGTTCAAGGTTAACTGCTCAAAAGGTCTTTTGACATACTGTTTTTTTGTCTGTCTGTACAAAACGCGGCCTTCTTCAATAGCATGCAATGTTGAGAATACACATCTTTCATTCCAATTTCAAATCCAAAGTGATTCTGTCCTGTTTCATTTTCATATTAAAAGATTCATATCTACAGCCAACATCTGGAGTAAATGTATACTTTATAATCAATGATAATACATATAGTACAAGGTCAAAGCCCATACTATAAAATAGACAGATACATACTTCTATTGTGAGGAAAATGAAGGCATCCAGAATCTTTGTGATACACATCCACGCATCAAAGCCAAGAAGCACTCAACATTGTTAAAAGTAAGCAATGCAAAGAAGAAGAAAAACAAAAACATAAGCTGGTAAACAGGGAGAGTGACAATGTCGACTGTACATGGTGTCTTGTTTGGAACATTTTGAGCCCGCAGAACAGCAACAATGCCGTATGTGACATTTGCAGTACTATGAATTGAAACTTGTACAGCCTCTGAGGTTATATCACAATGTAGAATATGGTGAAGTTATGTAGTGGCGGTCTGAAGAAGAATAGAGATGGCTATTAGGACAAGACAGATTTCACTCCCTGTCTTTGACAGTGGCAGGCATTACCCAAATAGGGAGAGAAAGTGTGTATGCATTAGTCTAACTTCACAGATGGAATGATCTGTCCTGGAATGGTGGACCTCACTGGTCTCTCATTGCTTGAGTCTGTCCAACATCAGGCCTGTGGGAGATGGTATATTTGGATTTGACAGAACTTTATATAGACGTGTTGTCAGGATTTCATGTGTCCTGTGCTTCCACTTGTTCTGGGTTGCAAATTTGGACACTGTTTCAGAGCCAATGAAGCCGTGAAACGTGGGACGAGTCTTGTATGTGTCCAGATCCTAAGAATTGGCAATCTCATCGACAGGTATGTACCTGGTCTCTGATGGTAACCTAGCATCACTCTCTGTTGACCTTAATTCCTTCCATAGAAGATTTCAACTCATTAAAAACTCTATTGTGTATCTGGAGCCTCCCAACATGACAGATGTTTACTGAGTTTTCCTCTTAGTATCAGCCTGCAGCCACACATTTTCACTGGGAAACCCACCACTCAACACTCTACGGATAACTGAGTTCTCACACTGAAAACCTTCCTTGATCGTCTGTACACTTCAATCTCTGCTGGGTTGCTGTATATTGGTATCTGCACTCACCATACCTGGCTTGGGAGCTTGGACATGACCCAATTAGCCAGAAAATTCATTAGCCTTGGGTTAGCCTTCAGCAAGACTCCAGTTCTTTTAATTGCACTCGCTATAATGAAAGCATATGCTTGCCACAGTGAGACCTAATTGTGGGAGCCACAGTAATGGCCACCATATTATTATGCCCCAATGCTGGTGACAATCAAGGTCAAAGGTATTACGTGCTCTGTCTGTACATATGTGTTTCAATCTTGCAATCTTTGAAATATAGTTCAAACAATGGCAATACAGACACTGCAGGAAAGCAGGAGGTCAGCAAGAAAAATCTCAGAAGGTTATGCCTAACCTTCAAGGACTTCATGATTACATTTCCCTTCACCTGCTGCTTTCATTCCATTAGCCTCCAAAAGATGAAAAGGGCTGCAGTGTACATGGTGTCTTGTTTGGAACACTTTGAGCCCGCAGACGGACGACCCATTATTATTAGATCTCCTGTTGGAACACTCTAAACTATGTAAACTGCCGATGCTGAGGTTAGCGGTCACTATTTCACAGGACCCCAAAATGTCTTACGAGTGGCAACTGTGGGACACAAGAAAACAGCAACTTTATCTCTCAAGGCTCCACAGCTTCTCAATTCCTAGCATCATTCAGCTCACCGTGTTGACAGCTGACTCTCCCTCCCGCACTCAGGTGGTTATTGCATTGACCTGACACTCACCCCTCACCTAAGGTACACACGCTTATACAGTGACCAGCACAAAGCCTTGGCATTGGATTTCACCTTGGTCATACATTTTCAGAGCCCAACAGCGTGTAATTTCATTATAGTCACTAAACTTCTTGTTATTATATTATGCAATTACCATTTTTTAGAATTTTCTAAAATTGTACTCAATGGACTTTATGTGACCTTGCTAATCGCCTCACAGGGATGAATAAAGTTCTGTGAATTTCACAGAAAAAACGGACCTGGTGGGACAATATTCTTTTCCTGTCAGTACCAGCAGAACATAGGACCAGTATGGTAGTATTATTAAAGTAATAAAGAAAACAACGAGAGCTGAGGAGGAGGAAGAAGAAATTGCATTTGAATATCAGAGGAAATCTTTCAGAGGGGAAAATGGATTTTGTAAGGCTGATAGGAGATGCAGGGAGAGTGAGGGAAACCCCGAATAGAAGCCCAAAAATACTGTGCTGAGTCAGTAACATCCACCTAGTAGACTGTGTGTTTTGGCTGAGATTTGGGTGTATGCATGAGCACATGCACACACATGCACGCTCATTTTGCTCACAACTAGATATTAAAGCTTACCCATTAAGTGATTAGATAAAAGAACTATCTATATACTTCTAATCTCCCATATATTCCCATAATGCACTGCTGTAAGAGACCTTACCTGTTTTTTTTGTTTTTTTGTTTTTTCATGTTTGAAGCCAGGAACTGTGTAGACATTATGCAATCGCTGAGGCAATTCCCAATTATGGCAAAGGTTTTTAGATCAATTTTTAACACCTATCGCGTCCATTGGTTTCTAGTTTCTAGTGTAAAATTACATTATTAGCATTTAAAGAACACCTTTTAAAAGTCACCCAATAGCATTCTTCCTCCATCTCAGAGTCACTCAGTGAAGAAAATAAAAAAATACACTGCAGACTTTGTTAATTGTGGTCCTGAAAGTCACAACCCTGAGCCTGCAAAGGAATTTCCTCCTTTGAGGTTGTTCTTTGTCAGTTTCTTTCTTCTTTCATTCAGTAAGTTTCTACGCACAATGTCAGTCACAGGTCACTACAGTTCATTGCTTATCACCGGGCCAGCCTAGAGACTTCACATTTCCTGTAGTCCTGTCAGCAGTAACCATAGTAACCAAGGTTACAGGAAGACCCCTCATTCAAGTGCAAGTGTAGGGAGAAGTAAACATGCAGGGGGTGAGCACGACGCCCCTGACAGTCCCAGGCATCATCCTTATGAAAACAAAAGTCAAGATGGCTCTTCAACAAGGCATTAACAAAACAGCTTCTTTTAGGAATCTAGTTGGCAACACATGAGCTTGAGCCAAGTGAAAAGCAGTGGGTTTATAAATAACCTTACCACGCAGCAGCTTCAGGTTTGGGATGGCTGTCCGTTAGCTGTCACATAGATGCATCAAGTAGAGGCAACATGGATGAAGGTGGCTTGACTAAATACAATATGCTCATGCTTTCTCCTTTAAAATTTTCCCGTCACTGCGTTGCAGTAATACAACTTTGACTTTGAATGACCTAAACAAGCCATGTATCTGCAGTTTCATTTGCAGAGAATGATGGTTTGAAGTGAACTGAAGCCAGTTGTTGCAGGGAAATTGGTTCAAAATGTACTGTTTGCTTTGAAACGTACTTTTGAAGGATATTACATGCAATTTATGTTAGATTTTTTTTTTTTTATTTAAATTTCCTTGGGCACTAATAAAGCATCTATATATCTAGCCATCTGATTTGCAAATGGGCAAGCATGTACGACGAAACCACCCAGTTAACACCTGCTTTCATTATGTATATCACCAGGTAGTTCTCTTTCAATTTGACACTTTGCCAAGCACATACAACTAGTCCAGTGTTCTTTTTCAATCATTTATAATAATAACTCCTGAGTCTGTTCACATGGACATGACCTGGCTGTCAGTGGTAGTATTTCTAATCTGATTTACCCCCACAGGGGTAGACAAAATTGGTTTCTTGACCTACTGAGCATTTGTGTCGTGGCAAAGCGATGTGAACATGTGAACTAGATTAGTTAGGGCTTTTTGTATTATCTGCATTTATACCTCCCTTAACCTATGTCAGGCTGCACCCATTGCCTTATTCCTTATTTTAATTTGCTCCACATAAAAATCTTCTCAGGTATCATGTCTGCACAAAGTTGGTCGATGAATCACCGTTGATTGGATAATTTCTGGTTGTAGTTCTTGGCATTTGTATTTGATTGATTTTATCTGACTTTTGTGAACCTTCCACAATTCTCATTTTTCATTGTTTGTATTTTGAACACGACATATACTCCTTATACTTGTGGAAAAGATTATAGTTGTTGTGCATCCTTTTGTGCATTTGTGTGTGAAAGCAGATGTGCTTGTGTCCTGAGAGGGTTTCCCTATGGCTGTGAGGTTTAAATGAAAAACAGATGTCTCCAGTTAGAGAAAGGATCAGGAAAATACATACTGCCAGACACAATTAATAATAACCAGAAAACACACACACACACCCCACGAGTTGAAATTCTCAAACCTTTTCTGTTTCATCACTCTGAGGAAATTTGACAGAATTAATTTTTTACATGTCAACTTGCATGAGTATAGATAAACTGTGCAAATGCATCCCAATCACTTCATTAAACCATGTGTCTAAAGCCTCTAGAGATGTTCATTTAGAAGAACACGTTCAAGGGCAAATCAAGGAGAGAAGAGAGCTCCTCTCTGTCATCCATCTTTCATGCTTTTCCTTTGTGTTTTTTTTTTTTTTTTTTTTTGTTGTTGTTGTTGTTTTTGTTTTTTTTCCCATATTAAATTTTCAACTCCTCTATCAACCCAGCCATACCGTGTTTGTTCTGCGCTGGTAATAGCTAATTGAAATTTGACTAAATAATGGCATTTATCTGTTTAACCGAAATACAAGCTGAAAAGGGGGAGGAAAAAAAAGCACAATTAAACTAACAACTGCCAACAGTGATGTTTAGAAATAAGATGTATTTGATGTAGTTTTAGTGGTTTCTGGCCTGGGGCCTTTCTATGTGGAGTTTGCATGTTCTCTTTCCTCCCACCATCCAAAGACATCATGTTTGGGTTAACTGGTGACTCTAAATTGTCTGTAGGTCTGAGTGTGAGTGGTTGTTGGTCTCTGTCTGTCTCTGTGTGTTGACCCTGTGATGGACTGGTGACCTGTCAGGGTGACCTCGCTCTTGTCCAGTGTGAGCTGAAATTGGCTCCATCACCCACTACGACCCTGAAATGAATAAGGGGTAGAAGATGAATTAATTCTATATTTTATTACTTTTTATTTTGATGAGCTCCTGACTAGGTGAATTCTCCTTGGGGATCAATAAAGTTATATCTATCTATCAATGAATGAAAAAATGATGTAGTTGGCCTGCTGTGCTGCATCAGGTACATTTGCAGAAAAGACCTTCTAGGGATACTAGGGCAATTTGCAGGAGGTATGTGGAAAGATTAGGAATTACAACTTATTTCCAAAATGATAGATGAGTCATTTCATATTCCCATTGCTGAAATTATAGGTGTGTACTGTGACCAGTTTCCCTCCAGCAGGTGTCAACTGTAACATTACATTAACATTACTTTTTCTTTTTTTTTTCCTGATTCACTTGTATGGCTGCGGAGCCACAGCAGTCACAGTGTTTTCTTTGCGGCAAAGTCCTGACAAATAATTCAATGAAACCAGCTCATCCACAGCGGTGCCAGAGCACCAATCACTCAGGAAGTGTTGGAAAACTGTAGACTTTTTCAATTGAAAACTGTCAAGTCAAGTCAAGTCAAGACAGATTACGCTGAAGAAGTGGCAAATGTGTCATGCAAAGCCCTGGAGGTATCACTGGAGGACACTTTACTTGTCTCTACTTGTGGTTACGTTAAAAAAAAAAAAATAAATAAAAATAACACGTTCTGTCGCCGATCATCTCTTTTTCCTGCAGCTGTAGTTTTGGTTGAATCTATGATTGATAACAGAGCAGCCAACACATTCATACAGTTCCAAACAACCCAGCATCCTGCTGGAGAAACGATGTTTCTGTTAATACTGTATGCTGACTGGTGGAAAAAATGAAGCAAGGTGATCAGTTTGCTGTGCATGAAATGGCAGATGCAAGTGGTGACGCTCAGCTCATGTTCTTTGCATGTTATAAAAATGTGTCGGAGATATATTAGCATATTTTTTTTTTTATCTTGCTGGATGCCTACAGGAGAGACAACTGGCTAGGGCATTTTTGAGGTTATAGATAGCTTTCCTTTGGTTTACAACAATCTGGAGTGGAAGTCCTGCCATCACATTGGTACAGATGGTGCAACGGCAATAACGGGCAGAGTGCATGGGATACTTGGGGAAGAAGGTAAACCCTGACATAAAGGGGAGGCATTGTTTTAGCCGTCCAGTAGGTCAGAAAGAGAATGAGCTCTGAGTTTAGTGCTGCTTTGAATGATGTGGTTAAAGTCCCGGCCATTGAATCCCAGGTTGTTTCAACTCCTTGTCATGACAGTGGACATTAGCATGACCAGCAAGTTCATACTGACGTCGACTATGTGGCTTGTGAAAAACTCTGAGGTAGTTTGGACTTCACACTGAGCTGTTTGTCTTCCTAAAACTTGCACCCAATTGCAGCACAGTTTGAGGACACAGAGCAGGTTGTATATCTGACATACCTTGACTTCAACCTGTCTCTTCAAGGCGCGTGTGTGAAAAAAAAGAGAGGACTCATAAAGAAGGCAAAATTTTAGGAGCGGAAATGTGAGCTGTTACCACTGCTTGATGCCCATCTTGCTACTACTGATGTTGACTAAAGTCCTGTGGTGAAAATAGTGAAAGCACATTTGTCCAAATTCGACACTGATGCCATCCAGTAGTTCCACATCCTGCGATCATTACACTTAGCCACTGGCATGAAGTACTGGTAAGGCCACTATGACACTCGCTGTAGTCTGGTTAGTTTATATCATCTACGTAACAGGGACTGGGGATGTAATTGTCAAACAGCCATAAAGTTAAAAGAAAGTTAAAGAAAAATCCATAGAAGCTATAGTCAATATATTTACCTTAAGAGCTTTAGCAGATCAGAGAAGTATGAAGGACTCTGCTGATATTATCATATTTGTTTACCATCCTAACGTCTTTCATTGCTTTATTATTGTTTTGATACTCAGTTCTGCTATGTTTTAGGTCACTGCTCTCATAAATGCTGGCTATTTTCAGGGAAATCATTTCAGTTCTGCAAGCTCCAAATTCTAAACTGCTTCTTGTCCTTTATATAAAGTTAGAAAACTGTTTTGAGCAGAATTACTTGCAGAGGATTTAGATGATAAAAAGCCAAATAGTTCCATCAAGTAGTAGTTGGACAGTTAAAAACAGGGCGAGGGAATAAAAATTGGACTCAGAGATATGATTCCAAATGAATGCTGCTGTTACTAATGTAGTCTATAGCTGCTGAATCCCAAAAGAGGCAACATTTTGCTAACAAGTTCACAAATCAACCTAATAGGAGATAATTGTTGTGATAATTGTTTACACCCTGTTTCCATTGCACCATATTGCTAAAAATAAATAAGATTGCATTAATAAATAAAAAAAATCTGTATATGTGCAGGTTGAAGCATTTCAGAAATGTTGCACTTGGTTTCTATATTAAGTAGCTGAAAGTTTAAAATTGCTGCTCAGGGTATGTTGTTAATGAGCTCTTACAGGCATTCTGTGGTTATGTTGTAGCCATCAATTAGACGTTTTCATTGTTTTTCCATAAGTGGAAAAATTAAAAATTTTGTTCCAAATCAATTATAGGTTGTTCTTTTAAATTCTGCCAAAATGTAAGAATGGAGTAGCATCAACAAAATGATGGCAAATGTTTCCCTAAGCCGTCCACACAGCAACACAAATCCCCTGCCAGCAACACAAATACTTTTCTGCTTAGCCGCAGCCAATTTTTAGTTCATACAACACATTTTACCCTGAGATACATTTGAGAAACAAGCACACAAACTCCCCCTCTTTTTCCTATTTTCCCTTACGTGTTTTGCCCTTTTATTTTCACATTTCTTTACTTTTTTTGCTCTCTCCCACTCCCTGTTTGACTTACTTCCATTTTCTCCTGCATCTCTGCTCCACACTCACAAAAAACAGCTCAGATACAGGACGACTAAGCAGGTGGGGAGCATTTCTCTTCCCTGATATTTCTCTGCGGGGTCTTCATGTAATGCATCCTTGGCCTTTTTTATGTCTTCAGTTTTAGACTGGCAACAGATTAAGGTATTTAAGAGGAAAAGAAAACTGCTGTCGACCCATCTGTGCGTGGTGATGTGCGTGCACGTGTCTCCATGTCTGTGTGTTTTTTATGTATAAGGACGCACATCTGTCTCTGGCTTGTACCACGTGTGTGTGTGTGATTTTCTGTTTGCCAGCCATGTGTGCTCCCCTCTGATAGGGTTTTCAGTCATCTGTAACGGCTGAAATTGTATTTGCTAATGGAGCCATTTTGGGACAAGCAGGCTCAGACAGAAACAGAGCTATCGGACTCAAGATAACACCTTTGTTTGTTGGCATTTCTTCCCATTCCTGGTTCTAATTCAGCAGGCCTTATTGTCTTTCAAACTTACGTTGCATAGAAACTGTTGAGCAAAACCACAGTTGAGTTAACCCACATCTTGGTGTATTTTTAAGATTGTGTTTGTGACAACCTGAGAACCTTTGAGCAAGGCACTTAATGTTCCCACTCCTCCATCAACACAAAAAAGACACCCTCCCTTGAATGTTTGTGATTTTATGGAAATCACAGTGAGATGGAGCAATAACACTTCAGCACTGAAACTTTTTCATGGAACAACAGAGGTTAAAAAAAAAGAAGCTAATTGCTGCATTTTTCGTGAGTTCATCCTATAATAGTTCTTAATCACTAACTGCCATCTCAGTACTCAGATAATAGTATTTATTCTCAAGGGGGATAATGATGCATCATTGGTTCATCGGTTCAGTGCAGTTGCCATAAAAAACATCATCACCTGTCATTAAATTTCTAACAAGAGACATCTGCAGACACATCTGGAGTTGAGTAGTAGTTTGGTATCTTCACAGCATCATATAGCATGAAACGCTGCCTACGCCAGGGGTGTCAAACTCATTTTCATCGAGGGCCACATCAGCATAATGGTTGCCCGGAAAGGGCCGCATGTAACTGTCAGACACTATTAATGTAACTAAATGTAACCAAATATATTGTATAATAAATGTAACTACTCCTTAATGTTAAATAACGCTGAATGTATTACTTATTAAAATTACAAATATTATACATGCATTTGCATAGATAAAAAATATATATATTTGCTAGTTTCTCTGTTATTATAGCATAAATCCGTTTAATTTGTCAGGTTAATAAACCGACATTACTCCATCAATCAAAGATAAAACTATCCAAGTGAATAAACAAAAATATCATCCAACACCAGTTATGACATTAACTTTATTCAAAACTTTTTTGTCACGGTTGAGAGGGGCAGAATAACGGTACAACCAGCAATTGTAACAGTTTGTGTTTCTGCATACTTAGCTCCGTGTTTGGTGTCAAAATGCTGACGTAGATTGTACTCCGCCTCATAGCACAAAAGACATACCGGTTTTTCTCCTGGAAGCACAAACGTGTGTTCACCCTCCCAACTTTCATGAAACAGCCTTCCATCTGCATCATTTTTTCTCTTCCTGTACATTTTGGGATAATTTGTATTTCTCAATTCCAATTGTTGAAAATCACATTGATCTGGATACACTACCGTCTAGTGGCGGGATGCCGTCACTTCACGGGTAACATAATCAGTAATCAGGAAATGTAGTTGATCAATGTATGATCAATGCACACTTGACTTATTATTTATTTATTTATTACTTATTAATAGAATAACCATTTTGCCACTACTAGTTACTTAAAATGTAACTATATTGTTTTGTTTTGCACAAGAGATAATTAAATAGTAGAAGGAAAAGATGAGATATTTATTTAAACCCGAGTTAAGCTATCCCAGTCTAGTCGGCATAAGGTAGATTTTTTTTTTTTTTTTGCAGTCCATCCAGTGTTATCCCTTGGAGGCAAAAGTGGTGGCATTTATTAAAAAAAGTAGAACATGAAATTATCCTGGTCTCCTACTTCCTAATTATTATGGTGTTATTGCCAATCATATATATAGTGGAATGGGTTGTCCTCTCCCCTCCAAAGTAATTGAAAAGGTGTCTATCTTTCCCCAGCCCTGGTCACTTTCACATTAGCCCCACACTCCACACTGCAGTGAAATGAGTCGTCAGGCTTTCCAGCTAGAATTACTCAGAACAAGATATTACCATCATTGGTGAAAATATTACATCGTCATCGTCAGTTTTTAATAATAAAACAGTGTGTGTGGTGGGCAGGTGTGTAGTTGGAGGGTGATAATTACACGGAAAGCTATGGTGCGAGGTGAGTTTGAGTTCACAGCAGTTAGAGTAATGAAGGAGTTAGGTAAATTAAGATTTTGTTGGTCTCGGATGTGAATACATGAATGTGAAAGGTAGCGCTAATCAGTTCCCATCTACCAAATCTATGCATATTTTAAAATGCAAGCTGGCTCGGCTAATTCTCTAAGGAAAATATTCCTGTAATATCTGGAAGACTCGATTTTCATGTGATAGGGTAATGTAACCATTATTAAACGTCATTGTGTTCCATTCTCTCAAAAGGTTCAAGGTACTGAGTATCATAATGTTCTTCAAAAGGAAAAATGATTATACTGCAAAAAAATGGCAGGCTGAATTATATAATTTGCGCTATAAGTGATAGCGCAGTATCGTACTATGAAAAATGGCTGACAGAAATACTGCTAACTTTTTGGTCCTCAAGCACATTTCAGTTTCCTTACGGTCCAGTCTTCAGACCCTGACCGCAGAACCACAGTTACACATTGAAAACGGAAACATGTAAATGATTCAATTATGGTTCTATATATTTGTTTAAACATGGAACAGTACTGTATGCTTTGCGTATTCAGCGGAAATTTTCATGTGCACAGATTTGGCAGGAGAGAGAAGCTGTGTGTTTGTGTGTTGTTCGGCGGGTGCAGAGGTGGGGGTCGGAGGCGGGGTGTATAGGAACAGGTGGAATCAAAAGAAGGATTTTAAACTTGAGGACTGCAGCAGCAGGACAAGGGCAAGAGGACAGCTGTCCATATTTGGAAGTAGCCAGCAGCCAGTCAGTCATCATGGATTAGCAAGCATCACGACCCTCAGCCTCCAGACGAGAAGTAAAATCCTGGAACAAATAGTGCGTGCACAAGAGCACACGCGCACACAGACTTGCTGTCTCAGACACACATTTGTTGTTAGTAAGGACAAACTAGCTAAGACAGCTCTGGATTTGCTACTATAAATCCAGTTTATGGACGGATGGCCACCGCAAACACGGAAATGCCTTCACAGCAAATTCACAAATACTGAAGGCTACAAAGAGCAGAAGAGTCAGTTTTGGACTTTGCTGCTGAGAGCGATAAAGACGGGAATGATGACAGAACAGGGGCTCAAGAAAAGGAATAAATAAACAATGTGGCATGAGAGAAACCAGGATTTTTCCTGCCTACCTTTGAGGCAAGCTGGTTTGGAAACAAGCTGTGGCTTTCTGCATATGTTTTGTTTCACCTTTTCCTTCCTGGTGGGGAGGAAACACCAAGCAGACGCAATACACTAAACCAGGAATCTATTTTTTGTAAACACTGTCAGAACAATGTTGTAAGATAAATGCTGATAATGGAATGTTGAGTCTGTTAGAATAACATTTACGTACTAATATTCACCATTTTATCATTACAATTACGTCGGCCACGTGTGAAGTCTAAAAATCTCACCTGATACCGTTCACACTCGATGGGACGCTCACACAAAACAGCAAACAGCATGGTGGCACTGCAGGAAGATTAAGTGGGTCACCAAAGTAATTATGATTTATTATCTCAGAACCATGCCTGTGTGAAGTTTTAACAGAAATTCAAAATGTAGATATTTTTGACAAGTGGGAACTGTAACTTGGTCGTGGCGCTGAAGGGAAAGTCAGGGGATCATTAATGCAAATAGGACTTATGGATGTTTTGTGATACAATTAATGAAAAAAACAAAAATTTGAATCGCATTGGCTATAGAGAAAACCAGAGGGGATCGCTGGACTTTATTCTTTGTGTATTTGTACAAATCTGTACAAAATCTTTTAGCAATCCATCCCATAATTGATGAGGGATTTTCTCTGACAGAGCAACGCCGCCATCCCCAGAGTATGGAGTTGTTATTGTCATCCAAATCCTCTTTCATTCATCCTTAAGCTAACCCTAACACCATAAGTTTCCTCCTGCTTCACTCCATCATCTGAGTAAATGAGGAACATACTCATTCAGATCCGATGGTGATCAGCTCTCTAATTCCATTTTGATTAGCCAGCTCTTCGTGCCTCGGCCACACCTGCTCGGACATGCATCACTGCCCACACCTTCATTAGAAAGGGGGGGGGGGGGGGTTTCCATCATTAATGAGATGCCCAATAACGACAGTGACCCGGCTACACATTCCCAAAACATTCCATCAGTCAGTAGTGCATGTGCATAAGATCGTTAACGGGAACACTCATTAATTACGTAGGCGACAAGACTGGCTGGGTTTGGGGTCGCCGTGGCACTTGAGATGATAAAGGACGTGGCTAATGTGATCAGTCATTAGCATTTAACAGTAAGCAACTTAGATGAAGCATGTTTCATAATCATCTCACTGCAAGCGAGGGTGAAGAGAGTACGACAGTGTGATAGCAATATGCAAAGTTCTGCAGGTGGGAAGCACTTATAGGAAAAGGATGGGAAGGAGAAGACAAGGAAGGAAAAAGTAAGACGAGATCAGAAGGAGTGAAAACCAAAAGCGAAGGGAGGAGTGAAGTTAATGAGCTCAGCAGCTTTTTTTATTACTCAAGCTCCTCCGCAGACTTTAATGTTCTTTACAGGTCTGTGGCTCAAACAGTTGTCCTTCTTTTTATCACACATTGAAAATGCAATTAGTGTTTTCAATTTTCCGGCCTCTTGTTCTCCACTCGGTCATAAAGCAAGACAAGCTAATGTCCAAAAATGCCTCTTCATAAACATAATTGGATGACTGCTTTCACATAAAAAAAGTATTTTCACCTTAATGCATACAATAAGAGATCAAAAGATCAAAATATAACACTTTCTAGATAAATTATTATGGTATATAATTGTGTTACAAATGAGAACTCTGAACACACCAGCAGCTCAGAGAATCATAAAAGCAGTTAACTGTGTGAATCACGAGTGGCATTCAAAGTGGATATTTAATTTTGTCTTACACAAACTATAGGTCAGGCAGTAAGTCTCCATGGGATGCACAGCAGCAACTAAGCAGCTTCTTCAAGCTGCGTGTTGTCATAAATTTGGTCTGTTTAAGAACAATGTCCTAAGCTGATTATAGCATTGGCTCTTGTGTTATGTTGGTGTAATGTATTTGTTCACCTGATTAAGACACAATTTATCGTCAGCACAGTCAGCCTCTTTCGATAAAGACAAAATATCCCAGAATTGGATTGGCGTCGATGAAAGAAATGATGGAAATGATTCAGTAGATGGAAGATATTGTTCCTGAGTCACATGTGTACCTGCATGGAGCCTGCTGCTCAGACATGCAATATGACAAGCCCTGGACTTGACCTTATCTGTTGACACCTTCTGTTGATTGTCTTTTCCTTAGAGCCTGTGGTGGGCCGACATGACATCTTGGGATTGGCTGCCCATGTGAGGGAGAATATGAATCCCACCTGGGATGATGTCAATGCTTTAACACAGGAAGTGGAAGTGCCCGGAGATGGAGAGGAATCAGATTGCAGGATGGCAAAATGAGTAAAGGTGAGTGTATGTGGGCGGGAGAGTTCTAACACAAAGATTTCAGGTCACTTTTTTCAGCTTTCTCAAATTTTCAAGTATCTCCTGAGACCTGAAATAATTTGTGTATTGTCTATTATTAGATAAAGCCCACAATGACAGAGGCAAACATGTCATTTTTTGGGTGTTTTGGGTTTTTTTTTTTTTGTGTGTGTGTTTTTGTAGATATGTCATCCAGAAAAATTGCTTGTCTTTCCTCACTGTAACAGAGTTTTTTGGTTTTTTTTTTAAGAATGGCAAAAGTGTAAACAACACAGAAAAAACTATTAAGAACTTTTCATTCAGTCAAGTATGGGCTCCAAAACTATTCAATTAGTGCAAAAAAAAAAATAAAAAATCAGAGACACAGTGTCAGTGAAAGTGACATAAAGGCAGCAAAGGTCAGAATTTTTTCTGTGAATTATTTAATTAAGCCTTAAAATGTCACTGAGAAAGGTGCACAAGGTGACATCTCTTGCTGCATATCTGTTGTTTTGGCTCTCATTATCCGGTTCAAGTCCCAGAGTATGTTCCCTGTAAAAAGTGTTTACTTCAGCCAGCTAATACACATGATCATTCTGGTCCGGTGAAATCCTCGTGTCTTATCCATCTGCTATTCCCACATTAAGGAGGAGCGTCTAATCAGATTTTTTTGCTTTTTTTTTTTTTTTGTTTCACTGTGAGATGGATAAACGGCCTACTCACCACTGTGCACATGCTTGCCCAGTGCAACCAACACCTGTCAAAGGGAAGCTAAAAACAGCTGCAGTGGTCAGAGCAGTCTCCCTCCTCAGTACACCACTTTGCCATCAAAGGGAAAAGACTGGTAGTGTTTTTACGCATCCTCTCTCAGCCACGTTTTTCGTGACAGTAGCTGTGAGATTTTTATAGGTGCGAACTCAGCTCAGCACAGCCGCCCCGTCCAATAGATAAATGAAACCTGACTCATGCAAAGATTTTAGTCTTCAAGAAACAAATTTACGTTGTTTCTTATTGCCATATTTGCTCAAAGATATATCCTTTAAGATTTTAATAATATTTGAAACACATGAAGGGATAAATGTCCTTTTTAAAATATCATTCTCGGTCAAAACCAAAACTTTTGCTCCTCATAGGTTTTATATGAATCTATTTATTTTCAGCCTCCTTTAAGTTATGACTAACTTACGAGTAATTTAATTGTTCAACCAAGACATCATTTCGATACATCTTCCAGCAATGTGTAAATCAAGTCGCTTCACAAGCATCAGCATTTTTCTAAAAATGTCCAACATTTTAATTATCTGTGCTGCAGTATAATATGATAATATGATATTATATGATCATTATACAGTATAATGATTGGACAGGATGCAGCCAGCACATCAGCATAGGCCCTGTTCAGAAAAGATATGGCATTTAAATGTGTTTCAGGTTATTAGCTCCAAAGTGGACAGGTTTTTCTTTTTTCAGCAGTGAATGTTGATCACACAGATCAGAGGTGCCCTGGGCCTCATGTGGGCCACCTTGTAGGAACATGTACTCAGCTGGCGTGCCCTTCCACAGTCTGATTCCTGTTCCAGCTTCTTAAATCCCCGCCGTCTCCTCTCTCTAGCTCCTGGTTGTCATAGTCAGATCGGCTGAAACTAAACTTAGCGGCAGAGTGTGATCTGATTAGAGTTGGTCACTGAACAGGTATTGAAACTGATTTTGTGAACTGATTTACTTACAGTTGTCGTATTGTGATCAGATTGCCCAGAATGTATGTAAATGCCGGTTCTGAGCGGGACTTCCTGAGTCATTCCTGTAATGAGATAAAACATCAACTTGATTGGACCAAAATGCAATTTATTCTGTCAGTACAGAGCCTGGTTAAATCCTGTTTTGTGTTTTTTCTGCCTTTTTTCTTTGATGTACTCGTTGTGCACAAATCACCTGAGGTATACTGTACATTCATCCAGTATGTGTATTACCGTCCCAAAAAGAAGTTAGGAGATAAGAGGCTTAAAGCCACCCTTAATTCTAATTATTATCTGTGTGGCAGTTGAAGGTGTAGATAAGGACGTAAGGCTTAAATCAGTCAGTATTGCAAAATTATTCTGATTGCACAAGTTTTTATGTTGATTTAAAAAAACTGTGAGACAATCCTGGTCGACTTTACTGCAGTGCATGTGTTTCCTTTGGCTCAAAAGTCTTCCCAAAGTAAGGCCACTAATGCAGAATACTTGCCCATAAATGGGATTTGTAGGAGACTGGCTAGAACAAACGCACAAATCAGCCCCAGAGATAAAAACTCCGGCAACCCACTGGAGACATGAAAAATGTCAACCTCTCCACATGTTGAGGCTACAGTAAAATATGTGAGCTGCATTTAAAGCATTCAGAGCTCCCACAAAAAAAAAAATAAAAAATCCATCCACTGTCAGCAGCAAATTTCAACCCAGCATGCGTTCAAGGCAGGCTCAGAATGTGAAGTAGATTAATTTGAGTTGAGAGAAGGAAACCTTTTGAGAGTGTGGGTGAAGGGTGGAGAAGACCAAGAATGAATAACTGAAGAGATAAGGTATCTGATCTCCATCGGTTGTATTATTGCCCACTCCATCGGTTGTATTATTGTATTATTCCCTTCTTCCTCTCTTCCCCTTGCCCCTAACTGATTCCTTTAGGCTCATTTAGTTAATTAAGGCCATGAAATGTTTCAGAAACCAATTATGCTGTGACATTATTAAAAGACCAACCTTCCTTGTAAGTACAGATTGTGTCTGTCTCTTGTCTTCGAAGAGAAAAGAAACTTGTCTGACCTAAGCGGCCATTGAAATTGGGTTTGGATTTATCCGGGGAAATGCAGCCTCAGCAACTCTCCGTTTTCTTTGTCTATTTTCTTTTTCACTTAACTTGTGGATCCACATTTTCTTTTATTACTATATTCCTTGAGAAACTCTTATGTGGCAGTGACAGAGTTCGATAATCTTTGCAGCTGGATTTTCTATTAGGGCTAAGAAGGGCCTGCCAATGATAAGTCTCTTGTTAATTTTGGAGGTGGATATCGAGGATTGAAGCCAGTGGCTGAAGCATTCATTCATCTTCCACCGCTTATCTGTTTCCGGGTTCCGGGGGTTCTCTAGCCAATCTCAGCTCACGTTGGGTGGGTTACCAGTCCATCACAGGGCCGACACACAGAGACCAACAACCACTCACACTCCTAATCAGACCTACAGACATTTAGAGTCACCAGTTAACCCAAACATGATGTCTTTGGATGGTGGGAGGAAACCCACACAGGCACAGAGAGAACATTCAAACTCTGCACAGAAAGGCCCCAGGCCAGGAACCAAACTTGCGACTGTTTTATTGTGGAGTTAACAGTGCTACCACTACACCGCCATGCTGCCCAATGGAAATGTTCAGCTTTAAGAAATTCTTCAGCTGCTGAAGCTGAATGGGGACTCAATCATTAATAAATATGGTCATAGATGTGGATAAAAAAAATTGTATTTTTCTGGTTGCAGTAGAGGGACATTTTATTTCCTCTGCATAATATCAGCGAGTCAAACCATTAAAATCTAAATATTGGGGTTTTTATATACAACAAACCATTTTGTAAATATTCCCTTTTTCTTTTTTGCTGAGTAATGCTGCTTTGCTTCTTGTTAAACATTATACTTGTACATTGAGCATGTACTGGAAATAACACGGAAATGAATGTACTTTAAATAAATTTCCCTTAGGATGATAAAATCTTTTTTTTTTTACCCTCAAACAATGAACAGTTTGGTTTATTGTGTCCTTCATTTAACAATACCCAAGGAAACATGAATAACATTTTTACTCAAGCAAATGAACATACCGCAGAAGTTAGACCAACATGCATTTCATCCATACTAATCATTAGTGAGATATGGAAGAAAGAAGACAAGACAAGCAAGAGAGCGCCATCCATAATTTCACAGAAGTGTGGATGTTGATTTCTTTCCTTTTATCGCTATTTTCAGAAAATGCAAATAATCCCAGAAACGATTGACACCAAAGGTCGTTAATTAACATAAGTCAATTCCAGTGTGATTCTTTTGGGAGTGAGACAGAGCTGCACTCTACCTTCTCTCACAGAACACGTACTGTATGAGTCAAAGAGCAACATGCAGCAGAGAGGAAGTGCAATCATTTGGAAGGGATATATTTCATTTTACAACCGATAAAATAAGATTCCCTTTATTAATCCCCAGGGGGAAATTTGCTTTGTAGGAGCAGACAGATATGAAAGAGGGTAGATGTCGGAATAGGTAAAGAGAAGAAATACTGACATCAGAATAGAATGCCTAAATATATTGTTGTATTGTACTGATTGTCTGTTGTGTGCAAAATTGGGTGTGCTGTAGAGAAATATTCCAAATACTACTTTCCACTGATGAGTGTTTGGTGGGTAATTGTGAAGAGAGCTCCGTGTACAGCCTGACAACAGTCAAAAAAAAAAAAGGCCTTCTGTGTTCAGGATCGCTCCTTTGAACACTGCAGGTAGAGCAGCTGGTTGCTGACGGAGCTGGCCAGTGCTGCCAGAATTGAAAACTTAAATCCACAAAGTAGTGTCAGAAATCAGCAAGCATGAACACTTGGATGTCATGTAGCCACAACTTGTGCTTTGTATGTTGTTACAGAGTGTGTATTTGCACCTGAGTGAAAATGGTCACATGACAGTTATTTGGCTGCTTGTCTATGGAAAGGCTCAAGATTCTTGCAATGTACTGTTCGATGAGTACCATTAACTGTGCCTCATCCTATATGTTGGCCAAAACGCACAGCTGAATTCGCTCACTTTGTGGTACTTTACTGGAGAAGTGTGCAGTCAATCTGGAAGTGCAGCACAAATTCATTGGAGAAAAATGACTATAAATTGACTGGAGCTGACTCAGGAAGGTAAAAGGATAAACTCATACTGTATCCTAAACACTTGAGACTGCACAGTCGGGGGGTGAGTGGAGGGAAAGCTGCATTTCTTTCACCCTGAGCTTGATGAGATGATTAATCGGAGGTGTGGAGTGGCCTAAACTGCAACCTCTGGGGTTGAAAAACAAAGCCAATCACGTAGTGCCTTAATCGGCATTTCCTCAAATCTCTTGAGGCAAATTCCAAAAGCGACTCACTCTCCATAAACTCCTGGGTTCAAATGCCCGTCCTTACCGCAGAAATAAACTCATGTATAGCCTGTAAACATTTTCCATAATTGAATTTGAGGATGTTGTGTCTCCTTACTCCTTTTCAGACATCAAATTTAATTTATGTTTCTATTTGAAAGTGTATTCATTATTTATTATTGTTGGTTCTGTTGTACATTTGATCTCTCTCTCTCTCGCTGACCATATATATAATAATTATTATTCTATGTACATCTATAAATAAACCAATGGGAAGAAGAATGTGTGGCCACAGCATTACACACTTTGCACTCTGATTACAGGCCAGTGAGCCGCTCTGTTTAGCTGCTGGCATCAGTGTGACATCACTTGGATGTGATTTGGTGGTGTTGAGGATTTCTCATGCATAAATTGGATATAGCTTATTTCAACTGGGAAAATGGGAAGAAGCCTGTTTTCCTGATGTAAACAAAATTCCAGCTCTAGTTGCAGTTCCTTGCTGAAGTTGTAATCTAAAAAGCCAGGAAATGAATTACCCCCAGACCCGCAGCTATACCGAGGATGCCAACTGAAGTCTTGGCCGAAGTCTCGTCTCCACAGACACTCTTTGCCCATTTCTACTTATCCATTCGCTGGTAGACTGTAGAGCATGGAGGGTGAGGTCAGACACTACGCTCATACGCACTATGGTGAAAGAAGCAGCGTCTACAAGTTTAGCCTAAGAGGTTTTTACAAGACTGAGGTAACCAAGTTTATCAACCGTTACAGCAGCCATTTTAAACTGTCCAACAAAGATGCAGTTAATCACATTAATTATTCTGCTGTACCAGTTAGGGCTCTGATATAATGCTGCCTCACTGCCATGGATCACTACCACATCTACGCTGCAGTGAGCCAGTAGTAGGAATGTGAATAGTTATATCTGTGCTTTTGTAAGATGGAAAATCAAAATGTCTTCTATAGCTACAAATTCAGTTTGCAAACAGTACGCTAGCAGCTGCCTGTTCAGCCAGATGCCACAACTAATGAAAACTAGGTGACCATCAAGATCAGAAGAGTGGAGCTTTGAACGTCTTATTTGTTAGATTTATCCCTTTCAAATAATTTTGTTCAATGAGCCAATGAGCGAGATAAAGATTTTGTGAACCTAAAATACATTCATCTGTTTCTGCTTACGCTTTGTATTGAAGCTTTATTCTAAGAATATCAATTCAGACATCACATCAATGATGAACAAAAATGTGATTGTTTTGAGCCAAGTAATTTAAAAATTATGGTTTCTGTGAAGCAATGAAGGGAATTGTATTCTTTTTACAACTTGTAATATTGGTTGACTGTTTCCATTTGCTGTTTACTCATTTTGTATTGTTCCTCACATAAAGCAATGTATTTCTTTTTCACACAGATCAACGTGAAACAAAATTACTGTCAAATCGAATATAGTTTCATTGTAGCACATTTTTTTTACTACCAACTACCAGCTAGTACAACATGTTTATGATATGACAATAACTAATGTTTATGGAAAAGTGTGACATTAAAGAAGTAGTAAATATATGCAATCGGGGAGCATGACAAAGAGTTCCTGCCAATAATTGTTTTGGTTTTTTTTTTCAAGAATCACCAGTCAACACTCTTGAATGAAGTAATAAATTTTTTAGTCACACAATTCACTGCAAAGTCTCAAATCTTCAGGAACGCTTTGTTTTCAACATCACTATTGACTTATCCATGCTTAGGTAGGGCTTTTAGCGCTGTCAAATGAATTTCCCTTAATGGTATTTTTGTGTGTCTGATATCAATCAGGTTTGCAGTGGTATGAACTGAGGTAATAGCTGCATGGCTGCTTTCCACTAACGAAACTTTCCCATACCGGCAGGCCTTGTCATCAAATTGTCAATTATACACAGGAAACCATTAGAATCTTCAATACTGACTACTGTGTGTTAAAGTTTAGCTTGCTTTAAGTTGTGCAGCTGCTGACTGACTCATTCAGGTTTTCCCCCTGGGGATCGACAAAGTATGTGGACTTGCTGCTGCGACATTTCAGTGCCAGACTGAGACAAACACACACATATATATATATATATATATATATTTGACTTAACTCAGCTGCTGCGAATACCAACTCTGTTCCAAACTTGCTACCTTTAACACTTCCTGTACGCCTATTAAACCACAGCCTGTAGGCCAAAGATGAATAAACAGACACTTCAGCTTGCGACATTTGCTCATTTTGGGAACTTTATTCATTTCTAGTGTAGATTTTGAAGACGCAATGCTGCAGTTTAGTTAGGTTACACAACTTTTATATCCTCTAATTTTTTTTTTTCTAATTTTATTTTATTTTATTTTTTTTTCAAAATGTGATTTCAATAATTCTCCGCTCTGTGGGTATTTCTTACTCCTGTCATTCACTGTGATCCACAATAAAAACTGAAGAACAATCAAAAATAACCATAATAACTGATGACTAATGTTTTTTTATTTGTTTTGTAATTTGGATCAAAGTCAGCTAATTTTAAAATGCAAGTGGGGAAAACAACACAAACAGTGTGTCGTGTGATTTGAGGTAGGTTTAAAAGAGTGTGGTGTAACAGCAAAAAGCACTCGATGTGAAATTAAAAGTTGTTTATGCATCAATTTGTTTCATGTGTTGTTTTCTCTGTGAAAACAAACCAAATTTTGCATTTACTCAGTTAGTCAATACAACAGTAATACTAATCAAATATTATGCAGTTGTGTGACCTGTTTTCAAATCACAGACCTCAGTTTCAGATTTACAGAGATTTAATTAGGAACACTGATGCTGGATAGACCCCTCCCTTCCTTAGCTATACAGACAACCTCAAACCCTGTGTTACAAGGATATTATAAAGGTGTTAGAAATATTCCCCTTAGATTGTGATCCATGTGGAAATGGTTGCATCACATAATATCTGCAGATTTGATGTGCACATTCATGCTGCTAATCTCCTCTTCACCCTGAAAGTGGGCGTACTGGATTCTGATCAGGTGTCAGGGGAGGCTGGTACATTGTACAAGTGCATTGAACTCTTTTTCATCTTCCTGAAACCAGTCTGAGATGATTTTTGCTCAGACTGGCAGGAGCCATTTGACGGTGGGTAACTTACAGCCATTTAGAAATGCACATGGTCAGCAACCAGGGATGCATTAAAACAATGATTGATTGATTTTAAGGGATCCAAAGTGTCCCAAGAAAGCATTAGCCTATACTATAACACCACCAGCAGCAAAATAAAGCAGGTTGGATCCACAAATTCAGGGTATTCATGAGAAATTCTGACTATCTGTATGTCTCAGGAGAGATTGATACACATCAGACCGAGGGCTATGGTGGGTCTGATCCAACTGCAGCCTTAGATTTCTGCTCTTGGTTGACAGGGACCTGTTATTGTGGCCCATCTTTCTGAGGTTCAACAGCATGTATTATGAAATACTTGTCAATTCAGCAGAGTTGTTCAGTTGGTTGTTTGAGTTACCACGGCCTCTCTGCCAGCCAAAGCCAGCTTGACCATTTTCAACTGACCTGTCTCATCAGAAAGGTGTTTCTGTCTGCAGAACTGATGCTCCCTGGATGCTTTTGTTTTTCACGCCACTCTGTGTAAACTCAAAAGACTTTGAATGAAAATCCCAGAATTTCAGAAATTAAATGTGTCTGTTTGGCAGTAACATTAATGACACAGTCAAAGTCACTGAGATAACTTTCCCCCATGCTGATGTTTGATATGACTGAAGCTCCTGACGGGTATATGCATGATATTATGGATTGTATTGCTCTTACAAAATTGGCTGGTTGGATAATTGTACAAAAAAGCAGATGTGAAGTTGTTCCTTATGAAGTGTGTGGTGAGCATAGACACATAATTTGATTGGAGCCACTGACAATAAATTGACAGTTGTTTTTGCTAAGAAACGCAGCCTGGCTGGTTGTGTGTAACTTTAATCATCCATATATTCCTCCCTTCGTCTTATTAGTTCATCCTGTAAAGTGATGAAACGTAGCTATTAAAATAAATAACAGCCATATCTATCTGCAGGTCAAGGAACAAGGTAACTTGTCTGGATACTTCTGCTACAAAGTCTGCAGACATCCAATCAGCAGCAACATTACATGTGGAGAGGTCACCAAGGTAACACCCCTCCATCCTGCTATCTGGCTGAGCTCATCTAATAAGGTAAGGAGATTTTTATCTGGCAGGGGACTTGATTAGGAAAAAAACAAAAGTATACATTTTTACAAAAGACTTGAAAGACTTTGCTACTGTCACCACTTTTATATAAGCACTGAATCCCATAATGACAGCATTGCATCAGGATGCATGCTGGGTGTAGTCGTGTGTAAAGGTAAGTTTAAAAAGAAAAGTGATTCTGGTATAATTTAATAAGCAATTAGAAGTAATGGAAGAGCAATTAAGAAATAAAAAACACTGATACATGTGAATTGCATTTGAAACTATTTCAAATCACTTCAATCGTTTCCTCGTTGCTCTTCACTAAAATGCCTGAAACAAATGCAGTCCATCCAAATAAAACAAGCCTTTTGATCCTCGGAAATAGGTATTCTTGCGCTGGAGGGATTTGTGTGTTCCTTTCTCTTACTTTTTCCACAGCAGTGAATCGCTCTATAGACTGCCCCTGACTTCCTTTCAAGGTTAGCCATTTGCTCACATCGTTCACCAGTAACATCAAACGCTCAAATTCTCTTTGGTACTGAGCAAACAATTATGTTTAACCCCAATATGTTGAGTTGTTTAACTTGACACTGTCATCCAACACAGACTCCGCTCTGATTCATGTTTTGTTTATCATGGTTATCAAGCAAAACTCTTAACTCATGCCCCGCCCCCCTACACCACTGCATGCACAAAGTTGACTGCTAACAGGTTTCAAGATGATTCACAAAACAACATTCAAAATACTGGAGAAAGTCTGACTCACGTTTGGGCCTCAGTGTGTACCTGGCAGCGTCTGAAACAGAGTTGGTGCTGTTGTTTTGTCAGCTCCAGCTCTGGAGTCCTGAAGTACCCTTTAGTTGAAGGTTCAAATATGCAGCTGTGGCACTCGCTGCATGTTTCTCCCATGCTATGTCTTCTATTATATTAAAAAAGAAAAAAAAAAAAAACCTTATTAACATGCAAACAAGATTTAAAAATACTTTTTGAGAGAGACTTCAACAGCGAGCTGGACCGAACCGATTCATATTGCAGCAACTTTCCCAATGATCCCCTGACGCCACATGACATCATCTCACACCATTTTATTTCTGTCCTACAATCAGAAGATAACAGCAAGAAGACAGTCGCGGTAGCAGCTGTCAGTGAAAATTGCTCTTTTCTCAAAGCGTTTTAGTTAACAAAACAGCCTTCCTCGGGAGATTCATCACTGCTGTCATCTTTTCTTTTCTTTTTTTTTTTATCTATGGGCCATCAGTCATTACTGTTATTTTATGAGATGAATGATGGCTGTAAATTACCATGCATGACATATTGACAAACCCATTTGCAGTCTTTGTGGAAAAAGAGCACTGTCATACAGAAAAAGGCTTGGTGAAGAGGTGGACGGAGTTACCAACAGCCCGAAGAGGGAAAGGGAGACAAGTGGAAAATTATAAAAGACGACACAAAGAGAGCTAAAGAGAGCGACAAAGAATACAATATCAAGAAACATTGTATATTCTCTGACAAATCCCTGGCCACAGATATGAAGTCGTGGTTGATGTTATGACAATGTGTTGCAGAGTGTTGGCTGTGGAACAAACACTTCCTTTCTATGTGACCCTACTGCTATTAGACCTGAGCTAAATGAGCAGAAAAGAAACAGCACACAAAGCTTTTATGAAACCTCAAAGCTTTAAAATGTCAGAACACCAGCAACAGCTGTTGTGGGAGCCATGATATTTCTCTGCCTGTTAGCTTTTCCGTCAGTCTGCCCCATTGTTGCGAGAATTTCTTCAAATTTCACTTGAAGGTGAGCTTATTTCAGTAGATTTGGGTGCTCAGAGGTCGATATCAATGTGACCTCACAAATCATGCTTTTGACAATAACCCAACAATTCCTATGCTAGCTGTGATGCTGGTGGAACTCACATGGCAAATAGGATACAATCATGAAGTGATGAAATTTTATATCTGAACGCTGAAAGGTCAACTTTACTGTAATGTTCAGAAAAAAGAAAAAAAAAAAACATCTGGCGTGGCTGTTATTCAGCGCTTTCAGTCAGAAGCAGAAGCTGACAGCTGCTTGAATGACTGATGGGCGCACACAAGCACAAGGTGATAATTCTGCTTACCATCTTGCTTTATCTTGGCAAAAAGATTATCTTTACCTTTAGCTGCCAGGTTAATGGGCCAGCTTGCAAGATAATGGTAACTACAAAATACGTACTTGTTAGCAAGAACTGAAGAGAGTATGATTAGGTTAGTTGCTTTCCTAGCTTAGAGATGACACCAATTTAAAGCCATTAAAATAAAATGTAATTTGAGATAATGCTGGTTTCATGTTGCTACATATTGACTGACTAATTTAATGCCACCTGTGCTACATATGGCATCCTCTGGGCATTACCAGAGTATCAGAAATTCCAGAGATTGCATTGTGAATAGAAGTCTTACCTTATGTGTAATTTACAGGTTTTCTCAATTGCCTTGATACATATTTATGCACAAATGCTCCTAAAGCCTTGAAAATAACCAGAACCTTGTTGTCTTGTCAAACATGCAAAGTCAGTGAGTCACTTCAACATTGTCACTGATGAATGAAATCCTCTAATTAGCCCTTTGACAGTCAGACACCAAATAGTTCAACATTAAATTTCAAATCGAGTGGGCAACGCAAATAATGTAATGTAGAAAAAAAGAACAATTTACTGTAACAGTGAGACGCTCGACTGAGAGTACAGACCAATGTGAGTCGGGTTGCAGTGGCATTAATCAGATGTGAGAGCAGGTCTGCACCCGTCTAATGGCAACTTCAGCATTACAATAAAAAATGTATTACTCCAATGCATTTCATAAACATTTGTAGGTCTAACTGTAGCCAACCATTTACTGCACTGCATTGTAGAAAGGGTGGTTATTATATTGTACTCCAATGGAGCTAACTGCTTAAACATTTGTGTACTATATTGCAGACATCCATATACTTTTTTCTCTTCATATTTTAAAGTGTAGTGATGTAAAAATGTAGAGGTCAAGGCCGCAGGTTTACAGAGGAGCAGGATATAGCCATTGTAAATATCTTTTGTTTATTTTATTTTACTTCATTTTTTTTTGCTGTACGGTTTTATTCATTTATATTCTGTACAGTGCAGCACTACAGACACAACAGTATAATCTTGTTATGTTTCAGCATTATTTTGGTGTTCACTGGCCTGTCTATATTTCATCACCCCACTGCGCTGTACTGCCTCTATAAAACACTGGATGGAAACGTATATTCAAGCTCATGGAAGACACAAGTAGCTAAGAACAACAGTGTGGCGTATTCAAACATTTATTATTATTATGGTGAAAAAAGGTGTCAAATACTTGGTTTTCTAGTAGACACAACCTTCAGTGTAAAGTACATTTGCAGTGCCTAATACTTTGAAAAACAGAACAAGCTTTGTGGTTTATGCAAGGATAGTGAGAAAGCATCAGGTGAGCACTTTAATTAATCCAATACTTTGCCCCAGCACCACATACAAAGAAGCGAATGCCAGTAATAATTTAGCTTTATATTTCATCCACTGATACACCAATAATGCAACACTAGCACGACAGTCGATGAATTGCATATTTTTTCAGGAAGTACATGTAAGCACAGTTTCATAGCCGAACCTTGAATGCAGATGTATAAATCAAATTTTATTCATGTGGTGTCACTGGTAAAGACGTAGCCATTAGCCACAGTAACATTTATGCCATTTATTTCCCAGAATGTAAAACTATTCATCAAAGAGTATTTCCAAATACTTAGTCAACAACATGGCTCTGCATCTTTTTATAATATAAAATTATATCATTAAATACTATATATTGACAGTCCTAATGAAATACAATTCTGTTTCACTTTCTGTGGTAATGACCAATAATCCAACAACATATTTTGTGACCCTTGGCCCCGCATTAGTGGTAATAATGTGATGACAGTGACGAGTCTATTCCTCATTTGGAGAAATATATTAGACATTACCATTGATGGATCTGTCTGTTATGGCTTTTCTATTATCATCTACCGTTTTCTCTATTTAGAAAAATGTTCCCAGTAGGACTGATAATCACACATTATGTTCTGGACAGATGACAACGACTGAGACATGATAGTGACAAATGCTGACAGCCAGATATAGAAGACAAGCTGTCATAATGAAAATATTCTTTCACTAGCTTCTGGTGGATTTTTCCAGATTTAATTTTTTTATTTTTCATTTAAATCATCCCGATCACCAGCACAAATGAGTCACTATGAGATTTTTTTTTTTCATGCTGAAAGCACAAAGCCAAAGAATCTGAAACTGATTCTTCAGTGTGAACAGAGTAAATCAAAGCACACTTAAATAAAGGGCATGCAGTCTCACCCTTCTCTAACATTTTAATTAGTCCCCAACATTTGGACCTGAGACCTTGAGAGTTGTTCAGCCCTATAAACCAAAGAGGAAAGAAAAACACTAGGAGGCCCAATAGAGCAGCTATGGCCCACATGTTAAGTCTGAGAGAGTTGTGGCTGAGATTCATTCCTGCAGGACAACTCCCCATTGTGCAGCTCACCATTGTGAAATGGCAGCAGAAACGGAAAGAGTCACAGACAACTGCAATTCTTAGAGGCATTCTTTTCTTGGACAGCCATCCCTTATACGTCTTCCACATCAAAAACATCTGTCGATCTAAGTAACATGGAATATCCTACAATGAAAAGTGGCCAAGCCAACTTCAGCTCCAGACCCCTGAAAGTTTAGCAAAGCACTTAAAATGAACTCAGCTGTAGATATCCTCCCCAAACAGCTGATCCAAACTCTGAAATCTGGCAGCAATAAAATCGAGCTGTACAAAGTTAATACAGAAATATCCACATGAAGCACTGACAGATGCCTCTTTACTTAGCATAGAAATTTTCAATAAATGTGCAAACCCCATATTAGGAATTTATTGTGAAGATTACGCAACTGCTCTAAAACATCTTGCCTAGGTCTCTGCAATATGCATGAAGTGGCTTAGATAAATTTTGAATTAACAGTGCAACAAAAATGGTATTAAAGCTTGTGAACTATCTCACATCTCGGGTTTTATTTCGTCGTTTCCTCGAACAGGTGCACATCACAAACGTTTATTTGTGAATTGATATAACTTCGTCGGCGCATGAGGAATTTTTTTCCTATGAAAGCAGAACATTAAGGGGATAAGAGAGACATGGTACAGAGAGACCTTAGCTTGTGTGAAGTGAGCCTGAAGGAAAAGAAAGAGGGTGCACCCAGTATAAGGCTACCACCACCTGGAGATGGAGGGGGGCACTGTCTGGCTGTGTGGAACGGAGAGGCACTTAGAGAGGGAGGGAGGGCGACGGTAAGCCCGAGACAAGTTCAGCCCCGCGGACAGCGCCGTGTCGGAGCCCCTCGGTCATGTCCCCGAGGTGTCGGAGCCTGATCCGGGCTCAGTCCCAGACAGTCCCGGCTGCTGCTGCTGCTGCTGTTTTTGTTGTTGTTTTGCCTTCGTTAGGCGAAGAGGTGAGATAGCTTCGGTAGAGAAGTACACGCTCCCGCTTGCAAGTGGCCCAGAGGCCAGCCTGTTCGTCGGCGCGGTCCTTACATCATCTCTTTATTGGAGAGAGAGTCAGAGAGACCTACATAAAGAGATACAGGAGAAAGAGAGAGGGAGAGAGAGGGAGAGAGAGGGCGGGAGGGAGCCAGTGTAGCCAGTCTCCTCTCTGCCAGTCCTCCCTGCGAAGCGAGTCTGACGGACTGACTCGTGTTTCCGCCGCCCCGCAGCTTTTTTTTTCTCTTCCCAGCATCTCCGCTCCCTCCACCGCGCTGCTGCGTCCGTAGCCGGCTTCCTGAAGATGCACCGGCACCGTCCTGCCCGGGGAATGACGTTGTTACTGCCGGTCGCTTTGTGGATTTTCTGCCACGTCAATAGCGCGCACGGAGCTCTGCCAACAACCCGTAAGTTGTTGTTGTTTTTTTTTTTTTTTTGTTTTGTTTCTGTCTTTGAATGAGCCACAAACCGCTGATCGGGCAGGACCGGGCACGGAGCTGGGGGGGAGGCACGGCTGCAGGTATCCCCACTGTGCTGCCAGCTGGTAATCAGGAGCTTAAGAGCCAGGCTGCGGCAGGGTTAGGGTTAGGGAAGAGGGGATAGACAGAGGAGACTTACCTCCTGAGTTCAGCCAATACACGTGTTAACTCTTCAGGATCTCCGCTCCTTGGATTTCAGCCCCCCGGGGTTTATGCCCGTTGGATGGATCTGATCAGAAAAAAAAAAAAAAAAAACATGGATCAGCCATTTCGGCATGCCAGTTGTGGTTGTGCAGTTTTTCACTCGTCTCCATTCAGGTCCCGAGTGCATTTGTGAAACTAAAAGTTTGAAATCCTCAAATGTCAGGTTATTTCCTTCCCCCTTAACGTTATGTAAGAGCAGTGTTTGTTTTCAGATGGTGCTGCATTACAATCCCCGAAGAAACGTAAATGCAGAGGTTATGTTTTAATCTCCGCATCTCAGCGAGGAGCTGCGTTTGAATGGGCTCGTGAAGCTGATCTGCCACTGTTACAGTAGTGACCCTGGGGCAAATGAAAGATTTCTCATTTTTAGCCTCCTGCTTGTGCAGTCTGCTGTAGGTTCCTCTATGCAATCCGAATTTGAATGGAGTCTCCAGGAGTGAGTCAACTTCCATTTTCAGCTGAAAAACTTGGAGGCAACTTCTGCAGCTCCGATGATTATTATCACAGATTTTATTGTGCAGAAGAAATCCCGCACTTTCAGCCCGGGGGTAACATGGGGTCAGCGTTTTTGCCTCTTAACTACTATGATCCTGTCATTTTAGAATCAGTGCAGGGCATTTGCTGACTACAGGGAATGTGATAACATATGAATGACACATCTCCAGGAATGGCGGGACTTTTCTGACCTGTATGGGCTGATCCCCACAGCAGTCTTTACACAGCAGCCTGCGCTTTTGAAGATTTAACGCGCTATCATTGGTCCCATCCGTGTTTGGCTCTCTTGCTTCTCTGGAATCATCCGCACTTGACTGGGTGTCTTTCCGATCTTGCTGACGGTGACGGAGCCGCCTCGGAGGGCTCAGTGTGACTGATTCCTCCGGTGATCACCTGGGCTTCATGAACGCGCCTCATTAATCACCGCGCCGGACAGACGCCGGAAAAGAGGCGCTGCGAGCCCTCTGCGCGTGCGTGGGCGCGTGCGCGTCGGTTGATGTGACAGCAGAGGAAAAAAGACGGGGGGGGGGGGGGTTATAGGGGACTGACCGGGCGCCTCTTTTCTTTATTTTTTTTTCCAAAGCCGTTGCTCGTGTGAGCGACCTCACAGGGATTACGCGTCAGAGGGGCAACACTATTTATAAAACTTTATTGATTCCTTTATGGAAATTTTTAGTGCTCTTGCATCCATCATCTGGCAGGGCTCACTGTGTCAGCCTCAGTGTCGCTGGAGCAAAGAGACACTCAGTCTCTTGTTACAGGACTCCTCAGCTGGAGGCTTGAACAAGGCTGATGCTGATCTAAAGATGAATGGAATCTAAATTGCACAGACACATTGATTCTTTGGAAATGCCAAAAAACAAATTGTCTAAAGGATTGCTTTTGTAAATACAGATGTGTTTACAGATCTGAAAGTATATCAAAGTTAAAACTACTTTAAAAGAAGAAAAAAAAAATCACAATAGTTATGACTTATGTCTTAAATTCTCCTATAAGCATCAAAATAAAAGTACTTCCTTTGCAAAGATAACATTGTCATATTATAATTATTCAGGCTGTTTAGTTGGTATTTAGTTTAAGCACCTTTAGCCGTAATTACGTCCTTCCTTACTCTTGTTGGCATATGTAATCCATTTGCTGTCGCACATAAAATAGCTCTCAACTGCATCCCTTTGGATTCTGAATTATAAAATTCATTTATATTTTTGATTTGGGAAGCTTCACTTCTTTCTAAACGTGTTCTCATTACTGGTTGTGCATCTTACAGCAAAAGCCAGTGGCAGTGCCTGCAGAGATCTGATTGTGTGAAGGCATAGATCTGGAAAGTTAGATCCTCATGGAAGGGGAAGAAACCTCCACAGGGGCATCACTTTAGCTGCTCACCAATCCAGACCTTTTGACAGAATGGCCAGATGGAAGCTCGTCCTCCCTCCCTCCTCCCAAAAGACACACAAAAGCTAATTGGAGTTTAAAAAAAAAAAAAAAAAGCACTCTCAGATGGCGTGAAACAAGATTCTCTGTGATGAAAACAAGATTGAAACCGCTTTGCCATGCATGCCCAGAGAAAATAAGACACTGCTCATCACTTGCTCAATAACATCCCATCATGCTGTGGGGGTGTTTTTTAGTCGGAGGGACAGGGACAGTAGTCAGGGTTGAAGGGAATCTGAATTCAGCAGAGTACAGAGCTTGAGCCAAGACAGTGCAGAGTGTCCTGAGGACAGCTCTATGAAAGTCCTTTAGTTACAGCCAGTCTGTCCATCCAACCTGACAGAGCTTGCGAAGAGGAAAATGGCAGAAATTTGCCAAATCCAGACATGCAAAGCTTGTCGCATCCCCCTCAAGAAGATTCAAGGCTGTAATCACTGTTGATGCTTCAACTAAGTACTGGGGAAATGGTCTGAATAATAATATTCACTTCATCCTTTCTCATAATAACATGTACAAAAGTTCTGTCCTCACTCTGTCATGATGAGTTATTGAGCATGGACTGATTACAATTCCAAGATATTTCTTAGCAATTGTTTTCATGTTCATCATTTGGAGGTTGCATTTCAAAAAATGTGTGAAAATTTTGACGTATCTTTGCACAGAAAGTGAGAGCAGTAGGACTTAAAAGATGAGAGACCATAAACTGTGTGTGAAGTGTGGAAGGTTTGTGTGAATGTGGAAGAGAGTCATACAAACAGAATGTATGAATTAGATCAGCAGCACTTACTTTATTCCTTCTGGGGACGGGATCTGAAACACTCAGGGGAAGAGACAATGTCACTGTGACCAATGGTCTAAGCCGCAGACTAAAAAAAATTAACATTTCCAACCTAGTGGGGCAAACGCATACACACACATTAAAAGTCAATGGGCTGGTTGACCCACCAACTGTGTTGAGTCTCCCAAGTGCACTGTGAAAATGCTGAGGTAAGTGAAGCAATGTAAGAAAGAGGAAGATGGCAATAGAGCAGTACCAACAGATTTATGCCTGTTTTATCCTTTTATATATGGGGTTTGGTTTCATCTCCATGTTCATATATTTGTTTATGAATGTGTGGGTCCACAAATAACTTTATGTTGAGCAGTAAACCAGGGATTTTCTGCAACGCAAACCAGCCCTGAAGCGTCTGTCAGGTTTATGTTGTGTTCTCGTGCTACTTCATTGACTAGCACAGTGATATCAGTTGCTGAAGAGCTATTTTGCTGCAACAAAAACAAATAGGCGCAAACCAAGCACATGTAAGGACATTCCAAATGACAAACTCAGATAAGTTAAAAGGTGCACATTTCAATTAAAAATACAATTGTTTCTGTCCTCGTTGTTGTTCAGCTTTATTCTTGAATGAGTTGCCACATTTGTTACTGTTGTAGTAGACACGCAGCAACAGGTGTTTCACCACCTACAGTGATTTATCAAGATTATTTAGATATACATTTTTCCACTTCCGTTTATATATTTAAAATAAATGATATATTAATATATTTTTCAGATTAACATTTTCGCAGGGCAGCACAGCAGCATCGTGGTTGGCACTGCTGCCCACAATTAGAAGGTTGCAGGTTTGGTTCCCGGGCCTGGGGCCTTTCTGTGCAGAGTTTGGATGTTCTCCCCGTGCCTGCGTGGGTTCCCTCTGGGTACTCCGGTTTCCTCCCACCGTCCAACGACATCATGTTTGGGTTAACTGGTGACTCTAAATTGTCCGCAGGTCTGAGTGGGAGTGGTTGTTGGTCTCTGTGTGTCTCTGTGTGTTAGCCCTGTGATGGACTGGTACCCCGTCCAGGGCGTACCCCGCCCTCACCCAGAGTGAGCTGGGATTGTCTCCAGCACCCCTGTGATAACGGATAAGTGGTAGAAGATGAATGAATGAATATCAGTGCAGTTTGTATAATGTATCAAAGTGTGGCATACTTACTGCAAGTGTATTTTGTATGTACAGATATCTGGCCCATTTGTACAACACGCTCTTAATTATGACAATCTAGTTTAACCTCATTGTTTGAGAAAGCAAATCTCTTCCTGAATCTGCCTGATATGCTCCATCTCTGGTTCGCACCATTGCTCTCCCTACGTGAAGGAGAGGGTTTAAATTTTTAACATTCTCAGGAGCAGTCTGTAAAAAATAAAGGATATGCCTTTCAGTCACTGTGTAAGTGGCACCGTGTGTGGCTAAATGGGATGCCCCCAGAGCCTGTCTGATATAGAATCACATTACCCTTTTCTCATCTCATTAAGCATGCCAGGCCATTTGACATAGACATCAGTCTGGTTTCACCTCCAGGGCCACACAGGGCAAGTCAAGGTTTGCTGTTTTTCAATACTATTCTTTTTATTCCATGTAGAGCAAAATTAAGATATTTTGGGGATTTCATTCATAACACAAACGTTTGAGGCTTAGTTCTTATTAATATATTTGACTGCCAGTGTGCGTGTGGATCTGTGACCCCCATTTGGAGGTGGTAATAATAGGATTAAGGCCTGAGGAAGCAGACTGGTTGGTCTCAGATTAGATCAGTGTCCTGCTTGATGTTTAGTTATGTTTGTTTAGCTTTGTTTGACCCTGCTGTATTTAGTGAGGAGACAAGTTGCAGTTGTTAAATGCACTGGCATTTTTCTCTTTTGTCTCTTTTGTCTTGTCCTCCTCTGTCCAAATTGCTCTCTTCCTTGTGCCTTTTTTTTGTCAGTGGGTTCTTTGTACTTCTATTTTCAGTAAATCTTATTTTCGTTTCTCTAAGTCTTTCTTGTCTTTTTTTAGGCTACAATAAAAAAAAAAAAAAAACCCTGCTCCCTTTGTGTCAATTGTCTCATCCTTAATCACCTCTGATTACTCTTCTCACTTATTCCCTCCTTTTTTGTCCACTTTTCTCCTTAACTTTCTCTCACCCTTTCATTCGGTTTTTATACCTCCAGCCTCCTGCCCTTCTTCTTGTCCCTAAGTATCTGTAATGCTTGCTGTTCCTCTTTGGCTTTCCTATCATCTGGCACGAAACACTGCTCCTTCCCTGAGTTTTCTCAGCCTGTCCCCTTTCCTCTCACTGCTGATTACAAATATGCCTGTTAAAAAAGTCCCCACTAGCCACTTTTCATGAGAGTAATTTGATGCCTCTTCTTGAACAAGCTCATGCAAAACTATCAGAGCAGCACCTACTCTGTCTCCTTGTATATATGTGTGTGTTTGCTTGTGTGTGTGTGGGTGTGTGTCTGCAATAACCAGACTCACATGGAACACAGCCAAACACACAGAGCCACATTGCATTCTTCCTTTTAGTCTCATACATACATCTTATAATTTGCTTGGCCCATCATTGTATGAATATTTTATTAAATTAAATCTTGAATACAGCGCGTGAGAGCAAAATTCTGATACATATTATATTACATACTTATGTATCATGAAATTGCTTTCATTCAAACATGCACAAAAAATAAACACTCTTTTTATTGATTCTATTGCACAAACAATACATCTAACATACAAATATGCGTTCATAGCCACTGCAGTTTAATGTTATTTTTTTTCCTTGTCACTCTGTTTTTTTGCACTGAGATAATATTGGTTTCCTTCAACAATTGAAATTTCTCTCTTACAATTGAATGCTACTCAGAGGCTAGCTATGTTATGTCTTGGGAGCAAGGTCACACTGATGCAAATGTGCACTGACAGGTCATGCAGCATAATTCCCTTAACAATGTCAGTAATGTAACATGCACACTCTCTTGCACATACACCAAGGCCAACACCGTGCAGGTCATATAGACCACCTCTTTCTTTTTTCACTCTGCCCTGATCTTTCCCCTTCAATCACACATGACCCTTCACACGCATTCATTAAATACTAAAGTTATGCATCCATATTTGTAGGTACAAATATGTGCACACGTGTGTGCGTGCACGCGCGCATGTGCAAATCAGCAGGATCTGAAAGTTATTCTAGTGGAATGTGTTCTCATTACAACCTGTCAGAAACTGTCCACCTCGTTAGACAAGGGTCTCTGAGATGGCGCGTGGGCTGGCAGGATGGAGGGAGAAACAGACAAGGACAAGGGAGGAGGCTGCATTTATCAGAACAGGGATGGATGAGGAGAGACAGCACGAGGAGAGTCAGTCAAGGGGGTGGGAGGGTTTCTGGCATATTGTCATTCATTAATACTGTTGTTTTTATCATCTGAGGCTGCACAGTCATTGGATTAGTCAGAGATACCTGGCTTTTTTGCAACTTGATCAATCACATCATATAATGTTTTCAGTTGGTGTGAAGGTCTTTAAATTCACTCATACATTAACATCAGCATCATCCCTTTAACTTCCTCCATGGAACCAGTATAAGATATGAAACACAACCGGATGAAACCATAGCTAATCAGAATAATAATATCTGTGAGGAAGGGGTTATAGGCTTTGATATTCTGCTGCCCTCAGTTCTTCCTGAGCCGTAACTTAAGGCTGGACTTCACTGAGCACAGCTTATCAAAACAAGATGAAATCTCCGTAGCTCAGTTTTTAATTTTGAAATCCACTCAGTGTCAGCTGAGTCAGGCTGGTGAACCTGCCTCTCAGCAGACTGAGAAGAGATTTAGAGGATGATGTGATTTCCAGCCTTTGAAACGTGTGGATCTGATCAATTACAGTGGGTGTTAACAGTAATATGAAAAAGGATTCAGCAGCTACAGCTGTTTTCTAAATTCTTTTTTCAAATTTATTACTAAAACACTTTTACCAGGTAATTTATGGGAAATAGGATTTGCCAGTTTCCCAAGCTATTACCTTGGCTTCCCATGTTTGTCCATTTTTTAAATCTTTTCTATATCAGATTATGAGAAGACACAGAACTCGAGATTAGTTCTTATTACACCTGTAGAAACAAGTGTAGATCAATCTTTAGTTTTGTAGTGCCCTGTGTTTTTCTGCAGTTGGCTTTTCCTCTGAGCTCTAGCTAAAAGAGCTCCAAACACTGTATAGGATGGCATTGAAATTATCCGTGCTTGAGCCTGTAATGTCATTGTTCAATCACTAAGAGGGAGCTAATAGATCAGGGCTCAGATTGATCTTGGACCTATGCCAGAATTGAGCGGCTCTTGAGTAGAGGAAGTGTGTCAGACAGCAGTTGTGTACTGTGAGTGAACCTGACCCATAACCCAGCAGTGCCGAACCAATAGTGTAAAAAGCAGCACCTTTTTAGCAGCAGAGAGAAGTTTTAGACACCCTGAGCAGTATTGCACCCATATATTTGACATTTTGAACAGATGTAATTTTCTGTACAGCTCTTCAGAGGTGTTGTGACAATTCCACCTGACTGTACTGTGAGAATGGGTTCATTTTGTAATGACAGAATTACATTTTAAGACTAATTCAGAGCAATCGACATAGCTGGCTGAAGTCAACTGACTGATAGCAGTGATGACTTGTTCTTATTTTGAAGAAACCTCTAAATGGCCATGTTGTCTGGGGAACAAATATATCAAACCTAGAGAGTGCCAGCCAAAAAACAGAGCAGTCTATGCTAGTGGTGCTGAACCTTTTTTCAGTGAAGGACCCCCTGTAAATAATTATCTAACGGTTAGGAGCTACTCAGCTGAAGAAACCTCAGCTATTTTTAAGGGCTTTTGAATTGATTGCCTTTTTTAACATATATTTTTTAAAAATCTCACATACCCCCTGGAGTGCCCTCAAGTACCCCCAGGGGTACACGTACCCCCATTGGAGAACCACTGGTCTATGCCACTATAAATATGATATTAAAACTTTGGGAAAGAGCATGATGGCTTTTTAGCCCTGGAAGTGCTGAAACGGCATAATTAGTCTACCAGAAGTACTGTGAGCAGTCACTGTGATTTTCAGTAATAAATGCCAGGAACATTTTCTTATGACATAATTTCACCCTTAATTCAGGTAACTGGTGTCTTACTATGTCCACAAAAATCAGTGTGTGTCTGTTGGCGCTATGTGAGAATCTGCTAACAGTGAAAGCATGGACTGAAGTTTGATTGATTTGGGTTTTGTAACAGATTGGACAAGCAAGTGCTCTGAAAAAAGCACTGAACAATGTTGTCCTGGCGATCGTTTTAAACAGTGCACCAGCGGCACTATAATACTGAGCAGATTAATAATATTTCCTGTATTTTTGTTTGTTTGTTGTTGATTTCAGTTAGCTTCAAATTGTTTTTTTTTTTCCAGGCCAGCAGTCGACAGATACTTAGAATTAGCTATTAACTAGGACTATTACTATTTTCATCAATCATTATTTTGAACTTTGAGCTAATTTAGCATGATTGATGTAGTCCCTACTTTGTAAAGCAAGTGTTCCATAATAATGTACCAAGAGAAAGGTCAAAGTAAAATCGCATAAGAGGAAGGAGGGCTGTTCCCACAGAGCACAATCCATTCCAAATATGTAACTCCAATCATAGAAGTGACATGATAATCTGACCTACAAAGGGATGTGACTGTGCTAAACTGTGATGCTCTGCATGTCTACTGCTCTACCTCAACTAATGTTTCCTTTGCTTTGAATGTTGTAAAGTTCTGATTTATCATAAATGCCAAACGTGACAGTTCCTGATATACGGCGTTGGAAACCACTGATTAATTTCACATGCATTATTTAGTAATGGTGAGTATATTCATGAGTCAGGGGATTCAATGAGATTTTTAGTTAATTACATTAATTAATTTCTTACTGCTCATGTGAAAATAAGCAGCATGTCTTGCTAAGTCATTAGCCAAGAGTTCCCTTAGGACAGAGCTGCAAAAATATGTGGTAGTTGAATTCTCTGGATTTCCTGTGAGGGTATTATCAGTGCAGAATTAAACTGTTGCTCTTGCTTATCTCCCTATTGGAGTTTAACCTATATTTTTAAAACATTAACCCTTTGATCTACACATGCCTGATGGGTAACATGATGAATCCAAGGATTACACATTGAAAACCACAGCATGACATCTGTTCAGCTGTCTGACTTATCCACACACACACACACAAACACAAACTCATATGCAGCTTCACTGATGTTGAGTCCCTCCGTGTCCGTCCCCATTCTCCATCTTTTTGCCACTCCGTGCACAGAGTAGTTAGCACAGTCCAAATGTGTGGCATGTATGAGAGAGTGTGTGTTGAAGACAGTGCATACATGTACATGTGCATATGCACAAGTCGGCTACTGTCAAAAGGGATATTGGAAATCCAGCCACTAGCTCATGTGGAAGAGTGCTGGGGAAAAGGGCATTGTGCCGCTGCTAAGACAAATGTTGTTATTACTCTCAGCCTTTGCATTCAATTTGTTTCTTAAGCCGCTTGAATACCCAATTTACAGGCCAAGATTAAGTGAATTAATCTTTGGGCTGCTTCCACCAAAGAAACATTCCCATTTATTCTGTTCAGGCTCAGAGGAAAAATACAAAGGCAGAATGTGAGTATACTGTAGCCAATCAGTCACTTGGAAAACATAACCTTGTGAGGCTTTGTGTGTTTGTGTGTGTATTTTGAAGCTCCAGTGTATGTTTGTGCTTAGTATAGTTTGTGTATATCTCACCATGGTGGCCTCGTTTAATGAGAACAGCATTTCTGTTAAACCCACACTACTGCCTCAAATAGAGTGAGAAAAAGCTTCCCTCTCACTTTTCCTCTCTCCTTATTGTATGTCAACAAGTTTCCTTATACAGTGTGCGCATTTTCATGTGCATGGGTGTGGGTTGATGTAAATATTTTTTGCGTAACTGCAGTGCATATGAAGAATCAGCCTGTGCAGCAAACCGTTTGGGCTGGCTTTAAGTTGTCTTTGTGTGTGTGTGTTTGTGCGTGGTTGTGTGTGTGATGGATGTCTTTGTGAGTTTCAGAGTGAAGGCATTCTGAGAAAGCGTAGAGTTTCTGGCTGGTCATCACTTTCTGACACAGCTTGAAAGGGCTATTTGAGCTTTAAGACCCGGTTCTGGTTGGAATTAGGTTATGCCTGGGACTGGGCAGAGCGAGTGCATGCAAGTGTGTGAGCATGAGCGAGAGATAGAAAAAGAAAAGTAAAGAGTCAATTAAGGTGTCTACATGCTTATATTCTTTTTTTATAATGTGTATTTTTGTGTATAGCCGAGACAGAGTGTGAATTTGTGTGTGTTTGTGGGTGCGATTCTTGTTTTATATGAGAGGTTTCTGTGTGTGAAAAGAAAGTGTTGAGGCCAGACGTGGATGTGGTTCATCAGCACTGGTTCAAGGTGTTGGTAAGGTGTCAGTGAAGATTAGTCAGACAGGGTCATTGCTTCCTGTTCGTTCCTTTCTTTCACCTGCTACCTCTGTACTTCTTTCACTGTGGCTTCCTTTGTCTCGTTCTCCTCCTTCATCCTCATCTATCTTTTTGATGTGCACTTTCCGTCCCTTTCTTCTCTCTTTTGTTTGTTCGGACTCACCCAGGTTAGTTCTCCAGTTCTTTTTCTCCATTAAATGCCAATTGTTCGTGTTCCACATTCATATCTTGGCCATTTCCGGCCGGAAATTTCCTTTCCTCAGCCATTTTGTTTCCTGTTATCTTGCTGTTTCCATCGGTCTCCCCTTTATGTATATTTCACCTCTCTGTCAAGCTGTTGAGATTATCAGGCAACAGTGACACAATAACATTTACTTCAATAAGGCTTTTGTCTGCTCATCTTGTCACCAGTGCCGACACCCTAGCAGCACTGGCTTTCCAAAGTTTTCATGTCAAAGTGTTTAATGCTGGTTGTTTTGTGGATCTGTTGGGATAGGAATGGGGCAATTCCTTTACTGTTTCAGCTGATGGTTCAGTCTATTTGTCAAAGGGCTGTGTGAGCACTTATCTACAGTCAGTGCATTACCTGCAGTATTTTCTGGTCAGTGCGCTGCCAGGGTTGTATGCTTTACTTGGATCAGCCATTTGGTCAGAAGCTGAACCTCTGTAAATATTCCACTCACTTGTCTTTTTATTGGGTATTTTTTGGTGAAACCATTTTTTTCTGCTGATCCTGTCCAAAGCCAGTATTCATGTTTATTGCATGTAGGTGGCATACTTTATGATTTGCCAATAGGAGAGGAAAAGATCTGCTCTTGTGAGCGCTCCCCTGCCAAGAATTCAACTCCAACTGGAGGCCACATGAAGACATACACACCTTGGGCACTGCAACTGAATATCCCAGAAAAAGGTACAAACCCCTGTAAAGGACACTGTCACACAGTAGACTGCAGGGATAGAATAAAGAGGTATTTAAAGGATGAAGCATAATGCATGGCCGGGTAAATTACTACTTTCATCACTGTTTAGATTTGACATATCTCAAAAAGTCAAAGTCACTATCGAAATGGAGACAAGATCACAATCAAAATGTGCCATGTGGTTTTAGCAGAAGGCAATAAGCGTCTCTGCGTAGAGCATCTGAGCAGTCACACTGACCCAGACAGCTGTCTCCCTGCTGTGACCCACCAACAAAACACCCCACTCAAGTATTCACATCCACTTTTTACTGGATGAAAGCAGCGCACAGAAAAGTGGATCTCAGAGTACAAAATGAGGTCAGAAGCACCCACAAAAGTGATGGGGAGGACATGTGTAAAAATTTTCTAATACAACCTGAAAATGCTCCTTTCACAGGCTAATACAAAAACACAAAGCTGTAATTTTTACATGCAGACAGCTTCCATAGTAACACAGTACAGATTTCCGCCTTAAACAGAGTTGCTCTCAGTCGGTTCCCAACTAAGGAGACTGTTCCTTTAGCTTGCTTTTGTCCACAAAAATGAACCATATCAGAACAATGAGATATATGTGTACTGACTAAAAATGCAAGGCTTGCTTGCACAAATATACTGCAAATATGTGTGCACTTTGATGTTTGTCATGCTTTGCCCTCCCCAGTGATAGAAGCATGTCTAATAGCTCAAATCCACAAATCTGCTGCTCTGTTTTCTCTCTTGGACGGGATTTTGTTCAAGCACAGCCCAGACTTATTTTCTAAGCTTCTCTCCTCCACTCGAGTGTTTAGTTTAGCAACTATGCACAAATTTGGCTGAGTGAACCAGGAATAAATGCATTGTTATGCCGTCCAGATGGGCATTCAGGATGTGAAACTTAAGAATTGCCTTTTGGGCTTTAACAAGTAACCAGTAAGATTCTTGCATTGCTTCCATTTGATTACTCTGTGACTTTGGCTAATGGAAACTCTCTGGCTTCAGTTGGTGGTCTGGTGAAATGTGTGAACCCTTTGAGGGTAAGGACTTTAGCCAATGAACCAACAAGTGAATCAGCTCATGCTTATGAAAACAAGTTCTCAATAGGTTTTAGACTGCCAGGAAGCGTTTTTGCATTGGACTATGAGTCACCCTTCCTTCCACATGCAGTGATGATTCAAGTTAAGCCTGACTTTAGTGTAAAAAGGTCAAATTATTATATTATCGATATATCATGCGTTCATTTATGAACAATTAACTTAATTTCTAGCCTTTAAAATGGCCATTTATACAATATTTATGAAAGTTTAATAACTTTAGATGGTGTTAGGTCAATCCTCAACTGGTCAAATTGTTTTATTTGGAATTTATTTAATTTTCCATTTATCCGCTGGAACAAGAGTGCCCACCAGTGTCAAAAAAAGTGGTAAAAGATGGATGGATGGAAGTCACTGTGTAAATTTACCCCACTGATGTCTTGATTGCTTCAAGCTATTCTGTAGAAGTCCTGTCCATCCTGTCCACTGTGGCTCTTCAGGGCACTCTTCTGCTCCATAATTGTCTCTGCTGCACATCAAACAAACATTGCTGAGTATCCTGCGATCAATTGAGTGGGTTATAGAGGGTCATCTCCATTGACAAACCAAGCTCTGTTTTAAACCTGGCCAGCTCAAGCATGCAAGTAGCCAGAGGCCATTCGATTTGGAGCCTGGTGAGGCCCCCGGCCTTACTGTACCCTTTCGTTTGTGCTAAAGGTTCTCTCTATTTGGTGGTAGCTCAAATTAGGCATTTCCATTCACATACTTTTTCTCTCCTCTAATGTCTCAATCCCCCTGCTTTTTGCAGAATGTATGTTCAGACATCAGGTGGTCGGTCAGTCAGCTCAGTTCATCCCACCAGTTTATTATCTCTCTGCCAAAAACTTTGTCTGAAGCGTTCTGGGTGCAGTGGGAACAGATGAAATTTGTAAATTTGTGTTATATACTGTCTGTCAGGGAGCAATTCATGACATTCACCTTTCTATTCTAAACTGTAATAGTTCATGTTGGCACAAATGGCACCAGGGCCAGGCAATGATTAAATTGCATCAAGCACTTCCTTCTCTTGGCTCCTCATTTGAAAGCCTGGGCCTGGTGTTCTCAGACCTAGTGGCACCTTTTTAGAAAGAGTTTTTGCATTCTGAGAGGTAAGAAGCTGATTGTGTGCACTTTGTAAATGATCAAAATCATGCATGCAGTGTGATCCGATTTGCATTCCTCTTACAGTAGCCTTTTATTGGTGCCTTGCTGGCGCCTATTGCTTTGTGGTCATCGATCGAGTCTAACCATCTTCACGAGTGACGTCTACAGTCACATCACTACATTGGGCAATCTGTTGGTTCCCATGGGTCCTGTCAGAGCCAATCAGTGTCTGATTCAGAGGGGCTGGCTGTAAGTTGTTTGTATTCCCACGGTAAATTGGATCAATACTGTATTTGTCTGATCTCAGAGTGAGGAGAAGTTGCTCTAACTTTATTTTAGTGTCAGAAAAAAAAGACAGAATGACAGCAGCAATAAGTTATTGAGGGCATTAGAGGCTTTGGGGCTGATTTTATTTTTAAGGTGAAGTTTAAAAAAAAAACAAAAAAACAAAAAACATCCATGATTGCTGTTCAATAGAATGAGTATAACACTGAATCAGATCAAGATAGAAACATGAAGGTTTTCTTTTGATATGAGAGCTTACAGTTGTATTTATAACTTGAGCTTGAATTCAGTGCCCGTTTTTTCTTTTTCCTATCTGCCTAATATGACATATTACAGAATGCAAAGGTGTCATTCATTCATAGATTGACTGACATACATAATTAGCTGATTCTGGTCCTGAGTAGCAGTGGGTGAATCTTTTAAAATGTAAAAGCCTTAATGTGGCTCTGAGATGGTTGAACACCATACCTACAAGTGTTTTATGTTGGATTCTGTCATCCATGTTCGGCTCCCCTGTTCCTCTTTTACTTGTGATTTGATCAGAATTTTAAACTGTGATCTAACTCAGCATGTTAAGTATTCCAGCCATTTCACATAGCAAACACTTGACATTGAGCTCAGTTGATTTAGTCATCTCCAATCATAAAACAGTGCTCTTCTCTCATGTCTCCTGACCCTAAACCCCCACAGTGATTAATCCCACTCCTGAAATTCACTCTCTGTTCCTCCTTTCTCTCCAAATACCTCAAGCACTTGAACTATGAACATATGAGTATAGAGAACTGAACTGACCAAGTGAATCCTCCCCAGACGGTGGTGAAGAATTTCCTCAACATTTCTTGATCAGGATATTGGAAGATTCTGCAACACAACAAATCAACACTGAATTCAGAGTTCTTGATGTTGATATCTATCTTCAGGAATAACTCAACAACCCTGCAATTCCCCATTTTTCTTTCAAAATAATTCACTTGAACTTTCAAAATCATTGCCCTGCCCTTCAGACTGTATTCCCTCCTGGTTTTTAAAGGCAGTGTTTCAGACAGTTGGTCCGTGCAGTTTAGCCACCGTTGGGTTCTATCAGCTGTTTTTATACATAAAAATTAAATTATAGAAAATAAATCTATCTGATTTTGGCTTCCAGCATTATTGATTTATTGCTTGGTCTTGGCGTATGTCTCTCCTCCGATCTAGTTCTCCTTAACCAGAGCTCAACCTTCGAATCCGTGGACCTGCTGTCTAAAAAAACTGTTAGCATCAGCAAAGAAGCTCTGAATCTGTCCAAAATGTCCTTATCTTTTGTGCTTGAAGAAGCCTTAAACACATCTACTGATGTCCATTGTTCGGTGGATGATATTTAACAAGCTTTTGTCAAGTTTGCTAAAAAAGTCAAAGTAAAAAAAAAAAAAAAGAAAAAAAAAAGTGGCCAGCAGTCGAAGTGTTATTTTCAATTCTTTTGACGGTCAGCTGACTATAGTTGTACTACAGCTTTGTACAACAGACATTTAACGAAGATCAGGTCATTGCTTTCTTCTACAGATCTAGAACAGTTCAGCCGTGCTTTTATCTCTTTCAGACTGGACTGCAGTGCCCTTTCATCTGGTATCAGCAGGGGAAACATCCAACGATTACACCAGATACAAAACACTTCCAACAGACTTTTAATGCATGAAATCCTTACCGCCTTTGCTTGTTACCTGTAGGTGGGTGGGTGGTGGGGTGAAGGAGCAGGGAGAGGAGCAGGAGCAGGAACAGGAGGAGGAGGAGAGAGAGAGAATGCAATAAAAATGCAAGCAGAAACATACAGACATAAAGAGAGTTGATACCTGGTGCCACCTAATGTGCATTAGTAGGCTAATTAATAATAGTAAGTACAAATAACAGAAGAAGTGATATTGCTAATAGTTAATAATAGTGGTTAATGATAACAAATGGCAGCCATTGCAGCAGCAGGTGCTGAGCAAGAGCATGGAGCAGAGATGGTTCAACAACTGCAGGAGGAGGACCGGAGAGAGAAACACAGACTTAGAAGACACAAAGTTAATAACAGGTATTGCTCAGTGTATCCCCCAGCAGTCTGGGGCTAAAGCAGCATTACTAAAGAGAATATAATCTTCAACTTTCAACTATAGGCTTTGTCATAAAAGAATGTTTCAAGCCTAGTCTTGAAAGTAGAGACAGTCCACCCCCCACCAGTTGGAACTGGGAGTTGGGTCCACAAAAGAGCAGCCTGATAGCAGAAAGGTCTGTATTTACGCTTGGAGACTCAAGAAACCACAAATAAACCTACATCTGTGACCTGCTGGGACATTAAGGAACTGAAATATGATGCATCTTGGTCATTAAGAACGTTGTATTCTATTCTATTCTATTCAGAATTTTACTGGGAGCCAATGCAGAGAAGCATTAATATTCGTGCAGCAGCGCTCTGAATCAACTGAAGGCCTTTCAGAGATTTGTTGAGACATCCTGATAGTGATGAATTACAGCGGTCTGGTCTAGAGGCAACAAAATCATGGACTAGTTTTTTTGCATCCTCCTGAAACAGGATATTTCAGATTTTTGAAATATTGCACAAGAAGAAAGAAGCTTTCCTAGAGTTTAAGGACATGTCCTGGTCGAACATGCCTTCTGTCTGACACATAAGACAGGAAAATTCAGAGTCCTCCTTCTAATCTCTTCTTAAAACTCACTTTTATCTTATAAGAAAATGTTGATGATGCTGATGATATTATTATTTTCTTGTCATCATTATAGTTGCTTATTCAAAGGCTCATCCTATCTGCTGGCATCTTTATCAGTTGTCTAGAGATTAAACGATGGTCAACATGGACAGGATTACACATCTGATCACAGATCAGTTTCAACTCTCTAATCTGTGTCTGGGACAGAGATGCTTACTGAATGCATGTTAGGGAGAAATACACACACAGAGACACAGACACATCCAATCTGATTTATAGAATTATTTACGTAGCCAGCACCATTCAGGCAGCTTGGGTGATGGTTAGACTACAATTTCTGAGCCTTGTGATTACTTAAAATGTGGACATCTGACTGAATAGATTAGTGTGTGTGTGTGTGTGCGCACGCAAACATATGCATGCATATCTGTGTGTTTTTCATATATTCACCTGGAATCACACTTCAAGTCCATTTCGACACAGCATACACGGCAGAATTTCTTTCCGCTTTTCACTAAGGAGGCAGAAAAGTATGCCATCGATCGGCTGTGAGAGCAGAGGAGAGGTGAACGCTCTTTGGCATTCTTTGAAGGACACAGTGCAAAGTGCTGCCCTAAAAGCTCAGTGTGGGGTCCCAGACTTTGACAAGATGTGAAGCAAGTGCAGTGTGTGTAGGTGTGCAGTCAAGTCTGTATATTCCTCGGAGGTCAGTGGAATAGGCAGCCAACTTTCCAATAATTATTCATTGTGTAAAATCATTGTTAAAAAATGTTCTGCCCCACTCACAGTGTTTTGTGTAATGTTGTGCCAATTACTTAGCGTTGGAAGACACTTTGCTTCAGACCAAAACACAAACACAGCATAAACACAAAAACACATAAATTTTGTGTGCTCTTTTGATCCCAGATGAGGGGCGATGGGGAGGTAGGGTGGTGGGGTTGGGTGGGGGGAGACTAGGGAACTGCACTGGGACTGTTGTGTTTAGTCAGCAGAGTGTGTCAGCCAGCTAATGGACAGACAGGCCACAGGCTGTCCCTGAATGGGATCCAAAACCATTAGCAAGTCACACACTTCAAAGGGTGGTAATGGGTGATCTTGTGAAATCATCCTAACGTGTGTGTGTGTGTGTGTGACAGAAAGGGAGAGAAAGGGAAAGAGAGAGCGAGAAGCTTCTGTGCACGTTTCTTTCTCTCCTGGATGTTTTTCACCTGAAAACTCAGCTCTTATCAGTTATCCCACTGAATGCGAAACATCGCAAGCTGTGGAAATAAACCTGAGCATAACTCTTAAGCACTGAGGGAATTATGTTCAGGTTCTGTCTGTGCTGTTGTAGCTGTTGAAATTAGGCTAAATATAGCTCAGCTCGAAAAAACTAAAGTGCTGTCTATACACAGGATTGTGAATGTGACACAAAGTGACCAACGCACTGAATATCTGTGCTGTCTTTTGTTTTTTACAGTGAGCTGTGCCAGCTCATCGTAAATCTATTATTAGCAGGTTTCTTGCTTCTGGTTGTTATATTTTTATGGTCATCTTTGGGTTCACAAACCTGTAAAAGAAGATTCATACATCAGGCTGAAAGTGTTTACGAAGACCAGTACAGCGCGCGACCCGGTCACTGTTGGCTTCTTGCAGTTATCTGATTTCTTGAATGTCATGTAACTCCTAAAGCACAGGTCAGTGTCCACTGTGGCCTGTAAAAGCCTCAGATGTTGTTGTATCCTGATTTCGGTATTGGAGAAACTGTTCGTACGTGCACAAGCAGAGCACATGCAAAGCACATATTTGCATATGAGCGAAAAAGCAGAAGTTACATTTGATGTAATGCAGTCTCCAGTCAGGGCAGCACGGCGGCGTAGTGGTTGCTCGTTCTCGTGTGTTGGCCCTGCGATGGACTGGTGACCTGTCCAGGGCTTACCCTGCCCCTTGGCCAATGTGAGTTGGGATTGGCTCCAACAGCCCCGCAAAACGGAAAACCCGGTTGATGGTGAGTGAGTCTCCAGTCATCCTTTGTTTCATAATCCCCCACCATCCCATTTACTAGACTTCCTGTTTCCTGCCACATAAATGAGTTGAAAGTACTTTAGCACAATATTTGATATCAATATCTCAAATAGACAATTGAATAGTCTGCAGCTGATAGCAGAGAAACTACCTGACCGGCATCAGCATGCAGTCTAGTTTTATTCAGAAATGTAGACTCACTGTCCGTCTAGTTGGACTTAAATGATTCTTCTATCTAGAATGACTCTTTCAAGTACAATGCCATAATCACAGCAAGATGATATAAAATGAAATGAAATTGCTACACTGGGTATTAGAATAGTTTGGAGGGCCCTTCCTTTCTCCAGCAACAACTCTCATAGTGCTCTTGAGCAACACACTTAACCTCCAAATCCTCCTGTTGATCTGTTTCCGTGGCCACCAGACCGACTGAGCAGCTGTTCATTGTGCGTTGTATTTCTTACCCCTCCAACTGCACTTTTGTTTCTGCAAATGATAATACAGCCACAGCCAGAGCTTTCTTGAGACATTCCAGCAAAATGCAACACATTTTAAAAACTTTTTGTGACACCCGAGCAACCATTCAATTACAAAGCTTATTTTATGTAATGGCAGCCTTTGCCAATAATGCACTGATGAGTTTAGTCAAATCATAAATATCCCAATATATGTATTTAGATGTTTGTCAAAGGTTACCAAAGACATAAATCACATAAATTTGGACTACCCAAAATAATACCATAGTGTAATCATTTACAAGTCTAACAAATGACATTAACTTTAGACAAATAATGGAATTTAATTGCACTCAGTTGAATACATAATTTTTCACTATTGAGGAAAATGATCTTAAACTTTCTTTTGCTGATTTTTTTTTAATTGAGATTAAAAAGCCAGGTTTTCAAGAATATGAAAATGAATTTCTTGTTTTAGCTTGACATAACAATGCACTAAGCAACATTTTTTTTTTTTTTGGTATTGATACATTTACATTGATCCACTGGAAATACCAGTTTACAAGTTTCACATCTGGTCACTGAGAGACAGAGGCCAGAGAGTTATGCTGTGAATAGCTGTGAGTTGACTTTGGGCCCACAGTGAGAAATACTTCTCCTATTTCATCAGCAAATCATGTTGCAGACATATGCAGCTAAAGAACAGATCACAGGAGCTATAGAACAGAAAGCAAATGCTTATGATTGTGGTGTTCCTGACAAAGATGTATTTAGAGAATACCCAAGAGGAGACATCTAAATGAGCACTGTAGAGTGATAAATGACATATAATGGAGTTGCCAGCAGTCTCCCATTTTGTGCAATATGCAGTGGATGGGTGAGGTGTGAATAATGTTTTCGGGGAAGCAGAGCATATTTCTCCTGAACCTTGTTGTCACCCTGCACACGTTTAGATGGAGAATTTCAGTGCAGAACATCTCCATGGTTTAATAACTGAATCCAGTGGACTTTTCTTCAAAGTCCATATCATTCAATTTATGGAATACATTCTGCATGATGGCATTTTGATATAAATTACATAGTTGGCATGTTACCAGCTTCTGGGCCCAGATTGATGAAATGTCATGGGTTCAATAAAATCTGTTATCCACTACTTTTGAGATTGTCTTGTTGACGAAGGATGGACGATGCTCTGACCTCGACCTCACCTTATTTTGATGGGAAAATTCATAATAAGACATTTCAGAGCTCTGGGGCTCTGCCTTGAACAATCTGTGTGTTTGTATTGGGCTGATCCAACTCTTATAATCTGAATTGCTTTACACTCACTTTAATATTTCAAACACTACCTGCTTTACTGTCATACTGACGCATATTTTTGAAGCTTTAATTGTCAGAAACACCCCGTAGGACAACATACAAACCTTTTCTTTTTTGTTTTTCTTGTATAGATGTTTTCCAGTGTATTTTTTTCGAGTGGTCTCACTGTCAGCTATGCCTCGAGGATCTGAGCTCGCTTTTAATTGCAACAGGAACTGGAAAAGAAGTAATAATGCTACACTCAAGTATGAGTGACAGAGTTGTCATGGTCTGTCATGTATTTATAATCAATCAGTGTTATTATCAATATATATATTTTTTTTAAATAACGCTCTGATCCATAGATAGACATTATTATCACCATATCTACAATACTGGATGTATTTGGTCTGTGATTATAACTTATCCAACCCTGATCTGTGACTGTCACATAATTGCTGATTGTGTTTCTTTGTAATGATGCAGCCCTCTGGTATTTATTTTAAAGTGATACAGTGAACAGCCATGAGAGTAGAAAGAAACAGGTATTTCTGCTCCATAGTTATTTAACTTTGCATTTTCAAACTATTGGGACACTAATATGCTTCAGCAGAATGAATGTTTCAAGGTGTGGGGGGAAAAAAATTAGAAATGATTTTCTGCTGATTTAATGGGATTTTTTTTGTGATTGTGGGACTGGCTGCTGATGTAAACATGAACTTAACACCACCACTCAGTTTGTTCACCATTCTTGTTTACCATTATTAGAACACTAATGTTACATCGCTGTTGGAGTTTATACCCTCTTAGCAAAATCAATCCCTAATATCTCCATGGCTGCCATCTCCATAGTTACCATAATATAATCACAGCATCCAGCTATTATCTTGTCATCTCAGAGCTGTAATGTAAAGCGTTGTCAAACAACTTTCTTAGAGACAAATATAAGCCAAAAAAACGAACAATAATAATTTTAAAAAACTTAAAGCAAGGTCACAAAACACACACACACACCAACACAGCCTTTGTTCAAACCATGTGAATGACTACTCACCATTTCAAGTGTGCCATAACAGCAGCAGGTCTCCCTCTTGACAAAAAAGTACCCACTTGACGACCCTGAAAGAATGGCCTGTGAGATCAATCCAATAAAATCCCAGTACAGCTACTGTGTCGACAATGAAACATTTTAATAGCAAGGTAAAAATCTTGTCATTCACAGAAAAAGAAAAACAAATCATACTCTGTCATTTTCCTTGATTTAAGAAGTTGTGCCAAAGAGCAGAGGAAGTGCAGTAGAGGAGGCTCAATCCTTGGCTGATGGGTATGAGTGATTCCAGAGGTGGGAGTTAGAAGACTACTAATTTCTCTTTCTGCCGTTCAAAGTCATGTTTTGTCCAAACCCGAGTATGCCCAGGGCCTACTCCCCACCCCTGTGAGGGCTGTGAGCAAAACTGTGTATGGCTATAAATATTTGATGCCTTGAAGGGCGCAGGATAACAAAACAGCTGTAACGCACTGCACTGAAGGGGGATAACCTGAAAGATCCTCATCGCTTCTCCTGCAGCTCTTCCATGTGATCAGACTTGCTTTTTGTCTTGGTTTGAGTAAGACTGTAGCTTTGTGTCATGGTTTTTATGTGGTAGTAAAAAGGCAGCTTTTCCAGGTGCCGATGAATAAGAAGTAGGTGGTTACGAGTACCACCTTTCCACAGCGGGTGCGTTTGTTAATGAATGTACATTTCAGCTAATTGTGAATGATCTCTTCTCCTCGTTGTTCCTGAGGAAGAGTACCTCACCTTGCAGTGTTTCAAATACCTGGTGCCAGTCACCTCTCCTTTTCCACCGCTCATAAATCTTTCATTATCTCAGGTTTGTTTGTTTGTTTGTTTGTGTTTTTTTTCCACACACTGGTTCCATCTTTTGCTGTTCATCCTGGTTTCATTCATAATATCACAAATTAATAACAGATATTTTCCAGCCTTAAACAGGGTTCTTAGCATCAAAGGTGTTTATAGTTAGTGTATTATATCAGATTTAGATTAGGTCATTTACATGGCTTCATTCATTACTTGGCCTTGTTCATGAGCAAAAGAGATTCCTCATGTTCCTCCATGTTGGTTTGACTTTTCTCTTTCCATTGCTCTTCATATTTTCATATCTTTCACAAATTTCTCCTTGATTCCTCTTATCTGCTCGCCTTCTTTCAACCGCCACATACTGACATACTGACATGTACATATACTTTAGACACAAGTTCAACACACTGGAAAAATAATTTAATAGTCACGCAAATACGCACACATTCCGGACAGAAGCGTCAAATAGGCTGTTTTTGCGTATTCAAGCTACTCTTCACTGCACAGATAGTGATAGAAAGTGCTAATAAAAATGTGGACTGCAGTGACAAAGAGGGCAGATCGAGAGCAAGAGGAGCAAAGAGAGACTGATAAACAATAAAAGCAGAAATGGTTTTAGAGAGAGGGAGCAGCTCCTTGTAGTGAAGCAGATACAAGCCCATACAGAGAGAGGAAATATTTTAGTGAATAATGTGACCAAATGTGCAAATCATATTAGCTTTCTTTCTCTGGATTTTCCCTGTTAAGCCCCATCATACTCCCTAACTTCAGTCAGTCATGAGAGGTATAGGCCCCTGTATTTCTGTTTCACTGCAGTATTTGAATTGAAAGCACCGCTGTAATCAAAACTGACTTTGAGAAAGATTGTATGTCCCCCTTCTCCCACAAGATATTTTCCATTGCAAACAGTCACCCCACCCCCCCCCCCCCCCCCCCCCCCCCCGTCCTTTGCACAGCAAAGATTCATCTAGACACACAAAATGTACACACAAATCAACCACTGATTATAAATCAGATGACTTAGTGAAAAGCTAGAGAAGATATTTTCAATTCAAGTGTTTACCTCTATTTATGTAGCTGATGTTACGTATTAATTACCAACTTTATACATGTTTGGTCAAACACTGTTTTCGGTTTTGTTTGTGACAAATTCACTTGTTTGATCCTTTGATCAAGAAGGATTTTTTCCCCAGTAAGAAATGAAAATGAATGGCTTGAAGGATAAATAAGGATAAATAACCTGACCTTAAAATTTCATTTCATTTTCAGTGTCATTTCTGTTCACATACTTAAAATTACAGAATATAAAATATTGATGAAACACAACAGTAATCCTTTTTAGATCATATATCCCCTGAAAAACCTTAGCTCGCTGAAGAACCTTGAAAAAGCTTCAGTCCTAAATTATATCATTGTCTTGTCCTTTTATAGATGTGAAAGAAAACATACATGCAGAGCTCATGAATAAAGCATCCATATATAACAATGCAGCATGTAGTGTGTTTTGAAGCTATTAAACACCCTCTATTTCTTTCCCGGCAGGCTGTCTAATGAGTCTCTATTTGAAATGCCTTAGTGGGCGTGTGTGTGTGCGTGAGTTTTTGGGGATTTATGTTTCTCGGTCCACGTGCTTTTTGCATTGGCATAAGTCTTCCTCTTGTGTGTGGTTTGCGTGATGCCTTAATTTGCACTTATGCACTCACCATCGGGGTTTTGGGTTGCATTCTCGCCTTATTGCTTGTTAGAACAAATTGAGGGTGTGACGCTGTCACGCGTTGACACAATTTTCAGCGGTGTAATCAAGAGTAGATCGATTTTATTCAAATAAAGCCTGAGGTTGCTGTTAGCAGAATTCACGCCTGAAGGGCTTGGATATAATGAAGCAACACACGTGAGAGCAGAGGCAGAGGTTTTGTGTACTTTAGAGACTTTAGTGTGACTCATGCATCAATAAGCAAAAAGGATGGAAGGGGCAAATTTTGCACTGATCCATGTGGCAGAAGCTCTTTAGTTATACCTCATTTACACTTTATTTTGAAATCTATTTTTGGTGATTAGTTTGTTAACAGATAATACCTATCCAAGTGACAGCACTGGTGTGAATTTAAAATGCACTGCGGACAGATTGTGATCCAGTTTGATAAATTGCTGCTGGAGGTGATCAGAGACACATTGTGACAATGCAATGAGAACCTGCGACAACTATGCCGACAGAAATTCATCACTCACAGAGGTACCAGACCAGTGAGGGAGCAGCCAGTGAGATAAACGGTATTATTGGTATTTCAGATTCTGATATTAGCCAATAAAAACATAAAGCAGTCCTCTTCTGGATATTCAGAGATTAACTGAAACAGTGAAGTAATAAATAAGCACATTTTGGAGAGTAGCAGCAACTGCTCCTGTTTGTCCAGTTTAGTTCACGTCCAGCAAAAAACAACAGTGTGATCACATTAAGAGAGTCTCTTGATATTACTCTAAACAGGCTGCCTGATTAGACTAATATGAAATGAGATTGATATCAGTTGTCATGGTTACAGGAAAAAACACAATTAAGGCTGAGCAATGGTCACGGTTACAACAACACCAGCAAATGAGAACTCAACATCAGTCTCCTATCTCGAGGGTTTTCTTAACCCATCCTGTTAGGGAAAATCTTCTCATCAGTTCTGAACAAACATTGGAGTCCAGAATGTTTTATGCTAAGGATGTTTATTGAAGCTTGATTTAATCAAGGAGAACGGAGGATTCATCAATACAGTGTTCCTACACAGCGTCACCTCAAATCTGAAGCAGCAAACCCTGAAGAGTCTTATATACTCTAGAGAGATAACTATAGATAGCTTACCTTTTTTAATCAGTCAAATGCCCCAGGAAAAGGGAGGAGAGGTAGGAGAGGGATGTATGACTACTACACTATTGGTTCATTAACAATGAACAAGGAAACATGATTACTTCTGGCCATGAGCTGATTCTTAGAACACCAAGTACGTTGTTGCTGACCGTCCGAGGTCTGCTTTCATCAGCCCTGGATCTGGTAGTATCAGGGCGACAGTTATGCAGAGTCGCCTGAGTGCTGAAAGACCTGTAAAAGTTAGTACATTACCTGTGATACCTGTGATATGACGACCAAGGCCTCACCGTGACCTTTCACCCCGAGTCAATCACACATCAGGTGGGCAGGAGAAAACGTCCACATCCCTTCCACATCCATCCATCCATCAATCCATATTGACATTTTCCTTTTCTCCTCCAACATCACCGGGTGTCCTTCTCTGCTCACAAAATTAAGACAACTGCTGATTTCTGAAATAAAATAAATAAAAATATTGCCAGACTAATGACTAATAACTTCTCCAATAATATTGACATGTTTGTCTCTTCCTAAAAGCATGAAATAATAATATATAGATTCTTTGCCAGCAACGGCCAAGATCATTATGGAGGACATGCCTCTGTGGTTTCAGGTTGAAGTGCTCACGGTCTTTTTGTTATTACAACAGTGACTACTGAATTTAATTGGTTAGCTGGACAGTTGCAGCAGAAACACATGCCTCCAGCTGGCTCATCTATATTTTGTCCCAGAACCTCTCTCAGTGCAGAACAAGCTGGGCAAACCTGAACCTGACCAATTTGTAACACCACCCAGTAGTTTCCAAACTCACTTGTGGCCTCAATGTGAGAACACTGTATTTCAAACTGCATTATGTTGGTTATGTTTAATGGATTGATTCCAAAATCTTACCTGTTGAAGAACTTATTACAAAAATCCTCTGTTGCTTCCTATCGTTTTTATTTTTGTTGTTGCTCTTGTGGACTAGTTTTTTCCTGTGGTGAGCTGAATTTATTGGTCAGAAGCGATTCACTAATTCTAACTGCAAAACGCTTGGTGTTAATGATGTCAAAGCCAAAGACTGTGGTGTGACACTTTCACTTTCAAAAGATGTTATTCAGATTCAAACATGATGGGACGTGTGTGCCGCTCTTAGTGGCACATCTCTTCATCTTTCATCATTTTCTTTCTCTTGTGTGAATCCATCTTTGATGCAATCTCGTTTCCTTGATTTCTGGTACTGTACTGTATCTCATCTTTTCTGTGTGCATAACTTCAATCACATTTCCGCCTTTCTCCAGTCACTGCCGTCAGAGTTGTAAGCCCAAAATCTCTCCACACCTTCAAAGTGTGTCTGTGTCTCTGAACCCATAAAAGCCTGTCTAAACCCAGGTGTTATCACTTTTTCTCCATGTCTGTCTACCTCCTTTTTCCCTTGTTCCTTCAGCATTGGTCAACCTGCGTCTCCTCTCACTTCTGTTAAATGACTTCTCTTCCCTCTATCAGTTTGATTTTTCAATCCGACCGGCTCACCTTTCTGCCCACCAGTTATTTCCGTTGCATCTCTGTGAGTGCATATGTCTCTTGGTCTATATTTTAATGAGTGCATTTATCCATTTCCAAATTCTCGGTTCTCGTTTTTTCCCTCTCTCTCACTGTTGCCATGGCACTCAGACTGTCAGGCCAAGGTTGATGGGCAGAAAGATACTTGTACATGTCTGTGTGCGTGTGTGAGTGCGTGTTGATACAATGATTGGGTGAGAGCAGAGCAGGGTGAGCGCTGATTGAAGCTCCAAATAACATTAAGGCAAATCTCTCTTTTCTTTCTCCATCTCCTTTGCTCTCCTTGACATTCTGTCACTCAGTGGTTGCCTCATCCGTCTCATCACTTAGACCCTGTCTCGGTTTCTTTCTCTCTATTTGAGTGTCTCACTTTGTCTCATCCTTCAGCTCTCCTTTCTTCTTTTGCCACATTTTGCCTCTTCTACTTCTTGAAATATAATTTCTTAATATAAAGATCTTGTCTTCAGGTGGAATTGCTTCTCTGACAACTAGATAAGCCAAGATAGATTTAGAAAAGGGATAGAAAAGATCAAAAAGGGAGTCAAAAAGTAACCCCTATGAATACATGAAAACCCTTATAGAGATGCACATACACTCATGCTAACTTATATTTCACTGCATATTTTAAAGACTACGTTATCTGCTAGGAAGAATCTCTGATTATATTTTTTGTTTTGTAGTCTGGGTGTCTGTGTATATATGATTGAGATTGTGGTTGCATATATTTGCTTGGTTCACTGTATTTATAGCCAGATATTCCCCACAGTTGTATATTTGTGCAAAAGGCCTTAAAGGACGAGCAATTATTTCCTTTTATTTGCGACAAATTGAAAGAAATCTCCAAGTTATTGTAGTAGTAGCTTGAACGCTCACCCTGTTAGTGGCAAAGCTGTCTCTTGTTGGTCTCTTAATTTTGTTTGGTCAATTATATAACTGAGGCCAGCATAATATTTTCTGTTCTGTTTTCCCATCATAATCCTTTATCTCGGGGAAAAAACGACCACTATCCATGTGCAACTGCACACAGAAAAAGAAAAGACTTCATGTGTTTTACATTTTGAGTTTGTTCAGCGTCATACCTTCACATTTCCACACACTGTTATCTGTGAAAAACAGGTGGAGAAATATTACAGGATGAGTATGAGGCAAGTTATGTCTGTTATCTCAACCCTATGGTTTGCTTCAGGGGTTGCAAATCAGACGTACTTTATAAAATTTAGCAAGTTTTTTAATGATAAACACACCATTGAAATGATGAAGGGGTCATAGATACGAAATAAGGAAGAAGAAGAGCACGCTTGTGCGTGTGACACCCATGCGTGTTGTAAACTAAAACTCCTCCTCATGACATTGTTGCAATATAATCTGAGTGTGGGACATAAAAACCTCATTGCACAGACAACTATGCAAGTAAAGAAGAAAACATCATCAGTTAACGACCTCTTCTGTCTTTCGATGCTCTGTGACGGATGACTCACCGTGTGAGCTTGTCCCTTTAACAGAATTAAGAGAGCGAAACCTCAAAAATGAACAGTTGTGTACTCCTGCAAGAACGTATTGATACGAAGAGTGCTGCTTGACAGCTTTGACCAGCTTCATTCGTGCTATGCGGAGTGAGTGTGGTTGTTGTACTGTAACTTTTAGAGGGGCCTGTATGGGGAAGAGCGCACTATCAGTCATCAACTCTCACCTTTTAAATTTTAACATTCAAAGATCCCCCTCATCCTCTCTTTCTAACCTTTTTTCTGTCATCCCATCTTTCCGTTGCTCCCTGTTTGCTCTCCTCTCCTCCCCCGTGTTGCTTCAGACCAATCCCCCCAAGCATCCAAGCCCTCTTCTCACGCATGTCTCTCCATTGTGTGTGCTCTTCAAGTGAACTTTATGTCAGGAATTCAGCAGCAAAAGAAGGCTAAGTGGATAAGATGACGAACATTCGTCACCTCAGTTCTGCACACGCACTTCCCTTTTTCTGTGAATGTAAATGTGTGGCCGTGGTTGCTTATCTGTGTGTGTGTGTGTGTGTGTGTGTGTGGTTGTCCTCATACACATCACTGTGACCATCCTTTAATGGAAAGGGTGGTGAAGAGACTGGTCCTGAACCCCTACTGTAGTCACTCCCAGCTAAATGGACTCCTGTTGTTAACAGGTTTCTAGTGTTGTCTGGGGGCTCGTGTAACAGGGGTCAGTCGCAGAGCACACTACTCTCACTCATAGTTTCTTTCAGTTTTCCTCTCTCTCTGCTGTTTCGTTTCTGTTATTTTGCACCTCTGAGATCTCCTTTATTTAAATACGCTCTTTTTTGCGTCCTCTTCTCGGTTCACCTCGTTGATGTTCTCTCAGACATTGCAAAAATCATATTTTGAATTATAGAATGTGCACGTCTCCTCTTGTCTTGCTTGTTCATATTTATAGGGAATTAAATTTTTTACTGTTGTGCAGAAAAAATCATGTTGATTCATGCCACACAAACAGTGGATGCCTATCAGTCAGATGGAGTCAGCTTTAAAACGTAGAAGCCATCCTCAGCATGACCTACTGAACGGCAGGATTAAGCCCGTCATCTGCATCCAGTTCTGATTTAAGACCTCTCTCTCGCACACACAAATCATGCCGCCAGCTGTCATCTCCTCCCCCACATATCATTTGTAGCCACAAAGTCAAATGAATAGATAGGGTTAAGATGTGTTACAATCACCATTCATGAGTGGTCATTTGGTTTTTATTTTAGCGTACTGATAGTGAGATAGTTTAGTTTAAGATCACAGTTCAGATTCACCAAATTATATAAACTATATATACATATATTTTTAAAACATTAGGAAACCACATAAAAATGATATTTATTGTCCTCACTGAGCTTTTTTTCTGTCATCACTGTTAAATTAGGTCACAATATGCAAAACAACAGTAACAATAACATAACAAAATAACAGTCAGCAGCATGTTTTTCAAAAATATTGAGATTAATTTAGTTCATTAATTTAGTATTTAGTAAAGTAGTAGCATAATCAGTTCATATTATCAGGACATCGGTGGGTAAAAGAGTTTGTGCCATTTTTCTTGATTTTAGTATGTGACAATAAAGGAAAACACCATCAGGCATGTGTTAGCCGCAGCAATTGTAGTCTAGTGTTTATTTCTCTTCACAAAAAAATTTTGAAAATATATCCAGTGCTCGCTTTTTCATGGTCAATTTTTTATAAGCCACAAGTTTGGCTTGGATATGGCCCCAAGCGTTAAATTTGTGCATGAGAATCTTTTTTAAATGAGGCCGACTGCTGTCATTGGGAGTTATAATTGGGGGTACGACACATGCAAAGAGTAAGTTTGTGCGAGACATCTCAATCATAAGAAATGGCCCCTGGGAGCTCATTCTCATTCCCATGACACTGCATATATTAGCATGTATGTGATATCCTGACAGAAACCACAGAACTATCCACATTTGTTGCGTTTTGGTCTGTCGTCACACATTACTGGATTATTTATCTGTTTTTGTGAAAAGATCTGCATGAATATAAATGTATAAAACTTAACAGCTATTAATTTTGATGTTTGAATGTGACAGCAAAGCAGAGCACTTATGAGTGGTTTTCCTTTGAGAGCTGTTTAGACACTACTGTTTTTGGTGATCCAGTGAAACTGCTCATGATGCTCCATATCAAAGGAAAGGCTGGCACACATGCTGTTTCCTGCCACAAAGTACTGTTGGTGTCGGAGCCTTGCCAACAGGAAGAAGGAGGGGAGGGAAATACAAAGAAACAATTGTTTCGTTCAGTTGACTTGAAAGAAACTAGATTTCACGGCGGCAGTGTTTAGGTACACTGTATGTATGAGAGAAATGGTGCTATGATTGTATGTAATAATGCTTTTAATGTATCTTGCACTCCAGCTCTAGGTTCAGAAATGGAAGTAGATGTAGGGGGATGGACTTTGCGCCCTTCTCCAGTGGCTTGCTCTCCCATGCTGGGAACCTGCCGGAGAGTGGAGAGTGGGATTAGTGTTGCATGATTGCTTTCTCTGTACAGAAACACACTCCTTAAGTGTATACAATAACATATTTCCATCTGAACCCTATTAGAAAGTCAGCAGCTTTGAGGAAAAAGTGTCCATTATATATCACAGCCCATGTTCTATATATAAAAAAAAAAAACCCCAAACCAAACAAACAAACACAAGAGAGTCAGCGTAGAGAGAAAAGCAAAAAAAAAAAAAAAAAAAGAGCAGTGATATATTCAGACTTATGTCCTCGGTAACATCGGTACAGTTCATCTGAACTGCGTCAGTACACACTTGAACTATATCCTTTTAGGGCTCAATTGCAATTTAAGGAAGAATACTTGAATTGGGAATTTGTAGAAACATGGAGGAGACGGGTCCAGTGAGGGCTTCCAACTTGTCACCCCGTTATGAGATGGCTCCTCCATTTTTATCATTGGTCTCAAATCTGCTCCTGCCTCATGCACAATTACTTTGAAATAAGTGAGTTAATTAACAATAAAGTGAACAAAGTTTTCACCTTGACTTCTCTTTGCATCACTTCCTTCATCTCTATATATCTCACCTTTCCCCTCTTTGTCCCTGTCTTAAAAGTTTTTTTGTTTTTTGTTTTTTTAGTCCTCAAGTCATTAAATTAACATTGAAGGATGAGAGAGGTGAAATTAAATTTGCATCCCTGTCAGAAACGCCTCCACACATAAGCTATTATCTACAACTTGCGTCCTTTCCAGGTTATGAAAGAGGTTGAGAAGTCCATCTTAATGACATGCATTGATTCATTCAGATCTAACACCACCACAGGCTTTACACACATCACTCTGTCCATCTGCAAGAGATATTATTCATTCTCAGACCCTCTTCCTAGCTGTCCACCCTTCTATGCCCTCCATCTTTTGAGCCACCCACAGCCCTGCTCTAATCCCCCAGCAGGCTCACTCTCTCTGGGACAGGATTAGAGACTTCCCCCCTACACTCAGCGAGGCCTAGGGCTATTTCTGTGTGTGAGTGTGCATGCACATGTCCTTGTGTCAATGCATTTGCAGGTGTATGTGTAGTGTAGAGTGTGTGGAGACACACAAGAAAGAAATGGAAAATGAGCAAGAACAAGTAAGTCGAAGCGAATGGGACAGAAAGACACAGAGGGAGAAAGAGAAAGAGAGAAGTGGAGGTGCAGAGGTATAAATCACTACAGCACAATGTGTCAGACGAAGGACAAAAACATCCCCTGCAGCTCTCTGGGGCACTGACTGAAGGAGCCCAATGAGGGGGAAGCAACAGCAGAGACAGTAAAGCGTACAGTGTAGTTTGATGTACAATCACTGTCCGAAGTCACGCGTCACGTTTAAATCAAGACGCATATGTTTTTAGAAAACAAGCTCTCTTAAAAAATGTATTATTTAAATAGATTTTGTTCTAGTCTTTGAAAAACCTTTTATTCATTCATTCATCTTCTGCTGCTTATCCAGGTCGGGTTCACGGGGGGGGCTCACACTGGGCGAGGGCAGGGTACGTCCTGGACAGGCCAGTCCATCCCAGGGCCACGGCCTAGGAACCGAACCCCGTGGGGAAACAGCGCTAACCATTATGCCGCCGTGCTGCCCAGAAACCTTTTAATGTAATGTAATATAAAATGCTGTATCATGATGTGACAGACAAAAACTACTGTAGAGCAGAAGGGAAGTTTCCCCTTCAACTGAGGTTGTTGAGCAAGAATCGCACCAAATCTGGCATGAAGCATGACAAGAGTCAAGTGTGTTCTTTTGTTTCTTTGTTTCTTTCCCAATCATAAGAACCCCCCCACGTAAAACAAGTATGACTTTGTTACTTTGTTGTGCTGTGGAGAGAGGTGAGGGAATGTGTGATAGAGAAATGGGGTGACACAGTTCATCAGAACACATTCAAAGTGAAGCTGCAGGCTGTAATTCTGTGTCAAGAAATTGCCTAAGAACAATGTCCTGTTTTCAGTTGGTAATATTTCTCACATTTTGGTTTTCTGACCAAAGAACGTGCTGATTACTTGTTTGAGCAACAACTTATCACTCCAACCAAAATGCCTGGATTGATGTTCAAGCAGTCATTTGTTCTTGGCCTGGTGAGTTTATGAGACTTTGCTGTATGTCCAGTGTCTGAATTTAAGTACTGGTTCATTTTTTGTTGTTGTCGTCGTTGTGCTTTGTTTGTTTTGTTTTTTTTTAATCAAATTCATCTTTAGGTTCTATTATGATCTGGTGATCAGCACCAAACTATTTAGAGTAAAGCAGCTGTTGCTGTTGTTCCATAGAAATATTCCTCCTTTTGCCAGGACAGCTTTTTCCTCTAATATTGTGATGATTGAGGGCTGTGTCCTTCAATATGCCAGCAATGACTACTATTGATTTTTACCATTTCCAAATGAACAAGTTCATCTCCCATTACAGAAGAGCCCTGACAGATGGATTCATTCATTCTTTCATTCATTCATCTGGTACCACTTATCCATTTATGGGTTGCAGTGGGTGCTGGAGCCAATCTCAGCTCACACTGGGTGAAGGTGGGGTCACCTTGGACAGGTCACCAGTCCATCACAGGGCCAACACACAGAGACAGACAGAGACCAACAACCACTCACACTCAGACCTACATACATTTAGAGTCACCAATTAACATAAACATGATGTCTTTGGATGGTGGGAGGAAACCCAAGCAGGCAGCGGGAGAACATGCAAACTCTGCCCACAGGCCCTGGAACCAAAGCGCAACCTGTGGGGCAACAAAGCTAACCAACAACTAAGCTGCCATACAAATGGATATTAAACTAATATTTAATGCCTAGGTTTTATTAACCATTCCCTGTGGTTAAAAGCAATCGATTTAAAACCTTAAGCATCTTACGAAGAGGCACACTCTGATATACAGTACAGTAGTTTTACAGTCTATTGAGTTTTAATTCGACTACAACTTGGCTCCAAGACCTAACTGGGATTACTGGACTTTTTTTAGAGGTAGTTTATCATTTTGCACTCCATCTGTATGTTTAATGCAGCAATTATATATAAAAACAAAGACATAAAAAACAGAAGCAAAACACATACAAAGGCCCACACCAGATCATACCAGACTTATTGCCTGTGAACAAGTTAACATTTGCACATTAGCTTCAGACCACACTCATCCACCAAGCACTCGAAGAGATTTGTTGTCAAGCTATTGTAACTGTACGACTTATGAACATCTATCGAAGTAGTAAAAACTGTCTCTCTGGTACTTCCTGCTACAGTAGCTGTCTCCACAGTTCAATTTGATGGCACACACACAAAGACTCACCCAGCGACAACAGTACCAGTCACACTGTGAACCCACTGCACGCACGTGTTAGTGGTGTTAAAGATCCGTGGACTGAATGCAGTTTGTATATGAAGGGATGGGAATGTGGCATTCTTTTTAATTATAACTGCAATCCATATATTCAATCTGAAGCCACAAATTAAGATGAATAATGTAATCTCATGATTAGCTATATGTATGGTTGTCAGGATACAAAGCTTTTCATTTTAACTCAAGGCTAAAGGCTCAACTTAGAAATCCTGGATGGATTCATGATATTATACCACTTTTCAACACTTGCAGCTATTCCACCAGTAGCTGCCAACCAATAATCACTTTTTGCTTCGTTCATATGGAATATTCCTTTGGACAGAGCTTTAATCTGTTTATGTGGTGCTCTATCTAAGTGTTTTAATTTGAAATTTGAGTTGCTGCTGACTAGACTATCCCAACTCATCCCAGTTCATTTCCTCGCCAGCAGCCAGGTCCTCATCCCGTGGTTCGCCTCCAATGCTGCTGTTTTGGTCCGCAGTTGTTGACAGTGATTCTTGTTCTGTTCTAGTTCTAGGCTGTGTTAAACTCACAGAGGCTACAGAGCAGAACAAGGTCTGTGGCTGCTGGCTCCAGTTAGCCAGCAAGTTGTTTCACAGTTAAAAGGTTTCAAATGAAAAACATAGATTAACACGTTACAGGCATGATCTTTACGATTCATCAGAAAAGCAAATAACATCAGATTATCTTCCTATATCTATATATGTGATTACATGTTGGTGAGCATTAAGATCTGATTGAGAAGGTTCACAGAGGAGAAAATTGAAGGTAGTTTACAAGTCTTTGATCCTGTTCTGATAATATTATGTAACACTTTATAGTCTCAAAATATTTGAGTACACGTCAGTGAATACAGTCTATTTCTCCCTTGTTCTGTCCGCACCCCCGCCTGCTCTCCTGCTGTACTGCTTCCTCCATCTCTACCATTTTGGTTCTTAGAGCACTCTCTTTCACTTTCCCTTCTTTCCAGTCTCAGCCTCATCCCACTTTCCTATTGAAGCCACATGACCTGAGTCAGCGCTCTTGGATCCCTCTGAATGGTCAACTATTGCTCTCATGTTAGACGTGTGTTGTTCTGTCGGGTCTGTTGCTGGAAGTGAATTATGCTGGTCAATAAACACTCCTGAGTTATCATGTTCCAGTTGAAACTGTAAGCCAGAGACAATCTTATTTTATTTCTTTCTCCTCTGTGTTGTAGGTTTATTTTCCATCACTATGCCTTGCTGGTAATCGCAAAAGCTGATGAACAAGCATGCATAGAGACTACTGTGCACAAAGAGTCTTAGTTTTCTGTATACCCCGTTGAGAACCCAGGTGTCACTGTTGCTTTCCAACTGTGTGTTATAATTTGTAGCCTCCTGTTCCTCCTTCACTAGCCAGAATACTGGTCAAGTTATCTTAGACGCTGTTCTGTGATTTACAGAAGATTCATTACTGCCTTTGGTGCCTTGAAAATTATGTTGTTGGTCGCCATTTTTCTTTGATACTTCGTAAGTTTTTAAACTTCACCTGTTATTGCCAAGATATTGATAATAATCGATAAATGTCTCTCCTGTCTGGTATTACACCTTTGAACCAGTGTTCTAAATATTTGGAACCAGTTATTTCTGTTTTGCTGTCTTGCATGGACAGCTACATAAGAAAACAAAACCAGTTAAACACAGGCAAGGCAATCATGACTAAGTAAAGAAGAGATGACTTGTACACAAACCTGACTGAGAAGAAGTTTACGTTTTTCTTCAATTCTGTCTTTATCAGAAATGTTTGCTGAATATTATTGTCATAATCATACTGTATTATGTGATTTCTTTGTACTTTCTGGATACCCATCTGTTTCTCTCTTTGTGTGGTGGGACCATAACAAATTAACCAGAAACTGAGAAGTTTTTGAAGTACAGATAAATGGGACAACGATATACATCTTACTGGATGTTTCAACAATCCAGACAAAGGATGATAGTTATCAGGAATGTAACTTTCACAACTATGTAAACATAAAATGCACATAATCGCATTTGTCCACAACACTGTATAGTTGCGACAGACAAAGTGATGTACACAGCACCAAAGAGTGTGCACGTTTTCCTGCCATGGCCATTAGCGTGCATGTGCTCTGAATTTGAAATGCGAGTCAGCAAATTTTGTGTGTGTGTGTGTGTGCGTGCACAAAGGCCTATTATCTACAATCCCCACCAACAGAATGTTTAATTGGTCAAGGAGAACATTGAATCCGTTTGACCCCAGGCCAGCCTAAGCTGCACCATGGCACAGTTCAGGGTTCAATTTCTAACTGTCTAGACTAGCAGTTTTGAACCTTAGAGAGGAGTGAGCTAAAGGCCAAAAGGTTTTCACCTCAGAAAAGCAAATGTGCTTTTTGGAAATGGGTTGACTTTAAAAAAGGAGTGGAATCTTCAGAGTAATTTAGGGAAAGAAGCAGAGAGGGGAGCCTAAGAGCAAAACAGTTCAAGCTGCACTGAAGAGAGGGCCAAATAATCTTACTTATGTTGTAGATTTTAGAAACAGAGTGACTGATGGTCACATCAGGAGAGCTCTCAGAATTCCAATTTTTCCATTTCAACAATGAAACCTTAAGCCACACACGCAGACAGCAGAAAATGTTTTCAGCATTGACGATCACAAAAAAAAATATGTCAGAAAATAAGAATCTGCACTTAGACACCACCAAACAAGCTACAAATGTTAACCAGGATCATACTTTTCTGCAATATTTGTTCCACAGACTTAAAAACACCACTCTTCATTAGCTGGTGGTTTTGATACCTGCAGTTTGTGGTGCATAACACGCTGCAGCTCTGCTAATTCACATTTGATGTGTATGATTTTCTGTGAGTGCATTAAATTAGAATCAACTGAAACAAGCATAGAGACGTGCTTTTAGAGTAAAAAAAAATAAATCATCTTTCACTGAGGCTACTTTTAATGCATAGAAATGTTATTTTTTAAATCTTATGCAACTTGTTAATCACTTTCCCATTTGCATAATCATTGTCTATCACACACAGATTGAGCCAGCAGGCGATAATGTTAACTCAAGATGATAATGCGGCTCCAATAATGGTGAGCAAGCCGTCGAGGCAACAAAAGCACTGTGTTAGATCTTCATGTATCAATAGGTTATATTATAGAGCTGTTACAGAGACAACCTACACATATTTTTTTTGGCACCTCCTTTTTTTAGCCTGTCTAAATTGGAATGATTCTGGTGCTGTGAGTCAAGCTTGTTGACTAACCAACTATGATGTGATATAAAGATATGGAAACAGGACAGGGACTGGGGGAGGCAGGGAATTGGTACGTTTAAACTAGCTCCAGAGAAGTAGGAGGGGAGAGATGCTTGTGGCATCATGTCAACACGTAAAATATTAGCAGTAGTTTCTTGGAGCCAGATTATACAATTTTACATCAACTCAATCTGTAAACTCTTCAGCTGTAGAGACTTGGGTGCTGAGATTTGCCCTGAATTGGAATGTCCTCACTGCACAAGATGTACTCACTGAATTTGTGCATCTCCTCAAACAGGGTAAACTGTATTATAATGAATTAAACTTCATTGTAGGTGATAATTTAAACTGCCAGAATGTTCTTTAATGTATTAGATAACTTCTTTTGCTGGCTTCTCATCCTTACGAGCATGTTTTCAAAACAGTAAGTGGGGAAATGTAAGATTTAATAGGCAGAAAATGTAATGTGTTATTGCCAGTGTAATAGGCGTACAGAAAAGTGAAAAGAAGGCTGCAGAAATGAAAAAAGAAGCAAACTAAATAATGCCTTTAGTCTATCTAGAAGAATACACAGGCAACAGTTTAGATAATATTTTCTTGAGCAATGATGATGTCTGATTCATAACAATACAAAGGAAATACTCAAAGAAATAACTGAGAGGAGAAAAAAAATAGATAAACTACAAAAGAAAGAGCCAGAGGGAATCAGCCAGCAGAAAGCACTCAGACAAATGGTTAGTTAATTCCCTTTGACTTGAAGGTTTACAAGTGAAGCATGGACATGTTTTTTTTTTGTTACTGAATCTCTACATTTCATTTGATTGCAATGACACACACACACAAAAGATCGACATGCATAGGAATAGAGGGAAGTAGAGAGACTGTGTAGGTGTAGAGACAGACAGCAGATGGACAGACAAAAACACAGTGACAGAAAGATAGCAAAGAAGAGGATCGTGTGGACATACTTATATATAAAAGAAATGCATCCCTCTAATCTGGTGGTGTTTATGTGGAGATGATTTAGATCTTGGTTTATGTGAACAGAGCTCCGTCAACAAGAACTACAGTCACCTCATATCTTCTGCTCTCCAATCTGTATTTCATTTTCTCTGCCTTATTCCTCTCTCCAGCTCGTTTGCCCTTCCTTTTACTCTGCCACACATTCGAAGCAAACTCGAACTTCACTCAGCACATTTGCATGAATTCTCTTATGTTTCTTTTCCTCACAGCCTTTTTCTCTGCATCTCTCTCTTCCCTCCTGCGAATAGATTCACATGAAGCAGAAAATGTGCCAGATTAAATGGAGCAGATTAAAGTTGGTGTCAGTGTTTGATTTTCAAATGCGTGTGCTATTGCTCCTGAGACGCACCAGCAAGGTCAGATTTATATTAAAAACTGCCTTATTTGCTTTTATTGATGGTGTGGGTGTGTGTGAGGGTATACACTTTGGATCATTGCATTACAAGCACGCTTCAGTGTGTTTATCTCTGTGTGTGTGTGTGTGTGTGTGTGTGTGTGTGTGTGTGTGTGTGTGTGCAGTGAGGATTCAGACAGGATTCTTTTGTTGGAGTGGCTACACTCATGTTGCAGGTCACATTATGGGACAGGGTCCAAAAAAACTTTTAGTGCAGAGGAGCTCTCAGACATTCAGAGATGACTCTTCATGTAATCCCAACTGACTAAATAACTGAGCAACTGTGCAACTGGTATAATCCTGGAACACAGAGACCAGTTCTAGTTTTGAAATACCTCCATTGGCACAACACCATAACAGCACAGCTAACTCTCATTTACTCCATTTAAATATTAATTTAAATTAATTGGAGCAACTGTTTTCTATTCAAAATATGATGGGACATCGCACCTGGCCCACCTTCACAGGTACCCCGCCCTCTGCCGTCTGTAGGCCGGCAGCGTCGCTCACCCCTTTCCCTCTTCCCTCAAGACACCGCCTGGAGTATTTGGCACCATGTGTCCACTGGGCAAGAGAGTTGGGTTCTTATTCTTTAATGAAAGATTTTTCCTTATTTTAAATTTATGTCCCTGTTACTACATTCCACCACCCTGCAGCTGTCATTTTTGGATCCCCATGCTTCCAGTCAGGGCCTCAGTTCAAAATACGACTTTATCATGAGTGAAGACTGCACATACTCTCAAGGATTTATTGTATCGTTTGCCAAGACAAAACCTGCGATTGCTGAAAAGCTGTTGAAAGTTTTATCACAGAAACACTATTTTTCCTTCAAGGCCTCGGTTATACTCCCATGCAGGCACTTGTGCATGAACAGCTGCCGAGACTTCAGACTTCAGCAATTGTTGCTAATATACCTCTTTCTCTTCTGCATTGATTCCAGTTTGAGGAGCAGATACCCAGTTGGTGCCATTTTAACATGGTCATTTCAGAGCACATGGGTGCAAAGAGAAATGTGTGTCACCTCGAGCCTTGCATGGTTGTGGATGCAGGAAATAGCTCAAGTGTGGGGCCACAAAATGTATTCTTTGAAACTATTCAAATAACTCTTGGTCATTTGCATTGAGTTTCTTTCCCTCTCTCCTCCTTTGGGTTGCTCTTGCTAAAGGTAATTTTGTGCTTCTACACTCAACAAGGAAAACAAAGGACTGTCATTTTTGACTCAAAGCTTTATCTCCATCCACTTATACACACAAGCTCGCGTTCACACACACATTCACACGGGATCCTCGTGGGGTGATTGCCAGTGTAGCAGAAATCAGAAAGCCATTCAAATGCAGTGTCCCGCTGACTCAGCTTATACATGCCACACCGTGTTTTGGGAAATTGGCAGATAATGCATTTTGTGAGAGTGTGTGTGTTTTTGTGTGTGTGAGAGTGATCGGGAGACAAGAGAAAGCACAGCAAACAAGTTGAGAGAAGCACAAAATGCAGAAGAAAGAAATTTGGAAAAGATAGAAAGACATTATAAAGTGAGAGGAAGATGAGAAACAGATTTCTTTTTATTTTCCTAGATTGAAACACAATGTGACTGTGTCACTTCACCAGTCTTAGATTGTCAGCCACAGTCAGCAATGTGTGTGTGTGTGTGTGTCCACAGCTTAGTGTAGCAGCCAAAACACTGACAAAAGGTAACAGCTGAAAAAGCTCCTGGATCGTGTCTTTGTCGTACTGTCTCGCTGACCTTTACAAGTCCTTATTTTGCGTTATTTTCGGTGCTGGCTCAGTTTTAGTCTCTATTCCCAGGGCCTATCTGTTTCCTCACCCCTGTCGCCATTCCTTCATCCCTCCAGTTGCATTTCAACTTGCTTGTGTCTTTGGTGTTTTCTCTAGCAGCCATCCACAGTATACTTCCATATTTTGTGTGTGTGTTGGTGAGTGAGTGAGCAGATGTTACTATGTGAGGGCTGACACGTCTTTGTTTCATTGTGTGATTGTGTGTTGCTCCTACTGTAAAGAGCAATTGCTGAGTTAAAAAAAAAAACAAGCAGGGAGGGCTGAAGGGAGATGCAAAGGAAGAAATGAAGGGCTGATAGTTGGAGGATAGAACAGCAGAAGGAGAGGGAACAGGAGAGCAAAGGACAAAGAGTCCATTTAGGTGGAGCCAAGCTGAGCTTCACAGTAAAGAGCATTACCAGCTGTGTGAGCTTCAGAAGTTTTTTTTTTCCTCCCCAATCTGTTTTTCACTGTAAAGAACTTTAGAGAGAGTAAACATCAACCAAAAACAGCAAGTGTCTCAATTTACTGTATTGAATTGACACTAAATTAAATTTGTTATTGGTGATTCCAAAAACAGGATGCTCATTTGTAACTTTAAATGAGTAAAATGTGTAAAATACCTGCACTGGTATTCCCAGAATGAGCACTGAGATCTGGGATCAGCACAGCGTGAATGCTGTTTGAGGAGCAGATCAGAAAACAGCACAGTGGTGGATCACTGTGAAGTTGGGGAAAGAGGAAAGTGAGGATAAAAATAAAATGAGACACCCATTTGGAGAGTGGAAGAGGCTGCAATGAAGGGCCGTGCAGAAGTGACTGAGGTGTTGGATGGCTGGTGGAGTGAAAAACAGCTGGGACCTGTACTTTACAGAAGACAATGAGCTAAAGTGCTGAATGCACAGAGGCAGTGAAGTCCATTCCTTGCTGTGTTTTTGTGTGATTGGGGGCAAAGGGGGTTACTCTGAGAGCAAGTGTTTCCATCGCTGCCAAACAAATTTCTGTGTTTCATCTAATTGGTGACAAATTGAAAAGGGTGATAATGAGGTCTGTAGTCTAATCAGAGAAATATCTCTCTACCAAAAAGAAATAAGCTGATAAAAATAATACGAAGGAACTTAATGTAAATTATGATTCAAGGTTACAGATTACAAGATTTTCTAATTTGCTGCAGTAACTCATACGTTGGAATTACGGAAAATGATACTAAAATCTACTTGGCTCCGTGAAGAAAAAAGAGAAGACCCATCAGAGAGCATCATTTAGCTTTGGCTTTGTCAGATAGGAGCTAACACTCTGTTACACTTCTCCCTTACCCAACTTCCCAGTGTTCACTGATTTCAGACTAAATTGGGTTTTTGGCAAAACACTCATTTGGCAAAATCAAGAGTGGCTTTTGCAAAGTGATAACCAGCCTGTCCCTAGGAACAATATTTATACCACAGAGCTGATTAATGTAGCAGAGTGTGAGTGTGTGGTCTGTTAGTACTGATGTGTGTGATAGTGTCGCTGTACATACCTTTTTTCTCTGCTGGAATTCAGTAAACGCTTCTTCATCACATGCATGTCCTTACCCCTCTAAGTATTACAGATTCATGTATAAAAAGGAGAGGAAAAAGTCCACATGCTTCTCAGAGGAGGAGTGTGCTACACAGAACTATAATAATCCTTTTTGTAATTATGACAGAATTCATGATACCTTGAATTACAAGATCCGTTGGCTTCATACAGGTCATTCCAGGTTCCAAATTAAATATAAACACAAGTTTCAGTTACAAGTTATTAATTCTTATCAGTGCCAATTTTTTGGTCTTTGTGTAGGACGACCCAGAAGCAGTTATTCCTCTGAGGTTATCACTATGGTGTCTCTACTTTGACTGTATTGATTCACAGCATAGAATCACTTTAGACAATCCCAGCATGTTTCCTAATAATAGCTTTATTTTTGTCGTAAGAGTTTTCACTGCCTAATCATTTCTTTATTTTCTCTCTACCCCTTAAGCATGTCTTTCCTTTTTGCCTCTTTCCTTTTCCCATCATTTAACATTTCTTCATTTAACTGGCACCATGGACCTCCTGGGATTGACAGCATTTATCCCACAGGTCACAGATGATTTGCAGCTTTTATCACCAGACCAAAGGCTGTTAGCTGTTTGTGGGTTTGCTAATGTGGCTGTGTTATTTAGAGAAATAAAGTGTATGAACCTTTAACACTTTGCCCTCATCCAGCTTGGAATAAATTAAGTATAGAAGAGAGAAAATTGCCTCATTATTGCCAGAGCTCCCTATTGAATACCCATAGGTCAAAAGATCTTGGCTTCTTTCTCAATAGCCTCAAAAGTGCAAAGGAAAATACAATATTTTGCACCCTTGACTTTTGTTGTCAATTGGAATATATTTAATTTAATGCATTTTTCATATTTCTACTTGCTGAGATCTCTCTATTGTTCCCTGAAAGGACTTTAATTGTTATTTGTTATCTAATCAAATTTATGCTATTGTGTATCCATTCAAAGACCCAAATCTAGTCTTTTTTTTTTTTTTTTAATTACTCTTGTTATGAACTCATGAGTTCCTATGAATGACTATGACAGGAAATTTTTGTCAAGCGTCAACACTACCTAAATAAATGTAGCAGTTGCAGCTGTGACTGAGCCAGAGAGGAATAATTATATTTTATATTTCTATTAAATTAAGCTTTTATCATGGCACTTAGTTATCCAGTAATTTTTAATCGGTGGAATTGAATGTAATAGTCCATCCACTCATGGTCAATAGAGTGGCTGGTTGCAATTGTGTGCGTTGGGTGAGAGCCAGTCGAGGGTCAGAGGCATGTTGATGGTGTGTGCAAACATAAATTCTTGGGTCGTTCTGTTTATCATTCAACAGGAGCAGGATGTTTTTGAAATGAGAAGGCGGGTTGTAGGATTTGTCTCCTTTTTGAAGCTGAAAGCGAAAGTACAATTTGCACAGCAGAAATTTGTGTCAGTGTAAACCTAATTATTCCAGCAAATGGTGTCGAGACTATGTGGCTTTCCTCAGGTAGTTTAGCTTATCTATCGCACTCAACATAAAGTCTCTCTGGACTTGTGTGCATGGTGACAAAACCAGCCCATGTGTAGTCGGGCCACAGTATCCTGAAGTGAGGATTTTGAGAAAATGCCTCCAACATGTCTAAAATGCACAGCTGCGATAGCATACAGTCTTCCCTCTGAACACAATGAATCCTGATTGGGCTTGGGGCGCTGGGAGTTCAGCAGTGTTTAGAAATAATACCACAGTGAATTACAGACGGTTCACTCTTCAACGCAATTAAAATTTAATGTCTTGAAATTTTAACAAATTGAAGAACATTTGGAAAGTCTGCTCTCACTGAGGTCTCAGACAAGACAATTCATAGAATCATATAATTCAGACTATTCATCACATGGGAAGTATCTGCATCATAGTGTAAACTGAGGCCAAAGAAAACAGCTGCACTGTAAGACACTCCACTTGATAGGCCTGCTTCATAAGAGCAAAAATAATATAGTAAAAAATAAAGCATCATTTGCCAATTTGGCTCGGCACCTTTCATGTGTGCCAACAGCCTGCAGGAGTGATCAAAACACAGATCCAAATAGAGCTGTTGAGGAATGATGGAAAACAGTTTCCTCGATTACAACAACTCTGGAAATCAGAGATTGTGATGTGTTTGCGTGTCCTTGTGTGTACATGTGTGTATGTGCAGTAGAAGCATGCATGTTTGTGTCAAACCCCAGGGTGCCTTTTTTTGTCGGTTTTTTTCCAATCGATTCACATCCGCTCTCTCGTTCCCTTCGTATTTATCTGCTGAAATGATTTAGCTTCTGCATCTGCTTTTACATCACTTTCAACTTCTACACTTTCTGTCTCATACACTTGTTCTCACCTTCTGTAGTTTTTTTTACCCTTACATAAAACATGCTTTCAAATTCTTTCTTTTTGTCTTTTTTTTTCTGCCGGAGCCAAGTCCTCATTCACTCTGTTCAGTCTAGTCCTGCCTCTCCAACCCTCTCACTTCCTACATTTCATCTCCCACATCCGATCATCACCTAAGTTTCACAGTCATGATTCTTCCTGTTCATGAACATGATCTTTCCCTCTTTCCCTGTTGCTCATCTTGCATGGCAGCACCCCAGAACATCATTTCCTGCAAGGAGTCTCGATGACTCAAGACTCCCCAGTGAGGCACACTCAGACATCCTCCTACAGAGATGTGTGCCAGGATCTGGTCCATTCACGGACTGTTTGCCAAAACGTCTCTGAAATTTAAATTTTTCATCTCACTAAGTATCTTCTGGTTGAGTTCCCAGCAGCCTTCCCTCTCCTGCTTCGTTTTGACAAACACTCCTCCACACTACTCCAATCTCCTACCATCTGACATGCAGGCAACATCAATCAATACAATTCCCATCTTGCCCAGATTGATTCATAGTTATAGGCCTGTCGCATGGCGGGCCTTATCTTGTGATCTGTGAAAGGCAATGATGGCACACAAAGTATTGCCAACGCCGCGGCAAGCTCACAAACAATCAGTTATTTTCGAGGTGATGCACAGTGCCTGCCTTGCTCAGGGAACAATATGGACACATTGTTAGCATGAATTTGAAGCAATCTTATGTCAGGATGTCAAATAGAAACTGTAGTAGGTCTGTAAACCAGGTACAGAAATCAAATCATCACTTTATCTGGTTGGCTTGAGCTTTTTCCCCCCTCACCTTCCACAATCAAAAGGTGATTTTCAAGTATTAGCTGTTTAGTAAAACAGGTTTCGGTTGTTGATTAGAATACTGTAGCATTTCCCAACACCTCTGCATAGCTTTTATTTGCTGTTGCATATTGTTTTGATTACAGGCTTCAGTCCATCACAGGCAATGTATAAAAATGTCTACAGGCGCAGACATAAATTGGGTGAATGATTTTCTGATAAATAAGTACTGCACTCTTGCTTTCACTCACGCATCCATTCATTATTGTGCAGCATACAAACACAAACACAAACGCTGCTATACAAAATAAGATTGTGATCAATGGGTAATGATGAAAGACCTTTTCTTTAAATGTCACAAATTAGATTCAGTTATGGCATGAAGATGAGTTCAAAATTGAGGTTCAAAATTTCTGTCAACACTTTAAATGGATTAAAAATGGTTTTTCTAAGCACCAAATCTATTTCCAGTGTTGACATCTACATTGTGAAGAGGCAAAAGGAAGAATACATTTATATTCAAGAGGATGCTTCTTTTAATTAGTCCCAAATTTGCTTTAAACTGCACTGTCCATTTCCTAAAGGCAGCATTGTTCATTTTGGGTTGCAACATCATTAGACTTTCTATTAGAGATTCTACAGAACTTTTCTACAGAAAAAGATCTGTTTATTTGAATCGAACAGATGTCTGCTTTGTGCATCCACCAAGGGTGAGCAGAGACATTTAGAAGGGCAGATGCTCAAAGTTAAAAAGGCGCACATGAACCAAAATTTTAAAACACTGCACCACATAAATCACAGCGTAACTAGGAGCAATACATATTCAAGGTTAGCGCCGTAGCTGAGGTGCTGATCCAGAATCTCTCCTTGTCAGCCTGTTTATTAATTGTAATCAGTAGTTCTTTGGGTGAGTATCAAATTCAAGCAAGGTAGGAACTTAACTTTACCAAGTGACTAATTCCAAAAGTTTCCAGAAAAACTCTCTCACCACTCCTCAAGAGGACTGCTGAATAGATTGCTGTTATTCATTCTGATGCTTCAGCCTTTTGTAGATTACACATTAGCAAAATCTGATATTGTGTTTCAGCCAAAATCCTGTAAACATATTAGTATCACTGAATTGATTCAGATTCTGCAATAATAACAATAATAATAATAATAATAATAATAATAATAATGCAGACTGATGGTTAGATAGTATCATCAGCCAAGTATTGAAATCCACTGTAACCTCCACACTGACTGTGTGGCTAAGACCTGTGATGAGGAAGATGGCCTTGTTCAGCTGTGTCCCTCTTTGGATAGTGTGCAACAACTTGACTGACAAGCAGTGTTGACTTGTATGAGTGTCAAAGTGGAGCTGCCTCTACCGTGTGCATGTGTTTAGGAGAGGAAGAGTAGGAAGCCAAGTAGTACCCCCTAAAGACTTCATGTGGGCCGACACTACCTGAACACTCCCACGAAAGTCTAAGATCATTCAGAGACTGCAGGCTATTTAAACTCACGGAAATTTGTAAATGATTTTGTTCTTTCTTTGAATCTTCGACGTGTGATTTTGGTCAGCATGTGTCTATCTCTATAAATAACTGTCGTGTACATCCCTCCCATCTGTCTCACACTAAATGTGTGTACATAGTGTTAAGCAACCAATGTCTGGAGTTTCACTGGGAAGTTAACACGGCGGTCACTACACATGCACATTACATGCACGCTTGGGAAGAGCCAGAGCTTGCATCTGTACATGTCCCTTTATGTTTATGTACATCTGCTTTTATTTTGAGTGACTGCTGAGAGAGCTGTTAAGCAGAAAATGCTTTGAATGTGAGTAGATGGCTGTGAATTCTGCCCATTTATTGTCACAGAGTTGACATCAGGGTTGGTCATCTGAGGAAAATGCATTATCTGGCTCTGTGTAATTGTGTGTGTCTATTGCTGTCTCCTGTCAGTGCTCAGAGACTGTCAGCTACAGTCCACAGTGCCATCTGACAATGTTACCCTGAGGATTTGTTCTGCCTACTCCATTAGTTTGCCCAGCTTCGCAGTGGCACCATGTCATACCAGGAACGCACACTACTTGTCCACCCAGCAGGACTGTCTCGTGATTAATGGCTCAAGATATGTTTAGTTTAATCGACTCTGCCTTCTTAAATGACATAAAGGAAAATATGTTGGTCTGGAAAACGCGGCCAGAGAAAGTGTTTGACATGTATCAAGATAAAAGAGCGGGTCTGTGGGAGGTTAGAATCTGCGCCAGCATGCAGCGGCACAGGGGGAGAAAGTGAAAGCGACACATTTTGCATTGGTATCTACAGCAACTGCAGCAATACTCAGCACGAATATTTAGAAAACAGTTGTATGAACTTTCGTCAAAAAGTCGCTTAGACAACTTTGGAAGGATAAAGATGAATAAAACAAAGACAAGATTTTACCCGAAACCTATTTCCTGGCCGAGAATTAGCTTTAACAACCTTGAGAAGGACAAAATGTTCTCATTTTCTTAAATGTTCTCACATCTAAAACTCGACATGGTGCTTGCAGGGACAGAAATACAAGGGCACATATGCACACCATTTAGCAAAGAGTACGAGTACAACTACTACCATAATACACAAATAGAATGGATATTGAATTATTATACCCCCATGTTAAATCCCAGCTCTGTCAAACTCAGACCTCATTCCCACCACAATTTCAACTACCAAAAATTCAAATGTATTATTTCTCCTGATCGTTTCATTAGAAATCCCATCTTTACACCATTGCATTCAGATGTATCAGGCTGTCATGACTATGACTCATTTCACCATAAATTCAGCCTTAAAATTCTTGTATTTTTCTGTGTTATGGTTTTACTACTGACTTTTTGCTTATACCTTCCTTCATGTCCCCTTCTTTTAATCTGACTTGTTTCTGTTTGGTCCAGTGTTTGCCTGCAAGTGTTCATGGGAAGTTTCTGTGGAAGCGTGAATATGTTCCCAGCATGTGTCTCTCTCGTGCATATTTATGGCACAAAAATAAGCAGCAATCCAGCGCGCTCTTAACACTTGCACAGATGCACTGGTTTCCCACAACCTACTCTGAAAGGTGATACATGCAATTAGCTGTCTTGAAGAAAAATGAGAGGACTGAGAAAAAGGAAGATAGGAAATATTTTCTCACTGAGCACATTCTTATTTTGTGGATTCTAGACTATTTTATACTATATCTCGCTTCACATTTTCCTTCCTTTCTGTCACTCCCTCTCAACTTCACACTCTCCTGTTATCTCTCTGAGACTGAGTGCTCCTCCTACATTTTTCATCACATACCACTTGTTGGTCTCTTTTTCTTTTACTTGCTCCTCTCAACACTTCTGCTAAGCAGTATTTCCTGGCTTAGTGACCTCTATTCCTGCTGCCCTAATGCCCTGCGTAGTTATCCAGCATATGCATGGCGAGAAATGCTCAAACATAAAGAAGAATAAATGAATGAAGTAAAGACAGAAAGAGTTTAATCACCTTTAATGTTAATGTCACCTCTTTTCCTCTGAGTTTAATGTAACCACTTAAGGGCATGTCAGAGGCTGCCATGATGAACAGGCTAAATAAATTCAAAAGAGAACCATAATGATAATGAAAAACAACATAAGAGGTTTTTATTCTGATTTATGCAAAGCACTCTTTCACCTGACAAATTAGAGTAGAAAATCCCCCTTCATCACAAAGACTAATTTTTAAAAAACTGCTTTGCATATTCTAAGAGCATTAACACAAATGTATTTTCAACTGTTGTTGCATAAAACAGGAAATGGAAAAATCAAGGGAAGACAATGCTATTCTGCCTCATGTGACCTCTCTAATGAGCATTTTCACTTTACCCCAACAGAGTAGTCTTTATTTGTTGTCTGCTTGCTGAGTAAATACAAATTTTCTCTCACAGTGGCAGCTTTTATATCAAAGTATTACCCTCTCAAAGGTTAAGGGCAAACACATCAGCCAGGAATATTTTATTTTTCTAGAAAGGCAAACACTTAATGTCCCATACCGGACAAATGTCACTCTCAGAGACAGCACCCCTGCCTTTTCCTTCATTCATTCTAATTGTCATTTCATGTTCACAAACACCTCTAATATTATTTACTCCATTAAAAAACAAATTGCCTGAAGTCATATTAATTTGACAGGGAATCAAAGCACAAATTATATCTATCACGGTTTGTGCTTTGCTTCCTATTTTGCATGTGGCCAGGAAACTGCCTAAAACCTGTGGAGCTGTTATTGATGCAAATGAGATAAGAGCATTATGCGAATAACATTTCATTAGATTACCTTGTTATATGTGTTTAATTGGCTCTCTGATAGACCCCTGAACTAATCTCTTTAAAAATCAAAGTCTTATTGAAGGATATTCAATACTGGTTAATTTAATCTTGTTTATGTGGAGTGGGAGCCACTATATAAAGTTCAGCTGGAGGCCAAGACGCACACATGCTCCTCTCCTCATGTTCAAAGCCTCAAATAAAGCCCAATTAAAGTTCTATGCTCTCATAATTCACATGTAGCCTGCGCATCCACACCTGCATGCATATATTGCATATAGATGTTTGTAAAGTAGTGTGTGCAACTGGAGGTCTAAGTGTTTGTGAGTGTGTTTGTCACTTGCCACCTCTTCTCATTAAAGGTGAACTGAGGCGAGGCCTGGCCGTTTGTTGGGTTGGTAATTGATGTGCACAGCTCAGTGGGATACAAGGTTTAATTCCTCAGCGTTAACGAACAATAAATCACAGACACACATACACACACAGCAAAGGGGACATAAATCAAAGACTAAGGGCCTGTCACTGCCTGCTTTACTACAATGACAATATCATATCACCTCTCCCTCCCTTGGTCTTTCTTTCGGTCCCTGTTAATCCCTCTCTACTTTCCTCTGCAGTGACACTATCAGCTCACTTATCTCCCCTCTTTTCCCCTCAGTTCAATTCTACTTTGACTGCAATTTCAATATCATGGCACTGGTTGCTCTCCCCCATTCTGTCTCTCTCTCCCTCTCTCTCTCTCTGCTCAATCCCTTTCAAGCTCTTTCTGAACAACAGATGGTCACCTCATCCCTCCCATGGATGGAGGGATAGAGAGATGGAGCGATAGGAGGGAGGACAGAAAGTGGAGCAACCCACTGAATATTTGCCTGAGATCGAGAGACAGTAATAGAGGGAGAGAGAGAAATGCTGGTGTCTTCAGATGCCAGACATAAACACAGTAAACACACAACACAGATTATATCACAAACGCACACACACTCAATCATACACGCACAAGCACACACACTGGGCAAGCAATGAGTCGCTCCTGAATATACTTGCACAGATTGCATCCTCATTCCACCTGATGGCAACAGGTCAAATAATTATTTTAAGCATCATTTACATTTGAATGACTACTAAGGGGTCCGGGGGGGGAGTGGGAGAGGGGGGGGGGGTGACAGACAGTGGGAGAAAGAGTAGATGAGGGAGAGGTGTAGTGACAGATTGAAGTACAGCATAGCGTAGGATGAGATAGAGGTGATGCAAGGTGAATTACAGCGGCGCAGGAGAGTGGAAACGAGGCCAAGCTTCTGTCCTTCTCAATTTTACAGGCTAGCAGGAATCCTAACCCACCTTGCCCCCGTCACCCCCTTCACCCGCCACAACCCCACCCAACTCCCTTTAAATTGGTATTCACGGGCTGTTGTGGTCAATGCATGTACGTAATTGAACCCCTACTAGTGGTACACTCAAGCGTATCACAGGAGGGACACTATTTACTGTTGCAGAAAGTGGAACACTGATATCAGAGATATTCTGCAAATAAAACATTGTTATGTCGGAGTTCATAATATAGCAGCGGCTGATAATATCTTCATTCATTCTAAATGGTTTGAAAAATGTACAAAAGAAAGAGAGCAATGGATTTTGTCAAGGCTATGAGACTATGAGAGCACGGGTGAACTGCGGAGTGAAGTATGATGTCCGTGATATGCTGCATTTACTCCTCTCTGTCAGTGTTTTTTAGCTGTGGGCCTCATTAAAGAAATAATTAACACACTTAATGCAAGCGAGCACACATTCACAGGGAACTTCCACCTTGGCAGCTCTCTGATATGGGCCAAGTGATGGCATCTAACACAGATGTGCAGTAGAGCGGGAATGGTTTTAAGTACTCTGAAGTCTTTAAATATAAAGAATATTCTAATAAGTTCTATATCATTAATATCCACATTGAGTTTGCTGTTGGTATAAAAACATCAGATATTTACTGTTTACTGTTGCAGAAACATCAGAGGAAGTAGTTTAATTTCCTTTAAACTAAACACGGGAAAATATCCGTATAAATATGTGGAATTTGCATTAGATTATGGATTCTGTATCATCTGCAACACAGTGATGTCATGAAACTGTGAGACCTTTCCAAAATGGCTCGGGGGAATTTTGATATTTTGCCTTTTTTTTCCCCAGTAGCCTTTTAACCAGAATTTTAATTTATTTTCACAATTATGATGATTAACGCTGCAAGAATAATTTGTATTGCCTGAAGCTTGGGCATGATGATTGGCGAGGAGGACTTGGTATTCACAGGAGATATTATGTTTTCATCAACTCACATCTACAGCAAATTTTACAGACACAGGGTGATGCATGATACATGTACCGGCCTGAGAAGTGTACACTGCTATCTGTTTCCTGGCACACAGTTTTTCAATACAGAACAGAAAGGCAGTTGAAAAAAGGAGACGTTGTAATATAAAACTAAATGGCAAAGAAATTACACAGTCGGTTCGCTCTAGAGAGGACATTGATTTAAAACATCCTCATTGTTTTGTTCTCTTGTTAAAGTCCATGTTGAGCTTTAGTAGAGGCCTCTCTTATCTTTGTTTATCTGATATGACTCTGATGCTGTACAATTTCTCATTGTCTCTTCTGCAAACTCCAACTCCTCTTAATATCCACTGCAGGACCATCTGTTGGAATCGGAGATGTGAAAAGGTCGTTTACGTTTCTTCTACTGAATAATCAGTCATTAGTGGGTTTGAAATGTTGTTTTAAATGTAAAGGTCCTTTGTAAACATATTAAAAAAATACAAATAATGATTGCTGGTTGTTCTTGTCAGGCTGTATGAACTCATCCAGCCTGAATACAGTGAAACTATAATAACTTACCAATTCTATTAATTCTGTGTTGCTGCGACACAGACGAAAAAATCTGTCTCTAAGCCCAAACCAGGAGTACTTATCGAAACTTGCCCTTGCAGATTTCTCCCTTACGAAAGCAACATTACATTGACTTTAATTAGAAGGTCTGCCAGAAACTGTGCAGCGATTACCCATCTTTAGAAAGCTGCCATTGTCTACAGTGGTTCACCTCAGCAGACATTTGATCAGCAGAAATGACTTTATCGCTACTGTCAGTTTTTGAGATATTGCTGCCTGATTGCGTTCAATAAATAATCTATATGAACTAATTACACTGGGCCTAGATTGGATATTGATAAGTTTCTGTGCTTAATGGTGTGAGAGGAATTGTGACTGTGTGTGTGTGTGTGTGTGTTTGGAGGGTGTTGTTTCTAAGCTCTATGACACTATGCATGTGTGTGTCTGTTTCCTCTCCACTTCTTTAAGTGGTTCAGGTTTTCTAAATCCATCCTTCATGATGGACAGTTAAAAGTGAAAAAGGCCAGTTTTAATTTGCTGCTTGGTTACCCTTCTCAGCACTCCCAGGGACTCTCTGCTTACCACCTCTCCTGCAAAACTAACACACTCTCAGCTGCGTGCACACACACACACACACCCACTTACAGTATGCACAGAGACTTCATGCTGACATGCAGACACACACATTTATGCAGCATGCAGATGTGTGTCTGAACACACACAGAAGTGCGCAGATCTCAGGACCTATTTAGATGAAATGAGTCACAGGGATCGCAATGCTACTGTCTAGACTTCACCACTTCTTAGCTAATATGGTCTGCTTCAGAGTGAGAATGAGCTGACACCATGAGCAAGAACTGAAACCAGACGGTGAGAAATAAATAGGTTAGAAAGTTGGAGAAGGAGAAATGGGAAGATGAGAAAGGACAGCGATCAGATAAAAACGAGGTTAGGGGATCAGACATCATATAAACCAAATGAGTGATATGGGTTAGAGGTGAGGAAGAGGATCTGAGAAGTCCTGTGTCAGCGTGTCTGTATTCAATTTCCTTTCTGTCTGATTCTGAGTGGCCATCATTCCACATTCCTCTCATAAAAACCATGATGTTACCATCATCATGCCTGCAGGAATCTGATCACAAGATGTTACACAACATACAAATTATATCACAATACCACAGAAAATACACAAACCGACTTAGAAGTCAGATCTGTCAGTCACCTTGTAACTTTTGTGGAGTTTAGCAAAGTCTTAATTATGTGTAAGGTAAACTCTATTGTACTCAAAAAACAAGAACCCACAGGTTGACTTTTCCAAACAAATGAAACATTGTTGGTATATCTTTTTTTATATATTTATATATGAACATCTTCCTGATTTAGGTGGAAACTAATGGTTTTCAGCAGTGGGCTGTGATGAGTTCTGTGAATTAGTAAACATCATACACATTTTTTAACAGCTAAAAGATAGCCTATCTAAAACCAGTGGCTGCCAGTCATTGCACATAGCATTAGAATTAATTTCCTAATCAACAGAGTAGAAAATTGTGAAATAACTGTGATCGTTTCTAGAAGGTCCAAGGTGATGTCTTCAATTTACTAGTAATTTCTCACATTTGACTGACTGAGGTAATAAATGTTTGTCATTAATGTTTAGGAAATAACTGCTCGGGAAAATGTTAACAATAATTTTTCTGTCATCATTTTAGTGTTTGAAAGCCACATAGCTTATTAGTATTATTTCCACTGAAAGTACTGCTGTTATTGTACTGCTACTATTGCGCTACGACAGCCACTCATTTTTACGACACACTTTGCTTCATTATAATCATGCTTCTTCTTCACTTCTGCTTTAGCTGTTGTTATTTCTTCTGTTGCTGGGTCTTTCTGCACGCAGGACAATGGGGAGTCCCTGCTGCACCAGGCATTTGTGCGTTCAGCACCGCGGAGAGCTCCTCCTCGGCCGTTCAGCCCTTTCCCTCACCATCCTCACAGCTCCACTCCATCTTCATTCCTTTTTCTTCCTCTCTCCGCTTGCCACATTTTCTTGTTCTTCCCAAAGGGGTTTCTGGGTGGAGGTTGCGGCGTTCCAAAGCAGCACCACGTTTACATGGAAGCAGTTACAATGGTGCTCTCTTAAAATGCACATCACAATGTCCTGGATGTGTGATCAACATCACAACATGGTATTCGGCTTTATGCTGGGAAGTTGTAAGAGAGAGGTTGGATGGTGCCTGGAGGAGAGTGCCCAGCTGTCAGTGTGCTTTAAGTGACTTAAGCACCTGCAGCACGTCTGGCAGAGGGCTAATAAGAGTGGGAAGGAAGGCAGAATTATGAACGTTGTTACAGGAGGAGTTATGTACATTATTTATATTCACAGTGAAGGCTGCCACTTTCACTTCTGCATTCCAAAAAATGTTGATGATTAAAAAGGAAATGGTAAAGCTCTGAAAACTGACCTTAGAACATGAGAAACTGTCCCGCCTCCCCGTGACCGTGTATACAGGCTCATACCATGTGTGTGCATATGCACATGTCGAAAGAAAACATCTAAATTTATAGAAGAAAATCCGAACACGTTTCCACCTCACTATCTATAAACACAACTCAGCTCTCTCATACCAGGAGAGGCAAAGTGAAGAGGATAATTGTAAGTAATACTTATTTGGTTTAAGGAAAAGAACAGACGTGAGGTGTGAAACACAGATGGAGAATAAAATGAAGTGGGGAGACATTAAGACATAAAGAAGAAATGAAGAGAGAGATGGGCAGAATAAGAGACAGAGAGAAAGGCCGAGAGATTAAAGAGATTATGGAGATAAAGGTGGAAGGTGCTTTGGCAGTTGTTTAAAGAGTTTCTCAGTGAAAACAGGATTGTCTACCTAACTGAGTGTCTGCACTTTAACTCTTAGTTTTTGTTGCTGCTGAGCTTGTTTTTCGCTTTTTCTTTGTCTTGCCATGCAATTTGCTCTCACGTTTTCCCCGGCCTTCCACTATGCTCTGTGCTCCATTTCCCACTGATGCCCTCTGCATCCTTCAGCACGCTTACAAACACCCACTGCCTCACTCATACGGGTACACACACTCATCCACACTGTTTCAAACAGCACTTGTTCGCAAGTAGTCACTCAGGAGTCTTAGTTTCCATTTGCAGGGGGTTTGCATCATGCCTAACTTCCTGTAACCCAAGGTGTTTGCCGCAGCACATTCACAGCAGGGAGAGCATTGATGAGCGCCCGCTGGCCTTAAAGGTGTTTGAACATGTGGAAGAATACCATGCCTAATTGGCACAGTTAGGGCTTTGAAATCCTGTCAGTAGATTAAGTTGAAAAGAGCATTTGCTTGCTAGCTGGTCTTAATCAGCTGGTGAGTGGGTTTCATTTTGTAGGAATTTACGTCGTGAGGTGGGATGGGCAGAATAAGGGTCTCCTCACTTTAGAGGAACAAGTTTGGATTCCAATTATTATATTGGCTGTGGAAAAGCTTCTGTGTTTACTGTCTCAAAAAGAAGCAAAAATCTCGCTATAAATTGCTCTACACTGTGAGTCATTCATCCATCTTCTACCACTTCCAGGTCACGGGGGTGCTGGAGCCAATCCCGGCTCACACTGGGTGAGGGCGGGGTCACCCTGGACAGGTCACCAGTATATCACAGGGCCAACAACCACTCACACTCTCACTCAGACCTAGGGACAATTTAGCGTCACCAGTAAACCCAAACATGATGTCTTTGGACGGTGGTAGGAAACCCACGCAGGCACAGAGAGAACATTCAGACCCCACGCAGAAAGGCCTCAGGCCACTAACCACTGTGCTGCTCCTACACTGTCAGAGTTGTCACATAATATTTAGGACTAACATCTGTTCTCTGGAAAAGTTTGATTTAAAATGTAAAAAAAGATTATAAGAATAATAAATAAATCATTTTTTTCTGAAACCACTGTGCTCCACTAACCACGTAGATCTATTTGGGTAATTCCTTTCGATAAGCTTTATTGGTTTTGTTCAAAGGTTTCTTTACTTTAGCCCTTTTACAAGGAGGCCAGGACATCTGCCATCGTATCACCAACTCCCCATTAGCTTGCTTAAGGATGGTACAAAGTTTCTGTTATATTGGTGAAAATTGTATTCATTTCTCCTTTGTACCAAATCTTGCAGTACTTTTGACACGCGTTTTAGATATGATTTATATGCTGTCACTGGGGTGGAGGTCATTACCCCAAGTTCAAGAGAGCACCATCTTATAAAATAAAGCATAGATACAATGTTAAAAGCTTACAAGTCCTTTCAGCCCTCTACAGGATGTTGAGGTAACTTTTACATTGTATGTATTAAGTGAATAGTGCCAATGTGTTTAGATTCTTACATGAGCATAGAGGTCAAAATGAGAGTGAGAGTGCAAAGGACTGAAATTAGGATTTGAAAGTGTATCTTGGATGTGCAGCCTAGATCTAAAGAGGGTTCAAGACTTCTAAGCAGAAAGGCCAAGGGAAAATCTCTCTTTTGAAATGTGAATCACAGCTACAATTTTCTGGCAATTCAAACCATTAGGCACGTTCTCTCTCATGTTGAACTTGATAAAGAACTCAGCCCCTCTGAAATTCAGTTTAATACTTTCATCCAAACTACCCCTTCTTTAACGTTGTTCTCCTACTAATGAAGGGTAACTTCAATCAAGACCTGGGCCATTACTCCGCCAAAGTGGTATCAACTGTAAGCCTTGTGGGTGGAGGGCAGCACAGAGACACACACATGCGCATATCTGTGTCCACATGCACAGTCATTCTCACAAGCCCATCAGAAAATGTTCTCACAAATCTTGCATCGTACACGCTCTAACGCAGGCATCTTAAAACGTGATGAGACTTTTTACACACAGGCTCTGCAATGGCCACATTCAAACACAGAGGAACCTGTTAGGACGGCCTGCTGTTGGAGCGAATAAGGAGACGTTTAAACTGTTGCATGCTCTGAGTCAGGGGTTGTGCACCTCTGTCAAACTTTGAAGAATAGTCCTCGTAAAGTAGGTGTGCCCTCTTCACCCTGAGTCTGTCTGAGTTTTCCTCACGACCCAAATACTGTTGTGTTATTATCATTTTTACCAGACAGTTGGATAGAGTTCTCAACCAGGCTTTCCATTTTGATTATGTCAACATTGTCTCACTGTGAGCCAGTTTTTCTGAAGATTTAAAGAATGTGTGTTTCTGTGAACTTTAGTGTTTGTTTTTGTTTACTGTATATGCTTTCTCTCTCTAGGCCAGTGTAGAAAAATCACAGAATACACAATGTGCTCATAATCCTATATATACTGCTTTACAGCAACACCATCCGGAAAAAATATTTAGCTGCACATTTTTGAGATGAGTGAGACAGGGCCATCTATGTCACATATTTAAAATATTTCTGTTTTTGATGCTAGAACTTATCTCACTTGCTTTTATTAGTGGGTTGTTTTTCCATGGCTTAATTTTGAAGAGTAATTGTGCCAAAACTCTGAATATGTTATGTTACACCATAGATAAAGTAGAAATATCGTACATGGTATCTGTATTTTCTATTGGGATGACTGATGGTGCAGCCATTAAATCTTGGGGTTAACTCAGTGGATAGGAGGGTTGTTGCTCTCTACAGGGACTTTGGGGATTGGGTTAGGGTGAACTGTAAACATGGAAACTGTGAGCTGTTTGTTTTAACTAATAGTCACTTTCCATTGTGAATTGATAGATGGCTATAGCACCGCATCAATCTTTTCAGTCAGACGCCATGGTAATTATAACGGAAGCAAAGGAGGAAATCAGAAGATGTATTGTGACAATTTCATGGCAGGGCGAAGGACCATGTGTTAATTATTGTAATCATGACAACAAAGGACATTTAACCTTCACAAAATGTTCATTTAAATAGCACTTGTTGCTGGTAGGACGCTAATTCACAAGTCCTTGTTCGGGTTGTGTCAGAGTAGGGGTGAACAACCATTTGACTGCATGACAATGGCTTTAAAGATTGCATTTTAACATTCACTGTGTCTTTTCTCATAGAATTAGTTTTCTTCATGTCTTGACATCAAAATAGAGAGACTTTTTTCTTGCAAGTATCTGCCCATTGGCAATCTCCTAGGAAGTTTCACTGCTCTACCAAAATATGTTTCTGAAAATGTTCCATGAGAAATTGGTTGCACAGTTTTTAAACTCTTTGTTCATGTTGAAACCACAATTGTTAGCTTAAAAGTTTGCATACAAGATTAATCAGTCTGCCCTAGCTCTTTGTGAGTAACAGCTGTTGGGTTTGTGTTGTGTGTGTGTGTGTGTGCACACGCAATTCAGAGTTTTGTCTTTCTGGGAAGCACACCGACTCTTGTGAACAGTTATTTAATCCAGCAATTGCAGTATCTGGTGTCTTGTTGAGGTGGGACGAGATAAAACCTCTATCAATCTGACATGCTTCTCCATCTCCGAATTAGTGACAAGATCAGTTTCTGTTGGCGATCAGCTGCGGTTCTTAAGAGCTACTGGAGGCAGGAAGGTTTTGATGAGATACATTGATGCTGTCAGTCAGTGACATTTGCAGTCATATACAGTGATCTCGAGATTAACACTGGGGTACATGTATGAGAATGTGACTTCATCCCAACGGGCTTTAATCCTCAAAGGAATACTTCACATTATTACAAAAACAAATTACTATTCATATAGTACTGAAATCGTGGCTGAGGTTTGACAACATCTATTTAATTTATTTCCCTTACCTAGCATCAAGTTATAATAGATTGTGAGACTGAGTAGATGGTTGTGAAAATCATTTGTGATCAACAGTCAGACTCAATCCCTCCATCTCATAGATGCCTCCTGAAAGGAACACAATTAAGCTCTTTCATCACCTCACTGTTGTGCAATAAGAAGATTGATAGCACTTTCAACCCAGGGACACTACCATGGATCTGTTTTTTTTTTTTTTTTTTTTAGTTAGTTTGTTTTTTGTTTTGTCAGGAGTAGATCAAATAGTGTATTTGTCAGTGAGACAGCGTATTAATAAAACTGTCGGAACCACTAAGATATGCCATCTGAACTCTTCAATCAGTATGCGGTTTGATTTTCTTTTGAGAGAAAAATGACGGCATACAGGAACAGTTGTAGTAGTACGTTATCTCAGTCAAATTGGTTTTGGACAGGATCTCATTTATTCAGTCTCTATATCCTTTTGTCTCATGTGATCCGGGGGGGGGGGGTCTATAAAAGGAGAAGTAAAAGCCAACTGGTGTATCCCTATGGTAGTTCTTGTTGCACTGCAGTGTTGACAGTGTTTCCATTTGTGGAGTGAGACAGGGAATGAAATACAAAGAAAGAAAAAAGAACCAAGTGATGTACATTTACCACATATAAACTTACTTTGGAAGAAATGTATGCGTGAGCTAACCCTGAATTGTTTGTCTCTCTGTTTCCATCACCCCCTCCGCAGCTCTCCATCTGCCTCTTGCTTTGACTATCGCTTTGCCCTTTTGTCTCAGAGCCACTTTGTGGGTGTGCATACATTATTTGTAATCCTGCTGGGCAATACAAGGAGAGAGATGGAAAGAAGCTATTTCTTCCTTCTTCCGCTTCCTCCTCCGCCGATAAATTACTATTCATTGTGTCCCTTTCTGTTTTACTCTCTCATACTGTTGTGCATCACCCACGGCCGTGGTGACCTGCATACAGAAATGAGAGGAGGGGGAGAAATGAAGAGACTGATGAGTAAGAACAAGAATGAACAACTGAGGCTGCGAGAATCAACTAATATCGGAAAATTTGAGGCAGAGGAATTGAAATAGGAAAATGTGAGTCACAGGATAATAAAGAATAATAATAACGATGATAGTGATACACAGCAAAGGAGGCAGAGGAGCAGAATAAGTGTGAGTGGAGCCTGTCATATCTGCTTTGGCCAGAGAGGCATACACAAAATTCATGATGGACACTGACAGTTGTTCACTGACAAGTGTTGAATCTGTTGACTGTTGAAAAGGCGCCCAGTGTTTTGTTTTGTGTTTTCATTTGCTTATGTTGTTTTTCCTCTCTTAGGAAACACTCGATTAGCACTCAATTACCTTCTTGAATTGCGGAGGGAGGGAGAATCTTCCAGCAGGACAGTGGACCTATTCATCCACATTATGTGGGCACGGAGCCATGCAGCTTGCTTAGCGCTGAGCCCCATAGTGTTTATAGTGGTGCAAAAATCATTTGGATTTAAACAAACTGCTGTTTAAGCCAAAGTACATTCAGACTTTTCAACACTTTACCACCGACCAAGTGGAACATTTAAAGGAATAGTTCCACACTTTGGGAAATTTCCTCATTCACTTTCTTTTGAGAGTGAAAAACTGAGAAAACCAATATCACTCTCACATCTGCACAGTTAATTTAACTGTCAAGGTGGATGAGAAATGCAAAAGCATCCATGTAACAGGGCACGTTGATTTGGACAGCAGCGTGTCACAAAGATAGCTGTGGCTGATTAAAGTGGGGTAGCTGCAGCTACAAAACCTGCACAGGATTGTCTGACGACAGCCAGGCACAGTCACTGGACGAAACAGCAGCCTGGGTAGTTTTATTAAGACACACGACAGCAAGACAGCACCGTTTTGTTTACTTTTTTATCCTCATCTGAGCATGAAGTATTAGGATTATTAACAGGTGGAAGAAATAATTTATGCACTGCTGTTGTTATGGTAATGTAACCTAGGTCAAGGTCAAGGCATCGCTGAACACAGAAATCTTCATGAATTTATAATAGGCCTGTTGTATTATACTTCATGACTTGTTTGTATGAGTGTGTGTCACAGCAATACTTTTCAATTTGTGGACCAATATTTTCTGGTGAAATATTTGGCAAAACAATGAAGTGGAAATAGGATGACGATAACTAACTTAATAAGTCTTAATGAGAAAACAAGCACATATCGAACAGTCAAGTCTAAATACAGTTTTCCAACTTCACATGCAGTATTCATCCTAATGTGTGCAAACACAAACTGATATGAGGGAGGGAGGTTTTTACTGACGTCCTCCTCCTCACCTTTTGAGATTCATCTTTGAAATTCTCTTTGCCTTGTACGATCTTTTTTTTTTTTTTTTCCTGCCTGGAGGGATTCTCTTGAGTACTTCCCTCCTACTCCACTGATGAGAAACCTCTCCTGGTACAGTAGCACCCCTTGAATCTGTCAACATTTTTACACACTCTCAGTCAGATACAGAGTCCTGCTGTGTGTATTGTGGTTTAAGCCAAAAGAAGCAAGTAAATCAGGAGGAGTGCTCCTTGTTCTATTGACTGAAACATAATATGCATCAAAGATTGTCCCCTTGACCTTTTTTGATAAGAGCTAGATACGCACGCCTCAGGCAGAACAAATCTCAATTTCTAATCAATACTGCTCTTAAACACACAATGAAAGATCAATAAGAGAGGAAATAGAATCATACTCTGATGCACACAGACTGCCCTCTGTGCTCAATGCTGTTTTATAGTGCTCTATCTCTCTTCTATAGTCTGCGTGCTGACACCTTCCATTAGTTTCTACAGAAAGGCTATGTGAACAAAGAACGGCCTCTTGTTTCCTTCTTTCTCTCTTTCTTCTTTTACAATGATTTTCTCCTTCTGTGTTTTCTCCCTGTCCTTCAGAGTTCAGATCATCCTTCATACTTCAAAACTTTCTTAACACTTCTATTCCTCTCAGTCTCAGAGACATACATACTGATGAAAGACTTTTGTGTACTTTGGATGGTGGAAGCTGGAGAGGGGGCGGGTTAAGCAGCTACATTGATTAGAAAACCTTTCAGAATTTATTTCACCATTTCAAAATGATTATGGAAAGCCCGCAAAGTAAAAAAGACTTTCTGAATAAGTACTGAGGAAGGTGAGAGGTGTTTGTGTTTAGATTAAATTTAGTGGCTTAGGGTTTTTTGTCAAGTGTGTTGGAGACGGAGTAGAACCAAGAGAAATCAACTTTGGCATCTTTTCAGACTGCAGTCAAATAGAGCACTAGAGACAAATTTTCACGTGTAGCCTCGAATCTGTTGGCGTCCCAATAACCTGACCAAGAAGTCAAGGTGACAGCAGACAACCTATAAACTCAGCAAAGAAAGTAGAAAAGCTCATCACAGGCTCGTACTTCTTGTCATATCAGATTTTTCATCGGTCCCAATAAAAGTACTCTGTCTCAACAGAGAAGTTTGTATACTGGTGATCACAGCCCGTTCATAGCAATAACATTCCTGTGTTCAAAAGCAACATTTCTCTTTGTACTATGTTTAGAGTTTAAGGTTGACTCTATGACGCTGGTAGAGACAAAGTAGAAAAATTAAGTTTGTTAACTGTATTTTTCTTTTATTTTACAACATAACATCTTGCATCAATTATATTCATCCATGAATATAGTTGTTTCCTCCTTTGACACCACACATCCACACATGTACACTGCATGTGTCTTAAAACTTACTCCGACACAAAGGGCAGGGTTACAGAGGAAAAAGCAAAAGGAAGGATCAAAGTGCTTTGATGCAGGATGTGAAAAATCTTAATACTCGTCATATACATGAATCACAAACCTCAACAAATTCTCAAATGCTCCGTCAGCCTTGTACCACATTTCTGTAGACAAATCATTTAAATTGCTTTGAATGATTTCCTTTTTTCTTTTCTTTTTCATCAAAACCCACTCACAGATTAAAACGATTTTACAGAGGAAAATATACAGCAGGCAATGAAAATGTCCTTGTTTAGGCACTTGATGATGCATCCATTCAAAGTCAAGTCAAAGCGAGTGCAACAGCTGCATTCCCATGTCCTGTACATGCAGGCATTTTTCCAGTGCATGTGTCAGTATGTGGTATTCACTGGCCTAGTGTGGTGTCACTGAATTACATCATGAAGGTCTAGTGGCAGGACAAATCCCATTTTATCTCCTCGTAGAATATTTATTATGGCTGAATGGATGGATTTATAAATAACTTATGACTTTAGATTATATACAAATGCATTTGTTTACTTTTGCGCTTGTGTGCTGTGCCCTGTATGTGCATTTCTGTGCATACAATGTGCAGAAAATCCCTTTTTTCCCCCTCTCTTTTTGTTTTGGGGGCAGGTTTCTGCATGGGTAGTCAAGCTTCTTGCGCTGCTGCATTTGTGGGGCTGCACTCACTTTTCCAGATGAAAGCCACTGTGCTTGTTTTCTGCTGCTGTCTCTTCCACAAACCATAAAAAGCATGTTGAACCACGAGCAGCACACATTCACACTTCTGTCTCGCTCTCACTTCACTTCCACTACACTGCACTATCTGCTGTCAACTGAGTCTGTAAGGGAACAGGAGGCCTAAGGTCCTGACACCGCATGCTGGCTTCAGACATTAGTGTGCAGGAGGAAGGAGGAAGAGTAGAAAGCATGAGGATGGAGCATTTTGTAAAAAATAGATACACGTTTTTGTATTTTTGTCACAGTTTTATAATGTTTTTTATGTTTCAATAATGAAAATGTAAAAGTCTTTCAAACTGTGATTCTTTCTCATTCGTACAACACTTATTAACAAATATTCTGGATGAGCAATTAGGAAGTTAAAGTGCAAACAACTGACTAATGTAACAACATTTTCTCACAGAATATAATTTTTTTGGGTCATTTTGTTGTGTAATAAGTTTACCAAGGATGATGCATAATGTTTCATTACTCCTGATACACTGAAGCTGTCTGAATGAGACTTCAGTAGCTCAGCACAGCAGCATTTGTGTTGATGAAGTGTCTTTTATTTGTGTTATTTCTTCACAAGCAAATGACAAACCACGGCATCAATTTTACTTTTAATCACACCACTTTACACAACTGTAGGATGCTGTCACCCTTGGAGATAAAAATGATAATGCAATTACATGAATTGTCAATAGAACTTGCAGATAAAGAGAACGGAGAAAAAAAATGAAAGAAAAAGTGGAGCAGAGATATTTGTGTAAAAGTGCTGCTGTGAGTGAGAAATGATCAACAACAAGGTAGTTCGCTTTGTGTGTCTTCAGGCCGGGAAGAAAAACAGGGGATAAGGCAGAGAGATAAAGTCTGAGATGTGTGTGGTGGTAATACAAATGCAGCGGGTGACAAACAGGAACAGGAGAAAAAGTGAAACAGTGAGGAAAGAGGTGCCAAGGTGAACATTTCACCTTTGTGGATACAGCATGTAGACTGGTAAGAAACATTTATTACCACTGCAAGGAAAGACAAAAGAGACACAGTTATCAGGGAAGGATGGAAGAAAAATGTGTTATCTTGTGAAAATGATGCTCAAAGCTTGAGAAGTCAGTGCCACAGCTTTTCAGCCTTAGAATTTCAGTGAATAAAATCATTTGGCTACTCAAGATGGATAGTGCATTTTGAAATTGAATACCTGGAATGGACAATGAGAAGCAGAAGACTCAGAATGAGATGGAATTACAGAGTAACGGTGGTCTCATGTAGTGCCACGTCATTCTGATAGTCATTTAACATTTGACTGTGGCAATTTGAGCTTCAATTTGCATTGATTGATTTTCTCCACTTAAGTTGGGAGCTGCCATGGGATTAAATGTAGCTGCCATTACATGGGGCCCCCAGTGTTATTACTCTCCCATTATCCTGCTGCTTTCATGTGCGTGGACATATGTGTGAGCATGTGTGAGCATGTGTGTGTGGGTATGCCCATCAAGCAAGCCCATATACAGTGCTTTGTACTGGACCGGGACGCCACATGATCAAAGCACCTTTGATCACATCATGCCCTCAGGTCACCCACTTACCCTCTTGAGCTAATGCTGTAGACCTAAATCACACAGAAACGCACACACACACGTAATTGTGGATACATTTGTGCATGCCATACTGGGATTCCTTTTCATTTAAGTGTCTCTCTGCCAGATGTGCACACATACTCATTTGCACTCAGAGCTATGCACGTGTCGCCAGCTTCAAACAGCAATGATTTGACATTTAGCTTCAGAGCTCCACTGCTCCTGACATGGCCTCTTTCCCCATGTGGGCACTGCAGCCTCAGAAGTAAGAATCAACTTTCCCTGCTCACACACTCCAAACTTCTGTCCCCCTGCTCCCTCTCTCATTATCAGCTCCGCCTGTGGACTGCCTGAGGTCTTTTTGTGCTCCATGTACTCTATGTATGTGAATGTGCAGAGCTAAGGTTGCGTGAGCAAGTGCAAGTTCAGGTTGGAACACACAATGCCTGTGCGTATGTTGAATATGTGTTTTGTAACTGCGTGAAATCATTATTTCATGGTGTCAAAAGAAAATCTCGTGCTTTGTTGTTTTATGAAAGCGACTGAATCTTAGCTTTACGATGTTAGGTACTCATTCTGTTTATAATGGAGCCGTTCTACCATATGAGTGTCACTGCCTTATATTCGGGCCCAAGTGGATTTGTGTGGATCATGACTGCACATAGTAATACAGCCCTGTACGTGTGGATCTGCCTGGTGTTTAATCTCATGGATCATCATCATCATCATTTTTAAAGATAAACCCAGGAGACTTAAGCTGCTATGTACATAATGTTTTTGAAGCAGATATAATGAAAATTTTTAAATAAATCACTGAAACCTTTTGGCAGAAATTATGTAAAGTTTTTATATATTAATGAATATGCATGAATGACATATTAGTCTATTATGTATGATATATGTTCCAACTATATTATGTTATATACGTACTGTATCTAGTATTTACACACAATATATCGTGCAAATGGGCTGTAGATTGAAACTGTACAAAAATAAATAGTCCATGAGCAGCTCATGTTCCTTTAGTAAAAGTGTCCTTCAAATGGTCCGTCTGGAGGTGTAACAAGTCGTGCCAAGTAGGAGGAGAACTCAGGGCAGATTGAGGATATGCTGGAGGGACTGCATCTCTCAGCATGCCCGAAAGCATCTGGTCATCCTCCAGCATTAGCTAGAGGAGGAATTCACAGCCAGTCTGGGTATTCCAAGACTAAAGCAATGTATATCGTCTGAGAAAATCTTTCCACAAAAATACCCCAAAAGCATAGAATCTGTTTGTTTTTGTTTTGTTTTCCTCTGCGAGGAAAATAAATATATTCTCTTGTCTGTGGCGAGTCAGAATTGTATGTCATGTACTGTGAGGAATATCTGTTGGGTTCCTTCAGGTTTACCCAGAGCCTGTCGTCAAAGGCAGTGGCATTCAAATCAAAAGCAAATAAAGTGTTCAGAGCAGCCAGACAGCTCCTTCAGACCTGACGGAAGTGAAGCTGACTTTAGGAGTAGTCACTGTGCACTAAAGCTTGTGTGGTGAGCCATGGGGCCATATCAATTAGACCCTACAGGATTAACTTGAAAGAACAAGAGACATTCACACACACAGCAACACGTGTGCACGTCTGAAGAATGATACTGTTAATGCTGGCGATGAAGAAAGAAGGAACAGATAGCAAGTCTGCCCCCTGATGTGCTAATTGTCCTTTTGAGCATTTATCAAAATGTCAACTTGCCTATGGGGAGTGACAAAACAGAAACTGACACGAGAGCAAACCCTCCCTTGACCTTTATAATTCCCATTCTTCCACTCAAAAGCCCCTCCCACCTGTGCCTCATGAATTGGCAGAGGAAGAATATGCATGCCTTTGAGGACCTGATGACACAGGGAGATCAGCTGGTTACACTAATGTACTGCCTCGGCTGATGTTAGCTGATATAAACTACTGTAGTACCCATTCTCCACATAAGTGTTGTATTTGTGAGTCTTCATTGATCTCCAGATATAGAAATCTGTCTTTTTTTATGTACTTCCACAGGGAGGCCAGGACAGCTACAGAGCAGCAATCCAATGATCTCAGGCCTTTAGGTTAAACAACAGTGTCCCCTACTCCACTGTGAACATGGTGATCTTTCAGGCAAGGGAGAACAGAGTAGGGAGGAAATGGCTTTTTATTTCAGTGAGTGCTGCTGGTGCTGGTTTGTCTTATTAATGCAGCAGAGGGGTCCCTATTAATACTAAGACTGTATTGATCCTTCTAGACCCTCTGGCTGGAGATGAATGGCTTTCACGTATTATCACAGCTCTGAAATGGGCCCTCGCATATCTGTGACATTTCCACCATAGATGGCAGTAATTTCCCGGAACGGCGCACCCCATCCTTGGCGCTTTTATTTTTGCCCTCTTACACCCTTTTTTTCTCACAATCACTCACTCACTCCCTTTCTTTTTCATCCCACCCTTTGCCCTTTTCAAGAATCTGCTCTCGGCTACCTCATGTTATCGGTCCGCCCTGCCTCTTTCTGTCTTCATTTTTTCCAGCACCTTTTGCCACTTTGCTCTTTACTTGTAATTAATCACGTTTTCCAATCCATCTTTTCTTACATTTACGTCTCACTTAATAGCTATCTTTCTCTCTCATCTTGAACTGTCTCTCTGTTTCTGTTTCTGCCCCTTACACACGACCTCAGCTCATGATCTGTGCTTGCTCTCAGAAATGACCTCTTTCTTTTCATTTGAGTCTATTTTATTTATCACTTTCAGTTTCTCCATCATCTGTCTTTTTCATGCTCTCTGTCGTTATATTTCGCTCAGCAGTTCTCCTTTGTTTAGCACCCAATAGACAAGGCTGCTGACAAAGGTGAATGAGAGCACATTTAAAATGTCACTGGCAAAGTGACAAAAGGTCATATGGTAAGTAAGAGACTCCCAGCACAGTTTCGACTGACTGCTAAACAGGCATCGTGAGTGTATGTGTGTGTGTGTGTGTGCGCGCGCTCATGTGTGTTGGGAGGTTTACAGCCATGTTTGCATATTCGTGTTCATTTCCGCATGTGACCGAAGGAACGGGTATTTATTTTTGCGTTTGCTGTTTTTGAATGAAAGAGAAAATGCAACAGACATAGTCAGAGATCTGCGTATGTGTGTGGAAACTGTATCTGAGCCTAAATGTGTGTGGCCCAAGTGGCCCAAGTTGGATGTTTTCCTTCCTATGTGACCCAGATCTGATTGTTTAGTGACTGTGTGAGTGGCACAAACCACATGGAGTCTGATCTTTTCCAATCAGATTTAGTCTGCCTTCATATGTGGCTCTAAATCATAGGCATATCTGACTTTTTGAAATGCAACCTCCATTTGAACAGCCGTGCAACCCATATCAGAATTCAAAGCAACTTTTATGTCACCCTAGATCGACAATCGTCATAATCATACGCAGGCAGGAGTCACAGCACAAAAACAAACATGACAGGCAGTGGTGACAGAGGTAGTCAGTGAAGGGACAGTGAAATTTTAGACCTTATCAGTATTTGGTGCGACACATCTGCCAGCTTCCACTTCAATACATTCAAATTAAACCGTAAATGTGAGCATCTGTGGCCTCAATGCCTGTTAGTCCTGAACTCTTCCTGTCTACTTCTGTCCACACATTACTGTGCGTAATGTCTTAATGTTCTTCTACACATGTGGATCGCATCAGGGCCATGACCAGTTCACATTGTCCAAGGCCTAAAGAATAATGTGACCAGATGCATCAAAACTTTGATCTCAGAACAAATGCAATTTGAGCACGAATGCTTGCAGTGTAGCTGCCACTGTCCGTGCACATGAATGCTGCTATTTGCCTGAGGTGAGGCCATAAGCAGCTTCTACTCTGTTGACTCGCCATCTAAAAAATGTTGCCAGTCAGACTGACAATAGTTTATGTATTTATAGAGTCTCTTGACGGCAACTGTCTATGTAAAAACAATGTTGATTTGCTTAACATTTTGACTGCACAAACAGCTGATGGCATTTTTCGTGTGTGTATATATTGTAGATTTGGCATGCTGTTGTGTCACTGGGAAATTCGCTAGAACTGTTTTCTATTTATTTATATCTTCATACCTACGCAAACATTTTGAACTGAAACTGATGAAACTGCGCTGAAACCTTAAATGTCAAAATGCCTGCAGATTATGACATCCTGTGAAGGCAGCTGTTGCCCCACAACAAGAAGGTCGTTGGTTCGGTTCCTGTGTGGAGTTTCCATGTTCTGCAGTGGATTGTCTGCAGGGTGTACCCCGCCCTCGTCCAATGTGAGTGGTGACTGGCTCCAGCGTCACCGCAACCCTGAAATAGATGAGAGGGAGAGGATGAATGAATGATCGTGTGAAAATTCTCAGCATAGAAAGGAGCAAATGTATTGTATACTATTTGTGTGAGCAGAAATCTGCACCTTTACACACATTACCCTCTTCCTTCAAGCAATTACCCACCTTTTATTTTGTTAGTCAACATTGTTATTTTCTAATGAAGTGCATAATCAGTGAGCTTACTGAGCAGTCTTGTTGCACTCGTTGAGCTAATTAGAAACAACACAAATGTAAATGATACTAGAAAGTGCTGAGTATCATTGACGGGTAACTAAACTTGAAAATCTGTGTGTGGGGTAAGGGAACATTCAGAGAGGATGAAAGAAGCGCTCTCATCCGATCATTTCATTTTGTCCATGACTGACCATCTTTTGCCACTGGTTGTTTTGAGTCAGCACTTTGGTTTTGGGTCTGCTGACCTGGGGCCACGTATGCAAATATAGTGTATGCACAAAAATGTTGCATACACCATCTTTCACCCACAGTCTGAGGAGGCAAGAGAGAAAGGAATGAGAGAACTGGCATTTCTCCACACGTTTCTAATGGTTTTAAATTACTGGTGGCATTGCTGGCCCAGTGAAACAATTACCAATTGGATTAGTTTGTTGGACACATTTGAAAACAATTGTTTTCGTAAAATGACTTGTGGAGCAAAGGCACAAAGTCTTTGCTGCAAAAAAATCAAAAGAAACAAACCGACATGTATACAAATACGCAGATGGGCAGAAAAGCCAAAGACACCCTAACAGCTTTGACCTTCTTAGAGGATGTGTTGAATGGCACAATTTGAAGAGAACTGGTATTTGGAGACAGATTTTTTTTTGGCCCATAGTGACAACTTGCTTATTACCCATTCAGGATGTACTGTGGTTGACCAGACTAACATTTAAGAGCAATTTGCAGCCAGTGCCAGTTTTCTGACTGGAATTAGAGCGCTAAATCAGTCCACTATGATTTCCCTCCACTAGTACAGGTTTTTTTCTTATATTCCAGTGATATAGGATTCATTCATTCATCTTCTACTGCTTTTCCGTTTCTGGGTCGCGAGGTGCTGGAGCCAATCTCAGCTCACACTGGATGAGGGCGGGGTCACCCTGGACAGGTCGCCAATCCATCACAGGGCCAACACAGAGACAAACAACCACTCACACTCAGACCTACAGACAATTTAGAGCCACCAATTAACCCAAACATGATGTTTTTGGACGGTGGGAGCAAACCACAGTACCCAGAGGGAGCCCACACAGGCACGGGGAGAACATCCAAACTCCACACAGAAAGGACCCGGGCCCAAGAACTGAACCCTTCTTATTGTGTAGCAACAGTGCTAACCACTGTGCCACTGGTGATATAATATGTGATGCACAAATAAAACTATCTGTGGAAAAAAGTCCTAAATTAACACAACTCATTTATCCGAACACCAAAGTAGATAGGAGCAGGGTGTGGAAGAAATGCATTAGGTCGAATTAATACCGTTCAAAGAGCGTTATTGGGATTAAGAGACGTGTTTTTGAGACATCGGTCATTTTTATGACCCACAGCTACATTTTGGTGTTAGGCAACATGTAGTTGCCATAGTAACTATAACATGATCAGAAGGAAGACTGCAGCAACATAGCAGTCTGCAGAGCAGCAAAGTCCACGTCAGGAGGAAGTCAGGGAAAATGAAGAAGGGGCTGTTCGATTACATTTGAAACCAGCAGTTTAAGTTGTTTCTTGTATCCATGACCACTGGGCCAAGTTATTGGTAACCATGACAACAAAGATCACAGAGGAATATCCTAATTTTAACATAAATCCTAAACCTTACCGCCACCAACCTTAGTTTTCCTTCCTTAACTTAACAAAGCCACGCATGCTATTGTAGTAAGTTACGTACAATAGATGTTAAGTGCAATGTATTTCCCATGACATGACAATGACAACTGTGGCCTGCTCTGCCTGCTGCCAAAGAGGCTGCGATTCAGGAGACACTCCAGTGGCTCATGTAAGAGAGTTAAAATAGACAGCTCAGCGGACATTTTTCCTGTTCAACTGGAGAATCAGCACTTTCAGAGCGCGTCTGTCCCCTGAGTCATCTCTGTCCGTCGACAGAAGTTGGAGAAGGTTGGAATTTGCCTGGCAAATTGCTAAATTCTGTCTGTATGTACATTGAAAATACTGTACAATGGAAGTTAATCATATGTAAAATAAACCAACTGTGAACTATTATAGTCACTTAAATCAAGAAAAGATTCAGTCAGTCTTTTAAGCTTTATTGATATGCCACATTTTAAGCAGCCAGGGTTGGTCAAAGTGCTTCACAGAATAAAGTGCATAATGTACAAGAACACCACAGCTACAGGGCATGTCAGACCCTACTGCATTAATAGCCCCTGTTACACACTCCCACTCCATTTGTTTTATTTTATTATTAATGCCAGAGGATAGTGTGCCAAATAAAATCTCTCTTCCAAACTCTGAAAGTAGCACCTCCACCTCGCACACCCTCTTTTGTGCTTTTTTCCTTAGTTCTGTGGAGAAAGGAGGCCCACGTTAATTTATACTTATTAGCATATTTTAACTAAAGGAGAGATGTGAGGCGACCTGTCCAGGGTGACCCCGCCCTCGCCCAGTGTGAGCTGGGATTGGCTCCAGTACCACTGCGAGCCAGAAATTAATAAGTGGTTGAAGATGAATGAATGAATGAATGTGATGTGTGGTGTTTGTGTATATTCGTATTGATTTGGATGTAGACAGAAAATACAGAATCCTGTTTGTGCATGCTGTTATACCAGCCCAGTGAATCCACAATCTTTTTACATGAAACTAGAGACAAAGAAGATTGTTGACAGATACAGATGAATAATATCAAGCACGTATGTAAAAATGTGAGGTGCTGAATGAGGAAAGGGCAGGTTGTGGGAAACTAACTGTTCAGGAAAGCAATCAGGCAGATGGAAAGTGAACAGGTGGACAGATGTTAAGAATGACAGAGAAATGCTGAACATTTGTCTTAGTCAGGTCACACAGTTTCTGCATGAGGCAAGGCCATGTGTGTTTCTCCGTCTATTTTTCCTTGACTTGCTTTACCTTGGAAGCAACTGTAAAACTCCAGCAGAGAGCTGCAATCTGGAGTGATTCATTTCAAAATGCTTTTGTTTTTCTGAAGCTCCTCATAGCTCAACACTTAAAGTTGTCATTTGGAGTGTGTTTTCCACCACACAGCACTCGCAGCATTCTCTCTGATTCTCATGTTGTGTTTTCGGCTCAGAGTCTCCTGCTGCAGGTACACGCAGCCATCCGTCTGTCCTCCTGCCTGTCTGTCTCTACCTGCAGGCTTACTTCTCTCTCTGTCTCACAGAATGAAGTGCTACAATAATCCATCTCTGGGGAAAAAGGGGCACATCCATCCGTGTGTGGTCTCTGCTGCTGAGTACTTTCCATTGACTCTTCTACCTATGCACTAAATGTCAGTGTCAGCTTGTGAAGATTTACCCCCCCATCTCCACCTAGCCCTCTTATCTTTCAACCCCTCCATTCCCTCATGTTTTTAACATGAATCACTCCTCTATCTCATACCTGTTTCTTCTCATAACAGGCAATTTTCTCCCCACAGAGAGATAAACAGATACATATATATATATATATATATATATATATATAGTGCATAGATTCTTGCTGGAAGATAAAGGTAGTGAGACAGACAAGTGACATGGATGGATAGCTGCATGGATGGACATGAGGGGATATGGGCAGAGGTAGAAGAGAGGGACATCAGCAGTGTGTCAGCAGTTTTGATGCGTTGATGGCAGAGCTGACAATGCATTGGGAATAAGAGGCCAGCCCTCTGCTTATCCCCCTATCCCTCTCTTTCTATTTGTCTAGCTATCCCATCCATCTATCCCTTGTCAAAGTCTGTTTCTCATTCCAATTGCAGAGAGGGAGATGTGGCTTTACAGGGTAGTTTTCAAATTCTGTAATCCGTAGGAGAAAATACTTCCACCGTAAGGTAACACGATTTCCCTCCTTCTGTTTCCCTACAAACACTCTTTTTTTTTTTTTTTCTTTCCTCGCTCTCATGTCCGTAGAGTATTAAGTGTCACTGAACGGCTTGAATGGTATCAAAATGATGTGAATCCAGATTTCCACGGCCTTCTTAAAGTTGCCAGATCTCAACCAGTTTAAACGCTGAGATGAGTTTGTATGTTACACAGCACATCAAAACACCAAATGAAGGAGTATCTTTGGATGAATACTGCTCATCTTTTACTTGAGTGCAGAGACTTGAAGAATCACAGCCAAGTAGTGTTAAAGCTTTGCTGGCAGCACATGCTGAACGTACTTACAAAAGCATTTTTTTAGGTTTCTCTGAGATTTGAAATATATTTAAAACATAAACCAAAAGACAAACGCACATCAAGGTGGAGATGGAATGAAAGGAAGAATGCAGAGAGGAAGTGTCTCCTCCTACTTGATGCATCCCTTTATCCTGCTCCATTTAAAGATCCTGAGGTGTTTCTGTGATTGGTAGATGAGGTGAGGGAGAAGCTGGCCTCGTTGTCCTTTTTACTGCCTGTCATTTTTCCAGATGACACAATCTTTGTCAGAGTCCTCAGAGCCTCGAGGACATATCATCAGCAGAAATAATAGGACACATCCTGTGAGAAATTACCATCCTCAACCACAGTGGACATGTCCTGATTGTTCTTTTATGTAAAAGTCATAGTTTGTGTAAATATATATTAAATAATTATATATATATATAATATATACTGTTATATACTGTTTATAAGAGAGAGGGAGGGAACATGCGACTGACTCATGCAAGAGCACAAAAAGCTTGAAAAAAAAACAGTTAAACATATTTGTGGTTGAAATAAATGTGGAACATAAAGATTTTGCCCCAAGTGAAGTTAGTGAAGTTAGCAACAGTGCAGTTGCTGTAATTCGAGCTTTGATTGTCCGGTTAGGTCTCCAGTGCGTAACTTCTGTGCTTCAATATAATTCAATTTTTGACTTCTACTCAGTTGATCTTTCTAAGGTGTGAGCTGAAGCTGAGGACATGTATGGGTGGAGGTGTATATGTGTGTGCAAGAGAGCGAAATCATAAGCTGTAAGATTTGAGTGTGTTTGAAATTGTGTATTAATACACGTGCTTATGTACAGGTATTGGCCAATTATAATCTATTGCTGTCAAAATATTACATAACTGTGCCAAAAAAAAAAACTGGCTTCTGTTTCACAAAACAAGGCTTTTCTTCTTTTTCTGCTAACAATTGATTGTGGTCATTGATACTGTGTGATCTTGGACTTGTGGAGGACTTGACAGCTAATTTTCAAAACAAAATAATGTTACATGGTATTTATTACACATTTACTCATTAACTCACGTTGGTGTGACGGTAGTCAAAGGAAGTTGGGGATTCTCCTGAATACTGTTAGGGTTAGACATGAAGTTCAGACTTTATAATGAAATCTGCATTGACAATCATATTCCCTGTCCTCGTTTTTTTGCCATGACGGTTTCACTATGATTGGTGTGTTGTCGTGTGTGTGAGTGGTTGTTTGTCTCTATATGGCTCTGTCTCGACTGTGATGGATAAGCAGCAGAAAATGGGGGGGAGAGGGAGAGTTCCTGGACCCATTTCCAATTGCAAATTTCGAAGAGGCGCTATCAAGAGTCACAAACCAAACTTCCTGGCGACACAACCTGTGCCATTAAGGGGAATTGAGTATTTGATGTAGGAAAGTGCAATGGAGAGATGTAAACACACTGCACTGTTAATTAAAGTTACCAAATCCTTTTTGTGGTGCAGCAGACACATTATTCTTATCAACAAACGCAATGCAGATTCAACAATCCTCTTCACAACAGCAGCAGTCGCCTTGATGGTTAATGAAAATACAGAAAAGCTTCAGCGCTCTCCTCTGTTCCTCATCATATTAAATCTGCCCCAATTTAGATAACTGGTTGTGATTGGTCCATCCTGCCACAGCACGGATGCAAATATGTTTGAAAGGGAAGAGGCCAGACCAGAGAGGAACAAATAAACACAACTGGATTGGATCGTTGTTCAGGCCACAGAAACCAGGTTTTTTTATTGGGAATAAGGAAAAGAGGGAAAGTATCTAGATACTCCTGATATCTCCGTCACGCAGTACGTATATATCGCCACTCTAATTGAGTCAGGAAATAGAAACAAGCACCACAAAACAAATGCTTAGCCTATGGCGGTACTAATAGATTCTCCACCTTAAGAGAGCTCCTAATGAGACTGCTGCCCTAAATAACACACACACACACGCACACAAATGCACATACCCCTTGACGACATTAGATATGAGCTGAAAAGGACCAGTTTCCATGTGTCACTTTTCAAGATGACAAATCTGCATCTATGTGGGTGAGTGCAATTGTGAGTGTGAGTGTGTGTCTTTGTGTAGGATCACTGTCACCAGGCTGATGACCAGGGAATAATGAAGCTTAGCAGTTGTTAATGAGCACATTGCCATAGCAACCCACTACCTACATATTGGTTTTGCTTAAAGAGTCTTCATAAAATCACATCAAGCCAGGGCAGCCAGTTCACGTTTAATTTCTAATAATAATAATAATAATAATAATAATAAGAAGAAGAATTATTCTTATTATTGTTATTTCATTTTGATTAATTAGAAATATTTTATTTGGAAGAATTTGTTAAGGTGTTACGTAGAGGAAAGACAGTCATGCCAATTTATTTCTGGAGCAGGGTTGAATATTGTCCATTTTAATAGATGAAGTTAGGCTTAAGCTCCTGAGGGCTTGTAAAATTCAACAAAATTAGTGAAGCCTGAAATAGCATTGTCTTAAATCAGCATATTAGCTGAGATTCTTGATGACTTTGGCATCAAATGAAAAACTCCCTCATATAAAGCTATATAATGCAAATATATTTTTATTTGAATAAATAGCTGCTTGTCTTTGTAGGGGTTGAACAAAAAGTGAGATTTGACCACAGGAATTCAGGAGAGGACATCTGGAGTGTGCAGATTGCTTTTTAATGACAGTTTTAAGTGAGGACACTGGACCTGAGGCAGTTTGTCTGAGATTTGTCTTTGTGGTGGTAGAAGGCAGCTCTAACCTAATGTCCTAATGTTGGACATTAAATACAGAGAGTTAAGTTGGAATATGATCTGGGGCACAAGGATATGAAGCAGCCCTGGGTCGACCTTGTGTCTGAAACCTTTTCATCCTACTGTAATGAAACACCTTGACACTAAAAATTAATTTGATGGCGTAAAGACCTGTCAGAGTGAAAGTGGAGGTGAGAGGCCACATTTCTATATATTTGCATTACCCCAACACTTTTTACAATCAATCAAATGAAACACAATCTGCCAGAATGTAATGACTAACTACATCCTGGCAAATCTGTGCCAAAGCACAAAGAAGATAAATGCTGACGTGACTAGAGTAATTGTCAGATAATGAATTATGGTTGAGGATGTGCTGAAAGTAATGGACTAGTTTGTGCTTGCTAAACCTGTTCTGAAAGAAATCGCTCTCTTTCTCTCCATGCACCCTGATGGCCTCCACTTACATCTACAGGTAAGTCTCCCTTTGAGGGCTGCCACCTCCCTCCCACCTTTTTCATGAGCATTTATACTTTCTCAGTGATATCAAGTGTATTTTCATTAACAGACTGAACTCTTAACTGCTCGTGGCATTTGGCATCAATGAACTATTTTGTTTTTTGCAACATTGTCTTGTTTACCGTTCTAAGAAAATTATAGTTATATTACTTTGTTTTTTACGGACTAAACAATCTGATTACATCTGTGTGATTACTTCTGACAAGCTAAAGTTAAATCCACTCTGAATTGGCGTTTGATTAATTTTCTTTAGATTTCGCCTGCAGCTACCATGGCATCATGCCGATAATATCAAACCCCCACAAATATTCGTTCTGCTGCCCTATTTAAAAACAGTTTCAGAAAAGACAAGATGAAACAACTCATTACTCTAAAATTGGAAGTCAAAATGGCTGCTGATTTTCAAGGTGTTTCTGGTCATTTTTCCCATGAGCCAGTTGTGAAATGTGAAATGAAACATCAACAGACCCTTTCTCTCTCCTCGTTAATGTCTCTCTTCTTTCATGTTATGTGTTTTTCTGTCTTTTCCTCCCATTGCTTTCTTGCTCCCTTTACGTTCTTCATTCTGGTTCATTTGTCACACTTTTGTTGATAGGGGAGACTGGGTATGGTTGTTCCACTTTCTTTGGACCCGGAGTTTTTTGAGCTACAGTTTTCCAACTGAACTAAATACCTACATCTGTTTCCTACAAATGGCACACATTCAAAACTGTGAAAAAATATCACAGACCTCATGTGTTAGTGTCAAATACGCAGTGCTCCTTTGTTACAAGCTGGCACACTACTGGGCTGAGTTGTAACACTCAGACAAAAGAATCAAAAACAGAAAACATGACTACCCATTGCTTGAAAACAGCTGTACTGGAAAAAAAAAAAGAAAAACATTGTCTGTCTGTCTCTCTTTCATCACTCAAACAAGCTCTCTGTAAACTTAAGAGGGTGTATTTGTGTGTGTGTATGAAAAACACCCTTCCTTTGACTTTGAGCAGCGTTAAACGGCAGACCCCATGTTCCTTCACCACTGATCTGACTGGCGTGTCCTTTGTGACCTCATAAGATGCTTTTTTGAAAACATCAGCAGGCAAACTCCCCTTAGTCTTTCTTTTCCACTGCTGCTTTCCAATGCTGTAAAATGATTAAAATCAAAGAAGTGTTAGTTTTATGAAAGGTGACGGTTCTAACACTTTTAAAATGTATGTTACAACCCAGCCCGCCCTGTCAGCTAACTAACTAAAGAACTGGTTCAAAAGTACTAAACAAATGTATGATTTGGTCAAAAAAATGACTTTCCTACCTTTAAATCAGTTTTTTTCTCAAGAAAATCTGCATGCACCTGTTTCCAGCCTCGACAACCACCATGTGAGATACAGAAATGATCATATGACTCCTCTCTCATTCCTGATCGACGGAATTGGTGACGTTACAACCATACCAGGTCTCCCCTCGCCTGTGTTTAATGTCAGCATTGAACAGCATAGATTTAAGTGTCTTCTTTATAAATTGTATCCAAAAGCACACCAGACAAGTTTCTGTAAACTAATAATTTGAGGATCACTATTAGCCCATGCGTGTCTGGATAAGATTGCTCAGGTGTTTCAAAGTGAATTACAAGTGGCTTTGAAATTTGGCAGAAAGACGAGTAAGGCAGATGGCCTTAAAACATTTTTTCTTTTTTTTATTTTTTGTGTGTGAGATTTCAGAGGCAGTGGGTTCATGGTTTTGTGTGTGCCTGTCACATCTGTTCTTGCGGAGATTGCATCATCACATCATTTTGAGCACATTTCCATGTGTCTTAATGCAATTGGCAGTTGTGTGTGTGACAGTGTTCACAGGTTTACATTTCTACAAGTAACGATTGCATCATTTTGGACACGTTTCCGTGCTTCTCCAGATGTAAGTGTGTGAGCCATGTCTGACTGGATGAGAGGAAATTGTATATGATACTAGAGCATGTGTTGGTTTTATTTGTGCCCTCATGAAATCAGTGGCTTTGTTTGGACTTCCTTAACACAGTAATCATATTCTTCGGTTTGTCTCAACTTATGCCCACCATGTACCGTGAAACAACTTGGGCTTGTCGCTCTTAATGCCATTATACATTTATGACCACCTTGTACTTATGTTCCAGGCATCCGGCTTGTCAGCAACTCATTAGTGAGAATGCAGGCAAATTGAGCAGCTTGGTGGTGAATCCTGTCGCCTTCCCCTACCCCTACCCCGCCTTCCATTTAAATGAGTCGCATTTGCAAGGTGCAAGACAAAAAGGTTCTAGTCCGTCCAAATCAACATGACAGCTATTAGGACTCCAGCAGCTGGTGGAAGGTGGAATTAGGGATGACGAGGTGAGAGAGGAAATGACAGAGTGAAGGAGGGTTGGGAGAAATGAGGAAGGAGAAGAGAAATTGCTGATGAGTACAGTGCAGTAAAGCACAAGTGGGCGAAAGGCAGCCACAGCGAAACATGTGAGAGTAACGAGGGGTACAGCTGGTGATCCTCAGTCCTCATGCTCTTTTGGCCATATTCGTCTTTCATTAGACACATCACCTTGTCGGGGAATGAAGGACAGAAGAAGGGAGGAAGGAAGGGAAGAAGACACAGATGGGAAAAGGTGGGAAAGGCTAAACATGATCCAGAGCAGAACACACTCAGGTGATGCAAAAGACAGAGCCATGAATACATAATGCATAATGCAAATACAGTTGCACCAACACTTGCAGTAGTGCTCTCATTAGTTCTGTCATTGGGAAGTCTGCTGAAGGCTGTTGCTATCATTAACAGTTTACGGGGAATATATGAGTAGGACAGATTCCAACACAGTGAAGATCAAGGTAGGAAAGAAAGCTCAAGATTGTAATGAAAGTGACTTGGACAGTTAGAAGAGGGAGGACGTTCCTCCCCTCTGGCTCTTGATTCAAATCAGCCTGGTACCATCAAGTGACACATAAATACATAATTTTGCATCTTATCGCTGCATTTTTTTTTTTTAACAAGTAATTTGCTGTCACGTCAATCTTCCACTGATCCCCACACCAAAACATGCGACCATAAAGTGTCACACAAAAATCTTAAAACATGTAGGTGTACATACATAAACAACATAGGAAGTGATGTGCTGTGCTATTTATATGCCATGAGAACCAAAAAACACCTTACTGAGAAATCCTGTTTTGATTTTCTCAGTCGAGGTCAACAACAACCCATCCACCCTGTAAATGGTGCTGGCACAGCACCCCCTTCCTTCCTGAGCGGACGGACGTTTTGCCAGAATTTCTTCATGGCCTCACCAACCACCAAATCTGTACAAGACATAGCCTGCAAGTAGCTATAGCCTGCCTCAGGACTCCTGTGAGCTATTGGTGCTCCTTCTTCAGCCTAACCGCAGCCCTCACCTCTAGTTTCTACCAGAATGGTGGGTAATTACCGCCATAACCAGCGCCAGCAGTCCTGCCGCCACAGCTCTGAGCAGCTGCCTTGGCAGCACAGAACATAGACCACTCAGATTCTTTCAACTTGATGTATTAGTAAAATATCCCATATGATGCCTTTATTATAAAGGTGATCAATTGGGGAATTGTCTTTTCAAATGTGATTTATTATAAATTTATATTAACTGCAACTCTACAATCAAAACTGGGAGTATGACTAAAAATGTTATGAGGCTAATTATACAGACAATTTTTTTTTTATTATTATTAATTTGCTCCTATATCACCAGGGGCACTATCAGAATTGTATATTAAAGCCAGCAAAATTAATTCTGTGTTGGTAAATCAAGTGCTGTGAAAGTATTCTTTTCTTTTAATTAGCTTTTTCCATTTATCTAATTTTAGTACCTCACTGACAAGGTTATTTTCTCATTTTCAATGAAACTTTATGAAGCTTGAGTGTTTATATTTGCTGCTTCCAAAACTGTAACACGCTAAATCATATCAGCCCCTCATTTAGATAACTGCCGATGACGGAATATGCTCTTCAGTCACGTAATATCTGAATAGATTTTTCAATTTTGTTTTTCATTTGTTTTTGTCACAATGTGTCTAAATCTAAAAGGAGGTCTGTCTATGCTCTTTATCATCCATCCACCAGCAAAGCTAAAGAGGGAAAACAGGCAGGGAAAATGTGCTGCTAAAGAGTTAAGGGGTGACTACAAGTCTTTAAACGAAGAAAATGTGAAGCACAGTGATAACACAGGAGTTAACTTCACGTCTGCTGGTGGAAATTTTAGTTTGTTTGTTTTTTTAATTCATTCATTCATTCATCTTCTACCACTTATCCGTTTTCGGTTAGGGGTGCTGGAGCCAATCCCAGCTCACACTGGGTGAGAGCGGGGTCACCCTGACAGGTCACCAGTCCATCACAGGGCCAACACACAGAGACCAACAAGCACTCACACTCAGACCTACAGACAGTTTAAAGTCACCAGTTAACCCAAACATGATGTCTTTGGATGGTGGGATGAAACCCACACAGGCACAGAGAGAACATGCAAACTCAGCACAGAAAGGCCTCAGGCCAGGGAGCCAGGGAATGTGACCTTCTTGTTGTGGGGCAACAGCACTAACCACTATACCACAGTGCTGCCCTTTGATTTTTTTCAATCAGAATGAATGGAATGACTTAAGTTCAAAACCCATGAGGTGTGAAGTATAAGGTTAGGACAGAATAAAATTGGAGCAGGAATGCAGGAGAGAATCGTATCGTGCTGTTACAGTGATTCAGTGGAATGTGATTAAATGGGGAGAGGTCGGTAAGAAGTTATTCTTGAATGAGATGTGATGAAGTTGCAGCCTTTGTGGCAAAGGGAGTGACTCTGCATTCCTGACTGTTGAGAGGGGAGGTCATTTTCTACTATCCAGAGCAAAGAGAGAGGTCGGCACAAGACCAGGCCAAGAACCTGCCACTACGCCCAGCAGTGAGGTGACAGTGCCAGAACACCCAGCAAACTGTCCACATCCATACTGTGGTGTGCTATTCAAATCACTGTGCAGATTATGAAGAATTTGGCCCGGACATAGTTTATTATGAACAGTATTCTCATGAGATATATTTGCCAACTTTTTTATTATGTGGTAATTAGCCCTTCCTGCCCGTCTGTAAATTAAGGTTCTCTGGACAATCTATTAACACGTCTCTATTCCTCAGGCTTTACACAGGGACTAATGGAGGTGGATCAGTGATGGCAGGTCCATAAAACTTTCAGCCAACTTTCAGTGTAAAACCAGAAAAAAAAGGCTCTCGGGTCCAGAAGACTCATTAAAATGGAAACTTTTTGTTCATTACTGGAAGCAGCTTTAAATAATGAAATCTATATTTTCACCTGTGTTGTGGATGAAAATGAAGATGTGTTCCGTCTGTCGTTTATTCAATCCCTCTGATGTGAGCCACAGAAGTGTCCCCTAAACGAGAGCCTCCTGATAGCTGAAAAACAAATCCAACAAAAGTAATAAAATTGTGACTCTTTCCAGCTTCTGCAAAGCCAGTAGTGCTTAGCATCAAAGCGATGTGGCTTTTTTGCTTGAGAATTTATATATTTTAATTGGTCAGACGCTGTAAAAATTTATTTTGAAAACAAAAACACAGCAAAGGTACAATCAGTGCTGCAGCCAATCTCTGTTTTAAGTGTTTACTTTGTCACCCCACCCCCTGTGATAGAAATGCTTTTCTGGGACTGGATCCAAGAAAAAAAAAAAAAAAAAGATGAACACACCAAGATCTGATGTAAATTGGGCCATGCACATTACAGTCTAGTTGAAAGCTATATTATTACAAAGCCACAAATTAATTCAGTCACATTTTGTAAGAGCACAACAGGAGATTGTAATTGTAGGATTTTGGGGGAAAAAAAATGCCCCATGAGACATGTCACAGCACATATTATAAGAGAAATATTTTCTGCTGTCACAGTCCCAAAGTTACTTTGGCAGACATCTTGTGTTGTGATTGTTTTAACAGCAACATTATACTTAATGTAAGACTTCGCTGTTTCGTTGTTGCTGTTTAGCAGAAGAGGATAAGTGGAACGACATCAGGGACTAATGATAGCACAAAACATGTTCATCTTGTGATGAAGGCCTGAGCTGTGAGAGCTGGCGTAAAAGGTAATCAAAGTGTTTGAAGGGGGAAAAAAGCAGAGAAGGGCAAAAATAAAACAACATAGATGTGATAGACAGAGCGAGAGAAGAGCACTCAGCTCAGACTCTGGAAGAATTAAAAAAAATGAAACAAGTGGAAGTGAACGTGCTGTGAGAGGTGGAGAGTGGTGATGGGCTTCTAACTCCATTTAGTGACCTCAGGGACATAACAGATAAAAGTAAGCTTTCTTTGTCAGAGATACTGTTGGATGGAAGTAAAAGCACGTGCTGCTTTAATGGATAGCCTTGACTTTAGTTACCCATGTTCCTTGAGCAGCTGAAGCTGACTGGGGCTCAGCGCCGGCATATAATCCCCCCACCCCACCCCCAGACACACACACACACACACACACAAAATCCCAACTCAACCACTGGCCTTGAGTTAAACCAAGAAGGCAGCTCTATGCTTTTCTTTTTGCTTTCCATTGATTTCATTTCTCCATAATTTATTTCTAATTTCTGTTCATTTTGAAAGGAGTGATCATGCCAAGTAAACATCATGTATTCACCTCAGAGATCAAAAACCTAAATGAGCATGAATGAGAGTTGCTGTCACTGCATTCTTTCTCTCATAGCACCATTGTGTTGAAGTGCAGGTGTGTCTTGATGCACTGACTTTATGCCACGTAAACATGAAATATGTAATTATATTTATTTTATAAAGGAATGATTGTTTGGCCATATGTTTTGCTGCCATCATTGAATGAATGCAATGAAAATTGAAGACTGTAATAATAATAAGCCCTGCTTCATCAGTTTCAGTAATCGGTGTGACACCGCAACCCAGTCTCCAAGAAATAGTGTTTCAATATGATTAAACTACAGCAGCGAATACATTTTCAGTCGACAGTTGCTGTAATTTCTGGCTGTATAATGTTAATTGCTTGAATGAATGAAGCATTACATTTAAAATTACTAATAGCAATGGAGTTGCCAGGCACTGTCTGGGATGGAGTTTAGATCCACAGTTCCATCTGTGCTGGCGCTGCAGGCAACAAAAGTATTGTGGTTGAGATGGGAATGGTCGTGTGAGTTTTTCATTCATTCATCTTCAACCGCTTAGCCATGTCCAGGTCACAGGGGGTGCTGGAGCCAATCACAGCTCACACAGGGTGAGGGTGAGGTCACCCTGACAGGTCACCAAGGCCAGCACGCAGAGACAGACAGACCAACAACCACTCACTCTCACACTCAGACCTACGGACAATTTAGAGTCACCAATCAACCCAGACATGATGTGTTTGGATGGTGGGAGGAAACCCACACAGGCACAAGGAGAACATGTACACTCTGCACAGAAAGGCCCCAGGCAGGGAACTGAACCCCTGAAACTAGCTGTTTTATATCAATATTCACTGTCAGTAGATTGAGGACCTGGACTATATAAATTGTTTGCTTATCCTTCTTGTGCTTATGCTAAATGTTCTGCTGTAGTTGAATAGAAGCATACCTGATGAACAAAGGTACACGATAAATTTTGTGATAAAGGTTATCACAAAAGAAGTTCAGTTTATTTAAATTTCATTCATGCTCTCCAACACATTTCTATGTCTGCTGATTTCAATCAGGATTACAGCAGTTTAAAGCCGGTGGTCTTATTTTAGAAGAAAAAATGTATGTGTTCAGCAAAGACATGTACAGTGGCTTTCAGGTAAGGTGCTGGAGCTGTTTTTCATTTACTGCGAGGTTATCAGAAGTTTTGATTAATATTGAAACGTATTTTTCTTTTGGCAAGATGAGCTACAGATCCAGATTCAGCTCAGTGCCAACCTTTAATATATATCTATGGGATGCCTTGTGGTGGTGGGTGTGAACAGGTCTTCATTTCTTTGGGAGTCTTTCTTCTTAAACCACCTTCATCAATCTTCATTGTGTAGGCCGCAGGCATTAAAAAAATACCTTCACTCTATAGTTTTTCCATTTAAGTACTCAGACTCAAGAATTTCTGAATGATTTGATTGCACAACATATCTTCACACATACTGTACAGTACTGTATTTTGGGTATTGGATTGGACTGGTCGTAGTTCAACAGCAGGTCAACTCTATTCCTCTCCTGATGTTTAACCTATACGGAAACACAGAGTGCCCCGCTCATTCCCTCTGCTCTGCTCAGTGAGGGGTGGAGAGGTGGAGAACAGTTAGTTATCCAGGCAGAGGCCCTGCACCGTGTGAGACAGAATAAGAAAGATATTGTGTCACTTCTAACTTTGTCTCTGAGTGATCATCGTCCAAGGGAATATAGCTGACGCCACAGCAGGGCTGTTGTCTTTAACTTATGTACGGTGGCAAAGTTGAGGTGGTAAAGTCAGTATTTTAGTGCAGAGAGCAGTTTAGGAGTGACTGCAGGTTAACCGTCTGAAAGGGCCACGTTTTAGTCATTGTTACATACTTCTTCCATTCTCTGACAACAGAAATAGAATAAATGTGAGTGAGAACTCGGCTGTATTATAGTACTGTATGTGCAAGCACAGAATGCTATCCCTGCTCTCCATTCAAAGCTCTTCATATTGATTCCACAACAATTTTCACAATCACAGTCTCAGCCATATATCAGGCTTTGACCTACTTTAGTTTTTTACAACAGCTCAGTAATACTGCGAATTGGATTTCTGAAGATTCCATGTTTATAGTTGCTTTAACAAAAACAAAACAAACAAGAAACAAGCTAAGTCAATGACTTCTTTACTGCTCTCAGATGGTTTGTTGCTCTTTTTTTTTTTTTCGCTGATAAAAAGCATCTTCAACTTTGTTTTTCTGTTGACGGAAATAACAAAATAAAAATGTGTCTTATGACCCTGAAGTGGTTGAATACACTTGTGTATTCGCCTGAATCATTTGTAAATGTCATGTGAAATCTCAGCTACAGCTGAGCCACATGTTGGCAGCTCTACCCTGGGGAGTAAGTTCAAGATAATTTATGTTATTATTAGCAAATTCAACTTACTTAAGATTACATGTTCATCACACAAGTGCCTTTTTCCCAGAGCATGCATGTCCATGCTGAAGGAGTTTTTATCTTCTTGAGGAGGAACAGAGGAAGCCCTTCTCTTTGTTTGACTCAGCTCTTAGTTTCTGTTGTGGTTGCACTGTCACCTCTGCAGTCCCATGCTGTTGCAGCTTCTGTTCTCACTGTTGTTGACAGTGCCAAGCCATCACTGTGATAGATCACTGTTATTACCACATGTTCTCCATTACTGGAAAACAGCAGGCGGGGGGAAGCACACACACTAACCCACACATGAGATACACACAGTATACATATTCACCCTGCGACTGAATTTGTGCATATATTGAATCCACACACACATTCACTTGCTGAAATCTTTACGGGTGATCAGGAACGCCTGTACACCTGCCTGTTGTAGACTGCTTACCCAATCAGGCCATCGTGTTCCAGCATTGAAATGTATGAAATCATGTAGGAACAGGTCGAGAAACTGAAGTGATCTTGAGATGAAACATCAGAATGCAGAAGAATATGACCTCAGTGTCTCTGGTATGAGTGTTGGTGTTTGACAGCCTTGTTTTTATTATTATTATTGAGGCTGATGATGTCCTGGGATTTTCACCAGCTAAAAATTCCACAGAACAGTGTGGAGAGGGTAAAAAATCACCCAGTGGGCAGCATATCTATGGACAGAAACGGCTTGTTGATGAGAATAGTTGAAATGATATGAGCTGAAGAAAGGCTACAATAAGTCAGCAGAGGACCAAGTCGGGTTCCTGTCAGCCAAGAGCTGAAATCTGAGGCTGCAGTGGGAACAGGCTCACCACAATTGGACAGATGAACACCGGAAAAAGTATAGCTTGATGAATCTCTGAATTTATGCTGAGGCACACAGACAGGGAATATTTTTATGGGAACACTCTGTGCCCTTTAACACCAGTCAATCTTCCATCTAAGTATTGTTGCTGACCATATGCATCACTTTATTGCCAACGTTTTCCATCATCTAATGGCTACCAACAGCAGGACGGTGCACCGTATCACCCTGTTCATGGATGGGGCATTGTGCTCAGAAATCTCATATTCCGTACACAGTCAGAAGGTGAACTCTGAGCTCCCTCTCCAACTTTTGGGACGTGATGGACTTTATGATTCACTGCATCAATGTGCAGCTGACAAATCGGCAGACAACATGTTATCCAATCATGTCAGCATGGATGAGATTCTGAAAAGATATTTTGTGGAATGCAACACGTTTTGGAAGACATGCCTCAAGAATTCAGGTTGTTTTGACAGCAAAGCTAGACCATTTTAGCATAGTATTGCTTATACAGACTGTATGTGTACTGTAGATGCATAGATGTAGTTGTTGAAATACAAATAGACATTAGTGCATAATTACAGGTATAGTGTACAATGTAAAATATACACACAGTATGTATCAGTCACTGTGAAATGTAAGGAGGCTCCGGAGATTTAGGAGTTATAGCCAAGTTGTTGCTGGAGTGGGCCGATGGAGTCAACCAAAGTTGATAAGACTTTCATCCAGAGAGACAGAAAAAATGATAGTTAGAGGATCCCAAGAAATAATTCACAGGAAAGACAAAAACCTGTGGTCCAGAATCTGCTCTAATAATTTAGTTGAATCTTCAGATTCTGTCTATTGTGATGTCTGATAATAAGGTACAAAATCACTTAAAGGCCGTCTTACAGGCTTTGTGGACGGGGTCAGATGTCTGAAGCACGGATCTTGTTGTCAGATCTTTGTCTTCTTTGTGTGTCTGTCTGTGTAACTGAAGGATCATTGAGAAGCTTTGCTGGCCTCAGTATTTTCTTCCTGAGCAATTCTGTATAGCTCACTTAATAAAGATAACAACTGGCAAGAAATTTAGCCTTTGCTCTCCGTGCACATGATTGGAATTAAAAGCATAATCTCTTCAGGACACCGCTTTTCTCATTTTTTCAAGATTAGCATAATGCACAGTGTGGCCAGAAAGGAGGGAGTGAATGTTACAGCGATACGTTATCCAACGGAAGAGGGGCAAACACTTTGATATATTATGCCTGCTGAAACAGTCTTTTCAAATTTGCATAACCATATTTTAACTTGTCATCTATTGTGATCACAGAGTAATGACAATAGTGTATAGTAGTAACGTGTAGCGTTTCAGTTCTCCAAAAAGAATAACTGAAAATGTGCTTGAGTGTGTGCAAGACCAATGAAGTGGTTTATGAAACTGCTATAAGAAAAACAGTTTAAGAACAACAGATATGTGCAGTAACTTGGACTGAAAGTGAACTTAAATTCTTATGAACGACTTTTAACTAGTTCATGACTCACCACTTCACTCTCTTGACATATCTTCCTCTCTGCCCATACAGGCTGCAATGAATTACCAAATAACCAACAGGTTTCTGTAATGGAAACAGTCCTGATCACATTGTAGGGCAGGCAGTTTGTATGACGTCACTCTGCAGCCAGCGCCTGGCAAGATCCCTCATCTGATAAGGAGGACCAAACCACAGAGTACAAGTTATGCATTGCATTAGCCTCCCTCCTGTTAGCTCAGGAATCAGCCCATCATGTGTGCCACATAATATTTTGCTGTACATAGTAAACAAGCAAAACAATTCTTAGCAAACAGGGTTGTAATGGTGTCTATCGGTGGTACAGTAACATGGGTTAAATTTACGTCAGTGGTGAGCAAAACAACATTGAAGCAAAAATATCATAAGTTGAAGAGTCTGTGGAGGGACAGGTAGAACTGTGAAGCAACTCAGAAATAAAAGAAAACAGATGGAAGGATTTTGAATCAGTATGAAAAAGGCAAGAAATGTAAAAAAAAAAAAAAAGCTAGAAGTGTTTTTTTTTTTTGTTTGTTTGTTTGTTTGTTTGTTTGTTTGGTTTTTTTTTTGCTGCTCCAGAACATGCCGGAGGGTTTAGCTTTAGTGAAAAGGATTGAACTAAGCCACTTATGGTTCTAGGGGAGAGTGGCTCACATTGTAACACAATAAGTATAAATGAATGCACTGTCCTCATGCAACTTCTTATACAAACAATAAAATCTATATTTGAATTACAACAGGATTCACCTTCTCTGCTGGCGGGGAATGACAATAGGCAATAGGAAAGAGAGCTGAGCTTTTTGCTGTCAATAGAGAGTGGCAGATGGAAAGGGAGGCAGAAGCTGTAGAGTCAGCCGTTAATATAATAAAAGTGAAGGTGTGTGTGCCTTTGCTGCTGCAGACCCTCACCCGCGGTTACGTTTCACTGAGCAGTTATGTGCATTAATTGTTGAGCCAAAGGATAAAGAGAGAGTCAAAGAAAGAAAGTGTATAGCTCTTGGTTTTAATCAAGCACCCCCGTATTTGAAATGAACTGATGATTCCCATTTAGATTTTCTAGCAGAGATGCTGAAGGGACAAAACTCATTTGGAAATGTTTTCAGACTCCAAAGCCCAAACAATTACCGAAATCTCTGCAATGACCATCCTCCTGATTATGTTCTTATGCTCTCTTTTAGAGGGTCAATAGCTAGTGAAGAAAGATTATCTATTATAGTCCTTTTAAGGTACACGCCTTCAACTGTCCAATCTTGTATTTTAAACTATGGTATAGTTTAAACTACAAGTAACAAAGGTCCCGTCCAACACAAAATAACCAAATAAAATAATGCCGCACAGCTCTGGAAACACAATCAACTATATTTAATGATTTGCCCCAATGAGGAAAAGTGTCTGTAATTAATCGATGTTCAAACATTAGTGCTGCAGGTACAGCTCAGATATGCTTTGTAAGAAAAACAAAGGACCAGCAGTGGCAAAAGTGGTTTTCTATATTATGAAAGTTGTTTAGTTTATTTTTGTTTGTTATTTTTGTTGAACTGAGAACATAGACAGATTTTTCAACATCTTATGCTGTAAAATTCCAGCACAAGTGAATTATGTACTAAAAGCTGATTGGATGGAAATCTGTATTTATGTGGCAATGTATCTTAAAATAAGGTCTGATCTTCTACAAGGTTATAATAATGAACAAATACAATCTGGTTCAACTAATAACGCACAAATTGTTGCATTGTTTTTGTTCGTATTCAATACATCACTCAGCGTGTTGTTTTTTTAAAAAACTATGCTTCAGTAAAAGCTAACTGCCTCTGGGGTTCAGCACCAGGAGTCAAATCAGTGAAACCAGTTTGAAGGTTAACGCCACATACGGTATAAAGAGGGCATCATCCCAAGAAGCATCATGATTTGGGGCTTTGCTGTCTGAACAGCTTCCCATCATCAAAGGGATAATAGATACTTATATTTTATACAGAATAATGTCAGGCTGCTTGTCCTCCAGGCAGCATAGTTAGTTAGGGTTTCCTCCCACCATCCAAAGACATCATGTTTGGGTTAACTGGTGACTCTAAACTGTCTGTAGGTGTGCGTGTGAGTGTGAGTGCTTGTTGGTCTCTGTCTGTCTCTGTGTGTTGGCCCTGTGATGGACTGGTGACCTGTCCAGCATGACCCCGCCCTCACCCAATGTGAGCTGGGATTGGCTCCAGCCCCCCAAACCCAGAAACAGATAATGCGTAGAAGATGAATGAATGTGTGCTCTCCAGCTGAAGTTTAGTAGAAACTGTGTGACGCAGCAGGACAACGACCTTAGACATCGAAGTAAATCCACCTTTTGGAGCAGCCCAGTCGGAGCCAAGAATTTAACCCAATTGAGATACTGAGGATTGACCTGAAGAGAGCTGTCTGATGGTCTCTGAGGAATATGGCTCAGCTAAAACTGCTCTCTAAAGAAAATGGTCAAAAATTCCCCTGAATGTTGTGCAGGTTTGATCAGCGGCTACTTGGTTGAGTTCATTGCTGCCAAAGGAGGTTCAACCTGTTGATAAGTCAAACAGGTTCACTTACTTTTGTCACCAGCAATGAGAATGTTTAAATAAAGACACGGAAGGTTACTATTTTTGTCTGTCATTAACTGAACCACATTACGTTGGATTTTGATAAAGGACAGATTGCATTTTCTAACAAATTCCATTTCCAGTGGGTTTACATACTTTTTCTTGCCACTGAATAAATTAAATCAAACAAAAAAAAAAAACCACGTAGCATCTTGAACTGTCGCCATCAAGCCGCAGACTGTCGCACACAGTCCAAAACATCATAGGGCTTTATAAAATTAGTTTTACCAGATTAGACCGCTAATGGTGCATACATGCGTCTCATCAGTAACCCTGACAACACCACAGAGAGCTGATAATGTATACCCACAAATGCTGCATTGTAGATATGAAATGAATTGGAGGTGTAAAATTGCTTAAGGAGCATAATCCAGTGAGTCAGAAATGCAAACACAGCTGTCCTCTGGATCAGCCACAACCATCTTCCCTGCAAAACCTGCAGCACTTGTTGAATTACCCTTTTTGAGCTTTGTGGAGATATTTGCTGTTTGTTTTTTACCCTTATAAGTGTAAAAAGACTGTAGCCCCAGTTTGTAATCTTTGTTCATTTGAAATGAACCTCTAATCCATCAAATACATGACAATAAATCTTAAAATGAATCCTAAAAATGATCTCAATTATTTCCAGCTAGTTCTCCAAACCTGAACTACTGGCCTCTACCCCCCTGATGTGACTCCAGGATTCATTTAATGGGAACTCACTCATTTAGATTCGAATAAAAGTAAATGCTTAATGCTTATGCTTAATTGTGGGTGTGCTGCTTTGCTTTTACACAATGTCTTTAAACTAATGACTGCTCAAAGATGTTTGCTTTACAATGTTTTGATGTGTTTTAATGATGGGAATAAACCTTCAGCAGTTATTGTTCAACGTGCACATCCTTGATCCATTCATCATTTTGAGAGTTTTAATACTCAGATTGTCTTTTTTATTTATTTGCCACTTCTGTGCAGCAAGAACTACAACAAGTGAAGAGGGTAGGCTGCGTGAAAATTAGCTTTATTTAACTTTAACTGTGAAAATAAACTTAGTTCCAGTCAGATTTTCACAGAGGTTTTTAAAGAAGAGAGTAATCCTTTCTAAGGTCAATACAAAGTAAAACGTCCTGCTTTTACAGACCTGAGTTTATTTTTCACTGTTCTATTCTCCTTTGACATATTGTGTTCTGTCGAACCACATCAGTCATGCAGTTGTCAATGATGGCCAAAAAAATAACTAAGAAGTGAGAATTTAAGTTCCTTCTCTGTGCTCTCCCTTTACAGAGAAGCACTAGGCTCCTCTTTTCTTTGCTCCTATTCCAAACCTGAACCTCCAAACCCCTTCGATCTCTTGACCAATTAACTTTGTCCTTTTTTTCTGTGCCCGGTAAAATCCAAGCATGATTGTTCTTTCTTGCCAGCTATGGAATAATTTACTCCTTTGCATTATAATTTCCCCCTCTATTTTCAAAGTTCATCTGATCTTTTGCTTTGGTTTTTCAATCTGCATAAAGGTTAGAGGGACTTTGTGCAGCTTCTCATTCTCTCCCTTCCCTTAGTATTTCTGCCTGTTATGTTTGCTTTTCATGCATTGATTATGTATTCACTCTGATTTTAATAATCAATCCTGCTTCTTAATGCTCTTAATGACTTGACTTTACAACTCTCATCTCGTACATTAATGTGTGACCTGAGATGCTTCACACACCCATTTAATGATATAAGTACATGTAAATGTGTAATGATTTTTCTATGTATTTACACAACTTCATGGATGATGCACTACAACACAGTCTTGTTCTTTTCAATATACACTATATGTTGCTCATATTGCACAAAAACAGATGCTACAGTTACATAAAATGATATAAAGCCATGTATTTCCAAAAAAGTGAACTCCCTGTCAGTTACTATTTACTGTTTGAAAGGCTGTTATCCCCGTCTTTCATACTGTGGGGAGCCCATCATGTGTGCACATCGGGTTTCCATGCCACTGCTCCCTTTTTCTGTGCCGTCCAGTCTCCGTGTGTTCTCATGTCACTGTGCAACATCAAATTCAGTTGTAATGAATAAATATAATGTCAAAACAAGCCAAAGCTATTTTTTGCTCAATAACTGCCAAGTAACCGTCAAATTTAAGCAGGAAACGTCATTTCACATTTTTTGACAAACTGACGTACAATTTTGTTTATTGACTTTCTTTCATTATTATGTTTGATTAAACAGAATATGAGGCAATAGCATAAAATACTAATCATTGTTTAGGAGCAGGAATGCAAGAAATTAGTTGTGCCTGTAGTAGCCATTTATGTTTTTCATATTTCATGCAAGAAGACGGACTATGTAAATGGAGCTAGCAAACACTCATTTCTAATCGTCAAATAACATACAACATATGTCCTGTGGAAGAGATAGCAGTGATAAACAGGACCATATAATGCATTGTGAGGTATCTATTTGCCAATTTAGGAGAGACAGAAGTCCAGCAATGGTAAAAGTGCAGCACCTTCAAGTCAAATGGAGCCAGAGAAGGTCTGTCTCTCACTATCACACAAGTTTAAAAGCTGTCAAACAGACAAAAGCTTTTCTCACCAGTTCAGATCCCCCAAGTCCATGTCTATCTATGTTTTATATATATATACACATGTTTTTCGTCACTATATATGCTTTTTTTTTTTGGTTGGGTTTTGGGGTTGGAGTTTTTTTGTGTTGTTTTTATATTCCTTTTTTTGCTCAATATCTCGGTAGAAGCATGACACCGTTGGTACAGTCACACTTTGTCACTGAGATAAATAACCATGTTTATGTGAATTACAGTTCACCACAAAAAATATTTACACAGGTTTTTTTTTTTTTTTTTTTTTGCCAAAACCCAACAGATAAACATTCTGCAAACACACAATAGCAGAGACAAATGGTGTTTTGGGCATTATTCAGACTTAGTTAAGTATATTTACAGTATTTGTGAGTGAATCTTTTTGTATTTGTGTGAATGTCTGTAGGACACAGATACATTAAAGAACCTGTCTGTACCATACATGTCAAAAACATCTTTAAGAACTCTCTGAATATCAACCATCTCCCCTTTCCACCACAGAAATATGATTTTGATATTGATCAATAATATGAGCAAGAAATTATGGTTAATGAAGATACTGAAATTAAATTTTTTTAAAAAGGCAGTTGCATTTATGTAAGGAAAGACAAATTGAGAAATTTCCTTAGAAGGAAATGAAACCTAATCATTAAACCTCAAGTTGGCTCTATTTTTACAGGCCATTAATCACTGGTATCATCTTCACAAGGGCTTCACAACACCCACATTATTAAAATTACCTCTGACCTGTTTCTCACAGGAGCTCAAGGAAAGCTCCCACATAAATCTCATTAAAATCACACAGCATATTAAACATGGATTTTTTTTTACTATCTAGAGTAAAGCCTGAGTGCTGAGATTTATTTAATTGGGCATGATGCACTATTTTACTTGATTGCTCACCTGAAGAACCAACCTCCCCAGATATGACTTTACATGACTTGTTTTGGAAGATCCTGACATTTTGCAACCTTCGCGTTGAATTTTAAATGCACTTTGTGACAGCTACAGCACCACACTGCTTTTACCTTACTGAGGAAGAACCCAAGCTACTCCGGCCAATGTGAGCACAATGTGCCTCTGGGGAATTCATTATGGTCATAGGGCTGTATGTTACATGGAGAGCTGGTACTACACGAAATAAACACAAAAACGACCTTCTGAAAAACATGTAGTTGAGCGCTGGTAGCAGCACAGTCAGCTGCATATTATATTCTGAGACTATACTTTAAGTCTGCCATATCCAGCTATAGGAAGAAACAGACAAGACATTAACCCCTGAACGCTTGGCGGACCAACTCATTTGCTCATGTTTAGTAACACAGACAAGCCCACAAAACTGCAAAAGGAAATTAAATCCAGAAATGCAGTGAAACAAAATACCTCCAATTAGTGTCTCAGGTGACATTAGCCACCAACATGCTGTATTTGTACTGTGGGATTTCACAGGGTTAGACCAGAGGGTTCTTTCCTTTAGCTAATACACTGCACACAAGCCCTCACTCATGCCCACAGGCACACACACAAACACACACACACACACACACACATACATGCAAAGGAAAAGGTTTTCAGCTACCACTCTCACTGTGCCCAGTGCACAGCGCAGTCAACTGTTTTATCCACACTGCCGACGGGAGTAGCTTTGCATTCTCCTCTGTCACACTGACACAACAAGAGAGATGCAGTGAGAAATACAAAGCCAAAGCGATCAAGGGAACGGGGGAGTGCTACAGAAACATGGGGAGATAAAACGGAGACAAAAAGAGACATAGGGACAGAGAGAAGCAAAAATATGTCTGGCTGCAGCTATCAACTGTAGACCACACCTGACTTACTTCACTTTCTCCTATCTGGTTCCACTCTTTTTCCCTTCTTTTCTCCCGTTTGAAAATAGAATTATCTCAGCCTGAGACTTGTCATATTTGAGCTCCCTTGATGTGTAGTATGGCCAGATAAGGAGACAAGACGGTGATGGTGACCTCAGGACATGCGTTTAGGGCTAGAGAGGGACAGGGTGTACACTTAAATTTGAAGTGTCCAAAAAGTATGATTCGGCAGTTTTGCAGTTTGAGCCACTGATTTGTACACCACAAGAAATCAATTTATTTCTAGCGATATACCACCAAGCTGGTAGTATGTAGCCCTCAAAATATAAATGATGGCTGTTCTGGTATTGGTCTTTTCCATGTCAGATTTTCACCCTGTTCTAGTTTTTCACCCATTATTTATAAATGCAATAAAGGCTGTTTACTTTAAAAAAAATATGAAGGTATAGCATGCATATAATATGCTGTAATCACACATTTTCAACATTTCTGGTATAAACCAACATTTACTGTCAGACTTTGTGTGCGAATCCTTTCCAGGTTTATCGTTATCAAACTTCCCCCTTTAAAACCTTCAACCAAGTCTCTGCTTTTACTTTCATTCATTCATCTTATCGCTTATGCTTTTCTGGGTCATGGAGGGTCGTGGAGCCAATCACAGCTCACACTCGTTGAGGGCGGGGTCAACCTGGACAGGTCACCAGTCCATCACTGGGCAGAGACAGACAGGGACCAACAACCACTCACACTCAGACCTACGGACAATTTAGAGTCACCAGTTAACCCAAACATGATGTTTTTGGACGGTGGGAGGAAACCCATGCAGGCACAGGGAGAGCATGCAAACTCCACACAGAGAGGCCTCAGACCAGGAACTGAACTCCTGACCTTCTTATTGTGGGGCGACAGTGCTAACCACTATGCCGCCATGCTGCCCCTGCTTTTACTTATCATTGGAAATTACAGCAAAGGAGGCAAACTGTCAAAAATTTCAGATCCTTCATACACATACAAACCTGTTCTTGACAGCAGTCAAAAGAGCAGAATTTTAAAAAAAAATTGTCCAATCCATCATCTTTGTGACAGAGCAGGCAGTGAGGCTTGATGCAAAGAGAGGGATGTCTCTGATGGCTACATCAGTAGGAGTGTTTGAAAGTGATAAGATGTTTGTGATGTATCCTGTAATATATACCCATATGAACTTGCGTGGGTGAAAATGTGTATGAACATTTGCTTTCAACTCTGAATTTTCTTCTTTTTTATTTTTCTTCTTTGTTTGCCTGCTTACGTGTTCTGTGGTATGTTTTGTGTGTGTGTGTGTGTGTGTGTGTTGTTTGAGCTGATGTGTGCTGGAGTAATAGATGCTGTCCTGCAGCACACGGTCTGGTGTTTGCAGCCGGAAAGCTGTCATAAACAATCTGCTCCAGCGTCAGTTAAACAGCAAGCGTGGGAGAATTGGGTGCTCTATAGGCTACAACCAGCCCCACACTCTCTAAATAGACCAACCCATCTGCCTAATGCACTGAAATCAAAATAAGCAATGGATATCTGCGATGACATTGGCCATAGTTATACAGCAACAAGTTTTTAAAGAGTTTAGGTGACACTGGACACTGGAGAGATGTTGAGCTTTGACACCGAGTGAAGTAAAAGCAGATGCTGTGAAAACTGTGAAAACCAGCAGACTGATTATGTGTCCCCGTAGGAAATGTGGCGATTTCAGGTTCAAATGATTTCACACATGAATGTGATGAGCTTGCTGTAATGTGTGGTAGAAAACAGACTCCAGCCGGAGTAGCAGGGCACATATAGTGTGGCCTAAAAATATGTTTAATCAATGTGGTAAAGCAGAACAACCCGAACTGAGGGGGCCGAAGACCTTTTCATTGGCCAAACAAACAGAACATCTTCTTTTCTGTCCAGCATTTGAGAACAACCATTGAAGACTCAAGTTGTCGTGATTTCATTTCTGTAGAGGACAGTTTTGGAGCTCTTTGTCAAGCACCATGATTTAAACTTTTCAATAATGGAGTTAATTAAGCAATAGGTCACGTTGTCATGAGCTATTGCTCAACAAAATCAGTTTTGGTAATTTGAAGCCCAACTGATGATTTGCTGTAGATGCTCAGGTTCCCATGAGGAGCTATAGGATGGATGTTTTCTATTTGTAAATGATAAAAAGCCTACAGTACGGAGTTATAGGGTTATCCAATAAATTAAAATCCCCCTCTCAGCTGGACTTCACCTTTTAGATCTGTAAATATCTATTGTTTAGTGGGTAACGGCATTGGTCCATGCCCCATGTCTCTCTCTCTCGCTCTCTCTCTCTCTCTTTTTGGGGCTTTTCATGTGCTACTGTTTTTTTCTCTTCTTCGGCTTGAAATGTGCCATGATAATGTCAGTAAACTATAAAACATCTACAGGGGTTTCAGTGAATTGATCAATATTAATGACACAGCAATTTCTTCCCACAGAGTTTTCTGGCTTTGAAAAAGTTTCCAATCTTTGCTACTTTGTGAATCAGTTACCCTTCACATTCACTGTCCCCTCTACTTGAGCCAGAACCTATATGTAAAATACCGTACACTACTATCCCAGGATTACACTAGATTCATTATTAAAGGCATTCTTCGGAATATTCTGATTCATGTAAATGACTGAAAACTATTTGTATTATCCAGTTTATGTAATAATAACATTTAAAGGTAACATTGATAGTGCCTTCTAAGCAGGGAGGATTTTAGTATCTTTTGAAGTTCTCCATTCCATGAACGAGTGACTGTGGAGCAGAAAGTGTGATCCCCCATGGTGCAGAACTTGTTTCAGGGTGGATGGAGGTGATAGGTGTTGGTGGAGCGGAGAGATCATGTTTAGGTTCGTGGAGTGTGGAGTAATTCTTTGGAGTGAGAAGGGGCTTCCATTGGTGCATTGGTGTGTGAGGAGAGATACCTTGTATTCAGTCATTCAAGAGAATGGAGGATGGGTGTGATTCGTTTGTATTTGTATCAGTTGGAGAAAGCTGTGCTTCATCCACACCTCTATTTCCGCCAGACGGGCAGTGGCTGCAGTTAGGGGTGTTGACAGTGACAAGAATGTGACCATGGTGGAGTGGGTAACAGTTTTTGTGTACAGTTGAGTGTCGTCAGCATAACAGTGAAATGAATTTCCAGATTGACTGATGACACAGCCAAGGTGTAGCGTGTAAAGGGAGAAAAGAATGGGGCAGAGCACGGGCCCTGGAGGAGAACCACAAGTGATGGCATGTAGGTGAGCTCAAGAGCCTCCCAGAGTCCAAATCTAATCTATCAGTGAGTTAAGATTTAGGCCAATTTAAGGCCATGCCAGAGAGTCCAATAGAGTGATGAAGGTGGTTGAGGAGGATGTGATAGGAACCACCAAGCCAGAGCTGTTTCGGTAGAACAAAAACCAGAACAAAAACCCTGAAAGTTTTCAAACAGCTTATTGTGTTTGAGGTTATCTTGAAGATTAGCCGCAACAACCTTTACCAGAACCCTGGATATGGGCCAACAATTTATTTTATCAACTAGGTTACTGGAAATATTAACTTGTATCTGCATTTCCATTAAGGCCCCCAAGGTTAGGCTGACCATCACAAACTAACATCACACTATTCAAACAACTTGTCCCTGTTTGCACCAGCTCTAATATAAAATATGCACGTTCATAACAAGGTTGGCAGTATGCTGAATTTAACCATTCAGTAATAGTGTGTGTAAATAGTGTGAGAATGACACAGACATACAAAAATCTGTTTGTTCTTTATGTATCTTGCATTTTTCATACTCATTCTAATACAACATATGACTTGTTTCCCTCATGGTAAATATAATTTTCGGGTTCTGTGCATAAAACATCCCCTGTATCAGAGGAATTGTTTTCCAGCCATAGAGATTTTTTAAAGCTGCAGCTGTTGTCTCCTTTGTAATGTCGCCCTGTTTCTGCATCTCAAATAGATGAATTCCAAAGCAATCATTTGCACATTGCTTCAACACTGTGCCATCTGTCAAGTTGTAAAATTCCTCCTGGTATCCAAACAATAGGAAATGAAAAAAAAAAAAAAAAAACTTTAACAAAAAAGAAAGGAATTATCACATAATAGATTAAGTCTAAGCGATACTAAAATTAGGGTGCAAGGGTAGCAGAAGTTAGTCAAATCAAAAATTTATCTTCAACTTCAACAAAACTTCAATTTCTCCGGTGTACTTTCCATCATTCTTAGCTTTACTTTGTTGCTGACATGCTCAGTCTTGGTAAACACACAATGCTAAACATCAAAATATAGTGTGGCAGTTTTAATATGTTCAAATTATCTACATATATTCTCAAAGAGTTGCAAATGCTTGCAGGTTGTGTTGTGATTTTCCAGACACATGTTGTTGTTTGCCTGAAAGTTCTCCTATAGTGAAGTTAAGATAAATAAAATGGGTTTTTTTCTGACCACAATACAATCTCTTTTTATTAAAAATGCCATTGTATAATTATTTTTGTTTATCTCTACCTTAGACATATCAGTCCCTCGTTGCCTCAACTAATTAGGTATCCTATTAAACTGAGTCCCTGAGCAGGGGAACTACTCAGCTAATACTGACCGGAACCGTGTTACCATGTTTAGCTGATTACAAGTGAAAGGCATCCTGATGTCAACTCTTAGATTGCCATTGATTGTTTTTCTCTCAAGCAACAAGGGAACAAAACGCTGTTTCATCTTCACTCAGTGGACTCTTTTCTCTTTCATTCCACACCTGCTCTTTAGAACTGGGTGTCAGATAAATTGATTCAGATCCTGTGCGCCCTTTTATGATGTCACAATGCTTTGTATGTTAGAAAATTTATGAATTATTTGGAGAAATCTGTAACTTATATCTTTTTAAAAAATCTGTTTTATCTCTTGCCCTTGAAATGTTACCCAGAGATAGTATTGAATTATAGGCTTATTATAGACACAACCATGTAGACTACTGTAGATTTCAAGCTTCTAGGTTAATGTGAAACCAGTACACGTTTAGAGCACCCTCCCATTTTCCCTCGCTCGGGGACTGACGGTCTTAAAACTCTCACTACAGGCTATATTCCCATAACGGCTGTTTATGACAAGAATGTGATCGACATTCTTCTACACATAAATGCACACAAGCCACATGCACTCTAGTACCGACATGTGCAGACACGCCAACAGCGGACAAAGAGAATGGCATTCCAAAGGAGATAATTCATTGTTATGATCTTACAAACCAGCTGACGTGCCCATTTCAAGCACACAGGTCTGTTGGGATTTATAATAAGATGCTTATCATTATGCAGCATTGCCAAGGAAGCCAGGAAGATTGGGGAAATTAAATTTACACGAAAAGGGCAGTGAAAATCAACCAACTGTCAAGTAAGCATATTTTGGTTTAAGTTTATGCAGACAAACGATCCATTTCTTTTCCATTTTACATCCATTTTTGACACATCTTGTCAAATCAGATTCTTTTACTACATTTCTCATGCACTTCTTGCACAGTACAGAGAGTACACTTTGATCACATAAAAGAAGAAGTAAAGGGAAAGGAGAAAAAATAGACCTTGCAATTCAAATGAATGACATCATTGGACTGAAATGAAAAGGAAAAAAAAGTCTGTCCTGCAGCTCTTCTAGGGACTTAACGTCTGTACACTGGTCCCAAAGGCTCCGTAGACTCTACATACTATACTACAATTTGTCACTTCCCCCTTTCATCGCTGGAACATGTTCCCTCCATTTTGTCTCCCCTCTATTTTCCACAGTTAGTCCCATATCACATTTGTAATGGCACATCTTTAAAGCATGTGGTCTCCAAATGGGATGGAGTTCAGGACAAGATTGTCAAAAAAAGAGGGACAAGGAAAAACTTTAGGGATGACAATATACTTTCCAGAACTTTAACTGTCTTTTACATTAACCCGTGTGGAGATGTCCTCTTTACAATGGACCAATAAAATACTACTATATTAGTTAATACAAACCAGAGCGGGGAAGAGTAACTGTGATTGTTACATAGCAAAAAACTAAATTGTAGCAAAATCAGAGCCAACATCTTTTATTTTAAAGAAATTCAATATAATTTAGGAATTAAGATAAAATAAAATGTTTTTTATTACAAATGTTTAAATGTTGCTTAATTGCAACAAAGTTTGAATGAAGCCTTTAGTCACTGTTGGTGTTGCCATGGCTCAATCAAATACTGGACCCCAATGCAGAAACAGATTAGGTAAAACCAAGTTTTTATTAACAGTCAAAGTACAAGAAAAGTAGTCCATGTAGATAACGGTGGCAATATGCAAAGTACAACAAAAAGAGGAAACGGAGGCTGGGCTCGACATTCTAACAAAACTAACCAAGTGCAACCGAAAGAGAACGAAAAGTGAGGCAGAACAAACAAGCCTGAATCAAAACCACATGAAGAACCAAGGGTGAGGCTGAGGTGAGACTGACAGAGGCACACTGCATAACCTGGACAAAACAAAGAAAAGCACGATCACAAAACACAAAAAACAGTCACAAGGGAACTGGAATAGCCACAAGAGCCCACTAAACAGGTAGGATACTCTGGCACTAAAGAGAAGTCCAAGGAAGGTATATATAGTGGGTTGATTGCCTGTAAATGCAGGGCAGGTGTGCTTCGTCAGCCACGGGAGAAGGAGAGCAGAATGCCCACTGAGAAAAAACACAGGGAGGAGAAGCAGGAGCACAGAGAGCAACAGGACAGGCGAAACAAAGCAGCAAGCAAAAAACATAAAGCATGACAGGTGCCAATTCATGTTAACAGCTACAAAGATTTCAAAGGCAGACCTTGTAAGTTAATAATTTCACAAACTTGTTCCTAAACCTTGTTGTGACCCAGTTCAATGTGACAGATGAATTTAATCACCTTATAGATTTTGAAATAAGCCTTTGAAATCTGATCATCCAATCAATATTTCCTTGACAGATTATGTATGATTGCATCAGTTGAATTCATGAGTTTGCCTCCCAGGTTGCTGGGGTATTTTTCCTCTTTCTGTTTGCTTTATTTGCGGCACCTCCACATTAGCTATATACTTGTTACTTATTTATTAGCAACAGCAGATGTGTTCTGGGGCCTATTTATCTTGTTGACTGTACAGATGACCAGTTGTCCTTTGCTAAGCCCTTCTCTTCTCTCTGGCTCCTCTCATCCTCTGCTCTCCTCTCCTGTTCCTCCTCTTTACTTCCCTGTAGCATCCTCTGTCTTTGCTCCTCAATGCCAGCTACTCAGCATTTACTGCTACTGTGATGTGACCTAGCCCCCCGTCTCTCTCTCCTACTCTCTGCAGTACCACTGCAGTTACATCAATCATGTACATGTACATGCACGCACACACACGCAGAGCAATTCAAAGCTTATTCAGTGACGACAAAGATGGCTTGGTGATACACACACAATGCTGTCATTTAAGCTAAGAACAACGCAGTAGGGAACTAATTATGTTCAAATACGTTGACATTATTTAATTCTTCAGTTATCTCTATAGATCCCTGTGCCTGAGTGGAATTTCCCCATTCGTTCGTTAGAACGAGAGGAAAAGGGAGTGTGTATATATTTATTTGTGTGTATGTGTCAATGCATCCAACATACATGCTACATGCAAAAGTCATTGCCGTTGTTTTTATCACAGGGTTGTGTACACTGATAGGTATGTGTAGGGTCCAATTATTTAATGGTCATTTGCGTGATTAACTTAGTTATTAAGGTTAAATGGCATGTTGAGGTTTAGGACTTGATTTTCAGGTTGTTTTGCTTGAAGCATCTGTGCAGGTGTGTTTGCGTGTGTGTGTGCACTCCTACATTACACATACTGTGTAATGTATAGACTCATCAAACAGTGGCAGTTTGGTACAAATGAGTGAGACTTGCATCTTAGCAATGAACAGATCACTTTTGTCTCCAATAAGTATTGGAGGACGGATGGATAACCATTCTCCACTTCACTTGAGCTATTATTACAGTATATGAAAGATTAATAATCCTAAAAAAAAAAATAAATAGAAAATATTCTTGAGATTCATACAATGGAAATGCATTCAGTAAATCCACAAAGAGACATTTATCATATTTGTGCACCCACAATGAAAATGAGTTCGGAGGGTGGTTCAATTAAAATAAACAACTTTCAGTTTGTGGGTGCTGAGACCATTAACTCTAGACCACTAATAGCATCACAGAGACTTTCATTTCATGCCTTTTCCATGTGGAGAATACAAGGGAGAAATTACTGTTTCTTGCATAGTGGGACTAATTTCACATGAAAGGCAAAATATCTCTGGAAAATATTACCAGCTAATGATACGCTACGATGCTAATTAAAAAATTTCACTGTGTCTCAGCTGAAGAATGACAGACCAGCAACCAGCAACAATTACACTACATCATCAAAATAGTTTTTTCTATACATAAGAAAAGAAAATATATTTTTTACAAGTTACCACCTTTAATGACAAAAAATAAAATACTGAGACTAACTGTAATTTTCTTCTGTTCAATTATTTAGTGTCATTCCTCAAAGCCTCAAACTCCAGCTCCTTGTTCCAGTTTATGGTGTGGGTTTTTCAGAATGCACGGTTGCACTGCTAATGAGCAGTGAGACAAACTGCTCTTCACATTCGTTCCCCCTCTGAGTGGTATTTCGGAATTAATCATCTTTAATTACCAAAGAGTTGGAACATAACAAGGTAATATTTCTGCAAAAAATTAATGTCACTGCACAGGGTTTTTAAGATGTAAAGCTGATGTTCAGCATTGTTAGCATTGTTTGTCTCAGACATAATCTGTTTTCTCTGTGCTGTTGTGCAATGTTAAGGACGTTTTTGTCAAGGTCTTTGACATCTATGGGCAGCTGGTATATACACAATGAGACAGGCCTCACATTCTCATCTACAGTTATGTACACGCATTTGTATACTATTCTAGTTGTACATGCATGTACGTTTTGTGTGTGATTTTGTTCTTCAGTCATTTTTCTTTTTTCCTCTTTATTTTTGGACTAGCAACTGAGCCTCATGCCAATGAGAGCGACATGTTGCCACCTTACCATATGTCCATCTTCCTCGGGGCTGGCAAACACATTAGTTGATGGCATGTCGTGTCTTGATTTGGTCATGTGTGCATGTATTTCCAGTGCACACTCACATCAGGGGATAACTGCACTGACCCACAATATTATGGTCCTGTCTGGGAACATGGCCAGTCTGTGACCCTCTCCATGCTCAGTTGAGCTGTGCAGTCACTGTGAACTGGTTCAACAAGTGTGGTTGAAAAGGCCTTTAGAAAGCCAGAATCATCTTTTAAAGGTTTACAGTTCAACTACATTGAAATTTGAACTTGTATTTTCATAAAAAAAAAAATAGCTTGCAAGTTTTCCATTTAGTTGTTCATTGTCTTCTATTGTGCTATTGGTGTGTGCTGCTGGTAAGCTGCAGTCAGCAGCAGGACTCACATTCTGAATCTGAGAGGATTCAGAGGAGATTGTTGATCAACAAAAAAAATTATTATCTATCCACATATCTTAGATGGACAGGGCTGATATATAGAGACACAGAACCATGAACCTCACATTCACACCTACAGGGAATTTGAGTCTCCAATTAGTCTGATGTGCATGTTCTTGGACCGTGGAAGGTAGTTAATTCCACACAAAAAAACGTTGTGGGCCTAGACTTCTAACTCAGACTGTTTCACTGTGCACTGGTGTATGTTTTGAATAATTTAGGATAAAATGGCCTAATAAACAGTCGGTGTGGGTTGTTGGAGGAAGAGGTGCAGGTTACAGGTGAGGACTGCAGGATGGGCGAACATGTGGCCTCACTGGTGTCACCAAGCTAAGCAACACCTTCTACTGTTTCCTCCTGTCATGTGGAAAATGAATCACATCTGCATCATGGGATTTAATCAGTCGTTCACACCTCTGGGCTCACGCATAACCAGCATCTGAGATTCACGGGCAGTCTATCATGTTTGCGATATAAAAACTGACCTACAATATACAGGCGCAAAAAGCTCTCTTATTGATGTGCGTCTTCAATTGAGTGCCATAGTATTTTCTGTGATTAATTGATTCTGGAATCAGCACTGTAGCTGAGGCGTTTTAATATTTTCCCCCTCCTCATCTATGTCTTTTATTCTTGTATTAATTTATTGGTACGCTCTTCCACTGCACAATTTTCTTGCTGTCTTCGTACATCTAAGATTTTCTTTCTTTCATTTCTGTTGCCTTATATCAAGGGCCATCATGACACTCTCTTTATCTTCACTATCCCCCTCCTGTGGGTGAAGGTCTTCTGAAGCAATCCTTTTTCACTATACTCTGCTTCTGAAAAAATTACCATAAGACGGAAGACAGAGAGAGACCGTGATGGAGAAGGAGAACATGCCCATTAATGGCAAGCAGAAAGACTGCAGGTGAAAGGTGTGGGAAAAATCATGAGGCAGCTGGGTGGAAAAAAAGAAAGAAACACAGAGATGCCTTATCTTATTGATAAGAGAATAGAATATATGAAAATGAATGAGGAATGGTCCAAGAGAGACAAGCTGAGAGGAATGTGAAAGCCCACAAAGCCTGCCCCTATCACTGCAACTGTGTAATGTTTCAGAAATAAATGTAGCCCATTTCTAATCCTCTCCATTAGTGGCAAAGGTAATAATCGCATCTGAGAGCCGGGGATATTGTTAACATCCCTAGCTCCAGAAACATCAGTTAATACATGATAAGCAAACACAGTTAGAGCTTTATTGCCACAGCACAAACAAAGCTAACCACCATAAGCTTCATTTTGTATTGCTTGGCCGTGAGCAATGCTAATTCCTGTTAACGCTGCCAGGTATTACTGACACGGAGAACAATGCTAAATCCATGTTAGCGCACCCCAGCCACTGCAGGGGCTTAGCGGAGCTTGGGTTTCTATTAGCCCTGCAGTTTAGATGTACACACACACACATACTCTCATGCACGTGCAAATGCATTGTCTTTCATTCACACGCACTCAGCGCCCTGATTCCCATTAACCTGTGGGAGCCCCTGCGTGGCTGGGAAAGAGAACCCTAATTTGTCAGCCAGCCGTGGGTCTTGGAGCTGAAGGTCGTTAGCAAATAGAGTTCACCTCTAATTACTCCTGAACTTGTCTTAGAGTGAGTGAATACATGTGTGCGCATTCATATTCTATATACGAATGCATTTGTGTGAAAGGACACAACATTAAACACTAGAATATGTGTGTGCCTGCGTGTTGTCGGTTCAATCTGGTTGACTCATTGAATTGAACTCAGATAAGCACAGTATTTAATTATGTGAGTCTGAAAGTAGATCCCATACTTTAACCACAATCCCTTTTTAAAAGTGTCATTATTTCCCCGTGTTGGTTTCTGCACGTCTCTCGCTCTCTGCTGTGCTGTATCAATCTTTGACTTGACTCCCTCCCTTCCTTCATTCCTCTTTCCCGTTTTCTCTAGTTAGAGTGCAGCACATTTGTTGGAAATAGGATTTATTGATTGTAGGATTATATAAACTATCAAACTTGCACAGTCCTCCATGCACTCCTTGTTTTCTCTCCATCCATCCCTGAGTCCAACATGATACATTCATATGCAGTCTAGAAGGAAGTTGGGTGGTCCAGTTAAATTTCTTCACTTAACACTTATTTCTAACACATATCAGCAGTTTGTGGTTATTTATGATTATGATGGCATAAGCTACAACCAGAGCCAAATGTATTCTGCTCACGGACACTTCAGAAGGAAAGGTTCTTGTTAATATGTGGTTTCAATCTATGCTCTGTATTTGAAGTGGGCCACTACATTGTTGAATTTGAGAATTGACCTATGGTGGAAAATTGAATGTAACATGGGAATCACTATTGAGGATAAACAGCATTACAGTAAGTACTAATATCTGATATCTAACATCTGCCATTTGGGATTTCCATTCTGTTTGGTAAAATATTTACTTGGTTCTCAACCAACACCAAATGTCACATTATATTAAAGTTGTCTCTTGTTTAGACTATTGAATGTACATGGTGGTGGGGAAAAGATTGTTTTTTAGAGAGAGAAGTGTGGGTGTGTTACACTACTCCATGAAGTGAACTGTGGTGTTTTATAGTTCAGCCATGGCCATGGTGTAATGCTGACATCTAATGATGTCAGTTAAATTTTAATGAATATCTTTGCAGTGATTTTGGCCTATGACATGATGTGATTTAGGATCTTCAGTATTTGGAGAAAGTAGCTTGTGAAAGATACAGTATGGTGTACCAAATAATCCTTCCACTATATCAGATCAGTAACAATCAATTTATGTCATTTGCTGCTTGTTGTGTTTTGATGTTGGACCACCACTGAAAATTCTAAAAAGGCAATAACAAAATTAACTTCAGTCTTTCCATTCATAATTTTTAAAACATCGTCTTTCAAAAATCTTAAAAATTCAAATTTTTTAATTCATCTACCACTTATCAGTTTCTGGGTAATGGTGGATGTTGGAGCCAATCCCAGCTCACTCTGGGTGTGGGCGGGGTCACCCTGGACAGGTCACCAGTCCATCACAGGGCCAACACACAGAGACAGACAGAGACCAACAACCACTCACACTCACACTGAGACCTGCAGACAGTTTAGAGTCACCAGTTAGCCCAAACATGATGTCTTTGGACGGTGGGAGGAAACCCACACAGGGATTGCACACAGAAAGGCCCCAGGCTGGGAACCAAACCCCCAACCTATTTATTGTTTTTATGTTAAACACTATGCTGCCGCGCTGCCCAACCTAAATATTATAGCATCCAAATCTGTCACCTTGTGTGGACCAGCTAGTCTGTGTCTCATCTCATCAGCACCCTGTTTCTGTAAGGCAAACTGGCCATATTGGGCACCAGCATGAGACTATTTTGAAAGGGAGTTAATTGGATATGTGCATATGCACCTCTTTGGAAGCAAGTGTACAAGTGATTGATGTTAACCCATATGCCTCACAGGTTGTTTTGGCTTTCCTTTTTTTTTTTTTTGGTCTTTCACCTTTTATCCCTCATCACCTCCCTGCATTCATCTTTTACAGCCAGTCAGACCATATTGTTTCTCAGTATGGCAGAGTTTAGGGCTGACAAAGGGGTGGAGGGCAGTGGAGGGAGTGATATTATGGGCCAGATCGGCAACAAATCATCTTTATGAGCACACAGGAGGCCAGAGAGAGGCTCGTGGTTTCTCCCTGACTTCAACAGAGGGAATGACTGAGGCCCTCTTAGACCACACCAACAACCAGTGATTCACTGAAAACTCTGATGCTGTGCTGGTATTCAGTATGTGCAAAATGGGAACAAAGTGAACTTGTTTTATTATTCAGCGTGTTAGTGTATTACTGTTTCTCTGCTCCCTCCGTTGAAAGTTGTGGTGTACTTCTGCTGCGTTGGGCTAACCACCAAGTCTGGTAAATGAAACTTCACTCCACTGGAGACACTAAGAAACATAGCAAGCAACGCTACACTGCAAATACAGAAACAATGAAAACAACAAACACACAATACCTGGAAAGAAATGCAGCAGAAGAATAAACTACAAATCCACTCAACCCAACCTGGCCTCTGGGAGAGGCTAGCATGCTCGTGCCAGCTATGTAAATGTGTTGCTCATCTATAATTTTTTTGGCCAAGTATACAAAAGAATGCAGACGTCTCATTTGCTGGTCTTAAGATCTCCTCCCGTCTGGTCTCAGTCTCCCAGGAGTAAGTCCAAGCTGTTCCACTGGAGGCTCCTCTCTGTGTGAGTGTATGTCCACATGTGTCATAATAGCCAAGCACACACACATTATATGTTTGTATACACACTCACACACATAACAATAGTGGATAGCCTCGAAAATGGAGAGGACACCCTGTAGAAATGTACATCTGTTCATTTGTGCATGTTCTCACACGCACAGGTAAATGCAAGCATATAATTGTTATGTTAAATTGGTCTCTGATATTTTAGAGACATCTTAATACAGTGGAACTCATGGTACAATTTGTTTTTGTCCTGATTCAGAAATACTGTGAACACTATAAATATCAGAGTGTTTGTGTGTGCCCCCACCTCAATACTAACCCGAACCCGAACCCTTCATGGCATAGTTACACATGTTTAACTTAATATTAGCTAAATTACTTCACTAGCTCAAGAAAAGTAACTGAGTCTATATGGAAGTAAAGATTGTTCATTTATTTCACTTTCTGGCCATGATGGATTGTTCTTATCAACCCTAATTACAATGACAGAATGACAGCCAAAAAATTCCTCAACCGTGCAGCTCTCCTGGATTAATACTGCAGCCTGTTAATTTTGTAAATACTGTAAACTGCATAATTGGCATTAGTGGCTAATTATCTGATTATTACGCCATTCATTTATTTTCCTGCAATTCATCCTATATTCTTTCAAAGCAAAGCAAGGAGAATATTTCTTCCTTGTCAATTTGGTGTTGCTGTCCTGTCTCCCTTTTATTTTTGTCATTCATTCATCTTCTACCGCTTCTCAGTTTCTGGGCCACAGTGGATGCTGGTGCCAATCCCAGCTCACACTGGGTACACCCCACGCAGGGTGTAAACAGAGACAGAGACAACCACTCACAGTCACAGTAATTTGTATTCAAATTACATTGTGGGGAAACAATATCCTGATGATTCCATGCAACTGCATTTAACGTGTAAATATAAATATAGTTCAGTATCTAGTTCACACCTCATCCTGACCTTCTAACCTCAGAGCTATTGACTTTTCTTATTCCAGTTGTGTTCCCAAATCACCCAGTCGTTGCATTTGTGTTTTTGTTAGATATGCTCTGAAACCACTGTGCCCACTTACCAATAAGCCAAATCCCACATTCCCAGTATGGTCTGTACATGATGGCATTTTAATGGACTCTGAAATGAAAGCCATTCCCACCTGAGGAACTATGTGAAATAATTAATAATCCTTTGTTATTAGGAACATTGTTCAACAACCTGTCTTCAATCTACTGCCTTTTCTTTGTTATGCATTTTAGCACAAAAATGCAGTAATTACCTCCTGAGATCTCTTAGGGCAACTAAAGATTTGTTTGGTCTTAATGTGTGTGAGTTAGCATGATGCATGAATATATTTTGTCTGAGGAACGCTGTGTATAAACAGTGAAGGTATTAAACCAAAGAATGCAGCAGAGGTGTGACTGGGTTCATTCTGTTGTGTTGACTGACCCCTCCCCCTGTAGTGCACATGGGCCTGTTTTGAAATGTTTTCTTATCCAGGTGTATTATGGTTTGGAAGATAATCTAAAATGAGACTTACGACAATATATTTGCTAGAATGAGCCTTTCTGAAATTTCTGTGAAAGACCACAAAAAAAAAGCTAGGCAGCTGAACACACAACTAAATGAAAACATAATCGATTTCGCTTCAGACAAATGAAGGGACAAGGTGTTGATGTTTTGCAGTATGAGCTGCTAATGCATTCTCTGACAATTGCACTCTTTTTTTCAGTCATTTATAGTGTGCAGTACGATGCACTACCTTGGGATTCTGCTGAATTATTGGCCCTATCAACACCATCACGCTCCACCTGTTCAAATCTGTGCTTTTGCTGGATCAGTTCTTCAGCTGGGTCAGCTCTCTCTACTGCTGTGTTCCTCTGCTGAATGCCTGTTTCATCCCTTCCGTTTTTAATTTGCTTTGATTAAAACTGCTACTATCAATATCATAGTTATATTATTTTTACTTCACTACTACATACTTTTATTTAAGAATCACTATATTTTAAATGTCTTTTCCTGATCCTGCTGAGCTTTTGTGCTCTCCTGCACTCATAAAATGAGAGTAGAAGGCAGTCCCAGTCGTTGATTGTGTAATGAGCTGCTCCCTTAGTAAATCAGGTGCTAATTGCATGCAGATTGTGGGTGCAAATTGAATAAAAGCTGCGGTGCAAATTTGCCCTGCACTTACATATATGGATTTAGCCCTTAACACACCCACCCTATTTGTTACGGGAGCCACTTGCCACACAGTAGCTATCAGCCATGCTTCAGGCCACACTAGATGAATGTAACCACACAACAAAAGCACACACACATGCACATACAAACACAGACATAAGCACTTTCCTTTATTTGCCTTTTCTTTCTCATCATGTATTTAGAATTTGTAACTTGCTGTCCATTGTGCCATAAAGACAATACTCTCTCTCTCTCTCTCTCTCTCTCTCTTTCTCTCTCTCTCCTTTATGTGTGTATTTTGGTTCGCTGGAATTGTAACTTGTAACTTCCAATTTCTTTGTGCTCACACAAACACACACCTGTGCACATGTTGACACACACACCCCCTCTTAGGTAGAGTGTATCATGACAGACAGAGGGTGAGGGAGAGAGGGTTATGCTTCATGCAGCTGTAAGCAGAACAATCCCAGTCGAGAATTCACTGAAACAAGCAGGTATAAATGATCTGACCAACTAAAAGGAAAAAAAAAAAAGTTTCAATCAGCTGCAGTTTAGATACTTTCACCTTCTGTCACTAAATGAATATGTTGAAACGCGTTGAAAGATTTTACAGATAAGTTTCAACATAAGGTGTGGAATATATCCTGACATCAATGTCTGAGAACAAATTTCTACAGCTTCCAATTTCCCCTCGAATAATACGCAATGAGAAAAATGCTAATAATAATTCTAACAATAATAATGATAGTACTGGAAAGCCCACATGGGCCACATAGCAAGAAGGCTCGAACCCCAGCCCTAAGGTTTGCATGTTCCCTCTTTAACTACATGGGTTCCCCCAGTTACTCCAGCTACTTACCAGACATTAGTTCAGATCTTTTTACTGACTCAGGCCTTTTAATCTTGTTCAGTTAAATGAACAAATCTTTTTTCAAGTCATTTGTTCATTTCGTTCGTTGGAACCAGTGTGGCATTGTAGCTGTCATTTGAGTAATGACTGAAAAAGCATGGCTTTCAAACACTAAAGAGGAACATGGTTTGCTTCACTTGACATAAAATACACAAGTTTGCTTTTGTTAAAGGAGACCACTTTGCCTATCACTAAGAAACCCGAAGACCCGTACTTTTGGATTGTGCACAAATCAGTCACGCCTACACTGAGAATGTGCAGCGGTCATGTGACAAGTGAGCGAGAGACTCAGACCCAAAAAAACTATTTTAAGAATCATGAGCAAATCACCCATTTCTACACAGAGAATATGTGGCAGAAAGACTCATTTGTGAACGAATCTGAGCCTGTGGCATGCATGTGGGGACCACGGAAAAAAGAACGACTCACTCACGGAGGTGACTTGTTACTCCCGAGTCATACAAGAGATTAGTTAAAAATGAACTAATCATTCATGGATGACACATAACTACCAGGCATGCATGTTTAAGTCTGGTGGTGTCTGTAAACTGCATATGTGATAGACTGGTGACGTGTCCAGTGTCCTGTGTTATACAATCCTGATAGCTAGGCAGTATAGATAATAGATGGATTTTTAAAATTTATTGGGAGGTCCCAAATGGACAAAGAGCTGACACAAAGCAGAATGGGTTTTTTTTTTCCTTCATTACACTTAACTCTTTTGAACTTTACAGAGAATATGAACGAAAATGTATAAAGTTTACTTGAACTAATCAAAACATGATGCTATTAATACTTCATCATACTTTTTTTTTTACACTTTTAATTTCTCGCAATCTCTTTTTAAGTTTGTCGTCTAAAACTGGATTTTTGCACAACAACCCCTTACCAACTTTTCATTTTCTTTCACAAAATGCATCAGAACACCAGAGGAGTCCAACCAAAAGGGGGGAGCCGGGTGGACTGTCACCACAGACTCCCCATAAACCAGCCTCAGGCTACATGGATTCTCAGTGACAATGAGAATCTGTCATCCTGAGCAGGCCTTTAATTACTGAGATAAATAATAGCTGAATACAGCAGACTCACATGGGTTTATTGTGCTACCCAGGCTAACCGTGAGCCTTGGATTTCAGACGGTCCATAGATAGATCATTGGAAAAACTACAAACAAGGCAATAAAAAGGGCCAGATGATTTCTGGATTTTTTTCAAGGGGGTAGGAATAGAGACTAGGTCAAAGAAGACAGACTGAGAACTTGATTTCCACTGAAGTCGTTCATGTAAATTCTCCATCAAATTGAGAGATGTTGCCCTGATAAACAGTGTCTTTTGATGTTCAGAAAAATTGTTGAGACCAAATGTTGGTTGTAAAATATCCATCCAACACAGTGTCTCAAAGAACTCATTGAAAATCTAATAGTTTTAATAATGCATTTGAATGGTACCTAAGGTGTTTCTTAGCTTTTGTCTTTGCATAAAATATGCGCAAAAAATATTTGGCAAAAGAATGAGCCTTTTCAGAATCAATCATTGTTTCTGCTTTTCTTTTTATGTAGTTGGATGAAGCTAGGATCCCTGTTTTTTTAAGTCAAACTGTTGAAACTGTTTTGCAACATAGCAAATAGCAGAAAAGAATGTGTGTGCGTCTGTGTGTTTGTGTTTGGATGGCTGTCTATATGTGTGGTTGCTCCATCCAAAACATCTCATTATGCGCTTGGTCTGTGCTCACATTGGCACAGGGCGCAAGATCTGTTGACAAAAATTGTTTGGTGAGGGTTCCAAGACATGAAAAATGAATCTGGACCAAAAAATTTAGATTAACGGCTCAAGCAAAGAGCTGGCAAGCCTGGGGGTGGTTGTGGGTAGTTTTAGGTTGGTCGGGAAAGGCAGGGGATGGGAGTGTTGAAAGAGAAATAAGCAAGAGTGAAAGTGTACAGAGTTAATAAGCAGCATTAGAGGAGATTTTGCTTTTAATGAAAACAACTTCCAAGAGGGAGAGAGGGGAAAAAAAATGTTAATTACATCTTAAAATTCACCCACTCACATGAACTTACCTAACAGATATGGAAAAAGGCAGAAGATAAAGATGGTGGGACACAAAGACGTGAAAAAATTGTAAGAGAGATGAATAAGTGGAGACTACAATAACAATGTGCCTCTCCCTCAGGCAAAGTGAGTCAGGTTCCACATACACACCATATAGATTTCTAAACAGAGACAGGGAGAGAGTTAGAGGAAGCTGCTCATCTTTTCCAAGAGCACAGCTAAAAAACAACTCATTTCTAAGACCAATACTAGTGTCAGGATTAAGCATTTCAGGTTTCATTGGTGAAACCTTTGTTATCTTCTTATTTAAAATAAATGTATTTCAGAATGGAAAATTGCCAAGGTCTGTCATATCTATTCCTAAGAGAATTTCTCTGTAAAAGTGTGATAATCCTCCTCTCTCTCTCTTTTTTTTCACTGAACAAATTTCACATTTAGAAAAGTTGGCACCTTGTCATAGAGAGTTAAATGGTCATTTTAATTCCCACTGGGGTATTCTATGAATTGAAATTGAATGGGCTCCCACCCTGGGGTCTAGATGATTGTTATTCAGCGCACTGCCATCTGCTATTTCATGCCACAAGGCTTTGGGAGCACTGCACACAAAATAGCAAAATTCTACTTTGTGCTGAATTTGAAGCAACGCAGGTTATGCAAAACCTTAAGACATGTTAGATAGATTCACTGAGACATAAATGATTTGTAGATCCTGAGTGAAGGTTGTACAGTGTCAGGAAATCTGTTGTTCATTCTTAGGAGCAGCAGGCGATCTAGTGAGGGGTGAGTCAAGCTGTCAGAAAATCTGTGATTTTTCTAGTTTTTTTTTTTTTTTTTTTTTTTTTTTGGAATGAGCACTATTGTGTGGGGAAAAAACACATGGCAGTTTTCAGGCATTGGCAAAAACGAATCTAGAAGTATGCATATTAGTGTGTGGTGCCTGCATCTGATTGATGGTTTCACTTATTTTGTTTAGCACTGAGCACTTGACTACAGAGCAGTGAAATTCCACTCTGTTGCATCTTTTATGAAAATGTGTCTGCCATATCCTTTGTTCTTTGTTTGATTTGAAAAGTGAGCTTATGTCTGCTTTGTGACTGTTTAGCCGATGCTTGTTGGACTGTGATGTGTTAAAACACTGAGAACCTTCAAGACTTGAAGGTCACTGCTAAATAGAGCCTTCTGAATACAGTCAGTTCTTTCCTTTTATTTGAAGCAATGTGGTTTGACAGTTAAGTTCAAGTTGAAGCCGTGAAAGATGAATTTATCTTTATTTCCTTCATGACTCTTACATATCATAATCAAACTCACACTTTTAACGTGTTATCACAGTAGTTTAGTCAGTATATGAAAATAACGTGTTTACTTGACAATTTTCGCTTTAGACTGAAGACAGTGGCAAATGGAAAGTACAACCATCTGTAATGCCAATTAAAGAGGCTGCAGAACATCTGTTAATTTGTGTCTTATACCTCTTTGTGAAACCCACTGGGGAGCTGCTGTCAGGAAATTCCAGGTGTACAGGACCACATGCGTATGTAACTGCTTGTAAATTAGTGAATGGCCGTTTGACCAGTTTTTAAACTCTTTCCCTTTGACCCCTGCATATATAAGCAACTTCACTTTTATTTTGAAAGAAATATCTTATGTTACCTTGCAAAATTAAACATATCATGATATATTACCTAACAGGAAATAATGGCAAACACAGATATTTAGTTACACTAATGTTAGTAAAAATGGGGTGCATCTAGAGTATTTAATCAACCTTTATTCTTATCAAAGAGACACACTTCCACATTATGTAAAGGATTTTTTTTTTTTTTTTTGGGGGGGGGGGATCAAACAATTACTGATTCAGTCATTTAAAGCAGACAACTAGCCATAATTGGTATAATAAGATACTGTGTCCAGCCACACCAAAGGCCAGAGGCATGCACAGATGGAGGCTCTCACACTCCCTGGCAGTTTGGTGAGTCACGCTGAATCTCCATGCAGCTGTTGGCACTTTTGACAGCTTCCACTGTGTTCATGACTTGAGTCCAGAAAAAGCCCCTAAATCCCAATTCAATGTTGTTGAGAGGACAGACCTGACAGCACCAAACCAGAACTCCACTCACAATGGTTTCACAGTCATTAGATAACAATAGCAGAGCTTAATTTTGTCTTCTTTTAGTGTCATTTTCAATGTCAAACAATGAATTTTCTGTTTTGACTGACTTAGTATCCCCAGGTTTATCTTACAGGTGTAAAATGAGACTCTGGCAAAAAAAAAAAAAAAAATCATCTGTTGATTTTTAAATATACTTTTTCTTTGGCATCTGTGCCATAAACTGTGTTTGCAGAACAGTTTGCCAGAAGGGCCAATGTGGCAGGAATGACAATTTATTAAAGACATTTGTGTTATTATACTACATTCAGTTTGCCAAAAGTTAGTTGTTGTTGTTGTGTTTTTTTTTTTTTTGCTGCAGTTTGTCATCTTATGCCAACTGATCTTTAGGATGTCATGAATATCACCTTGGATGTATTATGCTCTATTTGTATCCAACTCCCTTTAGCTCCAGAGATGTGGCAGCAATGTAAAGTCCTTTGAACAAGCTGGCCAAAATCTGTCTGTCTGTGGCTGTGGTCCCAACTGGTGGCAGCCAGCTGACACATCTCCTGGTTGCTATTTTTCCACATCCTAGTTACTTACCTAGCTGGAAATGTCACGAAGAAGACTTTGGGAGGCAGACATTTTGCTTTGCTCTCACCTGTCTTCTTATTCTTGTTTCCTTTTTTCTCACCTTGTCTATTTCACAATTTTCTCTACCAGGCACCTCTCTGTGTCCCTACCTGTTCCTCTTTCCTCTCATATCATACAACCATGTGTAAAACTATCACTCTTGCTCTCAGAGGAATAGGCTGACATTTGCACTTGGATATTGTAGTCATTTGCTTGCCCCCAAGTACCAGAACATACAGAACCCTTCTTTGCACTTTAGACATGAGCAAATATCAGCATCTATGATTTAACATTTGAGCAATAAATATGACCATGTAGTCTGCATTCATCATATGGGGTACTGGGCAAAAATACAGTAAGTTTTTTTTTTTTTTACATTAAATTCTGTACTTGTAGTTTATTTTGTAATGCAGGATGTGGGTGTTTGTTTACTCATAAAATCTATTTTCAATTAATTCACAGTGCTACATTCTGTGTACTTCGGAAGGTGGTAGTGAGATATATCTGTGGATTATTGATGGACATGATCGTAGGACTAATTCATCCATTCTTTAATCTTTTACTGCTTATTCGTTCCTGGGTCACAGTGGGTGCTGGAGCCAATCCCAGCTCACACTGGGTGAGAGCAGGGTCACCCTGACAGGTCACCAGTCCATCACAGGGCCAACACACAGAGACAGACAGAGACCAACAAGCACTCACACTCACACTCAGACCTACAGACAGTTAAGAGTCACCAGTTAATCCAAACATGATGTCTTTGGATGGTGGGAGGAAACCGGAGTACCTGGAGGAAACCCACACAGGCACAGAGAGAACATGCAAGCCCAGAAAAGCCCCAGGACTGTGCTGACCAGGTCTAATTAGTAACAAGTAAAAAAAAAAAAAATAAATAAACATCTCACAAACATGCATTCTACTTTTGTGGGAAACAATGTACAGTCTAATTCTATGATCTTTGTTGGGAGTGGTGAATTCCATAAGGACGCTGAAAAATTAAAAAACAGACAATGTCAGATTTATTGGCAGCAATTTCAAGGCTGTTGCGTAACTCAAATTCCCAACTCAGCTCTAAAAGTGCAGACATATAGCAAGGTACCAGGGTGTCCTGGTACATATAGTAGTTGTGTGATAGTTGCTGTACTGTTATTTCAGTTGCATTCATGCAGATTTACATATATTAATTTATTATTTATGACAAAATCACTTCACTATTTTTTTTGTCCCGAAATGAACACCACAGAATTGGATTTAATGAACTGTGAAAGTGACCGTATGTCTGAAAATAGATATGATTCAGTTTTGTTTTTTTTTTAAGATGCAGGTTTTATTTTAATACTGGCCTCACTTCAACAGCAACCAGCCTTTTCCTTTTAACAGCCATGTGCTTTGTTGTTCTTGGTCATCTCTTCATCTTGACCGTGCCAGCATGCTTACTGGTAGAGATTGAAAGCGAAAGCTGTTCAAGATATTCTTTCTGATTCAAACATTTGAAATTCACAACATATATTTGTGACATATTAAATGTCACAGAAAATAACAATAGACACATTGTTACTGACAACTTCATAACTTTTACAGAACAATTCACTTGGAGACAGCAAATATATTCCTTGCTCATTGCCATGTTTATATTATGTGTGTGCGTGTTTTTTTTTTTTTTTATTCAAGGGAGCTTAAACACTGAACATTTTAGCAATGATAAAATCTGATGAAATTTAACATTGACTTATTCCCTTGTATTTCAGACCTAACGTACTGAAAAAAGTAGCTAATTTAAAGGAAGAAGTCTCATAATTGAATTTTACTGGGACAGTAAAAAATAAAAATCTAAATTGTCTTTCCGTTTCTTTCCATATTTAAGTGTTACTTATTTTTGCTTATAAGTTTAATCTGTAAAAAACTGGGAAAATGCAACCCAGTAATAAAACATGAAATTGCTCAGTGAAAGTGTGAAAAAATAATTCAGATTTGCTGTGGAAATGTAGATGGAGACAGAGAGAAAACATATAGTGTGCGATTATTTCCGAGACATCTGTCATCTTAAATGACCCAGTTGTTTAAATTTCCAAATCATATATGTGTATGTTTTAAGTCAGCTGATGTGGCCTGACTCAGAGTACCAACACTTTACATACTTCAATTGTGAAATAAGTGCAAGCTACATGAAAACAAATTACCTCTAAATCCAGACACCCAACTGGGTACATGAAATGAACTGTACCCGGAGGTATTGCTGCTTCAGAATAAGTTGCCATTATCAAAATTACAGTTGGAAGTTTTCAGAGGTTTATACCATAATGGCTGGCCCTGGATCCATTCGGGTTTTCTGATTTCACAAGCAAGACACATTCTCACCCATGCATGCACACATAATTCAGTAAATGATAGCTGTTATTTTTTCAAAAGCCATTGGCTCTCCTGGAACATTAGGCGGTTGATTACAGGCAGCCTGTTTTCCTAATCCCTTTTTCATCATCTGACCACTAAATTCTTCTCACATAGCATTTCTTTTTTTGCCCCACCATAAGGTAAAGAGAGCCCTGAGGAAATAACTGCAGGCATTGGAGGAATGCACTGTATTTTTCTCCACACCTTTATTCCCTTAAATTCCGCTTTCTCGGAATTAACTTCCATTCATTCCTCCCCACCCAGCCCAGCCTCTGTGCAGTTGTGTTTCATGGCGGTGAGCTGCTGGAGAAAGTCACGGCTCAGAAATGTATTTCTCTCTTGGGGCTGCAGCTGCAGGACAGGAATTGTCCGCACGTAGGTGAATGAATAAGAAGCAGCCTGAATAGGACTGAAATGTTTCAGTGTGTCCTGCACTCTGTAGCAGCAGCAGAGTAGCAAATACATCGGACCGGAACACTGGGGCCGAGCGCATGTATGACGTCAGAAATAGGAACTATCGCGTCACATAGTCGCTTTTCAAACGAACGATAGAAATAGTTCTCCCTCTCTGCTGTCCACCATCTTGGTTGAGTCTTTTGGGGGGTTTGCACTCAGGGCAAATGTCTCTGTTTGCTGTGCGCTAACCTTACCTGCAGAGCTTTGTGCTTCTCTTTGAGGTAAGCCAAAGTCGAGGTTGCTAATATGTTAGTGTTGTGGAGGTTATTATCAGGACTGTATAACGAACTGGGGGGCATCGGTTAGAATGCAGAGTCCCGATGATGGTCCTTTAAACTTCTTCATTGTCCAGTAAAATGTTGAGGGTGTGAAAGGTGTGTGTGTGGTTCTGTAACATAAAAATATAGTTGTCAGAACAGCATGTACATTATTGACTATGCAGTTCAGTCTGTAGTAGAATGGCAAACAACCAGTAGAATAAATGAACCATTCATCTTGATTTACCACAACCAACAATATACAATAATCATGCAATGTGAGAGACTGCTTACTAGTAGCGATTATTAGCATTCGCAAGCTAATAGCCTAGCAAATATTAGGCTCCTTTTCCTCTCCGCAGGGGGCGCATAGCCCATTTCCTTTCTGAGGCTGTCCTTCAGCACAGCTAGCATTAGCTCGTTAGCGCAGCTTGCTAACCAATCGCACTGGGGTCTCCTAGCGGTCCCACCACACACGTTAATAAGCGCTATTTTTGTTTCTCTCCTCTTTCAAATCAAATATTTATTATTTGACAAAATCGCAATACAAGCAGGTAAAAGACAATGGCTGTTTGGCTTTATTTTGTTGGAAGATGATTAGGAAAAGAATTAGACGCAACAGAACGGCTCTTTTCTTACACAGGTAAGCCCAAACACATTCAGCTCTGTCTGCATACTTACCGTAGTCACAAGATGTGTTCTACACAAACACACACATTTTCAGACTTTCAAAAAAAACTAAAATAAATAAATAAAATCCTAATCCAAATAAAAAGGGATATGTTAAAGAAGCCACCAGATCAGGAAGTTATGACTTCCAAATGTTTGCATACTGCACAGAAACATTCATAGAGAGATAATCTTTTCTCTCTCTTCTAAATCTGACTGCTGCACATGCGCACTCAAACACACTTATGGCAGGACATGACAGAGAGCTATTGACTGCCTCTACCAGGCCTGACAGACCATTCACAATTTCTCTGTATGTGTGAAGCCTAATGTACTGGAGGAGCCGAGTGTGTTTTTGTTTGGTCGTATGAGTGAGTGAAAGGGCCAAATTGAAAGAGGGGAAGGAAAGTGACTTCATGACTGGGTGTGTATGTCAAGAATACATATTTGTGTATTTGTCCAATATGACTTTTTGCTGTTTGTTTGTGTGTGTGTGTGTGTGTGCGTGTGCGTGTGCGTGCACACACGCAGAGTTTTGGGTTGATATTGAGGTCTGCTTGGACTGAGCAGCAACTCTGGGCTTTCTGACTATATTCCTCATGGCTACTCCAAATCATTATGTGTGCAGTTCACACAGCTAAGCAGTTGGAAATGTGTCTCTGCACTCAGGTCTGCATGATTACATTCAAGGTTACATATAGGAAAAACACCATTTTGTCTGAGCTGGTATTTATTATGAAGTTGATATAAGTAATGTTTCATTGGAAAAGTGCAGTTGCTGCTGACCAACCACCCCATCTTGTGCCCTGCCTGCAGTCAGGGCTCTTGTGCTACCCTCTCATCTTGGGTTGCAGTTTGTGATGGTGGTCCAACTTCTGTCAAGAGTGAGAGCTGACACGTGCTATTTTTTTATTTTTTTTTTCAAAATGAAAGCTTGCAATTAGGCAAAATTTTGCCTTTGAAATTGCTTAATGGGAAATTATTCTCTAATTGTTGAGAGCTGAGAAGTCTGTATTTGCAATCTTGCAGTTGTGGACAAGTGACCAATGTTTGCTTCCTCTTAGCCACTTCCTCTCAGACAATGCAATAAATGAAGCCATACAAAAAGACTGTGTTTCCTATTCATTTGAATCAGAAAGAGTGTTCAAACTTTTGACTGGTAATGTTTTACATTTTTTTGCATTTATTTAATTAATACAAAATATGCCAACATTTGGTGTTTGTTTGTTTTCATTGCTCCTCTAGATAATCTGTCTTTTTTTTCTTTTTCAGTTTTTTCGTTCCTCACTTCCTGTGCTGTATCTCAAGTGCATCTCTTTCATTGGGACTCTTTATATTTTTTTCTCTCTCCACAGCCAAGTGTGATGAAGCTCTAGCGTCTCCCCTGCCTCACACCGCCTTCACCAGCTCATCTGTCTTCTCCAATGGATACGCACCTGGATATGCCAAGCTCAACAGGAGAGGAGGTACACACAAACACACAGGGACGCACGAAAACCTGAAGATGTCCATGCACTCACAGATGTCAATTTTGCAGATTAATGGTTGCACATAGACAGGAAAAATATGTAATTGAGGTACATGGACATACATCCTTTAGAGATATTATTTTACAGGTGACACACTGAGAGATAAAGGAGTGAATCAACATATAGTGACATGCCCCATAGTACTGCACTGTTGCGATCACCCCCCTGCTCCTTTTTCAGATTTTTCCCTATTTCGTTTTACTTCCCACTCTTTATTTCCTCTTCCATTTCCCCATGTATCTCTCTCCACAACTCAGCTCTAGTCATTATCTCTGTGAGTCAGACGAGAGCTCATTTCCACATCAGTCCACAGCAAAGAAAGATAGGGCCAGACAATTACACACCTTTATGTTTATACAATTAATAATTCATACTTTTCTATCTAATATAGTCACACTACAGCTGAGCCCAGAGCTGGTAAATAAAGGCAAGGTAATCTGGTGTGTTTAATCATACCAACAGAATTACTGCGGCTACAGGACTGCTCCTCCCCTAATCACGATATGTATGAACAAGAAGGAAGGAAAGAAATAAAGAGCAAACAATTACTGACAACGACAATGAATGTACAATGGAGAAACAAACTTATGCATCTGTTAGATTTTTTTTTTTGTCTAATCTCCTCAGAGATAGAGGTCCTAAGGGAACATGTAATTGTTGAGGCATCAAAATCTGGGTCTTCGGAGATTGTTTTTGTACTGTAAATTGAAGGTAAAACTGCAGTGAAATGCTTTATCGCTTTTGGAATTGGCTTGTGAATCAGCAAATGTATCTGAGAAAGGTTTGTTTATGTACTGATTAATAAAAAAATCCAAAACAGTCAAATAAAATAAAAATTCTGACCTCAAGGCAGAATTGCTCACCTCTAAAGGGCAGTATAAGATTCATTGCCTAGACTAAATAAATTAGGCAACTGTCTCAAAAATCTAAGGATACAGTGGTTAAATCTGAATGTATGAGAGACATTTTATGGTTTCCATTCGTTGCATACTCTCTCCCCTTCTGGTAGGATTTATATGTAATATAAGTAACCCTGTTTTTTCCCGCCAGTGATTTAAATAATGCTAAATGGCATACAACACAAAAAAAAAACAAAACAAACACAGATGACTTAATATTGAATGTGCTAAAATGGCTACATGCTGAAATATGTCAAATAAAGTACAAGGCAAATATACATACTCTGACCTCATCTGATGGATTTTTATGCCCCCCATAGTGTGTTTGCCTTGTAAAAGTCATCTATTTAACATAAAACACTGTGATGGGAAGAGCAAAAGATGTGAGAAAACAAAGAAAATGCAGAGTTTATTAATAGAAAGGGACAGTTAAGGGTGCGACGCAGAGACGTTAAGATTGTAATAGTACGACTGCTGCTTAGTGATGTGGTACCTTCTTGAACATTTATACGCTGACGTTATCAATTAGAGCAGGATCTGTGCATGTGTGTGTCCTGCATGATGCTCCAGTTTGGTGGACAGAACTGCTCCCACCCCTCACATGCTGAGAGTGGGAGGTCTGTCTTCAGGATTTGGAATGGCAAAAAGGCATTATAAGTGGCTGTCTTGATCAAATGAGTAGTTTGTAAGATAACATGTGCAAGGGAACTTTTGTTTAACTTTTACAAATAAGAAATACAGTTCATAAATGCTTCAGCAGCAAAAGCAGACCCGATAACATCAAAACTTATTGATGCCAGGTTTTTAGAAAATGTTGCCCCAGGCCCTGTTAAATACTGGGATTTGGTACCTTCCAAAGAAAAAACTTACCGACAAGGACAATGAATGTGTCATAAAGTCATGTTCTCCTCTTTGAAACCAACTTGAACTTTTCTTCTATAAAAGAAGATGCCTCATGAAATGCCCAGTCACATGAAGATATATACATTAAAAAGAAATATTTACACATTCTGTACAAGACAGTGGAGCACTTAGTACAACAGGAGATTACAAGTGAACAGCCTGTCAAGTGCAATATATGTAAATAGACTGCAGTTACACTTGCTTTTCTCGTTTTGCACACCACTCAAAGTCCATTTCAACAAAAAACTACTGCCCTTTCAATTAGTGAAACACCAAAGCACCAGGGACCTGAGGATGCCACACATGTATTCACAAAGCCAAAAAAAGAGGGATGCCAATATGAATCCTTGTTTTAAATATCAAAAAATCCAATTGTTTGTTTGCCCTCTCCTTTAATTGTAGAAACTCTGTGATTGTGGAAAGAAAAGGTAGATTTCAGCTGGAAAATGTGAGGTGTTTTTTGCCTGGTAGTGTATACTGTAGCAGCACACACTGCTCAAACAAATTTCTCCAAAAAGCACAGACTCAAGGATTATAAGATGATACCCGCACAGTGATAATATAAGGAGGAGCAGCTGCAATTTGGCAGCCAAATGTGCCATGAGTGTGGCATGAGTGTGTGCTGATAAGCCAATCTACTCCAATCTCCTAGTGTTATGGAACAGGGGGGCACAAAATCAATGGGACACACCACTCATATTAAGCCTGTGTTGTGAATGCTGACAGCGATTAGATTTTTAGGCTACGAGTATGTGTGCGAGGGTGTGTGCTTTTGTATGCATATCCATTTTGGCTGCACGTTCTTTGCCTTTCTGTGTGTGAGCGAGAGTTAAAATGATGCCATAACGATTTTCCGGCAGGCAGCCTTCCTCTGTGTGGCAGCCAGTTACCAGACCCCTGGTCTGTCGCATGCTTGTTCATCTGACTGCTGTCACACACAACCGTGTAGGTTTACGTGAATGAATGTCTTTGTGTGTTTATTTTTGGTTATTTGTTTGTTTGTGTCTATTTGGGTGCATTTAGTGTACAAATGCCTAAATAGGGCATTGCTTTGCTCATTAATACAAGCAGAGAGAAATGCTCTCCCTGTTTCCTAAAAAATTAACCACATTATTTAAACATGCTGTTACTTATGGATATGTCTGTTCAGCACAATGGAGGAATCTTCAAATCCTGCACTAGCGCAAGTGTCATTCAGTCCAAAAATTTTAAGAAGACAACTTTAAAAGTCAATTTGTGACTGGGTTGGAACAATAGTCCAGCTGTTGTTATGAGTAGCGCTGATCCATACACCATCCTGAATTGTTAAGTTCAAAATAAATGTCTATCAAACAACAGGACCTTGCAGTCTGTGGCCATGTTTGTCATGACAGAAATGAGCTTACCCTGGATCTCATAGCTTGTAGGAGACCAGTTTATACCAGCTGGGAGTCCTTCTTGAAGTTTAAATCCAGCAAAGACGTGAAAATTTTTTTTCCCCATCCTCCATATGATAAAATGCCTTAACTTTACTCCTCAGTGGCAACTGATTTGTGTGCAAGAACGGCACGACATCACCCATAGAGGAAACATAAAGTACACAAAGATTTCCTTGCAAACAAGCTTTCTTTTCTCTCAAATAGAGTAACACACCAGGTGTTCCTTTGATGTGTGGTGCCCGTAGAAGCCATTATTGGTTTTCTTGGTGCATTTCCAGTCTTGGAAGTATTTTGTGGTAAAGGCTGTGTCAAATTTGTTAACCAAACCAGGATTAACAGTTTTGCTGCTAAACTTATTCTTTCACTAAGGAGGCAATCCCTTTTCTGGTAGCAGAGAGCAGAAAAAAGGTCTCTCCTTAATTACACAGGTCCACTGAGGTATGTGTGGACAATAACCAGTTTTGGCCCTCTTCTCTCAGGTAAAAGCCACCATCTCTCCTGCAGGATGTAGCAAGCCTCAGAAAGCTAGAGGCTTGTAATACTCACTGAGACAACTTAAAAGTGACATGATTAGCCCTTGGTTGCAACCATTTTGCATTGCTGTTGAGCTGGTCAACCACTTAAGTCACTTTCACACCAGAGCTGTTTGGTCTGCTTTAAACGGACCAGAGTTCGCTACCTCGGATAGCCCGCTTCCTTTGTTCAGGTGTGAAAGCTCATGTGAACCCTGGTGCAGTTCGTATGCAGTGTGGATGCTCACCGGACCAAGTACAGGACCAAATGTACATAGTTCATCAGTCCTTAAGTGAATGTTACAGTTGCTATGGCAACAAGTGACCGCTGATGTTAGCAGTTGTTAGCTAGCTTAGCCCAATCGTCTGAACAACAATATCCCATAAATTCACAATTTGGTATATTTAAACAAAATCAACCACAACTACCAACAGTCACAGTCCTTGAATTCTGAGCGAATATGTTGTCGCATGCTAGATAGTCAAAGTTAAAACAATAACAGCTTCAGTCGCTGATAAGCTACAATAGCATTATAGTAATGTTGCAGCATTCCCTCAAATACATTTCCAGGTTGGGACGGAGGGAGATTTTTTTCCCTTCCTACATTGTCCATTCGACGGGCGTCCCTTTCAACCATGTGATGCTGCTCAGAAAGTTTGGTGCACTTTCAGAAATCACAGTGTGAAAGAAGGAAGAAACAAGAGGTGGTAAATGCAACAGTGTTACAATTTTCAGCCCCCCAATCGAACCAAGTTCGCTTGGTCAGGTGTGAAAATGGCCTTCGTCAAAACCAAGGCTACAATGAGCTCGTTAACTGAAGATATAGCCTCAATAACAACACCTCTAAGCAGCAGTTAGTTGTTGTTGTTAGTTGCTGTCAAAATTGGCCTGCCAAAGTATTAGTCAGGCTCAAATTTTGACAATGGTTTAAGTCATGTAAGTTTTTGACACCTGAAAAAGCTTCAAGTGCCCAAAACCCTTCTTTATCACTCAACAACAAAGAGGTAATCTCCAAATAAGTTTTCATAGTGGTCACATAGCAACCAGACGTATGAGCTGCACCTCACACAAGCTTATGTTCACTGCTTCCAGCTAAAGACAGAAGCCCTATTGATACTGCAAAAAAAAGAGGTTTGGAAAGGATGAAGCCCAAAAAGAGAATAAGATGTGAAAAAGTGAAGAGCGGAGGCGTGGGAAGAATGGGAGACTTAGTGAGAGAGAGAAAAGAGGTTGTGGAGGTGTGTGAACAGACTGAACAGACAAAGGGAACAATGTAAGTACAGACCCAAGTTAAAGTGATGAGTAACTAGCAATATTTTGACAATTTGAACACCAAATGTATGGCTACCAAATTTTTTAATTTCAGATTTCAAGTCTCAAATCTTGAAAGGGCAGGCCTTGCTGAAATTTCAATGTCGGTGCATCATATGTTATTGGGTCATCATGCTTCATTTATGGTGTTTTTCAGTAAGGATCAGTAAGCAACATGCAGTTTGGTGCTCAATTAGGTGTTTCCATTGTCAGAAATTCTGAAATGTACTAACAAAAATGACCTGTACTGTAACACTTTCTGGTAGCCTTCTGTTGGGGAACTAAGTATAAGGGTGGAGCTGGACCCCTGCAGTCCCTTGACTGGCTAACAGACACTTGTCACTGCCATTCAACAGCGCAACATTTTTAAATATCCTTGTGTGGGGACAAAAGAGCGAGCCATTTTTTAAATACCCAGGAAGTAAAGAAGAAAACAGAAGTATTATGCCAGCGAGCAGTAGCCTACTGTAGATGACCCAAGAAGTGCCGTTATCACACAAGTTGTTGCACCGGCAGAATTTCATGCTGCTCATCTCTCTGACTCTCTGTGCCTATTGCCATTTGGCGATTTGAACTGTACTATACTGTACCAAACTGAACTGTACCAGTCAGTGGAAACGTAAAAAGAGTTGGGCTTTGGCTAGAACCAATCACAGATAAGAACAATGAATACATAATTTCTGATTGAAGAAATTGAAAGATGAATGGGGGAACTAATTTGTGTGTTTTTAAAAATTGCTATAGGATTGTGTGCATGTGAGAGCATGTGTGTGTGCTCCCACATTGCTGTGTAAACGTGGCCAAGCATGAGATTGGGCCACTAATCACAAACACATGGCCACTGATCCTTACACTCTATTTTCTTCTCTCTTCCTTCTCTCCCTATCCCTCTTCCTCTGTTCTTCTCTGCTCTTTTTTGTGTCTGTCTGTCCTCCATCACTTCGTTGTCTCCTTTTTTCCCCCATCTCATTCTCTATCCTTACACTGTCTATTTTCTACAGTAACATTCTCAAACCCACACTCCATTTTCTCAGCCTGTCTCCTTTTTTTCTTCCCAGACCTCATTTTCTATTTTTTTCTTCTCTCACATTCCCACACTGATGCACACTTTTGCACAAGTTTTCCCCTAAGTTTGAAAACGTTGCACATTATTACTTCTTATTCAAATGACGGACATCCCTACACTGTAATCAGGGCTGCTGCTATCAAATATTTTCGTAATCGAGTATTCAACTGAAATCGGGTAAAACATATTTTTGTTTAGATAAAGAGCAATTATAAATATACATGAGAAAATAAGACATTTCACTTAATAATGAACCATTGCTTTACTTTTTTAGACAATCAGCATTTATCTTTATCATTGCTTTTGTCATCATGTCTTTCCACGTCTTTAGAGACAGAGGGCATGTAAGCCACATGTAGGCCACATCGGATGGGGAAAAAATCAAGAGCTCTCCGCTGACTTTTTATTGTGTGGAGGTGTCTCTTGTCACTCTGCTTGTGCCAGCAAACACAAAGAAATACCCAAAAGCTGCTTTGTGGTCGGGTGCTCTACTAACAGGGCATAGAACCCCAATCAAAGTTTTTATAAGCTGCCAAACAGAAAAAATTTGCCTTGAAGATGAGAGAAGTGGATACAGGCATTAAGACGAGAGGCGCAGTCGTCGGCTACACATCAGCCTGGAAGAACGGACAATCAGAGTTGGCTGGTTTATGGTGGTACACAACTTTGATCTATTCCCTTGCAAAAAGAGTTATCTGCATCCAAAAATCTGTAATTTCTCATTGTTGTGTGAGTGTATATTCCTGGCAAAAAGGAAGATAGATGACAAACAGTGAGCTCTCACCGGATACTCTTCTAATACCAAGCTTTTATTAGAATATTTAGTAACATAAGGGATATAATGTTAAATTGTATAAAGCTAATAAAAAGATAACTGTAGGAGCTGAAACTAACCAAGAATAACATACATCCACCAACTACATTTTAACCCCATGAATTGGGGCAGATTTAAAACATTTGGGTTGTAAAAAGCTATTTTAAAATGATGATGTAGTAGTGTGGATGTAGCATAATTTATACAGGACTTGGTTTTTACTGCTATTAGGTTAAATGATGAAACCATAAACCACCCAGTTCTGATTGCCCGGTCTTCAAGGCTGATGTGTAGCCGACAACGGTGCCTCTCGTCTTACTGGCTGTATCCTCTTCTGTCATCATCTGTTCGACAGATTCTAAAATCGTAGATCAGGGTTCTTTACTCTGTTAGTAGTGCGCTCTTGCACACAACAGCTTTTGAGCATTTGTTTGTGTTTGCTGGCACGCAGAGGGCACCTGTAGTCTGGGTGAAAGACCATGCTCTGTAAAAATTAAATGATTCCTTGAGGCAGAGGAGATTCCTCAATATTTTTTTGTAATCGAGGTACTCAAATTATTCGAAGAATCGTTTCAGCCCTAGCTGTAATACAAATGCGCTTTGACATGCTGGACAATTAACCATATTCTCCTTTCTCTTATGTGCATTTCTTTTCACTCCCTGTCATTTTGCAAAATTGTTTGATGTCTCTAGCTCTTGCAGTCATCCATCGATAATGGTGGTCCGCTCCTAATTAAATTACTCAGTCTCCATCCGCTTCCTTTGCTCCATGACAGAAAGATGAAATACCAGCAGAGGGTTAACCAGCTGTTTTCTCTCTGCTGAATTTTTCTTGGCCTACTGTCTTAATTAGTCAATACTTTCTGTTAATGTGGTTTTGGTATGGAAAGTCGCAACTTTGATAAACACATGCTCACACGCTGTGACACATGAGTACATCAAAGCAAGCACAGAGGCATGAAAGCGTTAAAACCTACATCTGCAGAAACAAAATGTCCAGTCACTGTCCGACACTGACAGTAAGACAGATGAATAATGTTCTTGGTTAATGCTTTGATCTGCCACTTTCATTTTTGTTGGTGCTTGCCTGTCACAAGCTGCTCAACACTCATCAACACTCCCACAGTATGAAGTCAAGATCTGAACTGCGGTCTTTGACTTGAAAATCCCTTCTACCTCTGCATCGTAGAAATCTTTGATCTTTTTTCTGTACTCTTGTTCATTTCCACTTTTATTCATGAAATTCTCTTGCCCGATTGTTCCTGTTTTTCACCTATATTTTTTGTCTTTTGGCTCATTGTCTATTACTACCACTGTTGAAGCTATTTACTCAGCTACACTATTGAATTAAACCACATATTTTATGATGTCCTGCTTGACTATAATTAACAAAAATGCACAGAATGTGTGGATTATTAATGCATTGCATATTTTACAGTGAAAAGAAGGTAGTTATGTGAATTCTTTGGAATGACTTAGTTTTCTTCACAATTTGTTTATAAAATTGTCTTATGTCCTTCAGCTATATTAAACATTAAGAACTTAAGCTAATAACACACAAACAATGTTAACCTTGCATGTTTATACATTAAACATTCTCATTGCTGGTGAAAAAAGTAAGTGAACCTGTTTGACTTAGCAACAGGTTGAACCTCCTTTGGCAGCAATGAACTCAACCAAGTAGCCGCTGATCAAACCTGCACAACATTCAGGGGAATTTTTGACCATTTTCTTTAGAGAGCAGTTTTAGCTGAGCCATATTCCTCAGAGACCATCAGACAGCTCTCTTCAGGTCAATCCTCAGTATCTCAATTGGGTTAAATTCTTGGCTCCGACTGGGCTGCTCCAAAAGGTGGATTTACTTCGATGTTTAAGGTCGTTGTCCTGCTGCGTCACACAGTTTCTACTAAACTTCAGCAGGAGAACACACAACCTGACGCTATTATAATTCCTTTATAAACTTGAATAATTATTCCCTTAATAATGGGAAGCTGTCCAGGCAGCAAATCGTCAAATCATGATGCTTCCACTGTAACTACTTTCATGATGCAATGCAGAACCCTTTTATATCCCAACTATAGAGAGTTTCTCCTACTGTAAACAACGGATATCTCTGAAATTACTTTAGAATTCTCTGTAGGTTTTCTGAGATGCATTGTTCATATCAACTACAAATATTCAAATGTTTTTTTATCTGAACAGATACAACAAAAATACCCCCACACACAGACATACACACATACATACACAAACACACAGATATAAACATGCTGCATTTCTTCACTGTTTTTCAAATTAGTCAGCATTGGTTAGGTCTTCTCTTCGTTTCCCTTGCCTTACCCTTGCCTTTAAGTGGTCACTGAATTGCTGCGGTTGACACAACTATGAAGTTTTAGTAGTTTTTACTATAAAAGCAGGCAGTAATGAACTTTGTCTTCACGCTGTGAACAAAATATCCGTACAAAGTTTTTGAGCCACTGTGAAGGTGAACAACTGATAAACACACTCTGACTGTGCAACTCTTTTTCAGTGCTGAGTTATATGCCATCACAGGTGGCTCAAACCTTACTTTGCAAGCACAGAATAAATCCAACCATGTTTTTGGCCTTGGTTTGCTTCTTATATCCCAGAAGCAACTTCTCTGTAAAGGTTTGCAAAAGGCTTAAAACAGGAACATTTTCACCAAGTAGCCTTCAAGCAGCAGAGTAATCTGGTTTCTTACATGTTGCTTCGTCTTTAGAGGCAGATTTGAAATTTGATGTGCTGATGAATTCCTGAAGTATATGATCTGTAACAGCACATTTGCCCCTTGAGGAAAAAAAAAAAAAGATTGGATTTTCTGTCATTTTTATGTCCGTTAAAGGATGTTCAGTCTCTCAGGCCGAGTACGGCGGTTAATTAATCTGCCATTTTGCTGCAAACCATTAACTAATGAATGAACAAAAACGCTTAAAATGTTCATGATATGAGGAAGAGGCGATTTTAAACTTCATTTTCTCTCATCTTAACAATGTAAAGCCTACTAGTCTTTACATTTTGGAAGCTGGGCTATTATCTATCTAATATCTAATATATTGCTGTGAATTTACTAATTATTTCAACAGTTTGATTGAGATAAATACATGGAATGATAAGGTTCCCTTTCCTTGTTGAATTTTGCAGTTATTTTTGCCTCTATATAAATTTGAAATACTTTGAAACATACACACAGGTGCTCTGTGTCTATCCAGTGAAAGTAATTTTGTATCAGCAGTACTTTCAAGATTCTTATCAACTTCAGTAAAGAAAGAGGTGGCAATGCTCCTGTAGTTTTTGCCTCTTAGCTTTATTCTCTCTCCATTGCCTTTGGATCGTACTTATCGTCTGTCCTTTATCCTGAACTCTATATTGTGACTTTTTTCCCCTTGTTACTTGCCTTCTCCTTTTCTTCACTTCTTCCTCATAGGTGGTTTCTTTGACCTTCTCTGGTCCCCTGCTCTCTCGTCTATCCTCCTCCTGCTCATCCTCTCCTCCCTGAACATCTGTGTGTGTGACAGGCGAGAGAACGGTGACAGTCCCCCAGCGGTCCTCCCCTCCCTGTTCTCCTCCTCTTTTTCCTGTTTTACTGATGCTACTCCTCTCTCACTCTCACCGTCCATTTTCACCAGCCTCCTTAATTTCCACTTTCTTTTGTCAACCTCCTCTCACATCTTCCCTTTCTCCCCCCGGCTTTCACCTTTTCTGCACCTCTTTTCTTTATGTGTGCGTGTGTGTATGTATATGTATATACACACACACACTACAACCTCTCATCTGCTCTTCTTCTCGGACTCTCCTGACCACCTCTATATTCTTTGACAGCATTCGCCCATTTCACTTCTAGTCTCTGCTTCTTTTTTTTTTTATTTCAACCCCCCTTGATTTGTGTCCCTTGTTTCTTTCCTCACCTTTAACATCAAGTTCTTTAGCCCAAAGCGCTCTTCTCTCAATCCTTTTTTCGTCATCACTTTCACAATCTTTTGAACCTTTACTTCTCTCAGGACTTTTCAATCTATCTCCCCCTCTCTCGCTTCCATCTGTTCCTTCTGGTAACCCTGTAACCCCAGCATGCCTTCTGCTCTATCCTTTCTCTTCATCCCTTTTATCAAGCCATCACCCTGTCCTTTCATTCAACCTTAAAGCCATGTTCACACTTACAGAAGCATCTCTTTAAGAAGACAGTTACCTGATTTATTTCAGTGAGACTATGGAAGCAATACCCAAAGAACAGAACACAGTATATTGCTATCCACAGTACATCACAATATCTATGAAACTAAGCTGCTTCATAGCGTCGTGATTAGGGGCATACCACGTGTACATGTTAAGGATTGGTTGCTTTGTGTTTTCCACTGGGCGACAGTGAAAAACTGAGCGTCAGCAGCTCCCAAAAAATGCGCTTGAATTAAGTATGTAGGTTTTTACTTGAAAAAAAAAACAAACAAACCTTTTAAACACACAAGACGTTTTGACACTTAGCTCCTAGAATTAAATCTCTTGTGGTCCATTATTGTCATTCAATATGAGCAATGACAACCGTTTGAGACAGTAAAATGGTGTGGGTCCATTTGTATTGTTAATGAGGAGACATGGAGAAGTGGAGCAACCCGGCTCCTGCCCACACACTTTGATTGTACTACCATTATTGGTGAATGTACAATTATGACCCCTATTAATGAAGCCACATCACATCCGTCTATTCAACACCATGCAGCTGCAGTTGATCAGCCTCCCCTGTCTTTTACCTTACATGAGGTGAGGGAGGAACCGAGGAGACTCCATCCTAGGAAAGCTGTTGGTCCAGATGTTGCGTACTCGAGAGTGCTTAGGGACTGTCCATCTCAACTGGCCCAACCTCTCCAGAAGTTATTTAACCAGAGTCTGAAGATGAGATATATCCCTGTGGAGTGGAAGACCTCATGTCTTGTACTGGTGGCCAAAACTGGGCATCTGGTAGAGATAAGACTACAGGCCAGTGGCTCTAACCTCACCTATCATGAAAACATTGGAACAGCTGATTTTACACCATATGAAACCACAGGTAGCGCAGGAACTAGATCCCCTTCAATTTGCCCATCAGGGACATATTGGTGTGGATAAGAGGTATTTTATATGCTGCACTGGGCCTACAACTATCTGGTTCCTATGTGAAGATCACAATTTTTGACATTTGACAGCCTCCCATACTGAGAAACGAACTTGGAAGTATGGGGGTGGCCCCCTCTTTAATTTCCTGGTGGTTTGACTATTTGGAGCAATAAAATTGCCTACTTCTGAACATCTCCAAGACCAAGGAGTTGGTGATGGCTTTTCGAAACATGAAACCACCATGTCAGCCAGTCTGCATGTGGGGGGAGGCCATTAAGATTATGAAGCTCAAAGGATATTTGGGTGTTGTCCTTGACAACAAGCTTGAGTGGTCTGCTAACATGGACCCTCTGTATAAGAAGGGGCAGAGTCATCTCCATTTTCTAAGAAGGCTCAGGTCCTTTGATGTCTGCAGTGATTTGCCACACGTTTTATCAGACAGAGCTCCTTGTTTTACGCTGCTGTCTGTGGACGGGCAGCATGGTGGACAGAAGCAGGAGGTGCCTGGACAGGCTGGTTAAAAAGGCTGGCTCAGTGCTCAGCAAGAGGCAGGATGGAACGGCAGCTGTGGTTAAGTGGGGTACTTTGAAAAAACTGCAAGCCATAATGGGCAATGGGAATCACCCTCTCCACATCATACTGGTTGGACAGAAGAGCGGGCCCAGTGAGCGGCTCAACAGCCCTTCGGCTTTTTAATTCTTCTTAACCCCCCCTCCACCAGGCCTGTGATGGGTGCAACAATAATCATGCTGCTTTTTATTATGATGAATGCCAATTTTCAAGATCTAACAGTTTTCTTTAATTATTACTATTCTTGACCTATTTATATATTAATTTATTCATAATCTGTCTGTAACTGGTGTTATGTGCTTTGTGTATTTGCTGCTGGATACCTGAATTCCCTTAAATTATATTCTTTTTCTTGTATGTGCTATGCATGCTTTCCTCTGTCTTTCCTAACATCCTGGAGCAAACCATGTTGTTTTCCCAACTTTGTTTTCCAATCCATGCCATTTAAAGCCACCTGCAGACTGTCTGTTTTGAATGGCTTCCATTCATCTTTCTCCTAAATTTCTCATCCTATTCCCTGTGCTTCGTCTCATCCAGCGTTCCCTTTTGTGCTCTTCTATCCTCCTCTTTACCATGTCTGCATTGCTCTCTCCCTGTCCTTTTTTTCCATCTCATCCACGTTATCTCATCTCTGCTCCCCACCCAATACCAGAGCCATAAAACGCTCTCTCGTGACTTCCTCCTCTGTTAACCTCATCCATCACACCTAGTGTTATGCATTTCCATTTTTCTCCCCTCCTCCAACCATTTACACCCTCTTGTCATTCCTTTAGGCACACATCCTCTGATCTTGTTCAACATGTCACATTTCCTCAGTTATTGTTTGCTTAACTTATTTTTTTTAATTAAATTTTCTGCTTTCTTGTTTACCTATCAGGCAGAATGTTGGAATAATGGTTAGTTCTGTTGCCCCAGAGAAGGTTGTGGCTTCGATTCCTGGACCGCAGTCCAAAGACATACATGTCTCAGTTCATTAATGACTCTGAGTTGCCTGTTGGAGTGTGAGCTGTTGTAGTTGTTGTTGTTGTTGTTGTTTCTCTCTGTGTGTCTGTACATGTCAGACCTACAATAGGCTGGCTACCTGTCCAGGGGAATCCTAACCCTTGCCCGGATATTTCACCTGACAAATAAGTAGTTGAAAATGACTGACTGAATGAATGAATGAATGAATGAATGAATGAATTTGCTTATCACTGTCACCTATCTTGTACTCTCTCCCAAGGGAAAGAGTTCCCTCAGGGAAATGGCATTCAATTCATTTTTTATTTTTTTTTTTAAGTATTGACATTTCCACTTCTATGGGCCTGGTTATCTGTCAAGACTGGGGCTAGAGTGTAATGGCTTTGTAATTGGATCAGATATAGGATTTTTGTCAAGGGAAAGGGATTCATCCCAAGCAGCCTCTCCTCTATTTTATCATATGATATTATATAATCTCTTATGCCTCTTCCACTGTGCTTGTTGTTCTTCTCCAACTCTCATACTTGCTTGGTCCTAGCTGGTCTCGGTCTTACTTACCTCCAGTTCTCTCATTTATCTGTTTTCTCTCCGTCCCTATCATTTTTAAAGCAGTCGCTCTCCTTCACTTGTGCCTTTAGCCCGTCAGTTTCTTATCTGTATTTATGTCCTTTGGGGGGAGAGACTCAGTTGTTTGTGGCACTGATACATCTTTGGTTTATTGTATTTATCTGTTGAAGAGTGCACAGACATCTACATATTTTGCACCATACATATTTATACAAAAAAGTCAATTGTGTGTTTCTGGTTTCTATTCTCAGATTAAATCAGGTCAGTGGGTTTATGTTCAACATTTTTAATTCCCTTCTGTCCACCAATTGCTTTGCACTTCTGTTTTGAACAACATTTAACCTGAGGCTCATTTAACCAGCAAAGTCCAGGGAGGTTTGGCCCTGCCTAAGGTAGACACCTGGAGGTTCAAAGTTGGGGGGGCACCTTTTGGAGGGCACATGGGAATTTTTCTGGCAATGAAGGAAGAGCCATGGGGTTTCAGGTTAGGACAAGGATGCTGACTGCCACTGAGTGGATTATGAAACAAGCAACTATCTATTCCAACAGACACAGTAGCCATGGGAAAATGGCACTGAAAGGTTCTCCTTTGATGCTTTCTCAGATATTCATTTTCTTCAAAGCAATATTTCATCTTTGTAAAATACTTTCCAACTTTATTACACCACCCCTGTATAGGAGATCAGAAACCCTAACTTTAGGGCTGTTTCTGAATATTTATTTAACGCCTTACAAGTTGTACGTAAAACGTTGTTGAAAAAGTAGGCCAAATTACTTGACATTTAACACACAATGCAAGATTAGATAAGTGCGTTACTGGATGAACAAAGTTTTTCTTCAAGACACTACATGGCAAAGTAGCAATAGTACCTACAAACAGATGATCAAGAGGTGCAGTGACACAAAAAATGTGTGCTATAATTTAACTATAAATGATGCAATAAATCACTTTACGTCAAAAAAAAAAACAAAACATGATTCTCAAGTCAAACACTAACCTGTGACTTTAGTTGAAGGGATGAGTATCATTATTTTTCTCTTTCTGAATTTTTATCACTACTAAAGAGTTGGTCTTACCATCTTTGGTTCTATAAATTAACAGTATTCAAATGGTCTCAGTCAGCTAGTTTTCCAAAAATTATTTTAAAATCATGTTCAATTCAGCTAATTTGTTAGACTTGCATACAGGCAGCTTCAATTTCAGCGTTTCAGCAACAATCTGTCGGTTGATTGGTAGATTGGCTCTCTGATGCCCAGTGAACAGAAGACATAGGCAGTGCGAAAACAAATAGTAAAACTTGAAATAAATAAACTGTATGGTGGTTAGGTACCACATGTAAATCAATATGCGAAATGATGCTTGATTTTAAATTTTGATGTTGATTTTTTTCTTTTTTGTATTTTCATTGGTGTTGTTGATTGTGGTGACTAATCATGACAGCCTTATATATTAGTTGATGATAACAGAGGACAGGGAGGATACAACAATGCCATTTAGGGGATGAGCATATAAACCATTTATAGAGCCCTGTGTAGAGTTCCAGAGAAAGCTGTCACTCACGTAGAATAGCTGCTTGTAACATTCTGTGACAAATCACAACCAGAGGTAAATAACAATGACATTGAGTATAAAAGATGCAAAACAACAACATCTTAGCTTATAATGATGCCACCAGTCCAAATGTAGACTTGCTATCATGGTGAAAAGCTCATGAGGTCCTGAATATTAATATTACCCAAAATCTAACTGTTGACATTAATAAAGACGCATAAGGCCATTCTTGGTGACAGTATTACAGAACCACATCTTAGATGAGGTCCACAGAAAGACCTTGCTAAGGAACCAGTGGATATGGGTAAAAACAACTGTAGATGTTTTGGAAGGACAGCTTGGCCTCTAAGAACACTATCCCATTTGTTTAGTCTATGAAAATTTGGTCCATCTCTGTGGCAATGTGTCATCCTGGCTTGGCCAAACCTGCACTCAAATTGAGAGCTTCCTTGAACAAGTGCTTTATAATAATCAGTTCTCTTCTCTGACACACATTCCACTGTTGATGTGCTGGAAAAAGAGAGTCCAGTGACAACTGCATACCCTTGTCTTTTGCAATGTGCATCGCAGCTCTCTTCTCTCATATACTGATGCACCTGAGCGCACAAGAACCTCTTGCTTGTGTACGCTGGAAACATCAACAACAGCCAAAGACTTGCAAGGCCTTAAAGTTTTCCTCAACACAGAAACCCAAAGACAGTTCTACTCCTTGTAGCTTATTTTCAAAGCCCTGTATTTGCGAGCTATAGCTCAGCGCTAAAAACATTGCCAAGATATATATATATATATATATATATATTGCTTTTTGTTCTCTCACACCAGGCAAATGTCCTTGTGTTGTGCAAGTTGTGCCCGACATGCTACTGGCACCGTTGAAACTGTAGCCTTGTACGTTTTTCCAAAGACAGCTACACTCACAAGAAGATGCACTTGATGTACAGTAATGAAAAAGAGTTTCTCATGTTCTGTAAGGTGCATCATACACCCTGCATGCACCCCACATTGTGTTGTTGACTTTGTTGATCTGATGTTTGTTCTTCCTCTCCGGTCCACCCTTAGCAATAAGTCATGTGCCCAAGAAATTATTTTGCTCTGAACATTTAAGTATCCCCAATTTGTCTGACATCGAATTGTCCCTCCTGAGCAGCGACTCGCGTGCTGCTCATGAGTTGCCATAATAGTCTGTCACGTTGACACTGGCCTCTCAGAGGTATCCTTCAATGGGCTAAAAAAAATTGATTTCCCTCAGAGCCAGCTCAAGAACCATCCTGGCAGCGTTTTGTTCTTTTGCTGCAATATCAGACAGTGGACTATTGATTGGGGGCTCGTTAACACAGCAATCTCGTTCACAGACTCAAGATGAAAACATGATTTTTCAGGCTCTCTATTTTTTCAGTGTCTTTCACTCTTTTCACAAATTCACTGGCAGCTCTTGTTTGTTGTTTTTTTTTTTTTTTTTACAGTAAAGAAATGTGAAGCACAAGGCTTCATTGTGTGTTTGTCATAATTAACCAGTTTCCATCATCAAAAACTATAGTGTCCTGTTATAAAAACATTTTTAATATGATTTTATACCGTTAACCACTTAACTGACTCAGAGCTCAGCAGAATTTACTGAATCACAGTCAGGTAATGCCTATTTACAGCTGCCGTGGATGCTGGTTTCAATCCTTAAATAATTTCCTGTGTCCATTTTAAGAATAACCAAACACAGACACCAAAATGTTCTTCCCTAACTATTTTTGACAAGAGAAAAAAGTAGCATTAGGGAGCAGACTCTTAATTAGTGACAGCTGATATGACACACCACACTTTGATTATTAACACTTCATAGTAAACCTGTGTGATGTTGCATCCTTAGTGTCTGAATACTGTCACTTCCCAGTTTTCATTGTTTTTGTAGGCAATATGTCATAGTATACTAATGCACTGTGATATTTTGTCAAGCTGGGGAATAAACAGGGTTACTATTTGCATCACTAGATTCCTTTAAGTGCTTGATAAAAATATCTGCCTTGGGACTTTGTTTTATATTTAAAACAACAAACACGTTAAAATGCTACTGCAAAGCAGTTGCATTGCTCCAGTTACATTAGCCGAGCTAAGCCAGTAACCCACACGTTAAAATTATGACAGAAAAAAATAGACAATTATATTGTACAGTATTGTACGGTATGCAAAATGTAAAAAGCAGAAACACTGCTTGTATGCCAGTATCGAAAAGGAATCTATTCTGAACTTGCAAATTACATTTCTATTAAAGTTGAAGTGTCTGCGTTGTTTGAGGGTGGATAATTATATCATACATTGGAAGAGTGTATTTGTCATTCTTGAGAAACATCTTTAGAGTCAGCAGGCTCTAGACCTGTATGCTCACCTTTTAATAAAACATTATTTCACCCATACTATTCCTATGTCTGTCTCAGAACAGATGTCTGGGCCGCACTCTGCTGGACATTGACCATTAATAACAGGACAGACTATAACCTTGTAACACATTCTCTTTAAAAAAATATCATTACAGTGGTACCATGCAGCTTCTCTGCCTGTCTTGGACTAGGTCCTGCCTGAACATCGGCAACCCAGCATGTTTGCACGACAGCTCCTGTTTATTATACAGTGAAGAAAAACCATGTTGCCAAGTGTCTTTCCATTTTTATTGATTTATCCGAAGGTTAGGCATTTTATGATAAAATTAGAATAGAGTACTTTATGTTACAATACCACCATGAGACATTGTCCACAATAATACTGATATCATAATATAGTGTTTCTGCAAAACAACACAATAGTTTTGTATGTGGCAAAAGACAGAAATTATTTATTTATTCGCTGCTTTATGGAGACGTTTTCACTGAATTTCATATGAAAGTCATATGAAACAACCGACACTAAATAAGAGCCTTAGTTTAATCTACCTTAATGCCACAAAAACCATAAAAAAGCTGACAAAGTCTGAACTTCCAGGACAAAGAACTATAACTTTTTCATTAATAATGCAAAAATACTACAAAACAAACCCCATGTAAAAACACACATTTCTGTACTTAAAACATTTTATATAAAACTGGACGCATTTCTATTGTATCACAGTATTCAGACTTGCAGACTGCACTCTCTGTCTCAGTCGCCCTCCAGCTATTTTTCAAGTGTGTGTCAGTGTGTGAGTGAAAATATGCTTTCTGCTGGAGGAAATGGAGCCACAGTGACACAGTGCTGAGTAATTAAAGTATATGCATGTGTGTGCAGGACAGCATCTCTGCTCTCTTTGATCTGTCTGTGTGTGCGGACGAAGGGGGGGGCACTAATGTTGTGTAGTGTTTGTCAATGTTATTTGTGCCATGTGCATGCTGTGAGAGTGGAAGTGGGCTCAAACCTTTGACTTGAAAGGTGACCGGCCTTTGCTTTGTGTTCTGCCAGTGTCTGTGTGTCTGTTTTCTTCTTTATTACAAGTGAATGGTTATTTAATAGATGCGACACATTAAATCATGAAATAGTGAATCTGATAACTTAAATCCGTGCAGGAATCTATTTGGCCCCCGACTGTATCAAGATGCATTGTTAAATATTTGCATGTTAGTATTGACACCTATTACAGCTTTTAAATTGTCTCCAACTCTGCAGGTGCTGGTGGATGGTCACCTCTGGACAGTGACCATTACCAGTGGCTCCAGGTGGACCTGGGTTCCAGGAAGCAGGTGAGCGCCATAGCAACACAGGGTCGCTACAGCAGCTCTGACTGGACGACACGGTACCGTCTGCTCTACAGTGACACAGGGCGGAACTGGAAGCCATATCACCAAGATGGCAATATTTGGGTGAGTGGGGAAAAAGTTTTTTTGGACATATTTTGTATACGTGTGGGTGTAAAAGCAATAACCAGACGCCGTGAGAAAGGAAACAGTCATTAAGAACATAAAACAGAGTTCTAAGTTTGCTCATTAAATTCATATTGGTGACAACTGTTGATATTTCCCAAACTTTTTTAATACACTGTTATGAGAAATGGCTGGTCTCAGGCCAAATTGTTGATTTTTCTCCTTTGTTTACGCTTAAGTATAACAATGAATAGATGACCGAAGACCAAGAGTTGTGGTCAGAAGTTTACAGACTCATCACAGGAATGAACCACCTCAAAAAGTCAGACGTTGGGCACAATTGGGTGTTCCAACAGGAAAAAGATCCCAGACATACATACATCAAAACTAGTTTTGGGACAGATAAAGCATACTAACATTAAGATGATGGAATGGCTTCCCTTGCTCTGACCTCAGCCTTATTGTACATTTGTGAACAATGCTTAAAAGCTGGGTCCGTGCCAGGAAACTCTACTAATTCTGCCAAAAGGGGTGGTCCAATATCCAACTAGAGTTATGCCCAAAGCTTGTTGATGGCCACAGAAAGTGTCTGGCCGAGGTAAAACTTCCTAAGGGACATTTAACCAAATATTAGTGAGGCTGTAGGTAAATATTTGAGCCTGTATGTAAAATTTTTACATTGTGTGGACTAGAAAAAATCACAAATAAATTCAAACCTGTCCACCCAGTTGTTGGGTTTGAAAATCATTGAAGATGTACGTTGTGCAATCATTCCACCCTGGAAAAAGAATGGTTTACATTAACAGCACACAATTAATGGCATTCATGTCCATTAATGATTGTAGTTAAACTTCATACCATAACTGTAGGTGCTACTGGGACTGGTCAAAAATGAAACTCATCTGTTAACGTGAGATAAATTTCATTGTCATTATTATGAAAATGTAAAGCCTTCGTTTACCCAGTGCAGAAAACCTTGTGTGGGAAGAAAGGTTTTAGAGTGCAACAGTGGTGCACATAAATGTTCATTGATTAATTAGCCCAGTTTTAACCAAATGTATCATCTCAGCCACCTTATTCAGACCCCGATGGCCTCTAGATGGAAAATACAGCCTATGCACAGCATTAAAGAATGAGCAACATTCTCTTTATTCCTTGACATTATATATAAGTGAATTCTCTCTGGTTATATCTCATATCCCAAACTAATAGACCTCCATCACAGTACTGGTAGCAGGCATTTGAATAGGGCATCTGATAATTCATGATCATTAGTTAATAACTGAATGCCCCGCACTATTCACTGTTTCAGTTTGGTGGAGTGCTACAGGTAATAAGAGATGAGAGGAAAGACAGAGAGTAGAAGAATAGCCCTGTCATAAATAACATCAATACACCAAGCCTGGAAGTAAAGGGGGCGCGACTGTGTTTTTCTTTCTTTCTTTTCATTTTTCCCCAGTCTATCTATTTCTCATCTTTTGGACAGATCTGTGTAGAAAGGGCAGGGGTATTGTTAACCCTAGTACTGTTGGATTCTCAGGTTATTATTTCTGACAGCAGGTTATTTGGTTTATGTGCTGAAGTCTACATAAGCAATCTATTGGTCAGTGACAAAAAAAAAAACTGATTAGCATCATTGCAAATGATAAAGCAAGGACATCAAGCGGGATGTAGCAAAAATGTAAGCCTGGTAAAATCAAATCAACAACTAGGTGAGTCAGAATTTGTCATAGTAGTGATGGAATTGAAAGGGAATCATGGCCCACTTGAGCCCTTTTGACAGTTGTCTATGATATGACTGCTCCTAAGTTGTGAATCTGATAGGGGAGGATCTTCTAAATTGCTAATATGTTTGTTGTGTTGAGCTCAGAAAACGTCTTCGGCTTTTTTAAGCGACAAATGCCACTTGCCTGCTGAAATTGCACCATATTGAGACTGTTGGCTGCAATGTATGCAATTTCCTTCTTTCTTTCTTTCTTTTATTTTTGACTTTACTACTTAACCACAGAGTTTCAGTGTAGTGTTTTTTTTTTTTTTTTAAGAATTGGTTTTCCTGTGAAACATTATTTTTCATGATGCTATGTTTGCTGTACCAAATTCAATTCAATATATCTAATATACTGGAAGCCTACTACAAAACTGTAGGAATGTTTATTTTAGCTGGCCTTTGACTTCACAAAATGTTAACAACAAGAAACAAAAACAAATACAATACAAATCTCTTCAGTCACATATAAGTGATTGCCTTCTTGGTGATGGTATCAAATGGAAGTGGAGCCTTTCTTTCTCCATAGCTCACCATATGATCTAAAACAGCAAAAAGGCAGAATTTTGTTTCATTAGATGATGCTTGTAGATGTTACAAGCTTAAAATGGGGTTTTCTGATGGTTGTTGCTCAGGGTGGTTATGAGTTCCAGTTACAATGTGTTTTCATACTCACAAATATGCACAGTGTTTTAGGCCTGTGTTCATTTTCATTTGTGGGTATTTAGCTCCATGTCAAGCGCCAAATAGCTTCATCATTATTCTGTCTTTAAAGGCTGTTTGTGGTGACAAATATGGATCTTTTACAGTTGAAAGTAAATTAAGCTGTAGTTTTTGTGTGCTGCACCATAATTGTTTGCCGATTATTATTTATTCAGAAGTGTTTTCCTTCTGCCATTAACGCTGATTCATTGCCTCTAATATTTCTGCAAATACTCCAAAACACATTAATCTCTCTGGTGTTTTTGTAACTATAGCAGACTTTTTTAGTTTTGCCTGGATGTATGACATATATATTGCTTTTTAATTTATCGCCTATGTAATTCAAAATACTGCTTATGTAAACGAATACGGAGCCAATAATTTTAAGCTGGGCATACGCCATCAATAACCCTTAGTGCAGTAACAAACAAAACTGGAACCATTTGCTTCTCTCTGTCTCTTATCCTATTTAAAGGAGGCTTTGGGATGAAAGTTCACACATACTTCTCCTAACAAATAAAAAAACTACTTTCTGATAATTAAAATCGGCCTCTGCATAACTTTAGACCTTTTTCATAAGTGCCTATGTCAAATTGTGTGAAAGTGGTGATATTATTGGAGTTATCACTGTGATATTTAAAAATAACAGGAGAGGACAGTAGATGTTGTTACAGTAATCATACTGCATTCACTGGCTGTAATGGAAGATGAAATCCTCTCATGTATAGATGATTATAATTTAGTTTTCATTTAACTATCAGAGTAAATGGAGGATGGCGTTTCCCCCACCAGTGCACTATAGAGCAACATGTTGATTAGCTGGTTCATTTTTTTGTGTCTTTGTAAAACTGTGATGCTCAAGGATGAACATGAGCACATTCAGACTCTGGGGGGATATGACATGCAGTCTTCTCTGCTACAGAGGTTGTGGGCGTTAATAGACTCTGAAAAGTAGCGATGTGCCAAAAGAGGGTAAGACGACGACAAGGAAATTTATACAAATCAGAATTTACAAAGGCTGCTGGAGGAAAGAAATGCATTTAATATATTTGTCAGACTGTAATGATACATATAATGTGTTTTGGTGTGCGCCACTGAAGGCAAGACTGTGTTTGTTTAGAATGAAAACTCCACAGGGTGCTAGAACCATATTTATTTTTGTTGGCTAAATTTCCCTCTGGTAATGATAGTGATCAATGGAAAAATGATTCACTGATTTACTTATGCACTCTCAAAAAAAAAATTTGGAAAATGGTGAAAGTTGCAAAAAGTACTGTCGTGTTTTAGGCATTTGGTGTACTTGATGACAGGCAACAATTTTTTATCAGAATGTTTGACTTTTAAACCTTTCAAGTGATCGTCTTAATGTCTTTTTCTGCAGTTAAAATGTCAGAATTTGGTACTGCAATGCATTCTGCACTGTGATGCATTTCACAGGGGGAACATTAAGAACTAAATACAGTTTGGAGTGAATTTTGTGAAAAGACAGAAGAGAAAACACTCTCTGTCTGATTGCACATTCAAACTCAATTAACCTAACAAACATTTTAAGTTTCATTTTTGTCCACTAATGTGCACTTGCCAGTAGACCCACACTCACATTGTCAGATTATTCATGTCACTGAGAAGCTTGAAGGTGCAAGAACATAATTTCAGGAGACAGTCATGTATGTACCTAATAAACTAACACAACCATAACTGTGAGTATAAAGCTGATACCTGATCAAATGGGAACACTGGACCAGTAAAATTAGACTTTTATGTAGTTTTAGAATATGTAATTTTTGTCTGTGTTCCTTTATAACAGTTTGCATAAAAATGTACTCCTGTAATCCATAAAGGAAAAACAGTAGGTTGTTTGAAAGTGATATGAGACAATAGATTTCTTTATTTGCTGTGTCTGATGGTTTATGCTGCAAAATGTGTAAGTTAATTGAATAGTACATACTGTTTATATTCACCAATATATCTTGGCATAACATTCCATCTCTTACTGTCAAGAAATATCATAGAGTCAAAGGATCTGTGAGATTAATGGTGGCCTAGTACCCAAATAATTTTTCATGCCTTTGCACATGGAAACACATTGCTGACCCTGTTATCTTGTCAGCAGGCTTGTGAGCCATTTTGGCAAAGACTTAATGAAAGGAGGGCAGAGGGTGAGTGAATCACAGGGACCCCTAACACTTACAGGCCTGTGGATCTAACACTTTCCATGTGGTGGGAGCGACATTGGATCTTTACATGTTACATGTTAGGGGATCATAACATTTGTAGCCTGGTTTCCAGATACAATGTCTTTTTGATGAAGAGATATTTTTTCTTTGAATTGGACATGAATGAACCAAAATAGCGTAAAAGTGACTTCTGCCTTCAGATGTTAAGATCCCAACTCTAGCGATGTGGGACAAAACCCTCGTTTGTGTGGCACAATGTGGGATACCAATGCATCGAGGCACTAATAAATAAATACATAAATAAATAAATCAACCATTTCTATTCTGTGCCTTAGCTCATAATCACTATGCTTTGGTGTCTGGTTTATTCACTAGTACATTTCAAAAACACAAAAATGTACAAATTTTATTTAAATACAATACACATTCTCTCTTATAAGGTCTGCTAAGTAAGTAATAAGTAACCTATCCATAGACCTATCCAAAGGAAGCCTCCTTTTGGGCAACACGTTTACTGTGAATCTCCAATTGTGTTGTTTCAAGTCATATTCCTCTCCGTTTGAAATGGTGCAAACTGCACAAAAAACTTTAGTGTAATCTTCATGCACTGGTTTTACCCACATGTAGACAGTTTCCAAGTCTTTGTTGAAGCTGCATTCTTTTTTGTTTTTTTTGCTTGTTTTTTTTGACACGATTGTAGTTTGTAGATGCTGTGAGTCTGCTGTTTGCTGTTGGTGGGCACGTCCTTAGCCTGCATTGAAGTTCTTTGTCCCAGTTTGATTGACATGATCACACACCCCACCCGACCCCCCTCATGCCAGCCCTCAAAGCTTTCTCTACACTGCCATTTGATAAATGCCAATTTTAAAACACGCTTTTCTAAACAGGAGCCTGTCAATAACAATGTGGGACAGCGTCTCAATTTGCAGGTCCTGTGAAAAGTAATAGAAATACAGGAGTGTCCTGCACAAAGCAGGGCGTCTGGTCACCCTACAGTAATGAGAGGAGATATTGAAAGAGTGACAGAACTTAATTATGTTTTTCATTTATGACTCCATGTTCTGATGTTTTGCAATAGTACTCTTGACATTTGCAGATACAATTGTGATGGAGCTTTGTCAAAAAAAGGGACAGGAAGTTAGATGAGGTAACACAATGGTGATGTAACACTTGACTCTCATCGAAAGGATTTGCTTGACATGAACATGAACATGATTGTGTTGATTGGCTTACCTGTATGTGAGTTTTAAAGGTGTTTGTTGGTGTATGTCCTCTTGACAGAGCAGTTTGCTGTGGCTTGTCAGGTACATGAATGGTACCTGTCTCAGTGTCTCTGTCTCTGTCTCAGTGGAAGTCTCTGTCTCAGTGGAATTTTCTAATTCAGTTTCAGAAGCTGCTGAAAAACCTGGATTTATGAACCAATGAAGCTCTTTCTACCAAACTTTCTCCACACATCAGTCTCATATTTATTTCACATTTCTTTGTCTGAGTGTTTCCAAGGTTTCTTCACTTAAAATGACAAGACAAATAAGTTAGTTAATGAGTTTTACAGTCAATGTGAGAAAGTGATCACCATCAGCACTGGTGATTTGTCAAAACTCTGTGCTGTATCTAAGTAAAACATATGAAACAAGAAATAGCATAATGATACATCAGCGGAATTAGAGTTGTCCCATAAGTACACCCAAATGTTTAATCTAACAAAATTAATCAGTGTTACTACAGATTTACAGTAGAGACCATGGTTTAATTATCTGCAGTATTTTATAGTATTTTTTTACAGAAAGTATTTTTTTAACTGCATCTACAACACACTAACCAGTTAGCCGTGACCTGTCCCATCACTTTCCAATGCTGACTCAATGTAGCCCCTAATCTGAAATAGATCAAACTCACCAGCTCCCAACAATGAATTAACTGAGAAAACTTACACACAGTGTGAAAAGAGTACCTCATGCTTAAATTTTACATGTCCATATTTAAAAATGGCAAAAGTTCCAAATAAAATCTAAAAATAATTCTTGTGCAAAAGCTCTGAGATTTTCAGCCAGTCACAGGTTTATTTATGTTGTCACCCACTCCATGTTCTCCCAGCTCTTTCATCTTAAACTGTCCAACAGTCTAGTTGACAATATTATAGGCAGTAAATTTATTAATGTAATTTACACCCTCCTCCATTCCATAAAACAAAACAAAACAAACAAACAAACACAAGTATAGACAGTTGGTGACAGCAAAATCATTTTACTGGCAGAATTAGTGTAGGTTTTTCCTCACAGCAACATTTTCCACTTCAGCAGGCCTTTAATCCATTATTCCACAAGCCCATCTATTAGTGGGACCTCCACAGCAAAAAGAGGGTGGGTGGTTCTCACAAGTGCTGGAGGCTACAACTCAGCAGGTGTCTGGAAGTTGACTAAGGCAGACCATAAGGAAGCCCAAGCTAATGCTGCCTGTTCTACATAAAGCATCAGCTGAGGAGCTTCATAACAGGAGGTGCAAGAACTGACTCATGCAAAAAAATCTCTTGTCTGTCAGAGTATAGAGCTAGAAGTGAACATTGCATCTGATTATATAGAAAAAGCCTTGCTTTTTACATTTCCACATTTATCTAGAGGGGCTCACATTAGGCAAAAGCAAAGAGTGTGCATTAGTGTAAGAAATGGCACTAAAGCAAATGACAGCATAAAAGTAAGAAGAGCAGAACAAAGGTTCATGTCAAAAAGACAAAAATTAACAATTCTCGAAACGTCTTGCATATATGAATAAAAATGATTATAAAGGATGGGTGCTTATGAAGTTACAGAAGCTCTTCTGGAATTTAAAGAAAATCCTGAACAATAGCTACAATACTTACATATTTAAAAAGTTCAGTTCAATCACTCATATTTAGAGCTGTTTGATACCAAGGGCATGAAGCATCATTATACCCTGACTACGTCAGTCTTGCCTAACCTTTGCCTTCATTTGACAGTAAGAAAAGAGGGTGATGTGCATCTCCAGATATGACAGTCCTATGGGAACAGGCTTACCGGACCCCAGTTATCCGGGTCATACTTACTATAGTATAGTGACGCTCTTGACTTGATTTGGTTTTTGCAATAAAACCATTTGATTAGGCGGAAGAAAGGGATTTAACAAGGTACAAGGTAATCTTTGTAATTTCAGCAACAAATGAGTCTCTGTATTCAAAGTTTAATGAAAAATTTATACATCATCTAAAAAGAAAAATTCCTGTGTTTTGTTTATCCACCTTAAAATGTGTAAATACTGAACAGACATCCATTACATAAATGTTATGTAAAGATAAATACATTCAACTGAAGATTGCTGAGCTCAAGCCAGCTGTCCAAGACCATTTGTTGAGATAAGTTGCAGATGGAGCTGATTGATTGCCACCATGCAAAGAGCAACTGGTGCCAGCTGATGAGACGGATTGAGAAAGGGATCAAAGGAGATCCATTTCCGTTAGAAGAAATGAGGTGAACGCATTTGATATTAATGTAAGCTCTATCAGAGGTTAGCATTCAGTTTGATGTGTCTATTTATAGGTATTAGCTTCTTGTTTTCATCATGACTCAGCACATGCACACACAAAAAGAGGCATCTGCATGTTTATATGTGTTCCCACACATTTGCTCACATTTGTTGCTACGGGCAAATTTCCATTGGTAATCGTAAATGAATGATTACATCCAGCATTAAAGGCCAAAATGTTTGAAATGAAATAATCAGTCCGCAGAGGAACACTTTGCTTGCAGTCATAGATAGGACTTATAGGACTGTTTTTGTCCATATTGATATAAAATCTCTTCTTTCAGCTCTGTATCTTAGTCTGCTGCAGTGGATTGGCAGGACTTAAACATCAACCTCTTTAATGTCAGTATATTCAAGATAAGAGTTGTATGGGAATTTAAAATTGCTGAGTGTGAATAACGAGGATGAATTGTAATAGACAAAGAGGACACTTCCCAGTGGGTCATAGAAGTCTCCTGTGGTACAACTTAAGTGGCTGCCATAAAATTTTAATAATACTCTCATGACAGTGTGTGACAGTGAACAAGACAAGGCACTGAAAAATTTAGAGAAATAAGACATTTCCCATTGTTTTGACTGCACTATCTGCCTGTGACTGCACTTCTCTGTCTCAAATTTAGTCAAATAGACTGGGATGAGTGACATCTGTCTTACATTTTACATAATAGAATCTTCCTTTTTACAAATGCTTCTTACAACTAATATCAAAGCTTTTAATGAGTTGATTATGTGATACGCAAAGATGAAATACACAAAACATGAATGAGGTGCTGGCCTCTTCATGTATCATGTCAAAACAGACATCCTGTTACACATAAGTATTTAGCAGTTGACACACACAGTGACTTATCTCCATGTAGCGTCCCAGAGAAGCTGTCTTTACTTCATCAGTGTTGGTCTGAGGTGAGCAGAGGAGAGAGAAAGATGCCAAATGTTCACTGTGCACATGTAAAGCAATCTATTAAAGTGCCTAATGTGCAGGTGGCATAAATACAGCGATTAGACATAATGAAACACACAGATGCAGTGCAGCCTAAGGGCAGTCTTCTTATCCAAGTAACAGGCTAATTGAAGAGGAAATGGAGAAAAAAGGCGTGACACCTCCATAATATCAAGGATAAGAAAAGTTGCCATAAAAATACAAACTTGGGGAAATGGGCCTGAGCGTTATGCAATGGACATTAGTTATTACAAATGAGCTAATCAGAACTATACAAGTGATTATATAAGAATAGAAAGAAATGACAAAAAGTTGAATAAATCAGCCTCTCTGTATATTAATTAATGAATCTTCTACTGCTTACCCATTTTCAGGTCCCAGTGGGTGCTGGAGCCAATTCCAGCTCCCACTGGGCAAGAGCAGGGTCCACCCTGGACCGGTCCAGTCCATCGCAGAGCCAACACACAGAGACAGACAGACACTCACACTGAGACCTACAGACAATTTAGAGTGCACATGCACGTCTTTGGATGGTGGAAGGAAACCCACACAGGCACATGGAGAACATGCAAACTCTGCACAGAAAGGCCCCAGGCCGGGAACCGAACGCCCGACCATCTTATTGTGGGGCAACAGCACTAACCACTATCCTGCCATGCTACTCCCTCTGTGTACATCCAGATCAAAAATCCATTTAGCCACTGCTTGCAGAAGAGTAGTTGTGGTCTCCATTGTTAGTGGGAGGCTTGATTGACTGTGTAGGCCCGAATTTTAATTTTATTAGAAAGTGTCAAGAAATGGTTAGCCAGGAGAGATGAAAAACCTCACTCCCAATGTGGCACGTTTTTGTGTTCAATAAAGGCAGTTCACAAGGTCCACTGTACTTTTGGGACATCATTTAAAACAAGGCGCATGAATAAATAACTCCTTTGTAATACCCAAATTCATTATAATTCTCTAATTTAACATGGTTTAAAGATTCATGACTTAAATTTAGCATTACTACTTTGTCATATTTCCTTGGCACAGTAAAGGCACATACCCACACAAACAAACCCACCCGCAGGATTTCACAGAAACACAAATTTCTCTACGGCCCTTCTGTTTTGTCCCATACACTTGTCGATAAAAACAAAAGACCAGACCAGGCCGGAGTGATTTCCCCTGCTTCTGTTAGCAAGGAACACACACACAAATCCTCACAAACATACAATGGCCCTGCCTCTGGGCTGGACTAACACAGAGTCCAGCAGCAACAAGCGAATGCCGGAAAATAGCTTTCACTTGTTGTTTGTCAGTATCTGGAGATCTGTTCTCTGGAAAAGCCTGACTCTGGCTGTCAAAACAGAGACACATTAGCACAAACACAGACTTACACACACACACACACATATAGATACACAAACAAACCCACACAGAGACGGAAATGACAGATTCACATTCAGGAAATGAAATACATGAGGCCAAAGAGAATAAGTGAGTGAGTAAGTGAGGAAAAGGAAAGAGGGAAAGCTGCTCTGAGGAGGCAAATAATGGCTGTGTTTGTTCATGGGTTGAGTGCATGAATGCCAGGATGTGTGGATAGACACAAGCATGCCAACATATATGTGTATCTTGTTTAAACTGTGTATGTGTGTGTGTATTTTTGCGAGACAGAGCAGACCACGGGGGTATTTGTCGACCAGCTGTAGTTGAGTGATTAGCTTGTTATTTGCTGAATGACAGCAGCACTGCTCCTCCAAATGCCCAACAAGGAGAAAAGCTGGCTCTCAGCTTCCCTCATTATTATTTTTTTGCCCAAGTCAAATTCTCTGTCTTTTCCTTTTCTTTACTGACCTTGTGAATTGGTGAAGTCATGTGACAGCTCTGCAATTTTTCTGTCCCTATATTTTGTTTAGGAACTGGTTTAAACCTTTAAATCACAGCATGATCAGTTTTTAATATCTTTAAAGTTAATGCTCAGCCTCACAGGGGTACTAAGAATAAGAGCAAGGGTTTTTCCATTTGAATCTCTGCAGGGCTGTCAAAGTCACACACGCCCACATATACCTTTGTCTTTCCATATTTGCATCATTCTCGAAGCCCTGATCTTTGCCATCACAGCTGAATAACCTGAACATAATTCTAATCCAAGTCTTAATTTTCAAACAGCCATTTTGCTTTGTGGGTTACAGCATTCTCTGCCCCACAAAGCTCTGACCCCACAGGTTTATTTGGCTCTCTGTTTGTGCACCCAACAAATACAGTAAAGGAAATGTGCGCGCGCACACACATGTATAAAAAAAAACTGAAAGTTGCTTCAGGCACTTTGTGGCCTTTGTTGCCGTAAATTAACTTAGTTCTTGATTAAACAAAACGTCAAAGTGTCTCCGCTCTCAGGTTGGCTAAGACTCACAGACACACATATGCTGACATAAATGGTTACACACACACACACACATATTCACAATTACTCATTGGTTTGGTGCTTAATGATTGGACTTTGGAGGAGAGGGAATTTAATGGTTGACTAGACAGACTTTCTGAAGATGTTCAGCATCCACAACTTTTTACCCCCTCTTCACCATGCTCCTCCTCCTGTCTTTCCTATCCTACTTTCTGCCCTCAGTTCTGCATAGTAATGCCTTTTGAATTGAATTGTTCAATCAGCCAAGCACAGATAAGTGTTAATGGACACAATAGAGAAATAAAAGTAGGAAGCTAAAAATGGGTATTCAGGGGAAGGAGGTTTAGGCAGGCAAACTTTTTTGTCCCTCACTTGCTGTGTCTCTCTCTTATACCTTGACACTTGTCAGCTGGACAAAAAGAAGTGACTTCCTCTGAGTTAAATCATCAGATCAGATACAGCCTTTAGAGTTGTATTAAGATTTTATTTCCAACTATGAAATAAGCTTGACGGTGATATCAGGTTACAGAAATGTTTAAATGACAGGGTAGCGTGCGGGTGATTGTGTCTGTGTGTACATATGCATATGCTCTTGCATGTGTGCATGCAAATAGTTACATTTGTACTTATTGTGCTTCAATCCTGAGCCAGGGCCACAGGCATTTTAGAAAAAGAATAATGAAGGACAAACATAAAACATAGCACATGATGGGGAGGACGATGGGAAAGATTTGACAGCACATGAGAAACATGTTTCAGACAGAAGAAGAGAAATGCAGAACAAAGTCCACAGGATGTTGCTCGCCCTTGTGATTAAATATGTTATCTTTTTTCTTTTTTTTCTTTTTTTTGTTGTTATTACAGATGTTTAAAGTAAAAATTTTGAAGTTAAATTTAAATGTGAATTTAGCAAATTATTTTCTCTGGTTCTGATTCAAGAAGCAGCTGCGTTTTTTAGCTTTTGTGACTGAACCTGCATTATATATATTTGTAGTTTCAATGTGTATGTGTAATGTAGAACATATATACAACATCTTGCAAATGTGTTGCAGACTGAACCCTCTCTCATAAAAGGCTTATCATCCCTTAAGTTAGTCACTTAACCCAGATCCTCAGGGCTGCGCCTACAGAGAGTAGACGCTGAAATGAAATTACAGTGAAGGGCTCCACAATAAGACTCATGTGAAGATGGGAAAATTTGAAGCATGGTGCTAAAAAAAATATGGGTGTTTGTGCACTGATTTAACCTTTCAAGGATAAATAAAGATTAAAAATGAAAGTGCGGTCGAGGCACAGAGGAAATATAAGCACTGTTCACCTTGTGTCCACTCCTTTGCTTCAGCTGAAGTTCAGTGGCTTTGAGCTTAGTGCAAACTCTTGACCATCTCCTTCTTTGCAGATAGCATATCTTCAGCAGTACATGCTTGGGTCACTGAGGAGTCAGCTCAAAGCAGACTGTCTTTAGCAGAGCTTTTTTTCTGCCCTCACTCATCCACCTCCCTGCCCACTTCATTTCTTATCTAAAATAACACATGGCTGCCTGGTGTATTGAGCACATCTAGTTACCTGCAAGGCTATTAACAATGTTTTTTTGTGCCAACTTGTGTCCATATGAGCATAGAAGAAAAGCATTTCTGAGGAACTTCAGAGAGGACTGAAAATAGTTCAGGGACTGTAGTGAGGTGGATTACTGGGAACTTTAGAGGATCTGTACATCCTGATGTGTTAGGTCAAGTGAAATGACACAGAGAAACAGAGGAGAGGAGCAAAGAGGAAAGGAGAACAGAGGTTTCCAAATTATAGCTCAGTTTGTGCAGTTATTTCTTAATACCTTCTACCCTAGGTTTCTGTGAAGCTTTTTTTTTCCTAGAGCATTTATACATTCAGTGTTGACAAGATTTTGATATTGTCATTCAAAATAAGATAAGAAAAAACTGGAATCTATTACAGTAAGCTAAATCTTACCTTATTGTGATCTTATAGAGTGGGCCCAGTTAATCTGAGTAAGAACTAACAAATACAGCATGATGTCCTTAAATCAGTGACACTCTACCATTTTAGATGTTTCGTCACTGCCATTGGAGAAATTCTGCCATATTGTTGCTCCAGGCAAAGGAGGAGCTTGTTACTTAAAGGTATATGTCAGGAAGTTTTGCTGAAAGCCAAAACATTTATGATCACGTCACATGCAGTTTTTTAATGCAAAAAGTGAAATGGTTAGATAGCTCAACAGAAATTAGGCACAAGAAGCTCAATTTTCCCACTGGCTGTGTGCATGTCTTTTGTTTGAAAACAATATTTTAAATTGTTTTCTACAGGCTGGATCTTCCGACACTGAATCAGCAGAATGTGTAGAACGTGACATGCTATTATGACAAGGAAATCTAAATCTAATCTGTTACAGCCATTAATCTTTAGGGACCAATAAATCAGCCGAAAACTGAAATTATATGACCAAGGAGGTTCATTATATCAAGTTTGAAACAATGCGCAATTTCATCTTCGAATTCTCTGCAGTCACATTGGGTTAAAGTTGCCGTATAACGGACAGTATGCACCTTCAGGGCAGGATGTAGGGAGTCAAAGAAAAACTTTTGGCTTTGGCCTATTCCATTTCATTGTGTCTGTCAACATATCTATTTGTGACTGCTTTCGTTAACAGGCCTTCTCTGGAAACTCCAATTCAGAGAGTGCAGTCCGCCATGAGTTGCAGCAGGAGATTGTGGCTCGCTTCCTCAGACTTGTCCCACTTGACTGGAGCGAGGAGGGTCGGATCGGTCTGCGCATAGAAGTCTATGGCTGCTCCTACTGTAAGTGGAAACACACACACACACAGTAATACTGTAATCCTGTTTGAACTCTAACAAGCATTATTAACATTTACCATTATGGATCCATGGCAAGTGCCTAATGAGTTTGTCAGCTCCAATCATGTTATAGTGTGAGTTCTTCATTACGAGATACTGTACCTCAGTATAGGAATCAAACGCACTTCAGTGTGGAACTGGGAAAAATACAAACTGAAAGAGTCAGAGTGCAGAAGAACAGCCATACTTATTTACAGACACACACATACAGATCCATAGACATTCACCAACTGTCTCCTGCTTTGTAATAAATGTATCATCCAGGGAACAAACTATCCCGCAGCCTCTTTGCTCTCACCCTATTAAAGGCTGCCAAATTGATTTTGATAACAATTTTCAATTAAGCGTCCGCATAAATTACTGTTATAAATGACATGCGTACATCTTTCATTCCAAAGATGCGATTACACTGTGTTGATATGTCTGTGAGTGGGTATGCCCGCGTCTGAATACAAGGGCAAGTGTTGCATTCCAGTCAGTTCAGAGATTTTTGATATTTCCGTTGTTTCCTTTTGCAACCATATAAAAGAAGCGCAAATCACTAATGATAACGAATGACGAGCTGCAGACACAGATACACCTGTGTGCACAGAAGAAGAAATGCATACCCATTCCCTTTCCCCTCACACACCAATATCCCTGCTCACGCAACTTCTCACTGTCAACCAGAATGTGATTCACCTCTTTCACTCCCTGTGTACACTTCTTAGATAACCTAGGAATCACTAGAACCACTTCATACGAATAATGTGGTGTCACAGGTGTTAATGTGGACTAAGAAAGCCAAGTAGGGGATTTCCTTTGGGGCCAGTTGTTTGACACGCTTTTAATTCCACATTTTTCTTTGTCAGCCCATTTAACTTGAAACTATTTAAGCTATGAGTAGCATCTGGCAAGTTCACTCTGGTTTTTCAATAACACAACACAGAAACCATGGAAGAGTGTTTGCTTTATTTATTTAATTATTTATGATTTGTTATTTCATATATACTTGTGTTTTTATTCAGTATTCCTTACTGATCATTCATCATATTTTTTAAACAATATTTATTGATTTTCTATTTTTCTCCTAAACAATGTTCAAGGACATCAAGTATGAGCAATTTTATACAAGATTCCCCAACTCACCTCTCTCGATCCCGCTCCCCAAAAAAGTACAAAGCTAAAACAAAATATACGTAATGACCTTACAGGTCTCATGAATAAATGAAAAGTCCAACAACAGAGGAATAAAAAAATATAATAATAAAATAATAATAATAAGAAGAAGAAGAAGAATCTCCACCCCGACTACTTTTCTAATGATGTCCAACACAGATTCCCAGTATTGCATCTACATGACCAAAACAAATGGATAACAGTTCCTATTTCTGTTGTATGGAAATTCTTACTAGATTGTTGTAGATGGTACTTGATCAAAGGGTTAGCTTTGTGGCTTTTGGCTTTTTTTTTACTTTTTTGAACTTTCAAACTTGTCCTATTTCACATGGAATTCCAAAATGCTTTGTCAAGTGATGCACTCAATTTGCATTCTAAATGAATGGAGCATCACTCAGTCTTCACTCTTAGTGTGATGTTTGGGTGACTGATATGTCAACAAAAATAACTGTGGCTGTTTACTACATGTTTAAAGAAACCTCTAATCTAAACCAAATGTGTCCTGTCCTAAACCAAGTGTTCGCTTCAACCTGAACCATAATTTTTAACTGTTGCATAAAAGTGGATATACAGCAGTGTAATGTAATCGTGGTGTCAAAGCTGAAGTACTCTCCTGCTCGGACACTTGCATGGTGTTACTTTCACCTTGACAATGAATGTTCTTTACACTATATGGGTGCTGTTTCAGGAGATGTTCTTATGGCTTTTATCATAGAGTAAGTAATTGCTGCATCTGAAAGACGTACTTTTTCTCAGTGAACAGGTCAAAATGTTGCCTGTAAAAATGGTACTCTAAGCTATCAAGAAAAAATGGGTCCATACTGTTTTTAAGTGGAACCATTTATTTGAAGCGAAACTCTAAATTGTAAACCATATAACACACAGCCAAAGCGTCTGCTCTCCTACATCTCCCTACATCCACAGCTGTATAATTGGACTGAGGATTAGTAAAAGTTGAGTAGAAATGCATAATGAGTTGCTCTTTTATGCTAATTTTATCTCAATATATTTCCATTTGACAAGACGAATGAACCGAATCCATTGGTGAGCAATCTCTGACATGAACAATAGCACTATTAATAGAACATATATATTCTAGGGCCACGTAAAAGCAGAGGATATTGGTATTTCTGAAAGATATGGATGTTGTCCACCACACCTAAACATCTGTCAGATGAGACACACTATAAATACATCAGGTGAACACATGGTTACAACTCGGATATTGGTGATGACACAAAGAGAGAGTGACACGCTTCCGCACTCTCTGCACACTCTGACAGAAACACATTCTGGTTGCGTGTGTCATATTTCAAAGTTGTCTGTCAGCTGTGTTTTGAAGCTGGCAGTGCTTTTTCATGGTTACGCTGTCACTGCTCTTTTCTTCAGCATTCAGTCAGAGATGAGACCTTGTGCATTTGTCTGTTCATCTACCCATTCCTCACTCCCCTACTCAATGTTTCTCTTGGAATCAGCATCTTGTAAATATTTTCCTGCTTTCCAATTCAAATATGATTGAGGGGAAAAGTAGAGGTTTGGAAAAGGACAAAGAAAAGCGGATGAAAAAGAAAGCACAAAAGAGCAGTGGTAGGAGGAAGAAGGAAGGAAGCAGACAAATGCACTGTAGATGTTATATTTTCAGCATAATCACACAGCATGTCAGTTGTAGATGATAATTCTAGGATTTGAAAATGTACAATAATTAAATGAAATACCTTCATATGAGTCATCGAGGACTGCTCAATGAAAGGCTGTTTCTGTGCCTGTGCCAGAGCTAGAGGCAATAAAGTAGACATGATCCACCATGCTGTGGATTTACATGCTTATTTCCATTTTGATTAACATAGGATCAACAGTAAATCAATTATTTCATATGAGTCAGGAAATATTATGCTTGTGTATGTGAGAGAAAGAGGAGTCAGACAGAAACAGAGTGGTGCAAATTAAATTTTCTGTACAAATGCAATCACTTTCCTGTTAACACAATTTCAAAACGATGTAAGCATATCAAAACTCAACTTCAACCTGTGACCTATTTATGCCAGTGTTACTTTCCACTTTCCAAGCATTGAAGCCAAACACATACACAACTGGAGCATTGTTGTAGCCTTCCAGCTCAGGGGTGCAATAAGAATGGGGGTAGGATATAAAACTTGTGTTATTGTTATTTGTAGACGTATTAGACCATTAGTATTAGTAGTAGTAGTAGTAATTGTGCTAATATGATTCATGATTTTTGCTTTATTTTTTAACATCAAAACACATGAAAAATATTTTCCATTTTATATTATTGACAGCAGCTAGCAAATCAAAAATTAAAATATATTCTATTATATTTTATATATATATAAAATCTGTCACTCTATATTCATTTTAAATTCTTTCAGAGCAGGTTAATCCTAGGTTCTAGGTAGGCCATAATGTAAATGACTCCCTTGTCTGCATTCAGCCACCTAGTTTGCTGCATGCATGATACTTGTTGTCATGGATACAATTAAACATAACTACTAAATGCCACTTAAGTGCACCTTCAGTTTGCCTTGCAGGTGGCATCTCTGTGGTATTGCTTTAAATTGGCTGATTAGCAAAAATAATGAGCAGGATGCTGCATTGATGCTTGTGTATGTAGCCAAGCTAATGTCAGGCAGTGCCTCTCTCATTGCGTCTGGGGGGACCTGCATGGTTCCATACTAAGCAGAGGAAAAGCCCTTTTTTGGCTTTTTTTTTTTTTTTTTTTTCCTTGGCTGTGCAAATCATCCTTCTCATTGCTGTCAAATAACAGTGTTAGAAGTTCTCTGTGTGGAGAATAAAGAAAGCTTTTATGTCTTTTGTTTTGTTGAGCAATTATCCGAAGTTGGGTCGGAGATGAATTTGTGCTGAAGGACAGCATGTGTAGTACAAATTAAAACAACCAGTTTACAGCACTTAACATTTTTCCATTTCAAATTGGAGATAATTAATAATATAGTGTGTAATCATTATGAGTTCTGTCCCGTGCTTAAAATGAAATGACATTTTTAACATAGACATACTGTCATTTGTAATCAAATCTTGCCCTTTGTAGCGGTATACACTTTACATCACCCAGCCTCAACCATTTTTGGAGGTGCTGTCACAGTTTTATACTGAAACGAACTTCTAATTTTCAGACCCTGATTAAAAAACAAACAAACTACTTTGTCACATCACTCTGTGTTCTGCAGGTCATGGAAAAAACCGTTCCATCTTCCATCTAGTCTCCCTCACAGCTCAGCCAACAAACCCTTTTCTGAGCAGCACACCTTGATCTCATAAAACTATTGGAAAACTGTCTGGTACTACCATTGTTTGTGCCATAAACGTGACAGAAAAAGCCAGAGAGAGTGGAGAAAAAGCCAGAGAGAGTGAGGACCGAAGCAAATGAATTGATGGAATTAGAAAGGGAAACAAAGACATTATGTAGAGCAAAGGGCAGATAAATAAATAAATAGGCAAAATGGGATCACTTCAGGAAAAGCACAAAGGGAACTGATTTAATTTCCTATGATGCAGACAATCCTCAGGTGTTTATCATGAAAGGACAATTTTGGCATGGTTTGTGTACATTTGTTGCAAAGAAGCAAGAGACCAAATAGGTCTGAGAGACACCGTGACTAATCTTTACCAAGCTTTTATCATATCCTACATTCACCAACCATTTTCTTTGCAGTCATTTTACATGAAAATACCTTGTTTTTTGTGTGTATTCTAAGGTTCCAACTACTTGCCCATCTCACCAATGTCTGTAGAGTCAGTATGTTTAATGCACCCACGCACACATAATTGTTGTGGGATGAAATATCTTTAATATCACCCTCATAAGATTGTAAGGGGTTTCCATGTGTGGACCTTATGATACGTGCAATGGAAACTTTTTATTTAGTGTCAATAAGTGTCACTGCTCATGAAGAGCAGTTTTCACAGCAGCCCTGTTTCACATCTGCACCTGATCTGCATTTATTTGGCAAACATTTGAAGGCACTGAAATTGTTCACTACGGGCCTGTTACACAACAGACATTTTTGCATTGTCGTAACAGTAAAAGCACAGGTGTAAGTATTAAATTTAAATAGCTCTTTTATATTCAATTCCCAGTTTTTCAATAGTGTGCCTGTGAAACAACATCTACAAAACCAGGACTCTGAATCACCAACCATCACTAATATTGTAATTTAAACCTCCATATATATGACTGACATATCAAATTGTCATATGGGTATGAAATGCCTTTAAGGTCCAATATCACTTGAAAGAATAAAATCTATTTTAAAACCATTTTCAATTTTGCCCATTTTTAAACTCCCTTGAATTCAAATTGCAAATATGGGCTGTAGATATGTCATTTCAACAGATGTATAGCTGCATATTTACACATAATTTAGCTTATAGGTGTATAAAAATCAGGATTTTCCTGTGCTTCTGGTCAGTCTTGGATGACAATTTGTCTTTACATTCCATCACAGTAGAATTCTCCAGTGACTAATCTCTTTTATTTTTTCATTTTCTCCCTGTCTCTTGTTGTCCACATCTTCCTGTCTTTCTTTCTGTTGTCTTTGTGTTTTAGGGGCAGATGTGATCAACTTTGATGGACAGGGTGTCATCTCATATCGTTTTAAGGTACTGAATTTACCATCTTGATTGTATGTTATTCTGATGTCACCTCACATTAAGGGTTAGAAAAACATCAACAAACTACATCTTCATCATACTAGTTTTGAAGTTTGTCAAAAGTTGGTCCTTTTTCAAACTTTTTGAAATTAAAATAAGTCACCTGCAGTGTCAACAAACATTGGGATATTTCACTTTGTACAGATGAAGAAGATGAAGATCATTAAGGATGTGATTGCACTGAGGTTCAAGACTTCAGAAAGCGAGGGTGTGATTCTCCATGGAGAGGGACAGCAGGGAGATTACATCACTCTGGAGCTTCACAAAGCTAAGCTGCTGCTGCAGATAAACCTGGGTGGGCAACACATGCATGCCATTTACTTACGAAGTAGAGCAAAGTTCTCCTGGCCAGTGCAGAGGGCTTCATATAAACCATTTCTTTCATGTTTCATGAAAACAGAGAACTCAAAGCCAAAACCAGCAGTTCTGAAATTGAATCCATCTGGCTGATGTTTTGGTCAGATTTGACAGTTGCTTAGTCTGATGTATTTCGTTGTGTTTTACAGGTCATTCAGGTCAATTCTGTCAAGTAACCCTGTCTCCCAGAAATTATGTTTCTAATCACACAAACTGCAATGGCAAATTTGGTATGTAGGGAAAATGAATTGCTGGCTGGCTTAGGTTCAGAGTCAACATAATTTTTGAAATAATGAATTTCTACCTTTATTATCAGCAGTGGAGTGCAAAAGATGAGTTTGGGGTGGATAACAGATATACAAAGTCGATGGCTGTCACACAGGGGTTTATATCTAATTTCCGGTCTGTGGTTTAGGCTCATGGTTTTAGGTAAATGTGATAAAACACATGGTTTTAAACCAAACTATATTTCCCTGACATCTAGTGTCATAATGAATTTTTAAACTCTATAGAGAGAGTAAACAAATGTATTAAATAATTACTTTGTAGTGTTACAACTACAGTACTTACATATATGAGGCCAAGTTATACACTACCAGTCAAAAGTTTGGATATACTTTGACTGGTAGTGTATTTTCCGACGCACTGAAAATGTATCTATTTTGTGAGATATCTGCTGTCATAACTTTTTTTGTGTTTACCCATCCTTGTTAAACTAACCAGAATATTAAAACCACTTTAATTTTTTATGTGTGGCTAAAGAAAACATACTAGCCTCTCCTTCACTTATATTTTACTAAAGGTTTTTAGTATTTATGGGTTCATGACTAAATTTCAGTAGGCAAAGGCTTCATGTTTGTAACTGATATTATGTTGACACATTAATTACAGGCAGTAACCAGTATGGCTCTATCATGGGGCATACCTCTGTGACCACTGGCAGCCTCTTGGATGACAATCATTGGCACTCAGTGGTGATTGAGCGCTACCGTCGTAATGTCAACTTCACCTTGGACAGACATACTCAGCACTTCAGGACCAATGGAGAATTTGACCATCTAGATTTGGACTATGAGGTGAGATGTGAAGGATCCTGACCTCATTGAGAGAACATAGAGGATGGAAGCATCCCTGTTGAAAGAAAAAAAAAATTATGCCAGGCCTAAATCCTAATACCACACGTGCAGTATTTGTTCAAACAGATGCAGGTGGGAGGATAATATAGGAATATATTGATTTAAGCTGAGCATTTTCTTTCATAGTGAGAAGGGTTAGCTTAATTTCTCACTGCAAAGGACCTCTCTTCAGTTGGTCCTCTGCCTTAGCACAACCAGATTGCACTGTTTTGAACATTTTCTCATGTAAAACATGAATTCCTCATTGTAATCAACCTTATGACTTATTGAAGGTGGTAGTGATACACCTGTTATTTGAAGGGATTCCTCCTAAAGTTGTTAGTTAGGAGCAACTCTAAGTCTTAATACGCTTTGTGATCTAACTTGTGGGGTCTTTGCCTCCCTCTGTCTGTACAGTATATAACACTAAGGAAATTGGATATTGGTTTCACATTGTGATATAATGCCAATCCATGAAACTCGCATTATTAATGTCAGCTAATAACGGAAGGGAAAGAGTTCAGCTAATAATACTTAAAAGAGGAAATTGATTTTTGAATGTGTAATAGCTATGAAATACAGTCTTTTAGTTGTTTATGGTGAATCCATACATAGGCTGAGCTTGTGTTTGTATGTGTGAGTGTGTTTGCTTGATATGTTTGTGTGTGACCTTTATCATGTGATACTGATCATGTTGATGTATTCCGGTGTTAAGCAGGATATGGGGAAATAGGCAGGACAAACCACAGTCCAATTAAACTAAAGCTGTTGAATTAAGGGTTCTTCAGGGAAATCTATACAACAGGGTGAACCAGGAGGTCTTGTGTTTGTGTGCATGTCGTGTGCCTGTGGTGAACCCTAAATGGCTTCTGGAATTGTTATTGCCTGACTGAGTCACTTTACAGACTCCAAAATTGTGGCTAGTATAGTATTCCACTGTACTCCATCTAGTCCACACACACTTAAATTAGAGTGGAAAATACACAGTTGTGTAGATATGGGAGCACACACATAAGATGTGGCTGCAAAGAAACACAATTGTGTGTCTTCTGCTCCCATTTATGCCTGTAGACTAAGTATCTGGGTGCGTTTGTGTCTACCCTTGGCAGTAATTACTAAGACTACTGGAGCGTCACAACAGACACAAATAAACACACACATACACACGCACACTGAGAGAGACATATATCGACTTATAATTGCACACTACCTCCATCATCTTGTCTTACCTCAAAGCTCTGTGCTATAGCTAAAAGAAAACGAGATCTGAACATATGTTTAACAGAAAAAAATAAAACTCCATCAGTTCTGTGTCCTTCACAGCTTTCCACCAGATGCCTGTTTATTAGCTTCCATCTCCTCGCCTCAGCCCTGCTATGATCACATCTGTTGCCCACATAACACTTGTCTTCTTTTCTATAATGCTGTCTCCCAGTACATATAAATGTATATAATGTACAGTCCGTAGTCTGAGACCAGTGGACCAACTCAATAACATATACAACACTACCTATTGTACACTGATCTGCAAGTCTTTGGTTAAAAAAAAAAAAAAAGAGGGGGGGTGTTCAATATTGTCCTTTTCTGTAATACAAAAAAATACTTTTGGATTTCATTTCCCAAGTGCTAGAATTATTTATATGAAATTAGGGGTGGGTACAGAGCAGATCTGGTCCATCCATCTATGCATTCATTTTTAGTGGCCCAAAAATGGCGCCACAATGTTTTTCATTAAAATGTTCTGATTGCACATTTCACCTCTAAAAACTGTTAGTAACAAGCAATTTGATCTTACTTATCTTGATTGTTTTTCCTTCTTATATAATTCAACATTATTCAGACACTTTCCTATAGCACAGGTAATCCTAAATCCACAGCTATCTTTGATATGTTCCATTGTACAGTTCTTTGGATAGTCTTTAAGTCATTTTCACAAACAAATAGACTTTGTATTTTGTATGGAGTTATGGTATACTGTTGTAATAGAGCATTAAAATATCCATAAAAGTGACTGTGATTCCTCTTTCCCGGATGAATGGCTGAGCAATAATTCTTTAACAGATTTTTTTTCTTTAGCTTCTTGTGAGAAACTATAAAATGTAAGAGAAATGTAAAAGAATTCTTCATGTCTTTTTACCTCTTTACCCTGTATCTCTTTCCAGTTGAGTTTTGGAGGGATGCCATACAGTGGTAAACCAGTTGGAGGAGGGAGGAAACACTTTAAAGGATGCATGGAGAGCATCAACTACAATGGAGACAACATTACAGACCTGGCCCGCCGAAAGAAGCTAGACACCTCCAGCTTTGTAAGGGAAATCTGCTGAATACTGAACACATTGTTGTCGCTAACTCTGTAGTGCTAGAGCTTCCCAATTAGTCAGATACAGCTGACCCATTAGTGGCACCTTCTTGTGTTTTCCTCCTGTCTTTGTGCTCGCTCCTGACATCATGGCTGCCATTTCACCGCAGTCTACAAAGAAACCATTTGTTTTTGGTCCATCTCAACAGAATAAGGAGCATATTAAGTGCTTTCTTCTTAGCATCAAATACACAGCACTCAGGATGACTGCTTGATGTGACTTCAACACATTAAGTGTTATGCCATCCTAAAAATTAGTCACTGAGCAGTTTTTGATAGACTATAAAGTCTCAGCTCTAACCTCTCCCCATGTCCAGTGGACATCCAGTACATCATTTTCAATCTCTGGTGTACTGACTGAACAAATACAGGCACTAATCAAGTTCATTAAAGCTGCACCTCTAATTCTCTCTGATGACTATCATAGCCATTCTTTTTTAATCAAAACAAATCTGCTCTCAAATTTCAAAAGCACATATATACACACCGGCAGGCAGAGCTAATCATGAAACATCTATAATTGGTAAGGCAGCTCAATATTGTGCATTTGCTAATGATTTGATTAAGAGCACATGGTTGATAATTAGTGATTAGTGCCTTCACGCCGGAGTTTGTTTTCCTCTGGCACCCAAAAAGTCACACAGTTTATTATTAATCCTTTGTTTCAAAGACAGGGTGTGTCAAAAAAGACTTTTTGTATTGTGTACATGAGGAGGAAAGTGGCATAGTGGTTAGCCATGTTGCCCCACAACAAGAAGGTAGGGGATTCGGTTTTTGGGCAGTGGGGCCCTTCTTTGTGGAGTTTGCATGTTCTCCCCATGCCTGTGTGGGTTTCCTCCAACTGTCCAAAGACATCATGTTAATTGTTGACTCTAAATAAATCAGTCCATAGGTCTGAGTGTGAATGTGAATGGTTGTTGGTCTCTGCGTGTAGGCCCTGTGATGGTGACCTGTCCAGGGTGTACCCCACCATCACCCCCGCAACCCGGATGAATGAATGAATGAATGAATGAAGGGATAGGGCATTTGCATTCAGGCAGCTTCACAAATGTGTTTAATTCAGCTTTGTTTTCTGACTCTTATGTCTCTTTGTGTCTCTTTAAATCTTTCTTCACAGCGTAACCTGTCTTTCTCCTGTCTGGAGACACACGCCTTCCCAGTCTTTTTCAATGCCACCAGCTTTCTGCAGCTGCCAGGTCGAGCCAGTCACAACAGCATATCTGTGGGTTTCCAGTTTCGTACGTGGAATCCTGATGGACTCCTCCTCTTCAGTAATCTTGATGACGGCACACTGGAGATCTCCCTGGATGAGAGCAAGGTTGTCGTTCATATCAATGTGTCGAAGGTGACCAGAAACTACCAGGTCGACCTGTTATCAGGTGAGTTAGCAACAAATACACCAGCATACCAACAAGACAGATAAGAAGCTTCTTGTTTTACATTAACACTGAGCAACAAGATAGTAAGACTGCATGTGAGCAGTATTTTTGATCAGCCCATCTTCATGAAAGTCAAAGTTTTGTATGTACACTTTTAAATATTTAACATTGACGAATATTCTGAGATACACAGAAGTCATGTGGATTTGTATTCTCCTTATATTTTCAAATAATTTGGCATTGCTGCCTTTATTTATTTGTTATTATTTTTTTAAGTATTAGCATTTTGATTGCCCCAACAAAATAACTATGGTCGCAGTTTTGATTTAAGGTTTTCATCCCTGGACAGGGTTATATCGCACCTCTCCATTGTCTTTTTCTTGACATGGTCTTGATTTTTGCCATTTTGAGGCCAACATCACTACGAAGCAGTCTAATGATAGAGTAGGGCTTCCAACAAATAAAACATAAAAGATGTTTTAAGCTGGAGAAATTAGATCCTACTTCTCTGCTTCCTCTGACATGACTGACAGTTAACAAAGTAAACAAAAAGCCCATTATAGCTATATAGCAATATTTCAAATGGGTTAAATTAGAGCCTGTTTAAAGATTTGTAACTGGGTGCTTTGACAGGCAGTCTTTAAACACATTCATCATTAAGGTAAATGAAACCTTACTTTCAACAAACCTATCTTCAGTGACCCTTTTCATTCCATTTTTTCCCTCCTTCCTTCTGTTTCAACCTCTTTTTCCCTCCCCTTCATTCCCTGCTCTTATTTCTTACCTTACCTCCTTTCTCTCTCTTTCTCTTTTCCCTCCTTAGACACACTCATTTATTCTGTCCACTGCTGCTTTAATAGGCCATTATGCCCAGGGGTAGGGATTATTACATAGTTACCCTCTAGGCTAATTGGGCTTGAGCCTGCGATTACATCAGTATTACTATAATACACAGACATACTAACAGAGACTCAGACACATGAACACGTGCCTCCTCCTTTGAGTCTGTTATTAGTATCTTTAAGAAAGAAAGCAACATTGGCGTCTGCCTTCAGTGACACAGTGGGAGCTCAGTAGACTTGTAATGAAAAGCTTAGTCTTTTTTAATGGCAAATATAGTGGGGGGAGACATCCACACACACACTGAAGAGGAGAGAGAGAGAGAGGATAGCTTCTACAATGACTACCCAATCCATTTTTTTCCTCCAGTGGGGATAATTTGGTTATGATGCTGTTTGTGACATCGCTTTACTATGTGTAATAAGGCATCTATTGGAAGGTAATGTCATACAGACCTAATCCGCTCATCTTTTCATTTGTTTCCTTTGACCTGTTTAATTATTGAACCATCTATGGCTGATATACACTACAGTCACAGAATACTGTGCAAACAAAATGGCCTGACTTACTTTTGAACAGGACAGAACATAAATGAGTGTATGCAATATAGGCATTTAAAAATGAAAAATGGAATGTAATGCAATCTTTTGCATTGTCAGTATAGGTCTGACAAAACAGTTTCCAATAAGACTAACTCAAAATTTTTAAATAATGCAAGCAAAACAACAACAACAACAGAAAATAACAAATGCTGTCTGCACTGTGCACTATGGAAACTCTTAGTGATCCACTTTGACATGCACTTATGTCAACAATGTGCCAGTCTATGATTTTTTTTTCTGGGCTGTTATCTGCACTGGGAAGAGAGATGCTCATATTGTTAGCTACAGCCACTCTTAGATCCAACACCACCCAATGTTTAAACAGATGAATGCCATGTTTGACTTTTCCAAACCACGCTATCTTATATAAACTGGAAGAATTTAAAGAATATGTCTTTTTGGCCCTTTTTCAGTTTGTTTTTAAATTTACATCAAATCAACTGATTCCCCGTAAAGTGTAGGGTGCACTATACTAGTGTTTCTATGAAAATGAGCCCCATGATTTGCAGCTTGTAGCTCAGGTCTGCCTGTTTTGTAGAGAACTGGAGGCACGTGGAATTATCCCAGAGCCTAATTTAGGGAGAAATATCTAGAAAGCCAATGAAGTCCAGATAGTTGATTTCCTCAGGAGTGGCTGCATCAAACCAAAGCAACTATGCAAATCAATGTTGGATATTTCATAGGTGGTGAGTAATGAGACTCTTGGTTTGTCAGTAACGCTAGACAATTGTCTAACACATTATCTTGTCAAGCATATCCAAGCTTTATGTCCTTTAGCAAAACAATTCCTAATCCTGAAGCCAGCAGGATTCTTCCTCTGGCCAAGTTAAGTGTTGTGTGAGTACAGTTGAAGAGAATTATATGTTTGTGAGGTGGATGATCATAATCATAATTCATCAACCTTTTTTATGCATGACCGTACAATTTGCCTCTAAATCGGCCAATATTGGCATTCATTTTGTGAGTGCCTTCTCAGCAAAAACCAGATGAATCAGCATTTCTACTTAAAAGCATAAACTGGTGTTATGGGACCAGATGAACGAAGGGAAGTGGTAAATTAAAGTTTCATATCTGTAATAGCATCCAGTCACCTGAATATCTCTTCATAATCTCACTCTCACCGCAGTGGCTCCCAGGTCATTAAAGTTAATTCATCTGCCTGGCTAGAGAGTGATAGGCACATCTCCTTTTTCAGGGAATGTACACAAAAAGAAACCCTATGCATACACACTTACAACATGTGTTTGTCCATGGATGTGCAGTTTTGCCGTTGTGTGCGACACCAAGGATTTGCCTCTAGGCTGTTTTTGACCTCTAGAAATTTCCTGCTCTCTCCTTTGAGAAACCTCATATTTTTCATCAACTCCCTCCTCTCAATCTGAGTCAGAATGAGACGATAACTCTAAAGGGAAGATGAGGGTTTTGATAGAGTACACTAGATTAGACTGGGGGTACATTTGCAGTAGTGTGTGTTTTGTGTATTCATTAATAGAGGGTACTCTATTGTGATTCCTGCAGGGACTATGATCTAATTTTCCATCACATTCCTTTTACTTAATCATTAACATTCCGTCTCACTTGTCTTACGTTCCTTTATTAGAATTACGCAACATCTTTGTTAAACTAAAGCTGGAAAACGTTTCCTTAACACCAAAGTATGTTCTGATGTGAAGTGATGCAATTAACGAAATCTAGTGAAAAGTCTTTTTTGTACCTGATACAGCTGGTGAATGGTGCTCTTTGTTTTTGAGTATGTGTGTTATTGTCTGATCATTCTCTTGATTAGTTGTCAATTTATTGGACAAACTTTGATTCCATGGAAACAATTGTTACTGTCAGATTTCCTTTGAGTTCTAATGCAACAGTGTGTGGAAATATGTCTTTGTATTCCAGTTTTCTAAGAAGACAAAAGATGTAATGATAATTAATCTTAATGAATTAAATATATTGCTACAGCATCAAATAAGATGGAATACGATTTGGTTGTCTTTCTTCTTGCATGTATTTTGACAATGACGAATGACAAGTAAAATTTATACTGAGCAATGACCTGAGGCAAATTTAGAGCTGTTTGAGAATCTTTTTGCCCAAATCATATTAATTTCACTCCAGTGAATCTTTTCTTTGTCACAGTTTAGCAGACAAGTACAGAGTATGCAAAAATAACATCTGTGTTGATTTGTAGATTTCTTGAGCTTCATAATTATTGCACGCTAATTTTGTAAACCTCATGCGAGCGTATACGTGCTAGTTGTGTTGTCCAAATAGGAAGCATAAGGCATTAGAATAATGGACAGGCCTGAGGCACAGAAATGAAGGGGAAAAACATCTTACCACCCCCGATTATAATGTTATATTGTTTTATTCCCCCGAGTGTATGTGTGCCTCTTTGCTTGTGTGTATGCTTCCATCCTTGTGAGGAGCAATTAGAATAAAATGTATAGTGCTCGCGGTGTGAAGACATCTTGAGAGTGTCACTTTGCCTGGTTCAATGAATTCCAAGGGCTCATTGAGTGTTAAGACTTTGGGGAAGATTTTGGGGTTCAATAGAGAATTAGGGTTATGTTGATGTATGGGTTAGTCATTTAGTTATGATGAATTCGAGGGAATTCATTCTATTGACAACTGTCCTCACTAAGAAGAACAAATATGTGTGTGTAGGTCAGGTTTAATATGTCCTATTCTCCAGCTTTGTGTGGCTGGCCTCTTGCCATCAGCGAAGATGTGCAAAGCTCTTCAAACTACCTTAGACCGCTGAATATTTAGGAGTGAAGGAGATGGCGCAGGATAAATTTATGAAGGCTAGAGGGCCCCATAAATTTCTAGCAGACAAAATTCATTTATACTGTACATACAAGATCAATACAGAATGGAAACAAGGGAAGGGGAGAGGAGGGGTAGAGGAGAGGAGAGACATGAGGAGGATAGAAGAGTAGTAAGTATGAGATAAGAAATGGAAGGACAAAGAAAACTGAGCAGGAAAAGAAGCAGAATAAAAATGTTCCAGATATTCGATCCGCACTTGTTGTTCTTACAAGGGTGATGAAACAGCCTGAGCAAAAATTCAGGAACAGCCATAAACAGGGAATTATTAATTGAGTATTTATAAATACATTATGAAAGATTACGATAACATAAAACTTTAATGTCTGTTTTAAATTAAAAGCACATCAAAGCAAAAACCAGAAGACAAGTACCTTGTTGTGCCTATAGGTGCTGTCTAAAAAAGAACGTACCATCCAATGAAGCTGATGTTCCAGCAGGGTCCTGAGTGCTGTGATTAGCACAGAGCATTGAAAAGTGCAGAGTTTGGCGCTGTCTTGTTTCAGGCAACTCTTCAAATACAGGCTATGAACAATGTGTCCCCTGAATCGAGACACAGCTATTGTCTGGCAGCTGTCTGGTTTAGCTATAGCCAAGTGAAGCTCATGTTGATGTAATGAACTGGAAAATGTTGGCATTACTGATTGTGTGACACTCTTTTGGGACATCTGTCCCAACTGTGTTTTCAGCACAATTTCACACATTGGCTGAAGTTATAAAAAACCAAGTAATCCCAACATGTAGTATACACATAACATGTATACACTGATGTAAAGCCAGTGAAGCCTAAGTCGAGTGTGGTGGGAATGGTGTAATCTGCTTCATATTTATCTAATGACCTTATAGGCTATTCACTGATGAAGTCCGCAGTTCTTCAATAAAACTCTGTCAGGCTTTGTTTTGATTACTAGATCCCGTCCTTTTAAATTAGTATCGATTATAAATGTGGCCAACTACTCATAAAACAAAGTGCTTAATGTTTGCATCTCTAGCCAATACTAATATTTCTTGCCCATGTGTAATGTGATGATACAATTTCTTTTTTATTGCTCTCTGATACCTGATATAATCGGTTTCTACCTCTGAGAGTATGATTAGTATTCACCTGTCTACTATAATAACTCCCACTGCTGTTTTCCATTTACCAGGGAGGCTGATAATTACTTGAACCAGTGGTGTATTTATTTATGTAAATGGTCACTATCACACTGGCTTTGGTTAAAATCCTGGTTAACATATTGTTGTACAGTATTTTTACTTTATTTTGTTATTTTTTATTATTATTATTATTTTTTTTTTTACAAAAACCAAATAAAAAAGCTGCCTGTGTTCCTTAATAATCTTGACATGACTTGTCTTGACATTTATCTTATAATTTATTGTCTCACAGTATTTTGTGTTAGGTGCTTCTGATTTAAATTTAGTTAGTAAGTTATTTATTTTTATTTAATTTTGCCATTGCTCTCAAAATTGGATCTCATCCATCTTTGGTCTCCATGGCAAATATAGCTTAAATCAATAGAAATACAATACCTGCACACTTAGACACAGAGAGATAAACACAAGCATGCACACACATGGACAAACCTCATCGAGGATATAACTTTGTCCTGCGTTGACTCTGTGTTTCTCAGTGCTATTTATCTCATGTGTTTCATAACGACCTGTCTTCTATACGGAATTCATGGGCTCAGTGTGAATAATACTTATGACCTCAGATTTCACACCTTCAGTGTCAAATATGTAAATTAATGGAAAAATATTCGCATCCAGGATCTTCATCTCACGTGGATTCCCTTTAACCCCTGAAACCGAATGAATGTCTTCTTAGTGGTTCTTCATTAACTTAAAGCTGGCTCTAGCATTGGTTGCAATATTTTACTTGCCTATGTTCTCACTCTGCACATTAGCCACTTTGTCTCCGTAGTATTGATGTTGAGTCAGCTCCGCCCCTTGTCCTATTACCGTGTTGCTCCACGCTCCAGCCCAGATGTCAGGGGCGGTGATGCTGGTCCGCCTCCCTGTCTGTTTGTGCATTGGCTCCAACTCTTTATTCCTTCCAAGGCTTCCTCTGGCACGTTTACTCTCTACCTGAGCTCCTGTCTCAGTCTGACACAACAAAAACACTTTACCTGTGAATGAAAAAGACCAAACCTTATCATCAAAGTCACAGCACTACTGATGGTATTTCAGTCAAACCTTCATTGGTATATTGAATTTCCTTGGGTTGATTCACTGGGGACTCCCCTGCGGGGGTAGCTAGATTTGATGTTACAATAGACCCTTGTGTCAATATGCATGTAGTGGGGTGTTATATACATTGGGTACAATGGAGGGAAGGTTTACCCATAACTCCATCCATGCTGATTCACTGCATGATGTTTCTTCATACACAAGCACACACATGCACATACCTCCTAATTTCTCCCTCCCATATGCATGCTTAGAAATCCAGCAGATGGACTATTTGATATTTGCAGAACAGTTCTTTGCTCTTTTCATTGCTAAAAATGGAAGTTCTGTAAAAAAGTTACATTAACAGGAATAATTATTTTTATCAAGTACATATGTGTGATTGTGTGTCTACATATATACGTGTTCACACACCACATATGTTTACAAATGTAAGCATAAGGTTTGTGACACTACTATTCTATTAGTGGATCCTTCCTTGCATAGTTAATTTTTCATGCTGCTGTTGTGCCTCACGATAGTTGCATACTTACTGTGTTTTTCCCCACAAATGTTTGGATACACTAGGGGCAGTTTTGGCAATAAATAGCCTTCCTTTCTTTGGAATGTCTCAGGCATGTAAACTGCATGAGCCTTTCTTGTTGGGAAGAGTAGGTGTTCACTCTTGTTAACACGAGATCACCTTCTGATTTCTTGTTCAAATTGTACAAATTTGAGATTATATTGGTACACACAGTATGAATGAGCTTTGTGTTTGTATATCAATTATTTATTAATAGTTATTTAATATGTAACAGTTACAACTATTAATTTATTTATGGATATTATGTATTTATAAATAATGTATATCAATAGTTATTGTTATCAAATGGCTAAGTGAGACTGAGAGTGCTTGTGGACTAGTCACTGGCATTTGATGACACAAATCTAGATCCTGTGTGGTGTGTTGGGAGTACTGCCTGCCTATAAAAATCAAGAATATACTATAGCTACTTTCTGTAACACTAAATTCTCCAGCGCGAAGGCTTGAAACTAAGATCCTGTGATGGCTTTCAGGTGCATACACACCAGATTCAAGCCGAGTAATGTTACCAGTTAATGGTATTATATGTGTAATATGCATAAAGTAACATATTTTGAAAATGTGACACATGTAGAAAATATGCAGTGTCCTAATTATCGAGGATAGTGTGAGGCATTTATTCGTACACGAATGCTTGATGTTAATTACGTTTTTAAGAACACTGCAGTTAATGCATATTTTATGCATGTGAGTAATTAGGCTACTTGGATTAAGGTCATAGACTCTACACCACATCAAATAACGAGCCAAATAACCCATAAAAGGAAACATAAGCTCTATCAGTGGAAAGTTGTTGAGGCATACTCCTAACACTCTGTACTCCATGTCAGCTTACTCATTAGAGCTTCAACTTCTGTGTATAAATGATGTGTTTAATTTGTGGCAATCAAGGATAATACAGAAAGTTACAAGGCATTCATAAAATTTGAGAGACACCTGGAAAATATAAAAGAAATCTTTTTAGAAACAAATTTGCATGACTTTATCCATTATATTGAAATGTTAAGTGTGAATATTATGCTGACTGATTGTCATAATTGTATAAGGTCTGTCCTGTCACAAATGGTACCGTAGGAAACCAGTTTTCATGGAGATGCGTATAGATTCCATATTCCAACTGGAGATTGAATGCATTTCCAATGAAAACATGAAGCACATTTCTCGAACTGTAATGGGAGAAAACAAATGCCTTCCATTCTCCAGTTGTCATGTTGAAAGCAGTAAATCTGAAGTAGTAGGCTCCTTTGACAGGTGTCGTGAAAATAACAGCTTAACACCGTTCATTTCCCAGGTAATGTATACAATGCCAGTACTTGGGTTATATGACCCACCAATATTTGTCAAACCTCTAGTGTAGATGACTTGAGTGTCAGTTTGAATGGTTGAATTGTTCCAAAAGCAATCAAACAGAGAAAGCCACTCTCATAGGTTCTGTAAAGATATAATGGAGACGTTGAATTAAAATTAAACTAAAAGCTCAGAAATGTCAGTAATTTATGGTCCCATTTTTTTAAAGATTGAAACAACATGCATTTTTATCTATATTTAGACATATATTTTAGAGCATTTTTTTAAATAATGTATGAGAATGCTGTATCAAACCTTTGGATTTCACCGTGTGCATTTTGGCTACATTACCAAAAGATTCTTTCTGGACCACATCCAATCTGTTGAGCTGTAATGCAGTCTTAAAAACATCCACCTTTCTTTTCACTTCCTTCTCGTACTCCCACATCTTCTTCTCAATGGTTGTCACTCTGGAAACCAGGACTGCCAGTGCTGTTACTTGGGCTACACAAGCATTAAAATCAATGATTGAAGAAACTGCTCTTTTTATATTTTTCAATTACCAAATGTGTGCCTTTTATTACTACATACCATTAATCAGTCTCTTGCCTCCTCACTTTTGTCTTCTGAAGCTGCAGCTCAGCCTTAGTTGCTTCAGCTAGACTGTAATTGCTGTCACCTTGTTTTCAGTTGCTTGTCAGTCTGGAGCTCATCATTGAAAATTCATTGAGAGTGAGGATGACATTCTTTCAAGTAAAACTGTGTAAAGTAGCTTTCCACAACAAAAGTACAATTCTGGCTGTTTATTATTTGTTCATGTTGATATCGCACTATATAACTGATATCAATGTGAAAGCCAAATTAACAAACTAATTATACAATTTAACAATATGTGGGTTTAGCCTAATCTAGAGTGACAAAATTAGCCAGTTAAACAATCAGTTCATCATCAGAACATGAGGCATGAGAACTTAAATAATGTCTAAAACTAAACTGCCAAACATTTATTGACAGTAAATGGAAATTAGTTTATGTAGTCCTCTATCCTAAGCAATATTGATTTACTACCTGCTTTCTCTTCCTCAAGACTGGCCATTTTATCTTTTAGGATTTTAGCCTTGGTATTCTTGAGTTCCACCTTCCTCTCCACCAGCAGGTATCTCAGAGATATCAGCTCATTTCAAATATCGCTGCAAGTCTGAGCAGTCATCTCTATGTAGACATGTAGAAGTGCACAAATGCCATGAGACTATCTGGGTTGAAGGTCTTTCTAAAATTCAGAAATTATATAATTAGAGTTTTATTAGATATTTTTTATTAGAAATTATCTGCACATTTTCCTTTGTTTTAATGGCACATTTGTCATTTTCTCACCTGTTTAGTGGCTTTTTTCAAATAATGGAAGTGAATTCTTGAGCTCATGAGAGTGTGAGTTCTTAATTTGTAATTATTCTAAACAAAAACGGCAAAGTAACTGGCCTGCTTGTCACCTTGTTATCAGCACCCCTAGATGAATGAAAATCTCAAAGCAATCCATTAACAATCCTATTTTGTCAATTCTCAAACAATTCTGTCCTCCATTTATTCTCCTTTATCTGTGTTCTTTTTATCTGTGGCAGACAGCTGGCATGTACATGGTTTGAGCATGAGTGTTTTGGCAATGTGAGTAAAAGTTGGTGAGAGACTGCACCATATATTTGTTTATGTGTTTCAGTATTTGCCTGTGTGTTTGGGAGTGTGTGTGAGAGTTTGTGTGAGTGTGAAGATTGAATAACACTGGTAACACTACTATCACTGATAAGCTCATCATTCAAAGCTATTGCTGGTGATGTAAAACAGATGAGGGGACACGAGGTTACACAGTATCTATTTTCCATTGCATTCAAGAGGTTATGGAGAAGGATGGTGTGGTGCAGAGAGCTTGCTGGTGATTACATCAAATCAGTGTATAGTCAGAAATGTGATTGTCACTAGGACATCAAGGTCACTTTCTACCAGAGCTGGCTTTTTTTGTTATCAACAAAAATCTGACATATCCTTTTTTTTTCCCTTCTTACTTTTCAGTTCATTGCTTCTCAAGACGGCTATACCTAAAATGCAGTATTGAAAAGTTTTGTTGTATTTTAATGAGAGTTCCAAGAAAATTGTATTCATGATATTTATGTTTGTGCTTTTGTACTGTCGTTTCTGTGAGCTTGTTGAATGTGTGTGCTTGTTGCACCTGCGGTCACTGCGGTGACACCCATCCACAGGTGGCCATCTTGTTTCATAGTGTCTTTGGTCACTGCCATGATCGCAGAGAGGCACGGACACGCACACACACGCAGAGTCACCCTGCTGATGGAGATTAATTAGTGTAGACTACCTGCTGAAACATGAAAGCCAGGTTCTTCAAGTGGATTTTATGAGGAAGTAAACAGTGTGAATGTGAGACTTCTAGGCAGCCAGAAACATTGAAACTGCACACAAAGCAAATTCACAATCAGAAGCTTGGACAGACTCTTACACACATGGGTCAAATGTACTGACGCGCACCTTTCTAAAGAACATGTGCATTGACTTGCATACAGATGCATGAGTGTATGCACTCTGCTGAGACTGATTTGCGCGTGACCGTGCCTTGAACTTCACCACAGTCTCCTCACTTTTCGATGTGTTGCAGTTAGTGAAGCAGGAAGCTGAGACAATTGAAAAAGACAGTCACTGCAGCAGATGTCCGCAAGAGGAGAGGGGTATACAGATAGAGGAAAAAAAGGGAAATTCAAAAATACAGGAGAGGAAATAAAGTCAGAGGGATGGAAGAAAGAATCAGAGACAGAGAATGAAGCAGGGAAGGAAGGATGAATAGAGATTGGTGTCACTGAGAGGTGATGTATTGAGGAGAGGGTGATGAGAGTGAGCTGGCTTCTCTCTCTGCTCCTGTTGTAATGTCCCTTTCCAAAACATCACTCATATTTAATGGAGCACAGCTACAAGGGAAGAGAGCGAAAAGGAGAATTCACGACTCACACGCACAAATACACACACATACACACCCAGGCAAATGTAGACATCACACCACATTTCAGACTTGTACACACTTGCACAGAGTGCTCAAAGCTTGCATGCACAGTCAGTCTCACTCACTAGAACTCAGACACATGCACCCTAGTGCTCAGATGCAAAGTGGGTTCGCTGAGAGTTAATGGAGTTGAGCAAAAGGGGCCCTGAAACTGGAAACTGCATTCAGCTATAACAGGGAAGAGAAAAAGGACTGAGCGAAGAGAATAAAAGAAAGAGAATTGGGCTGCATCGGCATACATTTGAGAACTTGTAAAGTATGAGGAAAAATGTGGTAGAGGTGGGTGGAGGATCCTTAGTTAATATTGACTCTGTCTGAAACCACATTTGCCAGGTAGCTGAGATGGAGACATTAGATGAGGAAATTTGCCTGTAAGATGAAAGAGAAGGTAAACAGAGACATAGCCATACATCAGACAGAACTGTTATTTCCTAGTGAAACCACCCACATACCTCTTACCCATGAGTCATCCAGTTGTGTTTCCCTAAAGCCCTGTCAGATTTAATCATGTTCTATACTTTCCCACAGCAAAGTGGAAGAACATTAGAAGACGCCAGTGTTTAATTTTCTTTTCAGTTATGTGAAGTAATGTCAATCAACAGATTGACAAAACTGATTTCCTCAAATAAAAGTGTTACTGGTCATGGATTAAGCCAGTCAGTTCAAGTTACTGTGGAAAATCTGTCTCAGAAAATCTTGTGTGTTTCTCTAATTCAGGTTCAGGCCTTAATGATGGACAATGGCATTCAGTACGTTTGGTTGCCAAGGAGAATTTTGCCATGTTGACGATAGACGGCGACGAGGCTTCTGCTGTGCGCTCCACCTCACCTCTTACCATCACTACAGGAGGAACCTATCACTTGGGAGGTAAGTGTCACCCCAAAGGTGTCATCACAGATCTGACCAGAACATTACACTCCCGTGATTTACTTGGTCACTTGGATGATTTCTATTAAATACTGTACTTTAGTGCATCTCCAATTTTAACGTTTTGTTATGGGATTTTTTTTTTTTTGTTTGTTTGTTTGTTTGTTTGTACCTCTAATATCTAAAATTACATTTAGGACACAGAAACCAAATTATAATCCTTTTATTTCTGTGTGGAATATTTTTGTCTGTATTTTAATTTAACTGTGTGTGTGTGTGTGTGTGTTTGTGTACAGGAGAAATAAGTATGTCTACAAATCATTTATCACGCTAGAAATCTATATCCCAGTGTCCAGAGTTTAGCAAGTTGCTCACTTAGCAGGAAGAGAGACACAACTAGGCCACCAGATATACACAAACACACAGGGGGAAAAGCACACTGACACACACACACACACACACACACACAAACACACAAACGGTTACCCTGCTGATGGAGATTGCACGTAGCTGCAATCCGTCTGAATTAGGAAGAGGCCAGGTTAATGATGCTAGACACTGCTGTCTGTCTGTTGGATGATGGTCCATATCTAAGTGTGCATGTCTGACTTTGTGTGTCTGTGTGTGTACTTGTTGGGTGTGTGGGCACCTATGAAATTACAGTAACTGAGAGAAACAGTCTGGGTTTTGGTAGCTGCATCAGGTCTTGATCCTTCTCTCTCTCTCTCGCCAAGCTTAGTCTCTTCCATCAAGCAAAACCATTTCCCCAGACAAGTCAATAAGGATCAGAACACACACACACACACGGTCACTTCCACACTGTTTTATTCTGTTGTCTGTCTTAATTTACTCATTGCTGACATTGTAGTAAGTCTCCCTGAAACCTGTGATGAGACTCTACTTTATTTATGAAAGTCAAAGTTCTTGAGGCCTTGATTGTTTCACAGTCTTGAAGGGGATTTTTAATCTGGGGAGTTGCAGAATCATTCATTACTGATACTTAGTCTGCCATTATTTCTTGTCTTTCCTACTCCACAGCTTTCTTTTTTTTTTTTTGTCTTTGTCTCTCCTTTTCCTGCTTTCTCTCGTCTCTTCCTTCTTATCTTCTTGTGTCAGTGTTGATGCAATTGGTGATTTATTGATTTTGGTAAACTGAGTTGAGAATCAAAATTGGCTGAGAAGAAAGGATCTCTAATGTTTTTAACCCTTGAAAAGGGAAAGGCTGTCAGATAGAAAATGGGAAAGGTGAAAAACAAAAAGGAGACAAGGGCAAATAAAAGATAGTGAAAAGGATGAAGCAAATTAGAGAAAAGAAGCAAACATTTTTGCAGATAAATATAAAGAATAACAGGGTAATGAGTGATACCAAGGCTTGAGAGAGGAAAGGCAGAGGAAGATTGAAGTGCTGAGGAATGGCGACAATGAGATTTAAAGTCACAGAGGCAGAACCTGTATGTCGCCAGAGGGAATAAAGGGCTCTGAGCACACACAATTCACAAATTTGTATTTGCAGTGTGTGTGCTGTGTTGTGTATAATTTTTGTCTTTGCCTCATAATAAGAAATTGTGTGGTGAGTTGCTTGCATACCCCCTCACATATAAAGAATCACACATATGTTTGTCTTCAATGCAGATACATGTAACTATGATCTTTCAGAAGGTTTTTCCCTGTTGACAGAGGTGGTGTGTAGGCTGCGTTGGCAGCAACTGTGGCAGAGGTTTTACTTGTTAATCTTTTATGATGTACTAAATGCTGAGGAGCAGGGGATCCTATAGGTAAACACAAGTGTGATGACTGGATAGAATACAAAACTGCTGCTTATTAGTATGCAAGGAATACAAAGTTGCTTCACAAGCAAGAAAAAACAGTTGTAGGAAGACATTTTAAAAATTAGAAAAATCCCTGCTAGTTCAGTGGAATCATCCAAGCCTTAGTTTATGGGAGGATGCTAATATATGCAGGCTTTTCTTTGCTATAAGAGGTTATGTCTGAAAACTTCATCTCATTTTACTTGTTTATTTGAATGGGAAAAAAAAATACTCATACACTACCCTACAATTTCAGGAAGTGCTTTCAATATCCAAAGCCCCACAACCCCATTATTACAAATTTACAACAAAATCTCAAAGACATTAGAGTGTGTGGGGTGATTTTGTATATCTGTGAAGTTCTATGAACAAAAACTCCAACACACACACACATGTACACAGATAGAGATACACACATCACACAGAATAACTACAACATTTATTCAAAACACTCCATCTTGTTGTACTCAGAGGTTAATTTCCACCCAAGCTCAGAGGTAAATGAATAATATTGTAAGTGTACAAAAGGTAGTTTAGCCTTTAGTTTGCCCTCAATTACGCTCTCTGATTCACACAGCTTGGTGAGTCAGAGAGGCCAAGCACATTAAGCTGTCCTAAAGCTCTCTAACAGTATCCCATCAGCACTTTCTGTGATTGAGACTGTTCTGTCTGTGTGGCACAATTAACTAAAATCGCTTGGTATCATGAACAATCCATGTCCTTTTATATACATGATGAGACTTCACATAATTGCTGAGAGTAATTTATCTAGGTTCAGCCATCCAGGTTGCAGTCTGCTTCCAAAATTATTGCATTAATGCATCAATCTGCAGATTTCATTGACAACATTTCTTGATCAGTGACCACAGACTGCACTGGACTTAAAAGATGCAGCTCCATACACGCTCATTTTGACACTACAATACTTATATGGCAGCTGCCAACGTTTAAGTTCTGTTCATCTTCTTGTGGTGCATGTGGTGAACATATTATAGTCTTTGCTCAACGTGAAAAATTAATCTAGGAACATTGTTGTGCTTGGGTTTGTCTCATTCCATGCTCTTCATTTTAGCTTTTTCCTCCCCCTGTGAGCTTAGTGTTTATTAAGCATGGCCCATTGCCACATTAAACTAAATGAAGACAAATTAGTATCATAGTGAAGCTTGGCTGCCACACATGCAGTCTGACTTATACAAACTCTGAAGCACAGTGTTCCTTCTTTCAGATAATTAAAGTTTTTATAAACGTGTATGTGTGTGTGTGTGTGTGTGTGCGCTCGTGCATGCGTGTGCGTGCATGTGTGTGTGTGTGTGTGTGTGGGCCACACACACACACACACACACAAACAATTAACCAGAGGTAGGTGATTGTCTCTCACTGGATGGCTCAAAAATACAAAACAAAGCAAAACAAAAACCTAGCCTTTGATTGTCCATCCAGTGGTAATCTGAGTTGAAGCATTTTTGTGAAATAAAAGTGACACATAATGGATTTCATAAAGTACTTTAATGCATAAATATTCTTTTTAATTAAGGGGAACAATTTTGAAAAACATAACAGAGCTCCTTAATGCTTTCAGATAGCATTAATATTAATGCCATTGATGTGTAATATGAAGACAAGCATGCTGACATAAAAAGTGTGCAAATTAGTGCTTTAATTAACTTAATAAATTGTCTAATTTGCGTAAGTGCTTATATGTAATGTATGTTGATGGCTATGATGTGTCATTATGCAGCTCAAGTACCATTCCCAATACAGCCAATACATTTTCTATTCTTTGATTTTCTTAAAAATAAAAAATGCTGTTAACGTTTTTAGTTTGTAATGGTATATGCAGTTTTTATGTAGGACAGTAATCCTATGACTCCATAATCTCAGTTTTATTAAAAAGTCTACCAGACAGATCTCAGGTGAAAAAAGATGCTGTGATATTTAACTGAGACTCATTGCTTGAGAATTGTTTCCATAACCTCAGTGGTACTGAAGTGACAAGAGATGCGTGAGGGAAGAATGTTGCCTTAGATATAACAGTCCTTGATTTTCTGTTTCTGTGGCATTGAAATTCATGTGGCACAACCTAAACCCAAGGTTACAGAGCTACAGGATGGTATACTTTAGATGTCAGAAGAGGGAAAAGAGCCTTGGCCATTTCCATCAACTCTGCTTTCTTACTTAATTTTGTTCTCCAGTTTTTTTTTTCACTCTCTCGTGTTTCTTTCAGTTTCTCTCAAGTCAGTTTATTTTCTGTCCTTTTTTGACCCCCATCTTCTCCCCTCACCTCTGATCCCTCTTATCCTCTTTAACCGAGTCGACCCCTTCTTCTGCCTTCCCCTCATCTCTTCTGCGCTCAGCTGTACCCCTCTATGCCTCTGCTTTTAGAAGCAGTCTCCTGAACCCAAAGCCTATTTTACGGGGAGTAGTTTCTTACTCCTGAGGCTGTGCTCAAAGAAATTAGTAAATGACTGACACAAGACATCCACAAATTGAATTTCTTGAGAGAAGACAGATGGACACCCACACAAACACAAATGCATATACATAAGGCCATAAAATAATGTGTTTTTCTCTGTAGGAACAGGGAACAAATTGATATACTAATGGAAAGACTAATGAGAAAGTAGGCAATTATGGGATGTTCCACCCGGAAGCCCCCTGGTATTTGGTAACTATGTAAAATAAGTTTGCCGCATTTACTTTATCAGTTTTACTATCTCTACTTACTCAAATCTATAACTCCTCTGAAATGTTACATCACTTTTTCCTAATTTTGGAGATGTCATGTTTTCCCTCAGATTGATTTTCTGGGCACAAATAAAACACATTAATTACTTTTCTATTTCAGTCTACTCTGTTAAGAAAAACCTTCTTAACCAAAATAAACTGTTAACTTGTTGATTACATTTTATTTGTTTTATGTGCGTTTTTTACTTTCCCAAAATTAAATGTGGTGGATATTTGTTTCAGCTAACAAAATAGCAACATTACTGATAAACTGTGTGTGTGTGTGTGTGTATATATGTATATATATGAATATATATATATATATATATATATATGTACAGCATGTTGCAAGCACCTTTTCTTCTTCATTTGAAAACTCATGGGTAATTAGCTGAGACTCTGATGTCTTCATGTATCAAAGAATGGCCTGTTCTGTGTTTGTGTTCATAGGCTTCTTACCTGTGGATATGTGTGCATATATTGGATGCTGTTTTATTTTTCTTTCATGGGTATTGCACATCATCTTTGACACATGTACAGTGATATTTGACATACATCAATATTCTTCTTGAATGCACCCCATAGGGCCCAGCTGTTGTCTTACAGAGTTTAGGGAAATAGCACAGGGAGAGGTAGCAGCATGTTGTCAGTAAATAAGAACAGTTTTTTTTTTTTTATGTGAATTTGGATTTTGGGAGATGTACATATTGTTTTTGGCAATATTTTGTGTGTTTTTGAATATGTGTAGAGTTGCACCCCAGTTTATTTTTTTCCTCTAAGCACTTTGGCTGATTTACATGATGCTTCTTTTGGAAGCAGATCCATCCCTTTAAATGTATTGGGATGTGGAAACAAGTGTTCTGCAGATTGAGAGCCAGCCATGCCTGTATGATGTGTTCAGGTAGAAAAAAGGCTAGTGCTGGTCTTCCAATCTGTGTTGGATGAGAAACTCTTTGGACACAGTAGGGGAGCTGTGATAGAGTGCCAGTAAGACTGCGGGGGATTATTGCTGCTGCTCAATATCCTTAAGGGTTTATGAGAGATAGAGTCTTTGTTTATACAACAAATTAAAACCATATTAGGGAAAAAATATAAAATTTTATGAGACATTGTACTGTTGGATTGAAGCTATGGGTGAATGGGTGAGCTTAAGGATGGACGGATGACCTCATTTATGCCTTGTTTGCCAAGTGTTTTTGAATGCACCTCATTAATCTTGGACTGTATCATCCTGTTTGTTAGTATAGCAGCATTATAGCTTTCTGAATAATACAGGGATACATTTTTAAGAAGCATTGATGAAGAATTCTAACACAATATGACAACATTGGTCATTACTGATTAAGGCCTCTGAGTGACAACAAGGGAAAATTAATATGCATGTTATATGCATATTCCTCTTAGCATAATACAATTCCTAGATGAGCATTTACAGTGTTGAGTGTTTATTTAAGGGCACTTACAAATGGTGGCTTGCAGATAGAGGTGAGGGTTTACATGGAAATAGTAAAATTCAATTCCAAAAGTATTAATGATAACATGGCAGCTTCAACTGTAATTTAACTATAAAACATTGTAGTTGTCTTAATTGTTTCTTGAAAAGTTGCTTTACTAAGGAGTATCTGTGCTAAAAATTGTTGACAACCAATAAACAAGCTGTGCAACATACATCCATCCTCTCATCCATTGTTCCATGCATTGCTCCGTTCGTTCTGCCACACTGTCACAAAGACTGTTTCCTTTGCATTCGTATGCAATCCAGGGGACACAAAGTGCTGCCAACCAGCTGTAGTCTGCTCTGTTTCCCCATCTTCTCTCTCCTTTTCCATCTCTCCCTCTCCTCCTTTGTCTGTCTCCCACTCCTCTGGAAAGACAGCAGATACATGTGACAGGAGAGGAGACAGATGGCAAGGATGACAGGAGAAACTTTTGGGGTGGAAATGAAAATCAAAGGATGTGAAGAATGGGATGAATTTAACACAAACACACTTGTATGGGAACACACATTTTTCTATTTGCTGGCCTGTCAGGCAGCCACATGAAGTACAATTATGTCAGTACATCCACACACACTGCATATGCCCTCTATAATAAACCTGTTTGATGCTTTGGCCTTGGGGCTGATAGGCATACTAGAGTGTGACATCTTATAACATCAAAATGATGGAGATGTCATTAAACAGCAATGTTTTATAAGTGACCTGAGTGTTTGTGGCAAAGATTGAATCTCAGGCTCATCTCCTACATGCAGCACTTCATGTACACTGAAATAACACCTGTAGATTTACACAACCATACTATATACAGCACACTTACTATACTGAGCACAAGTGGACAAGGACAGTTTTGTATGGGGATTACACACACGCACCAACACTAGGTCCATGGTTATCTGTGCAAACAAAACAATTTATCACACACTTTGAGTCAACATATGCACACACTTTTGTTTTAGTCTTGTCCCATTTCAGACAAAGCCCAGTGCAACCTCTGGATGGTTCATTGACTCTTGTATCTCATAAAGGGGCTGTATATAGTAAAACCTGTATGTCCTCTAGTCTATTGTGGCCTTAACACCAGTATTAAGGCTAATAGGCCTTGTGGAGACGCTCTAAAACAAGAGGACGAATGAATGCCGATGGCTGTAAAAGGTGACAAGGGCCCAGCACTGGGCGAGGCTGCTGTTCCTTGTCAAGGATGATGCTGTTGTTAAGTTTGATGTCTACTTTTGCAGATCTTCTTTTCATTATGTGTGTTTAAGTCTGGGCTAAGAAAACGAATGTTAAAACTGAGCTGCTGTGCATGCCTTTGTTATATAGGACGTCACATACAAATGTGAAATAAAAATGTTATTTTCCCATTCATGTCACTGTGTGTGTGTGTGGCTTCCTATTAGTGTAATGCTTTCTTTGTTTCTTGTGTTGATTTCAGGGTATTTTCTACAGACCCTCTTCCCACCCTCCCGGCGTTCCCTCCAGGGCTGCATGCAGGCAATCCTGGTGGATGATCAACCTGCTGATTTGCATGCAGTGGAAAAAGGCACTTTGGGAGCCTTTGAAAATATAAGCCTAGACTTGTGTGCAATCATAGACAGGTAGGAGTGATAATTCATCCACACATACACATACACACAGCCATTCAGAAATGAAAATACTCCAGTCATACACAGAGCATAAAAACAAATCATAAATCAAGTGCTTTTAAATTGGAAGAGTCATATTGTAAACAAGACTGTTATGTAGAGTCTTTGGATTCTTATCCAGAGATGTATGACTCAGGGTTCTGTGTGTTGTGTTGATGTGTGGCTGCTTTTTGTGTGCTTGTCAGACTGATAAATGGATATAATTGATAGGCTAAATTCGTGGTGTTCGGGGATGTGTGTTTTTCACTTTAAACTTAAAGCAAATAGTATGTTTCACCCCTTGAAAAACACTGTATGATCCTAATCAAACATCAGAAATCAGCCACTCATTTGTCTTTTTCAAAGCCAAGAATACCAGAGCTAGAGATTCTGCACAACATGTCACAGTGTTAGCTTACTGGAAGAATTCAATACCACTTGTTGACATTTCAATTTATTTCCTTCTCATGAAATAGAAAAACACATTGGGATGTATTTTCCATATATGGAATCATCCATTCCTTGAGCTCAGTGTGAGTGCCTCTGATGCTCTGCAGAATATTTAGACTCCATGGTTTAACCTTCAACAATACTTCTCCTCTATTAAATAAGGGTTCAGGGCTGGATGTTAAGAAGATTTCAGTGATTATTAGAAACTGCTAAGATTACATTGTTAAAGTAAATGAAACCGGGAAGCTACATTTGGGAGCTCACCTTGCGCTGACTGGAACAGCATTTTCCCTGAACTGAGCGATTTGTTTTCAGCTCAGCTTTGTCAATAACATTTACTTTCATCAATATCCTTGCCCAGGGAAGAAGACACCAGCTGCCACTACTTGATTTAGATCAATTTAGTCTTCACTTTGAGAGGTTCAACTTGTTGGCATGGTTTTGTTTATACAATGTCAAGTCATGTCCAGACTAACACAAATGCATGTTTGAAAATAGAGGTCTCTCGCTCTCTGTGTGTGTGTGTGTGTGTGTGTGTGTGTGTGTGTGTGTGTGTGTGTGTGTATATATATATATATATATATGTGTGTGTGTATATATATATATATAATTTTTTTTCAATCACAATCAAGATTTTGTCACCTCTGTTGTTGTTGTTGTTTCATCCTTCCATGAGAGATTGAGATGTCCTACAGTAATTGATTGGGGATGTTGTAGTTTTCTGGTTGTTGGAGATATTGTGATTTGGGCTTATGTCTTCAGCTTAGTAGAAGACAGTTCCATAGTTCACAGACATAGACCAACGTTGGTATTAGTTTGAGATTGTATTCCTGGCTGAATGACAAATGTTTGTTTTATTTGCTATATTTCATCTCATTTAAGGTCTTTATTTGGTTTTCACTAAAACCCAAGAGAACTATCTGGCTTCATAAATGGTACATTTTCCACTATGTTCAGCAGCTAGTCACTTACTTAGTCTGCTTCTTGCCTGAGGCAGCTACTCTATGCTAAGTTTGTAAAGCTTTTTGGCTGAAAACAGTTGACTGCTGCAGCTGAAAATGATACTATTAGAGCAGTGAGAGTGAACCAAAAAACGGTTGTGACTAAAAACACACACACAGATACACAAATGGCTCGCCCTCACAGCGATTCTAGCACATTTATGTTTCAGCATAGTGTTTGTGTTACTATTTTGTATGGAGGTTAAGCACACACAGCCTTTCACAAGTGAGTTTTCATTTTGCTTAAAACATGTAGGCTAGAAGAGAGGCGACTCTTTCTCCTGCTAGCAATCGATAGTGACCTGTTTACCAGTGATTCAAATATTTAAGTAGTAATGTAAATTGGAAATATTTGTTAAATGTAATCCCTCTTTACTAAGACACACTTTTGCTGTGATTCTGTGTTCGTTAATTGGGTCCGTAAGCCCTTTATGGCTATGGTTCTCTGCTGCACAACCACAAAATACTCATATTTCTGCTTGGCTCAGATCTCAAGCTTTGTCACTCTTAACACGTAGAGGACAACTTTTATTTTTGTGTGTCATTGGGAGGCATACACACACGCAGATATGTTAACATATACTAAACAATACAATAAGGCAGCTCATGAACTCTGGCACAGAAAACACACTGTCCACATCAAGTGGGGTCAGTTTTGATTGTTTCAATGGTGATCACTGATCATGCAGCATTATTGACATGATAATTTTAACAAGCTGGAGCCAGTATTTCATTTGCATCCCGCATGATGCTGAGTCTGTTTTTGGGTATTTTAATAAATGACATACATTTTACTGAAGTTCTGCTTCCCGGGTAGGAACAGAACTTTTTTTTTATTGGAAAATGTGATATATCACACAAATTGTGCTCTTAACTGTAGTGTACGTGGTCTGGGAAGCTGTGTTTACGATGATACATTTCTCTGCGGCAACATAGAATAGAGGTGACGAGGGGACGGTTTTGTAACACCTGGAGGAGGAAAAGTGCAACCATGTTGGAATTTATGAAGTTGTTATCAGAGTTGGATGAAACTGTGTTCTTACTGCAATTACCCCACAGAGGCACAGCAACAACACTGCAAAGGAACTGTATGACACTATAGTATATAATTATTATCATTATTGCTGATTTTGGTGGATTTGCTATGCTGAAATGACTCACTTTGGTGAGATTCTTAGAACACACTCCTTCGAATGTTTCAGGATGACGAAAGGTATTTCATTTTCCAGCTGCTTGCAGTATTGCCCATCTCTATTACTCCTGTTGTGTATGTCTTGTTGTAGACCTGCAGCAGTCAGCCCTGCAATACTTGAGGTGGGCCCTGTTCTGCCATGGAAGATGAATGGGTGCAGTGTTACCATCTAACTAATAAGAATGTCTTTGAAGGCAGTTCAATAGCCCTGTCTGACCTCTTTTTGATCAATGCCGCTCTACTGTGGGATTCTCTTTGGGCTGAGATGTTGGAGGAAGCAAAACACACCCACACACACAGGCACACTCACAAAAACAAGGGCAAGGCTGTGTTCATGCAAATTTCTATATCACACAATGTCACCATTATTTTTCATAAGGTGGCACAGCAACAAATGCAGTGGCACATAAAAGCATATACACATTCTAGAGGTACTTCATTCTTTGTAGATTCTGACTTTTTCTTACAAAGCTCAGATAGTTGGTGTATTTCAGTGCTCACTGGTTGCTGAGCGTAATGCATTTTGTGATTTTTGGTGCTTGTCAATCACCCCTTATTGTGAAAGCACAATATGGTTTTGTCTGCTCCAGTTACCTTGCTCAAGCTGCAAAGCTTCTTGACACACACGCATCACTGACATGTTTGATTTCTTTGTTTTTGTCTTTCATTTGCTGCACATGCAAAAGTGTGCTGAAAATGTATTGATTTCAAATGACATGAATGGAAGATGAATAACAGGTTAGTCAGTTAGTCAATTTTTAAATTATATAATTATTTCATAATTTCCATAAAACTTAAATAATGTTGTGTCATATATAGCTTTTTGGCACTTACTTGCTGTGCTATGTAAATAACCAAGCAGATAACTCTGAGTCCTTGGAGTTATCTGTAATAGTGTCACCATGTGACAGTGTCTTTTATCTTATCACCAAGAATCACTTTTAAAACTATATATCTCTGCAACAGCACATATCACATTCTGATCTACATACACATGTACATCCAGTATATGTATAATACATTACGTCGATAGAACATTCCTGCATTTTATTCCAATTTAATATTAAGTCTTTGTTGCCGCAAAATGTGTTTTTTTGTGTTGGTGTGCACAAACCCAGACGCTAAAATGCTCACAGTAAATGGTGGTTTCCTTTGACTGGGAACTCATTTTGTGTCATATGAACAGGACCAGGAGTTATGGAGGAGGCATGCTTGTATGTTAGTCATTCTGAGTGTGATCACCATGTCTCCTTCCAGAGTTGGAGCATTTATGTTGTGCACCCTGTAGCTCTAATGACTCATTGGTTGTTTTTTATTTGACTTTCACTTTGATTCATTCAAACGGACTCAGATATATTAATCACATAACTTGTGTGTGCACGTGTGCGTGCGTGCATGTTTCTTCCTCAGGACTAACCCCTAACAGACCTGTAGGCAGATCAAACCACAGAAATTGGATATATTCAGGGTATCGGCCAGTTCACATCTCAACAAAAAATTGTGAACTACTATGTTTATCATTCTGTAAATTCACAAATTCCCCTTATTTTTTTTTAAACGTCGATACCAAATTTTATCCATCTAATTTCTTATCTCTTGGCAAAACAGCAAAACCAAATCATCAGTGATTTACATCAGCTCACTCAGCTGCACTGATACGTTTAATGAAGTAATCTTATAAGTGACAAAACCTGTAGTAGCATTGACATTGGGGGTTACTATCTCACGATTCGATTCCATTCCGATTTTTGGGGCTACGATTGGCTTCATAATGATTTCTGCTTCAGTCTATAGGTTTGCGAAGCGTCCCCATGATCTACTCCAGTTTGCTTTGCAAGACAGAATGACAAATGGAGATGTTAAAGTGTCTTTTTCACATTTATTAAGTTTTAAATATTTATCCATGCTTAGATGGAGTTGTTGCATAAAAGCAAGATCACATATTGCTGAAGTAACAAAAACAAAAGGTTCTCTTTATATATAGAAAAATAAATGCAGTTAAACATGGGTTCCTGAAGTGCTTAATCCTCATTTTGCAAATCTTGCACACTGTGAAGCTCATGTCAAGCTCAGTCGTTCCGGGCATTCGGTAAATGCTATATAAAATGCACAATTACGGAATTAGACATTAAAAACGGAATTTATTATAAACACAGAATAACAGAACTGGCCGACACTTTGCACAAAAGTTTAGTTTTTTTGTTTTCTGGAATAAAAAGGAACATCTCTGTCGGGTTAGGTTATGAATGAATGAACGTGGTGACATGAGCGTAGTGGGCGCGGTTCAGTTCCCAGTGGTGGCACCTGAACATGTGAATTGGTGACTTGATATAAATGTATGTGGTGGCCTGAGCAGCACGGTGGCACAGTGGTTAAAGCTGTCATCCCGCAATTCTCAAAAATTTAAAACAAGGGGGAAAAAACTTTAGGACATTTTAAATTGATTCTGAATCACAGTAAAGGACAATCGCGATTCTTATATGAATCGATTTTTTTTATTTGGCTGATGCATCTTATCTATTTGGTGGGAATGTTTTCTCTTCCATGGCTTTACAGCCATGTTTTAAGCTTGTTCCATTGTCACAGTAAGAGGGAATGTGGAAAAGGCCACTGTAGAGTTGACAAAGGGCCAAAAGACAAGGAATAATGTGTTTTCAAACAAGCAGCCCACAGCCTTCTCCATGTCACAATAGCTTAAGGTATTCGGTGTCTGACTGCTATGTTTAATAAATTGAAATATTTGCACTCACTGTTGGATATCATAAATATTACAAGGTTTATTTCTGCCTACTGCTGGTCTTGTACTCCTCTTGAATTAGAATGTGCAGCATCCTTTGAATACTAATATGATTGTGGTCAGTGAAGTCATTGAGTTACATGAATCTGAAGTCAGAAAATCCACTTTTTATGATAGAGACAGTTTTTGTGCATTTGGTGGGATATTGATGCATTTCCCTGCCAAATATGTATTTTTCTGGAAAGAAGCTTATCCTAGCTACAAGGACTTATATCGGTGTGAGGTTCAAGTCAACACATAGAACAGCCTGAAACACCTGGGCCCACTTTTCCTCTTTTTTGTGCAAATTTAATGCAATTCTTCGTACTTTAGAACAGCTCATATTGCATTCTACAACTGTACACTAAATTGAGCATATTCTGATGAAATCTGTGCCACAGATGAAGATTGCCGCCATGAGCATTATACCCTTCCCTGCACATGAACGTCTTATGTTCCACTTTTGTTGTTTAATGGCTTTTTTGACTCTCTTTTTGCTCAAGGCTAGTCTCTCAAGAGTTCATATTGCAGTTTCACTGCAGTTAGTCCACATATTTAATGAAACATTTGACACAAAGAAAGATGGATGGTTTAGGAGCCCCATTGGGAATATTATATACAAGTGTTTCGAGGTATTTCTTGTGCTACCCAAATATCTAAAGGTTGGTATTGTTAGATATTTCATGTTCAACATACCCACACTTAAATCAGTTCTCTGAAACATTGTGGTAGTTTAGATTGAAATTGTGTGGCAGTGGCCAGTGTGTGCGTATTTCTGACCTTTACATTTTGAAAACACGTTTTTTCTTTGTTTTAAAGCAGCACATATCTTGTAAATGTGTCCTTTTCCCTCACTCTCCAGGTGTATGCCTAATCACTGTGAGCATGGTGGCCGGTGTAAACAGACATGGGACACTTTCAGCTGTACCTGCGATGGAACAGGATACACTGGAGCCACGTGTCATACTTGTATGTATGAGTGTGTGTGATTCTTCCAACTGTTTTCCCCCCCTCAGAGTAATACAACTGTATTCTGTTTTTTGTGTGTTTGTCTGATTGGCCTTTCTCTGTCTGCCTTTGAGTGATTAAGCTTTTTCTCCTTCCAAAGCCATAATTCTCAGCAGAGGGACAGATTAATTTTTGAAGTGTTCAGAGGCCAGGCTTTACCAACTGTGCTGTGTGCTTTGTTCCGGTTTAAGTTGCGGCAACCCAGCAAAAGCACCAACAGACAAAGAGAGCAGATCCACAGAGAGAAAAGGCCAGATTATATTTTTGAGGGGCTTTAGAAATTCAGGGATGCCAACCCTTCTTCCATATGACACAGTTTTATTCTCTTTTAAGAGATGTTCAGCCTTTATTGTGTATGTTTGAACAACAATAATAATATTAACTGTGAGGAAAAAGAGTAGAGGGTCTAGAGGGACACAGGTGTATGATGCACTTCCACTGGGTAGCTGCAAAGTCATGTAGCTCTTACTCTTATTTTACTCTCCATTGGCTATATCTATTTTTCTGCCAACTACTTTTACCTTTTTTTAATAAAAACTGACACTGATGGATACTTCTGTGGGGCAAAGAATGTATTCAAGAGAGGAGCTTTTTGTTTTAAAATGGAGCAAATCTGCAAGATACCACTCAAAATGGAGATTAAGATTAAGATTAAAATTAAGAAGCCTTTTCAAGATTGCTGTGCTGGTGCAAAAGTCAAGGCCAGAAGATAGAGACGAAAGCCTTTTGAAACATCAATCATCATGGGGAATGTTAACTCTTTGGCAAACAAAAGTGATGAGCTGGACATTTTGGTGAAGACCTGCAAAGCATATCATGAATGCAGCCTATATGCTTGATTGTAACCTGGTTGATCCAGAACAAACTCCTGCATGGAATGACCCAGCGTCACTGTGATATGTTCAGACGGACATGCTGAGGTTAGTGGCAAGAGAAATAGGCTTTTTTTGTGAACCTACAATGGTGTAACCCTTCTCATATCTGTTAAAAAGAAGATATGCTATCCAGACATTGAAATAATGGCAGCTGGTCTGAGGCCAGACTGTGTTCTACAGGAATTCAGTCAGATCATAGCAATCCCGGTTTATGTCCCAGCCAAGGCAAAGCTGATGTTCATGTGAACGCACTGAGGATGTTGCCAGGATACAAACTAAACATCCTGGAGCACTCGTAGTAATAGCTGGAGACTTCAGTCATGTTTCCCTCTCCTCCCACCTGACTGGATTTGCACAGCTTGTTAACTGTCGTACCAGAGAAAATAAAAAAAATCTATCTGCTTTTTACCAAAGAAGCTTAAAGAGCTATTGCCTTGCCTCCACTATGTGAGATCACAACCTGGTTCTTCTGCAGAGCGATTATAAACCCTGTGTAATGGGGCAGTCTGTAATACTCGCAGAGTCAGGAAATGAACACCTGAAGTGAGCAACGTTGTTTTGAACACACAGTCTGTAATGTGCTGTTGGAAACTAATGGGAACAGCATGGACATTGACAGTCAGGCTGATTGTTTTTTCTGAGTTCATCATTTTATGTAGAGACACTGTCATACTTAAGAAGACTTTATGCTGTTTCTTTAACAATAAACCCTGGATCACAAGCTCAGTCAAGCCAATCCTCAATTCTCAAAAGAAAAGATGGCCATAAATTAATGATGCGGACAGAGCCAGCAAACTCCGCCAGTTCTTCAACAGATTTCACACTGTAGTCACACCCACCCAATGTCTACTTGTACCAATGCTACTTCTTCTACTCCATCTCTGTGTATCTCCACTCTGTAGTCTGTGCCTCCTCCACCATCCGTCACTATAACAGGGGTGAGGATGGAATTGGGAGGCTGTGTTATGCCATGGCACAGATGGTGTGTGTCCAAGGCTGCTTATATACTATGTTGCTCAACTATGTGAACCTCTCCAGAGGATCTTCAACCTGAGTCTACTGTCAGACCAGGTCCCAGCTCTGTGGAAAACATCTTGTGATGTACCTGTACCAAAAATAAAACGTCTGGCTGAAATAGACAGCTACAGACTGGGGGCCTTCATTTCACACATCATGAAAACTCTGGAGTGGCTGCTTCTACCACTACTGAGACTCAAGGTCAAAGACACACTTGACCCCTGCAGTTTCTGTGCAAAGAACACATCAGAGTGGCTGATGCTTACCTGGATTTCCAAAAGCCTAAGCATGGAGTAAACATTGAGGTGGTGCCAGTCTACAGATATCTCGAGGTACACCTGGACCACAAGCTGGACTGGTCCCCTAACATAAATGCACTCCACAGAAAGGGGCAGTGATGCCTCTTTGCCTTAAGGAGGCTCAGATCCTTAGAGATCATGTGAACGATGCTGCAGATGTTTACTGTTCCATTATGCAATCTTTTGGCATGGCAAAACAAAAAGGATTCAAGGTGGCCGGACCAACTAGTGGAAAGTGCTGGCTCTGTGATTGGACTGAATATTATCCATGGTGGAGCAATGCACCTAGAGGAAGTCAAATACTCAGACCATCCAATTCATAACACCCTAGTGGATCAGAGAAACCACAACAGTAGAAGGATAATCCCTCTACGAAGTGGGAAAGAAAGATACAGAAAATCATTTATTCCCAGAATCTACAACTTCTTTACTATTAGAAGATAAACTACCAAACTGCAGAACTGCTCCATGAAGGTTAATAAAGTGATTCTGATTCCCAATAGCATAAGAAAGCAATTCAAGGATCAATAAAAAATAAGTGATTAAAATATGAGAAATGTTTAGATGTCAATATCTATAAAGGACTCAATAACAACATATAACTTCAGGCAGAGCAGCAACATGGAAATTAGGGTTTTTAGATTGGAACTAGAAAGTCATGTGATGATTGCGGGAAACAGCCAATCAGCCATTATAGACTGATTGGATAAGAGTAATGCTTTGCCTTCTCTCAACAAGCACTGCTGATTTTCCATCTAGCAAGACATTTGATTTGAAATTCTAGGCCCAATGAAGACGTTTAGTGGCAGGTACTGAAAGGCTTTGAGTACACCCTCTGCAGCTTTTAACAGAGCGTTACTTAAACAGGCCTAAAAAAGTACCAAGTGCACTCAGGACTTTCTATGGCTTAATAAAACATAAAATAAAACTAAATGTTAAAAGCCTGGCTTTTAGTTTGACAACGATGACAGTAGTCATGACTGATAAAGAAAACTAATTTTGACCTTTTCCTATCCTTGAAGACTAAAATTGCTCACATTAGAAACTGTGGTCTTGAAATTTAAAATATGTGGATATTTACTAGGCATCTGGTCAAATAAAATGCATAGCATGTGTTTTCTTGATTAGGATATTCTTTAGTTTGACAATTTTGCTTGTTCCTGTGCATTGTATATCAGCTGGTTTGCAACTGTTCGTTGGGAAAAGCATGCACTTTCACTACTCTACATGAATCGGCTGAATGCATTTTGTGTGAAAAGGAAGGTAGTTGATTCTTTTGTAACTGGCTTTGCTTGAAGTCCAGTTTTCAGCTGATATCTCCCCATGTATTGTCCTCATTTGGTTTCAGGTTGGTTACTGTTCTGGCTATAATCCAATTCAGGTGAAGCTTGCAGCAACGAAAATATATACTGCTTTTATCTGGATCATAATAAAGCCTCAATTCCATTGCATCATTTTACTCTAAAGGCAATGGGCCAAACAAGTACACTCTTTTATTTACTTTTACATTTTAACACTATAATTCATCCATCGGCCCATTATACTTTAAAATATATCAAAGTGTAAATATGAAATGCAGACAGACACAGAAACAAGTGCAAACTTGTTTCCCTTTACTGTTACGGTGGGCATGTATGGTATCAGTATATGCCTTTAGTTATCCAGTAATTACTACCTGAAAAAGTTTTTTTGGGTGGGACACTGTAATATCCCTCTCTCTCAGAGTAGAAAAGTGAGAACACAAACATCATAGCATGTTTTTGTTCACCAGAAGATGAACTACTCTAGTTTTAATGTAGATAAGCCATGGCCTTAACACCATCGCCACCTTCAGGCCAAACTTTTCATATAATCACTCTGCTAATGCTCAAAAACTTACAATTGTAACATTCTTGCTCCTTTTCTAATCCATCCAACCACAGTTCTTTAAACTCATTATCACAAAATATGGACAGTTTTTCAACAGCACTCATTATAGACTAAAATAACAGATATATAAAGCAATGACATTTATTTCACTATATGCAAAACAAGACCCAAGACGTTCAACGCGTTTACTCAGTTGTTGCATACCCTCTATTAAGCATTTTTTCTTTTTTTACTCATACAAAATTCACTTTGCAGCTTACCCATTATCTGTGTGCTGTGCTCTTTTGTCTCTCAATGACCCTCCTCCTCCAGCTGCTTGTCTTTACTTTTATTTCTCTTTGACCCTTCCCTACTCAAAGCTGTCTATGAGCCATCGTGTGAGGCTTATAAGCATTTGGGCAGGTCCTCTGACACCTACTGGATTGACCCTGATGGCAGTGGACCCCTTGGCCCCTTCAAAGTCAACTGCAACATGACAGGTGTGCATGTGGGAATGCCTGCAGTCATTGATGTGTGTGTGCTTTTGTGTGTACAGGTTTCACACTTCTTTCCATCATGTAGCCCCAGTGACCTGTGAGGGAAGGAAACTCTCCAGTCCTCTTCATTCTTAACCTCAGACAGCAGTTCTCTTTACCTGTTATATCTGGGGTTTTCATTGCAATATTGTCACAGCGGACATTTAACTCTGAAGGAGCAGGCGCGCACACACCCAAAATACATTAAACAAACTTGTTATGCAAACCAGTGGAGTGCTCCAATGGTCTGAGTGACACTTCGGTCTCACACACACACACACACACACACACACACACACACACAGCAGAATAAATAGGTAGTCTGGAACAGAAGAGTACGTAGGGAGAGCAAAGGCAAGACTTTTAATGAAATGTCACTGCACTCCACTGGCTAGCCCCTTAGTCACGCTGAATAGCACACTCACACACATCCTCAGAGACATGATATACACATACACACTCTCACACTCCCTGACTGACAGTGTGAATGAACAGGGAGATGTCTGGTTGACTGAGTGGCTCATCTTATAACGGCACACAGTATCTATTAACCTGTGGAGTCTTATAGTAACACAGTAACTAAACTGCAATTTGCCTGTGTAAACATATTAGTATTAGTGTGTCTGCTATGTGGAAATGTATGTAGTTTGCATAAATTTGATTACGCAAAATTGTTTTGCCATGTTCTATCTCACAGCATTAGTATGTCTAATGGTATTTTGTGTATATGCATGTGTAGAGGACAAAGTATGGACGACAGTTATGAACAACCTGCCACCTAAAACTGCAGTGACTGGTTCCAGTAGAGAGAGACGCACCGTTCTACAGGTCAACTACAGTGCCTCATTGGATCAGGTAACAGAACTGAATTTAGTCTGGTACACACAACCAGTTTCCATCAAAGAAAAGGGAAGTTATTCTCATATGAAGATATTCTAAAATAGCACAGGTCTGTAATATGAGGTGTATTTAAATTGTAGACATTGGGCTCATAGCTTCATCCTGAGGGGCACCATATTTGCATCTTGTTTTGAAGGATGAGAGTCGTATTTTTCATTGAATATTTTAGCTATTTGCAGTTGGCTTCATTGAAATGTCAAATATGACTGTAAAGTATGTTTTTAGGTAAATTGAGAGGCACTTTTATTTTTTTTTTACCCTTTTCTCCCACATACCTGTCTCGGGCACAATTTTCCACCTACTCAGATATCTACTGATCAAAAATGCCTCGAAAAATGCATGAGAAAGAATCACCCAGCAATATATGCCTGCTTGTCCCTCATAGGCATCTGGAGAGACCAGTAACAAAATGTATGTGTGAAACTTTCATAGCTCAGTGAATAAAATATTGTTAAATCAAGTAATAAACAAGATTCTGCTCCGGATTTATATTAGTGTTGTTTTTCAATGCTTCAATGGCAGGTCCTGTATTTTGCCTCATCACAATATATTGTCTAGGCACCATTGGCTGGTATCTGTGCCTTGAGCTTCATTGCAAACACAGTGCTCTGAGCATCTATTGAAGTGGGATTCCTATTTTTCCATAATTTATAATTCAAGTAAACAAACAGTCAAAGTTAGGTTGAGATTGTCGATGTTCTCAACTCAAGTAAGATAACTGAATGTAGAAATCACTCATGAACTTTGAAATATAGTCTAAAATTCCTGCTCAATAGTGTTGATATGAATGGTTGCCCCTCCCTCTTCAGTTCTTTATTAGCCAGGGTGATGTGAATAATTTCCCCTTTTGATATGGTGATCTGCTTAAATATATAGAATAAATGAGGTGTGTAACCAGTGAGTAATTAGCAGCTTCTCCTCTTTCTCTGACCACATCCCACATCAACATCACAGACTCATTCAGGCCACAAACCAAAGTGTCTTATTCTGCTATTTTGACAAACCAACTGTACTTCATGTCTTCTACAGCTTGTGACTGCATTGAGGAAAAAAAATCAGCTTTGTGACACCGTTTCAGTCTCTAGGCATGAAAATAATGTAACAAAATGAGTATTTCACCTTAAGTGCCTACCATTTGTCTGTTGTGGCTCTGTTACATACAATTCACACGGCCTGAATCTGCTCTTTCACACTCAGGAGTCAATAATTTAATCTTTCTGGTGAGTGGTTATAGATTGCAGTTGTCACTCACAGTCAAGCCAACTGTGTGAACTCTACAGGATTGAAACACTCCAGTGAGGAGTGACAGCACTTTCTAACTGCAGACCACTGTGTTATGTGATGACAAGGTTTGAGTAGCATATCGTTCCTGTAATTATGTACCCACCAAATATGTAAGAAACACTTGTTCCATTTTCAGCTTCTCGGAATCAAAACAACACTACTCTGCACTTTGTTTTTGAAGCTCAATAATTTGCTCTTACATGAAATTGACCTGTCTGGTTGAATAAGATAAAATGAAATTATCCATGCTTATGTTTCCAGGTGACAGCTATCACCACCAGTGCAGAATACTGTGAGCAACAAATCGCCTACAGCTGTCAAAAGTCCAGACTGCTCAACACTCCAGGTAAAGGCTGAAGATGGTATCTTTATTCACCACTGAGGCAACACAAGTACACAGTGTTGACACAGACAGAATGTTTGTTGTTGGTCACACATCACGATTTTGATGGGAAGTTCACGCCAACCTCTGGTAATAGAATGAACACAGAAACCAATTAAAAGGGCAATTGAATTCAATATACAAACGTTTCAATAGTGGTGTATTAACCCGTCTAAATTAAGCGTTGCCACCGCCGGCCACTGCACTTCGAATTACCGCAAGTCTGCGAATGTTTGTTCTATTGGAGAATTTCCAGCAGTTTCTGAAACCTGAGAAGTTGGGCTTCAAAGTCTATATTGGATAATTATGGGAATTCCACTTAAGTTGTTGCCGGAGGTCAGTGAATCCCCTCCTTCAATGTTCAACGTTATTCATTCTTTCAACCTATGGTAAACCGCTGGCTATCGAAGGTTCTAAGTGAGAAAAATGAGGAAAAGCACTTTATGACCCGTTTATCATTAATTGGAGTGTTTGTGCTGACATGATAGATAGTACGAAGATCTTCAAATCACCAAATGTAAGGTATTTTTGGGGGTATGGTGTCCACGACTATAAAGCCGACGTGCTTTCAAACTGTTCTATCAGCATTTTAGAGCTAACTCCTTAATGCAACAGCTCAAGTTGGTTTTTCCTCAAATTTGTCGACCATCTCAATGTTAGAACTGTTGCCTTTACCCAGCACGAGAATTACATATGAAACAGACCATTGGCAACAAGTTGTGGCCTTGCTGGGCTCATTCTGACTAGATTAACTTGGATTACATTCATTTGCATTAGTCTGTTTGGCTGTGGTGTACTATAGCAGGGCCTGGTGTTTCATTTTGGTTTGGATTAGTTGTGAAATGGCTGAGTGGTGTAAAGTTTGGCCAGGATTAGCTACATTTGGTTTGTGTTATGATTGGTTTAGTAGAGTTTAAATAGGGTTTAGAATAGTGTTCATGGATGAGAGAATAGAGCTGAGGGTTTGCAGCTGTGTAGCTACAAGTGGTGAAGACGTAGGCAACAGTATTTTATTTATGTTTCGCTCAGTCTGTCAGAGCAGAGTATTTCATCTAATATCTTTAAGGAAGACTTGTGTGTGTGTGTATGCTGTGCATTTTTCACTTTGAGAATAACAAGTTATAATTTTCAGTAGCATTTCTGCCATTTTCCTCTTTTTTATCTGTCCAATACACATAAACACATGTACAGTAGACACACAAACACGCATTCACACTGAGATTCACCTTAGGGAATAGCAATTCATGAAGACAAGACAATCCTGGCAATTACAGTGGGTGAGACAAACAGAAAGAAGGTGAGGGAGGCATCAAAGATGCCAGATTTGTCAGGTGTGTGTGTGTGTGTGTGTGTGTGTGTGTGTGTGTGTGTGTCTTTGTCTGTGTGTGTGTGCATTTTGTACATGTTCTTGCTTCTCCATGGTCCTTGATTGACTGTGTAGGAATAAAGCAATAGGGGGTTAGTAATAGCTGTGGATTAGTGCAGCAGACCAAAACTGAGCAATTAACCTTCACTGCTATGACAGATGGCATCTACAGGATAAGCATACTGTATGCATACACAAGTACACAAACTTTAAATTTTCTTTTCTTTTTTTTTTTTCATTCTCAAACCTAAAATGCTGTGGCACAGAACACACATACACGTTGAAGAGTACTGCTCCCTCATCAACAGATATACAGACACAGTGAGTCAGACCTTCATTAACTATTTTATTCTTAATTCACTACCTTGTAAGTTGGGGAAATCCAATTACCAGTCTAAAATGACAGCGAAAGTAGGACCAGGAAAAAGCATTTACCCAAAAATATGCTTCGTAAATTAGCTGTCAGCTTTCATCAAAATTCACTGTCAACAGCATTTCAGCTGTGAACCACAGGCATAAACACAAGCATGGTTATACACAGATGCACACTTGCTGCTCTTCCACCTCCACCTTTTTCCCATCCAGTTCTCATCTATTACACTGAGGCTGGCATTTGGAGGTAAATGAACCGTTAAATGGAAATTAAAATCTGCCACTAGTGACATCCTTAATTTGGAACTTTGGCAGTAATTGTTCTAATTGTCTGACCCCTTCTTCACCTATTTCACATATTCTGTCCTTTTATCATTTTTACTACCTTTCTCTCATTCAAACGCATCCTACACCTGCAAACACACACGCAGCTTGTCCTTGTCCAATAATCACCCATTTTCAAGTTGGAGATAATTGGAGACCTTGATTCTGATGCAAGCAAAATCACGAACACAAAGGCTCAGATGCCCCCAACCTTCCTTCAATCAGATGCATAAATTTTTGTCCATATATTCTTTCACTAACTCCACACTTACCTCTCCATTTTTTCACTTTTTCTCTCCACTCATCTTTACCATTATGAGGCCTCAGGATTTATCCAACGTTAGTTTATTTCTTCCTTTTTAAATCGTCGTTCTTCCACCACATTTCTCTACCCTGTCCTTTCACTCACTTGGTTAAACACTATTTCCATTAGTGTTGGAATAACAGCTTTACAAGGGGAATTAGCACCTTTCACTAATGATTTAGTGTCATTCCTTTCACCGTAAATGACCTGTAAACAACAAATGGCACAAAGCCTGCACAACCAAACCTCCATGCAGATACAGAAACAGATAAAAATGTACATCTGTCATTTTCTGACACACATACACATTCACAGCTGCAGAGGAGATTGGATGAAGCGTACGTTGAAGCTTCAGTGCTGCACGTCATCATAGGAGCGTTGGCTTGAAAGGTCACCAAAGTCCAATATTAAATGACATTGCAATATTTTCCTTTTTCAATTTGATAACTACAAGTCGGTATACACAAAGGACTAGTTTGGTTCACCTTTGGTTCAAAGCTTTGATTAGAGCAACCATGCTGCCACACAAGAAGTCAATTACGCAAGTGTTTTCATTTGTTTGCCATCAGAGTCTCACATGAAAGTCTGATATTCTGCATGCTCATGCAGCCATCCACCTGCTACACAACAGGAAACTACTTTCTACACCCATGTTCAACCTTGGCATTTGACATCAATGCTGTAAAATAGAAATACAAAATTGAATTGACCAGTAAGAAAATAACTTCCAGAGATTTCAGGGCTGAATTAGAGAAGGAGTGCCAACGGATGAAAATTCTCTTAAATAAACTACCTTGCAATGCATAAACGGCACTTTTTAACCATAATTTTCCATTACTGAACAAAACTATAAATTCTCTCATACACACACACATACACTGCTGTCTTTGTTGAAATTAATGTACACACTCGATTTAACTCAGAGATTCTGTTAAGTTATGAAAACACTTTGTTTGTCTCTTTATTTCCCAGAGTTGCCTGGAGGAGTTTATAATATAATTTATACCATCCAGGCTAATGAAGAGAGAAATATTTCTATCAGATAAATGAGCTCATTACTCCAATGAACTGTGCTTCAGTGAGATATGTGCATGATACACACACTGTTTAGTGACAACAGGCGGGATACATTTTCCGCTTATATGAAGAGGACTTGTCTAAATCTCTGGCTATGCTTACAAGTGTCTTTTGTGAACATTCATTTTCAGATTTCTCATTCTGAAATAGGTGTCAGGGACCTCTGATGTACTTTAGCAATAAAAATAGTGAGAAGTGCAGTTGTCTATAATGTCACAATAAAGGAATGTAATAAATTCTTCTGTAACTTTCAACAAGTAGTTTTTTAAATGGCTTTGTTGTGCATAAAAGTTTAAATTGCCTGCAAATGTTAATGTTACACTACAGCAAATGTTAATGGTTTGACATAATACCCTGACCATTCAAAATTGAAAGTGCTGCATATCCAGCCCTTTGCTGTCTTTGAGGAAAAAGTTTCACTTGATGTCAGCAAAACAACAGCCAGTTAAACTGGGGTGATGTCATAAAGTTAGCATTGCAGAAGCAATTTCTGTCCAATCGTTTGTAAAGTTATTATGTTATTATTATAAAATACCATTACTTCAGGTCTAAATTACTCTATCAAATGATGTTGTGTTTGTGTATTTATTGGCAGTTAAAATGTTACAGGTTTCTAAAGAGGAGTAAAAGAAGGAGACAAGGCAATATATTGTAGGTACACCAAACTGAAGCACAAAGAATGAAAGAACAAGTAGAAATCCTGCTCTCCTGTATCAGGAACCTGTCACAGGTTGAGCAAAAGGATTGAGCTGCGGCCAACACCAGCGATCTTGATAGCAGGGTCTGATTAGCACACATTATGCTGGTCCCACAGTGAAGAGGACTAGTAATTTACTGGTTTACCACAGAGATGAGAAAAATAACTGAAACATCAAATGTAAACAAGTTTTTATCTGACCTTATCACATTTTCCACAGCATTATATGAATTAATATGTACTGAACTGACATTTTCAGTAGCTTGTATTGGTTGTATGAGACACTACCTGACCTGTGTCCCAGCAGCATGTTTTATAAATGGATTGATTGTGCTGTATCACACATCAAGAAGCCTGGTGTAAGAATCACAGCCGTGTGCAGAAACACAGCTAGAAAATGGTCTTTGCTGTAAAAATGTCATGAGAGACAGACAAGAAGAGAGAGCGTGAGGGACACAGGAGGAAAGCAAGGAAACTGGGGTGGTCAGAGATAAGAGATAAGCCTGGTTAAAGATAATGAGGCAGTGTGTATGCGTGGCATTGTTACTGTCTTTTCCTTCTGGGCACTTCTGGTCTCAGTTATTATCTCACAAGTCACAGTCAGCCAGCCACAGTAATATTCCACACATACTTACTGATTTTGCATTTCACCCTAATGACTTCATTCAGACTTACTATTTAACCACTTGTTTGCTTTTTCATTTGTTTGTGGTTTTTGATATTCATCATTAGCCTTTACAAATTCAGCAGTGGTACACAATTTGGTTTTCTCCCTCTCTCACTTTCAGTTTTCAGCTGTTGCCTTTTTATAAGAATAACAGGTACAATTCACACCTGCTTCTTTTTTTGTGGTAAAATATTTTTATTTTATCAACTCTTTTAATTTCTTGTATTCTGACTTTTTATTATCCTGTTGTACCAAATTGTGCCACATCTTTCATTACCCAATTAATGTTCTGGATACAGTGTCATTAATTTGTGAAGGCACTTCAGGCATTAAGCAAGTGAGGGGCCAAGCGAGAACAAAAGCTAATATATTGAAATACAAGAAAAGGAGAACCATCACCAGAGTCCTCAGGCATCTCTCATTCTCCCCATCACCCCAGTGTCAGCTTTTCCTTTTCCTTTCCTTTCCTCACCCCCTTTAGACAAAATGCTAATTAATGTTAAATTATCCTCCTATCGCTCACTGCTTCAAATGCACTGATGGGAATCCACCACCCTTCAAGGTTGCGTGCAGCTTTTTCACCACCATCCCTGGGGCAGGGAAGCTGAGGGTGTTCATTCAGCCCCAAGTGATAAGAAGCACTTGAGGCTGAGGAATAACGTTGGGCTTTATATAGCACAGCAAATTAACAGCTAGAATCATCCAGAAACCTCTTTTCCATTCTTTCAGATGGGTTTGAACAGGAAACTCTCTACAGTGGTCGTAGCAGAGTCTTCACTAATGGGAAACTGCCAGGCCATGTGTGTGTTTCTGACTGTGGGAAGCAATGAGCTTTTTTCATGACAAAGTGGTGTTTAGTGAAAAACTGTACAAGAAATAGAGCAACAAAGTGGGATCTGTCACAGAGGAGCCCAAATCATTTACATCTTATAATGTGTGCTCTCTGGTTGCTGTTGCCTTGGTAATGCGTCATTGCCTGGGATAATGCTATCATATGTTGTGTTGACAGAGTCGTGTGTCTTATCTTGCCCCATGTCTGTCTACCTGAGTGCCACACTCACAGCTTATAGATACGCAGGCACAGGTGTTGCAGGGAAAGTGTATAACACTTTACAGTACATTAAGTTGGGGTAATAAGGTGTTTGCCAGGGCACCATCTCTATTTTTCTTTTTTCTTCCATTTCCTCCGTTCCACCTTTCCTTTTCTCAGTTTTTTTTCCTCTCGCTTTCATCATGTTTTTTATTTTCTCTTTTTCAGTCTTTCAGTCTCTCAGTCAAAATCCTGAAGGTCTCATGGGTGCTGGAGATTTATATATTTATTTTTTTGTATTATAGGAATTCCCTTTTGAGCAATGCCTATAGTGGGTAATCTGTCTGATGTTGGTTTCTTTGGATGGGTGGTGTATTTGGTGTAACAACTCTAGCTGCTAGTGAAGCTTTTAGGCTTTGTCTTAGTGTGCGTGTGTGTCTACACAGTTTTCAGTCCTGTATGCCCCCCTCTCCTACCCATGTCCACTTCACCCAACATGTTAAATCCTCTCACAGCACAAACAGCCAAAATTCTGTTTTAAGATAAAGAAAAAGAAAAAATAGCCATCATATTCCTTAGCAGAAGAAGAGATGCATTCATTAAAATGTGCATACATTTGTCTGAATTAATTCAGAAAGATCTTATCTTGGTACACACAGCGTCAAGAGTTGTTCCTAAAATCAATCAAGGAAGAATACATTCTAGTTAATTCCTCCCTGTGCAGACTAGAAACAATACAAAATGTTCTTTGAAAGCGGCAGTACTTTCCTTAAACGTAGTTTACTCTTTCTCATGTTTTTCCCTTGGGAGGAATCTGTCTGAAGTATCTGCAGTAACTGCTGGCACCTGAAATTAGTGCTCTATTTCAGGATATAGCTAAAGATCAAATGGCATGAGATGCTCTGGGCCATGTTTTGCTAGAAGTAAACTGGTTCTCACAAAAAGGTAAAAGTAGACTTTTGTAGTCTCCTCTTTGCAATTTATCCATTCATTTATAATGCAGAGGAATAAAATGCACAAATGTTCTGATAATGCTTCCTCAGTGTTTAGGCTCAATGATTGCCATGCTTCAAACGCTTTGAGATAAGTAGTGTCAGGGGCAGATCATTATAAACATTGTCCATGAAAAAGAACAGTTCGACAGAAAGATGGCCAATATAAATGTATTATTTATAATGCTAGTTTCTAATTAACTGCTATTCCTGGATGCATAACAAATGAAAAGGTGGGTAACATGATTTATTCCATGGTCCAGTTTAATATCATTTTAACCCTCATAAATTGAACTTGAGTAACTTGAATTTGTAGTTTGTAGCAGCTGTAAATACTGGAAGAACACAAAATTTCAGCTCAAATATCTCCTTAACAACTCTCAAATTACAAAAATCATTGCAATAATTATGGGGGTTTTGAATAATCACTGATAGAAGCAAAGCATTTCCATAAGAAGTTACACGTGCAGGTGAATGCAAATGAAATGTAACCTTAACTATGTCATCATGAAAACAGATTGATGTTTTGAAATTCTGTTCGTCACACCCCTGATTACAGGCTTTTGTTTCAGGTCTTCCTGTTGTTTCCTGGCTTTGCTATTTCAAGACAGCATAAGCAGCACAAAACCTCAGCTGCAAAAAATTGCTTTCTAAAAAACAACAAAGTGGGTGTGTTGCTTCCATGCCCACTGTCTCTGAACTCAGAGAAAAACACATTCAAAAACATACACAAATAACAGACATGTATATATGCGCATCATGAGCGTGCACACAATGCAACACACTCTCCAAGCACGATCACAAATATCCTTTCCTTATTGCTTCTCTTCTTACATTTTTTTGTTTTATTTCTGCAGCAGCTGATCACTTTTCCTTTCTCACTGTTACCCGTTTTCCTCCCTCTCTCTCATATTCTTCTGTTTTTTTCATCTTATCTCATCAAGAGTGCACCTCAGGCATAGCATATACAATGGCACTGCACACAAATACATTACACACAAGAAAAGTATTAATGCACAGAGATTTCAACAAACAACATGTGTTATTGCTATGGCCTCTCTTCTTTAATTACACAATCCCAATCAATGAGTATTGACTGTATTTTTGATGATGCGTGTGTGTGTGTTTGTGTACAGTCCCTGACAAAAGTCTTGTCACTTATCCAAGTTATAGGATCAATTGGAATTAGAAATGGCTTATATGAAAGGCAAAGGCCTCTAGATTATGCTTATTATACCAAAAGAAAGTCATGCTCATCATTCATTGAGTCCTCCAAGCCCCCGACTGCAGCCACCTGGCCACAGCATCTTGCAGGTTGCACAAAGAACAATGGACGGTCCGTCGGTCCCAGCAAGGCTGTAGCCACAGAAAGAAATCCAACTCAAAAGCACCACTGTCGCGGGTTCATGATTATCTGGCTCTGATGAGAGCTCCCAGTCTGCCTGTGTGCTTCCTACTCTCCTTGGTCCTGGCTCCTACGATGTGTAGAGAATGCAGATTAGCAATGCGACCTAAATGAGGATCACCTGTGCCAGGTGCTGTGTTTGCAACACCACTCCCCTGCTCTCCAAGTGCCAGGTCAGCACTGGTGTCTGTTCTGCCCCCATAACAATTTATTCTGCTGTATATGTATCTAAACCCAACATACGGGCAAAACATAGGACTTGTATGTGGACATAAAAAGAAATGCTTTGCAGCTGTTACAATAGTCAGCAGGACTGCTTTTGTTCTAAGAGTGTTTTTTTTTTTTTTTTTTTTTTTTTTTGGGGGGTTCTTGAACTGAACACCTGAAAAAAAGGCAATCACCTGGATTTTAGCATACACAAAGCATATTTGGACTTAATCCTATGTGTACTTCTCTCGAAGACCAAGTTATGTTCCTGCATTTTATTTGCATATTTGTCTGTGAGCGCATTAGATAGTGAGGAAAAGTTAATCCAGAAACATCTTTTTTTTTTTTTTTTTTTTTGACAGCACAAAACTGAGTGTAAATTAGAACCTGTGAAGCTAAAAAACACCTTTATTGTTTATCAGAACAGACTTTCATGGTGTGACGATGAGAGGACAGACTGAAAGAAGGACAAAAGAAATTGTTGCATCTTGTTCAGAAGACGGAATAAATGAAAGGGGCTTGTGAGATAAAGATTGATGTAGAGTGACAGAGAGTGAAGAAAATAAGAGTAAGATGGAGGAGAGAGGGAAGAAGGGTAGAAGTAGAAGCAGATTAGTTTGTTTTCTGCCACTTGCTATTAAAAGATATGTTAGTACCAACATCCCAGAAAGCCTTGAATAACACAGCAAACCAATACATATCCACCTTAATGGGATTTTCTGAGTTGTACTTGCTTCTCCTCATGTGCAAACCCACAAACCAACTACACACACAATGTGCCATATGGCCACTGCCTGATAAATAGCAAAGGGCGAAATAGAAACAGCTCACATAAGGAATAATTATGATAGTGTCCTCTCATTTGTTGTGAGTTGAGGGGTTAATCTCAATTTTGAAGCTTTCTAAAGCCTTCTATGGCTCTCCATTACTCCATCTCAAGGTTGCCTTGGACAACGGATGCACTTCAAGCTGTGGTTTATGACCATAAACTGATCAACAGACATAGTGGGTTCAATGATGGAACGCATGCATGCTTCCTTGCATTTGTATATGTATACTGAAGGACTCCTTGCCTTTTTACTTTTCTCTCCCTCACATACATTTATGTATGCCATGACCCATGAAGTATTGTCAGCACCAGTTATGTTTATGCATGCAGCAGTGTGTCTGCATCAGTGCAGTTTATTGGCATCTGTGAGTGTGTATGCAGGAGTCACTGGAGGCAGTTTTAGCACAGCTCTCGGATTACAGCGGGATACTCAGGCACAGAGAGATTAGACCAATTGGAAAAACAACAGGAGAAAGACAGAGGAAATATTACACATTGGTGCTAGTAACGCAACACTGAGGAAAGTTGATTATCCAAGTTGACCTTGAGGGGGTTCTGAAATTAACCCGGGGAAAGTTAGTGAGACAAAGTTGTTGAAAGATAAACTTTTAAACAGCTGTCGTGTGTAAGGGAGGGGGGAGGCTGAGAGAATCTGTGATGAATCTGCTCCATCAGTGTCAGTCAGTTTACACTTGAATGCAAATTGTGTGCAGTGTCTGATAGCATTTCTGTGTTTGTGTGTGTATGTGCATTTGTTTTCTCATAAACTTCATGCCTGCATGCAGCTGTGTGTTAACATCTGTGTGGTTATATTGATGCCAGTAAATGTCAGTGTGTGCCTGTTTCAGAGTAAGTTGTGTTGTGCCAATGACACATTGCTGTGGAGCAAGTGTTGTCCCTCACACTGGGAGAATAAACAAACTAATGATTATTCATGAAGTTTATTTTATCAAACATTGATGTACCGTAGGACATTCTTTTGTAATTTCCCAGCCCAAATAGTGTTTGTGTGTTTGTGTGTGTGGTTTTATGTGCATATTCTTCATGTGTCATCCTGTATGTTTTGTACACACAGCCTCACCCATTCCAACGTACTCGTGCATATGACAGCCTCCTGAGTATCAACAAATGACAACTTTGTGATCATGTTGACGGAGCTCTAATATTTGGCAGTATATCACCTTAATTAATCTCATGCTTGCAGAGAGTGAGTCATGATTTAACTATTTAACTACATTAACTTCATAATGTAGGCTGTAATGGCTGAATTAGGACTTAAATACAATTTTTTTCAATACCTTCACTAATTGTATAAATAGGGACCTAGTAAATGAAAGGCAGAAAGAAACAGGTTAAAAAAAAACAACTTTTTTCTTTTTCAGCTTAATCCATAACCACAGTGATGCCATTGCATCCTGAAACTGCATAAAAATATTTAGGGACTTGGCCACTCCTGAGGAAGAACCACCCCAACAAAGTAGAGCAGTAGGCAGATTAGGAAAAAGCATAGATAGGTATCATTTTCATATTGTATGTCATGGAGGTCATTGACCGTATTTTAACAATATTTGTCAGAGTTGGATGGTTTTGTTTTGTTTTTTTCTTTTTCTTTTTTTGATGCAGCACTTGTTTCAAGCACACACAGGAAGTCATTTTGCCAAAGACAAACAATGCAACTATACTCACTTTTGGGTTTTCGAGGGGGAAATTGATTTGGATTAGGATGAAATACCAACAGTAATGTTAATCAACAATAACAGAGCCTGGGCATTAGCTTTGTAGTTTTACCTCCAAAGAACACAAATTGCTTGTTTGTCATTAAAAATGCAAGGGTTGAAACAGCAATGGAACTTAAATTTTGTGGTGTTGTTGTTTTGCTGTTCACAAAATAGTCATGTGATTGTGTGCCAACTGACAAAATGTGGAGAGAGAGACAAAGAAAGGAGGCGATAGTGTGAGATGGACGCTGTGATCCCCATTAACCCGTTAGATGAAGTAACAGCTGGACACCTACAACCATCTGCAGCGTGTTACCTCCCTAAACAAGACCATTTAACCTGATCTCTGTCTCTCACACACACACATCACCACCAAAACATAAACACATGCACTGATCTGTCTGTACCCCTTTCCTCCACCACACACTAATCGCATCTGAGTAATTCTCTCACTGTGTCAAAAAACACACACTCTTTGAACTTTCTCACCCCTACAAGTCCGTAATTTTCCAGCTGTGTAGGCAAGCAGCAGTGGGCAGTTTTTCCCCCTGACAAGGGTCACCAGCCCAAGGGAGAGAGCCCGCTGTCTTTTCTCGGCCCGCCTGAATGGCTGGAGCACAGACAGTGAGATAAACACTTGAAGTGGGAAAGGAGTGGTAGAAAAGTGACAGGGAATAAGAGGAAATCAGAGGGCAGCAAGGAGGAAGAAATGGAGCAAAGATGGGTGGGATTGTGGGAGGATGGAACACAGGAAATTAGAGAGCATGGTGAGGGGAGGAAGGTGAGTGGGGGGGGCAGGCGGCTTGCAGGGTGGAGGTGAGGATGTTGTGGTGATGGTGATGGGTGGGTTTGTGGTGGGGGGGGGTGGGTCCAGTGGACCACAGCATGATAGAGCACAATGTTAGCGGATAAGACGGGTGTTGAGAGGGGGCAGGCTAGGCTTGTCCACAGCAGCTTTTGTCAGACACACACACACACACACACATAATGCACACATACATACATTCCCAGAGCCGAGAAGGAAAGAAGTGTTAAAGGGCCAATGTGTTTGTTTAGGAATATTTAAGAAGAAGGTTGAGTGGGAGAGAGAGATGGAGCAAAAGGAGGGAGAAAGCCCACACTTGCATAGTCCTCTCCGATTTATGTGGCACCGTGAAAGGCAATTTATATGTCTAACACACTGCAAGGATTTCAAGATTTCAGCTTGCCTTTCATGCAGATACCCTCCATTGCTCAAGAAAGTGCTCTATATGCAATTTTACTCAGTTCATTGTCTATAACTGTCTGTAACATACACACACGCGCACGCACACACACACACACACACATAGATCATTGGCCCGACAAAGGTGGAAACCTTTTTCAATTTAGGTTTCTGTTCAAGCTGGAGTGATGCATTGCAGTGGGTCTCCTTGGCTACCACAGAAAAACTGCAGTAATACAGCTGAGGTGAAGGATGATTAAGACACTGATAACTTGAGGTTTATCCAGTACTATCATCTAGGAAGTGTACAGTGGCTGTTGCATGATTCTTATTTGCACGGATAACGGATTTGGCAGTCCTCAGCAGGGTTATCGCAGTGAAGAAATTGACTCTTCAAAACACGAATTAAATTGTCATCATTTAACTTTAGCTTAAATGTACATACTTCAAATGCTGTGCTCTGCTGTGCTATGCTAGGTAGGCCCAGTCGATTGAAAGAGAGAAGTCCTTTTTTGTATGCTGCTTTCTAAAGTCCAGTAAGCTTGTGCAGCTTCCTGTTTGGCTGAAGGCACATTTGGCCGTGTGGCTTCTGTGTCTGTATTGAGTTCACCGGTCGCTCCCATACTCACCTTACAAAGTTATCCTCTTAATGATTCTCTGCTTTGGGGCTCCTGCTGCTTGTGTAATTCAGCTGGCAGAATTTGCATGATAGCCGCTGGTGTGAAATTAAACTTGTTCACTGCTCCCAATGCCAGGTGAAAGAGATAAAACACAGGGGCACAGTTGGCTTTTGTAGGCTTGGTGGCCTCCTTTGTCACTTGCTACACAATGACCAACAGTAGCTGATTGGTAGGTCGTAAAAAAGGTTTTGCACCCAGTTGTGACATTAAAAGGATTATAGTAAAATAGGTTTGAATGGCTGTTTTTTGTCTTTTAAAAAGAACACATGGGGTCCAATTTCTTGGTGGGACTGAGGTCCAACATAAGAATATGTTTGTTAAAAAACTGTTATAATATTTTGCTTTGCCTTGGTTTTACTTGTGGAAAAGACAAGATGGTGGAGAAACAAGGATTCCTTACGTACCTGAACACACATTGGCTACCTGGCTACATATCCCCGTTTTAATGATGAGCTGCTGTTTCCCTTTTGAAACCTACACCTTTTAACTTGAGTATAAATTAGCACAGCCAAATCTCTGACCATTACATCAAGGTCTTATCTTTGTCTTGTTGAACATCTGGACTCAACCTAGCTAAATCCCCCACTTTTGCTATTCATTTTTCAAACTCATTTGTTACAAACCTCTGTGGTTTTAAATTATGCAAATTGTGTCTGTCTCAGACATGTTTAGGCCTGCATCTCTCAGCCCAGACTAATCCCATCCAATTACAGAGGCAAAGAGTTTGATGTTATTTGTGACTGCGCCTTTACTCACGTAGGTCTGTGTCAGTGCAGGCAGCAGTTCAGTTCATAAATTTGGAGTATAATCAGAGTGTTTAGCGCCTGATGTCCAAATTACTTTCTCAGAGAATAAACCTGAATCAGACCACAGAGCTGCTGAATTCATAACCATAAATGTGTTCAACAAGCAAACAGAAAAGAACGCAAAATGAGCAATTCAAGGGGCTTAATCCAAGCAAATTTGTTCATGCTCACAAATTAAAAGGCCTCCTTCAGTGACCTCATTTCTTTATGTAGAACAAACGCAGATGCCGTATATTCTCACAAGTCCCACAGCAGCAGCTTCGAACAAAGGCTCAAAACATTGGTTAACAGCTGGCTTTATTCTGTTCCATGGTAAAACAGTCTGCTTCCCAGCACCTCAAGGGTGTTTAAATAACAGTTTGTGATGAGCTACATGTGTGTACAACATACATAGAAAATTACAACGGACGAGTTTCTGAGATAGTGCCATTGTTGATGAAGCAAAATGTTTGAATGTTTGACCTTTAGAAGTGATCAAATTCTTGCTTCTCCATTTGTGTTCCATTGCCTAGTTGTCTCTGCCATGGCTAGACCATTGGCCACCTTTCCATGCACAAACACAACCTATCAAAACTTGAAAAAGAAAATGAGGCTGAGGTTATTTTCTTTATATACTTTTACTTTCAGTTTTATTGTAATTCAAGTAGGGACCTTCAACTTCTCACTGAGAGAGTGTATTGTTCGGTACATGGTGGTTTTGTGTCTTGTGGAGTGGAAAATAGCACACCATCACAACACTCTGAGAAATAGCCAGAGACTCTGAAATGCCATGTTGCTCTCTGTCTGTTCTGCCTCAATGTGAAACTGTTTTGTTTTTTTTGTTTTTTTATGTCCTTGTTGTCAGTAACACTACACGCTTACAATAGTTGCCACAACAGGACTTGATGTGTTCACCCATTTCAAAAGGTGCTGTGGCTTTTTGTGTGTAACCATTGATATGTATATATTTATGAAGATGCAATGGAAATCACAAGAACAAGGAAAAGATTGTGAGAATGGGGGAAAGGAAGAAAGAGTGACAATAAATAAATAAAATGCAGAACAGAGAAAGGAGGGGAGAATAGTGTGTGTTAGTGACGCTCACCAGTGATGTTTGCTGCTGTGAAACTCTGCAGGAGGTCATAGGGAGTCTACTGATGTTTCCCAGCAATTCTTCCTGAATGCTTCTTGCAAGACAGTTTTGGAATTATCATAATCCATTTTCAGGGTGTGCTGGAAGATTTGTCCCATGTGGTGGGGTGTAAACTGAGATTAAATTCACGCCATGATATCAGGCCATCTCTCTGGGTGCAAATGTAGATGGTATGTTCGTAGATATCTTTGGGGATAATGCCTTTAAAGAGCATGACATGTGGTTGTGTGGCCATCAGGGAATGTTTTAATGGTCCTGCATCTGTTAACTATGAACTTACTATAGCCCCAGAGTGAGTTTCTCACCGAGACCTGAGATAATGGTGCATTAGAGCAGTCCTTGTCAACTTATAAGGTCAATTTCCAACAGATAAAGCAAAGAACAGAAAGGATAGATGGTTGTTCTCCAGATTTGGGCAAAATAGGGTTACATATGGAGCAGCCTTTGAAAACTGTGCAGCCTTGTCAGCCTATTATGATGCATTTGGTTTTGAAATGCAGATTTCAAAGGAAGCAGACCCTGAAATGAGGCACAGCAAGTGTTTTTGAGTGTGTGCTTGTACATCAGCATGTGTGCTTGTCTAATATACGAGTCTCTCAGAGTTTATCTGTTTGAATATGCACTTGCACTGTTTGTGCTACCGTATAAGGATACTTGTCTGTAGCTCCCAGCTTGCCTTGGGCCATCCTGTGGTGTTTAAATCCGTGTATCATCTGTCATTTAGCCCTCTATCCCTGTGGCTGTGAGAAGCCGACTGCCTCCTCAGTGCTTGCCACCCCACAATGCTTACAGTACAATAACTCAGGAAAGCTAACAGGATCACATAACCTACCATGACTATTGAGAACACCAACATTTGAATTTGCTTTGTTGTTCAGCCTTCCTTTATCAGTGCTTCAAAATGTTCAGATTTCTACCTGCTCAGCTCCTTTTTTGCTTTTCATTCGATGTTAGGCTTTCTTCTTTGTCTCTTTCTTTTCACTCTCTCTTATCTCTCTTGTTCTTCCCATCTGTATTCTCTGTTCTTCCGTAGACTTTGTAAAATGTCAAATAGCATTATTTTTGAGCAAAATCTGACCAAATTCGGATGATTTTTATTCATATGCTGAATTTGTATTCTTGTTTGTAGTTTTAAAACATAAAAGCCTCCATCCAGCAAATAATATATGTGGTCAGTCATTTATATTTATATAATGTTAATGCCTTCAAGTCTAGGACATCCTGCAGGAGTGACATAAGTAAGGTTGACCAACTCTGTACTTTTCCAGAAAGCTTTATTGAAGAATCCCTATTTTTCTTCCGGCAAGTAATAGCTTAACTGCACAGCTTGCCATTAGAGGATGGTGATGAACTGCAAAAGGCAGGAATTGAAATACTGCTCTCTCCCACTCTCTCCTTTGGTGGTTAACTATGGTCGAGAGTGGAGTTTAGTTTCTGTGGAGTCTAAGGGAGGAGAAGTCTGGCAGAGAGGGCAATCATGCCCACGTTGTCGCCTCCAAGGCCCAATGCTTCATCTCAATAAGCCCCTGTCTTCCACCAGCTTTAGAGCAGTTGGAAATAGTGTTTGTCACTTGTGTGAGTGTGCACATATGTACTCACTTAAAAAACAACAAAGATTTCAGGGTTTCAGCCAAAGTGAGAGGTTAGGCTTCATAGAAAAGCAGAAAAAGAAAAATGTGGCATGATAAAGAAAAGGGAAAATTATAATCAAATAAGGAAGTAAAGAAAGAAGATGAGAAGAAGCTCGTTTTTTTCCAGGGCTGTGATCCCTACATAAAAAAAGATGACATGAAGGTCTTGGTCAACAAGGAGGAGAAGAGGACTCATACTGACAGTGGGAACTGGCAAAGAATCTTCAAACTTTAACTTGTCTGTCCTTCTTCTTACTCGATATTTTCTTTACTTCTTGATACTTTCAGTTCAATAGAGCTGAATTCTCGAGGCCTTATTGGTCTGGAGGTTACATATGAGAGGTTGTCAAAGAGTGAAAAAGAATGTGAACATGATAAAAAAAAAAAAAAAAAAAAGCAGCAGGCATCAGTTGTGTGTTGCTGCACCTTGTTAGTAAAGAATCAGTCTCTAGACCCATCCACTGTGATCTAATATGAGCATTTCTCTTTTCCTGTATCACCCCTTTGTCCAATTACTGTATTCTCTTGTCTTGTTCTCTCACTGTCTCACTTTCTCACTCACTTCCTGAAATGATTTCTGTTTGCTTTTAACTGCCAACAGTCATGAAAGTCATGCAAGACTATCACCCATATTGTCAAAATCGTAAATTCATCCCTCAGGTTAACAGATGAAATTTGGAGTGTTAGGTGCAAATGTTGGAGAGCAGAGCGCTTGTGCTCCTGGTCCCCTGTTTTTTATTTATTATCATTATTATTATTTATTTATTTATTTGACTAAAAACTATTGTTTGTCATTTCTTTTTAAATAAGGTAACCAGTGTCAGGTCCCCCCACCACCACCACCTCTTCTCCTCCTGTCTGTCCTCACTAGTTTTGCAATGCTTTTCACTCATGTCTCTGCAGGAACTGACCTACCTAGTGAGTAGTATGAACGTTGCTTTTAGCTCCTCAGACATTTTGCCGTCCACCTTACTGAAAGGAAAAATTGTAATTTATTGCTTCCAGTTTGTTTGCTATTATACGCAGCTTGCTGGTTTCTGGTTGCGTCTCTTCCGACTTCAAATATGCTGTTCTTCAGCCTCTTCGTAAAACGTCTAGCCTGGACCCCTCTTAACTCATCAGTTACTGGCCAATCACCAAGATGCCCTTCCTGTCCAAAATCCTATAAAAATCATTGCCAGCTTACTGCTGCATTTGGTGAATACAATATCTTTGACAAATTCCAGTCTGGTTTTGGTCAAAGTCCATCTACAGAGACAGAAAGCAGAGTTTCTAAGGACCTTGTGACGTCTTCCGATGCAGGAAACTGCTCCACCCTGGTGCTCCTCAATCCCATTGCAGCTTTTAACACTGTTGATCACCGAGACTTATAGAATGGGCTGGTCTTTCAGAAAGCGCCCAAAATTGCTTTGCTTCATGTCTGCCGGGTATGTATTTCAATCTGAGAAGCAAATGGAAATAATCTGTGGTCTCATTTCATCATGCCTAAACTATTGTAATGCCCCATTTACTTGCCTTAATAAATCATAAAGAGAGCTAGTTGGCCCAGAAAGCTGCTGCTAAGCTGCTGACCAGAGCCAGTAAACCCGGCATATGTCTTAACTCCTGCACTGGCTTCCCTCAGGACAGAGGTCGGTTCAGTTCTAGTCACTACATATCGAGCCTTAGATGTCAAGGCGCTCAAATATTTAACAGACCTGCTCCACATCCACGCCCCTAGCTGGCCACTGAAGTCTGAGGACATGGGTCTTTTTAACTGTTCCTCACACCAGGCTCAAAACAAATCTCAAAAATTGTTAACAGAATTTTTTGCATTGCCTCCTTTGAAGAAACAAATGACAAAAACGTGGTGCAGTAGTGCACCGGCCATTGTGTTTGCTAAGTGGTGGCGGGGATTAATGCTCTATCTTGCACTTACTGTTGGTTGTGAGCAAGCTCTTTTTGCAACAGTTTTCATGCAACATGTGTTCTGATGAGAAACTGTTTAACAATTTCTCCACCATCACTACAAGTTGCACTCATTTTCTCACTCCACTGCAAAACACTCAATTGCCATCATTTTACTGGCTAGGTCTGTGATGAGTTTATGTTTGCTGCACTGCATCCTCTGATGGGCTACAGCATCTGTCCTTTATTTATGGTTTACTTGATGCAATTAATTTGGCAAAATAAACTAACCGTCCCTTTTTGAGAATATATCTCATTTGCAATGCAACAACGGATTTTAGGTTTTACAAAACATGAAATAGATTACAAAAGAAAAGGTGGGACGGAGCGACATTTTCATAAAATGTTCCTCTATAAGACAGTTAATTTCATTCATCTTCAACCGCTTATCCATTTCCATGTTGTGCGGCTCACATTGGGCGAGGGTGGGGTCACCCTGAACAGGTCACCAGTTCTATAACACAGTGCAGAATATAATTACATATAATCCACACATCTTATTATTTTTCATATACCACCTCTATCTACTTAAAAACCTTCAGTAACCGTTTCCTGTAGTAATAGTATTTATGCATAGTGTACATGCATTCATGCACGTGTGCCCTGATTAAAATGTGTCAGAGGATGATATTGTTCTGACAAGGTATTTCCATACTCTCAAGGAGACCATTTCCACACTGAACACAGCCTATCACTCATCAGGCATAATGTTCCTGGGAATGATATCCCCTAAATGACCCCAGGAATTATGACAGTAGCTTTGCCATCCAGGAATGTCAGTGCTTTGGGACGACCTCCCTTTGGCGACCAGTGATCATGTTCCAACAAGAAATCATTCCTGACCTCCCATCTTGTATTTCCCTCAAACACCCAGAGAATTACATTTTCATTGTGCTCCAAGCACCTTGATGCATTGCTGTAATCCACCAAGTGGCTGAGGTACATCCCACGCAAGGGTAGAGCTGAGGCTGTATCTAAACCGCTAATATCATAAAATCGTGATTGGACAATGACTGAGATCTGTCATTACACTGAAGTTCAGCACATGGACGCAGGGACAGGACTATATGTCATCCTTTTCTTTTCACTCAAAGCAATGGACTGTTGACAGAAACCATTATATCAATATTATTGTCTTTTTTTTTCTTTTTTTTTTATGATAACAAAAGCTATGACTAAGCAAGAAACTGCTCAGATCCCACTTCTTAGATATTTAAACATGCTTCGTGCTGTAGAAGCACTTTGTTTAAGCAAGCGGTTGCATAAGATTTATTCACAAAATATTTCTAATGTTCTTTCATCCATTATTGCATCATGTTGATGCACAAAAGAAAACTTAAAAGGACAGATTGTCTTTTGCTAAAATGAGTCAGTGGCAGTGTAAATTCCTAAAGGGTTTTTTCACCTTAGAGAAGCAGGAAGAGTTTTTTTTCCGCTGTTTGTTACATTTTTTGGATTATTAAGTCATTTGGGATAAGATTTGAAATGCCTTGAAACACTGAAATTGTGTCTCCAGGCGAACAAGAGATCTGTTATGACTAAGTACTCAGATGCAAAGTAGGAAAACAAGTATCACTTTAAAGAGCCACAAGAGCACATAGCAACAAGATAAAAAGCAAATGCTCTCTCATTATAATGGGATGTGGCACTTTATTGTAACAAATAAACACTGAGGGTGAAAGGATGCAGAAAAAAATAAGCTGGACACAGAAACACAGCCTGTCAATCATAAATTGGAAACTTAGATGGTAGTGCAAGGTTAAAGCAGAAATGCTGGACACTAATAAGTGCACACATTGCAGTCAAGGGAGTCCTAAGTCTAACTTTTGAGTTACTAAGACCTGACACTTTTTTGACATGTATTGATTTGCATTGCCATAGTTTTTTTTATGTAAAGACTTGTTTTTGTTATGAAGTATCGTTTAGATTTTTGACCGTATTTTTGACCTCTAACTATATGTAAATCTGTGCTAATGTTTCTGTCTTACCAGTGTTACTTGTATAAATATAACCTGGCACTAACATGTGCCAGGCTATATTTAACATGTGGGTTTACTCTGTCAGTCATTACCGATGGTTGATTGACGGCTGTTTATGAAATCAGGACGTTGCTCCCTGGAGTTGATATGTGTGACGTGCGAGAGAGACAATCCCCCCTCCAGTTGTAAACTACACACACATACAGAAATAGATGATGCCTTGAAATTCTCTGCTGAACTCAGAGTTTGCACTTGTGTGAAAGTTTTAGGGAGATGTGGGCAAATGATTCATCTGTCTTTTTAACTGAGCCTTCTTAAGGTCATGGGATAGCGATGATGTGGAATTAATGTTTGCAGCGTGTTCCCTCCTTGTTACGTGTGTTTACATTAATCACCCTACTTGTGTGGTCATGCCCGAGACTGCATGAGATATATATGTTGCATTAAGCAACACTGTTGTATGTACAAGTGTGAGCTTGCATTTGAGTAAGTGGCATCCCTCAGGGAAGGTCAGGGACATTAGTAAGATCAGTAAAGCAGTCTTGTTCATTTTATTAACTGTCTTCCTGATTACATCTTGCCCTGGGGTATGCTGCCTCCATTAGCCAGATCAAAGCATGATTACTCCAGAATAGATTAGCGTTCTATTTTCTTCACTTAGAAACCACTGTGGAGGAGTTAGACCTTACGTGTCGATACTTCAAGGTATATAAAAAATAGCAGAGAATAAGTGGATAATGTTTTTTTGGAAAATAGTCCATATGGGAAAGTCAAATGATAAGACCTTGCCCTGGTCGTTTGTTTATTTTGTTGTTTTTCTTCTTTTTTTTGGGGGGGGGGGGGGGGGGGCTTTTGATACCGTTCAATGTGTGTTTCTGATATTTGCAGATTTTTCCTGCAGCTGAGTATAAAGGTGGCTCAGCTGGCTATTTAAAGGTTAAAGCATCTTTTTGGTCCCAAAAGCAGCAGAGCAACAATAATAACACTGGCTGAGAAACACTGCAGCAACTTTGAGTGGGTTCACAAATGCAAATAAAAGCAACTTGAGCATCTAATTTTTTAGTTACACGATAAAGATAGAATAAAGATATTTCAAAGAATGATATATCAGTAAAGTACTAAGCTTTGCCTGCAGCTTATTCTTATACTGACACTGCCCAACATGCCCCTTGTTAAAAATGAACAAATCTCCCACTGGCGTTTATCTCTATTGACTAAAATGTTGAACTTTGAATTAATAGGTACTGTCAGACCTCTACATGCTGTGCGCCAATGGGGATTTCCTGGCTTGAAATTTAGATGGACAGATACATGTGACATTTCTAAACTCAATTTTCAATTATGGACGAGGCCCCCTTCCAGCTGCCTGCAGTGAGCCCTGATAACTGTCTGACAGGTCCAACAAATGATGAAAGCCTGTCTTGAAGTGATTGAAGTGTATTCATCATTTACTCTCCTCTGCAGCAAGACAGGAGCCACAAACTTCAGCTCAATCATTCTAGCCCTCATTAACGAACACAGCAGCACACACACTCGCTATTACTCACTCTCAGGCACACACACACACACACACAAACACTCAGGCCACATTCAAAGCATTTCATTACAAGATGTAGTTAATACTTTGGATTATGCCTTTCCTCATATGCAGAAATAACCATAATAATTGGATCATGTGTTTTAGATCTATCCACAATTTATGCAGTGATGTCTATCTTGCAGAAGTAGTCTCAGAAACAGACTCAGTGAGCTCTTCTTTCGAACCTTCTCACATTTATGGTTTGTCTTAAACTGGGACAGTTTCCTGAATAAGTGAATCCCAGGGCTTCTGTCATTAATGGTCTCACAGAGGGTTACACATGAGAAGCTACTGCACAAACTAAATCTTTTGACTCATTTGGAGCCTAGACATAGAAATTTCTGCCTCTTGTTGACGTGTATTTGTATGACACCAATGGCCAACACAAAACTATCCATAGTATATTGACAGTGTACATAAAAACATATAGACAGTGTTAATCATGGAAGTTGCTTTTAGGCTGGTCTCCATTAAACAGAAAACTAAAAATATATACACATGAGGTAATACATATGTGAACACACCACATTTTCCTAACTTTCCATCTCAGCCTCCAAGTCACTCTTTCTTATATCCCATTATCATCCTGTATGTGTCCTCATGTTCACCTCTACCGGACGTTCGCTGGCACATCCAGTGAGTGCTCTACAGTTTTCTCAGACACTGGGAATTTGAGCTGTCAAACCAAACCAAAGCAATTTCGCTGCCCACAGCCAACACAGCAACCAAACAGGACAGTTTCAGGACAGAAAAGTTACCTAATTACGGAACACATCGCATCATTAAGACTTTGTAATGAGCTTCCACAAGCCAGATGCAGCCTCACCTGTCAGCCACATCCTCATTACTAATATGGCCATCATGTTCCTCCAGACATCATGGACAGGTTATTAGGGAATGATGGGCAGATGAGTAGCACTCAGTGCAAAGTATAATACTTTGCTTCAGAAAATAAATTGCATATTTGATGCAAAATACTTTTTGTTTTTATCTACATTCATCATGTATGTGCAGATATAATGCTGTTGTTATATATTGACTCTGATTTAATTTCACAGCCTGAATGATTTATGAGAATTTATGTGAATAGTTTGCGATTTCATATCCCATTAATAATTTCCTCTGTGTAACACTCAACTCATTCTTTGAAGTGTAAGATAAACAGTATGGTTGTTGGTTGAACAGTCTTGGTTGGATGGTTCTTCACTGCATGTGTGAACTGAATTTCCTCTTTGTTCATTTACTGTGGCATTAGTGGCGATGACACTTAGTAATGTGAGCAACAACAACAACAAATGTAACCTTACACATGAAACTGCCATCCTAACGTGCTTTCAGTGGATCCCTTTATTAGATGCCCAAAAAAAAAAAAAAAAAACTTTTGGATCAAAAGGTGACAGGAAGTTTACAAACCTGACGTAAGAATATGAAGTATGGAATATCTATATAACAAGAGGTGCTTCTGCTGCCTGCCATGTCCCAAACTAATCATCATGCTGTATTAAACACAATCATATTACCTATTTCTCATTCCATTAACTCTGCCCATTAATGCACTAATAAATATTTATAGACATCTTACCTGTCTGTACATGGTTGGCATGAATATGAACTCTGTATCTTTAAGTGTTACCTGTTACTGCAGTTTCAGCAGTATCTGTTTCTCTTCATTAATTTGCAAATTTATGCAATGAGGTCATCCAAAAGTTGTAGGATAAGATAATCGCAAACATGTATGAGGATGACTATCCCGCATCACTGTCATGAAAATTCAAGGTGGACGCAGAGGCTGTAGATAATATAATACCCCAACCTGCTTAAAGTCCAGCGTAGATGGAGGACTGTTTAAACCCTTTCTCATATTTCTGTCACCTCCTCACTAAGCATACACTAAATTGTAGGATATTTTTTTTGTCAGAGCAAGGTTGATAGACTCATCTTTAAAGCTTCCTCAAAGGAGTGAGCAGGTTTTTAATCCGAGTTGTGCCAAATACGTATATTAGAATAATACTTTGCAAAGCATTTAAAAACATATTTCAGAAGATTATTTATGAAAAGCTTTCTTCTGGGATTGTCACAAACATATCTGAGTAAATTTGAATTTATGAGCTATAGGTTATTTCAGAAAAAAATAAGTGATATGTCCGGTGTTGCATAACTGACAAGCGCAGTCTTTGTCAGGCCACGTCAAGATGGAAGGGTGGAGGAGAAGAATACGACATTCAAATGTAGACTGACAAAATCTAGAAGTTTCGGTCTTAAGTTGTGCTTTCCAAAGAAAAAGAGTACTGGTAAAGAGAAAGAAAAAATACAGCGACAGAAAGTGAAATTTAAAAAAAAAAAAAAGTGACTGGGTGAAAGATAGAAACGCAGGAGAGGAAAGAGTTTGAATGAGGGAGAAGAGAGAGCGGCAGCAGCTGCAGTCAACCTTTACAGAAATCAATAACTCAAGCTAAGATGGAGACAGCAGTGCAGCAAGGGAATGAAGGGAAGCAGGAACAGAGAGATGGAGAGACAGGAATACCAAAGGGGCGAAAAGCGAAAATAGCCGAGAGAGCAGACAAACCTGAAAATAGGGATTGAGTGGGTAAGAGAGGTAGAATAAGATAGAGAAGGTTGCTGGGTCTTTGTGTGCTCATGGAGAAGCCCAGTGGGTTGGTTTCTGGCCCATTGAGGTCAACCTCTTCACCTCTGAATCGACAGCAAACAAAGAGCAAGGGAGGCATGAAGCAGAGGAGAGGAATGCAGCAGGCTGGATGAGAGAGGGGTGTCAAAGGCTATTCTTTGTTCTCCTTTGAAAGACACCTTGTATACCTCTGAAATGTCTATGCTGTCTAATGTCGGCCAACCTTTTTTCCTCAAAGCTGTGGCTTAGACTATCATAAACACCTATAAAAAAAATTCTCAAGGTTGATGCAATGATGAAAATGTACAAATATATTAAGCTTCGCAAACCACCAGCAGAAATGTACTATATACTTTTAGACTGAAGTCGAGAACATTTTAGTATTTTAATCATTGATTTTCATTCAGACATAGACACAAATCACCTGGGTTAAGCCACAAGCAACGCTACATCTCCAGTCAAATCAGTATTGACAGGAATAGAGTTCTTCGATAAATGTTCAAAACATGTCTGTCTCCATCTTTTTATTCCCAGTCTCCTCTGTTCACTTACAGACGATATGACTTTATACTGTCTGATCACACTACGTAAGAGTATGACAAAAAAGTAAAGGGAGCTGCAGTTGTTTGGATAGCAGCACAGCTGGATCATAAAAAGAAGATGGGATAAAAAAAAAAAAAGTCAGATTTTTTTTTTTTTTTTGGGGGGGGGGGGGATTTAAGGATAAAAGCCTGAAAGCCGTCATGCTTGTGACAACAAAGTGGTGATGAGATGAACATACCACCCAGTTGTCAGCAGGATGCACATCCCCTTCATGAGTAATACAAAGCCAAAATTCACCAAGAGGTTCTTTGACAAATGATAGGCACTAGAGAGACTTGTTTCTGTTGTTTTGTGTCACAGCAACATGAAAGAAATTTAAACTGTTGTTATGGGGGTGTGTGTGTGACTGCTTCTATGGTTCGAATGTGCGGGTGCATATTCATAAGTGCAGTCACTTCATATCTTACACACATCTCAGTATTCTCTATGATGTTTGAGATATTTGCAATTAGCTCTGTAATTGACGATTAGTTTACTCTGAATAGATTTAATGGCGTCAGCATTGTATGTGAAAACTGCAATGGGGCTCTGGTTCACTGTACCAGGTTTTTTGTGCATGATTAAATGGTATAAAATGCCATTTCATCTTTCCTCTTAACATAATCTTAATCCTCTTGAGTTTGTATTGGTGGGCTGCAAACATCACAGCTGTATGTTGAACATCTTGTTATGCCCTTTGATGATAATTTTCAAAAAAGATTCCTCTTAATGAATATTAATGCTTAAGAGGCATGTGTATGCTTATCATGTGTGCCTTGGCAGAGTTTGATAAACTTAAATCCTTTGGATGCTATCACAGGCAGCATCCCTATTTTTCTGTCCATTTGTTCTGTGCCAAGTATTTCTCTTAGAAATACTATTTCCGTGTAAATAAACAGCAATTAAGTTTTCTAAGACTGGCCGCATTATGTTGAGCATATGTTTTTGAATGAATGAAGCATTGGTGGGTGTTGTTTATTTGAGTATTGGCAGCTTTATGCTACATGCCAAATATGTAGATTGAAATATATCCTCATAATTTAAAAAAAAAAAAGATCATTATAATATGAATAATATGAACATTTGCCATTCCTGCGAATAGTTCAAGCAGCATGAGAGTATGCTTTTTTTTTTACTCCCTAACAGTATCTAATCAATAAAGTGATGTCAAACTTGGCAGGGGGTGACTGGCCTTTAAGTAAACAAATCATCACAGTGTCTCTCACATCTCATCTCTATTTTGAATAGATTGACTGAAGGACAATTAAAAATTTGCACTTTTCTGCTCTCACCTATAATCCCTCAAAATATCAAAATCAATGCCGGTATTTTTACTCTCACATATCTTCATCCTGTGAGTCTCTCCTCTTTTTTTGCCTCTTTCCTGACTGCCTGTTTTCTCCTTTCCAACAGCCTCTCCATCTGATTCACTCATCCTCTCCCTCTTGCTCTCTTCCTCTTTGCCCATGCCCCTGTGGAGTTGTTTATGCCCTGTTCATTCTCCTCCGTCATTATGAGTGTTGTTCACTGTATCCCCATCCATATGATGAGCCTAACGGATATGCAGGGAGATGGATGATGTGAGTAAAAAAGTTGAGAAAAACGACTGTGTCTTGGCAGGAGTCATTTTCCCCATAATACATCTGTCCATCGGCCTTGACCTGAGGGGACACGGCACTAAATTTAACTCATAGTTATGGACACACTGACATACACACCCCCACACTGATTGAGATTACCCCGCAGTGATGATGATTATGGTTGTTTATGGTCTTCATCTTACGCTTTTGTCAGTTACAATGGCTGCCAGATGTGTGTTTTTGTGTGCACACGTTCTCTCGTTTGTGGCTCTAGTGGTTACTTTAAAGTCGGGGAAAAGAGGGGGTAACTGCAGCAGAGTCTGGTTATTATGTCCTTTATCAAGCAGACAAGCCAATTAGGGCCACAACCATTGATATTAATTTCCCGTCCTCCCACTGGCTCCCTTTTCCAGGTTTTTTTTTTCCCTCTCCATTTAATGGCCTGATACACTCAGTGATGACCTGTGAAGACATGTAGATGGCTGCAGAGTTATGCAGAGTGAATTTACTAGAGCATAACATCAAGCTGAGGTGCATGAGGGGGAAAGATGCTTCTCCTCAGAAGTGTCAGGGAGGTGGATCCCGTTATGGGTGCTCTCAGGTAGAAACTGTTGAAATAGCTCATTGTCCTTTCTTGGCCTGACTGCTGTGCGTTCTGATGTAGACAATGGACATGTTTCATCTGACACTACTTGCACTGCAGGCGAAGGCAAACTTATTCTGCACTGCTCCTCTTTAACCTGCTCCCTCCACCATGAATATGCAACACCTAGAGAATTGGAATGAGCTTTTTGCAATGGACACCAAAGGCAGGCAGCAAAAGAAAGTAAATGATCCGCTGTTTATTTTAATTTGCCTGCATTTCAGATTGAACAGTTCCTGTAGTGGCTCAGCACTAAAGATAATGGGAGTCCTGTCTAATGGGCACTACTGTACCTTTTGAAAAAAAAATAGCAATTCCTGGATTTTATGATTAATGACCTGTTTGATATTTAAATTATTCAATTATTTTTTAACAATACAAAACACCAACCAAGAGACAGCATTATGAATTTCACGGTGTACTTGAAGGGGCCCTGTGCTGGGGAATTATTTATCTTTGCATTTTTAACAAAAAAAAAACAAAACAAAGAAATGACACACCTGTATTACCTGTTTCGTTGTTGTTGTTTTTCCAAAACTTAATCATTTACATTATTCACATCGATGTTTGCATTTGAGCGGTTTTCCTCTGTGGTGCACTTACAGTGGCATCGCTACATTTCTGCAAGTGTTGAAAAACTACACTACAAAGTACATTTAAATTACCTTAATATTCACACCTCAACTTTATCCACATATGCCTAACCAAGGATAAAGAATTACAACCACTTGCAGAGCATTTTATATTTTGGTATGCATTGTAACCCCTCACTGATGAAACCATACGGGACAGACAGGGAGGATGAGATGCGTTTCAAATACAACTTCAGATCAGGATCAGAGCAAGTGGAGTTTGCAAATAGGATGGATTAAAGGGCAGATTATAGTGGGACTAATGAGAGCATAAAGAGATTAGGTGTCAGGAGAGAGACACAGGAAAAATAGTCAGACTGAGGGACAGACAGATATGGAGTATGGAGAAAGAGAGGAAAGCCACTGAGACTGACTGGTATTAGAATGCCAGGAAAAGGTGCGCAAAGCTGATATGAAAGAAGGTAAAAAGGCATAATAGGAAGATAGGGTGAAAGAGGCATCTGAGACCAGGTGATAGGAGAGAGCAAAGAAGTGGCAGGCAGCATGAAATAGTGAGCAGCAAAAATAATAATGGTGGAAAAGCCTGAAGGTAGGAGGGGTTCTCCAAGTAATTTGATGGATAGGTGGTCTGGAGGAGGAGAAAGACTGAAACAATAGAAAGAGACAGGGGAGCCAGACAAAGTCTTGGAGACAGATTAAAAGAAGCAGAGAGGAGAATATACAGACACACATGGACTCTATAGATAAACAAAAGGACGTAGACAAAGAAAGAAGCGCACAAATACTAATCTGTTTTTTCTCCTAAGCACACACACAAGCACACACTGTATTATCTGTAGCTCTTGGGAGGGATCCCGGGGCATGGCTAATATGCCTCCCAACTGTTTCCCTACAAAAACAGAGATGTTAAGAGGATAGGATGCTAACAAAGACCAGCGGGTGCAGAGTGGAGACATCAGGCTTTCTGCACAACACACAGAAATACAAATAAAACCACAATAACAAAGAACAAAAACCAACACTGCCCTGACAGACCGATTGATCCACGACTTTGTGTAAAAACTCAGGAGGACCGAATGCGTGTGTGTGAGTGTGTTGTTTGATCACCTGTCTTTGTCCTGGAACCTTCAGACTGAGAGCAAGGGTATAAGTGTGTATCAATGGTTGTGCAGATTTTCGTTGTGTTTTTTGTTTTTTGGTTGTTGTTGTTTTTTCCCCTCTCTTTCTAAAAACAAAGGCTCATAAAATGTATTCTTTCCTTGTGTTTGTTTTGTTTTGTTTTGTTTTTTAAAAACAAATTGTTAGAAAAAGGGGAGGATGAGTATTGATTCACGTTTAAACGACTCAGAGTGAACTGCTTATCCTCTGCATATGCCTACATAAGGTGTCTTTGCAGCTGTGGTGTGACTCCGACGCCTGTCACCCAGAGGGTGCAGTGGAGGATTTCAGCTTGAGTGGGAGTCAATAATGACCACTATTTTAGGTGAAATGGTTCTACGAGAGAAAGTGCAAACTAAAAGGCAACGTCTAAGACAGGTTTATGAGAAACTCATATCTAAGGGTTATGAAAGCCGTTCTGGTATTTTAGCTCCAACATGCCGGCTTTCTTAAAAGCCATCATTTCCCAGACTAAGAATATGAGCAACTGAGTATTTTGAGTGCCATTTTTAATCCACTGACCTTTCAGTTCACGCTCTGAGTGGCAGGGGTGTGACCCCTTGATATGAAGTGTGGTCCATGTACAAGCAGTTGTAAAAGATATGGACATAACTTTATGTGTACAGATCAAAATGTGATAAGTTTAAAGCAACATACCAACTGCCCTCCCTGTCTTGGAACAAACACTACTCAGTGCACCAGTGCAATAAAGATACAGTATTAACTGTATTAACCATCAATCCAAATAATTTTTTCTAATTTCTTCAAAGTTCATGCATAACTTCTATAATTTTATAATCTTTTTATAGATCCTTCAAACTCTCCAAGTCTTTAACCGCTTCACCAACTGAATAATCAAAGAGCAGATGCCATGATCTGTTATACATCTCTGGGTTGGCCAGTATGGACAGATAAATTGGTTCAGTAAGTCTCCATCAGAGAGAAGGAAAGACTGTCGTCTTTACGTTTTCATCTTTATCTTTACATTAATATGTTTGTTAGGTGTTAATAGTTATGACAGAAGGATGGAAATATCCGGGCTCTTATCACTGTGAAGATGGTAATCATACTCTTTTATGCTGTCATTCTTATCTTACAACCTCTATCTTCCTCTTACTGTCTCCCTCCCTCTGTGTCTGTGTCTTTGCTTCGGGCGTCCCTGTACAAAATGCGGAAGACATGATGAAGATGCAGACATTAACCTCTCTTGATAAGAAGGATGATAAATAGGTGTGTGTTTGTGTGTGTAGCTGAAATAACAGAGAGATCAAGTCATCACAATGTGTGGTGTTGTGTGTTTGTCCCTGAGGACAAAAGAGGAATACAACCCCAGGCCTTATCAATCTGCCATGTCTGTTTTTCCTCTCCTGTGAACATTTTACATGGTTGCCAGGAATTGGGCTGTGAGAGAGAAATGAAGGGGTATAGATGTATGTCCTGTGAAGACTAGGTAGAGAAGATAAGAAATTATCAATATTTATTTGTCATTTTTGGTTCACCAATCAAATTTTAGAATGTTTAATTCATTAAAGTAAATGTGGGGGATTGGTAAAGGGGATTCTTCAAAATAAATGTAGCATAGTCCACAACGTTGAGGCTTCAAAGATAGTGAAACAATGGTATGACTTGCTCCTTTACTTCTAACTGCAGCATCTGGCTGAAATTTCCAGACACGTTTTTGCATAAGCAGGATGTGTGCAATATCATAACTGAGCTTAGAAACATTAGAAGCTGAGTCATGGACAGCTTTTCTAGCGCACTTTGAAGATTTGAGTACAAACCGGGGACATTTGACTGGTGATTAGCTTCATCCAGTGTCTGACAATAAGATGTAATTGCACTCATGAAAAGATGTTTATCCGCTGGAAGTCAAGCTAGCTAGACACCACAAGTGGGAAATAAAGTACACAATGAATGCTAACATGCAATTTATCATTGATGGGACAGAATGCTGTTCTGAAATCAGACCTAAGGCGGAAACAGTTGAAGGCTGAGGGCTATCCAAACTTCTGACCATCTTCTTTTGGGGTCATGTGCAATGGTTTGATATGCAAAAAGTTGTTTTGTGCAATAACTCTAAGGGTCTCGTGCAGTGAAACAGCTCACTCATTGAAGCACTTTGTACTAAACACTTTACCCCCAGCTCTCATTTTCATAGTTAAAGCTATTTCTTTGCTGTATTTTATGATTTGTCCTGTGTCTCTGTTTTCTGTATTTTTACTTTGTCACTGTTATGCTATCTGTTTCTTTTGTTGGTCCCACCTGCCAAGAAACTACTGATGGAAATTAGCTGTGGCTATAATCCTCCACGTTTATAAATCACCATAGTTAATCACAATTACATCGTTGCACAATTACAATTACAATTAGTACACAATTACATACACTCCATCCTAGCCTCATCTTGGCAGTGCCCTCTCCATATGATCTCCCTGCCAATGTGATTCTATCTCTCCTTCCTCACATCTCTATCCATCCATGCTGTCGTTCTCTCATTTCCCCCTCCACCGTCTTCCGCTCTCTCTGCACTTGTTAGTTGTTTATTGTGGCAGAGCTTTAACCCGAGGACACAGAAGACTGAAACTGGCACAATACGTAGCTCCCATTCCACCTGATGCCCTCCTCTCCTCTTTGATTACTCATCGTGAAAACAACTTCTGAATAATATTAATTTTGATTTATTTATTGTTATTACTTTATTTGACAGGATTAGTGAGAAAGTGAAAATTAGATCTTGTGGGGCATTTATTCACTGTTGCACACTGTACATTTTTGTTTACGAGGTTGATTGCCCCTTTGGCTCTAACCCAAGATGATCTTTCTGTGTCAGGTCTTCAGACAATACTGATGTGCTCATGTTTCTGATATTTTGTTTTGTTTTGTTTTTATGGAGTGCTGCATTGCTCCTGTCAATAAGTAAATGGTGAGTGGATGTGTGTGTTTGAAATGGCTACTGCTTCAAGGGCGATGGCATGACACTCACTAATATGGTTGGGGACAAAATGGATGGCGTTTTGGTTGGCTGGGGACTTAGCTAGGTTGCCTGTGGTTGGGGACCCCACTGACCTAACTGTGAAGGTCTTAAACTGAAACTTTGTTCTCACTTGTGCAAAAGTGCAACAATATGAACACACACACAGACACACACATGTGCGCACAAAGGGAGAGGGCTATGAAGTCTCTAGACGAGACAGCGCTAATCCTATTGACAATGGCTTGTCTGAACAGTTGCCTGAAGAGGGATGAGGCTAATTCTCTTATTGAGGACAATGGACCCACCGGTCACCAAGGCCAAATACAAACACACAAATATATATACATATATGTGGACATCTGTAGCATCCTCCCAGAGTTTAGCCTAGTTCAGAAGATCAAAAGTGTAATAATACAGTATATCACACCTCAGCACAATAGTGCTACTTCAAAAATCAGCTTCAATCCTCTCCTGTAAAAAAAAAAATGTGGCTCAGGAGATTTCATTGTCTCTGATGGAATTTGACAAAGTGATATTGACAATGCAGCTTATATTGTGAGAATAAAGAGGGAAATGTAATATTGTTTCATTCTCTCTTGCTGATATTATGATATATTGCCAGCCACCAAAATATTTACACTCGTCTCTCTGCCTAGTTACTGTCCCATGCCAGAATATGTTATCCAAGGCAAAGAAAACAATATTGCATCTCTTATTGAAAAATGGTGATCCTTCACCTTTTATCCATTCATTGAAACACGCACACACATACTGCAAGGACACACAAAAAGATTTCTGGGAGTCAATAAATGCACTCAAAAAGTATGACTTTCACACAACCATTTAAACAGTTTCACACATAATGATGCCAAAGATTAATGTAAAAGCAGCACTGAGGCCATTTCAAATATACGTGTTAAATTGTAGGTGTGATCTTTGACTAAGTATCCCTACCTGCGTCAAAGGCATTTACCATCCAGCTATGTTAAATCAAGTTATGCAAATGATTTACATTCAACATGCAGCTGCTTGTTTGCAGTATATATCACATTAATGTGACAAAATCTTCAAATATTCAACAACTGAGCAATTAATCACTTGTAATGGGAAAGAGCTTGAACTGTTCAGCAGCAGAACTTTCAATCCTTCGCAAAAGTTTTCTTTTTGTGTGTACTGTATTTTTCTCAGGGGAACATAGTGAGCATTACAGTTCACCAAAAACCAGAAGGGTCTTTCTTGAAAGCAACATTGATTTCTTTTTCTTTTTGTGTGTGTCTGTGTTTGGTTCCCAGATGGGACCCCCTACACGTGGTGGGTGGGCCGCGGCAGTGAGAAACACTTCTACTGGGGCGGCTCGGGACCTGGTATCCAGAAATGTGCCTGTGGCATCGACAGAAACTGCACTGACCCTAAATACGACTGCAACTGTGACGCTGACCTCACACAATTGTAAGTACATCCATCATGTACACATTCAGCAGAAGCATAAACAACTTGTAATATATTGATTTGCTTTCTCAGAGTTTCCGCAAACAGCTAGTAGTAAGAGGTTTTCAGTCACAGCAAGGCCACCCACTGCCACGGAGCATAGCAAGTTACACAGCAATTCATAAAGCTAAGTCCAAACCAATTCATTCATGTCGGTCTGCTGTACATTTGACTTAATGCTCCATTGAGTGATCAGCTATATCCATCTTGCCTTTTTAAAAATCATGCTCAAAAATGGTCTCGTCTCTCCTGCAAAAATTCTACCATAATAAGTCTTTGCTATTACCATTGACTGTTTTCTTCCATTTATTGATGAAAGTGTATGGGACAACCATCATATCCAATATATAGCAGTCTTGTCAAACACACTATGTAGTCTTGTTTTTCAAAACCTTTTCTCTTTTGAAAGTGATCAGTCATGCCTAAATCAGGCTTTCATATCGCCTATCTCAGTTTTGAAGGTTTTTATATATTAAGCTAAATGTGTAGAGAAAGTTATATATTAGCTCTTGTTGCATGTTATAGCAACGTCCACTCGGGCCTACACATCAGAACATCTTGCCTAAAAGCAAGATGATTGTTTTGCTATATCAGTTGAACTTAAAAGTGATTCATGGCAATTGACATGGAAATGGTCACATCTGCTAACGCTAATGTGTTACTTGATGGACATGCTCAGAATCTGCCTGAGCTGGACAGTATGATGAGGTGTCTAACTTTAAAGGCTGAGGGGGCTGAGTGATGAATGTCACCATGAATAATGCGTTTACTTAAGGGGGAAGTATGCCCCAGAACCGACAATTTGTTTCACAGCTCTTTTAGCTAGCTGATGGATATTCTCATTAAAGCAACTGCATCATTGTGGGTGTGTGCATATGTGTACACAAACTGTATGTGAATAATTACTGTGTGTTAGCAAGAAGGAGATATTTCATTTGCTTTCATGTCTCCTGCTTCATTTCTAAAACTGATGAGATTACAAATAAATTCTAGTGTATTCGGTTCTTACCATTAATATTGAATTTATTAATGTTTCATTGTCTGGCTGAGCAAGTTTTGACATATTACTTCTAAAACTCAATTTCCACTCATTACCCTTGCTGTTGGCAGCACACAAAATCATATACATGATACACATTGCTTGAAAACATGCTTGCTGATGTGCACACACAGTCACGAATGAGTTCTTTTACTGTTTCACATAAATACATTTAAACTTTATTCAATGACAATTAATGAAAATGAAATAGTTCTCTGAATAATTTAAGTATGTCAAACTCAAACTCATTACCATTGTGAGGCTGTGATTTAACTGTTTAATATTTCTATTTTTATCTGTCCTGCTATTGTCAGTAGTAGTATTTGCCTGTCAATTCTGTTATATCTTCTTTATATATGCATCAGTGTTTTTCTTGTGTGAACAAAGCAATCAAAACTATTATATATTTTAGCCAGATGAAGGACTCAGCCCACAGCCCCTCCAAGATGTCCTGTATCCATAGAACAGCACTGGAGAAATATGGTTTCACTTGTTTTTTATTGTGTGTTTGCATGTTTCTCTCTATCCTTCTTACAGGAGAGAAGATTCTGGTCTCTTGGTGTATAAAGAGCACCTGCCAGTCAGCCAGATTGCTGTGGGTGACACTAACAGACCGGGTTCTTTGGCCAAGCTGACTGTTGGACCACTCCGCTGCCAGGGAGATAGTGAGTGATGTGTCATGAATACATTCATACTACACTATGATGCTGCAGCTCTTTATATTCATCTCATTAATGGGCGGCTTGACAAATCTAATGTAACCACATCAACATCTAAACTTAGGATGTACCTGTTCTCACAGAAAATATGTTCTGGGTATGATCCTGATTCAGTTTACACTGTTTCCAGGCCCTCCAGCTGCCTGCTACAGTTTGAACACATGCGGTTAAATTGGCAAGTCAAAATTGCCTTCATGTGTGACTTTGTATGTATTTTTTCTCTATTTATACTGACCCTGTGATCAACTGACAACCTGTCCAGGGTGTATCCCTCATTTGTCCATTGTCAGCCAGGACTGTCTCCAGTGAGTGACCCTCACAGGATACATAATATAGCAAATAGATCCACCTTCTCCAATGTGATGATTTCAAGATAAAACTGGTTTTTGTTTATTAAACTAAAAAATATTAGTGTACTCAATTAAATCCTTCATGATTTCAGTACATTTTTTGAAACAAATGCTTCGTCTGTGAATTAAGAAAATAATCTGTAGATTCAGTGATACTGAAGATAATTATTATTGCCCTTTACTGTAAGTGACATACATCAAGTATATGTGCTTTCATTTTGTGATGACATTAGATAAAAATGTTATACACATTATGACTAATTAAGTAACTAATTAATGAACTAATCAGATACTAACATAAATTAAGTCAGGCAGTTCATTCAAGACCATCCACAATTTTGGGACCCTAATGGTCTGGAGTGTGGAACAGACAGCACGGTTCTACACATGCATATCAAGATGTTCTCAGATTCAAAGGAAATTAAAAGGTCAGTAATGCACAAAGGATCCAAATCACACTGTGCTTTAAAATACGATCTTACAAAGAAGTTCAAACTTTACGGGGAGCCTTCACAGGAGATGGAAAACTGGTTTGAGTATTACAGATTAGCTGCAGGTGTGAAAAGGACCTTTCAGTGAGGCGGGAGAGCTGAAAATATGTCTGTTAATGATTTTCTCCAAGTCAGATGCAGAGAGGATGGGTTTCATTTCCAAAATAATTTTCAGCTTGTTGTAGAGGCATAACTGCATAACCTTTGTGAAGGGCTCATCAAAGGTTGAATCAAGAGAGCACCTCTGGCTCTTTTTCAATAGTACTCATTAAAATTCCCCAGATGACAATGTGTATAGCTTTTCACCAGTTGTGGGGAGAAAAGGCAGGACTTTTTTAATTTGATCAGTTATAAGAAATCCCAGAAAATGCAGTTAATGGTATTTCTGCACAGTTTTAAAATACTTTTGAGAGGTACATGTCCAGTGATGGGGAAGCTACTTTAACACCGTACCTTAGTAAGCTACCATTTCCTCTGCTGGAGGAAGTTAAACTTCAGCAAAGAGCAAATAAGACTTGCCTTGTGATAGCTTGTATTTGTACTGTGATCTAGAACTTCATTTCCAGCAAAATCAGGAGGCAAAATAGTGTCTTACTTTCTGAACTGAATGTGATTAAAAATATATATATATATATTTTTGGTTTGTTTGTTTTGTTGGCATAGTGGTTAGTACTGTTGGCCCACAACAATTAGGTTGTGGATTTGGTTCCCGGCCTGAGGCCTTTCTGTGCAGAGTTTTTATGTTCTCCCAGTGTCTGTGTGGTTTCCGGTTTCCACCCACCATCCAAAGACATCATTTTTAGGCTAATTGGTGACTCTAAACTGTCCATAGGTCTGACTGTGAGTGTGAGGGGTTGTCCGTCTCTGTCTGTCTGTCTGTTGGCCTCTGATGGACTGGTGACCTGTCCAGGGTGTACCCGCTCTAACCCTAACCCCAACCCCGCTGGGTGTGAGCTGGGATAGGCTGCAGCACCCCCATGACCCAGAAACTGATAAGCGGTTGAAGATGAACTGGGGGATTAATAGCAGGCTAATTAAAAGAAATTCCACGTTGCATCCAACTCTTGCCAACCTTTTTCTATGCAACACCAAAATTGACCTCTATCAACCTCTGTCCTCCATCCGCAACTTGGTCCAGGCCACGGTTATCTCTAATCCTTCACTTCCCTGATGACCTTCTGCTATGCACAATGACACCATTGTAGATGGTCCAGAATGAACCGGGTCAATTGGTCTTCTGTGTTTCCACCAATGTATTTGAACTCCATAATACAGATAGAGGAGATAGAGGGCTGTTTACCTTTTTCTGCCGGAGCAATCATTTTGTAGCCTTTGCCACTGAGCAAAATAGTCTACAGTAACCACACAATCATTTCTAATACCATAAGCATTTGGAAACAAATTACAAGACAGGACAGGGCATTGTCCATCTTACTACCCATATTCCCCACTCCCTTATTTGCTTCTTTCAATTCGCATGGTACATTTCTTGCATGAATGGAGATGGGAGTACTGTCGCTAATGGTGGCGATCTATATCTGGAAAGGGCATTTGTATCCATTCAGCAGCACCATGAAAAATATGCTTTCCTACACCTGAATTTCTTCCAATTTCTCTTGGTTAGCACTAAAGTGAGATCATACTTTCCTCACTTTGAGAATGTGGGGCCACATCTGTCTTAAACATCTGGCTTAGTCTGAAAAAAGAATTCAATTTCCAATTTCTCGTCTGCATGGAGGATAGCAAAGTATAGTATAACCGGAATTACAACTACCATCATTAGGGCAAAATGGGAGGCAGGGCTGGTTGAACTAACCAAATGCCTAAGATGTATACAAAGGATCATTTAGTTTAATTTAATGTATCGAACGGATAAAATTAGACATATTTTTTTCTAAAAATCTCCCTGCTATGTGATTGTGGCTCAACAGAAGCCATCCCTTTACAGCTGTGTCCTCTGTCACAATTTGGAGAATTTATTTATTTAAATTATTAAAATATTGGGATTTGTGATAGAGTCTGACTCAGCTAAAAAAAAAAAACAATCAGCAGAATTATGCAGGAAAAAGTTTTGCATTCAGTGCAGTGAAGACTTTTTTTTTTTTATTTGTTGGGGATAAATAGCCCACTCCAAGGATATTGTTTATGATACAGCTGATTGCTCTATGAAGTCTGTTGAACAATTCTATAGTTTCTGAAATGCCAACACATTACTAAAGCAGGTGGTATTTTATGGACAATGCAACACAAGAGCTCAAATAAATCACATTCTCTTATATATTTTGTAAACAGAAGTAATTTGTTCATAAAGTCACCTATGCAGGGAGGCAGCCTTAAAGTAGACTGCAGTGTTTATACAATTCATTTAAAATGTAATAAATTAGAAGTGAGAATATCCCATTCTTAATAACCTACAATAGCCATGCCAGTCAGGAACATAAGAAAACAAAGCTTTTGACTCATGACCCTCTCTACATAAGAGGCACCTGGTCCCAAAGATAAATCCTCCTGTCTGAAAGTCAGTAAGACAATGTAGGACATCTTTTCAGGGTTTTTACAGAGTGCCCTCTGCCCTACTAAAAGTCGTGGGGCTCCTGCTTCTCTTTAATCTCCCTACAGTCTACTTGACTCAACCTTTCATAATGCATTTTCTGTACTGTGTGAAAATTACTCATAAAGCTCAAGCAAATGTCAGTGGTTTCCATTACTGTTGATGTATTTGGAAATGTAATAGGTGGAAACTGAAAAGATTTTGTTAATACCGCAGAGCGAAGTGAGAGCCATCTTAGAATGATAGCTGGCTACGTTTATACACTCACATTTAAAATTACTATTGGTCATTTTAAGTGACAGCTGCATGGCAGAAAAACAGAAGACTGATGTTATCTACCTGTTAAAACATTTTCATTTCAATCAGGCTGAAATACACACAAAATGGTGTCACTTTGTTCGTGTCCCCACTTCTGCACCAATTCATCTCAGACTTTATTCAAAAATGCATGATCGACTGATGTACTGTGGAACCTTGACAACTTTAATGGTGTGTATAATGGAATTCTGCATGGTCAGATAATTGGACTGATTTGTGTTTCTTCTGAGTTTTAATTTTCTTAAACATGTGGAATTGGATGTTAGCCTATATTCAAAGGTCTAAATCCAGGCTGGAAGAAAAGAGATTACTTAATTAATCTTAATTATCTTCAGTCTTAATTATGTTCAGTCTCCACATGTGGAAGAAAAGCACAGTGGAACCATCATTGGGATGTTTTAGGCTATACTGTCAGACATTGTGAGCTAAAATTTTTAGAAAGTAGAAAACCTCTTTTGACTATCAGAATGTTCTGTTGGTAGTTTGGATGGGGTCTTAATTAAAAGCTATCGTGAGAGAGAACAAGAGAAACACTTCATGCATAGCAGAGTACAATGGAGCACATTGTTATTCTGAAGTTGCACTTGAGGCCTGTGTGAAAATAACACATTTTGAATGTTCACATTTTGGCGAGTATCCAGAAAAACTGTTTCTTTATCTGGAGTGTTCTGCGAAGTGACTGCGCATGTTTTTGTGTACTTTTACATGTGTGCATTGTGTGGGTAGGCAAAAGACTTTGCACTAACATATGCATGTGTGGTTAGATAAAAACGGTGTGCAAAGTAGATGCTGAATGCTTCTCAGAGACTTTCCATTCAACAATCATCTTCAGATCCTTCTATTCTTTTTCCTTTTGTCCCTGTAGTTTTGGTGGTTTCTCAGGCTAACAACAACCATCAGATACCACAAAATACACACACATACAGACACAGACACAGTTTAATCATTGCCTTTTCTTTTCCTGTCTATTCTTCTAATCATTGTTGGCAGACTTGCTCTCTGTGGGACATTGGGTCATCTGGAAGACACACAGATTCTGTAGCTCTGTCATATTAACCTCCTCTCCTTCCACACAACTCGTGGTCTATTCACTCCTCCTAAGTCTATCTGCACTGTGTCAGTCCTGCAGTGTGTATCATCTTTCTGTCAGGTTGGCATGGATTAACTACATCACATTGCAGATGCATCTCTTATATTTGGCTAAATTAAATATTTCTCATTTGGAATTGGAGTGGGCTATCTGGTAAAAGCATTATATTCAAATGGTTAATGGAAACTTTATCCTAATGATTAAATTTACAAGGAGCCATTCAATAGCTGCAGGGGCTAGATTAAAGGCTAGTGCCTTGACAGCATATACACATCAAAAAAACTAACACTGACATGTCAGGATATATAACAGTGCAGCTCCATGCTCCAAAAAAGATGAAATTTCATCATATGCTCCCCTTGATCAGCCCATCTAGGTTACTGAACTTCTGTCTGCTGTAGGAGTGGGGGGGGTCAATTCTCAGATGCATCGCAATTCTCTCTTGAAAGATTATTTCTCAATGCAGAAAAAATCAATCATCAGAATTTTAAAACTCAGTTTTCACCCATAAGAACTTTGTGAGATGAATCTCAGGGCTGTACCAATTGGATTCAGAAACATTACAGACATAAAGCACGTGCATTGTGTTTACGCTCTTAGGCTACCCGGCTAAATGTGAGCAACCAACATGAATACAATGTGACTAGTTCTGGTAGTTGGAAACATTTTGGTTTTTATGAAGTTTAAGGGAAAAGGGACCTGGGAACTATGTCAGCAAGCGTAACCCTCCAGTAGACAAAATCGTAAGGTTGTTGTTACTAATAAAAGATAATGAAAGCAATCTCAGATTTTTATTTTTTTATGGATCCTTACAAACAGATTCTATATTTTAAAGTAGCAAATAGAAAAAATAAATCAAGTAAATTATTTATTTTTTTTTTTTTTTGCCCATTGATGAACATTGATATGTAACCATGCCAGATTGTAGCCACAGCTAATTTTTGGCTGTAGTTGCTTTCCAGGTTTGTCTAGCCGATTAAAAATACTTAAAAAAAATTGATGCATCATGATTCACAACCGAACAGTCGAAATTCCACATTTAAATGGTTTTGTCTCCTGGTATTTTCCCTGCCTCTCTATATTTCTCATAATCTTAAAAAATTAAAACATAGAGAAGAAGTTATGTCAGTATCTGCTCTGTGACGATACAAAGTACCAGAGAGGTTTAAAGTAATATCCTGAGGAAACGGAATGCAAACAAAGATTTCATCTTTGTCCAAGATGGCGATGATCATTATGATGATAATATTGAAATATTATCTATTGACTACTCATTTTTCATATTAAGGGGAATAATAGAGTGGATCTATGTAATCTCAGTGGACTGCAATGTACTGCATATTTGAAAGCGAGACATTACTGGATTTAAATCTACAAAGGAATATTTGTACATCTTTCATGCACTATGCTTTCCTCCACAGTCTGTCCACTCATTCGTCTGGTCAGGCAGTAAGTGCATTACATGACAGAAACCCTTCCCCTTTTTCCTTACTGGTGTCACACTCCCCACGCTCCCTTCATCAACAATCTGGTGCCACTCTCACTAACGTCCCTTCATCATGGAGCTGCCAACATACAAGCAAACCATTTTTAATGTAATTTAATGACCCATGACATCACATCTGTTTGTGTGTGTGGCTCTATCATGTCGCAGTATGGCAGGCACAATTACTAAAGATGGATCCTTCTGTCATTGGAAGGAGCCATATTCTCCTTGTCTTACTCAATTATCCACTTTGTGAGACTGAGTGTGTATGGGACTCCTTTATATTGACTGACCAACTTAACAAACGAGCTTAAAATAAAGATGACTTTGAGGTATGTTAGCCATATTGCAGGCCAAGACACCGAAACATGGAGCATACATTATAAATTTGCCCATTAAGGCATATTAAGCATATATTAAAAATTTCACACATGAATAGGTACCCGTGTATGATTGATGCATCTCATACTTGGTTTGGAGCTCTGTCTCAGTGAAAGCAATTATATATATATATATATATATAATGGGTGATGAATAATATCTTTATCAGTCGGGGAAAGTTTTATTAAGAAGGTACTTATGTGTCTCTGTGAATGCAAATGTGCCTGTTCTTGTATGTGTATCGCTGTCTCTTCCTCTGGTGGGTGCTAGAACAGGTACGAGTGCAGCTGCTTGTGTGTGCATGTGAACTTGCATTAATGAAGCCCATTTCAATGGCTACTTTAATGGCACTCTATTCAATCACAGACACAGAGAGAGGAATTAGTTTCATTTTTAGATGTTAAAAGGTTTTTGACATTTTAATAAAAGGGAATGAAAATAAATGGCAGCATATATTCTATTCTTGTGCTGTAATGCATCTGCTCTGAGACATGTTTGGGTAGGCCTCACAACTAACCACAAATTAAACCTTCCAAGGGTCACCTGTGATAGTTACAAACAAATCAGTTGCTTTGCATGTTTGTTACTGTTTATATACAAAGATAATGTGTTTATCAGTGATGCCATTTTAACATTTAGGATCTAATGAGTTTTACCTTATTCTGTTGGGTCTATAAAAAGATGCCTTTTGGTTTTGTCTTCATTTGTCTTGCTCTAAAACACTGAACATGATAACTTCGTGAAGGAAGGATTTTTGAATTAGATTGCACTAGTAATAAGTTTCCAACTCCATATAGCTCTGAGTTTTAATGGTTCAATGTTAAAAATTAGCTAGAAAGAAATATGTGTGATGTTGGAGAACGAAGTATATGGGTTCAAGTGTTTTGAACAATATCTGAACCATGCCCTGAGGGACGATGTGTCAGAAGCATTGTCTTTCAGGACAATTACTGCTCAGATTTCTGTTGGATGAAGCTATTCTTAGTCCTTCAGTGAAAAACACCTTTGCACCTGAGGTATGTAGCAGAATAAGTTGCCGCTGAAAATTTTAAATTAGATGGCATAGCATGTGTTTGCTCCTGAAAACTGAAATAAAAGTAAAATGTCACTATTTTACTGAGGCAGTACACCTCAAGCTGTGTGTCAAGGTAAGATAAAGAAAGTAATATATGCTACTGTGGCAGAAGAGGTGTAATGCGTTCTGCTTGCAGCAAATAGTGTAAATGAATCTCTGTGTATGTGGGGTTCTTTTGTGAGTTTGCTTTCCTTTATTAATGTGACCCTAATATTGAAGCCCAATATGCTTACGGGGTCTGTGTGTTCCCCATGTGCATAAATGACAGCTTTAGGATTAAAACTTGTTTTCAGGATTCAAATGAGAGTTGTGATGCTTAGGGGCTACACTATTTCTAGTCCCCACAAATGGAGTAAAACAAGGCCTTGTGTGTGGCTGAAAATGTCCATTTTAATGACCAGAGACAGTGCAGTCAGTCATCCTTACCATCTGCTGGCGCTGGCAAATAACCCATCTGGTCAACCATAGACAAATGACTCATATAGTTGGCTTCCAGACCCAAACTTCACCTCAAACTGTACCTAACATCATGTCAGCCTCAAAAGTTCAGTGGCATTGATCTTTTTTCTGAGAACACAGCTGCGGTCTAATCCAGAGGACAGCAGCTGCTATCAGTAATATATCGAACTGAATGTACCATTATGTTAATTGATGGATCACAGGGAGTACAAACTATAATGTTGAGCTTGCTGTGGGGTTACTGTTGCAATGTTTGCTACAACCTATTGATTTACTTCTTTTGGTGCTGTCCAAGCTTTCAGTCATTTTTGGAAATGACTGTAATCCAGTCCAGTCCACTTAAACAAGACACTGTGTCTTGTCTGTGCAGTTGTACACAGTAGTACCTTCAGTTAAATTTGAACAGCAGTATCCTAGTATGTGCAAAATGTGTCCACACACACAGACGTGTGTGTGTACACAAATTAACCATGTTTACCATTATAGTTTTAGTAGGAGGTGCTCATGTGTTGTGCCATAAATTACAATCCTTCCCAAACTGATACCTGGACCTGATAGTGCCATAAAGGTAGAAAGTCTATAATTACATATTACCCTCAGGGCTTTGAATATTTTCACTAAATGGATGTTGTTTATGTCCAACAGTTCTACAATCATTTTAACTTAAAAGTCAACCAACGTGTGTCACTACTGCAAAAGTGAAGTGGGCAGGCCAATGTTTCCTGCAGCCACTGCATGTATTGTCTTAAAGAAGTACATGGAAATAGAAAGTATTAAAGGTCACCACCAAGAAGGAGAATACTCCGGAGAGTGCAAAAAATGATGTCCAGGCCTTGAAAGAATACCAATATGCCATTATCTTAGCCATGTAAACAGAGCTGTTGAGCAGCTCAGCACGAGAGGCCACACACAAGATAAACTAGATCTGAAATACTTTTGCATTTCAGCATGGAACAAATTAGACAGAGAAAAATACTTCTGAGGAAAACCTTATGAGATTCAATTTGACAAACCATTGATATTAATCCAAAGAGGCTTTATTATACTAAGAATATTCTCCTTATGAATGGATAAAGAAAAACATGCTTAAATATACAAAAGAGGTGAGGGCAGCTCATAGTTACATATGGACAATTGGTCAGGACGGTTTGGCATCACTTTTAAAAGCACTGTAGCATTTTTCAACCTACAGAAAAGTCTAGTAGACCTCTTTTGTGAGCTCATGTGTGAAGCAGACCACAACAGTGCAGTGATGGCACATGCAGAGCGAGAGCGCGTTATGGCTGTGGAGTCACAGTAAACCTTTTTTTTTTTCCTTTTCTGTGCTAAGCCACGCCACAAGCATCCCCTAACTCTGACCAAGGAACCCCCAACACTAACCTCACCCTGGTCACTCCACTGCTGTTAACATCTGTGGCACCTCTATCAATCCATTGTGTTGAAAAGTGACACCAAGGGGTCCAGATTCATATATGACGAGTTGGAAGTTGTGATGATTTATACAGTTCCTTCTTCTTGTGTGCCAGTTGTTTGTTCATGTCAAATTAATTGACGTTTCTGTCCTAATTTGCCTTGCCTCATACATCAAGTTATTAGGCATTATTGTTTACAGTAATATTTGTCATGTAATGAGATATTAATGTGCTGGAACAGTTTTTCAAAACATTTATTTGATAAATATTTCAATATGGGAGTGATAAATGTTCCACAGACCTTCGCCAACCAGTTGCATCTGTGAATCTGGCAGAAGGGCAATCAGTGGTTTATGATTTGGCTTCCATGACAATATTTTCTCTCCAGCACTCAATTTCTGTCAACCCCCTTATTTTTGTTATCCTTTGCTTCTAACACCATGGATCCCTTTGGAGCTCTATTGTCTATAACCTTTGATTTCTCTCTTGTTGCCTCTTCCTACTTCTGTAGCATGATGTGCCCCCAAGCTATACTTCTATATCCTTGTGTCCTTCTTTCTTTCTATGTCATGTCAACCTTGTTTTTACTCTTTTGCTTGAAGCTCTTAAGGTTACATTCAGTGCATAAAAATAGATATCACATTATACAACAGTTTTTCATGTCATCCATGCATTTATTGATTTTATTTATTTATTTATTTATTTATTTATTTTTACATACATAAACTATGAGGAGGCAGCACGGTGGCATAGGAAAGATTTTATAAAGGTATTAATTGGTTAGTGCTGTTGCCCCTTTCTGTGCAGAATTTGCATGTTCTAGTACTGCTACTGGTACCCGGAGTACCCTAACCCGGGTACTCGGGTTTCCTCCCACCGTCCAAAGACATCTGGTGACTCTAAGTTTTCCGTAGATCTGTGTGTGAGTGGTTGTTGGTCTCTGTCTGTCTCTGTGTGTGGACTGGTGACCTGTCCAGGGTGTACCCTGCTCTCACCCAGTGTGAGCTGGGATTGGCTCCAGTGCCTCCCGCGACCAGGAAATAGATAAGCGATTAAAGATGAATGACTGAATTAATTAATTAATAATTTATGAGGGTACATAATATTTACACAGTACACCCAAGAGAACTGACCAAAAAGCCATTGCACATGCACCAAGAAACAGTTAGCGGCAATGAGTTAGTAAATATATTGCAATGAATGACTGAAAATAAAATATAAAGTCCTGAATGAACCATATTTTGGTCAGTGCACATAGACACAGTCCTTAGAGAAGTGAGCTCCAGTCCAACTTCAAAAATACAAAACAAACAAAGACAGCTTCTTTAAGTGGTTTTGTGTGCGTGTGTGTGTGCGTGTGTGTGTGTGTGTGTGTGTGTGTGTGTGTGTGTGTGAGTGCCTGTCTACCCTTGCCCTTGGCTTCAGGGTGTGAGAAAAGGAGGAGATGGAAGGAGCTCAGCCATGTCACTGGGGAATGCTTATCGCACTGAACCATGAGACACGCACAAACAGAGAGATGCATGGACACTATTACATCCCTGCACTTGGATGCATACACTCACAGAAACACATACGAGTAAACGCTTTTGTACACACGCAGTAATATGTACTCACACGCAACATGGTGCTGAAATAAGTCAAATATCTGTTAAGCTGTTTGACAGAAAATGAATCATTATTTTTTTCTTGGGATGAACATTAATATGACAGAAGATGACACATCCTCCAGACTCTCAATTATGAGAATTTTTTTGTTTTCTGCTATTGTGAAGATTTAAAATCTTTGATTTTTGGACTGCACAGAATAAGGAGCCATACAAAACATCACAAGATATAATTTTGGTTGTCTCTCAGAACTGAAACCATTTCAGCCTTCACTCTCCTCTTCCTCATGTCCTCCATAAGGTCCCAGCTCGTCCTTCTCCTCCTGTCATCTGTCATCTATATTACCTTATTCTCATTTTCATCACTCCTTCAGTCATTTCACCCATGCCTGGCCTCTTTCCTCTCTTTCTGTTTTCTCTCATCAGCCGTCCTCTCCACACTCTCGTCTCCTCTCTCTTTCCCCCTGCCACTACTTCTCTTCTTCCCCCCTGCTCTCCATCTTCCTTGAGTAATAGGAGTGATACACAGACATGGCAAAGGGAGTGAAGACAACAGAGAAATCGCTTCATCAACCGCAGTCTAATAATTCATCAGCAGCTGTTTAGCATGCTGCTGCTTTGTCTTCATTGGCTGTCTCTGGTTTCACTTCATTCAAAACTCACAAGAAAACTTTTTCGAATTTTTCATTCGATGTTCTTCTGCCCTCCTCTCAGGTTTTCATTTAGAAGACAAAAATGGTCCCTGTTATTCAGACACAACAAACTTTTTTTATTGAATATTATGGAAGTTGCAGGGAATTGGAGACGACATTAAAGCCTCTGCATAAAATTTCATTTTGCGATGAAATAATTTTTACTGAGGACATATATAAGATAAACCTACTTAATCAATCAGTGTGCGATAAAAGTATTTCATCCAGAATAGATTGATTGCTGTTTGGAAAACGGTGAAAATGGGTGCATGGCTATTTGAAATGAAACCATCTCTACAATGAATTCACTCTGCAGCTTATCTTTGAATGGGTTAGTGTTTCCCACGGTGGAAATTTGGTTTGTTCAAAGTTGTTATTCAGTGGTATGTGTTTTTCTTTGTGTCGTTTGTTTGTTTTTTATAGATGACTACTGGAATGCTGCATCGTTCACCACCCCATCATCCTACCTGCACTTTGCCACCTTTCAGGGTGAGACCAGTGCCGACATCTCCTTCTATTTTAAGACCAGCGCACCTTATGGTGTATTTTTGGAAAACCTGGGAAACACAGACTTCATTCGCTTGGAGCTTAAATGTAAGACGCACCTGAATAATTCTTAATGACATTTCATGTTGTGTTTGTGTCTCTTGTTCTTTTTCTCACCCTGGATTTTTAATTGAGTCAACCCACCAGTCAGTCTAACGCTAGGTGCAGCCAGACCCCAATCTACTCACAGACTCACATAGGCACACAGCTGGATACTGATGCGCCAGTAACAGCCATTTGCTGTCCTGATTGTGGCGCACTTTGTATGATTGCAAGAGAGAGCAATTATTTATTTAAGGTAATTGTTGTGTACCATAATTATGTCCATTATGAACCTCTCTTTAACCAAATCACAAATTTTCAGGAATGACAAAGCACAAGCTTTCATTCTTTCTCTCTCGTACACACACACACACATACATACACACACACACACACACACACACACACACATACACACAACCTCTCGCTCACACTTTCTGTCTTGCCTTCTCTGTCTCTCTGTCTTCATCTCACTCTTTAAAAAGATAAAATAAATTATGTTTGCAAATTCAAATATTTCATGTTCTTAAAAGTTTATCTACACGGTGAAATGTATAAATTGTCACCACGTACTATTATAGATGTAAGTAGCAAAATAAACAAACTTTGTATTTAGTTGTACACTAATGTTAAAGGTTAATTAAGATTTTTCAACAGAAATCTGTATTTTATTGACAAAAACATTTGACTTTTATTACTCCATGCTATGATAAAATATTCACTACATTCAGCAATCTTATCAACTGAGTAAAACACAAACATTCTGAATTAAATCACATTTTAGTATATATGATTTGACTGTACAATTTCATACATGAAGGTTGGTTTTTTTTTTTTGTTCAGCAAAGTGGAGAAAGTGGCGACTTCTGGTCAACATGTCACACAGCAGCTTTCTGTGATGATCATGTTCAGTCCAAATTAACATCCAACCAGTGGAGAATGTTAAAATCTGGTGAAAGGTCAAAGGTGCTACCTGACCCTTTCTTACTCCTATCACCTGCCATTTTACACCAAAATACCACAGAACACATAACATAAAGTAGACAGATGATTTTCAGGCCAAACTGCTTTTAAGGCTGTAATAGTGCCACAATGGTATGTGGTATGTTGCTGACTTTGCTTTTTTCAGTTTCTCAGAGGATTAAATAAGGTTTTCAGAGTAAGGCAGATGCACACCTTAAAATGTACATATACTTCTTGTGAAAAACAACAATGTTGCAAATGTGCACAAAAAGCATACACAAAGATAAAGTAGGTATCTAGTCGGTCACAGCGGCACAGCAGGCTAGAGGAGATAGGCATAGTGTGTGTGTGTGTGTGTGTGTCTGGATGCTTTCTAAATGCCCTCACATTGATTTCCTCTCTCCTCTCCCTTGCTATCATCTTGCATTTTGCCCCACAGCACACATTTAGACACACAATCACAAAATGACTTGCACACACTCATGCACACTCATACACATTAACACACACACATAATCTCTGTCCTATTGCTGGTGCAAAAACTGTATCTGCTGCAATCCAGTCAGGGCATGAAATGACTAGCATTAAACCAGAATAGCATAGCTGTGCCATCACAGGAGCTCAAATCACATAAACACACGCTCACAGACACACACGGGACTTTGTACAAAACACACGTCACTGTGACTTCAGAAAAATCTAAGTCATCTATTAAATACTGTTCCTCTTTGAATCTTAATGGACACAAGTACGTATGGATGCATTTGCAAGGCATCATTAAAGGTGTACTCAGAGCCATGTGAACTGGGCTGGTAAAAGGATTTAGGACAGATAGAAAGGTCCAAAAATACAGAAATGCTTTACTCCTGGGGATCAGTGGAAAGTGTTTGCCATGTTTTGAGTCCTTAAGAACCTGCACTTTCAGTGATATTCATCCCCAAAGGTTATAAACATTTTCACTCTGGTATCCAACTGAGAAATGTACTTTCACCATGAAGACCTTGGTTTATAAAACTGTATTATTGCTCTTTTACGTGAAGACCTGACAGACAGAAAGTTTAAATCAGAACTTTAGCAGTTCTTGCTTTTTAAAAATTCCGGATATCTGGCTTGTAAAAACAGTATCTCGTTATCAACTAAGAAGAAAAGCAGGCCACAAATAAGTTTTTATTCAGATCCTTTTGCAAAAGATTGCCATAGGTTTAGTAGCAGTGGTCGCACTTTATTTGTCCCCCTGGGGAAAATGGTTTTCAGCATTAACACGTGGCATCTCAAAGAAAGAACACTAGACAAGCTTCAGACCTTCAATGTAAAGCATCTGTACTTCACACCTGGCAGCAGGCAGGTGCTCTATATGAAACCTTACCAAGACCCCTAAAGCTGCCTAAGCTAGACAGTAACGTGACCAAGGTGCATTATTTAGTTTAAAAGCTTAATGGCTTGCGGTACAAATGAGAATTTAGATCTGTTTTTAGTGAATAGAGGCGAACACTCTCATTTAAACAAATGACAGAGTGAAGGGGTCCTTCTGGTCACCCACAATGCTGTTTGCCCCGTGTTTATCGCCCTCTATCTGTGGTGTTAGGACTGTAAGTTCTTTGCTGGTAAACTCGTAAATTGTTTTGTTTTGTTTTCTTTGTTGATGTTGTTTTTGTTTGTTTGTTTCTGTATTTTTTTTTTTTGTTTGTCTGTTTTTGTTGTTGTTTTTTTTTTGTTTTTTTTTTTGAAGGGCCTTTTTGACATAGAGAGATGTTTTGCTCTTCAGACAATTAAAATCTTGCTTCAGCATCAACAGCAGCAGGTTTTCTGTGTTGCTCCTAATAATCACTGGCTTTTTAATAGAGTTTCCCTCCCTCAAGGGACTGGACTATCCCAGCTAGCCCTGACATTTAAAAAAAAACAACACAGAAAGCTAACACATTACATGAGACAAAACAGTCTAAATTAGCAAGTATAACAGAAAAGGCACTGAAGGGATAATGCAATGACAGTTATCTGGAAATAGATTAACAACATGTACTGTATGCATACATACACAAGCAATGATCTTTCCCACCAACATGTACAGAATCTCTTACACTATTTATTACTACTACTACTTACTTATTACTACAATTGGTTGTTTTGATCTGACGCATATTTTGGAATTTGATTATAATAAAACATTCATAGAAAAACAAATCAAATCAAAAGCCCTACTGGGTTTTCTTCTGAGCTAACATGCTAGTATAGAAACACACAAATGCATACAAATACTGTACATTCAGCCACAAGTTTACACTGACATCCATCACAGTGTCAAGTTATTAGCTTTTTCCTTTCAACTACTGCCCAGCTTGAAATGGCCTGGCTCCAGAAACCCTGAAGGATGCCAGGACAACTAAGTTCAAACTCAACATTTATTTTAATTCTCTTGTTTGGTGAATAGTTGAGTGGAGTTCACCAGGTTTAAAACTTATAAAGATAAGAGAGACAATTTAGGTGCTGTGCAAATTATGAAAAACCAATTTCCTCAGTGGAACACTTTCTAGGGTGCATCTGTCAAAATAAAAAATAGAAATCAATGAATAACTTTTTAAAACAGTTTGAACCCTTATATCTATTTAATTGTTTTAACTTTACCATTTTCCTATTTTCACATTTTTATAGTTAAAATATTTTACCTAAATAACTCTTTTAATGTAACTTGAAAGACCTCCACATTACAAACAAAACCCAAACTGCTTACATGCCTGACTCTGATACAAGAACATACATCAACATCAGATGCCAAGTCAGTGTCTTTTAATAATACCAGAGACGTCTTTGGGAGGATCCTCAAATTGAATATTGCCTTCTTCGTCTATTGAGATGTGTCAGAGTCCATTGCCAATGTAGAGTAAGAACCGCTTTCCTCACAGGTGAACTGACTTCAGTGATGAGCAGCCTGCTCTGCTCTGCTGGTGGTGCTTTTTGGGACTTGCAGTTAATTGTAGGTCTGGAGGGTGTGAACTGAAGTATCATGAAGGTTTTGCAGCTCTGAGATTTATCTCAACACACAGCTATGCAAATACACAAGATGGCCTCTGTGCTCTCTGGGCACTTAAGTTTTCAGTCTTAGATGTGGACAGAGTATAAAGAAGCTGTAAGGCATCTGTGCTGTTTTGCAATTCTGCTATAACAGCGCAAAAATAATCACACACACACTCACATGCCATCTACTTTTGTAATATATCAGAATACCCCAATAGAAAAAAACAATAGAAATGCTACTATGTTTTTTTTTTTTCTTTCAGCATTTAAAATAACTGATGTTGCTCTTTGCTTTGCAGACCTGCTCTGTGTACACAGTCATCATTTATTCAGTGTGCTAAATACTGTCAGAGGGCTTATACTGTGTGTCTCTCTGTGTTCATGAATCTGTTTGTCTGTTTGACTTTTTTGCTGTGGGTAGTTGAATGTTGCACTTCTTCATATTCATATTATAGGTTAGACTAATGCTCTCAGCACAGCTAGGCGGGCGTTTCCTGAGACGATTTCGTGTGTCTTTGCATCATATAGAAAATGATACTGTCTTCAAGAAAGGAACCAAGGAAGAGAGTGGAGAAGGAATCAATGATGGAGGGGAGGGAGGGAGGGTAAAGTGTCAGACAGAAGAAAGCAAGCGCTAAATGAAAAAACAAATGAACAAACAGTGAAAAATAAAAGTATGAAAAAAGGGACAAACATGGAAGTCAGGTTGACACGAGGGATGGTGGGGGTAGATAAAAGGAGAGAAATTAAAGAACCAGCAAACAAAAGAACAAACAGAAAATGATAATAAGGATGAAGAATAAACAGGAAAGGTAATAAAGAAACAGGAACTGTGTGTCTTGTAATGGCGCCAAGAAAAAAGAATAATTGGTGGTGTGAAAGAAGATAATTAGATGAAAGTAATGGGAAAAGAAGGAAAAGCATATTGATTGGAACACTAAAAGCAGAAAGAGCATTTCCCTATTGACAGATACATAAATTTATCCACTCTAATATTTGAGCCTAATGAAACCATAATGACGCAGTAACATATAGAGCTAAGAACTGGTTATATATCATCTGTATGACTACAGCACACTGGTGCCAATAACCACCATATGGCACCACCCAGAATATATTGCCTTTATACGCAGTCTCACAGTAGTACCAAACATTAAGGAAGCAGTCATATTGCGTTTTAATTTGACAACTGCAAATTGCCTTTCTGGCAGCAAGAATAACTCCCTCATTGTTGCATCATTGTTGCTTAATTAGCTTCATCGGTCAGAAACATTTTGCAGAGGCAAGCACTCACTGAGCATCTCCCATCAAAACACAATGAGCACGCAGACATAGAACCTGCCACTAATCTATAAATCATATTCATTATTCATTCAGTCATACAATTGATTATTATCTGCAGGGCCTTGTAGGCCTTCAGATATACTTTATACTATATCTGATCTCTTTGATAGTTGTTCTCTTCTAAATTTTGCTGAGAAGGACTAAAATGGTAAGCATCTAGCTACTGGCAGCCTTCATGTGAGAAACTTCAGAAGTCATATGACTGTGTGACTGCTGCTGAGGGCAGAGGTCTGGCTGTAATACTCAGGCTTTGTCGCTGCTAGAAGGCTCTGTGGTTAGGAGAGTTCCGAGTAAAATTTCTGGCCTAGTACACATTATTTACTTGACAATACCACTGTAATGCACTTCAGTATCAATACACTTACACACGCACACACACACACTCAGCGTCTCTTTTTTGTCTTTTCTGCCATAACATCAATTTCAGTAATATGAATGAATATTTGACCTGTCATAGTTGAAAGGTGCAACAGTATAACAGTGCCCCCTGTTGGTTTGCAGTAATATCAGGCCACTGAATTAGCAACAATAAATTTTATGGCTTTGTAATGCTTCAACAGCATACTCATTCAAATCCACTTATTTTAGCATAATGAAGATTAATAATGCAGAAAAAACAAGGCCATCGAGCCCTCTTTCCTCATCTGTCTGCTTTTCCTCCGTTTTCCTGATAATTTAAACAATCTATTTTCAACTCATTTCATTTTCCTCTCTGCTTTCCTTGGTTTTTCTTCCTCAAACAAAACCTTGGAAACCTCTAACTTCTAAAACAACTAAAGATACATAGAGACTGTCACGATGCAACTTCATGTCATGCAAAGTCAACAGTTCCTGGCATGTATCGACTGACTGTGAGTTTAGTCCTGTCCAAAGCTGTGAGTAGTCATGTATTACAGCAAAGCTGAAATCTATACAAACCAAATGAATGGCCTTGAAACAAATGAGCCATTAGATTAGAAATTGAACGCGTATTTACCTGCAGTTTGGACTATGACAGACCAGGGAATTATGGGATTTGGAGAGTTGTTTGTATTGTGCGGTTTTTAAAGGTTCTTCTCTAAGCTTCTCTCCTTTACTGTCCTTCCGCAGCTCCAAAAGTTGTCTCCTTCTCCTTCGATGTTGGAAACGGACCTGTGGAGTTAACTGTGCATTCAGACATGCCCCTCAATGATGACCAATGGCACCGTGTGATGGCTGAGCGAAACGTGAAAGAGGCTGTCCTCCAGTTGGATCAGACGTATCGAGCATCTCAGCTAGCTCCTGCACAGGGACACACACGGCTGGAGCTGTTTAGCCAGCTCTACGTGGGTAAGCCACTCACATTCACTCCAAAACAATCCAAACAAAATCTCTCCAGCGTAAAAATGATTCACACATTTGATCGAATTTTGAACAACACTCAGAGATAAAGACACCATAATTCCTAATGTTGATGTGTCGAAAGCCGTTGGTACACGTCATTCCTTGTAATTGTAATTTGGAATGAACTGTTGATCACAAGAACTCTCTCTGCTCTCTGTATTTTCAGTAACACTACCCTCAGACATGGACTTCCACTGTGAGGATGTATGAGTGGTTCATGAGTTAAAGCTGAATTCACTGTATTCAGTCCAGCTTAGCCACAGCTGCTGCTAATTACGTTAATGTTAATCCAGTGTCTCTGCACACAGACACATGCAGCCATTTCACATTTTACATTTCACATATTACACTACAACCTCTGTTGGCTTTGAGGCTGTGTGTCTCCAACTTATTTCACTTTTAGAGGTCATTTCTTTGTTATTTTAATGCTTTCACTCTGCATTTATATGACTTTGAATTAAGAATCTATTATAGCATAAAGCAATATCAATCCCCTGCCTTTCTTACATTCACACAAAGACATTCTGCTCAAAATGTTAGGCAGATCAAGCCCGTATTATCCCACAGTTTATGCTTACACTTTGCTACAGGGCTTTAGTTTGTTCTTAATGGTTTGGTCTACTATTCAAAACAAAATATCGGTCAAGCTCATCAAGAGTTCAAATGGACAGTTTTCTTCCTGTTCTTTCGGTTCTACGTCTCGTTCTACCTTTTGTGCTGAACTGTCAATACTCCCTAAACCAAACTCTGACACTAAAATAGTTTTAGGGATTTGTGGATACAAGGAAAAGTGCTGAGGCGGATCACAGAGTTCCTACTATCTCATGAAAAAAGTTCTGCCCAAAGGAGATTGTTCCAAATTCCAATCAGGCATCCTGATGTGATAGCCTTAACCCCCTGATCCCTGCTTATAATTTCATCGTCTCATCACTTCTGCTGAATCAACTGCTGCTGAAACATTCTCACCCTATCATGTCCCAATTTGCCTCTCAGTGTGTTTGCACTTTAATTTGCTGGAATGGAGAGAGACAAGAAAGTTTTAGTCACTATGCATCTTAAAGGGAAGGAAACCAGACCAGGCTTCCAGATTGTACTTTGGCCATCATCTCATTTGCATGTGTGTTTTCTGATTTCTCTGCCAAAGGATGAAGGGAAGAGGAGGCCTGTGGGTGGTACAATTCTTGGAACACACAAAAAAGTAATACAGGATAATAGATAGAGAGCAGCGGAATAGTTGTTTGTAACAACATCCAGAGAGGTGACAGCACCTTCTCATATCTGATTTCTAATCCCTGGTTAATCCTTATTACTGCATTGCTCAGGGAATTTACAGTGTGACACACAGGAAGTGACACAGCCACTAAAGGGAAGTGGTTTAGAGGTGGCCTCTGACTCCAGGGAAAGATATAATGTTTTGAGTCTGATGGAGAGATTTAGAAAGAGTAGAAGGAGTGAGAGAGAATGAGAAAGAGACCTGGAGGCATTAAGATTTTATCAAATTCTTCGCTGTAATGGAACATCCTGTCTCTGATTGCGATATGTGTCATTGAGGTGAAAAAAAAACAGTCTAAGCGAGAAATAAAAAGTAATAGATCTAGGAAGGATATATAAATAATAAAGAAAAGTGGTTAGCTTTGAGAAATTATTTTTTTAAATGGGTGGCCTGGGTCGTTGTGCTTCTGTGAACTGTCAACCTGACCAGCAATAATACAACAAGTGAGAATGAGTTGACAGTCCTCAGGCATGGCTCTCTTGCCTGGGTCTTACCACTTACACCTCACCTGTGTGTGACAGCTGCCTCATTGAACAGCAGCGTCTGACCTACACACTGCCAGCTGTACCTTTAAGCACTGAAACTGATACAATGTTTGATTTCATTTCATTATCTGGACATTGAAGGGTTTTTACCAGACAGAAGCTTTTTTTTTTTTTTTTTTTTTTTTCCTCACCCACATTCTTAGAAAGAGGGAGAAAGAAAATGCACAGAAATAAATAACTGCCTTCAACTTAAAAGGTGGATATGTTTATACTTGAACAGTCGCCCTCAAATGTTTGCACTTCATTATATGAATAATTTCCCCTCTAGAATAGCATTGTGGCTACATTAACTGGTGAGGTAGCTTGTTACATCAACAAATAGGGCAAGCGCATAAAATTAGCAGTCTGGTGGTTTTCACAAAGAGGGTGGTCTGGGATGGAGTTGAACTCCCATCCTGAATTATTGTTTCCCCCTGCTACAGTGAGCTTTAATTTGCTTAACTGGGTCTCATATCTGTCTCTGTATCATCTCCTTCTCTCCTTCTCAATCAATATGCTCCTCATCAAGCATTTGATTGCTTTAGTGTTTACTGCATGGTGGCTCATTTGCTCTAATGGCCACGAGAGTAAATGTTATACCATCAGCCTGCTGTCATTTACTTCACACAGTTAACTTTTAGCTCTCAATTCACTTCATACATGCACATTACAATAAATCTTGCCACGTTTTATTTGTTGAATGTAACCATCTGTTCTTTTGATTTCCCTCTTGATTAAGGCTCACTAGCAGTTATTATAATTTTGCATGTTTTTGCTCAGTTCTCATGGTCAGATTTTTTTCTTTCTACTCTTTTCTGCTATTTTCCTTGCCCCTGTCCTCATGGATCTGCATCTCGCTTGTTGCTGGTCATTGCATGTCTGCCACCCCCTATCACAGGAAAACCAGCATCGCTCACCTGTCAAGACAGTAGGTAACATTTAATGATCAACATGTCATGATGATTCAGTAATGGCAAATAATTTTTTTTCAGAACAAACCATAAGGAACCACGTATAAGAAAACAAAGATTTATTTAAGGTTCAAAAAGTGTAATTCAGTTGTAGATCCACACTGGAGATGATAAAAAGGTTTGAAAGAATTCATGTTCTGGAGTTGCCGGTTATTGTTTTGGCTCATATAACACATGAAGACAAAAACAATTACAAAATGACAATTAGGATTAAAATACTATTCTAGAGTCAGCTGTCATTATAAATGGTAGCTCCAATAAACATGGAGTGGTTAAATGCTGTATTCTGTATTTCTTCAGTGTTGAAGTATAAAGAGAAAGAGAGAGGGCATAAAACCAATCTATTTTCCCATTTATCCAATGGCAATGAAAGAACAGCAGTGCAGCAGCTCTGCAGCCTCTTGGTGTAAATGGGGAATTTGTCTGCATGGTTGGATCAGGTTTTCAAAAGAGCAGTCTAACTGCACACTTGTGTACTTGCATATATTGTCTGTCCCCTTAATTATATGGCGTATCTAAATGCATTCTGTGAGTTTATTCATTACGCCATCCATCACTAATCAGTGATGCAGAAACCACAGACAAAGTGAAGGTCAGATGATCAAATTTTATGACTTCTCTTTTAATTAGGCTGTTGCAAATTGTGTGTACTGTATGTGTGCGTGTCTCTGTGTACTGCATATATCCCAATGAATGTGAACTATTTTCTCATTAGCAAACCATTATTGATTGAAGATTCTCAGCCTTCCAGGTCCTCATCTCAAGCTGCCTTCCATTCTCCTGAACTTCAGCACTATTGAAAAAGCAGATCCAAACAGGACTCTCAGATTAAAGGTCAAACATCTTTGAGAATCTCAAGCAAGTAGAGCTGCCTTTATATAAGATTTGGAGAGAGGCTCTATTAAAACTGTAGTGATATTATTAGTATTATTTTTAACCAGAAGGATTTGTGTTTTCCTGGCCTTTCCCAAGCTAGAAAGTCCTCAGCACACTTAAGGCTTGGTGAAAATTGCAAATGAGTGGGGTAAAATATCTAAAAAAAAATCAAATGTACTAGACAAATTTACTAGACTTAGAATCACATCATTAACAACATCAACTGATGTATCAAGGTGATTGTTATTTATATTAATATATTCATTTATTTGCATCACCCACCGGATCACAAAAATGAATGTGTACAAATTTGTGACTAAGCCTATAATGACTTCAGTCAGGTTCTGCCTGCTTTATGATTCATACTGAAGTGTGCATGCATTTGTGCGTGAGTACGTGATACGTGTCAGCCCTGGTCTCCACAGGCCTCCAGCCTGCTGTCCGTTCAATCAGGATGATTTAGACCTGGATAAACAGGTGGCAGAAACCTCCAGCCAATCAGTGGGAGAACACAGATTAATTAACAGGTCTACTAAAAGTCAAATCCTTAGTGGGAATGGAAAGTGGAGAGAGCCCGTGAACACCCTGCTGCATCTTGATCTGTGAATAATGGCTATATTGGCTAGAGAGAGGGTGCATGTTTTAGTAATGTAATTGTGTGTGGGTGTGGGGAAGATAGCAGCTTTCTGTGTAATAATGCTGCTAAGGGAGAGACTGTGAGGGAGTGTAAGCACAAATCTTCTAACGTCTTCATGAATGGATGTTTTTTTGTTATCCAAAAGATGCAGTTGAGAGGTTTAATAACTAAAATGCCCCTCGGCTCTTGTTAGTGATGGTTTGCTCGAGCTACACTCATAGCAGTGTGTTCCAGACAGTGTAACCATCCTCTGTAGGTGTGCTTGCATACGTCTGAATCTGTACCTGTGGGTTTATGTTTATGAGTATGTTTATTTCCATAGTCAATTAGGTGCACATTAATCTATTTAACACCCCTACTCTGTCCAAGTTAATGGGTAGTTAGACTGTAATGGGGCAGGCCAGAATGACGATGGAAGCACTTTAGAGGAATGGCTATCGACACCCTAAGGCTAAGCATTAATGCTCATATTGACTAATTCAAATCAGGTATGCTGTGTGTGATCTCATTTAAATGTGTGTAGGTCTGTTGTATGTAGTTTACATGCACTCATGCAGCCATTGCTCGTGTTTGCTTGTGAGATATTCATTAAGACACAGTGTTCATTAGGCTGTTCTAATTAGTGAAGAAATCAAACGAGTTGAAGGTTGTTTCAAGAGCGGTGTCACAGCCGGAACGATTAACGTGACATCAGTGCTTCCTCCAGGAGTTAGGTTTCCAAAAGAGATTAAAAAAGAGCCGCTTGCATTCAAAATGACTTATGTGACTCTGACTTTCATTTGTCCTCACTTCCCTCCCTTTATTTGTTTTCTTTCCTTTTTCACTTATTTACCCATGCTGCATATCCGTGCTTCACTGATGGCACCTCCCACCCTGTTGTGTGTTTCCTCCTGCTGCTCTGTGTCCTGCTCCTCAGGTGCTGCAGGTGGACAGAGGGGCTTCCTGGGCTGCATCCGAGCCCTACGGATGAACGGCATCACACTCGATCTGGAAGAGAGGGCCAAGGTCACGCCTGGGGTCAAACCGGGTTGCCAAGGCCACTGCACCAGTTATGGGATGTATTGCCGAAATGGAGGGAAGTGTGTGGAGAAGTACAATGGCTACTTGTGTGACTGCAACTCCACTGCCTATGATGGCCCATTCTGCACCAGAGGTAAGAGGCATTTTGTGTAAGATTATGTCACTCTCCAATTCAATAGGTGTATCATTGGACTATAAATGCAGCTGAGATTGCGTTACACTGTCACACTGTTTTCCAAACCTCATATGCAAGACAAGTGGGTCTCCCCTGTTGTGGGCTTTCAGATTGTCTTCTTTTTTTTATATCAGAATTATTTTTTCCCATTTTTTACAGAGCCCTAAGGTATCTAATATATATATAATTCAAATCAGGTATGCTTTATATTCTTTCCATTCCCTTCCTCAAAATTACCACCCAGCTCAGAAATTTGAGCTGACACAATGAGTCATAATCACTAAGCTAGCACCTTTCAAGAAACTTCAACAGGCGTCTTTGTGAAAGCATTTTATCTTAAGTTCTCAATGCCAATGACCAGGGTTACTGCTGGAGTCGTCATATTTCAACGAGCCTCATATCTGATAACCCACTGTGCTTTTTGCTGTGCTCTGTGATTGGCCTCACTTCCTATTCAGTTTGGAGCTGTCCTGTTGAAAGTGTTTGGGCTTATGATAAAAGGCATCGATTGAGAATGGTATTATGCTTTCCCACCAATTCTCCCTGACTTTAGATAGCATTCACTGAATGCTAATACCGTGCAGATGCAGAGCTGAGACATAAAACTAAAAAAACCAAATGCACGTCACTTCGCAAAGCAAAAAGGTAGTGGTAGATTTTTGAAGCTCAGAGGTGAGAAATGTCACACGTTAACTTAGCATCTGCACTGTTGCGTATTGCTAAAACATCATATTTGTTTCACAGGGAGTCATTAGATACACTATTAAAGTTCGACTTCCCAAAACAAGTCTTGATAAAAAGCTCAGGGGAGGAGAGCAGCATTGCTCTCAGAGGCTTTCTGCTAGCTCCCAGTCAGAGTTGATCCCCGACACGTGAATTAATTTGTTTCCTAAAGCCGAATAGTGTTTTTTCCCTGTGCACTTGGCAGGGGGGTGACAAGATGACAGAAAAGCAGAGTGTGTGTGTGGTGTGGAAGAAGATGACAGTGTGTGGTGATATGCTAGTGTAGGACATGAAAAGACCTCCTCTGAATTCTGTCATAACCAATCAGACATTTCAGGATTTAGAGAATAGAGATTACTGTCTGTGTGCGTGTGTGTGTGTTTGTGTGTTCATGCGTCTGTCTCTGTATATGTCAGAAATAGAGAAACAAACAAAGGGAGAGAGCACACTCTTGTGTCTGTTTGTTTTCGTGCATGGCACGTGATGTTTTTTTCCTTCCTTTTTGCTCTGCTTCCATCTCTCTTCCTTTTTGTTTGCCTTTCTCTCCTCCTTGTGCCCTCACTCTTCACTTGTGACTTTTTTGTGCTCTCACATTCTGTCTTCTTTTCCTCTTATCTCAATTTCATCCCTTCATCTTCTTCATGGTCTTTGTGCAATTCTGCTGCTTTTTCAACAATTTTTTTTCATTCTTTGTTGTCTCCTTTGTTTGGTTCTTCTCCTCTTCTGTCACTTTCCAACAGTTTTTTTCTGTTCTTCCCATCCATTTTCCTTACTCCATCTCTGAATTCACAACTATTCACTACCCACTAATCCACTATCTTCTATTCTCTGTTTTTTTTTTTTTTTTTTTTTTTTATTGTCTCCATTTTTACTAATTTTTACTCATTTCTACTCTCTCCTCTCTGGAATATGTCTCTGTGGTTTTTCCCTCCCATTGTACTCCCCCTCTTCTCCTCCACTTTCATCCTTTTTTCTCATTTATTCCCCTGCTCTTCCTCCCATCTTTGTCTCTTTCCCCTCAAAATTTCCATCTCTTTCTGCCTCTTCTGTTCTCAGTTTTATTTCTCTCCTGACTCTCTCCCCATCCTCCCAGTGAGTGAAAAATGCATGAAGCCAGCCATAATTGCATAGTGCATTTCCACTGTATCCATATTTACACAGTGCTCAGGGGACCATACTGTATTATTAGTATTATTATTATCATACGGTCTCATTCTTCTCCTTTTGTGCCAGCGTTCACATGTAAATACATATATGGACACACATATGCAAAAAAAGTTCACTGACTAACTGAAGTTGTTTGAACGCTTACAGAATTCCCTTTCCAAAACATTTTCACACACTGACAAGTAAACAGTGCAAGTGCCTGGGGCAGGCACTGTTTTTGATTTTTTTATTATTATTATTATTATTATTATTCTCTTATACTTTTGGACAATTGTGTGTGTGTGTGTGTTGTTGAGGCTCCATGCAGTTCGTAAGAGTTTCTCCTTTTAATCTCAGCAGGACCGAGAACGCTGACAGAGGTCACATAAAGGGGCCTCATAATCTACAGTTTGCATAAATTAACACAGAGTATTGAACTCTTCAGTAAAGAGCTTAGAAAGGCCAAGGCCTCTTTAAATATATAAATTGTTACTGTTACTATTGGATGTACTGTTAAATTTAGGATTTTTAAATTTTTTTTTTTTTTTTTTTGAGTTAGGTAACTGGACCAAGCAAAGCTAACATTTGCTTGCTTATATGACACAAGTAAAGAGTGACACAGCTGCATTGATGGTCTGACCTGACTATTATGGCACTTCAAATTATTTAAAATTTAATTTAATTGAATTTAATTTAACATTAATTTAATGTGTTTTTCCAAAAATGACACAGGCAATTTAGCTAAGTTCTTAAGCATCAGGTATATCCCGTTCATTCTTACGTACATGATTGACTTTTTCTTTTCTCGTTGTGTGTTTTTACAGTTCTATGTTTCTAGGGGTCTAGCTGGACATCCATGCTAATCTACATTGAAATGTGTCATATTATTTGTGTATTCAAATGCTGTTTTGTAATAAATTTAAAGAATGCAGTGAAGTATGTTGCTGCCCTTGGAGAGATACTGCACTTTGTTGAATTTAAGTCCGATTTAGTTAATACTCAGCTGCATGAATCTCAACAGACACCTAACAACCAGCTTCACGCGTTCTCTGCATGGTTAACACAGAACAATTGCAGAAATGGGTCTCTCCAGACTCCCAAAGCTTGAAACTACATCAGTTTACAGCAGAATGGAGGATAAAATTGTGCGGTTGCTGAATGGAGGTAAAGATTTGCCTATACACCAATACCCATCTCGAACTTGTCCATTTTCTAGTAATAGGGAATCTATTAAATTTAACTAATGTAGCTTGAAGTATTTATTGTACTGTGTCCGGTGGGAGTCGATGGGAGAAGTGAAGCCTTAAAATAAGATGCATAAATGTGCTCACTTAGTATTCTACCCTCGTAAGTGGTGTAGATATATATTTTCCCTGCTGCCGCTGGGGAAAGGCAAACATGTCAAGGCATATTCCTTGGCATTTACACACACACACACACACACACAACCCAGGGCTCTCTGCTTTCCCTGTAACTATTCTCTTTAATTTCACGCATATTGTGCCTTTTATTTCATTTGTAACACAACATTGTGCAAGCAAGCACATACACACATATAAACCCAAACAATGGTGCATAACAGAAGTATAGAAAAACTAAAATCCCTTCTTATCAACACTTTGCAAGAATCGATAAGTATCCTGGAATGGCTGAAATATGCCATTAGGTCTGTTAATGTACTGGTAAACAATGTATTGTTTGGTTTCAAATGCAGGATCACAGCAATTTAACACCCACTTTACTACACCCCCTGAACACAGCCATATTTATGTGTGTGCTTATTTCTCTCTGGCCATATAATATATCTACCCTGTTGTGTCTTGGCATGTGTGAATTTTGAGCACTTCACTGTAGCTTCCTCTTAATGGAAGATGCCTTTCTTTCTTTCTTTCTTTCTTTCTTTCTTTTTTCTTTCTTTCCTTTCTGTTTTCTCTCACCAGTTTATGTTTTTGGTGTGCTTCACATTTTTCTTATTTCTTCTGTTATCTCACCCAGATGTCGGAGGCTTCTTTGAGGCAGGAACATTGATCAAGTACAACATCATGCCTGAAGCAGTTGCAGGAGCCAGTAGAGACATGAAGATTACGACGCACCAGCTCATGCCACATGAAGTGAATCTGACAAAGGAAGAAGTAGCTTTCAGTTTCAGCACATCCAGTGCTCCAGCTATACTGATGTATGTCAGCTCCAGGACGCAGGACTACCTAGCTGTAGTGTTAAGGCAGAATGGTACGATCCACACACACACACAGACAAGCAGTTTGTGGATAATCACAAATAAAAGGTCTGCTTGGAGTAATGCATGTTAGTGCTGCAAAGTGTATTCTTAAAGGCTGTCCTTTGAAGACACTTTACAAAGTTGCATAATCTACAAAAATCCTCTTCAGTTAGCAGCCTCACAGTAAGCAGCTGACAGGCAGCGAAGTGCTTTGATAAAATAGCAGTAATAAAAATTTGGCAGTGCCATCTAGCGTTTCAGCAATTGATGTGGACAAATAAAGCCACAAAATACTCACATTGCTCAGGGGTGCTGCTAGAAATTCTTGATCCTCCTGCTAACACAGCAAATGCAGTAAATATATAATCCCTGTGTCAAGCTGTGGGTCATCTGAATCATTCGTAGTTTGCCCCCCCTCCTCCCTTGCCCTTCTTTACAATCACTTTAAAAAGGAAGCTGTACTTCAGGCTTGAGTGTTTAGTTCAATAAATGCCCTTTTGGGAGAGAAACAATTATAATTCTATCGATTAAAATTAATTAAAACTATCTCTGTCATCAATTTCTTATACATCACCATGGACCTGTCAACAGTCATGTTCTTTGAGCCACATCAACATCAACAGATATCTAGATATTTAATTTTATTTATTTAGGTATTTACTGACGAGCGCTCATGGTTAATAATTTTCTATAAGTTGTTGGCATTTAATGCAACCACACCAAACCATCCTGGCTTCAGGTTCAATGCAAGTGCGGTATAACCTCGGAGGCCTGAGGGATCCATTTACTATTGATGTAGACCAGCGTAACCTGGCCAATGGACAGCCCCACAGCATCAATATGTCCCGTGTCAACAGAAGCATCACCATCCAGGTATAAACAACACACACAGACATTTCTGAGTATGGCGCAACACAAATTTCAGGCTTTTAGTTAGTGCTTACACCAAAGTGTGAAAAGTATCACATGCACATTCTCATTCACAAGCACGCAATCACATGAGCACAAATGGTTTGCAGTAACTCAGAGGGGAGTGCCTGTCCTGTTCTGTTGTGTGCCACTGTTTATCCACTTCCAGTAGACAGCCTAAGTGCAGCAACAGAGAGAATTGATCGATCTGTGTGTTTTGTAGGAAAGCACAGTGTTACTAGTGTTAGCATGTAAGTGTGTGCATGTTTGTGTATGTGCCTGTGCATGACAGTGTGTTTGTTTGTAAATACTTGTCTGTCTGTGTGCGATTGTGTGCTCTTGATTTTTGTGCAGCTAAACAGCTTACTGCAGATCAATACAGCCAAGGCTCAGTCAGTACCTGTCAAGGATTTTGAGAGAATTCATCTATGATTCAGCTACGATATGCTTTGTTTTGGGCTAAAATGCCCAAATTTCACTGCAGGCTGTAAGGACTGAGGACTCTAAGTGGATGCAACCAGCCAATAAAACATAGTTATTGGTTGCTTCAGAATAAATTTGACTTTGCATGAGCAGTTTGTGCTTTTCTGAGTACTGCCTTGCCCTCTATAATGATAACCAAAGAATTGATTTGTGAAAAGCCATCTTTGCTCTGCACATGGATCCCTAACTTTTCATTTTTGATTTTGATTATGAAGGAAACACATTCTCAGATTAAATCAATTACATACTTATTTGTAAAGAGCCCACTTAAATGGATGAATAGTATTAACCAGAGCCAACATTCTGCATTGGACTCTGAGTTCTGTTACTTATGTTGGTATCATTCATCATATCCTCATCAAATTTAATCCATAATCACGTACAATCATTTTAGCCCAGGTCTTCATGTTAAGAATTTCTGCAGAGAAAAATTGAGTACAATTACATTTCAATTACCTGTAAAAAAAAGAATACAAACGATTGTTAAGGTAATTCGCTTTGATATAAATAAGACAGCACAGTGTTTCAGCAACACAAACCCAAAAAATCTGCATTTAAAATAACTCACAATAAAAATATCATTGCTTCCTATTTTCTGTGTATGAAGAATGGGTTAGAGTTGGACATTACATGAACTGCATGTACTTGGTTATGTGATCAAAATTTGACTCTCTCAAATGATAATCAAAAGTCCATTACAGCCTCTTTCCTGGTGCTTTCATTAAGGTAAAATATGATGTTGGCCAGAGTAATTTGCTCTACTCTTGGAAACCAAATAGTCATTGCACGCTCTCTTCTACATACCGTAGGTCTTTTGCTCTCTCTCACCTAATGTACATGGAGTGATAATCTCATCCATACTGAAATCTCATTACCTGCATTCACACAGTTCAGTGAAAAATTCTGACAGGGAGAAATTTAACTGAAACATCCAATGGAAATCACTCTCATTTTCTGAGCAAATCACAACCTGCAACTGGTAATCACTCCCCTGGGAGCACTTGAACGCAACACATCCCTTTTTACTGGCACAGAGAGTGATTGGAGCAACTGCAAGTCTTTGCTCATCACTTACACACATACTTGATTGCAGTTTAGTTATGTCTATAATGGAGATATCGACATTAAGCCCAGTGGACAGCATATCTGAAGTTTACCACTCCCCACAACCCCAGGCTGTACTCTTAGAACAATCTCTGAATTTCTTTTTCCACACAATGATACGCACAGCATTTCAACATTAGAGACTGTTGGGAAAATTAAGAAGAACACTGATGGATGTCATATGTTAGTTTGGCTTTTAGAATAAAAGAAATCAGTCAGGAAACTGTGTGGGAGGGGAGACAGAGAAAATAGATGAGATTTTTAGATAGGGCATGAAAAGTAGAGCCTGAAGGTGTGCTAACGAAGATAACTTTGATGAGTAAAACCTTTTCATGTTGTTTGACTGCCTCAGGGTTTTTTCGAGGTACAAACATGCACATAATATCCACCCATAAACAGATGTGGACATGCATACCAACAGACATGCACGCACGAATGAGATTTTGTCAGGTCAACTCACTACAAAGGCTTCACATTGCTTCACTGCAAAGTCAACATTATTCAAATTCATCTGTCCACCCTACTTCTCCTCACACCTCCCATCGTCTGCCTTCTTTCTCATCCCTGAGGGCTTTTTTGTAATAGTTTATTAATTTGAGACTTTTACCTTGACAGCAATCCCACTAATGAGACACAGGAAAAAGGATAAGTTCTGCTTTGGACAACAACAACAACTGAAAGACAGAAATGCTGAGCAAGCATCAGCAGTGTTTGCAGCCCCAACAAATGTTATACAAGTGCCTGCAGATATTGCATACACAACAATTATCAAACAATATTTTATGTTGATGCAATTTCATGAGTTTTCAATAAAAGCAGCATACTACAAACAACTTAACCGTGCTACAAAAAATGTCACTGTGTACACTGATTTTCATTCTATTCAAGAAGTCATAATCACTGGCAATGGAATTTATTCACTTTTGTCATAAGATGAACAGTCACATGCAAGATCCAAAGTACAAAGATAATAGTGATTACACTGTTCAGGGAAGTTTTATAATGTTGACAGTTCTGTAGCATGTTCAGTCTTTTCCATCAGTCCAAAGCAGAACCAGTCCATTCAAGCCCTCTTGGAGGTCACAGCTCATTATTACTTAATATGTTTGTAGCACAGCAATGGCATTATGTTTGACCTGATGTTGACACACATTCTCAAGTGACACACTCTACACTGCCTACCCAATACCAAACAGTAAAGGGACAAAGTATATACTTTCAGAGTTGATGAAGGCTTAAAAACAAATCTCGCAGGACAGTGAACATTGAAGTCCAAGTGAAGAGATAAACATAAATTACACATTTAGTTAGCACTGAGGTCTAATAATGTGCTAACATTACACACACACAAACATATAAGTGTACATTGAGACCAATTTCAAAAATGTAACTGAAACAAAACTTGATTGTGTATAATGATGTATATTGTGATTTCCTATTTGTTCTGATGAAATTTACCAAAAAAAAAAAAAAAATCATTAAGAAGTGGTATCAAAATGAGGGTAGCTGGCCCAGGGTGGGTGGTTTGATAAGGAAAGCTTCACACAGCTGTGACTTCAAAACAACAGCAAAGACAGGGCGCAGGTAAACACAGCAAGTCAAGGCCAACAGGCTCTGACCAGCAGTATGTTTGATGAGCGAGGACTGATACTGCCCTGACATACTGCACATTACCACTAACATGGCTTATTATCCAACATGTTGTCCCTAACCCTAACCCTAACCCAACATATTAACTTAACTAACTTAACTAGCTTAACTTAACTTGATTATATTTTTCATCTTGTTTTTCCGCTGCCTCCATGTAGCCAACAGAATAATATAGGTTTAAAGAGTAATTCTAAAACATCTGCATGGTTTACCAGACCTTTTCTACAATGTGAGCATTAGCTATGAAGCTTAATTATAAAAGCATTTACAAAGTCTTATAAAATTTGCAGAACTTAACCTGAATGGTGAATGTATTTTAAATACATAAAAGGAGTTATCTGAAACTGTATGTTTCACTTTATTTGAAATTGGATTGGAAATCATTGCATGATGTACCAAGGCTTAAATTAATTTTTTTATTATAACCTCCCAATAGCATTTGTAATTTAACCACCCCATTATTATTTTCGCATACATGTTCATCGTTGTTGCAGCTGCTTTTATCTGCAAAATAACATTAGTGAGAGGCAGCAATATGAGTCAAATGTAATAAAATTCAGCTCGCCCGTGGATTAAATTCAATTTCCTGGGTAAAAGAGAGTTGAGTAGTTACCTGAGGCTGCAAAGGTCTCACTTCTCTGCTATCAGGCTACAAATCTTACAGGCATTTAGGCAAGCAGACTGTTTAAGGACATGGCAGAGAACAAGTGAGGAGACAAATAGCCATCAAGTAATGTGAAACGGAGAACAAAAGAGTAAGACGGAATAAGAGTCAGAGGTTAAAAAAAAACAAGAGTTGTCTTTAGATTAAAAAAGTAGGCTTACAAAACATAACATATTTGTTTTGTGCTTTTTTGTTTTCCTAAAGGCGTGAATTTACATATGCACAAAAAATCTACTGATATCCGTGTGCACACATACCAAGTGGAAGATGCAAGTATTTGATTTTTAAGCAGTGCAGTGTATAAGTGTCTCATCAGGAAAATCCGCTATCAAAGGCATACTAGAGCAAGATAAAAATAAGTTCCCATCTTTCTCTCTATGACTTTTGCTTTCTTCCAACCTCTCACATACTGGGAGAGTTGAGAGATGAAAGTGAGGAGTCCCCTCAGGCATCAGAGATCGCTCCTCTCTTCATCCTCTTACAGTTGTTTCTGTGGTTGGCATTAGTAGAGTGAAAGGTTGACCATTGGGACAAGACAATCATTCAGTTATTCACTTCATAATAATGTTAAACTACTTATTCAAGTGAACAAAGGAAATTAGCATTTGATAAGCACTTATCTGCTCTCTAGATATCATTAAGGGAACAGAGGCACCACTAAAGTAAAAAGTTCTCAGTGTCGTGTATATATACAGCACATTGACTAAATTAGATTATTTCTGAGCACATAGTCAGTGAAATAGATTTCACCCATTGTTAAGTTTCCCTTTATCTAACCCCTGATTACTTTGCTTATGTAAGTTTTATGTTGCATAAGAGGCACCAATAGTGCTTTGAGGAGAAAATTGTATTGTCTAAATGGCTCAGTGTTGAGGGAAAGGATCCCAATAATTGCAGTTGTAATTGACAAAGTTTGGTAAAATGAGGTTTTTTCCCTTAGCTTTCTGCCTCTGAGGACCTTTTTGTAAGGTTTCGAGACTCAGACCACTCTCCATGGCAGTGCAGCCAATTTGTTTTCTCAGATAAAAGTAAATAAGCTGAGCGCAATTTAATTGTTTGCTGTTATCCCACCCTCCAGTCACTATGGAAAACAAAACCCACACAATGCTCCACTGAGACCAGGCTTTTGGAATGAATCAAATTACGATATGCTGTATCTGTGTGTGTTTGAATTTTGCATGTGCATTGAGAAAAAGAGGGAGAAAATTCTCTGGTGCGGTAAAGGTCAAGAAAATTTTCCGTATAGGACAAGAACAACTACCGCACACACACACACACACACACACACACAACTAGATCTCAGCCCTTTTGTGACAGGCCAGTTCTGCTCCCAGGTAACAGGCCATGGCAGCAATTTCTATACATCAGTGCCACATATTTCCAGTATAACACTCAAAAGTCATTGTTCTCACTCAACCTCCTTTGTGCAGACTGGTGTTTGTCGAGATACAGTTCTCTTGTGTGCAGAGAGGAGAGGAAGGAAGATCTTTTATTTTTGGAACACACAGAAAACCAATTTGTGCAGTTGAAACACTTCTCCTCAGTCGCGCCGACTGCAGCCTTCACGCTAATTAGAAACTTCAGTGAAACAGCAATAACAACTTAATTATGTTGCAGGGTTATTAAAGTCATGTATTCCCTGCCTCCATCACCCTCTCTTCTCACAAAAACCTCCACTGAGGTTCTTTATAAACATGCTTCTGCTTTTTTCTGTTTTGGGTTCTATGTAAAAGACTTCGGGAATTGCAAATTGTTGATTAATGTGTGATCATTAATCAACTGTCCCGGTGAAGAGCTGTTTGTTTAAACAATCAGCGTGGCGGATCATGTTTTAATCGCATCAAGCTGTAAATTATTCATGAAACAAGAATGACAAAAAACAAATGCAAAATAAGGGTTTTTGGGGTCAAGTGTGCTCGTTCTCCTATCTAGTGTTTGGTATTTTTAACGGGGAGACTTGATAAACACTTAGTACAAGGATTTTCATGCATTTTCTCAAATTTTGTGGAGAGGGATCAGTGACAACCTGAATGGCATTATTTTTTTTTGTTATTATTATTTTTATTTATGCATTAAATTGTAGGTTGTATTCCCAGGCCTGGAACTGAACCCCCAACTGTCTCATTGTGAGACAACAGTGCTAACCAGTATGCTGCCGTGCTGTCCGAGAATGATTCGTGGGAGTAAAATGATGGCATTTTACCAGAGCCATTCTTTGGAGCGTTCTGTGCATAGAAACCACAAGAGGGAGCCATTGAGCTTCCAGCTTTCTAACCCTCTAACCTGTATTTTTTCCCTTCATCATCATGTGTACACCGCATAATGTGCTGATGCGGATCTGAGTCTGGGTTTTTTGTGCAGTTGTCATTGGTTTTAGTGTCTAACTCATTTTTACATACAGATTGTAACAGATTGTTTCTCCTTCTTCAGTTGGATCACTACCCACCAGTCAGCTATACCCTCCCAGATGCCTCAGACACACAGTTCAACCTGGTCAAGACTCTGTTCTTGGGCAAAGTCTATGGTAAGTATGTCACTTCACTGATCCTTTTCTGCTGACAACTGCTGACATTGCACAAAATGTCAAAGTGTACACATAAACCATCATATAATATACAGATTATTCCCTCAACTGTATATTCATCAGACAGTTCTATTAATCATTGTAAAAATTAATAGAATCTCCTTTGAAATCCTTTTAACATAAATATACACTTTAATATAGATTAATAGTTAAAAATGCCTCAGGTGTAGATAATAAATTCATAAGAGCCAGTAATTACACATTGTCCACTAGAGAGTGGCAGAGTGTTTCTCAAGGTTATTGGTGCAGAAACTAATCCCAGCTGCATTTAGCTCCATCACTAAGTTATGGATGGCTCTAAGGTAAGGCCATGAAGCCTGACAAATACAATGCAAGGATGGAAACATTTTATCATTTATACTAAAATATCTTTCATATTTTGGTCACTGAGCACTGAATTCAGTATTTGGACTGTTAGACCAAACTCTCTGATGTCAGTCAGCCACTAAAGACGCAATACTCAAAGTAAAAACTGGCATTACAGTGCTGAAACTGAATACATTAACAATGTTGTGTATTATCATTTGTTCTGATTGGAATTTTAAGTTTGTAAGAATTAAGAAATAACAAAAATTCTTGTAATTGTTTAACCTAATTGCCATAATTATCAATAGCCAATTACCTTAACCAATTTAGCTTCTTCTAAGTGGCACCTGTAGTTTATGGCTGGAGTTTAGCTGGATTTACTGGCTTCTTTCATTACTTATCATGTACCTCTGAAACATGGACCCCATTAAATTGCAACTTGCTCTTTTTTACCTTTCTCTCCTCTTATCTCTTTTGTCCCTACCTGCTACAAGAATTAGGAAGGTTAAAGTAATGGCTGATTTCACTTAGCAGTCTGAACGTCATACACATCATACGCAGCACAAAGCCCCCTGGGTATACATGTATATGCACTAAACAGTCATCCATCTTTGCTCAGATGGATAAATGCTTTGCGCAGCATAGCTGCTTTGCTGATAGCCAAATAGCCATTGCCTCATATGCAGCCTATCAACTGACTCAAGTATAAGGTGACTATATTGTAGCAAAAACCTTCATAAATGTGTGCATGTGGCCAGAGTAGGAGAGTTATATGATGTGCTTTTAAACATAAATATAATTGCAGTAAGAATAGTAGGATGAGTCAATATTGTGATCAGAGACACAGACAACAAGAACAACGGACAAACAGGCATTGGATTTTGGTCGTCTCATTAGATCCGTTCCACTTCTGTGTTGGAACCACAGAGACAAGAGAGGCTGTCAGACGGCTGAGTAATCAGATTCTCTCTGTGAGACAGAGACTCTGTGTTTGGTGCAGCAAAGACACACACACACACACACACACACACAAATCACAGCGACATCTCCTGTATCACTTCACTTCAGCCTGCTGATTGTTCGCAGGGGTGGCAGATGACCTGAGAGGAATCTGACTGGCCAGCCCTGGTGCCCCACACCTTCCAGAGTCCAGAGGTTATAAGTAGTTGGCTTTTTAGCTTTGTAGATGGACTACAAAGAGCAAAACACAGAATTAGAATTTAAATAACGAGGAGATGCACAATGAACACAAAGATACAAACCAAGTGTCAAATGACTATAAACAGAGATAAATGATGTGGTACCATAATCATGGGTGTCCTTCTGCATCTTCTGTCTGGGTGTTTTTTTTTTCTCAGGACCCTTTGTCCCATAGTGTGTCCATCTGTGTAGGGTAGTTGAAATGTCTTAATGTGGTTAAATATTTGAAGGCTTTAAGTTGTTAATAATTAATGCTCAGTTTATTATCGTCAGTACCCAGGGCTTTAAAATTTGAATCTTAACACATTTTTACTTGTCTTATTAACAAAGAGCCTACGTCTAAAGAGTGGTTTTGAAGCTCAGAGAGGGCTGTTCTGCCATCAACATCTTGGCAGTGCCTGACTTCCCTTAACTGTCTATTAACAAAATGGTTACCGAGACCACCATGCCAAATATTTTCAGCAAAATTCAAAAATGTATGTAAATAAAAATTCATCCCCTCTACTTTTGGTCTGAAATGGGGATGTGAAAAAAGGGGGGATGTATGCGGCTGCAAATAAGTTTGTGTCTGATCTGAAGCAGACAAGCTTCAAGTGGCCATTTGAGGAACTGCAGTTTTTGATCCTCACTCTTCTGCTCTGGAGGTTTCCCCTCAGTTGTAGCTGTCACTGTCTATCTCAGATTCAGGGTCACGAGATACACAGTTTTTGCTCCCAGGTAATCGTCTAAATTGCTATTGATCATATAGCAGTGGGATAGATCAGTACGTGCTATATGCTGCTGAGAATGCTGTAGCCTAATCCTTAATGAAATGTGTGTAGTGTGTGTATGTGTGTAAGTATTTGTATCCTTACATATTTAAACATATTCCTGTGGGTTTGGGCTTTTCTTTTTTATTTTATTTAGTTTTTTTGTGGTTTTTTGCCTGTATCTGTGTGCGTGTGGGTGAGTAGGTGAGTTGATGAGTTGCATATGGGTCTGTCCTCCGTAGATCTCTGTATCCCAGTGGACGATGGGGGAGATGACTCATACATCAGCCAGAGCAGCAGGCACACTCCCAACCCAGTTCTCAGTGCTGCAAATCTGCTTGTCTGTGTGTGCGCGTTTGTGTGCGGTGTGCATGTGCGTAGGCTGTATGTCAGTGTGTCTCTTGAAGGGAGTAGATTCAGAGCCAAAGGCAAAGGGAGAGTAATAGAAATAGCGCCAATGTGAAAGTGCTATCAGAGACAGACGATTACAGCCCAGAGGACTGGTCATAAAGGAGATGTTCTTCAGCTTCATGCTGGTATTTTTCTTATTCCCCCAGCATCTCCCAAACATCTTGCTCCCTCTGGGTACAGCCAATTATTTGGCTTTGTTTTTGGCTCTTGTGTATGTTTAGAGGTATTTTATCAAGTCTGGCTATTCATTTGTGCCCTTTCTTTCATTTCAAACACTCTGGCCCTCACACGTGATGATAATAGTTGTCACTATTCAATGAAAACTTCTCCATGGATAAAGATTATTAGTATTAGACATATTATCAAAGTTGCAAGTGCATATACATCCAAGCACCCTGAGTATTTTTACAGGGCTGTTTATCTGATTCGTCACAGGGTAGCTGTGATTGATGATGATTAATCATCATTCTTAAATATGATCAACAAGTTCACATCTTCTCTAAAGGGGAAAATAGCAGCAATAGACTAATGTGAAAGAATAACACATTCATAGCGACCTGTTTATTGATCGCAATTAACACTGACAGCCCCAATTTTACTGTTTAAAACATCCATTAACTTTCAATCTGCCCGCCCAGGTGAATGTCATCCAGAAACATGAACATATGGTTAACACACCGCAGGTTTAAACAGCCTGGTATGGACCAGCTAGTCACCTCTCTCCATCAGCAAGAGGAGACACCGCTTGGTGTCTTTCCCATAACCATCAATGCATTCATCCATCATTTAATGAGATTGCTGTCGTGCTGCTGATGTTTTGGGGGGGTTCTGTTTTTGAAAACGGACCAATGCATAACATGATGGCAATGATTCCATTCATTGTATCAGGCTGATGTCTGACGATGATAAAGTCTGCTGTCCTCTGGCCACCAGACATCTTGACTCTGATCTAATGATGATGATCTTAGATTAGGCTGAAACCGCGAAGCAGCTTCTTTCTTATCAATCCAAACTGTGTATCTCTGTGTGGTGAATCTCTAATCTCTATAACCTCTGTATATTTTACTGATCAGGCTGAACATACCTGTTCATGGTCCACATTAGTGTGTCCCAGTGTGTGTGTGTCACCATGACATCATACCATCCTCCCTGTCTTTTACCACTAGTTGTACTTTAAACTGAGCAGTCCTGATCCATGCCAGTGTGGATCCAGGTTCCTGGTTTTCTCCAGCTGCTGTGGGGGTGGGACTGCACTGCAGAGAGCAAGCGAGAGGGATGGAGAGAGGTAGAGACAGAGAGAGAGAGGAGAGATAGATGCTTGCCAATGTGGTGCTGCGTTAAGAAATTCCATGTAGCAGAGAGGAAGAAGAGGAGAGGAAGCTGCTTTGGCTCACTAACTGTTTACAGACACTAACGCAAACTTCACATAGGTAACGATGTGTGTGTGTGTTTCTGTGTGTGTACCTATGTCTTCATTGTTATGTGTTGGTGCATATGCATGAGTGTGCCATGGTTTTAATGTGAATTGGATTTGCAGCTTAACGTAAGAAACAGAGTCTTTTTTATTCGTGAATTCTGCAGAGATTGGCACAAAGCCCCATTTTTTTATGTCTTTCAATTTAAAATGAAAATTTTCCACCCTCTGATTAATTGGATTACAGGCAGGTATCACAGAACCCTGCTGTGTGTTTGAGTCAGAAGGAACATGTGATTTTAGTAAGTGGTCTGCTCATTGCTGCATCTCTAGAGGTCGCAGTGAGGAACACACCTGTGAGTTTGCATATGTTGGGTTAAGTATGTGATTTTCCATTTTCTACAGCTGCTGCAGCAGGTTTCTCATTTATCTGCCATGTCTGTCTAATTCTCTTACTCCACCCCACATGTTCTCTTTCAGTTCATGTCACTTTGGTTCAGTTAAAATTTTATCACATGGCATCTAATGGTTTAGAGGACACAACCAAATTCAAATAAATAAATAAAATTAAGATCCATATAAGAATGAGAAAAGTAGTGTTCCATTTTTGGTTTATAGCAGACCTTGCATTGGAAATAAGTAAAGAATAAGATAACTACACCAACAAAATCATGAATCTCAATATTGTTCAAGAGGAAACTGTGAAAGATGTTTAAATAGATTTTTATCAACATACAAGTTATTTGACAGAGAACGTAGACAGAGGAAGATATCTTTCCTGGTGGTAGTAGGAGTTATAGTCATATTTTTTCCCCGTTTCAGTTCTCAGTTTTTGTCTATTTTTCTATTTATTCTCTTTCCTTCTTCCTTTCATTTTAAATCTTTTTCTGTCTCGCTCCTTCTTTCCTTTATTCTTTTCTTCTGTCTAGTATATCAACCATGACCACTTATTGTGTGTGTGTGCCCGTCCGGTCCTGTAAAAACATACGTGTGGGTTTAGACATAACATTTGTTTTTGTTTTTTTTGGTGTAAAGGGTGTGGTGATTTGCTTCCCATTAATATTCTTTTGATGTGTCTTGAATGCATCTTACTTTCATTAACACCCCCTCCCCCCCTTTTCTCTCTCTCACCCCTACACCAGTTTCCATTTGTTGCCATGGTAACTGTGTTTGATCTCCTCTTTTCTGCCCCTCCATTTGAGCATCCTTCTTGTCACCCCGTTTCTTTCCCACTCTTTTTGTTTCACCAAGAAGCACACACCCACCAGGAACGCTCAGAAAGTCTCCCCCATCCTTCTTCCTTGCCGTCCTCCCCCTTCACTCACCTGTCCCCTAGCACCACCTCTCTTGGAGAGACGGTCACACACACCCAATTTGCTAGTTCTGCAGTTCTCTCCATCTTTTACTTTTTTCTCTTTCTTTACTTGACTGACCTTTCTCCAAATTACCCCCCTATCCACGCCACACCTTCCACACAGTTTTGTGTGTTACCTCACCTTTTGAATTATTCATGTGATGTCATTGGTCACCCTGGTGACACACAATCTCCTGATCAAGCTTCTGACCTTGATGCTGCTGCATGTTTTTGTGTATGTGTGTATGTGGTTCTATGTCACATATGGCACATGCTGTGTCACAGTAGTAGAACCTAAACCTGGAATCATATGTAATGGAACATTTCATTATTGCCCTCAGGATAGATGCATTAATTTCTGTTATGATAGGGATTAGTGTATGGGGAGCTGTTGGTTTTGTGTTTTTATTCATGTATTGATTACTATAGTCTGAGCTCTGGTAAAAGAACTTAAGATCCTCACCTGACCACCGGCTCTAAGAGGGTGATAGAACACAATGCTCATGGCCCTGCTGGTCTTGTCACCTCATCAACCTTGTAATGTTCATTTTGTTGATGTGTTGATTAAGTCTTTTAAGGACCCGTCTTGTGGTGTGCTTGTGTTTGTTGCCTTTCATTGAGGGCTTTACTTTGTTTCTTATTTCTTTCCCATAGAGCTGACCTGCCTACTCTCATGAAACTAAATGTGCACAGCATAACAAAGCTGATATTTTTCTGGCTTACTGTATGGGCAATCATGTCATTTTGCCAACCTCTTGTGCTTCCATTAGCATTAAATTATATTTATTGAGGCCCCTTTATCAGTGAAAACCTGGCCTTCAGTTTACGTGTATATGAAATGTGTATTGTTTGTGACGGATGTGTGTCATTTAACTGGAATCATCCAGATTTTAATGGAGACATTCTTGTAAAATCCCTGCCCCAAAACAATCAGAAACATGGGAAGCTTGTTGGTGATTTTCGTCTGCACCAGCATTGTATGCAAAGTGGCTGGTGGACTCCAAAGAGAGAGCCCATTAGTATTCACACAGGCCTCTGCAGTGATGAGCACAGGTTCAGGCATACAGGAGAGAGAGGACTTCTAATAATGTTCAGACTCTGTATTGCAGACTGTTGCTATCAGTATTCTGCTCACTGAACAGTGTGGTACTTCCTTCCTGTGTCTGTGTGTGTCTGTTTCTCTCTGCATATACTGCTCACCCACGCACAGATGCAGGTTCATGTACACTTGCAGATACACACTGTATTGGATATAAGGCACAGTTATGCTGTTCCTGCAAGGGTTGATCAGTTCGTCATTAGAGGTGTCATACTGAACCACGTTATGCAGCATTTCCACCTCATCATGAGCCTGAAGTGATGTTGTATGACAGCTAAGTGGCAGAGCCTTTATAAAGTGTTTGCCCTCATCACACAAAGGTGCAATGTATGCACACAGTGTAAATGTCTTCAGGAGCTCGGTCAGATGATGAATACACAGAAGGCCAGCACTGAGCTCTATTCCTCGCAGCACAGTCCAGTGAACTCACACACACATACACACATTTGTATTGTCCATCAAAATGGAATGAAGGGAGAGAATGGCATTAAAAGCCATGTCCAGATACTCAGAGCCCCATCGTCTAACATTACATGATTCATTAAATAAACACACACACACAAAGCAGTACACCAGTTAGTCATCTCTTGTTCATATTTTACTGCAGGATGGTCCAAAAGTCCCTTCTGGGTGTGGCACAGTCGTGCAGCTGCAGAGCAGCCATGCATCTAAAAATTAAATCCAGGCTGTGTCTGCACACACAGAAGCAGATCATGTAAAGGAGTAAGATATTTTTGCTGCTCTGTTCAAGTGCTGAGGTCCATTTGGCTGTTTAGGAATCAGTCCAGGACTGTACCAGAGTGGAGTGTGTCTGAGGATGTTTGCTCTGTGCTGTGTGTGTCTGTTTTTACTGAAGTGCAGCTGTTATGGAGATTTTTTATCATCTTGTTTGCTGCCTCCTCTTCCTCTTTATCTCTTCTGCAGTTATGTGTTGTTTGTGTGCTTTGCATTTGTGAACTAGAAATGTTTAAAGAGTGTGGCTCGTATTTAGACTGCACTTATTCAAAGATGTACTGTCATTTTTACAAGCCCAATTCCCAAAAAGTTAGGAAGCTGCGTAAAATGTAAATGGAAACAGAATGCAATGATCTATGAATGCCAATCTCATAAACCCATATTTTATTCCAAATAGAACATAAACAACATGGCAGACATTTTACCATTTTATTTGATGGCAGCGACACATCTAAAAAAAGTTGGGACAGAGGCAACAACAGGTTGGAAAACTAATAGGCACAAATCAAAAGGAACTGGAGGGGATTCAACACAATGATAAACATTGTGTTGTTCCAACTTTTTTGAAATCCGTTACTGCCATCAAATTCAAATTAGTGCATATTTTCCAGGAAATTATAAAATGTCAGTTTCTGATATGTTCTTTATGTTCTATTGGGAATAAAATATGGATTTTTAAGATTTGCAAATCTGTTTTTATTTACATTTTACACAGCATCCCAACTTTTGGGGAATCGGGGTTGGATGATGCATTTATGTGACCTTAAATTTGATAAACAATTTGTCAACACTGGAGTATATACTGTATGTAACCAAAAAGCAGTGATTGGCAGATTGAACATGAACAGGATATAGCACCAGCTGGATTTAGATTTACATTAGTGGGCCATCTGCAGTTTGTGTGTGTGTGTGTGTGTGTGCGCGCGCGCACATTAGTGAAGTCAACGAGGTCAGCAATGGTTAGTTATTTTCTGTAAAATAAAAGGATGATAATCAAAGGGGAGATACAGACAAAGGTAGAGATGAAAGCGTAATTGGCCTGTTTGAACAGCCGCATCTGACTTTGTCAGGGTTACCACGGCAATATGTGAACCTACAGTAATTCACCTTGCCTCCTGTCAGCTGTTTGTTCAGCAGGCAACCTTTTAATAGGAGATGGAGAGGGATTGTTTGATTTTGTTTCGTAATAAGGATTTGATGGTCATTTTTTCACTGCATATCAGTATTATGTAGGAATTGCATCAAAGAGTGATGAGGCTTTCATTTGTTCATGGCAGCTACTCTGGTAAACAGTGTGTTTAAATATGAAACTTTGCGTGGGCTTAAATTCCCAATGTGCATTCATAAAGGTGTGATGCAGATTTATTTTACACGCATGGCTATAGACTGAAAAATAAACAACGTGCTCATTGATATTGAATATGTCATACATGAATAGCTGAGTCTTGCATTGCTGCTTTTTGCTTTAGAAACATATAATAGGAAACCTTATGCCAGTACAGCTTCCCATAAAGAAGGGGAGGGACCGAGACAAGGAGAGACAGAGAGACTGAGTGTTAATTCATTATTCGTCCTTTGATTTGACATTAAAGGTCAATGTATGTTCCTCTCTTACTCCACTCTTCTCATCATTTGTGCAAATTCCTATACTCTTTGGGAGCTTTAGACTGCAGGGCATTGATTTACTGTGCATGTACGTCAGCAGATTTTGTGCCAGAGTATCAGCTTGGTTTGTGTGTGTATGTGTTCATATTTTATTTTGCACATTCAGAGAGTCTGCTGTGCATATTTTGTTGCAAGTCCTGAGGCTTTGGCTTGAATTTTTGTTAATTGTTGTCCTTAAGTCAACATCACGTTAGACCAGGTTCACAGTCTCATCAGACAAGACGTTTTAATTAATCCACCCCAGTGACTCCAGCTACTGTCCATCCCTGTGTTTGTACAGAAACTGGACACATAGACCCAGTCATCATCGAGCGATACAACACCCCTGGATTTGTTGGGTGCCTGTCACGGGTGCAGTTCAACGGAGTCGCTCCACTCAAGTCTGCTCTGAGGACAGCCACGCAGCCTAAGGCCTCACCGACAGAGGGTCAGTCAGACAGACAGCCTACCGTCACATCGCCGGTGTCCTACCAAGGCAAACTGGTGGAGTCTAACTGTGGGGCATCGCCACTCACCATCCCACCAATGTCTGCTGCCACAGACCCCTGGCATCTGGATAACACGGGTGAGAATTGCCTGAAACACACTCAACATGTCATCCCACCTTTCTCACTAATAAAACACAGAACACTCAGGAAAGGAAAGGTTCAAGGTAAATACAGATGAAAGACAATGTCAGGTGGAAAGTTGGTCCTATATCTCAACAACTACTGGATGGATTGCCATGAAATTTTGAGCAGACATTGATGGTTTCCAGATGATATGTCTTTTATGTCTTGCTGTAGTGCTGCTGAGAGGTCCATATTTGCATGAAATACTATCAAATAGATTGCCATTAAAATTTGCCTACACAGTGCTTTGCCTTTTAGTGCCATTAGTAAACATTAGCATGCCAACAAACTGAAGTGGTGATCATGGTAGACATTATTCCTGTGTACATGTCAGAATGCTAAAACCAGCGTTTGGCTGGTTGTTCCACACACTCTACATTTGAGTTGTGATCCCTTTCAGATGCGTCTTTTGGACACTGTGGTGTCTCAAACACAGTTCTGCTCCACAGTGTTCTGTGGAGAAATCACAAATCATTTAATAATGAGCAGCTAACTTATCACACACAGTTTGCATTATGTGAAGTTTGAATTCGTTCATGTTGATACATTTGGGACATATAGATTCACATTAGCATACATATGTGCACATGGAACACAACAGACACAGTTTTTGATCCCTCACGCAGTGAAATGCTTTATTTCTGACATGTACAAACACTCAGACCTTAATGCGTTTGTGTCTAATGTTGCATTCCAAAGCAGTTTAGTTTTCAACAGTGTCATTCTGAAATCAGCTGTTTTCTTACACCCTAATGCCAGCTGTGCCTTTAGGGATGCTGAGCTTTCTAAAATTGATTCAGTCCACTGATTTGGACTCCAGATCCAAACTCACAGTCAGGTCTCCACCATCCTTCCACAGAGATCAATATTTATTCTTCTTTATATTTTTTAAAGATATTATCCATAATAATCTGTTGTCTTACATATCCAATTTCAGCGTATATTTCTTTTGTCACCTTGTCTTTTATTGTTTCATATGTGATTATTCCTAAACACATCCAGGCAGATTATAAACGGACAGACTATATTGAGTGTGATAGCTCTTCTGTCCTCTTCTGCTGCCTATTTTCACCATCTTCTGCAGTCTCACCTTCCTCATCTCCCCTATACTTCTCTGAAGAACTAGACAGTCAGCAGCAGAAATAGCTGACAGCCCATTCTGGAGTAAAGCAGTTTGTGAGTGTGCATTATATTTTGTTAATGCACTCTGCTCTTTATAGTTTTTCTCTTTGTCTTTCACCACCGCTTTTCTCATCTGTCACTGCACTCATGCTCTGTTCTCTCTATTCAGGGAGAATCCAAGCAATTACATAATTGCTGCTGACAGAACTAGAGAGGACATGTAGGTAGCAGCTGTCATTAACCTCTTAATCTGTTAAAGATCGTTATTGAAATAAAAAAATTAGATTGATTGTAATAGTAATAGATAACAGTGACATGTACATTTAGTTAACAGACTGATATATGTAGAAAGGCTAGAACTATGATTCATCACAAGTTCTACATGGATGTATTGTTTTGTTGTTATTATATGTACTGATGCAGTACAGGCCAAAGGCTTGGACACACTTTCTCCTTCAAATGAATAGGAAAGTGTGTCCAAACTTTTGGCCTGTGCTGTAAATGTATTGCAAAGTTTAATGTTTTGAAAAACTACCATGGCTCCATTTTGAAACCAGTGGTGTTGTCCTGACCTTGAAATGCACGTATTTGTCTAGTATTTTAATGAGTCTAAATTTGGTTGGTATTGTCATTCTGGCAACAGAAAATATGTGTGATATATTTGTTTTCTGCCTCTGTTTTTAAGTAAAAATGTATGTTTTGACTTTTCTTCTTTTCTCTGTTTTTGTGTTCAGATGCTGGATTCCCCTTTAATGAGGAGAGGGTGATTCCTGATGGAGTCAACAGGGACTCAGCCATCATCGGAGGTTTGCAGTGATTTAAATATTTCCTTTTATTTCAGATTTATGTATGAGGTGTCAAAGAGTAATGCAAATACATTTTCGAAATTACCAACAGAGAAACTCGGAGGGCCTATATCAAAAAGAACACCAGTTAGAATTGTGCTGAAGATTAGAGCAAGCTATACCTGGTCCTTAACTGCCAATCCTAAATGTTAAAAAAAATCTTTGATATTGGATATAAAAAGGATATATTGTCATTTAATCACTGTGTATATACCATTAATTAATCTAAACTGTTTGGATTCTTTGCAAAAAAAAAAAAAAAAAAAAAAAAAAAAAAACGAACAAAAAACATGACATAGAAACAAAATTTCTTGGTTGAGGAGCTCAACTCACATTTGAAAAGTGTTTTTGAAGGAAGGCTGCACATTAATGATTCAAATTTATTGCTGGTAGCTTCACTTATCACTTCAGCTATATACTGAAGGAACCTTAAACGTAGTCGAGAGCAAAGTATCATCAGTAAGGCAGTGAAAATGAAGCCTGTTATGCATGTGATGCGTTTGTCCTCTGCAGGTATCATTGCAGTGGTGATCTTCACCATATTATGTACTCTGGTATTCCTGATCCGCTACATGTTCCGCCACAAAGGCACCTACCACACCAACGAAGCCAAAGGCAGCGGGGAGTCAGCTGGAGAGTCGGCGGACACGGCCATCATTGGCACTGATAACCCAGAAACCATTGACGAATCAAAGAAGGAGTGGTTCATCTAACAGCCAATCACGGGACATTGAGAGAGGAAGTGATTCTTCCAACTACCAGTTGCCACAAATGAAGGTTTTACTCAATGACCAATCATGGGAGAGATGGTGGAACGACTGTTCAACAGGACAATAATCTCCCAGAGTGGGCAGGGACGTGAGAAAGACATGTATAGGAATTTTTTTGGTTCGTTTTTTGTTTTTTTATATATCCAGAGTATTAGAAAGAGAACATGGACAGTTACTCAGCAGAGCACGGCTATAAGAGTCTGTACCTGTATATACTAACCGGCTTGTCCTTCTTTGTATCGTGCTTGGGAATTTTTGGGAGTTCTTTGAATACTGTATATGATAAATAATTATACTTACTGGGTTGTGTGATAGCACAGATTTATTTCCAGTCTCTGTTTCTTTTTGATTTTATTTTTTAACAAAAATCTCATATCAAACTCGATCAGATCAACATGCCAAACCCTTTTTTTTTTTTTTATTAAAATTTTGTTTTATGTTTATTTTATCAGAATATGGTTGATATTTGTAAATACTATATTTTATGTTATGTTATGTTTCTTTTCCTGAAAAGATTTTAGAGTCCACCACTAATGAAAAATGAAAAATGTCATATCTATATTACAATGATATAATGAGTCTGGCCATTATATATGTGTGAAATATAGAGTTATGTTTAAATTGTATGACATTCGATTGTATGGGACATTCCTTTCTGAGAAAAGGCAGAGAGGGGTTTCTCAGAGCATGATGGGAAATCATGACACTCCATGGTTGGTTTAGCTCAGCATGGCAGCTTTCTTTTCATTTGGAATCGGTGAATCCGAGAGCCTTTACTCATTCAGACTTAAGCGTTATGTTTGTTTCATTGCCAATCACAAAGTCTTATATCGCTCACTGAACAGACTGATTTTTGCGTTAAAGTTCTTTGTTTGATTTTTAATCTCACCCTGATGTAATGGACTGTACTTGTGCAGTGCATTCATGCATTTGTGGGTGTATGTGTTGATAAGATGAACAGTATTTAATATATTGAACAAATGACTGCCAGAACAGACAGATTGAATAACTTGGCTGACATTTACTGTTTTTAATTGATGCATAAGCGCCATGTATTAGATGGTAGAAGCAGTATTAAAAAGAAAATATCATCAAGAGCTGGTATTTGTTCAAGATCTGGGACAAGGTTAAGATAATTGGCTTCTTAGTCCATTGTGCCTTCAAGGTGTTGAGCCATGTCGCCTTGCCCTGGACTATTAACACAGGCTTATTATGAGGTCTTCACTGTCGCTGCGTGAGTTCCCTTGAGCAAAGTATCCAGATGTTTTATGGGTCCTAATCTGAACGGCACAGTTTTCTCTGGAATCTCAATCAAAACCTGATTTGGATTAAAAATCCAGCAAAATTCAGTTGTAAAATCTTGACTTCATCAAATTGTGCAGCAGGTGCAGCTACAACAATGCACAGGAGAGCTGCACACTACACTATATACAAAGCACATACACACAAACATGCATGTCTGGCTGTGTTAAAAGCATGAGTCGAGCTTGTTTAACTGCAACAGCAGCGTGTTCAGAATGAAAAGGATTCTGCTTTTTGAGCAATGACTTGAGCTTCACTCTAACAGTGCCACTGTTTTCCAATATGGATTCAGACAGTGTGCTTGTTATATTTTCTGTCTGAGTTGTTTTCCTCTCAGTTATGTTCACCTGTTTTCCTTACATAGCATTTACAGCACAGTTTGCTACAGTTAAAACCAGCTGCCTACTTTGCTCCTTCAGTGTGAATTTGCTTTTTTTTATGTCTGTCTGGTGAAGTTGCTGCCATGGCACCCTGTCACATTTTGTACGTTATCATCCTCACCTCATGGCTGAGCACTAACTGTGCATCGCTCAAAAACAGCTAGTCAGCTCAGCCTGCCTTTTACTACAGCCTCAAAGAAGATCTCCATCTATACATCCATCCATGAAGGCAAGTGAGTGACACTACTTTCCTCTTTTAAACTGATTACACTAAGCAGAATCTGCGTAAACACGCATACATGCCCTTGATTTGTGGTTTGACTGTACTGATGATAATGGCGTATTGGCCCCAGAAACAAAATTATAACCCATATGTTTTGCATTCAGTTCTATTGAGTTCAATAAAGAGTGTTTGATCTTTATTAGCAGCCCTTTTCTATGTGTCTTTCATGTTAACACACATGTTGCAGAACTCTTCAGACAGAAAAATATTATGAAGAGAATATTCAGGGGACATGTTTTGGATTATACCAAATAATCCAAATGATACTGAGACAGCAGATCAGACTCAGGGCCCCATTGCTCCATTTCACACTAATTAGTTGAAAATCCCATGAAATGGCAAGAAAATTAAGAATGAGTCGAACACGAATCCACAAATTGAGGTAGGACAGTAATAACAAACAATTATATCTGCCCATTGATGTCCATTACAATGTTTATTTTCAGCTTTTTCATTTGTTTCTGATTAAGTCTCACCATTTCAGTGTGAAGGTTTGTGTGAGACTGGTCCTGGGCTGCCACCTGGTGGTCTGATGGTGCAACTTCACTCACAACTGACAAACATATTTCAGCTCAGTCTGTCTGAACAGTTGCCCACAGCAGCTGACCAGAGCTTTCTGTTGATGTTGTCAGAGGTCTGTTTGTCCTGCAGGTTCTCACGGAGTGTTGCACTCAGCAGAACAAGTCAGTGAGTATGTCAGCCAGTCTTATTACTGAGTTTTGATATCACAGCAGCTCTGGGTGGCACATTGTGTGATTGTATGCAGGTCTGTAAAGCTCTCTGGCACTGCACGATCAAACACTGGTTTATGTTTTTTATGTTAAAACCACTTACATTTATTGTAGTTATTATAGTTAACAAGGTCCATCCTCAATCACATATGTTTTCCCTCTATACAAGTTTACAGCAGCTTTGCTTTGTAATCACAAATATTTTTATACATTATTACATTATTTCTGGCTTATGTCTTGTTATTGAACCAGTAGGTGGCTGCAGACACGAGGCCCAATACAGAAAAGGGAATCACTACTGGCAAATTGTCGTTTAATCATGTTTATTGGCTTTGAGTGAATTTCGACACAAGATAAAACATTTAAAAACAACTCAGCATTTACAAAAGACACGCATGTACAAAACTAATCTGGCAGTTCACAATCTTATGAACTCAATCCCATTCTTTGTCTCCTCTCTGATGCCACAGCTGATACGCAGGTTGCAGTGGATGAGGTGTGAGTCAGGATTGGGGTCTTTGGCTGGCAGCAGGGACTGGACAGGGCTAAAATGCTGTCTCAGGTTTGGCTTTGTGTTACAGCAGGCATGACAATGGGGGATTGAATGAGGCTCGTGTGAGATCAAAGCCTGGTACTGGGCAGATGGTGTGAGATGGGAGGATGGTCTGGTGGAAGGCCCCTTAGACCTCAGGGCACTCACCTGGGGCAACAGACACAAGGGGTCAGTGAATCACACACACAAACAGCCAAAGCAGATTTACAGATACAGCGTCAGTAAATTGCTCGACATTAACCTACCGTTTTTGGGCAGGATAACAATGTTGTCAGGGAGGATGCCAGTCTCCACCGAAAACTGTGTGAACCGCTGCTGCAGGTTAGCACTGGATTCCTGAGTGCGACCTGCAAACACAGCACAGCACGTTTCATTTTCAGCAATGCCCAATGAAAATTCAAAGCTTAAATGTTTACCCAGAATCCCACTGAGCGGTAAATAGTCCAGACTTACTGTAAAGCTTATTGAGGACCTCAGATACGCCATTCTGTGTCTTGATGGTGTGGACCAGAGCGTAGTCGTCATACAGGACATCCACAATGCGCATATCATTGTCATTGTTCCAAACTGATTTAAGCACAAATACACAAATCAGGCCAATGAAAAAGTGTGTTTGTGTCTCTCTCTTGTGTGTGTGTGTGTGTGTGTGTGTGTGTGTGTGTGTGTGTGTGTGTGTGTGTGTGTCTGTCTGTCTGTTTGTGTGTATGTGGGTATACTCACTCTGGCTGTGGAAGGTGAAACGTCCAGGAGTGTCAGTTTTCTTGGCAAGATGAGTCATTCTCCAGCAGGTTCCATCAGCACTAACAAATACAAGAGATTCAGGTTGGTCTATCTGTTCTTCACACGAGACAATCAAGCAGGATGATTTCATTTGAAGGTCTGATTAGATATTATTTACTTCAGGTTGGCATAAGAGAGATCCAGGTCCCCCCCAGTCGTTGGTGCGACTACAGCAGTTCCCACCTTCATGTTTGCCTTGTGGTTGACAAACCAGTCAGCGTTGGTAGCAAAGCCAACAATGTACCACTTTCCTGCCATCTAAAAGAAGAGGAGCAAAAGGAATCAAAATGTGAATACTGAGCTGGAGAGTTCACATTTTATGTACTGCTTGAATCTGCGAGGTAAGGATGCACAAAACATGTCCACCAACCGAAGATCCTATAATCCATCCTTTCTGCCAAAGCTGCATCAGTAGAGTCACGTTGGACATTACACACAAATGAGTTGCAGTTGTGACACATCTTTCTTTGTCTTACCTTCTCCAGGTTGAAGTCCTTCACAGGCACTATGTCGGCACAGGCAGCCAGGACGCACATCAATGTGCCCAGCATCCTCAGCGCTGAACTCATGGCTTCTTCTTTCTGTTCTGAGCCGCTTCAAAGTGACTGAAGTCTCAGTGGGATGTAAAGAGATAAAGGCGAGTGGAGTCTTATAGCCGACAGTCCTGCTGCCCTCCTCCTCCTTCTGTCTCCTCCTCCTTCACATGCTTTTGTGTTACAAAAAAGTCTTTGGCCTTTGCTGGCTCACAAATCTCTGCTGTTACACAACTGGCACGTGTGGATGGAAGCAGGGGAAGGTGAGGAGGGAAGAAAAGGGAGAGAGGGCACATCATAGGGCTGTTTTCACTCTTCCTCCTCCTCACTCCTGCATCACAAATGTTCCCGCATGCCTGGACTATTAAAACAGTGGTTTAGTGCAAGGTTTTTCACCATATGGCACGAGAATTCACAAACACACTCGCACAGCCAGCGACAAAAAGCACCAAATTAAAGCTGTGAGTCAGTAAATCCCTCTGAGTGTAAGAAGGCAGCCCATATAAGAATTATCTGTTGATGTAAATATTCATTGCAATGATAGCAGCTTTGAGGCAGTGACAATTAAAAATGTCACTGTTGCTGTTTCTCATAAAAAACTCTACCAGTGATGTTCAGAAAGGTTCAGTGGTTTTTTACACTGATGGATTCTTTTTCTGTCAAACAGTTTCATAAACACATGAAGTAATAAAAAGAGATGGGCCTCGTGTTTCTTTGTTTTATAATAACTACACAAACGTGAACTGGATAAGTTAGTTGACATTCACTGTTACATAATGTCAGTTTTGTAATGATGGTCATGTGATACTTTAAGAACTGACTACCTGTGGAATCAATATTTGGTGAGATATATTGATGACCTCATCAATGCTCCCCTTTGTTCAAAGGCAGGACAGGCACCAGCTCGCTATCAGCTGGTTGCATAACAAACAAAAGACACACAACACAAACACACGAATACACAGGATGAGGTGCTGGGTGGAGCTGGGCGGAGCTGGGGGGCCGGTGGCGGTTAGGTAACCTAGTTGTAACCTAGTTTTATAACCAAACTCTCTCACCCCCTTTTGGGATGAACATCTGGGCTGCATTAACTGCACCCCCCCTCTTTAGTCCATGCCCACAACACAGAAGCACACAGACACACGCGGAATCTTAGAATAAAAAGGTGCAATGAGTTTCATGTTTGTTTATTTAGCTGAAACTGGGAACATCTGAAGTTGACAGTTTGACACACTGATGATGTAAATGCAGCCTTTGAACAGATTTTTTTGTTGACATTCTCATTCTTAAATGATACAGTAGAAAGATATACTGTGGATATGAACTCTGTTTAACACTGGATCTGTCCACTGCGGCACTCTGGATCTTCAGCATGTGGGGACACAGTCTAGAAAACAGACAGGTTTAATTACGTAGATGTTTTTGGTAAAATGTTGCTGACAGAGTTTTTTTTTTTATTGTTACACAAGTTGAGGCCAACACATGAACAGCCTGAAGGAACAAATGTGAACAGCATTCAGGAAGGTCAGAGCAGCAGGTCATCTCTCCCTCTCTCTGTCTCTCGTGATATCATGATATTTCTATTCAGTTGCATTTACAGTCTACATATACGCACAGTTCTGAGTTCAGTTCAGTTAATGCATTCAACACATTTTCTATTTCTTATCTGATTGAAATATCTAGTTAAATATATGTTATCATCTGCAGGGAATTCCCACAATCAGAGTATTAAAACATTGCTCAATCAGTGCTGATGTTAACAATCATCATCTTTTAATGGTGTGTTTTATAACTTCAGCAATAAAGCAGGATTGTTTTTATTACTGTGTAACCAACAGCTGCTACATTCACAACGGATCTCATCATTTCCACTTAATTTATAAACAATTATTGCAGTATAATCTAACTCACATTTTTTTGTATTATTATTTTTTTTTAATAATTAGATACATTTATTAGAAATCCCTTTTAACTTACTGATGATGTTCTCCTGGTCCACGTCACCGCAGTGACCTAGAGAGTTAAAAACAAGTAAAAAGGAAGCTGAGGAGATAAATGGGCTGAGTTGTACATTACATTTCATTATTACACTTCAATTCATTTTCAGTCTAACCAATCATTTCCTTTTTAACTTTTTTTAAATGAATATGATGAACATTGACTACTTCTTCAAACTGGATTTGGTGCACTGAGGCTGGATATTACTGTTACTCATGTAGTTTATTTTACTTTGTTTTTCAGATGGATGTGAACGTGAACGTACTGTATGTGGGGAAAGGGAAGATGTATGCCAGTCCCAACCCCTGTTTTTCAGCAAGGTCCTCAAACTTGGTCAGTATTGGCTCTGTCACATCTTGAGATCTGCCTGCACACAAAACAAAGAAGCAAACATGATGACATTATGAATGTATTTTAACACAGTTAAACAAGCTCTCTAACCATCAGTTGGTTCTGAGAACACCAAACACAGATAACATGGTGGAGGAACCCACTATAGAGCTTCATGGTTATCGTCCCACGCTGCTGATAGTACATGATTAAGTACGTGGTATAGTCTGTGTCTCCAATCGCAACCCCAGTGTTCAGATCTGGACGAACTCCTGGAGGAAACAATAGAGCACAGTCAGACAGAGTGGATTACCATAATTAAGAAGGTGATGAAAGAGAAAGGCTGACCTCTAATAGTTAGATACCCTGGGGTTGGGTCGAGATAATAGATCTGTCGCACCTCCCAACACTGATGATTACTGAAAAGAAAAGAAGAAAGACGTTTCAGGCGTCTGGTTGAAACTTTCCCATTTTGCATGAGAAAAGGAGAAAAAATCGAAACCTTTTTTTCTCTGCTGGGGCCAGAAAGGAATCATAACATCCTCATTTCAAAAAGGAACTCAGGAATGCTGTAATTGTTTTTCCATTTCATTTTGGTATTTAACTCAATGCGAAAGCCAGGTCAAATTGACTTGAAAATGATGAGGAAAAGCTGATGGACTTAACTGTTCTGCCTCCTTCTTCCTGTTTTTGGATACATACATAAATGCAACCACATGTGTTTTTAAAGTATCATTTTGGGGGATTTTTATGCCTTTATCATAGATAGTGAGTGACTGAAAAGAAGCAGGAGAGAGTCCCAGATCGGAGTCAAACCCGGGACGCTGCACTTCAACCACTGACTACACACACTGCCAACAGGCCAACAGGCCAACAGGCACATGTTCAGAACATGAAGTCAATTAGAAGTGAGTGGAGGTATTTGTGGTTTATTATCGCCTCCTGCTGGTAAATGTAGGTACTGCAAAGCCGCAGCAAGGGCTATATGCATAGAATTTGAAAACAGGACTCACAATCTCGTCTTAGTGCTGACCAGCAGGACGCCGTCAGGGGATATTGCGATGTTCATGACTGTTGGCTCCACGCTGGTCGCTTTCTTCATCAGGTGGGAGCACTTGGAGGCAGCGTTCACCAGGTACCATGTTCCTGTCATCTGCAACGCATGAAAGGATCAGGCAAAATCAGCAGGGACAGAGCCAACATAGGCAGCAGTTGCACATATTTATTGCACACTTCATCCAACAGGACATATCTGCCTCTAAAGTCCTGCCCTATTAACTTTTATTCCATTGAAATGCTGTTTCACTGAAAATCCAATGCCAAAAACAAGATGTTGATACAATTACACAAACCATTCCACATTTCCAACACCCACGCTAGCCCATGACTAAACAGACTAATGTGTTTGAGGCTCTGGAAAAAGACATCATTTGCCAAAATTGATGTTTTTAGCATTTATTCATGGATAGACTGTTTCATGAGTTCAACAAACTGAAACAGTATTTCATTTTAGAAGTTTTGGGGTCTTTTCATTTAATGATATAATTAAAGCTGTTACATTACCAGGTGGGTGCACTGTGATGCAATATGTTTATTTGACAAAGTTCATTTGTTCATGCTCTCCTCAAAGTGAAAAACTGCTCTTCATGGCTTTACTGTTATGCTAATATGACCTTTTTTTGCAATCCCATTTGTATGTCTAATTGCTCCATTATAATACATAATACAAACAAGTGAAAAGCAAAATCAAACTGTCTAGTGTGCAAAGGTCAGGTAACAGGACAGTGAACTCTCTGCTGAAGGTTCCTCAGGCTGCAGCTGTAATCCACTGATGGGAAACAGTCACTGCTCTGTTTACCCAAAGGATCGATGAGACCTTCACTGTTCACACAAATCTTTTCCCAGCCTTGTCCACAATTCATTTTCGAATCGATATTTACACATGAAATTAATTTTAACTGGCCACTTCGTATCAATCACAACCTGGAAAAGATAATTCAAAGCAGAACAATATACACACAGAAATAATACTAATAAAGTGATAATGCAAAGTCATATGCACATTAAATGCTCTCCCTCTCCAACAGTTTTTACCTGCGGTAGGTCTATGTTCCGAGCTGGTGGGGTCGCAACAGTGGGCTCAACCTTGGTCTTCTTGGGTCGTCTCTGGGGTCGCGGCCGACTCTTAGCCCCCCCTACAGCATCAGCGTAACCCCACAGACACACACACAATACCATCACTGCCAACATGCACGGCCATACTCCAGCCATCCTGACTTCTTTGGGTCCCTTGTCTCTGTCAGTTCTCTATCTCTTCACTCAGACTCAGCAGAGCCGTATAAACACAATTCATTAAACAAACTACGTGACGCAGAGGAGGGCCTGTGAGTTTAAACATGAACTTTGTTCATTCATGACCAGGCCTTACTGCAGTGTGTGTGTGCATCTGAACTATAGAGGGCATCATCTAACTCTAATGTAGCTATAATCTTGAGGCAGCGCAGAATAGGAAAGTAAAGGCATCAATTCATAGAGCAACAGAATAGGCATTTATTGATCCATCAGGTATACGTCAAGTCTGTAAAATTACTAGGAAAAATAATTCATTTGGAGTTTTGCATATGGCACCTGACCAAGTTAAGAGGCAGCTTGTGTTTTACAATCTCAGCAGAAAATGCTGGTGTATATTGATATTTTTCAGACATGAAGACAGCTAAAATATTGGTGAGAAAGTTTATATTTTGGGGGTTAACCACACAGTCACATGCTAAAACTTCAAGCTGTGCATTTAACAATCATTCAGTTACCATTTACAACAAATTTTTACACTCTACAAAAACATTCAAAACAAAGAACAGATACTGGTTAAGGTAGAAAGTATGTTTTTCATTAAGTCATTGAACTGGACAAGTGTGGTTCATCAGTTTTTCTCAGGATTTTCGGATTCTTTGTTTCTTCTGGGTTTAAACTTGAGGGCAACACTGTTGATGCAGAACCGCTGACCTGTTGGCTCAGGTCCATCATCAAACACATGCCCCAGATGAGAATCACACTGTGCAACAAACACACAAAGGTCAAACACCTACCCAAATAAAAAAAATGTGTTGCATTTTATACTAACTCTAGTTAGTAACTCTGAATGAAATTATAAATGAGGCATTCTCAATATCAACCAACACAACTCACATTTTTACAAAGGACCTCTGTCCCAGCACTACCCAAGCTGTTGTCAGGGCGGCGAATGATGGAGGTGTGGCTTTCATCCTGCTCCCATGTCCCATGAGCCTCTTTAAATGCTGGCCAGCCTGTTCCCGAATCATATTTAGCCTCTGAACTATCAAGAGGGGAACCAATATTTCCTAAATGAATCACTTTTTTCAAAAGAACATAAAACTGAATTTCATGTAATGCTTTGGTGCAAACTGTTACCTGAAGAGTGGAGCATCACAGCAAACACAGTGGTACATCCCCACCTCATAATGGTTAAGGTAGATGCCACTAAAGGGCTGAGAGCACACGCACACACGCCAAAGTGCACTGTTAGCAGCAGAATAATAACGAATAGATTGCTCTTAGTTGGCAGCACAGCGCTAATTATGTCCACAACAAGAATACTAGAAGGTCGGTTCCTGGGCCTGGGGGCTTTCTGTGCAGAGTTTGTGTGGGTTTCTTCTCACCGTCATGTTTGGGTTAACTGGTGACTCTCAATTGTCTGTAGGTCTGAGTGTGAGTGGTTGTTGGTCTCTGTGTGTTGGCCCTGTGACCCCGCCCTCACCCAGTGTGAGCTGAGATTGGCTCCAGCAGCCCGCAACCCGGAATCGGATAAGTGAATGAATGAAGATGGCTCTTAGTGTAAAATTAGTTTTGTGTCATCAAGCTGACGGTTTGGTATGATAATACGATACCATAACATCTCACTATGTTTCTTGTGTGGAATCATTTTGTGTTTCCAGTTCGGCTTTTTGATTCGTACTCTCCCAGTGTTTTGTAGCTAGGAAGATTAATCCTGTCTCAGGTCAACAATACAGTGGGGATATAAAGTCCACCTGCAGCTGAGTTCAGGTTTACGAGACAGGAAGTATGTCAGCCTGGTACACAGTTGGTTGGATAAAAATGTGTACGCTGATGTGCACATTTAAATTTACATGTTTGACTCTACACACAATGTTACATTTTAATCGCTCACACAGGAAGCTTACCAGCTCAGTCCCCCTCTCTCTGGTGACTACATACTGCTCTGGGGTCAGTTTCTTCTGCCAGTCTGTGGTCTCATCATACCGGGTGAGAGACTGCAGGCCTGCAGGGAGCAGAAGTTAGGAGAGTACACATTGTGCATTTAATGGCGATAAGGCGTACATACGGAGATTATTATAGCCACCGGTTCGCCATCAATAACACATTAGACTAGCTCCACCCAACATTAGACAACATGCCCTGTGGACTTTGGAGCCAAATTGGGAAATGTTGGTTATCACGTGATTTGGAAAACACCCATTATTTGAAATGAGAAAACGTCCTATTGTGAAATAAAGCGATCGGCATGTTTCCTTAACTAACAAATACTGCCAACGTTTATCACAATCATGGTAAATGTTAAGATGAGTTGGATTCACTTTTCAACGAAACCTTCAGTGAACCATGAAGTCCCGATCAGACTCAGTTTAATCCACCTGTTTCCTTCCGCAGCTCCAACAAACCGCCTGATCCGACTACAACACGACGCACCTGCAGCTCTCAGACAGGAAACTGTCCGTGCAAAGGAAAACACCAAACCTCCGGTACCGTGAGAAGTGGACAGGGCTCGGATGGATGGTCGGATGATCGCCGGGGTCCTCCTCTGGGATATCGAGCCTCTGACCGTTGCCTGCTTAGAAACAACGACGAGGAGACGAGCGACGAACCGAGACATGTCTGATGCCGCAGCTGTGGAGTCGGTGTGGACTCAGTCAGGTCAGCACTGTCTCTGCAGCTGAGATCGTTCCTGCCTGGTCCTCTCCCAGCTCATCCAGGCAGCGGGTCAAAAATCACACTTTAGCTTATATAGGTCAAAGTGAACTGACAGGGTTTGATGGCGTTTTATGGCCCGGCAGTGTTCAAAGAGCAGCACGATGTTAAGGCGTGAGAAGAGAGGCCAAGCTCAGTCAGTCTGACAGGAAATATCTGGCTAACCTTCAACTAGTCCCCCATTTTCAAATTGTCAGACCGTGAAACTTAATGATTAAGTACCCTGTTATAAATAATAGCATGCTGTTACTGATATAGCATATAAACACAATGTGAAACAATTTGAGAGATTTTATTCGTTGATGAATAATCTTCACGGCCACTATGTCTTGTACAAATAAATGATCCAGCACCTGTTTTAAAAAGACAAGAAAAAAAATCTGAGCTCATTTGGGCCAAAACAGCAGGTAAACATGATCTACTGACTAACAGTAACTTGTCTGTGTGTGGAGCCATTGTTTGACATGTAGTTCAAACATTGAGAGGGATGAACTAAGACTAAATCAGTGTGTAACTAGAGATGTCTCATTTTTCAACACAACATTTCGGTTTTTGGCCTGTGCATGCACCAAAATACGCAACTGGGGACTGGAATAATTGTCTATTGTATGGTTTAAAGGTTTACCAACAAATGCAGGAACAATACAAACCAAATGCCTTGTCACAGCAGTGTTGGTCTAAATAGTCTGGTACTGCACAGCTGCCGGGGTAGTAGCTCCTAACAGGCTTCCGGGCTGATGCATAAGGTCTATTATGAAGCGACAGGGCTGTGAAGAGTGGCCGTGGCTGGAGGGATTCCCACTGAACACTAGTATCTCATTCCAAGCTCGGTTGTACTCGCCCCTAACAAGTGTGCTGCTCATTCCCATGCAATCAGCCAGACACTGAAAAGTTAGAAAGAAGACAGGGTGGACTCTGATTATCTGAGAAAAAGAAAAACTGCTTTGGAAAAGGAAAAAGGGGAAAGTCTTCCTTGAAGTAGAAAGTTTTAAGAGATTTCAAGGGATGCTGGGGAAATATGAGGCCTGCAAAGGAAGGGAGGACATTCAAATGAAGAGGTAAAAGATTGGCAGAGTGAAAAAAGCCACCAATGCCATATGGTTGGTTAGTTTTACCTTGAAGAGAAGTGCTCTGTGGCAGTAGAATCCCCTACGGATCGACCCAATGGGAATGATATTAGAGTGAAGCTGAAACTTGAGCTCGCTGAGGTGCAGCACCCATGGGAATTCATGCAACTTTTCCATCTTCACTGCTCCACCCATGACTTCACTCACCAGCCTGACACCCAAATACATAGACACAAAACAAGTCACAAAAGCAGAAGTGTTTGTTTTGTGTCCGGGGACCTCACAGGGTTATCTTGTCTGTTAAGGCCTAACCATGCATCTGGCTCTGTATGATGCTTTTTATTGCTGAGTTTGTATACAAAGGTAGATGTGCACACAAATGTGTTTCAATGAGTATAGATTTAGATAACAATGGATAAAAGTAAATTAATAACACTGAAGGTTGATTATACACCCATTACCTGGCCAAGGCAGCATACCGCTCTCTTTCATCATTCAGTGGAAGGATGGAGTTTTTGGCTTCTTTAACTAGAACCCGCAACAAACCATCATCCATCATCTTCAATGCTTTCTTTGTGGGAGACTCAGATTGAGTCTCCTCTTTCTCTTTGTCACTGTCTTTCTTCTTCCTGTAGTGAGAGGCAGCACATTTAAAAAGAACCCTTTGGAATCTTAATGTTTTAAAATAGAATATCAAAGCTTGGTGATTTTACTTTAAATTGTACACAAATGTGAGAGCATTTATAATGAATCATTATTTTCTCAGAATCCTAAATTTTGAATAAACAATCAAGATCTCAATTAAGGTAAGATAAGATGGTGCCAATGGTGCAGCCTTATATGTAGGGCTCTATGTATGGTTATCAAATATTTATTTTTTGTTATACATTATACATTGCATAGTGTGTGTGCATATGTTTGCCTTGCATATGAATTGGTTGTGTTTGTACATATTAAAATTTACAAGTAATGCATTGAACATTGTCAATTTTCTTATATATTATATATATTTCAATAGTTTAAATAGTTGGCAGCATGACAGCCTAGTGGTTAGCGCTATTGCCCCACAATAAGGTTGCAGGTTTGGTTTCTGGGCCTGGGGCCTTTCTGTGTGGAGTTTGCATGTTCTCCCTGTGCCTGCATGGGTTTCGTCCAGGTACTCTGGTTTCCTCCCACCATCCAAAGATGCATGTTTGGGTTAACTGGTGACTCTAAATTGTCCGTAGGACTCAGTGTGAGTGTGACTGGTTGTCTGTCTGTGTGTTGGCCCTGTGATGGACTGGTGACCTGTCCAGGGTGTACCCCGCCCTCATCCAGTGTGAGCTGAGATTGGTACCAGCACCCACGCAACACGGAAACAGATAAGCATTTAAAGATGAATGAATGAATGAATAGTATAATCTACTCAGTGATTCTGCGGTCTCCCTTGCTGCTGGTGTCTGGTTCTGATGGGTTGCTCTGCTTGTTTTCTGGCACATCCACTGTTTCTCTGCCACAGAAAGAAATGGCTGAAAAACTGAACATGGTTAGTATTTTGGTAACTCCTGAGTAACAGTTAAATTTAAACTGTATGACAAAATTTAAATTTGGATGAATATTTTTCGAAGGTTTTTAATGTTCTCTGTATAGCCAAACGGGAGACTACACTTCACCTCTTAAGTAAAATTCAACATAGGACTATGTTTGTCCAAAAGACACAAAGGGAAAGCAAACTTTTTATTTCTATTTCTCTATCTCTATTAACTCTAGCTGGGAATTTAACTTTACAATTTTAACTTGTCTTGTACTAAGGTGTGGATGGATTACATAACACACTGCTGAAGAATGCCTGTGATGTTACATGTGTACACATGTTAAAGGGGGGCATGGTAGAAATGAGGTGGACTTGAGGCACCATAAGGAGCTATTCCTTTCTTTGGCAATGTTAATTCATCACATGGAAAGCTTTTAACACATTACATGTTTTATCATGTTTCAGTCCACATGGATGGGTATTATGTCAAAGAATAATGTGTTGGATCTTCATGGATGTGGGTGCACGGGCTCTTGTATACGTTTGTGGTTTTGTGTGAAGGTTCAGAAGCCCATTTGTCTTAACACAAAGGCACTTTTATTCTCTGTGTGTTGCCATCTTATAAAATGGGATCATTTACTCTGTGGAGCCACAATAACGCGGTACAATGAAGGCAACCAGAGAGAAAAGGGAAGAAAGCTAGGAGAAAGGAAGAAAAGTGAAGCATTGGATTGGAGCAGACAAGGGGAGGGTGATCTAAAAGCCACAATTTTATCAACAAATTACTTGTTGTAGCTGGTTATGCAGGAAGGTAATGGTTCACTCCTTTTTGTGTGTTTCCGTCACTATTTGGAGTTACTTTAAAACTGAACAGAAGCATCAAGAGTTCTGATGAGAGATCTATTTTATGTTTTGTGTATGTAATTTTAGCCCAAATTTTTAACCCAGATGCTGCAATATTAGCCTCATACTCTGATGCTGTGTTGACAACAATGATGGGACGGTGCTGGTTGACTGGCTGTCTAGACAGTTCCTCTAGGGTCAGAATCCTCTGACCTGTGGGAAACTGAAAGAGAGAGACAGCAAGAGAGCAAAAATCTGTGTTATCACATGAAATCATGATGCTTTTATTAGTCCTTAAAACTGAATAACTGAAATTTTAGCAACACGTTCTGATTCCAAAGTAAAATCAGGAATTAAACACCTGTTTATTCCTGTTTAATTCTAACTCATTGCATTAGTCTGTGTAACACATAAATTACAGTGCACAGACCTTCCCAGCATCATAGAAGCCATCATTAATAATGTCACTGAAGGCCAAATGACCTGTCAGGCTGTATTTCACAGACAAGTTGAAGTCAAGCAGGCTCATCATGGCCAACTGGCTCAAACTGCTCCTACGATTCACTGACTGGTTGATTTCCTGAAGCAATTCAAGTGCTCTGAAACACACACAAACACAACAAGCACACAGAAAAGATAATAAGTATCAAAATGCACACAAAAGCAGCAAACATAAACACATAAAGAACACATCACCATGCATAACACTGTCCTATACTGCCATCTCCTGTCCTTTTAAGATACTTCTTTCTCCAACTCCACTTCTGTCTGTATTCATTGCTGAATGGGATGCACTTCTATTATTATTTTTCATTCATTCATCTTCTACCCCTTAATCGTTTCTGGGTTGCGTGGGATCCTGGAGCCAATCTCAGCTCATACTGGGTGAGGGCGGCATATACCCTGGACAGGTCAGGTCAACAGTCCATCACAGGGCCAACACACAGAGACAAACAACCACTCACACTCCCACTCAGACCTATTTTAGAGTCACAAATTAACTCAAAGCTACATGTCTTTGGACAAGCATAGGGAAAACATGCAAACTCCGCACAGAAAGGCCCCAGGCCCAGGAACCAACCCCCCCCTTTTTTTTGTTGTGAGGCAACACTAACCATTATGCCGCCATGCTGCATTATTACCTTTCATCAGAATAATTTTCTTTTATATTCCCATTTAATACATTTATTACAACAAAATAAAAAAAACTGCCTAAAAAAGAAAGAAATATAAAAATGACAATGGCTATTATGTTGATATTTCAGTTTTGATTTTTTTTTTTTTAAGTCAATATCTCCAGTATTCAACCGTAAGTTAGTGCATTCAGTTTGCTGTATTAGCTGTATTGTTATATTCTGTAAAATACTCGTTGCTTCATAGCAGCAATGTTACCATAAAAAATACTTTTGAATTTGTACGCATTTTTAAAAGGAAATACTACAGTAATGACACAGCTGTCACAGCTGTCACTTCAGACTACTCAACAATGGACCTTACCCAAATTTGCACATCTCAACAGCAGTGGCCTCATCACTGGCACAAACATTAATGGTCAAGCATGCATTGTTCAACACATCTTTGTCATGGGATTGTAGCAAATTGACCAGTGGATGAAGACCTCCAGCTCTCAGAAGCTATGTGGGACAAGAGGTGAGTTTTAGTTGCTCAGGTAAAGGAGGAGACATTATAGATTTTTTACAACAGTACAAAAGCAGTATTACCAAAATGTATGCATTTTTGTTTTATGCAAAACCAAACTCCAAGGCTCATACTTTTGTCATTTGCAAAAACGAGAACAAGGCTCAGCAGATACATTAGATATTAGACACACACATACACCAACCTCTGCCCTAGCTTCTGTGTCACAAACCAGCGCTGCCAGACATTGTGTGGTGTTGACCAAGACCCATTTATCTGTGGAGTTTAAGGGCTCGACCAGAGCATGTATTGCCCCATGTGACAAGATTCTGCAGCGGACAACTTCCTGTCTTGCCATGTTGCCAAGTGTGGCAGACGCATTGGCTACTGTCCTGGAACAGCTTCCACGGAGCAGCTGGATAAGGATCTCATGGCCTCCTGCCTTGTACACTGCCCTGGAAGATACCATAAAAATGTATGGGAGATTTACTGCAAACTTATAGATATGGCTATAAAATCAAAGAATATTCATATATGCTTGAATAAATATGGCAACATAGCATATATGTAATGTGTATGAGATTTGTATCATATATCTGAGTTATAAATATCATACAGGATAAAAAAAAATCAAGAGGGCTATTGAGGGATTGTTGGAGGTTCAGGTAACTAGCAATGTCCTCAGAGCTTAAGGAAACAATGTTGAAATGTGAAATGAGACAGTGAGAGATGATGAGAGTAGAGAGGGTTTGTCTGGGGAATAATAATGTTGACAAGAGAAGGGGAGAGCAGAGGCTTAAAAAGATATTCAGTGACATAGATCTAAGAGGAGACAGATGAAGCATTAAATCAATTGTGAAATAGTAAAGAGGAGGGCATACTGATACACTTTCAGTGCTTCCTCTAAAACACCTGTTTTAGACATTGTAGACTTAAAAGTGAATGTTATTTGCCTATGCTCTATAATGTTAATATTTTGTAGCATGCACTATTTTAAGTGCCTTACTTTCTGGGACAAATAGTGATGTGTAAACGAATGCACTCAGGTTGTCTGTCACTCACAGTGCATTGTGGTGGTTGTTATATGTGAGATTGGAGAGGGCCTGAGTTGTTGCCTCTCGTAGCTTTGGGCTCTCACTGCTCAGCCCCTGTACCACTGCGGGGATACCACCTGAAACGCACAGATATCCAATTCATTCACTCTTCAAGGGGTGTGTTGATACTTACGAGGATGTCTATGTACCCAGGTCTCTGAAGCAGTCTTTACTGGCTAGGTGGAGGCTCATGGCAGCCACTGCTTGACAGGTAGCGGTTTTGACACCAATTTCCGACACAGACATCAGCTCTATGAGCGTCTTCTCCAAATTAAGCTCATGGAGCAATTTGCGATTTTCATCTGATCACACCAACATGCACCCATGTACACACACACACACACACACACACACACACACACAAACACATAAACATAGCAACATCAATAAAAATAACACATACAGCTGAAGTGTTGAATTATGATTTCAAGACCTATTGTTGAAAGGTTAAAAGTAATGTATTATCTCTTTTCTCCCTCTGGCTTACAGCTCTGAGCAACCCTGGTGATGCATTGAACAGCGCCAGTCTGGATTTCAGACACATTGGAGGTAAGTAGAAAATCAATCAGCCTTTTCAGTCCCCCATCCTTGTGGATAAGCTGTACTCTTTCACTGTCTCTCAAACAGTTAGCCAGCACACGTAAGGCCTCAGCATGAAGATCACTCAAGTCCTACAAATTTTTTACACATTGGGGTAGAAAATATGTCATGTTTTGAGAAGTACAACTAAGTCTTCTGTACAGTGCAGAAAACCATAGACATATGAGAACAGTTAAGTGTTTCATTTAGATTTAAAAGTGGCTACATTTTGATGAGTATCAAGAAGTTGATTCAATTGCAGCAGAGCAGTTAAATTTATGCTATTTAGGCAATTATTAGTATTTGTTATTACAAACCATATTTTGTCATCACTTTTATAAATACAAATGGGCAGGGGAAAGTGAGAGAGACTCCACACATGCTCTGACTCACTCACACACACACACACACACACACACACACACACAAACACACCTTGTTATTAAGTATTTCCATGAGCTTCTCAAATCCTTGGTCTTCCCTAAAGGTATTGCATGTGTCTTCGTCAGTGGTGACATTTTGCAGTGCTTCTAAAGCCAAATGTTGAATGACAGGGAAGTCTGAATTCAATAGTTCCAGAAGCGGAGGGATCCCACCCAACTCATGAAATGCCAGACGGCATTGGTAGTCCTTCACATAACAATATAACAGAGGAAACGAGAAGCAACAAAATTAACAAGAATTTCTGTTAAGTTTTAAGTTCACCAATTCAAAGAATATATCTTATAAAACAAATATATATTTAGCAACTTCCCTCTAACCATATTACCCTTGTAACCTTCCTTTAGACTGATGACTCTGAGCAACCTGAACTAGGTTAAAGATGCTCTCTAGTGAGTTCTTCTTAACATCTGGGTCTTGACTGGATAGAAGCTCAATCAGAGGTGGCAAGCCATTGTTGTCAAAGATCTGGACTTTACAAACAAAATCCACGGACAAAGAGGCCAGGCACAGTGTTGCAAACTCATGGACAACTGTATCTTCTTGAAAAGAAAAGATAACATATGTAAAACAAATTGAAACATAACAATATATATAATTATCATTAAATGCATAAGTATGGCTTTGGTAAATGACTGTCTGCAAAAAATACTTTGAAAAGCCTGAAATAGAGACGCAAGTTTTTATGTTCCTGATTTATTGTTGCTGGATTTCAGTGGATATATACTTTGGAGTGCAGTCATTTTACAATTGAAATAACTCACCTTCAAGTGATAGTTTGTCTATAAGCTGTGGAATGACATCCATTTTTTTCAGAGCCTTCTTTACATCCCCTTTTAATAAAAACAGAAAACAAAAACAAATAGACAAAGGAAGCCAAACACCCAGTTCTCTAAACTATCAATTCTGCAGCCATTCAATATATCATCAGCAGAGTTAATTGCCTGTAGGAAATTAGCATGTCAGTTAGTCCCTGTTAACATAAACTGCATTGCAAGCCATCAAATCCCTCAGTATGTAAGTCTCCACTTATGAGTCTGACACACCGTTGATTGCCATGATGCCCAGGGCCATGAAAGCATTGCGTCTGACCAGCTTGTTGTTGTGAGCAATGAGCTGACAGAGTGGCCCCAATGCTCCAAGTTCCAGCAGAGAAACCTTGTTCTCATCTCCTAGCAACAGGGGGAGACAGTGAACAGGAAATTTCAGCCTGGTGCCAGACAGAACTGGAGTGTCTGTGTGGATTTATTAGTGATTATGTGAGCTGGACAACCTTTAACAGAATACAGCTTAGGTCGGGTCTAAAACTAAAATTGGATGCTATTCAAAACCACAATTCACACAGTTAAAATAAGTTTTTTTTTAAAAAAAAGGAAATATTGATAGTTTAGAACATATCACTTGATCTTAAAATACCCTATAAAAAGGCTGTATAAATGTCTTCATGAGGGTAGAATAGGAACAAATAGTGCTTTAGAGTTCACAATAACCGTCAGGAAATATGGAATTAGGAAATAAGAGAAATTGTCAGTAATAAGAAAAAACGTATTTTCAGTTACAGCTGCTCATGATTTAAAAATTTATACGTGTAAAGACTGTCCTTCTGTACCTTTCTCTGCAAATATGTGGATTGCCTCACAGGCCTTTATGACGATGTCCTCCTCTGGTGAGCTCAGGAGAAGGACTGTTGTTGCTGGGGTTTTACTTTCTACAGGTAACGCCTCAAACTGCGAGGAATTAAGAAAGTAGTTGATACTTTAAAGTCCTGTCCTGGGATGCACAAAATATTTTTTTCACTTCCGGCTCACACAGAACTAACTTTCATAAACACATTTGCTAGCTTTTATCAAAGGGTTTGAAAACATTGCTTTCTCACCGTTTCCTTGCACGGAGTTTCGCTCTCCTTCTTCACTTTCTTTCCCATTCTGTAGCCTTTTAGAGTTTAGTGATTACAGGTAGCAATTACACGCTCAGTGGAAACAACTAAACCGCAGTCAGGACCTAGCAGCTGCCAAGCTAACCAAGCTAAACTCAGCTTGGTTTGGTTTAGTGAAGTATCGGTAATTTATATATGTATATATATATTTTTAAGTGACGCCTACATACATACAGAAATGGTAACAGTTCAAAATGTCGTTCACTCCAACTTACCTATATTTTCCAAAGTAAAGGATAAGCCTAGGATTTATATTTAGCATGCCAGCCGACTAGAAGAAGCAGAGTTTAGTGTTTTGGAAAAGCAAGGTGACGCTGCGTTGCTAGGCAACGGGTGCCACGTTAGACCATATATGGGTTTTAACCTTTGTTATTTATTATCGTGGTTACAATAATAATTATTGTATTAATGATTGTGGTACTATACAATATATTAGTATATCAAACGTGTTTTCATGTGTGATACGGTAAGACTGACATAATAATTTACATTGTCCTTGTAAAGGGGTTTATTTGAGGAGTTTAATGGTCACATATTTACTGCAGTGCATGGTAAATACGTGTAGAAGTATAAGGATATGAAAAATACAAAAACAAGATGTGAATCCTTTAAATGTGTCAGATTGACTGACATCAGTTGTCTATCGGAGTGTGTGTGTTGAATGACCAATAACTGTGTAACTCACACTTGCATAAATAGATGCAAAGCCTCAATAAAATCCGTGGGAGAAATATAGAAAAATCAGAAGGGAATTTGTACGATAGTGTGAGTGAGTGTGCTGTGTGTGTTGGATCCGTCCTGTGTAGGTCATAGCAATAGTGCTGGGGTAAAAACGCTGCTGTGGAGAATGAGTCATAGAACAAATGAGCTCTATACAGCATCAGCATACGGAGGCCTCTTGGTTTCAGAGAGGCACTGACACAGCAATGTGCCAGTGGAAACAGCACAGCATGCACCAGAAAATCAAATGTCCTCTAAATACATTACCTCTGGTGGTGTGGGACATTATCACTCTGTTGCCTGAAAAGAGCCTCTGATTAATCTTAGCTAAATTACGGCCAGGATGGGGGATGGCCGGATTGATGTACAGGTTATTTTTCTAATGCATTATCACACGAGCTGCAAAATAGACAGGTCCTGCTCTCATGCATGCACCCTAACATTCATCAACCTGATCGACCTGAAGACGATGCCATTCATTTATATATTGCCACACTCTGTGCAGGTGTTTAAATAATTCACATAACGTTAGAAATAGATATTTTTACATTTTTGATTGATATAAAGAAAATCTGTGTGTGCTATACAAAAAAAAGCACGAAAAGTAGCATACGCCCGGTGGAGGGAGGGGGTTGCAGCGAATCAGCGCAGCAGACACTGCAAAGCGCAGGATGTCACCTCCTCTCCGTCGAGCTGTCGTTTGACAGCGGCACACATGAACCTCAGTGCAGTAGCCAGAGTTGGTCACCCGCCGATTTGCACGTTTAAATATCTGCACCTCGGCGTTTCAATTGAAGAACATGCAAGGATACACCCCAGTCATCTCTGCGGACTGACCCAGAAACGCGTAGGAGGATAGCCGGGACGCTTGCTAGCTGTGAGCTAATGTTAACGTTAGCTCTCGGGCTAAAGGTAGCTAGCTGGTGAACGGACCGCCGCTCTGCTTTGTGCCGTCAGTTCGCTAAATCTCACAAAGCTGCTTCGTTAGGGAAGGTCGGCGGAACCGACGGTAGCTGGCACACACCGCTTAGTTAGTTATTAGACGTAATTAACGTGTCATTTTAACACTTTGTTTTAAAGCTACGAAATCGTTTGTTTCACCTCCGCCGCGGGGTCCAGGAATTTCCCCGTTTTACCCGAGTGGCAATTTTACGAAATTTATCGTTGCCGTTGCTAGCTAGCAGGCGTGTGTGCTATGCTAACGCCAGCTCAGTGAGAGCTCACATCGCAGGGGTGCGGAGAGCTCCGGGCAGCCGAGGAAGGAAGAGAGGGGACTGGTGATGTGATCTGGGGGAAGCGGCGGGCTGTTAGGCGAGGGAGAGCAGCAGTATTAACCCAAAACATATCGTATTCTTGTCATATCAGCCTTTGTCGACGAAGGGATCGAATGGTGAGTCAAGCCGCGTCGGACGTTGGATGTAGAAAATAATTGGGACTCTTGATTTGTGAGCTGTCTAAATGAATAGTATTGGTGTTACTGAATCGTGAGCCGGTAGCTGCCGTGCCAGCTTCAAGGGGAAAGACGACTGTCGAGATTATCGTACAGACTGCATTAACCAGTTTGCTTTAAGATGGCTTCAGCGAGCAGCATTGCCGCATCCATTGCGAGTAAAACGAAGACCAAGAAAAAGCACTTCGTCGCTCAAAAAGTGAAGCTCTTCCGTGCCAGCGACCCTCTGCTCAGCGTGCTAATGTGGGGAGTCAACCATTCGGTGAGTCACACCGCCTAATCCTCATGTTACGGTTCACAGTTATGTAGCCCCACTCTGTTTGAGGTGCCCACATCAAGTTTTATCGACTGGCCGTCAAATGTCAGCCTTTGTGTCAAGAGCGATCTGACAGCTGTCCAGCTGTTGGCCACGGTGCTGTCACTGTAAATGTGTAACTGCAAACAAGTGTGCTGGATGCTTGCAGCAAGACCTTAGTTTTTATGTGTTACTTTTTAAAACAGTGTACGCAGCTGCAATTATATTAGTGCTTTATTTTATTGTGTGTGTGGAGAGAGAGAAAGAGAAAGAGTGAGATCAGTGAACTCTTCTTTGGCTTCCTGTTGTGTACATGTAGGATAAGCTCCCAGGGCTCTGTGTCATGAGAGAGCAGATCTTCCCATGCTAGACAGCTTATCTCTGCTCTTTTTCTCTTCCTTTAGTGAATATTTGCACGAGGTCAATACTTATATGTTGGAGGAAACACAAATTTGGCTGCCAAGGGACATGACAATATTTTCTGGCACTGAATCCCAAATATTAAACCTTTGTGAAAATATTTTACACACTTTAATTCATTATTCAGAGACTATACTCGACTAATGCTAAGTTCTTTAAAATCCTTTATTTCTTACATTCTCTTTATCGTTTACCCAGTCTTTTTACTGCACATTCAATGTGGTATTTAGGTTTGAGGGCACTGCAACATGTAAACACAAGAGATGAGCAGTAATTGAGTAGCAAAAGCTCTAATTTATTAAGTATAAACTTTCCTTATCAATAGGTTTCTGTGAAATAGTTTGAAAGGGAATCATAAAGGATGACAACAGTATAGTCCATATAAATAAGAAAACAACACTGGCCTTTTGATATGTACAGCTGTTCTGCTTTTCTGCTCTTTATTCATATCTGTAGTTCTGCTTGATTTTGTTGCATGTGGAAGTGGTCAGTCAATTCAGCTTAAATTTTTGGAGTATTAATATATGCATTTATGTAACTAGGACAGTGAATGTTTTGGACTACTTTCACCACAGGTTGTCTACTGAGCATGAACATTTGTTTGGATATGCATATATATTTATTTACTTTATTGTTATTTTTTTAATGGTTTGACAGACACAAGCTCTGAGGTGTCATTGATGATGGAATCATTATTTAGCATGCTGGCCTTTTCAGTTTGAATGACATTTGATTTTTGGTTTACTGTTTGGTATGGCAGTTATGGCAGCCTGTAGATAGTCTAGTGGATGTGAGGCCAAGACAGCTAAAGATTCAAAGCTGTATTTAGGTGTTGTCTATTGATGGATTACAGTCATCTGGCTGTGGTGTTACGCCACAGGGGTAAAGTAAGGTACACACAAATGTCACTTGAAATGCCTGAGAGAAAAACTATATATATAACTTAAATCATATTTTCAGACTTGTCATCCAAAACAAAATACCCTTTCCTATAGATACCTGAAGTAACACTGGAATGAGTCGAAATCCCATTGACATTTGTAATTATACCGCTAAAGCAGAGCCTTGCAAGAATCACTTCTCAACCATCTGCCATTGCAGTTATGGCGAAGATGTTCATAGTGTCGACATTACTGCTTGACAGATGAAAGAAGTCCCTGAGCATGTCAATAGGTCACAGCAAGCTCAGACATGTCTTACAACAGCAGAATACTCTAACTTCTTCTAGACAACTGAGAGTAGAGAAAGTAGAGAAACAGACTTAAGAAGAGATCATTGGTAAGTTCTACCAGTTTTCTTGGAAACTTGTCACAAAGTAAAGGTTTTTTGACTTTGCTATAATCACAAAGGTTTCAAGTTTCCTGGAGCATCTTTTAAAATCAAGTGCAGACATTTTTTTTAACATTGACAGCAATTTACTTTTATCTACTGCGCATCAAACTCAATAATGACATCCCCAACTTTGGTCTACTCTCACATTAATAATTTCAATTTGTTAACTGTCCCAATTACACTCGTTAACTCCTGTGAACACACACGTGATTTGAGATGCAGACAAAATACATAGTGACCAGATGGCCCTGATTTTCAGTGACAGTCAATGATTAGGACGACCTGTCCCTGGTTTCTTTATTTATTTTAGCTGGAAATGATCAGGAAAGGTTGGAACTCTAACTTGAGTTGAGACTAACAATTTTGAAACTTCTTGTTGGCTGCTCAATTTCCTTAATGCACCTTGTCATGCCAGGGCGGACTAACCTGATTGGTCAAATTTGCAGTGAAGTTGCAGTGATTGGATAAAACTGCAAGGGTTCACAAATATCGTGGGAACTAGCTGAATTTGCATTGGTCGTGCTATCACAAATTCCTGGAGGGGGTGATTTAGATTATCACCCCATGTTTGTCTGTGGACTGACAGGCAAGTGACTCTCAACCCTAAAAAAATTTACTCGTCTGGAGGAGCAACATGTTCAAACTGTTTTCTTGGATTGCTTAACACAGAGCAGTGCTGCCGCCAGCAGATTTCTTTCTTATGCCTTAGGCTACGTCCCCTGCTGTTTTTCTCATCACTTAATAAGGTATGCTGTTTCTCATACCATTGGCAACATAAAAAATTACATTCCATACCAGGTCATCAGATTGAGCAACTGAGTTGGTGGTGGGTGGCTTGAAGCTGCCGTTTGTAAGTATTAATGTAAATATACTTAATGGCACAGAATTTTCAGAATAACCCTTATGAAGTAAGTGCTCAGACAGTGAAAATGTGACTACAACCAGACTTGATAGGCAATATGCACACACCCACAGATTCAACAAAATGTACACTCTGCTCCCAATATCACTTGCTGCTTGTTCGTCAAACCCATCTTTTACTCTTAGTGAAATCTACACTTATTCAAGTCTTGCTTATGTAACGATACTCCTTCACCACAATTTTGCAATAAAGAAAAAGTAAACTTGAGTACCAAAAAGCATAGAAATAAATTAGATGTTTGCATTGCTCCAGAACCTATTTCTTTTTGTAAAGAAATAGGTATCTTGACAGTTTTTTGTATAGCAAAATGTGTTTGAGCACTTGCATTAAATAACCCTCTTTGACACTTACTTTAATCCTAAAAGTATTATTTGCTCCATCAGAGACTAAGTAGGTTGTGCAGCTCATGGTTTTACAGAAATGGATTTAGGCCAAAGCTAGAAATCTCAGTTGGAAGCTTTAGTGGGTGCAAAACTAGTCTAAAAGATCAATTTTAACTCATCACCACAAAACCTTTCCTGCTTCCAGTCTGCATAAAATTACTAATAAGAAATGTGTATAATCTTTTTACACACTACTTTTAACTGGAATGAGAATTATGATGAATACTCCTTATGTGTAATTACAAAATCCTTTCAAAAGTTAGATCTACCTTTCAGCAAATTCTACCATGCAAGTCCTTCCGTTATCAGAGCACACTGTTAGAATAGCTGTGTTGTTTAATCATAACTATGCGTGCAGCTCATAGCTAAAAAACCTGCTGTTGCATGTCACCTGTTCCTGCCCTTTTGAAGTAAAGAGGGCTATTGTGTTGAGTTGATTTGGTGTGGTTTTATTATCACAGCCCTAAAGACAGTTGCATTTCTATGAAAATGGAACCTGGCTTTCAAAATCAACTTGCATTTGACAGGAAAAACATGCCATTAATTTGATTTAGCAGTAAAGACCAACCGACTTGGTAGTCAGTTGCAGTTTCCCTCTTAAGCATACAGTTAGGAAATGGAAAAAAACAAATTACATTTCCCAAAAAGATTAACACAGGCAACTCTTATGTAAGTCTAAATTTGGGCTTCTTGGATATTACTTTTGTTCTTATTTATTTCTGTACTTCCATTAACTCTCCCTACCATGCAGGTTCAGTCACTGTTTCTGTCATAGCTCCTCTGTGTCATTCTGTCTGTCTTATCTTCATTCCCTTCTTCTCTCTCTCTTCCGCTCCCTCTCTCTCTCTCTCTCCTCCTTTCTTTGTTTTGTCCTGTCTTTCTGTCTGATTCAGAGTAGCTGAGTCTGGTTCTGTGTATTGCATAAGATGGAGCTTCTATAAATATCTGCAGGGTGACCTACAGCTAATGTGTGCGATGATTATGGCTGAGGAAAACATGAAAAAAGCTGAAGCCTTACATCCTGGCTCCCTCAGGCAGTGACAGATAGAGGAACTTGTGGAGGTATCTTGCAGGCTGTTCCACTGTGCATCTCCAAAACCTTAAAGCACAACATTTTCTTTTGTGTTCACTTCTGCATTAATGCAGAAGTTATGCTCATCGTTGCTTGTGTATGCATGTCTCTTTGTGTCTGTGTGTCCTTCATCAGTCACTGCTATGGCACGCACCTTTGCAGAATGTGATGTGACGTGTTGCTGAGTAACTTTATTCAGTCAGCAGGACATGCCATATATCATAAGCCTGTTTGTTGCACAGTCAGTTTAAACCACTGTATCCTTTAATAGCTGGCCTTTTGCAGCACTGACTTTACAATAGACCTGCTGAGCTGTCTACACTGGTGTGTGTTTGTGTGAGTCTATTTATCTGTGGACGTGTTGATGAGAGCTATAATTTTTTGCGTTCTATTCACACCATAGTCATTTACCTCATCATGAGATGCTGACATTGAATAATATTTGTCTTAATTATACAGTACTTAGGTCCAGCTGGTAAGCCTTGCAGTAGAATTGGACACGGAAACACGTTTGTGTCATGAACTGATGGCCACAGACAAAAATAGACTTGAAAGAACTGTTGCAGTCTGATGTGAATACTGACATTTCTAAACTCAAGGAATGACTACCTTAAGCTTTTACTTGTGCTCAATGTCCTTTACTCATGTAGTTGGTTGCATTTGGTCTCTCACTCTGTGTCATTCTTGTGCACACACAGATGTAGTAGTCCATTTACCTTACCATTGTTCCACTTTTATCTTGAGTGTGTCCTCATTTTGGTTGACCTCTCTTTGCTCTGGCTGTGAGCAGGAAGAAAATGGGAGTAGCGGCTCACCCTGACACTGATGTTGTCCAAGGTGCTCTACAGAATTAGGTCATGTTGAGGCTGTCATGGTCAGCACAGATTTTTGTGTGCTGTCTAAAGCAGCAGATGTGCAAACCTTCTTTTTACATTCACATGTAAATAATGTCTGTAGTTACTGCTACAACAGTTAAGATATGAGCTGTACTTATTATATATAACAGTGTTTCCTGTAGTGCCATGGAAATTGAAATGTCTGGTAACTTTTTATGTTAAATACATTGAACCTTTTTGTTTTGCTCAGTTCACGTATATGTGACTAATCAGATTTTCTTTGAGATTCTACATTTATTGAAAATCAAAATGCAGATCATGGTGAACATCCCAGCGTCTGCTATTTTTGTTACACATACACTCCTAAGTATGCATTCGTTTTTTATAAGCTAGCCAATGAATCCCTGATGCACATTCCAAGATGTAATTGTTGTGCTGTATTATGTTTTCCTGTTAAAAGTGTTCCAATTGCATCTCATCTTTGTGAATGTTTGTGCATGTTGTTACAAAGGTAATAAGAATGGTTCTGTGATTCATAACAGCTCAGGTAATGATGTAATAGCCTTTTTAAGTGGTAAGTGAAAGGCCAAGTCCAAACTCAGCACAATGTACTATAGCTTCATGTGACCTTTGGTACCCACTATGTAACTGTAAAGGGCAAACATTGACCTAGCTCAGTGCATCTAAACTTTATATCATCTTTGTGGTGTACAAATAAAATCTGTCTTGTTGCCAGAAAGTATACCTGACATGTGGACAAAATGATTAATGTGTTATTTAGGTAGCATTTTGATGTGTATGTTGACTCTGTCACTGTATAAAAATATGACAGAAACAACTGCAATGAAATAGAGTTTAACTTGGATGAGATTCCAAAATCCCTCTCTTGTGTATTTACACTCCAGCATATTGGTTAATTGCATGATCACTCAGTCCTGATTACATTTTAATTAGAGCCACTTTAACTTTAATAGGTTTTAAATAGGCTTAGAAGAAGTGCGTAGTCGTGTGCCATTCATTCTAGGAGTCACTTCTTCAGAGCACGTCCCATTTCCACGACTATTAGACAGCTTAACACTGAAACTTGGACATACTGTAAAATGACTCCATAGAAAATATGCTGTATCACACAATGATTTCTTGCTCTCTCTGGCAGCCACCTATTTCAAGTTTTTCTCCCCTGTCCTATTTTTAGAATTCTGATTTGTCTTTTTTTGTCTTAAAAAGACAGCTCCTTATCAAATGTTATTTTCCAAATTGGTACAAATTTGGGACATGCAAAAAGAATGATTGATACTGTGTGCAGATCCAATACCCGAGCGTAAAAAAATCAAGCACTCTATACCACTAGTCCTGTATGGATGTCATATTAATTTAGCATGATAAATTTCATCAATAGATTGTATGGCACACATGAAGTGGTTTAAAATATATCACAATTAATGTGATGAAAATTGTTGGTTATCAGTATTATCATGGTATAAAATTGTGCTGAAATTTTTGAAAATAGCACAAACCTGAAATTATTTAATTGATTGCATTTAAATAAACAAAAATATTACTATGTTTGTTTGTTTTTTGAGGGAGGGGTGGGTCCTCTGGATGGAAAAAAAATTCATGATCTTTGACCTTAAAAGCACAATTCAAGAGGAACTTCATAGAATTGCAACATCACCGTAGGACTTTTTACATGAGGAAGACATTCTAGTGGCTTGAAAATTCATGAGCTCAGTTATCAGAAATTGATGAGATAAAACCAATGTCTCCCTTCAGGCTACAGATCCTGATGGCACGCCTAATTTGTGTCTTTCATTTCAAACTCTGAGTGAGGCTTCATGTCATTTTGAAAATTTATTACACTTCCATATATTACATCTAATGACCCAATACGTTGTGTGGTCTATATCTTGTACCAACTGTTAGAGGCATCAGAATCACTTTGCTGTTGACGCTATTAGTGCACTCCTAATCATCAGCTAAGAGCAAGTCATCCTTCTGTAGTTGTTCTGAGAATTAACACTATGCATTGCTGCTGACAGCACGCTCTCTTCACCAACTTCCTGTCCAACAGTGCACACACACGAACTTGCTTCACTCTGGGCCGGAAAACCATTCTTCATCACCATGGAGACAAACAGGAAGCAGTGGTGTGAAATTTGTCTGCAAGTTTGATAGCTCCAGGAAGATAAGCAGATATACTGCATCTGATTAAGCAAAACATAAAACTGTAACTGCTCAAGATAGAAACTATGATAAGAGTACCAGCAGATGAAATAGGTGCACTGCACAGGATTATTTAATGTGTTTTAGAAGCTCAATCAATTTACAGTCAAGCCAACATACTGAATTAGCTGTACCTGCTTGGGAACCAGCTCTAATGTTAAGACAAAGAGCACCATTACTACATTAAAACTCAAAGCTGTGGCTATCAAACCAAAATTGGCCATTATAGGTGATAATGTGGTAAATGTATGCTAATGTCTCTGAATCTTTCTTGTATAGTTTGTACCACTGGATACATTGATTTACAGTGTTCTGGGCCTTATCAAATGACTTATATATTTTTTTAGAAACAGCCATCTTCCGTTCATTTATGAAACTACTAACAACGTTACAAACTACATCACAATGCATTTAAATATACATGGTGCAAAACTGCTTGTACCTTGATATCCTCTTAGCACTAGTAATGGAGGAATTATAAAGAGTTTGGTCTAGACCTGCTTTGTATGCAAGTGCCTTCATGTAACTCTTGTGATTTGACACTATATAAATGAATTTGATTTGTTTTAACTGGTGTTGGGTAATGCACACTATATGTCAGCATGTGTCTGTTAATAATTTTGACTTGCATTAACATTCAGCTCACTAGTTACCTCACAGTGTGTGTCTGTGCTTGGTAAAACCTGGCATTGTGTCTTCCATTGTGTGAAATACAGCTTTGTCGATGAGGCGACATCTCCCTACTGAGCACCAAGAATACAACTGTGCCATAGCATCACTGTGACATCGTTGCCTGTCACAACAAGGCAGTTCAACATACTCTGATATGGCATCAGTGGACTTGAATCCTCTGCTTGCTCTTTCTTGTCTGTGTCCTGTTTTACATAGAAAAAATGCCTTTTCCAAAACCTTCTTTCCTTTTCAGATTCACTTTATTCTCTTTTTTTGAAGATATTCTGAAAACCTCTTGAATTAATCCTATTTCTAATGCACACTGTTATAATGTCATCCTCCTCTTGTTTATGTATACAACTAAGCACTACTGCTAGTAAAACATCTTAATGGTATGACCAAAGTACAAACCCTGATTTAATGTGTTTAATATGAACACATTTGCTGAGATGGGAAAATGCAAAGTTAGAATAGTGTACAAAGGGAGACCTTTTGCATATCATTGGTCACATTTTTACAGAGTGCAGCATTAAGATTTGCCTTGCACTTCGTGAGTCAAGGCAGTTGGTCAAACTTCTTTTTTATGCACATTGTAGTCATTGAATTAAAAAAAAAGGGATTGAAATAAATCTCCAAATTGAAGCATTGCTATCACAATAGGTTATCCTTGGGAGGCTGCCTATAATCCTAACCCTTAAATTGCTAAGTGTGTTCAAATCAATTAAAGCTAGATTTTAACATCAAGGAATGCCTAATAAGATTTTCAGAACTGTTCAGCCAGAGTTTTGGGAGTAGTTCTCCAAACGGCCTTTGGTCTAAAGTCTCTTCCAGTGGTGGAGTATTTGATCCATGCTTTTATATTTTGCTGCTGACCCCCTCTGATGATTGAGTGCAGTGGTAACCAGGATAGACACTGGTGGAGAAAAGCAGCAGAAATATATAATTGCTAAAAAAAATTTTGAAATTTCTAATACTGATTGTCTCTTTGACCGCAATATGGTAATGATAGGGTGTTCAGTTAAAAATAGTATCTATCCTGTTTTGTTAACATCCAGTTTAAAGTTCTTCTGAATGCAGCGTCTTGGCATTGTTTCACAACAAAACAAAATTGTGAGCTTGTTTGTTTTAAGGATGTGTTTTGTATCGATTCTGTGGCTGTATCTTTTGTTATATATAAACACGATTTAGTTAACATGTTGAAGACATAGTTTCTTGAATGCCACACTGCTCAACGGCCACTTGAAGTATGCCAAAAGCTTTCATGGGTCAGTCATGCTGCGGCTATTTTTTTCCACCATCTGCTGTAGCAGTTCAACAGATTTTCAGGGCTATAGGTAATCCCCACTGGTAGAAATATGGGCTACCTCTTCTAAGGCTGCAGCTAGTGATACAATGCCACCACTTCTTTGCCAGTGTGATCCTAGCTGTTAGCAATGATGGCAATAACGACACTAAAATAAACAGCATTTCTTTTTTCAGTAACAGAATCTATCAAATTACTGTTTCCATAGTTACAATGCCTTTACAGACAATTACATTGGGGCACGTTACTATAACTGATCTTATTAAACAGTTTTCACCACTGGCTCTCTCAGCGTAAGAGTAGCTGCAAAGTTAGTTTTTATTTAATTAATTTTTTTGCGTTTGGGTGAATAATGAAGAGAGCTTGTAGTACTTTTAGAGGGAAACATCCCCATTTTGTGATTAATGATAGAGTTAATCATAGTATTTGGATTTATTCAGTGTACCTAGACTACAAGTGTGATTGGTGGAATGGCAAACTATTAATAGATTCAAGCAACCAGCCAGCAGCCCGGCCTTAAGCCAACAATAAATGCGCAAGCACATAGCCACATGCACACTCATGGCCATCATATGCGTATCAAGCTGTGTCTGAGTCATAACAAATGTCAGGTCTCTGTATTATAGTAATGTGATGCAGGGCCAGCCCCAAATGGAAAATCTTGCATTATACCTTATGTTTGAATCCCCTGCTGTTTCTTTGTTGTGAAAGGTGTATTCAAGCCTCCAGTAATTAAAATTATTTTCAAACGGCTATAATGGCTGTAAATATGCAGCCAGAATAATCAGATTACAGTGTTCATGGTCAGAAACAAAATCTCAGATGACTTACTGAAAACATGAACACTCATGAAATTCACAGAATGCTCTTATGTGGTTCTTTTGGTCACATGTTGCATCTTGTCTTTAGCTTGGCTTTTGAAACACCTTGAAACTTCAGTAGTTCTGGAAAGAGTTCCATGTACCTTTCCGCTGCAGTTATCCTTGACCTCTGTAGGTTGCATCATCCTGAAAATCTAATGTGGTGTTCTTTGCTGCAGATTGGTATTGAGTGATGACCGGGACCAAAACTCTTGGCCCAAATCATTACTTAACAGATTGCTTTGATTTGAACAAAAATAGATTGTTCCAATTTTATTTTAGCACCAGCTATACTTGCTTTTTTTGTGTGTTTTGATATGCCAGAAATAATGTAATTGATATTACTAGCTGTCATGCAAGTTTCAAATGCACTGCCTGTTATCTAGGCCCACTGCTTTACTGCTTATTGCAAATCCAAAACCAAGGGTAGGATATAAGGGTAACATTTCCTTAGTAATGATGTAAAGTTTTACACTTATGCGAGAATGTGCATTTTATTGGGTTGGATAACATTGCATGCTGAAAAAGTTATGAGTTCAGCTTTGAGGTACACAGCTAGACATGCGCAGAATTGCTATATTTTAGAGATGCTTCAGTAGCATGTAATAGTAAATATTACATATTACAATATTACATTACTAACCCTAACCTAACCCTAACCCTACAACCAATAAACTGTAATTTGATGGAAGTTGCAGTTTTGAGTGAATGTTGCTAAACTTCACTTCCAGAATTCTGTCAGATGATGTGTTGTCCAGATGAAATAAATGCTTTATGTTTCTATTTCGAATGTTGACCTGACGGCTCAGGTTAGGTTTGTCAGCAGCAATGGTCTCTTTTCATGATGTGTCTATATTCCCTCAGTGATCAATTATTTTTTTCATCTGTATGCCAAGGCTGTTAGAAACTTGTAACCCTTTTAAGGTGTTAGGATTTTTATTTTTGGACTCATTAGTCTTCTTAGATAAATCACGGAACTTTCCTCCATTCCTATGTTTTCTCTGTCCAGATAAATGAATTAAGCCATGTTCAGATTCCCATCATGCTTATGCCAGATGACTTCAAAGCCTATTCAAAGATCAAAGTGGACAACCACCTCTTCAACAAGTAAGTTCTTTTTCAGTATATTTGATATGATGTAATGTTGGAAAACTTAAGGCCGTGCAAAAAATATCGTCATGATTTCTTGAAATAGTACAAAGAATGTCTTAAAATATGTCTCTTGTAATGTGTGATTTTTGTGTTTGTGCACAGGGAAAACATGCCCAGCCATTTCAAGTTCAAGGAGTACTGCCCTCTGGTGTTTCGAAACCTGAGAGAGAGGTTTGGAATCGACGATCAGGACTTCTTGGTATGAAAAAATACTGTCATTTAAGACAAGACTAGTACCATCACTACCACTTCAGGTTCAAGTGCAGTGTTTCTTTAGTCATCTTTGTACTTCTCCATTATTGTTAACTGACACAAGCTACAAAAGCTACCATCAACATCATTTTACATGCAGTATTGCACCTAATGAGCATAGCCACATTGTTCTGCAAGAACTCAATTGTAGCTATAAACTATTCCAAAACAAATTTGATCACAGTCTTAACCAGGAAAGTGTTGCTACATTGCGCTTTTTCCTTTCCCTCTTTTGTTTCAGCCCACTCCATGTCAGCCTTTATTTTCCACTCTTTCCAAGTAAATCCCCATTCCCAGTGCAGGCAGTGAGTTGGCAGCATTTGGAGGTCATTGTGTCCCAGCTCAGTGCAGCTGTCCTTCTCACATGTTTACATTGCGGTTCGGATGGCTGGAGTGAGTGGGCAGTCAGGGGTGTTAAGACACTGGGCGGTGCAAAGGAATGTTGCAGCATTCTCAACATTAAACTGCTCTATTACTTGACACACTCATCACATTGTTGTCAAAGGGTTTAATGGCTGTACTTTTTTTTTTTTTTTCTTTTTGACCTTGCTCTACAACTAGCCTTTTGGCATTATTATTAATTGCATTGCTAATATTCTTCACAATAGCAAAAGACTATCACCAGCTGTGTCGCCGCTCTTGATGAGATGCAGCAGTAATCATTGCATTTAATGAGCAGGGCAAGCAATATTGAATCAACTTTTGGCAGAGTAACTGAAGCTCAAACAGATTTTAGAGTTTCAGTTTTCCTTCACTCTGTTTCAGAAATACATGATGGAGAAAATTACCAACTAAAACAAAAATACTGAGATTACTTTCAAAGCTTTTCATCTATACCAGCCTCAGGCAATGGGTCCTTTAAACATTTTCAGCCTCTGACACACTGCTTCACTGTTCCACCAGGTCATCATCTGTAGGTGAAATTTTTAGCTCCAAACTGAAGTGAAAAATACATATAACTATTGTTTCAAACTGTACCTCAAAGGGTAGTGTTCACTTTGCAATAAAAGCAATTGATCCTAGGAGTTGAACAGGAGGGAATTCTTGGAGAATGAGGCATTGAGCCAGGGGTGTTGGATCATGTTACTTTTGAGCTCTAAAGTCTGGGGAGCAGCTGTTTGTGTCTGTGTGTAGCTTTGGACAGGCAGCAGACTTACGGGTCAGAATCCCATATGTTTAGAGTGAAGAGTGGGAGCTGGTCAGACACAAAGAAGGCAAAGCTTCATGCACATACACTAGAAGAATGGCTCTTTATCCATAACCATCAAATAAATTCTCACCATCAGCTCTATAAACAGTTTTTGATTCTTTTCATAGCTATTTTATGTATATAGTGAGAGGCCCATGAAAAAAGTAGAATCCAAGTAGTAAAGATGTTATCTTACTTCTCAGAAGGGAGTGCAGATAATGCATGAGAAAGGGTTGTTAAAAAGCAAAGACACACTGCTGATATTTAATTATGTGCATCCTTATAAATGTAGTTATTGTTTCCTTCCTGTCTTTGCTGTGTATATTTGCAGAATTCTCTGACACGTAGTGCTCCCTTGAACAGTGAGGCCCAGGGACGTAGTGGAGCCCGCTTCCACACTTCTTATGACAAACGCTACGTTATCAAGACCATCAGCAGTGAGGATGTGGCTGAAATGCATAATATTCTAAAGAAATACCATCAGGTGATAACATCTAATCTTATATTGCTATATTTGTATATGTTCAAGCCATTGACTCTTCCACAAGATAGGCAGTCTGTTTTGGTAGCCTCAGGGCCTCGGAATTGTTTTATTTTTTAATCTCTAATGGAACTTGTACAAATTGGAACTACATTGTAATCACACATACATAATTTTAATATCTAACTGTTCACTTTTTATCTTCCTGTATGAAACAGTTATTCTTAGACCTAGAGTGCACCCAAGTCAAGCACTTTTAACAATGTTTACAACTTTTACTCTACTTGCTTTCAGGTTATCAATTTGCAAAATTTCCCAGAACAGATAGTTTGTTAGAGCCATAATGCTGTGTTTTGTTCATCTTTCTCTGTTTCTTATGTTCTCCCCTCAATTGCAGAGAGGAAGAACCTGTGGTGACAATAAAAGGGTGATAAATTGATGTTCCTAACTCTGTTTTGGTAGTTTATTGTGGAGTGCCATGGCAACACACTTCTGCCTCAGTTTCTGGGGATGTATCGGCTCACGGTGGACGGAGATGAGACCTACATGATTGTTACACGCAATGTGTTCTCCCATCGCCTTTCTGTCTACAAAAAATATGATCTCAAGGTAAAAAAAGGGAAGGATCGGAGAGCAGAGAAAAAAGGATGTAAGGAAAGGAAAAGTGTTTAGACAGAACACGAATATATGAACAAACAATGGAAATCAAATCTATAGTTGCATTAGAGTCGCTTGTTACCCTTCCTGATCCGTCTCCATTTTTCAAGGATCTCTATAAATTCAGCAAAATAGCAGGCATTTTTTTCTTTTCACCTACAAAATCACAAAAGAGCCTGTGTTCTTGTCTGGATGAGCAAATTATATAAAGGCTTATATACAAACCAAGCACTCATCTGGGAAATCATCCAGAAATGCTTAAAAACAGGTTTAGTCCTATGTTCAACATAACAGACACTATCTATTGGTTAGTAAATGTTCTAACGCAGGGTTTAAAGCGTGAAGCTAGCTAACAACCTATCTCAGAACAGACTGAAAGCATCTTAAGGCAATGCACCTTGCTTGCCTTGCTGGTTGAGCCTCTGTGTTTAGGCATGTACAAAGGTTATAACTATCTCTAGGAATTAGTGTAACAAAGGTTGAAAGGAAAAGACTAAAGCCTTTCCAGTGTCTCTAGTGAGAGCTATGTATAGTAATATCCTTTCTTGTTTTTTCTAGGGTTCCACTGTAGCAAGAGAGGCCAGCGACAAGGAGAAGGTACAGACACCTGCCATGAGCCGTGATCCACAATAATCCAATAAAACAGTAGTTTGAGCTCAGTGCATTCAGACCCCTTAACCTTTACTATCTGCTTTAAATGCCCTAGCATAATAATAATGCTAGTAATAAAAGTAACAAAAATTATAAGAGACGTAAGGATGTCAAAAGTACATCAAACTGACACAGTAACAGAGACATGTCACCAATTAAGCAATCAATGAAAGAAGACCCTCTGCTGGTATGTCTTGAAATTATATCTGGAATATTTTAGGCCTTTGCTCCTCATCTGTCTCTCAGAAATGTTGCATTACAAGTGTATCAATCCAAATTAACAGTACATAGTAACATGTCAACTGGCAAAAACATTTTTTTTTTTAAATTTTGTTATGCTATTCCCCACTATTCTTATGTAAAGGAGTTATTAAAAGCTAAAAGCTTTTTACGTAGCTTAGTTAAAAAATATTTTTACAAGTTGAACATACCCATCTTTTTATAATATTAAGAGGCATATTGCTGAAAGGGCAGTGGGTTCTCGGAACAATGGAAGTTATGCTGTATGTATTGAACGGATAGGCAGCAGCACACTGCTGACATCTAAATTTTTATGTAATCCTCATATGAGAAACAAGTGCTATCAAAATGTGTACAGGAATTGGGGAACATGGCTTTATATGTACACTAAACATGAAACATTTTGAGTAATTTAAACACTGATGTACTAAATCTGAGTCAGTTATTCTACTTGAAATCCATGCCCTTCAAAAGCCATTTGGACAATTAGAGAATGAGAGCGAGAACAAACTGTTTCTAGTGGTTTCAACAGCCAACACAACTTCAAACAGTTCCAGGCTCACTGTCATCACCCAAATGACACAACTAATACAATTTTGGTGTCTGCTTTAAAGTCCCTTTGGGTGGGCATGACAGTAGCAAATATCTTTCTCCTTCAGTTAGCACCTACTTCATCACCCCATACCCTTCTAGTCCCTGCACGCTTTTTGTGTTTATTTAATTTGCTTCATCCTAACCTTGCTTTAGCTATTCCATCAATTCACCTGCTTGCTGTCTGTGTGTGAATGATTGAAAGTCGTGTGTATCTGGGAATTAGCTGTGTTTACAGTTTTATTCAGTCAGCCGTCTCATGATTAAGAGTAGTCCTATATTTGATGTTTTGTCTAACTGGCTGGCTGGCTGGCGTGCGTGTGTATCTGTCTGTGTGTATGTGAGAGTAGTATATCTGAGCAAGAGATTTTGTGTGTTTGATGGTGATGGAAAAATGCTGTTTGTTGTGAGAACCTGGCTGTTTTATATTTGCGGCTCTGCTTGGAGTCAACTATTAGAGATGAACTCTGTGAAATAAAATTGGGAAGTACCTTATGTTCTCTGTGCTTCCTGTTAGGATTGTATCAGGCAATAATTAGGTTAAATGCTTTGACCTTTTACGTGAGAGTGGATAATGGTGTCCTTGAATGCTGTGACTTTGGAGTGCGTGTCTTCTGACCTGTTAGCTCTTGAAGGGGATGGTTGACCAATGCGGTTTTATTTTTCATTGCATGTCTTCACATGTCACTTTGCAAAGGTTTGTCTTACCATGTAAAAGTTATACACAGCTATGACCCAGAGAACATTGCACTTTCCAACAGGTTTTACAGGAGCTTAATTGTGTGGCACCATTCACTGAGGCATGCCATACTTTAGGGAATCCCCAAACCATAAATAGCACACTAAAAATGGAAGACAACACAAAACACTATTGGGGTGAAAACAGATCAAAGAACAAAGCAGCTGAGATTTTACCACACATGAGCCTATTTGTGACCATTTACAGCCGAGCAAAAGAGGTTAAGAGGAAATGGGATTAATTTGCCTCTAACGTGACTGAAGATGACTGATAAGACTGATGATCTTATTTTCCTACACCAAGTATCACTGTTTAACTTCCATATTAATATAATTTGTTACTCTCAGTCTACAGTGACTTCTGTGGTTGTTTCACACTTTTTGAACTGGAACTAATTAGCATGACACAATAACCACCATAAGTGAAACCTTGACATGCATGCTGAATGCAAAATACAATAGCTGATCACAACAATGCTTTTGAATGTGCACATGCATTCACACTCAACTTCAAACAGGTTGCAGAGACAGAACGAGGCTCAGAATCTTACAAAAGAGACAGTGGTCATTAAAAATTAGGCCAATTTTCACATACAGACATGGTTGAATTAACCTACAGTTTCCCTTCTACAAGTGCTCTGTTGCTATGGAGAAATGTGTTTATTTAAAAAAAATAAAATAAAAAAAATTGTTTTTAAAGTTCAGTTCACTTACACTGTCACTAGTTAATGCTACTGAGCTAGAACACTCACTGCAGCTGGCTATTGAGTCAAATGAAAGAGGAAAATAATGTGTTTTTAGAAGGTAAAGTGTGTGTGTGTGTGTGTGTGTGTGTGTGTGTGTGTGTGTGTGTGTGTGTGTGTACAAATTGCCTCACACACACACAACAAGCATGGCAGGGTTCTCTCCTGAGTGCATGATCGCGTCTCCCTCTCATGCATGCATCTGCATGGTATATAATGTTCTGCATCTATTTTGAAGTTACATTATTTCTAACACATTCCAATGTGTATGAACAGCAGCCCCCATTCTGTTGCACATTGTGAACATGTTCTTTTCTATCCACGTATACATATATTTTTCTTTTGAGAAAATATATTCTGCAGTTCTTGTAACTGCTTCAACAGGGTTTTACTACAAAACAACAGTTAGTGTTGTACAAGAGTTTACTCATCAGTTAATTATTGGGTTAAAATAAAATAAAAAATTATAGTCTCAAATCAACTAAAACATCAATTTGTAAAAATGATTTATTCATTATATTTTATTTTATTTGTGGTTGACCCCAAAAACCTGTCTTTTTCCCTTTAGGGACCCTGACTCACAATTGAACAAACACTAGTGTAGTTGGTGCGTTGCAGTAGTTGTTTTTTAGTCACCTGGAAACTAGTGGTTGTGTTTTTATCTTATGAAATAGCTAGCCAAGGTCCTTGGTTTGTGGACTATGACTATCTCCTATGTTTTCTTTACGTCATAGATCAGTATTTTCCTGCTGCAGTTGTTTGTTGTCTTTGTTTACTCTCTCTCCTCACACCAGCTCCAGCTGGCATCTCCGTTGGGGGCACATGGGTTTAATGTGTTGGTATGATTGAGTGTGAAGTGTCTTGATGTTTTATTAGTTGGCCCTTATCCAGTATTGAAGTGCATAGAAATAGTACCACACTTGCATAGATGCTTGTCAGAACACAGGTCCATAGAATACCAGTTGTTTCTGCTAACCTCCAGCTCCTAGTATCTGTAGAGTTGCCAGTATAGACAGACCACGGTCATGCATAAAAAGAAGGGATCTTAAATCATACTGATATGTGAAACTAATAGAAATAGTATAATTCAAAAAAACATTATGTTGTCATTGGAAAAGCCTGTAGAACAAAAACATACACATTCTTTACCAAGTGATTATGAAGTTATTTAAGAATTAAAAAATCGAGGCTGGCCATACAGCCCATCGCGTTCGTGCCCTTTCCAACCCTCTACCAATAACAAACAAAACAATTGTATTCTGTTACATTTTAAACACTTTGCCTTTACTTCCAACTTCCTTCCTCCCTTCCTCTCTTCTCTCTTCTCTCCTCTCCTTTCCCCCTACCATCCCTCCCTCGCTCCCCCTTTTCTAGCAGCCGCCCCCACCAGAGGATGTGCCTCCGCGGCCCAAATCTGGTAACGTTCAGCAAAGGCTGCAAACACTGCGGATTGCCACACGCTTTTACTGCGCCATGAAACACGTAAGAGATGTAAGCGAACCAGGGCTCATATACCAGGCATGATCTATTAAACCAATCTTATTTTATTGTTATTTTTTTGTGCGCCCAAGCATTTTCGTTTCCTCGTGTTCTCTGGGCTGATAGGATTGTTTAAAGACCATATTTTACACATTTTTCATCCATTTACAATCACCTTTTCCTAAACTTATCAGCAAGTTAAGTTTTAGTTTTATCAGACAGTTAATTTTTGGAAACGACATAAATCTAAAACACTAGAGAGCAAGAAGTGCAAGATAAAGGTCTTAGCATTAATGGGCACGATACTAAAAAAAAAAAAAAAATACATCAGGAACCAGAGATAGGAAGCGGAAGTATCTACTTGTACTGGTATAATGTAATTTATTTCTGTGTTGGATAACTATAAAAGTTATTAGTAAGTTTGAAAAAAATCAAAAAATGTTCTGTAGTGCAAATTGATAAGAAAATGATATTGCTGTGCTAACCAGAGCACTAATAAAGAGCAGAGTTTACAATATGAAGATTTCAAAGCAAGATTTAATAATACCCTGTGTTACAAGAGCCATTCCCTTAACAGCAATATGTTGTAGAAATTATTTCTTGGCTCCATGTCCTACACCCATAACGCACATTATTTTGTAAGTGGGTAAGAAGGTACCTTAGGGTATTAGTTAAAAGCTTTGTCTAAGAGATTAGTTTGTTTGGGGGATGGGGAAGAGCTGTAACTCAGTTTTGTTTCTTATATCGACACACAGGTATTGTTTGAATCCTTGAGTAAGTATAGCATATAGCCACATTTTGGGGAGATCTCCCATGGGTCCTAAAACAACTGCCCAACATTTAACACCCTCTGTAATTTAGATATGCTGCACTTCAGGTAGAGACATACCAAAAAAAAACATTTAAGTCCAAGCTGTTGTTTATGGTTAGTTCACATTCAATTTGTACTCGTACACGTTTAAACTGTTATTTGGTGATTAGGTGACTCGTGTGGATGTTAATGTACGTTTGGTAGTAACTGACCGCAGACCTCCAAAAACGAGTCAGACTTCTCATTTATAAATTGCGTATGAGTGATGAGAATACTGATGGTGGATATTAATGTGAACCTGACAACATCAGTTGTATAGTAACTGGGTACAAGGGTGTGGGAACAAAGTTCCTACAAAATATCCCAGAAATCCTCTGAGACATAGATATCGACATTGTTAAAGAACCACCAACCAGCTACTGCAAGACAAGAAAGGAAAGAAATTATATACACCTTTTTAAAACTGGGGAGTTCCTGTGTGGCACAACTTTGGAAGGCTCATCAACAACTCTTTCTTCCTGCCTCCATAGATTTCTATGCTGCAGCAGCAGAACAAGAGTCAAATGCATTTAATGACAGTCATTGTAAAAGAGACAGCCTGTATCAGACTGTCAAATGGAATCCACTGCATAATTGAAAGACACATCTATGATGTAATGAATCATGAACTACTGCATGGAAATGGATCCATAGAAAGGTGTATGAATGTGAGAGCTGAGGTGCCAACACAGGTGACAGGCCTGTCCAATGCTTTCAGGTCTTGTTCACTCTTTGTAGTCAGTTTTGCTTTGCATCCATTTTCTTTATATGTGGTATCTATAATCAGTCTAGAAAGTTGTTCATCCCTTATTTATTGCAAAATGAAAGCCTGTGTGTGTGTGTGTGTATATATATCTATATCTATATAGATAGATATATATCTATATCTATATCATGCCAAAATACAGCCAAAAGTCCTATTCTGTGAGATTTGTCTAAAGGTATATTATGTATGTATATGCACTGTATGTGTGTCTTTATGTGCTGTCCAAGCTCATTCTAGTGCTGTCAAGTGCTGTTGTGTGTCACTGTTCTTCTCTTGCTGCCATAGAAACACTGTAGTAGCTAAATTGCTGCTGCCCTGTTACTTCATTTCCTGCTCTTTTTTTTTCTCCCCCCCCCCCCCCCCTCAGTGACTCTGAACTAAGCTCTCCCTCCCCTATTATTACACCTCTTCCCCCTACAGGCTACTAGCAGTTTTGCAGCCTGGTTTTAAACAGTTATCCCAGTAGATAGACACTTCAATAGAAAAGATGCTTCATTGTAGTTGTAGGCTGAATAGTGGAATTTCACTGAGCAATAAAGCACAGTTTTTGTATTAGCTGCAAACCTTAGTCTAGTTTCCTGAAAAGCATCAATAAGCACTAGCAAGCTTAGTTTGACTTGTTTACAGGGGAATAATCTAAATTTCTAACCAAATAAAAATGGATGCTTCTCAGTGTCTAGTCCAGTGCTAATAAGGGCGTGTCAGATGGATGTTCAACATTTTTTTTCTCTTGACAGTGTATGGATCTACCAGATGCATTTTAAGTCCATAATGACCCAAACTTATGAAAATACAGAAATCTCTGTTTCACAATGCTGAAAACTGAATGGGGTTCATTTTAAACAATGTGGAAATTATGAAAATTGCATTGCATCAAATAGATCTGTGCTCTGCTCTTCGCATGCTGCATGTACTGTTTTACTGTTAGACCCTTAGCTAAAAAAGAGGTCAGCCTTGGTTTTGACTACACCTGTACTCTGTTGTACTCATTTTACCCAGTATACAAATTATATATGGCTTGTCTAATAAACCATAGGCTCAATGCCTCATTATATCAACGAGGAAATTCAAATTGCAGGACTGTCTTATCTGGAAGAACCATTTTTACACATCGTTGGCAAGACTCATTTCTAAGAATAGATTTTCCTCTGTTATCACATATTATGAAATACCCCCTGATTCTTTGAGTGCAACAAGATGGTATCAATACCATACCATATTGTTGTCCAGTTGAATAACTTATAAAATTAATGAAATGCTGATGTCAATCTAGGGGAAAACACGAAGAAGAACACTGATGCTAGTGGTATTGCCTTTTGACATTTGTGCCAAGTATTTCAACCAATATTGAAAAATGCTGTTTTAAAAAAAATATTTTTTTTCTCTCTCTGTGATTGAATGACCTTTATATTTCTTACTAATTTCTTAAAACAAACAAATAAAACCTTGACTTAAAACTTGATTTAAGCACTACAATGCTGATATAGTTTTACCCAGGTCTTCTAGCTCCGTCACTCTCACTTTTAAACAGCTTAATGTTATAGGTTTGACTGATTTTTCTTTTTTTTTTAATTGTTTATTTATTTATTTATTTATTCCTTCCTTCCTTCATTCATTCATTCATTTGGTTGCTAATCTCTGATACTAATGGGCAGGCCAAGGAGCTGCCAACCTACAAGGACAATGACTTCATCAATGATGGGCAGAAGATCTACATTAATGAGGAGAACAAGAAAATGTTCCTGGAGAAGCTCAGGAAAGATGTGGAGGTACATGTTGGCAATTAAACAAGTGGATTTTCATTGTACCTGCAGTTTAGCAACTCGTGTTATTTTCAATAGCTTTAAGTGCCTTGAATTTAGCCAAATGTATCTTGAAAATTTTGAGACAGGAAATCTTGCTGTGCAGACCACTCATCCCACAGTGTAATCTCATTTTGTCGGAGCTGATGCATTTCCTTCTCCTTTTTCTACCCTCCCTTTTCTCTTCTCTACTCCCATCTTCACTTTATTTCTTTTGCTGTCCTATCTTCTTCGATTGGTCTCAGTTCTTGGCCCAGCTAAAGCTCATGGACTATAGTCTGCTGGTGGGGATACACGATGTGGAACGATCGGAGCAGGAGGAGGTCGAGAGTGAGGACAATGAGGTGGAGGAAGAGGGGGAGAGTGATGGAGGGGGCATTGGGACGCCCCCTGACAGTCCCAGCAACACCCTAGACAGCACCAAGCCTCTGTCGCCTGGAGAATTTGATCCTGCCATTGACGTCTATGCCATCAAAAGCAATGATAGTGAGGAGTTAATTACATGTGCTTTTCAGGCTTATGAAACAGAATAAGATACAAGCCCTGCTTGTGGGGATTGGATTTATCTGTCAAATAATCAATTCAATACTCACAGCTCCCTCTACTGGTGATGCAGCCTTAATTCTCTGGGATTTTTAGATTCTCATTGGTGCATTTCTTTTAAACTACAGGTGCTCCCAGGAAGGAAGTTTATTTCATGGCTGTCATTGACATCCTGCAGCATTATGATGCCAAGAAGAAAGCTGCCCACGCTGCGAAGACTGTCAAACATGGGGTGTGTAGTTGCACACAAGAATTATTGAATGGTTCAAGTAAATAATGAAAATCTGTGTGTGTACAATATGTGGTCATTTGACACTGTGTCCCTCCCCAGGCTGGAGCAGAGATATCCACGGTGAACCCAGAACAGTACTCCAAGAGGTTTTATGATTTCATCACCACTATCCTGTCATAGCCTCCAGAGGCAACACGGGACACAGAGGCTCTTGGGAAAGGGAGGGCAAGTGGGGAGTAGGGCAGTGTATAAAAGTGGCGGAGAGACAAACCATCGAGAGGCTGAATTACCAAGGTGCTGTGATGGCTTTGTATTGCTCTCCGTCTTCCATTTCCCTTATTCCTCCCTGTTATGTTTTCTCTCTTTCAGTGGGGTGCCACGCTCTGCAGCTAAGAAAAACATAATTCGTTTACATTTAACCTCTCCTCTGTTGAGTTTTATCCATGTGATATTTTTGATGATAAGGGTGTTGAAAGCAAGTGTTCTAGTACACACACACACATTTTTTTTTTTTTTGGGGGGGGGGGGTTGTTTGGTCTGTGTGATTGTTAATGTGGGAATATGGCTTTTTTTTTTTTTTTTTTTTTTTTTCCCCCTCTAACATAACATCCAACGTCATCTATTTCTTTATTGTAACCTTTGTATTTGTCTTTCCCTTATGAAGTTAATGGGGAGGCTAGGGAGGGTATCGACGAATGTTTTAAGTTCAAGGGGGAATGCAGAGATCAGATTATATCACAAGTAAGGCTTGAGTTGGATGTACAGAGGAAGTTTACGTTGAGCCTTGCCTAATGCAATTGCTTCATTTCAGGAAGTAGGAAGCAGTCTTCCAATAGGCCAACACCAAGACCCCCTCCCCCAAATGCTACAGAAGTACTCAGCCAAACAAATCATCCTGTTCTGGTTCCTCCTCCATCACCCACCCTTTAGACACCTCGCAGTCCCCTCCTATTCCTCCATGTACAGTTAGTGGATTAATCTTCTGGCTCATCCTCTTGCCGCACGTTAAAATCAACACTTCTCATTCGCTGAGATAAATTTACCTGCTGCAATAAATTATAATGCTTGTGTCCAGCACCTCAGTGTCTCAATGTTTTGCCCCTTTTACTTTGTTGTGATGACAGTAATTAAGAACGACTGAGGTGAGAGAAGAGGGGTATTGAGGTCATCAGCTTCTCTTTAGTGTCATTTACTTGCATTCACTCTTCATATTTTGTGCATTGTAAGTTAGTCATGGTTTCTGTTCCAGTAACAGGAAATAACCCAGAAGTCTTGTGTGGTCATATGGATTCTTGATGAGTGGTTCCTTGTTGGGTGTCAGAATGAAACATTAGCAGCTCTCAACTTTCAGTTGCCGTCAGCACCTTATGAGTAAAATAGAAAAGAAAAGTTGCACTTTTATTTGTTGTTTGAGCTTAGGAGCTTTTGTTCTGTTACATGCGCTGCAACAAAGACAAAAAGGAGCTCAGCTCTCTGAGAATTGAATCTTTGAAGCCTGATCTCATATCCTGTCTTTGCCATCAATTCTCGCATATGGGTACCACTCACAGGGAATGTTAAGGAAGAATTTACTGTAATGTCAGATAGGGAAAGTGAGACAAGTTCTCTTTGCTGGCATTTTGTGAACTCACATTTCCAATCCCTATAGAAGGGCTTTGTAGTGTTGCCATGGTGGGCTTTGGGACCAGGCAACAGTGTGACTGTGACCGTGCTTGTGCATTCAGGGCAAACAAAACACGGTTTACCTCCAGCATCGTACCAGCACACATCCGGTGATGGCGAACGGTGTGTGTGTCAGTGTTCAAAAGTTAAGGGGGAGGGGAGGAACAGGGAGGTTGGAGAGAGGAGCTGCAGATGTAGATACATATTAAGCGATTTACATTGACAGCATTGTTCTCTTCTTGAACCTCAACTGTGAGTCTGTTATTCATTTTTTGTGTTGTTGAAATTTTTAAAGGTGGTTTATCTGTGTTTGAATTTGGCAATTTTCTGGATTGATGTGGTAATAATTTTTGTTTCTGTTTTTTAATGTATATTTTGCACAAGAGGAAAGGAACCAAATGTTACGAATATTATCCCCGTTAGTTGATATGGTCTTAATAAGGGAAATGCAATATACATGTGAGTTGGTAAGAGAAGTTTTTGTGCATGTGATGTTCTCTGGATAACCAACTAAAACTAGTAAAGTCGTCCACCTTGACTATTCTTCTCCGTGCAAAACGCTTCCATCACAATATTTGTTTAGATATCATAGATTATATTCACATTTATATTTTTACATTGGATCTTAATCATGAAATATAGTTGTATTTAAAAAGGAGCCACCAGTGGAAATGAATGATGGTGCTGTGTGGTAAATGAAGAATGATACTGCTTGAATCGATACAATGCTTAATATATATATATATATACATATATATATACACTTCAAAAAAAAAAAAAAAAAAAAAAAGAAAGTTACAAAATGTTGCATGTCCCAAGACTAAGTTTCTTTCGCCCTCTATAGTCTGTGTTGCTGGCTGTTCAGGTTTCCTTTGTGCCCCTCCACTTAAAACCCGATCTGTGAGCTGTTCAGCACAAAATATTCCCCACCATGCTTTAAATAACTGTTCTTCATTGTATACACTGTGCAAGATGTGTGCCTTTATACTCCAAAATTATTTAATTTTATATTTTGTAATCTTTTTTTAAACAAAGGTTATTTTAATAATAGGTAGTTTTCTTTGACATGCATTGTTTCCAACTTTATTTTCAGCCCCCTGTTCAACCTTCCGCTCCAACACCCCTCTGTGTTTAGATTTGTTAATGTTATTCTGTCAGTTAGACAAAAACTTTCTAGTGATTGTGTTTTAACTGACAACAAAAAGCGAATAGTTGTCTTAAATTTGAGAATGCTGGGTCTGTTTCAATTCTGTAAATTCAGATCCACCATTTTGACTATTCAGTGTGTACAGGCGTCCTTAATCATCTCCTCAGACTGAAGGTGGTGTGCTGGTATTAATCCCTTCTTCAGTCACGCTGGTCCTGCCTTTATAAAGAACGTTTCTGTGTGGAAGTGCATTGTGGAGTATGTGTGTTGTGATTGTGCTTGTCATGCTTAGTCCGCGCTAACGGCTTCCCCACCACCTCAGGAGTCTGTCGGCATCTTCATCACATGTACCCACTAGCCACAGGTGCAGTCTGATTTCAGGAATATGACTAGTGTTTTTGTCCTAAATTTCACTTAGCTGCAATATTCAACGCCCATTCATTTCTGAAAATGGTGTATGTTCTCTTGCTTCCTTACTTCCCTCTTGCTGTGTAATCCAGTTCACCTGTTGACAGAAAGATCAGCTTTTAATTGGTATTTCTGTGTTCCTTCACCATAAATGGGCTGTTTTGTTGTTAATGTTTATAAGAAAACAGTGAGGGAACACAGTCAACTTCTAGTCTGCTTTGCTCTGTTTGGTCATGGAAGTTTGCGTTATTCCAATATTTGCAAATGTTGAAAACAGAGCAGTGCATTGGGAGGGTGGCTTTTTTCCTCTGTGTTATTTTTGTAATAATGCAAATTAAAGACAATAGTAACATACAGCCTGCTGCTGTACCTTTAAATGAATCCTTGCTCTTGTGACTTCTCTAGTGAATGAGCTCCTTCACCCACCCGTCAATCTGCTGCCAGCGTTAACTTGCCAAAAGCATCTTCCAGCAGTCAGAACTATCCCACATGAGCTTGAAGAACATTGTGTGTTGTGTAATATGTCTGTTTAAACTGAATTTGCTGTATTTGTTTAGTTTATGTTTTTTCTTACCTGGAGGTGGAACAAGATCACTCAGCCCTGCACTCATGTGGTTTATCAAGTGTTAAGGGGAAATTACATCATAAATGCAAATGACTGGAGGAAACACAGGTTCTGCAGAGTTGAGAAATGCATCTTGGCTTTAAAACTCAAATTTAGCAAGTCTTTGTGGCAAAAGATAAATTGTTGGAAGTGCTCAAAAATAGTTGAACCTGGTGAATTTGCACACAAAAGTCAAGTCAGCACACCAGGTCAGAAATCTTCTTGCAGAATGTGCTTTGGCCTCCCAACAGCCTCGAGTTCTTTTAGACTCCACCTAAAAGACTTTGTTAAAGCATTATTGTGTGTATGTGAGTGTGTGTTTTTGTTACTTGCTGTCGAACAATGGTTGGTGAAAGTTCCCTTTCAATGGCAGAAAGGCCAAAATGATGTTGTATGTTTATTGTTCTTCACATTTAATGATGATGATAATACACTCCATTCCATAAACATTCACTCAAACCAATTAAAGCACTTGTTCTGCTTAACTCACACTTTACTTCTGGTGTTTTGTCCTTTGTTGTTGTTTACCACACCTTTGTTTATTGAATTGTTTAGTATATTATTTAATGCCAAGCATTAGACGACTGTTTATTTTTTTTTTCTCAGTCTTTAAGAAAGAAGAAAAATAAAATTGAGCTCCTGTATATTTCTCTGATACAATTTCATCTTTTTTCTTTAAAAGAAATACTCAGTTTATAGCTTAAGTTTTTGTGGTTAATTTGTTTCTCATCCAAGTTACTGCCGATATAATATAAAACAATTCACCGCTTGACATAGCCGAATATATGTTGAACATAACTAGATTTAAATAGCTGTGTGTGTTGATGTTTTTTTTTTTTTTTATGAATTAGTTTATTGTGTTGTTCAAACAGCGGGCACTGTGTTCACTGTTCAGGATTTTGATAGTTTTTAGAAGGGTGAAAATAATGTCAGCGAAACTTATAACAACAAAGCTGATTGCTAATTAAATTAAATAATTAAAAGTGTAGATCAATATTAATCCGATGCTTTTGACGTCGTTTAAAATGAAGTTAAACTACAGCCTCGGTAGGAACAGCTTTATATTCACAGGTGGCTCTATTTGAAGTTAACGTTATCAAAAGTTTCTTCGTGTGAGCACCACAAACACACAGTTCCTTTAAAATCTATTCAGGAGAATGAAAGACAAACACTTTCTGACTGTCACTGCCCAAGAGCATGCCAACTTTAATTTCTATTAGCGTCAAGGAATATCAAAAAGGACGGGGTTTTTCCGTTTCCCTTTGAATTTGGTGTAAAGGTTCACGGTGATGGTGAACACCGGACTTTTCCTGCATGTCACACACCTTTAAACATTTAATTTAAATTTCAGATTTATTTTCTGTGCCGAAAAACGCTCTGGGCTATCTGAGTGGACGGTTTCTTATATATTTAATATATTTGATATAGTGTCAAATGTCTCACGTGTCACGTGTCACGTGTTATTTTTAACGAAATGTCCACTGTATCCAGTCAACATAGACACATTCACGTTAGCAAGATGAGAAGTCGTTACACAAAGGCATGCAATGTTAATCCTACAGACTGAAATATATAGGCCTTATTGGCATTTATGTTTTTGTTAAGTATACGTATATACGTTTTTTGTTTTGTTTGTTTAATGCCACAACACAACAACAAAGAACCCAGAGCCCCGGATTCCGTCCTTGATTTATTATGCACACATGTGGACTGCAGGAAAAGCCGCACTGCTGCTTGTTCATCTTCCTTTGAATTAAAAACAGCATTTCAACGTGACGCCGACACGAAGACCGCCGCTGTCCGGCCTGTCTGAGGCAGCTGCGGCCCGGAGCTCCGTCAGCGCAACGTGGAGACAACAAAGAGCGGCTGTCCACGTGCGCTGCAGCTGCCGCGCGCGCGCACACACAGACACACACGGAGCTCACTGCTGAGGCTCAGGGAGGGTCACGGCCGCCAGGGGGCAGCCTGACCCCTACAAACCTACCAACCGCAACACGGGCCGACTGCAGGTAGGCTGACACACACGGATACTTCCCCATCAGTCTAGAGCCTGTTAAAGAAATGTTCTATTCTTTAATAAAAACATTTTAGTGGCGGCCAGTTATCCGCTTTGTTTCCTGAAACACGAGCAGTGAGTTTGTGAAAAATGACGGACGAATGCAGGTGAGGCCTGACTAACTGAGGGCCGCTTCAGGTGTCCGAATAATATTCAGCCGCTGTGCGTTTGAAATAAACTCCATTTCCCTACAGCCCCCGGGGGCATCAGCTTTGTGGTGAGCCTGACCTTTGACCTCTGTAGTGAGTGAACGCGATTGTGGGGGAAAAAAAATCCACGAATAATCAAACCGGCTGTGGAAGTGGAAACGTGGTTTGGATGTAACAGTGGAGCTCTTCACTTCAGGTAAAGGTGCGATGACTCTTAATGGTCTTATTTCATTATTTTATTTATTTTTTTATGTAGCGAGCCTCTTGACACATGGGGTTGGCTCGGTGTGTGTAACACAAATTGCACTTGTAGACATGCTAAATGTGCTAAAGTTTTACCTTAACACAATGAGGAAGATGGAAAAATTGCATGTTGACAAAAACGTTTTAAATTTACGACAGCTTGTATCGTGTGTTGTGAGCTGATGTCAGGCGGGATGGTAGCTCTCCAGCCTCTCCAACAAGACCTCTGAGTAGCCAGGGGAGTAGTACCTGAAACACACACAATGTTAAAACCCTCTACTGTGTTTTATCCTGAAAGCGTTTTAGATTAGATGCATTTATTGTCATTGTATACTTGATACAACGAAATTGCAGGAGCTCATCCCAGTAGCAATCAAAAATCAAAACACATAATAGCACATGCTAATGCACAAACATACACGTAAGAAGAATACATTACGACCAAATAAAATCAGTAAGTGTGAGAAATTTAAGGCAGAATTAAAAATATTCTTATACATTATTAAAAAGAATCACAGCATGTTATTTCACAGTTGATACTTGTTGCACATTTCTCACTGTGATTTGTTGAGTGACTGGATGGCTGTTTTGAATTTTTCTGGTTCTATATCACCATACAAACAAAAAAAATGTTTTTTTACTATAATTATTTTGCTTTATGAATCTTGTTTTCTACAAACTCCTTTTTAGAACATTAATTTGTGTCTGCTCAGTTTATTCGTATCCTTGAGTTTCTTTTTTGATCATAATCATTAATTTGATTTTTGTTGTTCAGGATATTTGTGATCATTATGTGAGCATAGCATTTTGATGCTCTGACTAAATGCAACAAAATACACTTTGCAGGTCATAATTCTAGCTGACAGTAGAGGGAAAGATCAGATAAAGATTAAACTGCTCCAGCTCGGTCAGGACACAACTCTAACATGGAAGCTGTACATGATCATGTGATCTGATGAGTCAGGCCTAGATTGTTGTTTACATCTTTTGCTGTTTCACAAACACACCCTTGGAGTTTAGACACTGACAAAGTGTGTGTGTTGTACTGTGTTAGTGTGTACCTGACTATCTCCTCGGGGAAGCAGCTGTTGATAGCATTGATGTACTCCTGTAGAGGAGAACCAGTCTCAGCCTCAATCTCCTGCACCTTCTTCAGACCACCACTGGTCACAAACAAGCGCCGAGCCTTACTGTCATGAGGAAGCACCTTTGATGGGAGAGTGGGGTGTAAACAGGTCTTTTTCATCTGTCTTACCACCATTTGGATTTGGCTCATAGATGAAAAATGCAGATTATTAATGCAGGTTGCGATATTGGTTATAGACTCCCTGACCTTGCTGAACTGGCATGCCACATGTTTGAGGATGTTGCTCGGGGCGTCGTAGAGAAGCGGCTCCAGTGCAGGCAGATAGGTACACTTCTCCAGAATGCTCTTCAGAGCCTTCTTACTCTGCAAAGAAAAAAAGAGAAAGAACATAAGAGCCTGTAAAGGTTTCCTTTCCTTTTCTTTTTCTCCTTTTAGCCAGTCGTGACTTTAAATCCCCGACTTTAAGTGTAAACTAATAAAACATCAGCAAACTAGTAAAACTAGTTTCAGAAATATTGTGCTGCCAAAAGTAAAGCATTCTCTTTCTTTGAGTGTCAAGGCATGAGCAGGCAGTTAAATATTTTTAACTCTGAGTTGTGATTAAAAAAAAAAAAAAAACACACACACAACAGTGATTTGTGCTGCATAAGTTCTCATTATACAGTCTCATGCAAACCGTACTTTCAGCTGCAGGTCCTCTGAGCTGCTGGCATCCATGTAGAGCTGTAGCAGTTTGGGAAACAGGTTTGCTGTAGCCACGGCCTTGGCATGCTCAGGCGTGTGATGCCCTATCTGACCAAGGGACCAGGCAGTGGCCGCCTTAATGTGATGTTCAGATTCCTCAGACAGACACAGGGCCAACTGGGGCACCCCCTGCAGGACAGGAGGTCACAGCACAGCAGGACTGGATCAGTTAGTATGACCTAGATACTGGACCTGAAGAAATGTCTGCATTTAGTGGTGGATTTAGCTGTCACATGAAGAGAGATTAGCCACATACAAGCACACACCTTGGAGAGAATGACAGCCATAGCAAGGCTCTCACTGTGAGCTGCTACGTATCCCAGCATCATGATGCCTGGCAGCCGCAGGTTGCCATGGCAATCGCCCAGATAATCGATCACTGCTGCCATGCCACCACAGTTAACAATAAAGAGAGACAGCTGGGAACACACAGACACATTAGGTTTTGTCCTACCATTGTTGATGGTTGTTCCTGCAAGTGTCTGTGTGTATGTGTGTGTGTGTTCTGCACCTCCGGTGTGTGTTTCACCACCTCCCTCATCAGCGTGGTGACGTTCTTCCGGACATACTCATCTTGATCTCTGAGACAGGCCAGTGCTGCAGGGAAGATCTCAGCCTCGATCACCAGCTCTGCCAGGCTAACTGAGTGTTTACTGATCTGGCTGAGGGCCGAGAACACCTGCCTCTGGATGGAGACAAAGCCATCTCTGAATATTTACAGGTATAATTAATCACATTTCAGCAAAGATAAACTTAATCACTGCTTGTCCAAAAAATAAGATGAAATATCTTTTCTCTTCTGTACTTTCTTTTAGTTAATTTGAACATATAAATGCAATTTTTTGAAAACTATTACTTGCTAAAGTAATAAAATCTAAATCCATCTTTAAATGTAACATTCTAATTAGTTAATAAAACATTTCTCTGAAAAGGGAAGGTTTACTTTTCATCACATCTTGGCAGGTTTTAATACTGCCAAGATGATAACACTGATAATCTGTAATGTTTACTTAAAAATGCATTTGAAAAGTTACTAAAATGTTTTTAAAATGTAATCAAAATAAATAAACATTTTTCGAGTTTTATTTGTGCCATGAAAAATATTTAAGAAATATAAAATTTTATAAAATGACAGAATGTAAAGAGAAGTTGTTCAAAATCAGTTTGATTAATTCACAAATCACAGTGTATCACATTTAAAGCAGACAAGGTAAAAGCTTTGTCCAGCCTTGTGAATGACGAGGGATAAAAAAATTGAGAAATAAAATATATATGCAGAATTTATTTGGGTGTTTTTAAATCAAATATTTCTAAAAATCTGCAGTTTATTGCTAAAACCCCTTACCACCAAAATAACAGTATCATAACATTAACTACTTAAATTATTTATACAGTTTGCATTGAAAAATCTTTAAACTTAACTTGTTGTTTAAAAACTTTAAATTTCAGCAAACAAAAAAATAGAAAGCCCTACAGTTACTTATTGAATATCGATGTATATGTATGTATATTTAATTACATTTTTTATAATGCTGATAACATTTTACAGAGAGCAAATAAATAAATAGATATAATAAAAAAACCAACTGCTGCTAACTGAACCTTTGCTTTGCAGTGACCTACTTTGAGTTTTGCGTCTGGGTTGAGGATCATCTGTGCCAGATGTGCGATGGCACCAGTGTCCACCACAGTCTGGGCCAGCTCAGGCGTGTGTTTGGAGATGTCACTGAGGGTGGAAGCTGCGATGCGTTTGATGGCCATCTCCGGCTCCCGAAGACACAGCACTAGCAGAGGGACGGCACCGGCATCCACGATGGACTGTGACAGAGCTGATGGACAGAGGTGGAGAACATGAAAATGCACATACACAAATTAAGAATGCAGGTTAAAACAAAGACAATGAGATAAATCCTAGATATATACACATCCTTACATGCATTGTGCCGTGCAATGCAGCCCAGAGCCCAGGCTGCAGCCTCCTTCACCCCAGGGTCAAACTCCTCCAGGCAGAGAACCAGGGCATCCACCCCCCCGCTGGCCACCACAGCCTGGGACAGCTCAGGGGAGTGTTTAGCTACCGCACGCAACACAAAGGCTGCTGCTCTCTTATAGAACCTCTGCACGCAAACACACAGACACACACATCAGTTCTCACACAAGCGTTTTTATTAGATATGAGTTAGCCTCTTAGGGCGCTAAATTGAAAAGATCATATCACAAAGTCTGCAACTAATTTCTAAAAAAAATTTCTTTACAATTTTTAAGTACATTTTAAACACCTCATATAATTTAGTTTCCCTGAAATTTTTACTGAAGCAGATAATGATAGTAAATAAGTGTATTTGTTCTGTACGCTTCAATTATTCATGTACTTAATGAAAAGTTTTTTTCCTACGTGTTCCACTGGGGTGGAACTAAATTCAGCAGAATTTCAGCAGCATTTAATGCTCCATTAATAGCAAGAACTAAATTTTGTCCCCCTCCCTCCTGAGCTTCTGAGTGTGCTGAGAGAGAGGAAGAGAGCGAAGACAAAGGCATGGTTGCTCTCATGGTTGAAGGGCTCTTAAGTTTTGAAGTAGCCCCCAAGCAAACTGCCAAGTTGGCCCAAAACACACTCACATTCAGGTGGTTGACCCTGAATCCGTGTAGGTTGACTGTCTCTCTCTCTCTCTCTCTCTCTCTCTCTCTCTCTCTTCCCCCCCCCCCCTCTCTAACACCAACCTCTTCAGGGAGGAGACAAGCTGCCACCAGCTCCAGCAACGAAGGAGCAATAAATCAACAGCCAGTGTGAGTCCAGGGCATGAAGAAAGAGATGTATACTTACATTCTGTGAGGCCAGTGAGCTGACCAGATCAGAGAGGATGTCTTCCTTCACTACAGCCTCAGCCAGGTCATCACTGTGGTCTGCCAGGCGGCCAAGAGCCAAAGCTGCTGTCTGCTGGATGCTCGGGACCACGTCCAACATCAGAGGACGCAGCATGGACACCACACCTGGAGGTGAGAGGAAGCACTTGAAATAGCAACCAAAGCAAACAAATCTTAGTGCTTATAAGCTTTGTTTCTTACCAGCATTTTGGAGGATTTCTATGTTCTGAGGCCTGGCTGACAGATCAGCAACTGTCTGTACAAACTGCATCCTTGCTTTCTGATACTGCTCGAAAACTAAAGCACGCACAGAACAGGTTTCCTCAGGGGGGAACTGCAGCTCGGTCAGATTTTTTTTATGAATCAAAACAGCTCGCCTGTCTTACCTTGAACGATCTGTCGCTGGCTCATCGTAGTGCAGCTGTAAAACGACTCTTTTTTTTCACCTTAAATCGCTTCAACAAACCTGAAAAACATTAAATTTATCGCGGGGTCAAGTGCAGCCGTGTGCAGGTACAGGCTCCGTGCTGTTGTTGTTAAGTGTTGCCGTGGCAACAGGCAGGAAGGAGAATAAATCTGACAAAGATCGTTTATCGTGAGGATGACTCACTTCCCTGATCTTTGAGCCGCACATGCGTTGTTTTGATGCCCAGATGTAGTTCAGAGTGAGAGCTCTGTTCTCTCCATATCAACCAGAGCAGCCTTTTGTTCCTGCGAAAAGTCCGCCGCGAATTTGTCACACAATTTCTCAACAGCGTCGATCATCACAGGTCAGAGAGGGAAAGAGCAAACGTTAACTCCCGATCGTCGAACGTGCTGATGCAGCGCTGACTCTATCATCATTCATTTTATTTTTAAATCTTTGCTCTCCTGCAGGAAGTATGTGTCCCCTTATGACCTGTCTGCTTCTGCTTTTTGTTTTACTAAACATTTTGTACAGGCTTCGGCAGATAAGGTCAATATTTAGGCCTATAATCATAAAATTGTAACTGTGAGTCAAAGCGTAGCTTGTCCTCTCTCTCCCTCTCTCTCCGTTGCTGTTGTTGGGCCGTGTAAGATAAAAAAAAAAGCAAATGATATTAAAAAAGGCAATTATGATTATATCATTTTGTCTTTATGAGCAAATATCGCCATTTTAAAATGATCAACCCAAAGAGATCCAATCAGGAACACAGATTTGACACCATGTTGAATATGTTTATGAGTGTAAGGCTGACGCTGAAACATAATTAGCTTTTGGTAAAGTAGATGATTCATTAATAAATGAATGTCTATTGCTTGACATTTAAGCCACTCCCCACCCCCAAATATCCGTGTTCAGTGCGACCAAGGAAATTTAAAATATTCTAAATGGCAGCCTTTTTAAAGAAATATTCAGTCTACCAACACTTAGCCTTGTGCGTGAGATCGACTCATCCTCAAGTTTAGTTTATTTTCTATTTTTACAATTTTCAGCTTGATTTTCTTTCTTTCGTCCATTTACACGAAATGCAGAATGGTGTTGATTTTTACCAACAGGCAGTTATTACAATACACTGAATGAGACCTGTTATCATTCACCTAGATTCTTCTACGTATTCAAACAAGGTTCACAATTATTTCGTTTTATTTGTCTTTGTTCTAAAGTAAATAAGCAGTTGTCTGAAAACTTGTTCCCAAAACGAACTCATAACACCAATATAATACGGTTTCTTCTTTCATATATTTTTCTCAGTATACGTTCTTTTTGTTATTTAAAAATTCTGGATGAAGCTGATTTTATTGTTACGTTTTTACAGCAGCTTAGATAATTAGTTTAAACATCACGGCTGTGTTGTGGATTTTAATTTAACATTTAGCCTTCAAGCACCTCCCAAATAAAAATAAAAAAAACTCACCAATTATGAAAACGGTAATTGGTTAAAATTCCTTAATTTAAAATAAGAAAAACTTCACAGTCAGTATAATTAAATTGCTAAATGCTTTAAATCTTAACCTAATGATTTCATAGAGTTTAATCAGAGATTTTTTTTGTGGGATTCTATTAACTCGTAGAAAAATTGGACTATTAGTCAGCCCCCCAGTTTTATTTAAACCGCTTCATTTCAGTCCAGTGTAACGCGTGATAAATCAACACAAAACCGTGATACAGGCCCGTCTCAACTGAGTTTTTCCTCTTCAGACAGATGACTTGATCACAGGCCAATGCTCAGGGCTGCCTGTTTAACTGGCTTATCTCTCAGCGCTCAGCTCCGCCTGCTCCCTACAAAAAAAATATTCCCTCGTGAATTCCGTCCACATCAGGCTGACTACCGGGCTTCCGTCACAACGAAACAAAACCGAGCTGACTTTCTCCATAAGTGTAAAATGTTTTATTTAGATGTTTTATACTGTGTAACAGTAACAATACAATAAGTTGTATAATCGAGCGATACAAATACGGAAAACACGGGAGACATCAAAACATCCGTCAACTGAGCATGAAATGGAGCTGAACAGGAGCCCACGTCATTCCTTCAGTAGGGGGGGCATCGCTGATTAAATATGCTTTTTGTTTCTATTTACACGTGGATTATCTAAAACTGCTTATTACGTGCTAACGACGTGGTGGATAAGCAATCCGCCTCCACTGCAGCTACAAGAAAGGTTTTTTTTCCAGTAAAAAGCAAAAGGAAAGTTGATTTTTCGGCCATCAGCATTTCTCCGTATTTAAGCCTGTAACTGTCATCGGATGGCTGAAACGTCTCCAAAACAGCCGTCCAACTTGTGAGATACAGACCCGGGATCCTCTCTCTTCAAAGAAAAAGTGTTGTCATGAGCATGCATGTTTAAATTGACAGTTTCAAAATATCCCAACACACATGAAATATTCATGATAAACACGCTGAATTGGAAAAAAAAGTAAAAGAAAATATAAAAGACTATTTCAGTCGTTTTGTAAAATAAAGATGTAGCTTTAAAGGGAGATTGATGGCGTCCCTTCAGCTTTCCAACGCGTTCTTTTTTCTTTTTTTACCCCGACATCAGAATTTCCTGTCTCATTATCCTCACTCCGCCCAAACTCCCTCGTCCATTTTATTTTGAAATGTCTCTGATTCCACTACGTTTAAACTTACATATGATGCGGTAATATTTAGAACAACAAATGGAGAGAGAAAGAGATAACATTGTCTACACAATGGAACTACATTGGCATGAAAACAGTATTAGCTGAGCGGGAATCTGGCGTTGGCTGCTCCGGTCCGGTCCGGTCCGGGGCCGGTCCGGGTCATCCAGAGGAGGTGGACGAGCCGTTCAGGGACACCTTCCGGGGCTTGGTGCCGCCGCTGCCGAACTGGGTGAACCGGCTGGGGGTCGGGGGGGGCGCTGCGGCGGGGGCTGCGGTGCCGTTGACGTTGTTGGGGCCGTGCGGGTGCTGCGGGTGAGGGGACTGAGCGGGCGTGCCGGGGCTCGGCAGCGACGAGGACGTGGACGGGGCCCCGGCGGGACTCCCGGCTTTGTCGCTGGCGGAGTCGCTCTCTGGTCCGGATCTGCTGGCGCTGTTCTGGCCGTCCTGCTGTGCGTGGCTCACCTTCATCTTCTTACAGTTGGGCCGGACTCGGTACTTCAGGGGCAGCGGGCCGTTCTGTGGGGACCATAAGGAAGCCTTTATATTAAATAAACAACTTTCATTAGATTTAACAAGCCCCATTTTACAAAAAAATATATACTTAACAGAATACTGTCATATCTGACTATAACAAGAAACAACAAAGAGTTGGAGGCATGCTTTAGAAAAACTGCTGAGTTCAAATATTCACAAACAAAAGAAACTAAACAACCTAACTACATGAGCAACACTAATTTTAATTCTAGGAAGTTACTTTGGTGGTTATGGTTATGATTACTTTCTAACCCTAACCCATGATTCCTAAAAAACCTATCTGGGAAAATAGACAACTTAAAATGATCAATTCCTTAACACAGTTTAATTAGTGGTTAATATAAGGAAATAGGGCTCAGCCTTAGTCTTACCCTTCTCCAAGTGTAGATATATGCTATATCCATTAATGTGTAGTAATCTTTCAGAGGTTCATCTTCATACATGACTTCAACCTGGAGAGGAAAAAAACCCAGCAAATTCAGCAAAATATTGAAAAACAATTCCTCATATCACAAGTTCCCTGAAATGACAGATTCACATTCAAAAATATTCTCAACACACAAATAACTAAATGGTAAAAAAAAACGACCTGGTAGGCATTTGGGATATCCATTTTGCTTCGCAGAAACTTCCTCAGATGCATAACTGTCATGGCTGCTGGACACTGCAGGTACCTCTTGTTGGCCACCTGTAGAATATACACATCCAAAACCATATAAATTGCAATATCCATACAAACATTATCAAGAGAATCACCACTAGTGGAAATTGTCACAAAGGACACATGCTGGTCCACCTTAAAACCAGGAAAAGAATTTGCTTAACAAAAATATCTAAGTGTCTCTCAAGAGAAAGCCTGGATGAAATATTCCTTAGATGCTAACAGAAGAGGAGCAGGCAGGATGTTTAGTCTGAATCAGGTTAAAAAGGACCTTGGTAGGCAAAAATATTGCTGAGAAAGAATGTGCCTAAAATGAACGTGCAGTACCTGATCTTTTGATGGTTTGTCCTCAATTCCACCTCCCAGTCTGTATGGGATTAAAGCCAAAAATAATTACATTATTTCAAGTCTGATATTAGTTTCTTTCACGTGCCAAGGTCATCCCTAAATGGAAGGCCAAAAAAGAATGATTCTTTTAAAATGCATTTAAATATCAGTCATCAATTAAACATTATATATGGTGGAAATCACATGATCTAGACTTAATCGCTTTACTGTGGTTTTTTATTTCCCTTTCTGGATATATCACTTTTCCTTTAAACAATATTTGACACATTAAGTAGATGTAGCTTATTACTTATGTCAACAGCCAATAAAATATCTAGATAACATTTCAAAAACGTTTCTTTCAGCATCTGAAACATGTTGGTAAATTGAAAAAATAAAACAATTATCTCAGCATTATTTCATAGAGGTTTAGCAGTTTGTTTTTTGTTTTTTTGTTTTTTTACCTTTACTGGGAATTGACACAACCTGCTGTATTTTGTCCAAAGGAAAGCAAGGGTAAATATTTACCATTATTCTGGCTGGGTGTAATTATTTATAAATCAGTAGCTGTTTTAGTTGGAAAATGTGTCATTACACAGCAAATACTCTGTGCAACGCATTAAGTCTATCAATGGAACTATAGGAATGTCTGTGATGTCATTAATTGTTACGTTTGAAGAAACAACCATTTCCCCAATATTATGTATAGGTAAAATGTATAATTAAATGTATAATTGTATATTGTGTATAATTAAGTTAGGTTGCTAAAGTATTAATGACTAATTATCACATACTTCGATTCACAAACATATTTGTGAGGCAAACATACCTGCTCTGATCAAAGAACTCAATAGAAAGGCTGATGATCTCGTCATCTGTAATGATTCTCTTCTCCTCATCTGCCACCTCTCCTCGATCCTCATTTGATCCATTAGAAGCTGCAGAAAAACAGGTAAGCTTGTTAAAAAATGTGTAGATATTTTTTTTGAAGACTACTTCCCACTGAAGTAAATTATGTGTATATTAACACTATCCTTTCATCCAAAATGAGGGAATATGTATTCATCAGCACCAAATTGGAAGTCATGATTTGATGATTTTTGACTTACCATCTACAGGATGCTCTGCATAAAAGTCTCTTCTCCTCTTCATCTCATCTGAGGATAGTCAGAAAGACAAACTATTACCAGTGTGTCCATGTTCAGGTTAGACAAGAATAAAGCTTCAAATATTGTGTGATTGTAAATTTAATGCTACTCTGAATTTGCAGCAATAAACTGAACATATTTGTCACTGGTGCAGCGGCCATTTGACAAAATCTGAGCTCTGATTCAATGGATTTGATAACATCACATAATGGATTATTTCAGTGCAGCGAAATAGCCCTTATCTCAAAATCTGTCATAGCTTTCTCCTCCATTTTATCATAACTTTTTACCTCCAGGGAGTGTAATAAACATATGAGACACGATAATGATACAAGCAGTTTTGCCTGACCTACTTTGACAGCTTTTATCAGCAGCAAAGACAGTGCAACACAAAACAAAAGCAGCTTTCTTTAAACAAACAATATGATAACAACTCAGCTCAACTCAAATTTTAACTGACTCCAAAACCTTCAACTATGTGATCAATATCAAAACTCAGCTACAAAGCAGTCAGAGTGAAAGTAAACGCAACTTGTGTGATACAGAGGTTGTTCCACAGTCATGCTCTTACTTTTGAAGAGGCCAGGGACCAGCTTGTACACAATGTCCTGTAGAGTTTTGTCAGACCTAGAGAGGAAGAGAAACTTTAGTTAAAACTGAGATACTGGACAATTCAGTTCAAACAAGGGAGGGAAGTTAATACAGGCGGTTGAATTGTTCCAATTGATTTAAGTGTTTGGACAAGCTTACAAATGTAAAGCAGATTTTGTCGTTTGTAAATGCTGCCCTTGAACATATATAGCCTCCTTAATATGGTTGCATTGTAGCACACACGCACAACCTGTGTTCATCATCATCATTCATCATTCAACAGGCATCCAGAAAACATCCACAGCTGCTGGTAAAGGCTGTGGGGAACATACACATATAATATAATAAGTGGCCTGCATGTGTTCCTGATGTCTGAATATTTTAAACCAATTACTGGCTGATCCAGCTGTTCAATGGAGAAATAAAGGAGGAAACCGCAAAAGGGCAAGAAACAGGAAATACAGAATGTTCCAGCTATGGCCATGGCTGTTTAATATTACAAATACATAAAAATAAATTTGTTATACATGAAGAACATAAGAATATTTGAAAAGTCTTAATCAATTCAACCTGAGATGAGGCATGAGCGAAAAAAAGCTGGTTTACTTCCACAAAAGGATATAATACATTCCTTCAACCAAAAAACAAACAGATAAAATTCCCTTTCAAAAACAAAGGCACATGAAAAAAACAGGAAGATGCATCGACTAGTTCTCACCTAATGTTGAGCAAAGGCTTGGTTTTATGCACTTGTACATCACAGATTGGACAGTATTTGCTGGTTTCCAGGTAGCGCACAATGCACATCTTGCAGACTGCAAACCATAGACAAAGAAAAATGTCAAAATCTCAAAGGATATCCTGAATCCTAACTGGATATCCAGTTTTAGGACTGCTGTATAAGTAGAAATCTCCTTTGCAGCATTTGCAAAATGCTGAATGAATTTTAAATGAAAGGAAGGAGTGGTCTGCTTACATGAATGGAGACATTCGATTATGGTGGTTGCGTCTATGAAATATCCTCCACACAGGACACACATGAGGTGAGGGTTGAGCTCAGTAATCTTTATCCTGGTGGTTCGATGCATGGTGAAAGAGCGGAACAACAATCCTGCATGACAAAAAAAAAAAACAGGGCATGTGAAAACATTGTGGGGATGGCAGCTCCTTTTACAGCGCAACTCGGGCCATTTGGAATAGGCTGCTGTTTGTTTGACTTGTGTTAAAGCAACATCATCTTATATGCTAATCTAATAATAACCGAGGGGAAGGTCCTCCGCACAGTCACCTGACCGAGGCGCGGGGAATAACCACAAATCAGTGCCTTGTACCGAGGGACGGATCGATCGATGTTTCTCTCTGCATCACACGCTGTGAAACAAGCTCAGATCAAAGTCTTTCTCTGTTCCAAAAATGACTAAAGCATCAGAAAATCTCGGTTTTCATAACTAGAGAGTTGGCTTCAATCTTCTTCATTTTTTAGTTTGGTCATCTGGGTTCGAAGTCGTGGCTCCGCTTTAACTCCTCAGAATCCCGCCTCAGTTTTAATCAGAGAAACAATGTCCTTAATTAAGCGATGGAAGCGGGGACATAAATAAAAGAAATCAGCACCCGATCTGTGTCTGGCTTCCTCACAACCCGGTTCATAGGCAAACATTTCACCGAAATCGGGGAGTGTTGGTGGGTAATAAGAGCAGGTAGGGTGGGGTTGGGGCGCCCCGGGCTGGGTGAGGGTGACGGAGGGAGACAGGAGCCACCAGATCACTGCGTCAGGTGTGACACACAGGCTGTGTGTGTGGGGGGGGGGGACCTGAGCGTTTCTATGGCAACTCCTTTTGCTTTTTAGCCCACATGGCTGATCGCCAGTGACCAGAACAAGGCGGGTTGTCAAACCAAAACAACAACACGGAGAGCTGCCGGTGTGCAGAGCAGGAGGAAGGCAGGGACCGGAGCCCCCCCCCCCCCCCCCCCCGGCGCACACAGACAGCGGCTGGACTGCCAGGCTGCCGACAGCACGGCTGCCATTTTGTGGAGGAAAAAAAGCCCGTATCGGTTCAACGGGCTGCGGGGATTCCTTCGAAAGGGGGCGAATAGAGCCACCACCCGACGCCTTTTTACACCCCCCGCCCAAATCCTTAAGGACCTCTGAGGGGAGCGAGCCGGTGTGGGTCCCTCACTCCGGGAATAATCTCCGCTTTCTGGTCGCGTTTCTCGCGGAGTGTGTGCGCGATCATCAGCGGCGCGCAGCACCAACATGGCCAGACTGCAGCGACTGCGCTCAAGTTGAAGCGCACACTGGATCAGACTTATTTATTCTGCGCCATTGTCGGCTCAGAAAGTCTCACAGCCGGCCTTTACCGGACGTCGCTTTATTTGGGAGAGTTGAGTTTAACAAAGCCGGTTCTGTTGAGCCACCAAAACTCCACTGTAAAATAAGTCACCAACAGCAGGAGTATCATCGCTTTCCATTTTCTCTAACGTGTTCGGGTCATGAGGTGAATTTCTCCTGGTAGTTTGCAACACAATAGCCCGAATATAATCCTAATAATAATAATTCTAATAATAATGTGAATAATAAAGGCTGTGCTGTGACAGCTATCAGGGCGCCCATCGCGGTCATTTGAAGAAATTAAAACACGCCCCATTAAAGGTCTAAATGTAGCCCTCAAACCGGACCTGAGGAACTGACCCTCTTTAAAGGTTGGGTGGCAGCCAGACAACCCAGAATGAACCCACCCTGCTCTTTATGGAGCCACAGGCTGCACCATGCCCGATACCCGGCCGGTTTCAGTGCTCCAACCGACCTCCCCAGACACTGCTGGCAAGTTTGGACAGCGAGTCGGTTCAAAGGAAAAGCCCCTCACATGGATCATGATGGATAATGTCCACATATATGCAGGGAGCCTGTTGCGCCATTAATCGATTGACTGGTGTTTGGACAACTGCTCTCCTTCTGTCCTGGGAGAGCTGCGTGTTCACTTTATAAGACTGCAAGTCAATCGCTTCATAAATCCAAACACAAATAAGTTCACTCGATGTGGGAACGAATGCTGCTGACTGACTGAATGACGGCTGCAGCCATATTTCAATCAACGTTTCATTGCACATATAAGATGATACCGACACGCCATACAGCTACTTTTTAAACCGACCTTTAATTGTGGACTCAGTTGAGGATAACATAATTATTTCATAGCAGCTACTGATCCTTTAATTCTCTCAACGGCGAATTCAGAGATTTCTCTGGATGCTCTTGCAGTGACCCGCAGTTCTGCCCACCTCATTTATTCCCAAACTAAACTAGTTCCTCTTGTAAAGGTTCCCCTTAAACTTAAATCAACAGCAGCTGGAAATAACCTAATTAAATTCGGCAACGGGAAAAACCAAGAGCCCAAATTAAACTGCTGTCAGTGAACTGGGAAAAGCGTGCATTAAACAAGTGGAGCTTCCTCATGACTGAAACACATTAAAGTCAACACAAAATAGCTTTTACTGTTGGATGCTTCTCGTTGCTCGCTGTTTGTTAGTCAGTTTGGATACATTATCACCCCTTTTCACAGATCTGTGAGTCTGTCAACCTGCAGTCCCGGCTGGTTGTGGTGTGTGTGTGTGTGTGTGTCTGTGTGTGGTGGGGGGGTTGGGGGGAGGTTAAACCATTAACTACATACAGGGTCCCGAAACAGCATTCATGAGTAAAATTTATGTTATATATATTATATATATTATTATTATTATTATTTTATTTTTTTACCCCATTAGGAGAAAGCCCTGGCTGCTGTCTGTCTCCAGACTAACACAATGCTCCAACATGCAGTACAGGCATTAGGAAGTCGAAAATATGGAAATCCACAGTAAGCTTTAATATCAGCACAGAGTCTGTGCTGGACATAGATCGTTTGAATTTAAGTGAAATTGCCGAGGCTTTGGCTGCTTGGTGAGACACAGCCATCCCTTTGTATGCTGGCCGACGAGTCGTCCATAGGCTACTTTTTTTTTAATTTGTGAAAAACTCAACCATTCTTTTTAATCCACATGATCATACACCGACACACCAACAGCCACTGTACGTGTTTAACAGAGATCCAGCGTTTCCCGAGAAGCACTCATGAAACATTTATGCACAATTGAAATGGTTCGCCTCCCTGTCACGTCCGTGGGAGCCGTCCAAGTTAAGTTAATAAATCCAACATTTGCCCATTTACGCCAACAATCACCATCACACCCGGTCCATAACAGCCCAGCCATCCCATCTCTATAACATGAGGACCCTGTGTTGACGTGGGGGCACAGAGGGACCGTTTGGAGCACTTGCTACTGTTAACATCTCAGCCAATCCAGCCTGGTTCGCCTGAGATCTCCCACTTTACCTAAATACAAACGATGCAATGCAAAGCCCGACCGCTATCAACTTATAGGGACAGATCGCAGGGAGGTTGATAATGCAGCACCGGGTGTGTGAGAATCATAATTCACGTTTGTGCCCGAGCGGGGAACATCTTTTGCAAGAGAAAAAAAAGTGGTGCGCAGACACACACGGAGCTCCACGTCGGTGATCGCTGCAGCCACCGTTGAAAGCTCCACATCCACCGCTGGATCGGTGCGTAGAAAAACACAAAAGCACAAAGCCCAAACCCGCCCGGGGACCTCGTTAGTTCGAGACGATATCGAATAAGACGTACCTGGAGGCTGGGCTGGGGATCGGTGGGTCCTCGGGCGAATAGACAATGAAAGTTGGGAGGCGATCAGCAGAAAATGAATAGGAGCCGAGCCGCCATCTTGAAGCAGGCTGCAGACGCTGTCAGTGGCGGAGAGCGCACGGCGGACCAGAGCGCATTTCAGATGTGCGAATAAAAACTCCTCTTTTCCTGCTCGCTTACGCGCCGTGTGCGTGTCCGACGGGCGGCTTGGGGAGAGCCGTGTCCTCCGGCTTCGGCTCGGGAAGGCTCGCACTTCGGCACCGATAACTTTGCCTCCAAAACATTCGCTTCACCCCCTGTGATATGCAGCAGTGTGTGTGTGCTCAGTGGAAACTGACACCGTCCCCAAAATGGCTAGTAGTTCGACCGCCCCGCTTTGGTCACGTGGTCTCGTTGCTTAAGGGTGCCTAGGAATTACTGTCGGTGTATGCCGTTTCTGCCGATCTGCTACACACCACATAAAAAACACACAACAACACACTGGGGAAGGCATGGATATGTTTTTAACGACTAAATGCGACAAAGCGCCGGGCAGGCTGTGTTTTATTTGAGCTCAAATGTCACCAGCCAGCTGCTTAAAAGTCCAGTCGGTGTTTTTTTGTTTTTTTTGTTGTTTTTTTTTTTTTTTTCACCTTCTGATGTGTGACGCATGATTTAAAACGAGCCATAACACACACTCATATAGTTTGTTTCTCTTTCACCAGGTGAAGCAGCAATCCTCCCACCGGTATGTCCTCCCCTGCAGAAAGCAGACCAGGCGGCTTGATGGTGGTGCTGCCCTTCGTCTCCGCGATGTTAAAAATAACGGTAGCACACGCACTCCACGCGCGTTCGTGTAGTTTTGACCGTCAAAACGCTTCAGTGCAGCCGCTTGAATGCGCAGCAGCTGCCTTATTAATCTCTGCTGATCGCTGCTTTCAGGACCCACGCATTTGGTTAAAATATGTCAATGTGACAAATGGCTGTGGTGTCAAACCTTTGTCACGGGCTGTCCTGACTTATGCAAAAAAAAAAAAAAAAAAACCACGAAGAAAAAAAGAGAGAGAGAACTTGAAGCACTCGAAGAATTGAGCCCTTTCCTCAAACCAGCGCTGCAGAAAAATGAAGGCACCGCAGCTGTTTATGGGATCCGAACCGCTGTGGCGCTTCACACTTTCAGCTGAGATGGACACCGAAAGCGGGAGAGAGTCCAATAAGCAGAGGTATAATATTTTTTATATAGCAATTTACCAACAAAGTCAAAGCCCTGTGATTGCAGTACTTTAAAAATAGCGAGTCTCCTGGAAAGAAGAGACTTTGTTGAAACAAATGCTGAAGAGAATAGATTTCATTGGTGCCACGCAACTATTCAGGCCAGTTAAGTACTGACAGAGCACATGCCTACCAGTTAATCCACACTCAGCCACCTCTCTGACACATCTGCAACACAATTACACTAGCTTTATTTATTTTAAAACACAAGGGACGTTTCTCAGAAAAGACAAGCAACGTCTGTTTAGTTCTAAAATCAGGGCTCAGGGAAGATTTTATTTTTCTTTTTTAATTGAAACACAGATATGGAATAATAATAATTATGGTCTCACACACGTCATGTCAATCTCGGGTACAAAAAGAAGTAGAAAAAGTGCAGCCGGTGAAGCTGGAATCGGGCACCGGCATCACATCTGGCTGGCTTTCTCCACACTCTTGGCTGCGTCTTTCAGCTTTCCCACCAAATCCTGAAAACAAGAGACCACTGAATCACATTCAGTGAGAATAAAAATGCAGCAACGCATTCAGCAGAGACAACCTTAATTATTCATGGGGAAAGATATAGGTTCAATGAATTAAAAATAAGATCTTGCCCTTATTTGCATTCAGAATTGTTCACTCAGGCAGGATTGACTGAGTTTATTGGCCAACATGATTTACATGCAGGCCATCCCTAACATAAGTTCGCGGTCAGGCATCATACCGAGTGTCCACAAAGCATTTAATGCATCCTCTGTAAGATCGATGTATTTATTTTGGGTGCAGCAACGTGACCAAATTCAAAGTGATGTAATGAAATTGTCATTTTAGGGAAAGTTCAGGATGCAGGAAAATCTCGACAATTCTTTGATTTATGACGTGGACCTGGAAGATCCACAGATTTATTTATTTATTTATTTATTTATTTATCCATCACACGTGTAATTTCCTCGGGAGATGAAAAGCACCCTGCAGGAATCAGATCATCAAACCTCCCTCTTTGAGTCTGGCTGGACGACACAGAGGCTGAATGGAGCGCTTTCATGATGCAACCACAAGAAAGTCCGACAAAAACATCCATGCGCGTGCACGATCACTTTCCCTACCTGAAGCTGCTCCATCGTGCAGGTGAAGTTGATATCTTCAGAGGATCCTTGGTTCTGACAAAGACACAGACACGATCATAGTTGGGCATCATTCCTGGAAATGACTGTGGATGAGCATCTGTGTGGACAAGTGCAGCTGGATTTGAGTTTTACCTCCGTGTTCAGTGAAATCAGGTAGAAAGGCTCGTTGACCTTATCGACTTGTGCGTTCTGTCGAGAGAAAAGCATTTTAAAACATTTAGGGGTTTTTGTGACACATGAATCAAACATCATACTGCAGAACTGAACTGATATACCTTCATGTGGTACTGCAGACGCCACGACACGTCGTTTATCTGAGGTGCTCTCCTTCCTATGCTGCAAGAAAAATATCAGACATATTGTTGCACATACACACACATTTTTATTTTTTTATTTTTTTATTTTTTCACTTTGTGGTGCAGGCAAGGTGAGGATCCAGGAAAAGCAGAAATTTGGTTGTGTTTTCTCAGCATTTTAACAGCAATGCACAGTGATTTCAGATTCACACACGTATCAAAGTTGTGTATTAGCTAATTTTTTTGTGAACAATCAGAAGGCCTTCTCTGTTTCATATAATTAGAAAATCAGCTTCAGGACATTGTGGCACAGACACGTGGTCACATGGAAGGTGAATAATGAAGCGTCAATAAAGCAGCATTTAGATTACATTAATTGATCCTCCTCTCTTTTTGGTCCTGTCACGAAAATTCTGAATAAACCTTTGTTTGTGCTGCCTGATTTTTTTTAAATCCTCTTAAAAAAAAAAAAAAGAGAGAGAGAAAGAAAAGAAAAAAAAAAAGATTGTGCCAAAACTCTACTTCTTCACGTTAAACGGTGTTTTTTCCTCACTTGATGCCATTTGATGGTTTTAGAGTTAAATAAAATTAGAATTAGAACCTACAGATTAGAATAGAGCAACAGTTTGTAATAATCAACAAATAATTAATATGCATCACCATTGAATTAAATAGATCTGTAAAGTGAAGCTTCAGGTTTTAAAGCAGCTCACTGGTGTGCCTGTCATGTTGAGGATATAATCAGTCTGAGTCAAACAACCTTTTTTCCTTAAAAATAACATCATCTCAACAAAAGTCTTCCTCACTGACAGCAACAAGCAGCATTCAGCTCAGGCTTACCTTGCTAATAGATGTTCCAGTTCTTTTTTATGTTTCTGCAAAACAAAGCAAGCATCAGTGAGTTTAAAGTGACTGCGACAAATTCAAGACCAACTGTAAATTAAAAACAGTAAGAATTATATGTGCAACATTGTTTGAAAATATACCTGATATGCGCTGTAGAATATTTCTATTCTCTCTGCACTAAACGAAAGTTCTTCAAAGCAGGAGCTGCAAGAACAAGACACCACTTTATTTTGGAGTTGATATCTCAAAACTGCATTATCACACACTGTCTTTTCAAAAAGTGAAGTTAGCTGGTATTACCAATGTAACCTCTGGATGTATCCTAGCTACTCCAGAAAAAAGATCACAGGGTGAGAGAGTCAGTCCTGTTTTTATCATGTATAGGTTAAATAATGATGCATTTTCTAAGTTAACAGAGATGTTGCTCACACACGTGCAGTCTTAGAATATGGAGGGAAAAAAAAACAAGATTTTTTTCCATGAAGTAAAAAATAAGAAAATAACTGACTTTATATAATAATGTCTAAAGACTGTGTGCCTGACCTATGTGAAGGGTGGTGAAAACACTGGGAACGCTAACTGATGGACAGATGGTGAAAAACTGTTTTGCATTCAGATGCTGTTCAATGAAACTTGCATACATCACGTAACACAGGCAAGTTGTTTAAAAATCTTATTAACACAAACTTAAACTGGGCTTACTGTGTATCTATGGGAAGACTGATGCTGTCCACAAGCAGGACATCCCATATATTAAGCATTTCTAAGATCATTTCAGTGAGCCACATTCTTTTTTTAGTATTTCAAATCTACGAAATTGTTGCTGGATAGTTTCTTTAGTTTTAAGGAAAACAAGAAAGGATTTATTTACTTGATTTCCTGCAGGAATCCTCAGACAGTCTCTTGGGAGATGCGATTTGCAGGTAACATGTGATATAGGTGACAACATGCAAACAGCCTGCTTGAGCCACATATTTCCTGCTTGCCACATATCAAATTGGCTAAGTTTTCATATCCATGCACCGAAAACTAATGAAATTAGATTTAGAAATTTACCGCAAGCATGTGTCGGGACTAGAGGAGCACACATGTCCCAGTAAACATTTGCTCTGTGTGGAGTCTCCTACCTTATCAGTGACTTGTCTGCGTTTTGTTTGACCGCCTCCAGTATGAAGGTGGCCGCCGCAGCGTGACTCTGTTTCAGCAGGATCTGGTCGATCCGCTTCAGTTCGGGTTGATCTGAAAGAAAAAAAAAAGAAGCATGAAGGGAGGATGACAGTGTGTAGGTACAACATGTAGCCTGATTTTCTGGACAGAACAGGCGCGTCTGATTGGGGTACGATGCAGGTTTGCGATCCATAGTCAGGATCTCCAGATTGACGGGCAGAATGGAAATCAATGATGATTTGCATGTGAATGGGGCCCCTCAGCTGCACCAACCGAAGGCGAAGGGGGGGGGGGTCCCTTTGTTTGTTTGTATAATGAACATTTTACTTTCGAAAAATAATTCCCGCATTGAAATGAGCTGTGATGCAGAGAAGTTACTTTAGACACATGGTGTAAATAACCGATGCAGCCGTGACAGGGGAAGGAGCTGCAGCCACGAGGAAGCCCACCAGACCCTGCTGTCATTTTGCATCATTTAGACCGTATTTACTGCTTACATCCAAAACCGGGAACAACAACACACCGATCACTGCTGGTTTCAACTCGCCCTACCGGGAGTGAAGCCCATCTATCCTCGGTGTTCACTGATGGGGGTTTAAAAAGGTCTAACGTACTCTTCCTAACATGCCGAGGAGACCTGGTGGCAGTTATAATGACAAAAGGCACCCAGAGTGGCCGTGTGATTGTGTGACTGCTGCTGAATGTTAAGCAGGCAGCAGAAACAGCGCAGACCGCCGAGGTGCAGCTCGGAGGCGGCGGGGAGCGGATCCACTGCACCCGAGAAACACACACGATGATCCGAGTTGGAACAACTCCGTGTGAGGGAGAGAGAGTGGGGATGGCGAGCAGGAGAGCTTTTAAAATCCGAAAAACACCGAGGCAGCTCCTCCACATCCACACGGAGAGAAACCGGAAGCAGCGGCGAACACAAAAGCGGCGGCGGAGAGACGCAGCAGCTCACCGAGGACTCCCGGGTCTGCGTGAGCCGACAGCAGGCTCCGGAAAGACGCATCCACCAGCGCCTGGAAGCCGCTCTGGTCGAAGGAGGACGGGTTGGCTGCAGACCGCAGCCCTCTCTGTACAGAGTCAGATAACTCCATTTTGCAAGAGGGTGACCCACGACACCAGACCACGTGACGGATCAGCTGATGTTGCGTGCGGGGAGCAGCAGAGCGGCGGAGGAGCTGGAGGCAGAGACCGGACTGGCATATGTGCAGAAATCACTGGGGATCCAGAGCCGTGCTCCAGTCTTAATGCATTCTTCGTTTTGGTTGTTGGGTGTGTTGCTGCTTTAGCACCGGTGCCCACAGAAGCCAGGAGGCTGAAACAAACCCCCCTCTGTGGGTTCAGGGACCACTGAGACAGTCGGAGTTGACTCGATCCTTACTATCATTTAATTCATAAATGAATAAATAAACTACTTATTTTGTGCACAGTCCGTCTTAGATCTGAACATTTGTCATATTCTTTCACTGACGTCCCAATAAAATATAGCTTGCATTGTAATCCTGTGCTGTTTGTCTTTAATAAAACTGGTTAGATTAATCATCACATTCACCACCATATAGAAAAACCTGTGCACAATGGGGTGGGATTTTATGTATAAAACCAAAGATACACTGAATGTACAAACTGTTGGACAACTAACACAGTTTAAAAGATACCACATATAGGGGTGTGATTTTCAGAGGAGAAAAGACAGATGAGCTGATTTTTAACTAAGGTCTTTTCACAGAGTGAAGTGTGAGTGAAGCATTTGTGTAAAAAGTTGACAGTCTGGGTTCTTTCGCATTGTAATTCTCAAACTTTTGTCTCTACACTTTGCTGCACTCAAAGGTAGATATTTTGCATCTTGGCTCCAACCACTGTGCACATCTTGTCTGAAATTAAGGCAGCACGGGCCCTTTTATAGTTTCATTTAAAAAGTGTTGTTTTCTTCACACCACAGTGCCCGATGAAACCTTGCTTAGGCTAACTGAGTGTATATTTCAGCTGCTTTCATTAAGAGTCACCCTGAAACCGGTAAAAACTCACCAACTCACAGAAATTCTACCTTCTGTATTTGTATCCACAGTCCAAATAAAGGTTTTTAACGTGGTTAAGATCACTAAAGTCTGATCTGCAATACTTACTAAATACTAAATTTTCTCTATTTTTGGAATTTTCTGCACCAACTCTGGTGATTCCCACAGTTTTCTGCCACAATATGTTAAAACATTTTTTATTACATGTTCCTCTACCTTTGTGTTACAAATGGGGAACTTCCCAGCCAGATTCTTGAGGCAGTCATGAGGTTGAGTGATCAGAGTGGGTCACTTATAAATTTCCATTACTCTGGGTCAAATCTGTGCAGTCTGTGTGTAGAGCAGTCTAGACTGAATGGCACTGACAACTAACTACAAATACAGGAAATTCCTTTCTGCATTGAAAACAGCATTATAAAGTCCATCTTTGTATTGCATAGATGTTGACACTGCACTTCAGTGTGTAGCAAATCTGTTAAAACCACAATCCTTCACAATTTGGTTTAAAAGAGGACTTCAGGTTTAATATCTAGAGATGGGTAGATCAGAGAATTGCCCCCTCTGTGGCAAATGTTTCAGGCAATTGTCTTTTTTTTGCCCTCTGTTTCTTCACTTATGCAGTTATAAAGAACAGAAGTTGTCTTTGCTCTGACTTTTTTTCTAAGTAACAGCAGTAACTCGTGGGTTAAACCTTTTATTGTACATGCACCGTGCACCGCTGGCTGGATTAATTTTAGTGAGATCATCGGCAGCCTTTGGATGATTATCTGGAAATGAGGAGGCGGCCACACACGCTGCAGCTATCGGAGTGACCTCTGACTCCGCGCTTTGTCCAAAGTCCATTCTGGCTCCAGTTCAGGTTGGGAAATAGATCACTTCACTCCCTCGCTGCTGTTTAGTTTTTTCCTCCAAGCAATGTCTCCTAACCCGACCAGCATCCCATCACTATCCACCCCCCTCCCCTTTTTCTTGCTACATGAGATTACGTCATCATATTTCGCAGCGTAAACCTGCGTCGCAAGGCTGATGTCAGATCTGTCTCCGATTCAACCAGACTGTAGAGAGCCCTCAATATTTTTGGTCAAAGTAAAACTGTTGCAAATGACCTAAGCCTAATGCATTAACACCAGCACACTTTTAGGTTGATCTTTTTCCTTCAAAATAAAACTCACACTCAGGCTGAAGCTTAAATTGATGAGATGCGATTGACTTTCTAAAATAAATAAATAAATACACAAAGAACAAAATACAGCCACAGAAATGAACCCTTCAGCGTCACCATTTTCTTTCTCTGCCTCCTACTACAGTCTAACTGAAAAGCTGATCAACTTTCTGACAGTGTCATGGTGCTTTGTTGAATAATTAAAGCTCAAAAAGCATATTTTTCGGCTGCTGATCCAATGAAAAGCCTCATGCATTTATTTATATACGTTATTATGTATTCTGGTGCACAGCAGTCTAACAAAAATCTTTTATAAATACTATAATTATATCACATAACATGGATAACCTTTAACCTTGAAACCCCAAGACCAAAAGAAAAAAATGGAGGTGATTTTATTTATAAATTTCAAAGTCTATCGAGGTCACGTGAAATTGAAAATCATTGAAAATTCCTGCCATACTACATTATTTCAATAAAGCTTTAGTGCCATAATTAATAATCCGTATCTCTACTCAAAGATCTTTATTTATTTATCTTATAACCCTTTTTTCACCCTCTTGCATTGTCCAACAATTTCCCTAAACTGTCTGATCATTCCCTTTAAGAAGACGGTGCAGTAACCTGACTTTGGAAAATGTTTGCACTGTCAACGATGAGAGAAGACGTTTATAAAAGAAAATCATAATAGAGAGCCAAAATCAGGAACCCCAGCCCACTTCTTAAAGGCCAGTGAAAGACCTGATGTTTGATTTAATACAGTGAGGATCATACGGGCACAAAGCAGGAGCCTGTCAGAGGCTTTATTGATGAGTCACCCTGAGTAAGTTTTGAGAACAGGATGCCGGTTTAAGATTGTTTCTGTTGATTCTGTTTCTCGGTAAAATCCGCATACTTTAACCTAAGCATCAATCATTTTAGTGAAGGCGTTTTAATCGTTAACATCAAGGATCCATGTGGTTGACAAGTATTTGCAGAGTATGTTGTCTTCTGTGGCCTTTTCTGTGCATCACAGCTTCACCAGCTCTAACTGAGCTGTGATGGATTGAACTCGGCTGCCTGTTTAAGTCTCCATGTCTGTGAAAGGCTGAACATGTCAGCGAAGATCAACCCCATAAACGTCTTTACAGCATCCACGCTGTCCAGTGGAGCTCCAATAAAGCGTCACAGCAGAGATCTGAGGGGACAAAAAGGTCTGACTCCACCTGAAGGCCACAGACAGGACTCCTCGATCAAGGAAAGTCCCTCTGTTGACTTCTACGGCTGCTGGTAAAATAAATCTCTCATTCATTTGGAACCTGCCATCCTAAGGAAATTCAACTTCGCTCTTAATTCAGAGGCGAAGGATTTTTGATCCCTCTGATCAAATCTGATCTGATCTACGATTTTTTTCTATCAGATTATTTATGAGGTTTTTCCTCAATTACCACGACGAGCAAACGTGTGTTCTTCATCGTTGCTTCAACACGCATTCATCATCTTTTACTTATTAAGAGAGAAAATACTGCGGAGGGCGAAAGAAAAAGAAAATCTGTAACCTACTCCTCCTTCTGGCCTGTTTATTATAAAGTCATCACATGACCGTTTTCTGTGATATTTGAAAAACAGTTCAACATCTGGACTATAGTGACTCGAGGAATCGACCTACTGCCCACCTGAGTGATTCAAAAGGACAAATGGTACTTAAAGAATTGTCTTTTTTACACCGTCCCTTTGAAAAGTCTGCCCCTTTTAAATGAATGTGTCTGTGATTGCAATGGAATCACACATTTAGATCTTACTTTTTTTTTTTACTAGATCTTTTTTCTCTTTTATTCCTCTTTGCTGTCCCTTTGTACACATTGCTATAAACAACAGCAGGACACAAAAATAAATAGAAAAAATAAAGTTGAAATTACGTTTCAGACATGTACACCTGGCACGTGTTGATCTAAACTTGAAATGCAAACTGTCAGAACGATGTATCAATTTCATAAAAACAGTTGGAATAAATAAATGAAGAAATGCGAATTATTAACCACTGTAAACATTCTCTGCCATCTCTTATTTCATTGTTTATAAACTTCAAACTTTTTGTTGTGACGAAAACAATTAAGCATGGAGGAGCATGAAACCAACTGCTCCCGAGCCAGGACCTCGGTGTGACAATCAGGCCCCCAGGGAGTTAAGATTAATCCACTGTCATTCATATCTGGCCATCATTTTTAAACTGTACACCAATTTCGAACAGGCAGCTCATAAGAAAACTTGATCTCACCTCTGTGAAAGAAAACTTGACTCTGCACTTTGTCAAACCGTGTTTCAGCATGTTTAAATGAAGAGGTCTCAGATCCCAACCTCTCAGCTGCAACTGCTAAATTTTGAGACAAACCCCGAAACTACACCTGTATGAGCCGGTTAAAATGCTTATTTGTTAGCTGGGTAGGACCATTAGTGACCATTGCTTGCAGAGAAAAACAACAGTTCCTGAAATGCCCAGTGTGCAAGCACGTGTGTGCGTGAGTTCAAGCACACGTGTGTACGTGACAGAGAGGGAGAGAGAGAGAGAGAGAGAGAGAGAGAGAGGGGATCAGGCTGATTTTTTGAAGAGTGATTGTGCCCCCTGTTGGAAAAAACCCTCCTTCCTCCTCCTTGACAGTGCAGTCTGTTGCTTTTTCAATGATTTATTATCAAAACTAACGGACTGATCGTGTGGTCAGTCACAATTACAAGTCTTTTTTTTTTTTTTTTTGTAAGATTTGTCTCCCACTTTATCTTTTGTGAGGATACTGTCTACGTGAATCACAAATGTTGACATCAAAAACAATGAACAAGCAAATGATAAATATATGAAGCGGGTTGTATTGGCAGACTGGGGGCATTAAAATGTGCAAAGATGTAATTGATTGATGCCATTTACAGGCGCTGAGGAGGCAGGATGCCCTGCAGGAGTGAGCGGGGCCTTATAGGATCTGTAATTAACGCGTCCCCGTTAAGGAGCTCATTAAGTTGGTTATATATGGAGCTAATTAAATGAAGGTCCGGCAGAGCCTATAGCTCCTCTATGGAAACACTGATGCTGGTCAGCGCAGGAAAGAGACGCTGCCAAAGGGGAAGCGCTGATGCATCCTTCTAATGATAACAAAATAATCCCAGAGAGGAGCCTCCTCCCCCTGCTCGGTCAGCCCCGGGTCAGTGTCTTGCTCAAGGACACTTCAGCAGGGTGCGGGGGTGAGTTGCGGGCACAGCTGCAGCCGACACCCTGAATGCAAAATGGCGGCGTTTTATATGCACGCGCTTCTAACAAGTCGAGAAGTTCAAAAGGCGCCCACGGCTTTCTTCCTTTTTCTGAAAAATGATTGTTACACAGACAGACGGATGGAAATGCATGGAGGACTGGGATAACAAAGAGCACGCGCGCACGGTCACGCGCGCCGCCGTGGCCGCTGGGTGGCAGTGGTGTGGTTTGTGTCTGACTCCGTCCTGGGGGGGAGACACGAGAGGAACCATCGGAGGGGAACAAAGAGCGGAGGGAGAGAGAGTGGGGGAGGCTGGGAGGAACAGAGGGGACTGGGGGACGGGGTCCCCTGTGACAGGACATATATGGAAATTTGAATGGCACACATTCACCACGAATGGACTGCGCATGCTCGCTCTAACTCACCGTCTCCATAACCCTCATGTCTTGGTTGGCGACAGAGCACCCAAAGGTGACAGATGTATTGCTGATTGGAGCTTACTGGTGTGTAGCAGTAGAAACCAAATAACGTAAATAATAAATTAATAAATAATTACCAATCTAGTGTGTGTGTGCGTGCGTGTGCGCATGAGTGTGGCGTACTCACGCTTCTCTGACAATAAAAGCTTTCTATGGGGTTCAATGTAATTACAATTAAAGCCCTTTAAGCCTGTCTGTCACTGCTACAATACAGCAGGGCCAACTTGTGGCGGAAGGATATTAAATGCAAATATCACCTGACATAAAATTAATAAAAGTCTCATAATCAGTTCACCTTTTTCTGTGTAGACTGTGGCTGCATGTCAAAATATATTGAACATGCAATTTGATATTTTAATGTAACGTCAGACTGATATGACAGTAAACATATAGCACACTATCTCTAAATTATTATTAGCTGGATGAAAAACTATGTAGGAAAAGCATCCCCAAAATTAAATGTCTAAAATTTTTAGAGCAGCCAAAATATTATTATTATTATTATTTTTATTTCTTTATTTTAATTTTAATTTTTTCACATACTATAAGAAATGCTGTTCATCTGATTTCAATTGACGATTTTAAAAAGTCATTTTAAAATAGGAATAATTCCTCAGAGTCTGCAGCCTAACCTTTACTAAGTTGGCTAAAAGATCGAGTTTTGGTCAGCATTATAAATTTAAAATTGTATTTTTCTAAAATCTTGTAAAATGGGATTTTTCCGGCTGCCGCTGTTTCCCCGGGCTTTCCGGCAGCTGTTCCTCCTCCTGCCTGCCGGTGAAAAGCAGCTTCCTGCCGGCCGCCGCTGCTGCCTCGGCCGCCCTCCAGAGCTCGGTTTCCCGTCACAATGGGCTCGGCTCGCCGGGGCTGCGACCGCGGAAGCAGCACGACCGGTAAATCGTCCAAACCTGGGAAGTAGTTTATGATTATATGGCCGGCTCTGAATGTGTATATTGTTTAAAGGAGAACAGCGGGCGGTGGGTGTGTGATTTTCAGCCTCGCCATGTTTCCCCGGCCGGTGGCTCAGGTCGGCGGCTCCGGAGCTCTGTCACTAACCCTTTGGCTCTGGATCGCTTCACTTTCACATGGAAATTCACATGGTTGGTTCTCTCCGAAATACGAGAGGGTCTTAACTGTAAGCCCCAAACAAGCCCCACGTTTGTTTTTGCAGCAGATTAAAAAAAAAAAAGTTAAATCACCGCCCTGATGTCATGTTTTCAGTGCTGCTGCTCTGTTGGACGGAACACGGTAGATTTTCCTCATGATGCGACCATCAGACAAGGATTTGCCAAAATTACAAGTGTGTGTTGCTGCCTGCTGGGTTATTCAGCCTGATGAGGGCTCATTCTACACAGTCCACATGCAAAAGCCCCAATCAGAGACAGAGTCCGGACCAAAGTCGGATAAGTGAGTCTGAACTTTGTGGTTAGGAAGGTTAGAGATTCGGCTGACATAATGCCAGAAAAATCTGTGGGCTCCTCTGAACTCCTCAGCTCCCACAAGTTGACTGTTTACCCCCTCCCTCTGTGAGTGTGTGAGGCTTGCAGTCAATGAGAGGTTCTACAATAAGTGGAGAAATATCATTGATCCAGTAATGATATTCCTCCTTTCTCCTGCTTCTCCCATCATCTAGAAGTCCACAGTTCACCCTCATTTTCAGTGATTTGCGTTGGCTCCAGGAGGAATGAAAGGCAGCGGGCTTTGAAGCTCAAAGTACAGTGTTTACACAAGAAAAAATATAATTGTTTTCTTTCTGCACGGTGAGGCTGTAGTCTGTGGGTATTACAGACATTTAAACTCAAGGTCAGCCTGATAGCTGCAACAAACATAAACGGTAACAGCTGGGTATAAAAGGGTTGTTCTATTTTGCATGACATTGTTGTGAGAGGAATGTGGAGAAGGGTGCTCTCTGATGCTTTTAAATGGCACTGACATGATGTGAAAATCAGCTCACAGAGCATATTTATGTCTGTAGGCTTTTGCACATTCAAATGTCTTCCAGTCACCATGTTCTTCAAGACCTGAGAACTACATCTCCCCTCAGGCTTGAACTGTGGCTATGTTTAGCCTACTGCAATATCACTGAGTATCAGAAATAATGTAGGAAAACCACAATTTAATGTTACTGGAAGCCTAAAAGACACATTTTGCTGAACATGTTTCTTATATATGCTAATTCACAGCTCTTACTCAGCAGGTCGATGGATGTTTAGGCTTTCGGGTAAGGTAACAATAAAGACAAATCAGACAGAAAGACGTAGAGGCAGCCAGGCAGGCATCCACTGCAGCCTAAATTAAGAAGCTTTATAATCAGGCAGGGTGAAGGACGGCCCTGAGGATTCTCAGTTTCCTTGTGCATTGGGTCTTAGGGAGGTTCAACTTTCATGCAATCAATCCCAGAGAAGGATGTTTCTTTGTTGTATCAAGACCAGTCAAAGCTTCTCTCTCATTCATTAAGTGAATAAGAAGATATGAGAAAATGCAGTTATGAAAGATGCAGAGATCCTTCACACATGTCCCATACTGCAGAGACACACAGGGCCTCTCATACTGTGAATGAAAACCGATTATAAAGATCATTTGTACAGTGCTGTCATGCACCAGTGCAGTTGACACCAAAGGGGTAAATAGATAATATGTCCTCTTCTGTTTCTCCTTCTTCCACTTTCCCCTAAATGTAGAGTTAATTGAAGATCACGATACTGAGTGTAAGTACAGATTTCATTGTTTGGTGCTGCAATATGTAGCTGATGTGTGCAGAAATGCGCTCCAAGAGAGGCCGTCATTGGTTTGCGTGGGGCGAATACAATGTCGGATACAAAAGGAGCACAGCAGAAAGAAAAGTGTCAATCTCCACCTGACTCAGAGCCCATTATAGGGTGAGGAGACAGAGATGTGTGTGTTCCCGCCTGCCTATATGGGAGAGGTAGAGAGAAAGACGCCCAGAGATGTGTAAAGTGCACACATCCATTCACTGTCATGATTAGCAGCCATTATCAACAGCCTGAGCTGGTTGCCAATCAGACTGGATTATTTTGCAGTGAACTGACGAGCAGGCAGTTGACCAAGGACTGTCTCCTTGACGCAGAAACAAACACTAACTCTGCTCAGTCTGATTTCATTTCCTTCCCTTTCTGTCACTCCTTTCATTGATTGGCTCGTGCGCATTCAGCTAGAATCTCTCTTTTATCAATCCCACCCACCTTTATTTATATTGCTGTCTTTCCTTTGTCCATAGCTTGTCCTTTTTGTGCTCATAGCTGAGCAGTGATGAAATCTGAAGTCCCTGTGGCAACAGGCGATCTGTGTGCATGTGTGTGTAGTTCTTAGGGCAGGGCAGTGCAAGTAGCAGTCTGATCCATACTAATGTTCATTGATAGGAAAATCAATGGTGCATTGATCCTTGACTTGGCTCTGAGAGAGGGGGAAGGATGCAACTGAAGACTGGTGGAAGAAAAAAGTTAAAATGAGAACGAGAATAAAAATGAAGGACGGAAAGGATTAGGCAGATGAGGATCAGTACAGAGAAGAAGGGGAAAGAAATAGGATTCAACCTACTGCGGGCCTCGGTGTGTCTGCGGATGAGAGATATGAGACCCGAGCTATGGTGGCTGCTTTTTAGGGTGGGTAACTATTTGTGTGAACAACCTGTCGTGGCCTAACTATTTTCTTTTCTCTCTCCGTCTCGCAGACCTACTCTTGAGAGTAGATGAACAAGCCTCAAATGGAACCTGAGAAGAAAAAAAGAGGAGAGGAGAGGAGAGGAGGAGGGGAGGGAGAAAATCAATTTTCCCAGTCAGAGGCAGGCTGGTCTAATGGAAGTCTAAAAGAAGAGGAGGAGGAGAGAACATATTTTCCTCTGATTACCTCCTGTAGCCTCTCTGGCAAACCTTCAAAGCTAGCATCGCTACAGCAGCCTTGCTCATCCAACCTTTTTGTAAAAGGTATAGAGTCTAGTTGCTTCTTTCACTCAGCAGCAATTAGGCTTTGAGGTGGACAGATCTATGTGATCTTAAAAAAAAAAAAAAATCTCAACATGCTAAAGTACTGGTTGCAAGGAAATGGCAAGCAAACAAAGTGACTGGATGGACTTTGGACCTAAAGCAGACCCTGTCGGCATGGGCAGAATTATCATTTTTCTCTTTGCTTTGAATTCTGAACAATGGTGGGACATTTTAAAGGACATATGTTAGCTAATTTCCTCTTTTGCAATCTCTGTCCTGCTCTTTGTAGAAGTTATGTAACCTTCTGTTGCAGCCCTGAGAGAGAAAATGAGCTGGATTAAATGGATAAAGGTCTCCATTTGGCTAAGAGGAATCATTTAGAAAGTACAAAGGAAGTAAATTTGTCATTAGTGTCTCTGCCAAACCAAGGGGGATATCTGGAGTACCGCTTGCTTGGGAATCCTACTCAGGCGGCCTTTTTGATTTCACATGACCAGGTCGCTATGTTCAATTTTCTGCAACATGCTTGATTATCATAAATTGATGAGTGAAGTGGACATTCAGTGCTATGCAGAAAATACAGGCACTTATTCGATCCAGTTCTAGCTGAGTGAATTTGAAATCTTGTTTGTCTCTCTCATCATAAACCAATGTATGTGTGTCTACACACAAACTATATTAATACAACTGACACCTGCAGTAGAATCAAAAGGTAACGGACTGATATCTGGACCGGACTTACTCCAAAAACATAAAACCCTTCCAATGCACTGAACGTCTGCTTTTGTAGCTTTGTCATGTGCTCATTAAACTTGTGAATATTCTTCCAGCTATTAAACAACATTTCAATGAACTTTCCTCTGGAGCACTTACTGTACAAATACAGCGGGCCTTCCCAGGGAAAGGAGGCAGAGGGGTTTGAAAAGCAATTAGATGTTGCTGAAGGAGAGCTCGTAACACACTGTCTGTCAGTCTGTTACTGTTTTTCTGTCACTCCCTCCCGTCTCGTTGGTTCTTTGTGTTTTTCTGTCTCTCGGCCTGTCTCTCTCGGCCTGTGAGGTGAAAGTGGCTTCCATGGTAACGGCACATTCTGTTTATGCCACGATGTCTCACTTCATCGCAAGCTGTTGATGGCTTTGATTTGCATGCGTGCTTGTGAGAGTGTGTACGTCTATTCCCCCCATTTCTGCGAAATACCCCCTAAACCATACACGCAAACACACACACACACACACACACACCATACAGGTGTTTGTGAGAGCGGGAGGGCAGATATTAACTGTAATCCACAAACATTTGACGGCTCGCATTCCTCCATTAAATAAACAACATTTGTAAAAACTTAATTCTGATGTTTCTGTCTGTCAGTTACATTTCTCTGATCAGGGATTTAATCTTCACAAAAGTATAAACTTTGGCATGCTAGCCATTGCTTTCTATTATATTATAAGAAATGTAGCCAAATAAAACCTTAAAATACACAAATTTCTTCCAAAAACGCTAACATTTGCATCTATCTTGCGTAACCTGCCATATAGAGTTTAACATTGAAAAACCTCCTACAAAATCATAAAAAGGAAATTGGCACTTTAACTGTTAAGATTAAAAAATGTAAATTTAATCATACTCATTTCCTCATTCTGCAAACTGATCCCGTACACTTAACCACTTAAATTAGCAGCAGAAACAATGATTATGACTTCTTTTCACCAAAACCAGTCGTCCCCAATTAGTGGAATAGGGGAGAGAATGGAGGGTAGGGGATATGGGAGGGGGTGAGAGCAGAGGAGGGAGGGAGGGCCTGGCTAGCCGGACCCCCTGCAGGGCAGAAAGGGGGAAAAATGGATTCCATACCAGGAAATCCATTAGGGCCGGGAGTCGGGTGGAGCTGGCAGCACAGAGCAGCCACCGTGTTTTTAAAAATTCCTCATTAGGTGTAATTTCTAAATTACGATCAGCATGGGCAGAATGAGAAGTCGAGGATCTGACCAACTCATCATGATAATCAGGGTAATAGCATGATTCATCGTGAGTGTGTGTGGAAGCAGCAGAGATGAAAACCAAAGAGGGCTGCATCTGGACACTGACTTTAGGATGTTTCTTCCCTGCATTTTTTAAAAATCCTTTTCAACAACTAACTGATCACGATAATTGCTGTGGGGGTTGGGTGGCTAAAGCAACAAGCTAATAGGAAGCAGGAGTCTCTGTCTCTCCCAATATTCCCCTGCTCTCGCCTCCACCTCGGAAAGAGATGGAAAACTGGCAAAAAGTGAAGCATGTAGAGAGAGGAACTGCAGTAAAGGAGGAAGAAGAGGGACAGAAAAGAGGGTGGAGAGGAGAGCTGGGGAGGAGAGAGAGTGAGAGCTGAGGGGCCTCAGTAAGGGAGAGGGAAAGGAGACGGGGAAATTTCAGAAGGGGAGGAGGGAGCGAGGAAGGGAGGAGAAGAGGTTAATTTGCACATATTAGAGAGGGCAGGATTTTTCATTAAAAAGAGATTGAAGTTGATATATGCCTGTGCGCTCCTGACACACTGTACACTCTGATTGTGTTAAGTCCTTGACAGAACAAAGGATTGACCCCCCCACCTCCTCCCTCTCTGTCTGCCTCTCTCTACCTCTCTCTCTCCCTCTATCTCTAACAGCCATTGCAGTGGGTTGCAGCTCTGGCAACATTTTGCAGCTTTATGGAGCTGTTTCATGGTGAATAGAGGCAGAGACAGAGTGTCACATCACCTCAGAGCCCCCCCTCCAATATATATGCATACACTTACAATTTGTTAATTTATGTCTTTGCAGGGGAGAAAATGTCTTTCATACATCTATGCCAGCTCTGCTGTGTGTGTGTACATTAAATCTGTTGGTCAAAGACTTGAGCTTACCATTTGGTTCTCCCAACAGGCAGGAAGCACACGAAGCCAACGCCTTTTGTTGTTCATGTTTGCGCTGAGTGACTCTTGGAAGCGTCTGATAAAGGCCCAGTGTTAACTCACCACTATGTGACGGTATAGTTTCACTCTCAGTGTAGCTGGGCAGTGACAAACGCTCCAGTCCATTGTTCCAGGCTGGTCTTCAGTCAGGTAAGCCGATCTGCTGCCTCGGGAAAGTTATACCTGCTGAAGAAATAACAGCAGCAATAATAACAACAGTTCATGCTGTTTATGATCTGTTGTGTAGAACATGCAACTGGTAAATATCTCCCTCTTCTCACTTTCTTTTCTTCTCCCTCTCTTTTATCTTGTTTTCCTCAGGCCACATCTGTCATTCCACGCTGGAGGGTTATGCCTGATCTTTGACCTTAGTTAGTGCAGCCCTCGAGACTAGTTTCACACAAACAGACCCACATACGCGCCTGCACACACAGAACAGGAGATATTGATTGGTGATAGATAGTTAGATAGAGCAGGCCCTGCCCTGATAAGGGGACCATAGTTGATGTTTGTTCTGGCAGTTGAGAGAGAGGCAGAGAGAGATTAAATCACAATGAGCAGCCTGCTCTGTCCTTGGCTTTGTCCCCAGCAGACTCTACGGGAGTGTAGGGGTCGAGCTTAAAGGATGACGGCTGAGAGATTGTGGACAAGAGGCGCTGTAGTTCGAGCCATTGATCAGCACGGCCTGTAATGGCATTCAGCAGCTTGTTTTTGCACAATCCAAAGTTTTGAACATTTCAAGCTTTTGGATATTCAGGTGTTCTTTTTTCCCCTCATGACAGACATTTTTGATAATTTCCCCTCTTGTAGCCTGATTGACAGGCTTCAATACATGGCTGAAGGCTCACAATGAATGAGCTCAGGCCTTGTTCCTTTCAATGCACTAACACACACACACAGTCGTGTTTCCATCACTTAAGAGGACATTCCTCTTATCTGCACAACGCCTTACCCCCACCCTATAGCCAGTACTTTATTTAGAGTAATGTAAACTAACATTGAATGATTTAAACTATGGAATTTTAATCCTATCTGCAATATAAATACTCAAACATGATGCTATACATATAATAAAGAATTTCTTTTTAACTCCACCTGCATTGATTTTAACTTAGCTCCATGTGCTTAACCCACCTATTCAGCAATTATAAGATGGGTTTCGTAAGTCAACAGTACACTATAGAAAAGTTTGTAATACACTGCAGTTGTAATCAAATGTAAAACAACATAACATTAGCACACACTCATTAATGTCAGCTTCACCACAAAATGTATGTGATATTTGCTATATCCATCAGTGTGCTAACATGAGCCTTTATAAACTGTTGTCTGTACATGAGCCAGTGTGGCTGAGTGGGGTCTGTTGAGTGGGGCTGCATTTTATGGCTCATGAAGTTCACTTTTCATTTGAAGAGAAGGTAGGAAAAAAATTCTTCCTTTAAAAAAATGACACCTAAACACACTGTGTTTATGATGTGTCTAATGTAACGTCTGACATGATTAATGAACACTTAAGAAGCATCTCTGAGTTTTGTTGAAAAGTGCTATATAAATAAAATGTATTATTATTATTATTATTATAATCAGAGCTGTGCACAAACAGTAGGACTATACAGGCTGAAGTAGCTTTAAATGTCATAGCATATAGCATGTATGAGACAAAAAATATCATTAAAATTATATAATTATATATTATTTCTCATGAAGACTTATAGTTGAGAAGTAATATAATGTTTTACAGAGTTATATAAGCCTTTTTTTTTTTTTTTGCAAAATATCGGTTTAAATAAAATCTTTTCAAATTGTTTGCATGAACAACAATATCATACTTTTGTTTCTGTCTTATGTGGAAGCTTTGTTTACAGACCACACTGTGAAAAGTGGCTCACACGTCGAGTAGCACGTGCTCTACATTCGTATGTGGCTTTTACACTGAACAGTATTTTCACTGAAGACATTTCACTCTTGTTCACCTGCATTGACCTCAGCTTGTACAGTACATCACCTTGTGGTGATAAATCTGCAATCATTGCTGCAACGCCAAGATAAAATTGTTAGTGCTATAGTTTTTACTTCATTCTGCCTAAATCACAAGGGCCCAAACCAGTGACCTAAGTGCTCTTTTACATATGACCAGAGCCAAAGCAAGATCCAAATCCCCCGGTCGAAAAAGCAGCGTGTGTACATATGAAAGGCCGTATATGTTGGCCAGTGTGTGCGCAGTCTCAAGGGTTGGGAGATTATGTCGACAAAAGGTGCACCTGGTGCTTTAGATTGAGTTTCTCTCCTCCCCTTTCTCCCTTTATCCCACTTCCATCCCCCTCTCCCCTTCTCCTCTGGCCATTTCCAACATTACCCTGGGACTTTTAAAAGATTAGACCACAGCTTTTATAATTGCGCCACTAATGCGTGTCAACAGCTTGGAATAAGGGAGACTAATGGAGTACAACTTTTTATATATATATATATTTTAAAAAATACCTTCCGGTTAAGGGAACAGGCTTTGTTATTTTATATGCTTATATGATCATGTACTCTTTGCCAGATTATTGAGCTGTGTATCTAAGTAACTCAGCCAGTGATAAACAGATATGCATGTGTTCACTTTAGTGTAACAGCATGCGACTACAACTGTGTCAGGAAACCAAACTAAAGGAGAAACTAAATTTTCACTTGTTCATCAAGTTAGAGTTGGTGCTGCAGCAATGACACTTTTAGGGGTTGAACCTTAGTTCCTTTAGCTGCCGAAGTAAAATTGAAATTCAGTACTTACAACTAAAAGACGTACAATCAAAGTAAAACTGGAAATATTACCCAAGGTATGAACCCAAAGTATGAAAAGTAAATACACCCCAATGATTGTTATCATACAACATATATAATTAACACTAATCCAACTGTGTGTGAATAATAACGTCCTGATCCAAGAGGACAAATCGTAGCAGCAGACACGTTCCAATCAGATGTTGTTTACTTCACTGCCTTAGTCCTTCAAAATATGTTGCATTTCATAAACGTATTAATTTGCCCCTAAGAGTTAAACATGCTGCAGCTAGATGCCGACATCACAACCAAAAACACAAAGGCGACAACACAACTGAGGTGTCTCAATGGGACACTAACAAGTGAAGAACCTGGCTGAGATGCACTTATTCTTTAATACTTTAGGATTTCATTAAATTAAATCTCTGACCCAGCTAACGAAGTCTGGATCTGGGATACTGGGATTTCCCATGTTTTTTTTGTTTTTTTTTTTTATCTCAAAGCAAATGTTTCTAAAGTAATTCAGGAAAGAGTCCTTTCTGTTAAGGGAATGTGTGTTTTCGGTCAACTCTGTTGTTCAGGGATCATTCAGAAGATGTACGGCAACATAATCATTAGCTTTCTCAGGTCCCTACAATGTAAGCCTAAAAGAATTTTATGGGAATATTCCCTTAATGTTCCACTAAAGTTCCCTCAAGGTTCTACAAAAATTTCAGGCGTTGTGTCTTTTAAAAGGAGTTTCACTGGGACAGAGAATGGAGGGATTACATGGAGGTATCGGACCTGAACACATTCTGCTACTGATAGGACTTTCATGGTGAGCTCCATCAAAGCCGCTGATCATTTTTCCTGACGTGTTGGAAAATAAATCACGTTTTTCAGATTTTTGGGGGTTTATTTGCATATGAATTTATTTATTCAGTAAATAAATGTAATGCAGTAAGTAGAAAGTTTTTCCTTTTTATATGGTGATGTAGAAGTGTATTGCAATATTAAGTATTTCAGTAAAAGGTGAGTAAATGCTTTTGTACCCACTTACACTTAATTTGCACAACCAGTTCCCTTTACCTTATTTTGGGATTGTTGTAGATTACATTTGAACATGTAAATGTCCCTTTTTGCAGTATTTAAGACTAAGTCCTCTCTAGGAAAAAATCTTTTTTTGTTTTTATTAATGAATCACATTTCTCAGTTTTTAGTCATAAGTGTTTGTTTTCTGACTTCAATCAACCAGCCATGCCTCAACTGTTCTAAGGTCTCATTTGAATGAAGCCTTTTGTATTGCAAATGTTGTTGAGGATGAAGTGTATTTACAGTTCACCAAATGTGGCCCTCGGTGTCTCAACATCAGAGATATAGTGCAGCTCTTTAGTGTGTGTGTTATTCAAGGTTTGTGTGATTGCAAACAAATTGAATCAATAATAACACACACAAACCTGGTCCGAATGCTTAAAAACTTCACAGCCATCAAACTAATTGGGTGAATTTTTTAAAAGTAATATCCAGAGTTGATACAACAAATTCAGCACACACATGCACACAATTATTTACACACTACCCCCCCCCTCTCTCTGCAGTCTCCTATCTCTCTCACTCATTCTGCATTTACGTGTGAGCAATTGGCAAGTGAATCAGCTGTGTGTCTTTCTGTGTGTGTGCCTTCTCTTGTGGGCATCAAATGCACCCCCCCACAACCACCACCCACTTTTTTTTTCTTTCTTTTTTTTTTTTTTTTTACACACCCTCCCACTTCCAAAAAACACAAGCCTTCCCTTCCAGCCCAGGGGTCTCCAGTCTGCATAATAAACAAGGCTTGTTGATAGGTGGGGAACAGGGGAGGGGGTGAGGGGGAGGTCTCTCTGTCTCTTGCTCGCTCTTACACACACACACACACACACACACACACGGACACACTGAAATCAGCCTGTGCCATTATGCAGCCTGGGTATATACCATTTAACAGCTGTTGCCGTTGGAGAAATCCCAGGTCTCCTTATATGCCTGTATTCACCTCATTTGTTGGGAATGGAGCAGTGGCCTGATTCCTCCCCAATTCTGATGTCCAGATCTCAATAGTAGAAATTAGCCTCAAGTTTCCAAGGAGAAACAACTTTCAAGACACCGCAGTGTCGTTGAGCAAGGCACTTACCCATTAACAGCTCAGCGCAGCCCTCAAGTGTTTGTAAATGTGAAACTGACCCTGTTTTGGCAGCTTTCCCTTTATGTTTATTATCATAAAAATACACGCATTGAGGGGCAGTGAAACACATATCAGACGATGGTTGATATGCATGAAAATCACAAATGGCAAATAAATACTAAAATCTAATTTCTCACTTGACAACATGTTGAAAAAAGGCGCTAATTAATAATAAAGCACCCTTCCACTGTATCATTTTTAAATGTAATTATTATACATGAACACACACATACACACATGAAATTCCTCCGACCTGCCACCACCAACCAAGGCTGGAGTTATTTAATGATACAGACCTCTCACAGAGCCAACCATTTGAAAGTAATTATCAGTGATGATCTGCCGGTGACTGATCTATTTTTACATGATGATCAAACCAGATCTCATCTCAGATCTATATCCCTTCACATTCATTATCACCCCCCGAGATTACATTCATCTCTGCCAGAGCCACATGTCCTTGTAATGATGTTTCATTCTTCACCTAGAGCCCCATTCTTTCTTATGGTAAATATAGGACATACAAAGAAGCTAAGATAGAAGTATTTTAGCACAAAATGCTTTGTGTGTCTTTAGGTTCTTGTTTAGCTAAATGCTATGAGTTTCCCTTTATTGTTGCTATAATGTAAAACCGGTATGTTAAATTACGATTTATTTTTTCAATAAATAAACAATTCCAGTGAAAATTCTTCCACACTATTGCAAAGGACACTTTTAAATCTATATGACCACCCCCCCCCCCCAAAAAAAAAAAAAAAAAAAAAAAAAAAACAACTAATAAATAAATAAAATAAAATAAATCGTAATAAATGAATGCATCAATAAATAAAATTAAATAGAAAAATAAGAAAACTGCCAATTGAAAAGGAAATGGGCTCTTTCTAAATGACTTTAAGTGATTTTATGCATAATTTAGTACTCATCTGTGGGTCATGTGGCTTCTCTAGTTGCTGCTCAGGTTGATGTTCTTCAGAACAACAAAGCAGATTTACATTTTACAGTATAGTGCATCTTATGCGATGGGGCTATTGTCTGAGCAGCAAACTGCATTACTACTACATGTATAAAAATATAAAAAGTATCACTAACAGATGGTGATGGCGATAAGTTGTTTATTAAAACCCCACTGAGGACGATGTGGATGCTTCATACTAGTGTGCTGATTATTTTGCTGGACTAGAAGAAACCTGCAGTCTGATGGCTTCCTGGTAAATAAGCGGCTTTTCTGCAGCCTGTGTGTGTTACTGCTGCTGCTGCTGCCTCTCTCTGCCGATCAGTTGCATTTCCCCTTTCTAAGGGGAAAAGCAGACAATTCAAACCATCCCCCTCTTTCCCTGCAGAATAAACGCGCTCCTTAAAGCTGCCCTTCTGCTTTCTTCTCCACGGTAGCGGAGCCGCGAGCACCGGGGCGGGGACAGTTCTCTGACCGAGCAGAGCGTCACTCCGGGCGGCAGGAGAGGGAGACAGGCGCCGCTGAGTCCACGGCACAACGGAATTCATCTCACACTGTAGTACAGTCTCCATAAGGATGGGAGGCTGTACTACTGCCAAACTACATTTCAATATTTCTATTTTCAGAAATTATCTATTCATTTTGTGCAGCTCTTTCTTTCACTTTTCAGACCTTCAAAATAAAAGTTGCATCAAGACGAGACACCTAATTCTAAATTTACCTACTTTTTAAATGTCTATATTCAATTATTTATTCAGCAACATGGCACGGATTTTAGCCAAGACGATAAAGATGAACACAGACTATTTAGATTATACAACTACAAGATAGACTGGTGGTTAAAAATGTCACACATTTCCTCTGATGATTATGTAACAGGGAGCTGAGTGAGCTGTTATAAAAGGTTCAGTTGCTGAAGAAAATGAGATTTTTCCTGCACTGCTTTCTCCTCAGTCAGATTCACAGATATCTCCATCATGACACATATTATAAAAGTTTTTATCGTTAAAACTAATTGTTATTTGTTTTTTGTGACTATTAGTATTATACATCTTTGTGGTGATAATTCTGCAATAGGATATTATACTATTTTTATTTAGCAAAAAAGATAATAAAATAAATAATATAGACAAAATGCATTAAATGTTTAACACCTTTCACCCGAAACTCATTATAATTGTTTAATAATTATAAAATTGTTTAAAGATAGGTATGCTTTGGTTATTATTCAACACCAGCCCAGTGGCTTCTTGTGTATTCTTTGGTGTGTTGCTATAAAAGGTGGCTGTAAAACAGAGTCTCCAAATGATCTAAACTCAAAAGTCCTCATGTCATGACTGAAACACTGACAATGTTTGGAGGTTTCTTGGCTGATAAAGACAAAAGGTCTTATGGATGGATATGTATATAAATCTAGATTAACAAACTTTGAAAATAAAAGATTTACCTATATTACCTATGCTGTGTTTATCTCTCAGACAATTTATGTGTTGTTGTTGGTTTGCAGAGCTTCAAGGGAACTTTGCTAGGGTCCTGGGAGGGTGTGTGTGTGTGTGTTTCTGTATGTGTGTACATACGAGGGGGGTGGCACTGAGAGTCACTTAGCAGAAGAATACGAGCTGTCCAAGAATGAAGAGGGATGAGGCTGAATCCTGCTGCTTCTCCTCACCACCATTATCCAACAGGAGAGAGACCTGTGGGGGGCAGGCACATGCACACATGCACACACAGACACACACATTCACACTCACACACAAATCCAACCTCAAACATGTTCCCTGGGAACCTCCTCAGCTGTTCCCCCCACACTCTCCATGTAGCCTTCCTCCTCCTCCTCTTCCTCCTCCTGCCCCAAACCTAAACACCTCTGTTTGCCAGATCTGGTTCCACTCGGCACCGGATCAGGGCCCCTGGCAGCTGACTGCAGGTTTCTGGCCAGGATTAAGCCTCCTAATAGCAGCCACTCTGTGATGATTTACACTGCATTACTGTACACACCAGCGGCTGCCTCCTCCTGCTAATGGTTTACTACACCGGAGCCTCTCTCAGCTTTATTGCTCTTTGCTCTTTTTCTTTGAGGCTGAGGTCTAATTAAATAATTTAACTGAATTACCAAACATATGCTGAAACTTGTTTAGGAATTACTCATGGCACTTGGTGAACTTGTTTTATAGTTTTGTTTTCATTTCTGTTCGACTGGTGTGGTGTCTGCAGGACGGGGGAAAAAAAAAGGGGACAAACACTGTGAGTACATGAAATTTAACGTCCTGTGAAAACAATGTGTGTCTCAAATTTCAACAGTTCAGAATTAGATGTTCTTGTTCTTTCAGCTTTGCGACAATACATTTTTATGAAAAATTGATTTTATGGGTTTATTTAATGAAGAAATGGAAGCCACGTTTTCATTGAACTGTGATAAATTAGGAGTCATCCTGCACCTGTAGTTTGATGTACTGGTTATACTGAAAACTTGTTAAGGTGTGGTACTTATGGCTTATCCTGCTGACAACTCCTCTTCATATGATCTTATTCACATCAACTTATTTTCCAGATTCTTATTTTGGCAAAATCTTTTTAATCTTTTAAATCTTAATCATTGTCAAGTTTACAAACTAAAAAGACAAATTCTGCCTTGTTTTTATACAAGGCTGAATTAGATATTTTTATTTGTGACAACTTGGTTGTTTTTCCTAAATTGTGAATATAGTAAAATGTGTGTATACAATAAAAGTAATACATATTTCAAAATATGTTATTTGGTTTCTGTGGATATAATCAAGATAAAACAAATAAAATATGGCATAAAATCAAGCTCTTCTATCTTTCCACCTTCATGTTTCATTTAGCTTCAAAGCTTCCTAGATTAAAATTTTTTCTCACCAGCCTTGTTGCCTTGTCTGATGTGACTGAAAAATGCAATGCATATATATTAAAATGGTGATAAAAAAAACAAAACAAAACAAAACAAAAACAGAAAGTTAACCCTTCTGCCCAGTGAGAGGCAGGTATCTATGCAGCTGCACTCCATTCCTCAGTGACAGCCGCTCAGCTCGCCTCTGAGGCCACAGATATCTGCCCTACATTTGTCTAATCATCCAGGGCTTAACCCTCCGGCTGGCCCACTATCTGCTGTGTGTGTGTGCGTGTGAGAGAGAGCTCTCCTGTCTCCCACCACCGGGGCTTAGCAATGTTTTGAATTTGTGATCAGGCACCTGGTCAGGCAGCACACAGGGGTCCTCCATCAGCTGGTAAGCCCCCCCACTCCCCACAAGGGGAGTGTGATCGATGACAGACACAGAGACACAGCAACTCTACCCTGTGTGCGTGTGCGCGTGCATGGGTAGTAGCGCTATTATGGGCAGCTTTGGTGTGTGTGGTGCTGTGGGGGGGGCGTTAAACTAAGGCTTGATTGACAGGGCTGATAGCGGGTGGAGGTGGGAGGGGTGGGTGAGCAAGTGTTTGGGCACAGAAGAAAGGGGGGTTGTGTTTTTGAATGCAGGTTAGATTGTGTGTGTGTGTGTGTGTGTGCAGGGAATGGGTGAGGGGCGAGTATTTTTTGTGGAGCAGGGGTGCAGGAGGAAAGTGAGCTTTTAATTACCAGGACAGAAGCATGTAGCCGAATCTAAACACACACACACACACACACACATTGGTGTTTTCTTGGCAGCTGGAAGTCATCAGCTTGGGGGGGGGGGGGGGGGTATTTGTTAGGACAGGAACCTTGAAGCACATTGTTTAAATTTAAAGATGTTCAGCTTCTACTGGCACTGCTTAGCTTGATGATTATTCATTTTCCTCCCCCTCGTTACTGAATAAATCACATCCTGCTGCTGCCATGTCTGCCATTATTTCCACAGTAATTAATGCCATATAATACAAACCAGGTAAGTCAGGTCATTCTTTCAACAGTACAATTCAATTTCATCTGTAATGCCAACTTTATAACTGGAAGTTTCCATTTCACTGGCAATTTCATTTCTGTTTATTCTTAGAAAACTATTTTACAGCTACACCTGCTCATATTTAGTTTATACTATCGCTGTAACCTTATGTCATACAGATGCACTAATTTGTATCTGACACATTTTACATGTTGTGTACATAATTATTTATCCAATTTTAGTGCATATTGTAGGCAAAGTTTAGGCTGGAGCCGTCCAGGCTAAACTTTGCTCAGGGTGACAATTTCCAATGTAAATAAAACTAAATAAATGTACGCCTCTAAAATTCTCTATTAATTCTGTATTAGACTGATAACACATCAAAATAAATTTTAAATTACATTAATGCTCACTTAAAATTTTCACAAAAATACAAAAAAAGGCATTTAGATATTTTCAAAAGAACTTTTTAAAATAATGACTGTGTTGGAATACTCTATTAATTCAGGTCTAAATTTGGTGCAAATACATTCCCTTGAAATGACCAAGCCCTTACTATTGATGTGCACTTTTTTTAACAACTGCGCTACAAAAATACATTTAAAAATGCTGTTACCTTATCCAGAGTGTTTCTTTATTTTGGTTTTTTTTTTAATACAATGTCAGATTTTCTCTCCCCCCCCCGCCCCCTTTATTTAGTACAAAACTGATGCAAACAATTGTGTGCACAGATGAAAACGTGGTGCCCAGAGTATAAAATGACTTTCTCATCAAGAAAACGGTGCAAAAACTTAAAAAAGAAACACAATGTCCCTGCACATATAAAAATAAATTAATACTTTGTGTGTCCAGTCACTGTCAACCTTTTTGTCTGGTCCTAAAGATTCACACACACAAAATGAGGCTTCATTGGCTTTCCTTCACACCAGCAGGCCAATCAAAATCACTTATGTACAACAACGGCCAATGAGAAAGTTTATATACATTTGACGAGGTAAAAACTGTGCCACTGAACGTCTCCCTGACACACTTCCTCCCCCCTACAAACAGCTATGTACAACCACACCCCCGTCCCCATTAGCCAACTATCAAGTAGCTTCTATCTTTCAAACACATAACACAGAGAAGTCATTAAAAGGGTTTACAGCAAGGATGACTGTATGGAGAAAAGAAAAAAGGACAAAACTTTACACAGTAGTACAAAATGATGTTAAATTGCAACACCAGCGGGCTTTTAAAATATATCATCTTATGCCCATTACACAAACTCCAAATAAATAAAAAGCACAATAAAAGTTGGCTTTTGATAGAAGAGAATGCAGCAGAATAATATTTCCTGGTCTTATTAGAGAGAGCATGTTCAGCCTGGCTAAATATTTTTGTAATCTGTTACCTTGGCAACACAGCTTAATCACCAGTAGCATTGTGAAGATTTGGGCTGAGTGACAGGGACACAGGTAAAAGGAAGAGATATCCTACCTTCCCTCCCCGGCCTCAGGCACTTGGGCTTGGACCCTGATTGGCCAGTCCTGACTGTTGTGAGTTTTTAAGTGGCCACTGATTTTGGCATTTTAGGTCCTGATAGGCTGGTCCTGCTTGAGAGGTAGGTGCAGCAGGGGGCTCAATCAGGAGGATGAAATGTAATGGCTTCCACATGCAGGCAACAAACTGCATAATTTCTTTGTGAGGCTGCGCTGTGTGGATTAATACATCCCTCTGAACATTCAACTTGCTGTTTATTTTTTTTCTCCTTTAATTTTTCTGTTTTACATTTCACTTCCCCGAGTGATCCCCCTGTTTCTGGCCCAGAGCAGAGAAAGTGAAAAGCAAGGCTTCTGTGGTGACCGTACGAGGCTTGGCTCACTGACATTAATGGATCTACACAAAAGAAGTGAAAGAGACACGGGGAGAGAGGCAACAGTGAGAACATGTGGGATATTTTCACAAGCCACTCACCCAATATTCCCCTTGGGACCGCTGCAAGACAGATGTCAAACATACATCTGCTACTGTTAAGTCTTGTTGTGGGGAATTGTATTTTTTTTTTTTTATAGTAATGTATTTTTGCTATTTTTCTCTTGTTTGTTCTATCTGTGCTAGCTTGTGTGCTGAGTGTACAACTCTGGTTAGCTGAGGCCCCTGAGAGAGTGAAACAGCAGAGAGACCAGACTGAGAGGGATATGAACGCAGGAGCAAAGGGAGGAGTGAGGAGACGAAAAGACAGGGGAGTATAGGGAGACATGACACAGCAGGAAGAGAAAGATAAGGAAGGAAGCAAAATGCTGAGATTTAGAAACATTAAAGTTGGTGGAAAGCTGATCTGTTAGACAACTCACTTGTTGAGAGAACAGAATGGATACATGTGCTCCTGTGCCACTAACAGACACGAACATATACAAAGCTACGACCAGTCAGATGACAGATGAAAATCCATATTTCAGCAGTGACAAAATAAGAACCTGAAACAGCACTAAAGCTAAATCTAAAACTGGATGGAAATAAATAGTAAAAATTTACACAAAATTATTTTAAAACTATGACCTGAAAAAGTTGCAAAGATAAGCCTGACTAGTTCATTTAGGGTCGTGACTGCAGAAGACAAAAGACATGTCTTCAGTTATCACTTGCCACAGTGTGTGCTAATGTATTAGTACAGACAATTATAAGGATTTATCTACCAGGACACAGATTTTTCTGCTTCCAATGTTCTCGTCACTAAACAACAAAGTTGACCAACAGGCCGATCTCCCGAAATCTCTGCATATTTATTTAAAAAAAAAAAAAAAAAAAAAAAAAGAACATCTGCTGTCATGTCTTCTCCTGCCCCGTAACGCCCACGGCCTTCTCAGCGAGCCGTGGCTTCTGCACCCCTGAGGCATGTGTGTCAGCATGTGTGTGCTGCAGCGCCAGGAAGGGGTTGGCGGTAATGGTGCCTTGGCCCTGGCTCTGGGTGCCAGGCAGCAGGTTGTTGATGGGCAGCTGAGAAGAGGAGAGTGGGATGGAGGGAATCTGTGCAGAGGAGGAGAGGGACTGCAGCTGCTGGAGGTCCTGCTGCTGTTGCATCAGTTGGTAGAGCAACACCTGCTGCTGCTCCTGCAGAGGTTAGGGGTGGATGATAGAAATTAGGAGGAACAGAAGGGAGCAAGAGAAAAAAAATGCATAAAATGAAGAGTAGAAGAAGAAAGAAAAAGAAAAAAAATTGAAGAAATGCAGTCATGGGAAAAGTGAAGGATCAGAGTGAGTGAGAGATGGAAAAAGAAAAAGGAAGTAGAAGAGAAAAAAAAGAATTATTAAGCTTTGTGAGTTCTGCCATTGTCCAAAAGAAAATTGTAGCTCAACCTCTTTGTGTGTGTTTAACTGTGTGTGACAGTGGCAATGAGCATGTCTCCCTGTGTGTGTGTGTGTGTGTGTGTGTGTGCGCGCGCACGTGCGTACTGCTGAGGGCTGTGAGGACAGCAGCTGCTGAAGCTGATGCTGCTGGATGAGGAGTCGGTGCTGCTCAGACAGCAGGCCAAGTCGTGCAGCACTGAAACAAAACACAACCCAGTCAGACAGACACAACAAACACTGTCTACACACAATAGACTTTAGTGCATAATGATTGAACACTACAATACTACCTATATAAGACATGAGACTTGCATGGAACAAAACATAACATGCATGAAACAAATGTATGAAATCACGAATCTACCCTGAAGAGTAAGTGATGTGTTGTGCTGATGCAACATTGTAAAGAAAAACTGAATTGATCTTTCATGTCAATTTCTCCTTTCATAGCACAAAAATATATACGTTTCCAAAATCTCTGATGAAAACATAAAGAAATGCAGCTACAGGTGGTGTTTAAGTTGAACCTACTTCCATCTCACCTGTTCTTACTAGTTGCTGAGCTGCTAGAATCCAACACGCAAGCAAAAGGGAAGACAAAGGAGAGGACCAAATAAAGACATACATATGCACATCTTTAGAGATGATGCTGTCATGTCATTATATTCGCTGACATTTTGAAATTATTCAGCTTTTTCCAGTATTTTAGTCTGAAGAAGATGAGCCAATACAGGAGCTGACAGTTAAAACAAACAATTTCGGCCTAATGGAACATTTATGTTGGCATCTAATTCACTCAATGTGAGCCAAATTAGTGATACAACCCTGCCTAGAGAACAGCAAACACAATTATGAAGTATGACCTTTTGCTGTTTAATCCTATCCAGAATTTCATTCTGGTCTAGCTGACAAAGACCCCAAAGTATTGGATTGAAAAACAGCTGTCAGATATACCTGTTGTTGACCGGCAATGTAGCTGCTCCCGTAGTGTGAGTGTGAGGGCTGGCGGTGCCCACAGGTGTCTGAATGACCCCGTTCAGTGCCCCAACAATTCCTCCCATGCCCAGTGCAGTGCCTCCACCAAGGGCACCCATCAGCCCCGCTACTCCACCCAGCCCGCCCGAGGTTGTCCCCACTGTGGCAATACCATTGAGCTGAGGCTGGGGCGGGCTCTGGGAGACAGAGGGAGGGGTGGAGAGAGAGGAGGTGGAGCCACTACTGCTGTGGCCACCACATGATGTGTTGTCCTGAGAGATACAGAGAATAAACATTATGAATGCCAGCTCAATAACACAATGACGCAAAATGTAGGGCTCACACTGCAGCAGTCGTGTTGTGTTTGACCTCACCTGAGCCGCGACAGCTAAAGACGCATCAGTGGCTCCGAGCTGGGATCCTTTCACATCTACAAACCAAATGAGCAGAGTTTTAGATTTTTTCTGAGCCTTAGTGCATGTACATTGGGGTTAAAAATAATTGTTATTTTAATTTATTAAATTCAAGGATTACTCTGTTGATAAAATTCAGTTATTAACTGTGCAGTCTATTAAATTTCATAAGAAAGAGAAAACTCTGGAGGTTTATGGTGACTTCAAATATATATTTTTTGAACCCTTTAACAAAGAAGATTCCTATTGTCCACCTGGACTTTTTGCTTATTTTAACCATAAACAGGTCAGAAAATGTCCTCACAATAAGTACTTACTCTTACTCAGCTGCGCCTTTGTCCAAAAAAAAAAAAAAAAAAAGAAAATCACTCATCAAATAACTTTGATAGGCAAATGTGTGTGTTTATACCAGAGGAGGCTGTGGAAGGGGTGAAAGGCACTGATAGCTGAGCACTGAGAAGCTGCAATCTCTCCTTCTTCATGGTCAGAGTTTTAATCTGCTCCTCCAACCTCCTGTTCTCCTCCTGCAGCTGGTGGAGAGATTTCAACATCCCCACCACTGTGGAAGAGAGAGAAACATTTCTTGTTGTGGCACCAAAATCTCCCTGCACACAATATTTCTGCAATCAGATAAAAACTCATCAGTAACAAATGACAGAAAATTTCTCAAACTTGCACTAATGAAAAAAAGAATCCCCCAGTCACAACGTGCCAACAGAGTTTTTCCATCTTTAAATAGTTTTACCTTCATTATAGCTGTAATGTATTTTACTTTGGTGTGATTTTCTTGACAAGCAAGCACACCAACATTCTGACTTAATGGCTAATCTTTCCTTGAGGTGACTCTGCTCAGCCTTCACACAGCTCTTTCCAAATGCACAGTGACTGATTGGACAGATATACTCTACAGGGAGGTCAGAGGTCAAGGCCAGCCTCGGAGCAGCTGACCCTGATGCCTGCTCAACCTCAGCTAAATACTCAAAGAGAACTCAGTCAGGAGGAGGATTTTTCGACACAGGAACTTAAACCCAAGTTGTCAACTTGAAGGACAACCTTTCTAACAGCTAGGCTGCCACTATTGATCCCTGAAGGGAGGTTCAGATTGACAGATAACTGACAGATCAAAAGATGCAAAAGTAACAGGACAGAGAGAGAGAGGCAGGATGGCAACAGCTGTAAGGAAAAAGACAATCGATCAATAATAAGAATGGAGCAAAAACCCACATGCAAAATTATTTGTTTGGTTGGGGTTATTAACATTTTAATACATTTATAAATATTACAGGAGACCTTTTCAAAAGAAGTAAGTGTTGGGCTTGTTTGGGTTGTTGTCCACTGTACTTTCAGAGCCTACCAACTTAACTAAACTTATCAGTAACTATCAGTAACTAAACTAGAATAACTAATGACTCTTAGATGATCCCCAGCCCAGTCTGTGTGTGTGTGCATCATTGCTTTTGTGTGACTGTAGTGTGTGTGTCCTCTCACCGTCTCCCTGTGCTCCCTGCTGCAGCAGGAAACTCTGCCCTTCATTCCACTGCCTCTCCAGAAGCTGCTCAATGCTGGTGGCCATTGGGGGCATCGTCTCCACACTCCCACCCCCCACCCCTAGCAACCCCAGACCTGGCCCCAGCAACGACCCCGAGGAGTCATAGCGGATCTGCAGGCCACCAATGGGAGAACTGAATGGAGGCAGCGGGAGTAAGAGAGAGTGAGTGGGTGAGAAAGGGAGGGGGGGGAGAAAGAGAGAGAGAGAGAGAGAGAGAGAGAGAGCATGGATAAGAAAGGAAAGATAGAGAGGTCAATAGGGAGATTAACGACCCAACATAAACGTCAGACAAACATAGACACTGCTGGCTATAAAACTACATCAATTTGTTGTTACAGTGGTCTTTAATGAAAAGGGGCCAGGCTTTCTGTCTGTGTGTGCGTGTGAGCAAGCAAGAGAAAGACATGAAGAGATAGGAAGAAAGAGAGCACACAAGAGGGGAGAGAGACCGAAAAAGGGAAGTGGACTGTCGTTGCGATAAATCTCGGTGTGTGTGCTGAGACAATCTGGTGAGTGTGAAAGAGGGTAAATGAGGGACAGGAGGAGAGGAGAGGCAGGACTGACTGAAGGGTGTGTAATATGGGAAGAAGAAGAAGAAAATAAAAGTCAAAGATTGTGGAGCGAGAAAAAAACCTTTCTACTCTTCAACTTCAAATTTAAATACTGTCCTTTTAAATGTGAATTAAAAAAATATACATACAATAAATACAAACAAATACATAAATACATACAATAAAATGTTCCCTGCTACTATATTTTTCTACCACACTATTCTCCTTTGAACTTGAGCATTATTCCCAAAATTTTCCTATCCTTTCAAAACAAAATGACAAGCAGATTGTTTATAATTAAAATGCCACCAACCTCTAAGTGAAATTATCCAGCCTACAAAGTAGTATAAAAAACAAACAAACAAAAATGGACCTGTATCAACAGCATCCCCATCCTGAAAGATCGAAGCAAATATTTCCATGAGTAGATGTTGGATATCACAAGGCTGTCCTTCCATGAGTGATTAAACCCAGAGGAAAAAAATCTAACTGGAGTTGAAGGATGGTTATCACCTTCAAAAACACAAGTTATCGCTGGCTGAGAGACTGAGAATTGCCTGTAGGGGTAAGAGCGAAAGGGAGAACGTGCATGTGTGTGTGCGTGCGTGTGTGTGTGTGTGTGTGTGTGTGTGTGTGTGTGTGTGTGTGTGTGTGTGGAGAGGAAGAGAGCGGAGACGAATGGCCAGTGGAGGGAAAAGCAGAGAGGGGGATGGGTGACGGAGGGGGGCCAGAAAGGAATGTAAAAATGGGGAGGGATTTGTGCATGTGTGTGTTGGGGGTGAGTGGGGGGGTATTTACCGCGGGGTGGTCTTGGGAGAGGCTCTTATGGAGAAGCCCTGTGCTCCAACGCTGCTGCTGTCTCCTACCTCCTGATCTGCGAGAGAGAGAGACACACACAGACACAAAAAAAAAAAAAAAAAAAAAAATCAGTTGGAGATCTGAAGTGTCTATACTAGGCTGTCCATTGAAAACCCTGTCAACAAAGGCATTTCAGTTCTTTCTCCTCTTAATGTACAATAACATTTGGTATTCAGATGATGGCAGAGGATAAATGTTGGAGTTAGCATAAACAGTTCCTCTCCCTTCCTCTACCATGATGCTAGCTAACCTCACAGTCACCACTAAACTGACATCAATTAATCTGATGGTAGCTGGGGATTCGGCTGATTGGGCAAATGGTGTGAATAAATTGCCAATGCATCCAGTTCTCCATCTAACAAGTCAAATGTTGCATGCTGTGTGTGAGTGCAAAGTTTCTGGATGGTTCATGTTGGGATGGCAGAGCTAAGACAATGGGCGTTCTCTCGATCTCCCTGGGTGCAGATGTACATTATCATTTAAGGTACATCATCAATTCAGAACAGCATATCCAATTCCTTAATGTTACTCAAATTCATTCATCTTGGTTTTTAAAAGAATAAAATATAGAACAGGATTAGAATGAACAAAATTAATTTCTAGAGCAGCAGCAATAATGTTTAAAGAAGAATGTTTGGACCAGCAGTTTCACTGTAAGTAATGTAATATGTAAAATAAGTAAATACTATTGCTGACATGAAGACACAGATATTCATCAGTGTTGGCCATTTTCCCTGACCTGCTGCTTCTTTGTCTGCTACTGATGTTGCATACTGATAACGCGACAGTCATTTACAAAACTATGTGGAAAATGAAGTTGCATTTAATAACCAGAAAGCTCTCTTTTTAGCTTGCCCATAAAAATTAGCGGAATGAAATGGAAGTGGTTGAAAATAATTTAAAGCTTGTTGAACAGAGGGAGATAAAGCATACCAACAATAAGGAAACAAAGACGTGGCAGAGAATATTAAGCATAGTTTGGCTCCACGGATTTTACCATAACTAAATATTATGTATAAATGCTTGTACATTTAAATAAAACAACTTTTTAAGATGTATTTAATTCAAGTCAGTCTTTTGTGATGAGTTTAATGAGCATGCTGCTATTGTGATAATGTAAAGTCTTCATATCAACTTTTTTTTTAAAACTTATTTTCAGGAAGATGAGCAGAAACAAGAGAATGGCTTAATAATGTGAACTGTGCAGTGTAATGAATGCACTGTAATACTTGTGGCTCTGCAACCTATAAGCCTCTCTCTTCTTTTGTATCTCTTTTACATAGGAGCATTCATTCAGATTGCATGTGCATCTCTCTCTCTCTCTCGCCACCTTCTCTATCTCCTCCCTCTGGGCCAGTGGCCAGACTCTTCTTTTCATTTTCCTCAGTGGGAGTAATGAATCACACATGCGCACACGCGCAAATGCACACTTTTGCATTTACACACTCTCACAAACTCCCCTCTACTTAAGACAGTCAATCCGAGCTTTTACCCCCACCAGGTTACCACCACCACCACTTGCTTGCCTTCTTTTTCAAGTCTTTTTAATCTGGTAACCCTCTCCGTCCTGGCACCTCCCGCCAGACACTCAAAAGCAAAGAGAAATTACTGCCAAAGTAAATAGCCTAAATGCATACAAACACATGCACACCTTGCATGTTTGTGCTCACATGACCTTTTTTGCTTCACAAACTTGCATGCTTGAGGCTGCGCACATGTGCTGTATTTGGACAGTGTGTACAGCTTTAATGCGAAAAATAAAAACGTTAATTTTGGCTGTATAAGAATTATTTTTATTATTGCTCAGAGTTTAAAGAATTTTTGGTTCACCAAAAGTGTAGTTGATTAATCTACAAATATTTTGATAAGCAATAAATTGGTTTTTATTTCTCTCATTATTGGGTAAATAGAGGATTTCTGAGATTGTAACTTGACAGAAATTTAGATTAATTAAATAGTTACTCGAAGAAAGCCAACCAATTGTCACCTTTGGGATTTTTTTTTTTTTTAAGGAACATTTTTATTTTTCTTAATATAAGCTTGACATAAACTTTTTTCCCCTTCAGGAAATACACAAACAGGACCAATGTGTCCACACACATGCACACACACACACCTTTGTGCCCCCCTGTCAGTCAGCCTGATCAGTGACTTGACCTGTGGGTCAGTGTGGATCTGGCTCTGTTGATGGCTGACCGGCAGCAGGAGCCACCTACCTTCCTCCTCCTCTCTACTCTCCTCTCTGTTCATCCAGATGTCTTATATCAGGAAGTAGCTACTCTGATTACTAATGCAACCTCAAAGTCCCTCATCAACTGTGCTGCACTGGACAGACAACAAAACAGTTCCTGAAGGCACTGTTCAGGCCTCCTCTGCTCTTCCATCACACCATGTGGTGGTGTGATGGAATTAAGTTATCTTATACATGTTAATAATGTGTCTGAGTCAATGTACTGTATTTGTTTGGTTTGGGAGGGCAGGACAGCAACTGAGGCATGTAACTGGAGCTGGGTGGGAGGAGCTTGAAAATATCACGAGTGAAGACCCATGACCTCTCTGTGGGACAGAGGAGGCGTGACCTTTCCATTATCTCCCTCTCTTTTTCTCTCTAACACACATGCATGATTCTGTCACAAGAACAGATCCACATGCAAACATTTACTTACCTGCTGGAGAAGCCTCAGACTGGGCTATGAGTGCTGCCATGGCTGAGTTGGGGTTCAGTCTGTTACCGAACATGTGGGAGGGAGCAAGGTTAAAGACAGACCCTGGCAGACCACTCACCTGAGGACAGAGACAGAAAAGTATAAGCATTAGGATTATATAAAAGTATAGCCTTATACTTAGGCCCTAATGGCTTGGCTCTCAGGATGTCCAGACAGGAAGTTTTTAAATGTTAGATCTAAAAATCTAAAGCTGGCAATAAGCGATGCCATCCTTCAATAAAATATGGGAAACGTACTAACGTCTTTATAAGAAGTGAAAACATAATATTTTACAAAATTTGACATAATTTAGGGTTAAAATTAGGAATTCATTCATTCACAGACACTGACAAATATTCCCTTCATTTATTTGCTAATAGTTTAGTGATGAATATAAAAAACAGTAACGGTAACAGATACAAGGTTCAGAAAATTATGTCATTATTTTCAAACTTTGGAGGATGAAGGATGCTTTTGCTATTTTGGGTTAGGGTTATGTTTAACTTGTCTTTGAATTTTAAATAAATTGTTTTAAAACCATTTCTTTAGTTTTTTATTTTAACAGGCAGTAAAACTATGTAATTTACATATAACATTTTAGTTGAAGAATTGATATTTAAAATGTTGTACAATCAACAGTGCTCCTTTGGTGGATATTTTAAAATACCAGCCAGCTATAAGTGTGCAATCTATCTATGCAGTCTGTCTGTGTTAAACGTTTCAAAAGGTCTGACTGGCATATTATTACACATTTAATGAGCCTGGATCCAAAGCTGTGAACAATCTGGACAATCTGGTTTGAGAATTGAGAATTTCTCTGTTCTCTACTGTTATTTCCACTATGAAACAAAATACCAAAGGAATTATTTGAAGCAAAAAATTTTGAATGTGGATTTGACAACAGCATTATTTCATGCACAGAAAATAATGGTGTATACTGAATCCACAGCTCATTATTCTGTTATTCTGCATTATTCTCACACAAACACACGTCTCAGAGTGCCTCTGCATCTTGACAGTACACTGACATGCTGACAAAGTGTTTCTGATGCATAGAGTTTAATCCAATTAAAGCATTTCCCAAATAAGGACCGTGCAGTGAATGGAGAGGTTGGGTGCAGGGGAGGAAAGTGAGGGAGGAGCATCAGGAGGGGAATCAGGTGTACAAAATGGCTACCTGCTTTGGTTGCTTAAGAGTAAAACTACAAGCAAATCATGTGACACCATAAAAGGTGGTTGACGTAACATGCAGTTGTTTTGCAACAAGCTATCTGAAAGCTTTGGGGGCTTTGTAATTCCTTGCCAAGCTGATATGTAGAATGCCAGCATTACAAGTGAAAATTTCATTTTACAAGATGAGATGCTTTTGTTCTCTCTCTCTCTCAACAATCTAATGGGTTTGGTTACTATACTTCTTACACTCAGAGGAGAGTTGATGATGATGAAAAGACAAATGATCCATAAACCAAATATTAATCAAATGAATTGTCTTTTTTTTTTTTTTAACTTTGTTTTTGGAAACATGCACGTCCAATAATTTCAGTGTATGTTTGTGTGTGTGTGTGTGTGGAGGAAAAAAAACAAAAACAAACTATAAAACCCTATTTTCCTGTTAGGGATGCATGGAAGTCATAATCCAGCCCCTTTTCCCATCAACATTCATTTTTCATTTACATTCATTTTTCATTCAAAGTCTCTCTCGGCCTCCCTTTTTGTGTCCTGGGCTGCTCGCCAATAACAGTAGGCTGAGAGTCGGCTAGCTGACTGAAAATACCAAATCACCTCTGTCACTCACAAGCACAGACACACACAAACACACTGAGGGAAGCTTGTTGTTGGCATCCCTCTATTGTTGCGTAATTTCTGTAGACTTGATTCAGAGTGTGTGTCCCAGATGCCCTGAGGCGTAAATCGCACTGTACAAACTAACACACTTTTTTAGTAATCTGTCAGGACAAAATGAAGGAGCTGCTCACTTTCTGTCTTTTTTCCCCTCTCACTCACACACACACACACACACACACACACACACACACACACACACACACATAAATACACATCTACAGCTCAAACATCTGCTCAGTATATTCTACAGAAAGACATGATATCCTTTGCTTCAGCGGCTCCCCTGTCCTATTTATTATGTGCTGAACAGAGAAGAGTCGGAAAGATGAAGGCCAGGCCAAAAAATTCAAGGCAGGCATGAGTGCCCCCTCCACACACACACTAGCAGACACTAGCTCCAACCCCTCCTACCCTCCATCTATCCCTCCATCCCTACTGTGGTGCTTGTCAGATGTCATTACATCACAGAACAACAGAAGGAGAAAAAGAGATGGGGACAGAGAGAAGGAAGGTCGAGGGTGAGAAAAAGTGTGTATGTGAGAAAAGAAAGCGGTCGTAAATGGACACAGGAGAAAAATTGAGTTTGGTGGACACTGCGTGGTCTTTGGTGAGGTTTTGAAAGGAAAGACACTGGGCTCAGTGATTGGAGATTTGTTTTTTTCCCCTCTTAAGAAAGAGGGCAGCTTGTGGGAGGCAGTGAACTGACCATGGTAGAATTAACCTCCTCACAGGAACAAACAAATTACACAAAAAAGCATCAATGCTGCAGTCCAAAAATTCCTCTAATGAATTTTAAACTTCCATTAAAACATCTACCAGTGATGTTTTAAAGGAAATACATTTTAAATTGTAAAAAGGACTGATCAAACTAATGATAAATGAATGATATAAAACTCTGACTAAATTTAAAGTTTTTCTCCAATATTCAGTGTAAGTGAGATGGTGTACTGTGAACTACGATATTTCAATTTACCAGGAAGTACCCCCCCCAAATGTTCTCCACATTAATGAACATGATGAAAACCAAATTATTAACTAATTATGCATGTGAATACATTACATTGTTGAGGCTTTTTTTTCAGGGTTTCATCATATTTAAAGCTGAATTTCTACTTAAGTGCATCACTAACGTAATAGTGCAGATGCTGCTCAGTAAGGTGAGTGATGATAGTTTTAAGACAGAGTCTCATGGATGTATTGATTAAATATTCCGATACAAAAAAAATTATTATTTTGTGCTCTGAATAAACGAAAAAAGAGACCCAACAATCCAACATAAAATAACACACTGAGAACAGAGATCAATCTACACACAATCACAGAATCAGGGCACACATTTCACACATAATTAACATGCAGCGGATTAGAATAATTCTGAGAGATTTGCTGTGGAAGCCTTAATTAGCGTTCTTTGGTTAATTCGTTTTCCCACAGTGTACCTACACTTCAACTTAAAGATGCTGGAGATGTTGGTGAATTGACAGGTGAGGTGTGTGATGAATGAAAAGGGTTGTGTGTTTCTGTGTGAAAATAGAGGTAGTGATTGTTTAATGACTCTGTATTTTCATGTGAGTGTGAGGGGGACAGTGGAAATGTTTAGGACAGGTTGTGTGTTTGAACTCACATGTGTGGAGGCTGTGCTTGTTAGTGGGGCAGTGGCAGTGAATGGAGAGGGAGGGGCTAGAGAAGGCGTGGGCTGCTGTTGCTGTGACAACTCAGAGCTGGCCCCACCAACGGCAACAGCGCCAGTCCCCGATGATGACCCATCAGCACCAGAGAAAACACCTGCAGAGAAATCAGAGATGACAGACACTGACAATGTTAGCTTTTCTGCCATTTATGACCTCAGAGGAACATTCTTGAGAATACAGTGACTCTGAAATCAAATAAGCAAATAAGAAAAATAAATGAAGGCTAAATTCCACTAAGCTGTTTCAGTGTCACTGTCTCAGCTTGCTGGGACTCTTCTATAAAGCAGAGCCATGATTGTCCATGTAGTTGGAAAATCAGTGCTTTTCCTACCAAGTGTCACTCAATTAGTAGCTAAAATTCCTCATTTTCCCTTGAGAATTTTCCCATGAGCCTTAGATTTATTTATTATAATTTTTAAAAATCATTCAAAAGTGAATAAGTGAAATTATTATTATTATTATTATTATCATCATCATCATCATCATCATCATCAACAACAACAATAATAATAATAATAATAATAATTATTATTATTATTATTATTATTATACCTGCCATCTCACTATTTTGTATAGGCAGCAATAAAATATCTTTACACAGTAAATTAAGTGAGGTGATGGCAATTTGAGAAATATAAATAGAAAACTGTAACATTAAAGCATTTTTTCCCCAAGAGCTTTTAAACAAGATGGAGCAATAACTTTTACAAATTTTACTGCAGATAATTAAAAATCTGTCAAATGTAATAACAGTTAAATATCTGAGCACACAGTCAGATTATTTGATTCAGTGATGATCATAAAAACTTAATTGACAATAAACTAAAGTTCAAATGTACAGAAAGACACATGCTGACCTGGTAACAGCAGACACAAATCATACACATTAAGCTTTAACAAACTGGGACAGAAGAGAGGAGGAAAATCAATCAGTGCATTCCTGCCCTCTATGTGAATTATGTGCATTCTTTGAACCTATTCAGACAATTCACAAAATTTTCTTCACACATTAAAAATAATACTACACGATGTGAGTCTCATTTTAAAATCACCTCCACAAACATATTTTCCTTCATTCACAACAATGTGCGCGGTCTGTTCTCTTATCTGTTTGCTCTGTCTGCCTCTCCCTCCCTCACACCCCCGCTCGCCCACTAACCAGGGATAAGCCCTGCCCCTGCCCCCCTTTGACCCCTGCAGAGGAGGATGGGGGGCAGGGGGAGTGCCCCTCAGCCCCACAAAAGCCTGAATGGCTCAGGGCAGCACACATTCACTGGGGGAACAAGAGATCTTTGTGCCAGGAGGGGAGGGGTGGAGGGAGTGAGTGAGGCAGAGCAAGAGAGACAGCGCGAGCAATACGAACACTACATGGGCCGACATACTATTTATAATGCTTTGTAATATTCACTAGAAAAATTGATACCCAAAGCAGGACTGCTAAGTCTGAGAGGGCATGTGCCCCTGCAACATTTTTAGCAAATGGATTAGAGGCCAAACAAACAGCTTATCAAATCCTACCGACGAAAAAACTATTTAACTCAAAAGGATATAGCATAAACAGTGCAAATAAAAGGAGATAAAAAAGGTTCGCGTTTAAATATAATATACTATGACATAGATTAATTCAAATATTCTGAATTAAGATACCATTCACGAACCAGTTACTTTTTTAGATGTTTTAATGCTATTTGAAAGAATGTTTGAATTTTAAAACTTTAATCTGATCTTGTTAGTGATCTTACATAAATGTGCATGTGTGTGGAGTGGAATATGAATATTAATGCCACTTATAAGTGTGCAAACTGTTTGTACAATTTTAAATTGTAAGTGAAAAGCAGGATTAGATTCACTAGCATAGGTTTAAGGCTTATTCATTTTTCATGAATTGCATCTGATTATTTTATCATTTTAATTAAAACTTCTTATTTTAATACAAAAGAAGTAATTTACACACACACACCTGGACTTATAACAACTTATGACCTGCTAGTGTGATCAATAACGTTAACACCCTGAAGCTAAGATACCTCCATTGCCTTAGTCTCCGTTCCTTTTCCCTTCATGCTCACTACAAGTCTAAGCTTAAAAAATATCAACATTGATTAATTCAAGCTGGTATTATCTCAATAGGAAATCTATTGTGACTGTTTATGGAGGGTTAAGTCCAATTTAAAAAGTGGATGACCTCACACAACACAGCTGATTACATTTTTTAACAACTAAGAAAACTAGGGTCTTGCATCTTACTTCTTAAATAAAATAGAAAATATTCTGACCAGAATTAAAATTGAATATGGATAAAAAGAATGAATCATTGCAATAGAAAGATACTTCTTATTCTGACTAATAAATAAAAACAGAAAAAATTAATAAATAATAAAATTCAAAGCAATATGTAGTGGGAGAATGGCCACATTAAGGGGAATAAATAAATAAATAAATAAATAGATAGATAAATAAATAAATAAATAAATATGTGTGTGTGTGTGTGTGTGTGTGTGTTGCCTGTCTGTATATTACAAAATGAATCTTGGCTTGCAGTAGTTTGAGGTGCTCGCATTCAACAATATCAACAGTTATGAGGAAGTCGAAGTTAAACCACACATTCAGGTCTCAACTGTAAGAAATCTGTGCTCCTGTAAATACAACTGTAAATGTATTTTTCACAATGTAGTTACTCAGAATTGTACCTTAATACGAAACATTACCTTTTTTGTTTGCAGTATATGTGTCTGTGTCTTGTTTTTCTTATAGCTTCAGTCTCCTGTTTTGCATCCATTGTTTATCTTCCCTGTTTAAAATTAACTATTTAGATATTGTTAATTATTATCATCATCAATAATAATAATAATAATAATAATAATAATAATAATAATAATAAAAAATTCGAGCCACAGCGCAAATTAATTTTTAACATGCTGACTAATACTAAAATTGTTGTAAATATAATATGTAAATACATGGTAAATATCATAAATCAGGGAGAAAACTTTTAATCAATTTTCACAACACCCTGAAATTTTCTTTTTTTTTTCCTACACAAGGACTAAAAAAAATATATACTTCATGCAAGGGACCAAAACAGCCAATAAGAAAGGAAAATAAATAATTAACCAAAATAAGCCTTAAACCTTATTTCTTTTTTTTGTGTCTTTTCACTCCCACTGGCCTGAATATTTTTATGTCCACTCCAAACCCACTACACTCAGGCAGCCTGTCCGTCCCATCAGTGACCCCCATGCAGTCAAAGATTAACCTAGCCAAAATCTAACCCGCTGCCTACCCATCCACCAAACACATATCTACTAGCTAACTATCTATCCATCAGCACAGTGCAGTCAGCAGATGGGGTGGGGGTGGAGGGTATTTAATGCCAAGATCCTCCCCATTACTGCCCTGCATTAACCCTTGGCTAAATATTTACAGTAGGAAGAACACACAACTCCCTTTTTCTCTTTTACTCACACACACACATTTTTCCAATGTTCTTTTACCAGCTGTGGTCAGAAACATCACCACTGCTATGGGGAAAAGCCTGAGCATCAAAAACAGAATTATTTACAAATTATCCTCAACAAGCACTACTGGGGAAAAAAAAAAAAAAAATTGAAAACACGCAAAACACCAGCCCATAGGTCGAATTCACCAAGTGCAGCTTAACTATAGTAAATTTTAACACTAAACAGACCTCTGAACACATTACTGAACATCATTTTTTATGGTTAAATAACTTGTGCTTATACTATTGGAAAGACTCAGCAATCCATTTTGTTTTCAATAATTTTAGTTTGCAAATTTACAGGACAGAAAAGTGTCTAATTTTTGCATTCTGACTCCTTTAATAACATAACACAAATACATAAAACTAAAATGTGACAAATTAGGAATTTCTGTTTAATATTCACCTTGTGTGTATTTAAAGATATTAATCCTCAATTCAGACAACAAAACCATGGCAAAAAAACCAAGTGTTCAGAACCAGTGTGTTGTTCAACAACTACCTAGAAACCACATCATTACTCCTTTAAAAGCTACTCTGCACTGAAGAAGCATAAGTATTGATTAATTGTGTTCTGCTAGTGCTCCAATATGATCATTCTGACACTGACAGGTATTATCCAATATTTAGAATACACTGTGAAGGACAAATGTAATTTAACAGCATGAAATAAATAACTTGGAATAAACAGCACCAGTTATTTACTGAAAAAGTTGGACTCTGAAACAGATAACCTGAGTTATAGACAAAGAGACATAAGGAGAAGAATGTTATGTAAAAATGTTTAAGAACAAGAGAAACTTAGTGATTATGATTCATTAGGCTGCTCCTATGTGGGCTCAGTGACAGATATTCATCTAATCAGAGCATGTATTTCTTTATTTGCACTTGGTCCCACTAGCATTCCCAATATACGTTTAAACTGTATACAAAGCTCAACACACACTTCAACACCTATAATTACCAAAAGCATCAACAGGTGAGGTGGAAACATGAGGTATAAGCGGAATATAGGTAAGAGAAACCAGACAAGAGACAGGAGAGAAACAAAAGGGTCACGGAAGAACGTGGGACGTGTGGGTTGTAGCGAACTATTTCCATCAGTAGAGGGTAACTCCAAAGCATAAAGACAGTTGCCAAGCAACTGAGAACGATGAAAGAAAGAAAGAAAAAAAAAAAAACCCAAAACAAAACATACAGACCACTTACATGTATGAGAAAAATAACACACAGACCTACACTCAGTAGGTCAATTATTAGACTCAAGTCTAATAATTTGCTGCACAGAGGGAATCCAAACAAACATTTGTTTAATTCATCAGCATTTGATGGTCAATAGCAGAAAAAAAATCCTCAAGTCAGGAGCTGGATGTGAACAACAAACAATGCTAACAATGCCACCTACAGTACACACCTTCTCAAATGAATAGGAAAGTATGTCCAAACTTTTGGCCTGTACTGTATGTGCCATTTCCATTTTGCTCAGACTGATGACCCTACAGAGAGCAAAATGGGCCACAACTTCATAAATCTGGAATTAATCCAGTTCTTTTCAACAGTTTGGCTCCTGACAACAATTCGTTTCTGCCTATTTGCTTGGAAACTGAAAATTGTGATGGTAATTGAAAATTTAGATGAATGAGAGAGTATCTCTCATTTTGACACCTGTGAGATCAGGACTCTCAAAAAACATCCATTTTGTGAGACCATGTTGTGTTTTGTTGGTGTTACGTTTCAGTGTCTTCCTCACCTGGCCCAGTGGTTGTGGAGCTGCCGTGACTTTGCAGACTCCCGTTCCTGAGGAGTGATGGGGACTTCTGAATCCCACCACTGACGCCCATGACCCCCAGCCCCCTCTCTCCTCCCCCTCCAACTCCCACTCCTAATCCGCTGCTGGAAACTAAGCCCGGCCGACCTGAGAGTGTTGAGGATGAAGAGGAGGAGGTGGAGGCAGTTGAGGAGGAGGTGTTGGCTGTGGAGGAAGTAGGGAGAGTCAGGGAAGGAGCTGGCTCTGAAGGCTTCACATCTGTGGTGAAGCAAGGTCCAAATCTGTTTCGCCAATTGCCCTTCTTTTTCTTCTTCACCCCATCTTCCCCTCCTCCTGCCACAGCTCCACTGATAACTGGTCCTGAGCTGGAGGGCTGCGGCCGTTTGTATCCAGTGGAGCCACCAAGGCTTGTCGTCTCACTGGCTGCGAGACTGTGGGAATTCTCATACAGTTTACCGCCCACTGCAATGATAAGAACGCAGAAGTGCATACTGTATAAATTACAAAGTCTGCACACTCCTAGTGTTTTTTGGTGGTTTCTTGGAATCAGATCCTCACCTTCATAACGGAGTACGAAGACAAATAAATGTGCTAATGAACAAGCAAAGTTGGAACCATGGATAACTTTTGCAAAAAATGAAAATGACTAAATGATGATTTAATTTTAATGATTTAATGAAAGCTTTAAAAATTAATACAAATTAATTTCTGAATGTCATGAACTGATCATTTCAGTCTTGTATTAAAATGACTACAAATTAAAAAATACTATCTGTTTACATTTTTCCACATTCACTGGTGTAAAATATGTGAAATCAATCCACCAATCCATCAATCTTCATCTTGCTTAAATCTAATAATATCCAATACAGTTTTGGAATAGATGCATTTTGACCCTTTTGCTTCTAAAAAGGACAAGAGTTTTGCTTTTACTGCTCCTGCCTATGTAAAATGCAGTAAAACCTTTAATAACTATTGGGGCATCACCGTCATAGTCAGTAATGCAGTAGCCAGAAATAAATAAATGATGAAGCAAATGACTTGCAAGAAATGTGCAACTGAGAAAATCTTTAAATGATTAAGTGCCTGTCACCTGCAGAGGCTGTAGTAGCCGACATCAGAGAACCAAAGAGTGTTGTCGTTCCATCTGATGCTCCACCTTCTGAGCTTGGTTTCACAAGACAGCTGCTGAAAGACGGTGGGGAGGAGAAGGTAGTTCCACCCCCAGGACGCAATGATGAGTCAGAGAAACTTAAAAAGTCTGAAGAGGAAGGAGCAGAAGGCGTCTTGCTGGCACTGGTCAAGAGGAGGCCTGAGGGGAAGAAAGACAGTTGGACAATAGAAACAATGACAGACAGATGATGATCAAAAGGAGTCAACAAAATGAATAAGCAAGAGTGAGTTCAAGTAAGCAAAGGAAAGAACAACACAGAGGAAACCGGCATTACAGCTTGGAAAAGTTTCCGCTCTACTCTCCTTTCCATTATCATGGAAGCAGAAGAACAAAGATAATCAAAATAAGCATTTTGTCCGCTCTCTATCAACTCAACAGTCAGCCCTCAGTCATAATGTAGTCCTACCAAGTATGAGAAGAACAGCTCACATACTGAGCGATAGCCAGACATACACGCCATTTCTCTGCTAGTCACACACACCTAGGAAAGGCCTCAAGGTTGTGATATTGCAAAACACAGGAGCTTGTTGTAAGTACTGACTCCTTTCAGTCCCTGACCTCCTCACATGTTTTTCTGTGTTTGTGTATGGAGGGGGGATTTTTTCCAAGACAGGACCCCAGATTAGTTGAGACGAAACACTGTCATCATTGCCATCCTCTAGAAGGCTGGTGCCTGGCCAAAATGCAGCCAATGACACATCGCACACACTAACACATAATACTTGGATCACACCCTGATTGTGGTGTTTAATAACAATGCTGCAATTTTAATTGTGTTGCATTTGCAGTTTTTCCAGTGGGTGGGTACAGGAGTTATAGAAAATTTAGCATGGTGTTTTAGTTTATTTTTTTATTGTTTGCTAAATTGCCAGAAGTGGGAAACATACAAGACATTTTTCAGCCATCAATTCACCTTGGTGGAAAGGCCCAGTAGAAGCAGACACAGATGTGGAGGATGTTGCCATGGTGACCACGGCAGAGGGGAGGGGTTTCCCTGAGGAGGTGAGAGACTTGCGGCCGCCTCTCTGTCCCACTGCGTGACTTCCGCTGCTGTTCTTTTTATTCTTTACCTCAGATGCCACTTTTCCAGTGTCTACAGTCAAGCCATCTTTGGAACTGCTGCCGGAGTGAGAAGAAGACACTTCCTGAAAGTTGGCATTAGTGAAACGGGCGGTGCTGTCATCTAGTCGCTTCTGTGAGGATGTGGGCAGGGAGGTGACGCCTCCCCCTGAGCTGCTGCTGTTGTAGGTCTGGAGGAGGAAGGTGAGAGGGGAGGGATTGATTGAAAAGTTATAGTTGTATGGAAAGGGAGGACAGGAACCATGAGAAGAGTTGGACCACGTAGTGAGAATTATCAAAATAATGCCCATTGGGAGAGGGAGGAACGAGAGAAAGGTCAGCAGGAGGGCAGGATGTGTGTGGGATTGAGAAGAAGGGCAATAGAAGTAAATCAAGCTATTGAAAAAACAAACAAAAAAAATAAAAATAAAAGAGTCAACCAGTCACTCGTGGTGTAAAATTAACTATCCAAATCACCTTTACCCAAAGCTAAGGGACCGAGGAGAAGAGGAATGGCCTCACCTTGTCTGGGACCATGATGTTTGGGAGGACGAGTGAGGGAGACATGTCCATGGAAGTCTTCTTGTGTTTTGGTTTGTGCCTGTCTCGCTCCTTATGTTTCTGTAGATGGAAAATAGAGGGGAAAAATATAGAAACAGATGATTACAGCTGCATAATGCATTACACATGGAGGAGAAATTAAGACAGGGAGAGAGGAAAAAAGCACTATTATAGCCACGTGCATATTGGTAAAATTTGTGTTTATTAAAAAAAAAAAAAAAAAAAAAAAAAAAACCCGCCAACACTACACATGGACATATACAAGTTGGAATATATTCACTGGTGAGACTGTGTGTGTTTGTCTGTTTGGCTGAGAGAAACAGCGAGAAAGAGGGAGCATTGCATTTCAAAGGCTCAGTCTGAGATGAAAGCTTAGAGATCCACTAACACAAAGAGAGTGACGGAAGAGAGATAAAAAGGGGGCAGGAGGCAACAGGAATTCAGCTCCAGTTTAGAGCAGAGTGTGTCTAAGTGCCTCATCTCGAAAAGCACAAGGTCTCATTGTTTCATCCAATCATATCCTCCTCCTTGGACCATCACATCTCAATTTACACCCTAACGCACGCACACCGCCACCTCCTCTTGCACCCCTGAGGTGGCGACTGGGTGCCAGCACATTTACACTTCATGTGCATGCCATGCACCCTGACACTTCTCGGCCCAGGCATACAAGCAGACAGGTGCACATACGCACACACGCACTTTTACATGGACCCTCACAAGCATGCAGGTGCACATCCCCACCGGCAGATGCACTCTGGGAGTTAGGCGGTGAAAATATGCAGCAATCCTGAGACACGACATGGGATTCAACATGCTTGTGATGCTCAGTGTCATGACAACTCAGAAAAAACCAGAGACTGCCCCTCCCCCCTCTTCTCCCCTAAGGGTCTAGTTGAAGAGTGATTGCATGGAGGATGGTGACAGTTTAGCCAGACTTCCTCTCCGAGTGGCAGTTAACAGACATCACCAGCCAAATCAGGAGATAGCAGCTTCACTGTAACCTCTCAGCATGTTGAATTCCGGTGAAGCCAACACTTTAGGGAAAGGAGAGAAGTGTTGCAGTGTTTGGCTCATGTGTATATTTGTGGGTCTGTGTGGTGAACTTTAAAACAGCAGGTAGTGCTTGTTTTCTTTAACCACTGACTTCTTAAAATAAAGTTTCCACGTTTAATTTCCTTGCCAGTAGCTTGAAAATGCTGTAAATGTTATTTAAATAGAGTGAAGCAATCAGGATTGGGACTTTTTATTTTTACTGCAGCCCTCAAAAAATTTTGTTATTGTAGATGTACATTATTTTCTACCCTTGACTTATTTTGTATCCTTGAAATATTTGAATCTCCACATGAATGAGATGCAAGGATTAAAATTTTAGTCTAAACCAGGGTCCCTACATCTTTATAAACATTTAATTCAAGGACTTTTCAAGGATCAGTCCCAGTTGCTTCGAACTCAAGGACCTAGTGCAGCATAGTGTGAGACATGAATCAAGGCTATTATACCACAAAGAATTTTTATAACGAGACCTAACAGGCTTTAAAGAAGCTCATGGGCAACAATTAAAAAGAGAAAGAGGTATGAATGGTGTTGGCCTTCTGGGAAAAAAAAAAAAGTATAAAAAAATCATGTATGTTGAGCAATAGAAACAGCAGCTGATGAACTGAAAAACATTGAGACGGTTGCACATTGCTAATATATTGTTTGGATATATGTATCAAATTAACTTAAAAATATATAAATTCAAGCTCTCTCAATGACCCATGTTCCAATTTATGTCCACTTTCAATTTTTTTTTTTATTTTAATCTTTTGTCTGGGTTGCATTAGATCAATGATGGTAAAAAATTCAGAACTTTCAGTTGGTTGGTTATGTTTATCAGCATTAAATAATAATAGCTAAACCATAGACTGGCTTTTTTTCAAAAATTATTCACCTTTTAATTTTCACATTAAATTTCACATATTTATTAGCTTTCTTTTAAAGTATTTTTCGTATGTTCATCATTATGCAAAAAAAAAAGAAAAAAAAAAGAAAAAAAGAAAAAATTCCCCATATGTGAAAAGCCACTTCTACTGATACTGAGACCAGATGACCAAAGAGAATCATAGGGAGGTGTGATTTTTCCATAGAGAAAGAATTATCCAAACAGCGTCTACTTCAATAAAAAGAAGAGGAGAGGTACCTGAGAGTGCAAGAGAGACAAAGAGCGGCAGAGACAGAGAGGGAAATTCTTTAGGATTCCCTTGTTGTTTTTCATTAACATTCCAGAGGTAGGTGTTGATGGAGAGAGGCTGAGCTGAGAGGGTCGGGTAACGCATGTACACGTACACACACGTACACACACACACACACACACACATGTACACACACACACACACACACACACACACACACACACACACACACACACACACACACACACACACAGCACTGGGCGTGGGAAACATAACACGCACACAATGTAACCCTGACATACTCTTATCAATCAGGTCAATTGATTATACAGGCAGAGACAAAGCCTTTCAGTGTGCGCTCTCCCCTCTTTCTCTGCTGCTGACCATTAGCATCCTGATCATTTGACATGTCCAAGTGGTCTTTCAGACTGTGTGGGGTAAATATGAGTGTAAGCGGAGGATGAGAGCTTAGTCTATTTATAAACACACTCTCAAACAATGTGTGCTGAAATCCTCTTTGTCAATGTCAAACGCTGATCATGAGTCTGACTAGAATAGAAACACTGTTCCTTATATAAGACACAACGCTCAAATTATGTGCCCGGGGATTTTTAGTGGCATCATGATTTTTGCATCTGGTCAGTAAATCTAAATACACTAAATTCAAATTGAAGATACTGTGCCTTTAACAGTAATGTGATAATTTTTTCCAATCTATTGTTTGATAATTTTGCTAAGAAAATTATTGAACATAGTGAAAAAAAACCCATTAATAAACTTTCTTGGTTACCAACCAACAGCCCAAGTGCAAAAATATTCAACTAATAATGAAAAAAAGGGAAGAGCAGCAAGGTTGAGCAGTTTATATCAGAAAATTCTTCTGCATTTGAATGAAAAAAAATATAATAATAAATAACAGGTTGTCTAAACCCAAACTAATTACTTTCCTGTTAATTTAACTACTTAATTATTGTATCACAATTTGAATTGATCAAGAACTTAAACTTAACATTATTACCTGCTGAGTGTTTAAGCTTGTGGTACTTTAACCTGCATTAACATCCAAAGGAAAGAAATTAAAAGTCAAATTTTACTTAGAGTTATAAAAATACCATGTTGCAAAGACAAAGTGTTGCTTTTTAATTCAATAAACCATGTATTTTAAGTGTTTCACAATTCAACACAATGACCCCAGGAGAAAGATGAGATGGTGCAGACACAGAGGGAAGGGGTGGGTGGAGGAGAGGTGAGAGAAGACAGGGAGAAATGGAGGAACAGGAAGTAAGGGGGAAAATAATCCACCCGGACCCGGCAGGAATTCCCCTACGCAGTTTCCTGCAGGATTTCTGACCAGTCAATGTGCATGTACATGTGTGCGTTTCCTGCAGGCTTTTTCTGAGCAGCCACTGTGGAAGATCTTTTAGCTTCTTCTGTAATTTGAGTGGGGGGTTTAAAATGAGGTGGGTATACATCTGAGCCCCCAAACCACAAAAGAAATGCATGTGCAAACACACACACAAACAAACTGAGCTTACTGATCTCTGACCCTAGAAGGTGGATGGAGCATGTGTGTATGTGTCTGTAAGTAAGAGAGGCAGGTAACGTTAACAAAAGCCAAAGCAGCAGGACTATAAAATATGCGCACAAAGACATCACAAGCTGGATTCCACTGCTTCATGTCTGAAAATCTATCGTCTTGTTTTATCACTTTCTATCTAAATCAATTACTACACCTGGCAAAAAGAAAGAGAACAGGATCTTTAAGCATCAAAAGGATTTGGGAACAGTAGCATTAACAAAATCTCTCCTGAGCTGTTATATAAACAGGTTTAAAAATAAATGCAGCATCTCAGCGTGGTCCCATCCTCCATCTTTTGGTAATTTTATCTGATATGAATCGTTTATGCCAGTTGTTGATACTGTTGTGTTTTATTTGCAGCCGCTTTTAAACTTAATTTTCCATCTTTGTACTTTTCTAAGAATTTTTCCATACATTTTCACGGTTTATATTGTTGGCAAGGTGAATGCAGAATTAAAGCATATCTTTTCCAAGTAAACTTATCTGATGCACACAGCTATATTTCATAGAACAACATGCTTGTGAGCAAAATTGTCTGAGGTGCCCCAAGAAATACAAATGCCTGATGTAGTATCTCGTGTGCTACTAAATCTAAAGTTTTATTTTGTATATTATTACACCCAACTGCATACACTGCTTTATAAATCTCACTCCAGCACTAATATGTTTCCTATCCTATAAAATCTCAGCACTGATGTCTGTTAGTAAGGGTGCTGTGGAAATACCAGGGCTGAGCATTTATTGGAAAGATCAATAATAGGGAACAGAAGACTTTTTCAGTCATTACAACAGCTAAACTGTCAAGTAATGAGTGTGTTTTTGCTTTCGTTTATTTTCTACATCAGAGGGGTCCAAATCCGGTCCTGAAGGGCCGCTGTCCTGCTTGTTTTAGATATTTCCGGCTCCAACACACCTTATTCAAATGAGTGACTCCTGATCAGACTTCAGCAGAGCTTGATGACGAGTTGATCATTTGAATCAGGTGTGTTGGAGCCGGAAACATCTAAAACCTGCAGGACAATAGCCCTCCAGGACCGGATTTGGACACCTCTGCTCTACATGATACAATGACAAATTAATTTAAAATCAAGCTCATTAATATGGTAGAATTACTGTAGGCAAAAAACAAAAGGCTGAAAACCATGTCTTATCTTCTGTGAATTCTGATTTTACACTGCATGTACTACTAACAGGCATGACTGATTAAGTCACAATAATGCAGCATTCATTCAAGTCTGCGATCAGTGGTGGATAAAGGTGTGCTGCTATCAAACAACTCTTCTTACAGACAATCAAAATGCAACTGATGCTGGGTTTATAAAAACACAATTTCAGCAGTCCCTTGGACATAAAACTCAAGGTCTTTTACTAATACATCCCAATTAAGAAAATGTGTGACATAGGTGTTGTCTCAGGGAATACACCCATTAAAAATTCAATCAAGACACCAAATGCATTCCTTTCAATTCTAACCATCCATTTCAACCTTATTTTTCTAAAATCTATTGACAGCAAGAATAATGTTCAAGGCCAAGGTAAACATTTTCTGGGGGTTCGTTTAGTTGACTTCTTACAATATCTTCAGATACAAATGCAGAGACAGCTTGAAAAAATACCAGGCTACTTTGCTGTGATTGTAGTACTTAATCAAAACTATACATCCCATTATTGATTTACATTATAATTTAAACAAAAAATGTCTTCTTATAAATAATAAACTGAAAGACTGTCATTATGAATGGTTATTGAAAAGCCATTATAAGAGCCACTTATTAATAATATTATTGATCGATGGTTTTACTGCGCATTTGCCTGTCCCTCCACAGTGTCAGCATGTAAAAATGAAGACGTTTGTTTCTGGTGGAGTCACATTCGTGGGTGGGAGGCATAGAGATGGTAAGAGCTGAGGGCTGTCTTACCTTCTTGTCCTTGTCTGGGGGTCTATCCATACACTGAGAGGAAGAGTCACTTAAGCTTTGAGACCTACTACCACGGCCCCTGCTCCTTCGCTAAAAGGTAAAGAGGAACTCCAAGTTACTGGATGAAGTCCACAGAAAAGAGGCTAAAATTAGACCAAAAAGAAAAAAGAGAGGAAGGGGAAAAAAAAAAAAAAAAAAAACTCCAATTAAAAAATAAATAAATAAATAAAATTAAAGAAAAAATAAAAAAATAAAAATAAAAATAAAAAAGTCAACTAAAAAATGCTGACTGAACTGAAAGATAAGTCAAAATTCAAAAACAGTCAAAAACATTATCATAAGCATTGGTTTCCAAAAGTGGTGGTTATAATTAAGCTTATTGGTCACTACAGAGTAAAAGGTGCTTGGTGGCAAAAGGTATCTAAACAAAAATGCATTACGCCTCGAATGTAGGAAAGGTCATTCATGTTCATACTATCAATGACCAAATATAATCATGAGGTAAAGTCATTCTAGTGTAGGACAACTATCAATACCACAATAAAGGGAAAAAAGCAATAGCCCAGATTAATGGGTACAGTAAAAACACAAACAACTGTGAGTTTGGTTTTCTTATCATCTCCTTTGCATTACACTTTTGTAGGACCTTGGCTGTCAATCACAACAAAAACCAGCTGGTTTATATTATCTGTTGCCATGGTGACAAAAAATGAATCCTCCAATTACAGCCATATTACCTCAAGGTGTAGACCAAGGCTTGTGTTTATCCAGCCTGTATTGAAAGGTACATATCTGTGACCAGGGAGTGTGTTTCTTTTGGAATTATGTAAAACTCAAAGCAAACCTGTTCCAGCATTGGAAAAATCCTCCTCTGTCCACTGTCCGAATATGATAGTACTGTCTTGGCTCAATCTGAATTTCAATTCTAACATGCTCATGTGTACTACATAAGAGTTAATGGCCATGGCTCTTGCTCAACAAAACTGATACTTTTTTCTTAGACAATATGGTATTTTCAACTGTACAGAACAACTGTCACTGCACAAGAGCAGCTAGGGAACAAATGTTATGCAACAACGTTTGTCAATCACATGTACAGAAAATATCTAAAAGAAACAAAACAAAGTTGTGTGCAGCAAACTCCAGTTCCAGCTGATGCATCAATGGGTACGCTTACACTGCTAAGAAAAAGCACAGTCTTGATAAAACCGCTGGCCAAATGGAAATTTCAAGAGTGCAGATTCAGCAAGGATAATCAAAGTTTGAAATTAGATTTTGTGATTAACCGAGTCCAGTCACATACTATATGTTGCTAACATGGTGTAAACATCCATCAAGTTGGATCTTATGAAAGCTACTCTGCTAACAACATTGCATTCTTCATAATTGATTCCCGCTGGTACATTCCTGTCATCCATACAATCCCAGCTTAATGGCATTATGCCCCACCATCCAAAGCCATTCATACACAATCAATATACCAGCATGAGTCTTTTCATCAGTGTTTGTTAACATTGTAAAATGTCATTTGTATGTGTGTCTGTGTGGAGTGAGTGTTTGAGTGATGATACTTTTAAGCCTGTACTGTATGTCCATCCAACCACCAATCTACAGACTTCTGTCAAGTTCCTGTTTTTTTGCCTCCACAGGCATTTTCTTTTGTTAATGTGTATCGTAAAATCATATGTCATATATTCGATTGTTACAGTTATGTTCATGTATCTTCTTCAATCCAGTGTTATCTATCTGAGTGGAGCTGACTACCTTTTACACATACATCATGTGGCTACATATTCAGAAAACATCTGAAAAACCAAAGAGACTTTGACAACCTAAACAGAAATGAGATTGAGAAAAATCCTCATACACCGTTTGAAATTGAATGACAAGTAAAATAACATCACAACATGTTGATCTCATGCTTATTTAAATAATTTTCACTATCAATACTGTATTAATATAGTGTTGATGAAAAGTAGTAGTAGTAAAAATTTTTGAACGGCACTAAAGTAACACTATTCACTGGGAGAATGCATCTACTTTGAAAAAGACATGACTACACTGTTACTTTTACTCAATAATAGAGTGTAAAATGACAGGAAAAGCACCAAAGAACTAAATCGCTTCAAGATAAACTCCCCCCAAAAAATGTACATAAAAAAATCTATAATGGCCTACAAGTTCTGTTTGACTGTCCAGCACAAAAAGAACCATTCTATCACTTAAAACCCAAACCACCTGATTATGTGGGCCACTGTCAGAGAGATTAAGAGGATCAACAGAGAAGAAGGAACAAGCATCGAAGGAAAGGCACCGGCGGACGGTAAAGGACAGGTGGAATAGAGGCAAACAGCAAGGAGTGGATGGCTTGGTCTAGAGATAGAGGAAGCAGATGGGTGGAAAGATAGAAGAGAGTGTAAGGCCCAAGGTCAAGGAGAGACAGGAAGTTGCCTGAAAGGAGAGAACTGATCAGGAAAGAGAAATTCACATGGGTGGAAAGACTGGGATGGGGAGGAAAGAAGAGGCTAGTCCTAAGGGGAAGGATGAGAAAGGGAGATGGAGGGGGCAAAATAGAAACAGAAATCTCTCAGTGGCAGCAGGGAAATGGCAAGTCGTTTACGAGATGAAAGGTATTTATGTGTTTCAGGTAAAGATATGTGTGTGTATGTGTGTGTGTTACGTCTTCATAGTCATTCCTCTTTGCTGTTAGTGTAATAGAACACACAAACCAATTTGTTCATAGCCATGCAACCTTCAAGATACTAAAGTGCATAAAGAGCCATGTGGAGGAATTAAGACTTTGGCTGTTCCAAGCCCTCAGTACACACTAGTTAGAGTGGCCTTATACACATATAGACAAACTACTACAACAAAGATCAACACCTGGGTCTAGTACAAGTTTTCTCATTTGACTTCTATTCTAAAATTTAATTAGACAACTTTGCTTCTCGGCTAAGGAGCACATTTGATGATTAATCATATTAAACTTAATTAATTAATTAATTAAATAAATAGATAAATAAATAAATACAAATAATCTAATTTGTCCCTACATGTGGAAAAACAGGTTAAAGTTGCTATTTTTCTATGAAAGGAATGTGATGTGTAGTGATGTGCCAAGTTGTAGTTTAGAATAATTTAGAAATCTAAGTCTGATTATCCCATAAACAGAATAGTAAATAGAAAACTTACCAATTTGCTGTGGTGGTATTTGCAATATCCACAGTACTTGACATTGTCTGCATCCGATCCTTGTTCCTCACATAACAACCCTGCAAACTGGGCACTGTGGCACAGAGTGATGCAAAGGAAATGGGGGTATGTGAAAGAAATATTTGTGTGACAACCTATTACAAAGAGACACACAATACCAACAAGCCCTAAAGTTTAACTGATTTATATACAGGGAGCCAGAAACAGGTGGACATTAAAATCTCAACTCTTTAAACTGGATTTAAAGGAGTTCTTTTTCAAATTGTTTAAAACTAATGTGAGTCAGCCCATGTTGGTGGCATAGTCATGTAAAGAAAATGAATCCAAAAACAAATTCTATTTTACACTTGACCCCACAGAACTTATAAAACTCTCAACATGCACAATATCTCAAAGGTTGTGCTGCTAGTTGACAGCATATCAAATTTACAAGTCTTCACAAGAGTCTGAAGGAAAAACGAAGGAAACAGTCTCCTCCTTTGTTCAGTGAGGTTAATGTCATATGAATGGGTCTCACCATGTGACGTGAAAGGCCTGCCTGCAGCCATGTTTGTTGCAGGTCATGCAAGCTCCAGTGGCGGCTTTACTCTCTCTGCCTTGGTCCTCGCAGATGTAGCATGTCTACACACAAACACAAACACACACACACACACACCAAGATACACACGGTTAAGAGAGCCTATTTTAATTCAAAAACAAACTCAATTGTTCATAATAACAAAACAAGTTTGTTTTTCTGACAAGTCAGAATGTGTAGATAAAGTGTGTTACCTTGTTGTAGCGCTCATGTGGCACAGACTGGAGTACTATGGGCTCCATAGTGGAGACATTAGCAAATTCAACTTCAGGTATGTAAAGGGCACACACCACATGGGCCCAGCCTGCAAAGAAACAAAAGAAGCATCAGCATACGTATCACACAATGAGTAATCACGGCTGGCAAACGGGGGTGTGTAGTTGTACATCCCAGTTTTAAATTAAGAATTATAAAACTTGTGCTAATATCAGGATTATGTCCTAAATCAGCTGTCCCCTTCCCCTGGTCCGTGGGTTTTTTGAACCGGGCTGAGCAGAAAGAATAAATAACTTACATTATTTATGTTTTATTTATAATCTGAATCTGAACTATGTTTTATTTTGACAAATGACCAGATTCTCTCTGTTACATCCATCTATGACTCACTCTTGACACATGTCAAGACAAGTCTTTGGAAAGTTTCTTTGTGAAGGGGAAAAGGCCCAGTGAGGAGAGAGAAGAAGAGCCTGCGACTTCCATGAAAAAGAAAGCTGCATTTATGTTCGGGGTTAGGGGGCAGAGAGGATGTTACTCATGTTATGTTGTTGGTGCGATGTTCAGTTTTTATGCTGATCGTATCATTTTATTTTGTTGCATTTATCCGCCACAACTTAAAGGCCGGTCTGTGGAAATATTGTCTGACATTAAACTGGTCTGTGGCACAAAAAAGGTTGGGGTCTGCTGTCCGAAATGGAAATCAGTTATAGAAATTAGATTTTTTTTTAGTTCTTAGTTTAGAGTAAAACTAAAATTCTCTGATGGAAATATGAGGCACAAACCCCCCCCAAAAAAATATGCGCAATACATCACTTATTTTATGTATGTGTATATATATATACACACACACACGTGTGTGTGTGTGTGCGCGCACGTTATTAGTTGGGTCAGACAAAGAAGAACACCACCTCATCTGTACATTACAAGAAATATGTTGGCACTAAATGCAAAACAGATTTTTTTCTACACAATTGTGTTTGCTACATTTGATTTAAATTGCAAATTTTTGGGGCATTTTTATACAGGTTGGAATAAAACAACCAAACCAAGACAAAGGTGATCAAGCACCTTTTCTGACCCAACATGTTGCACTATATAAAAATTCATATCCTGTGATTCTGTTAGCACATTGTTATTCACTGAGGATAAAGCTCATATACAGGTATTTCCTAGTGAGCTTTTTTGGCCCTTTGTAAGCAATGGAAAATATAAAACCAAGGCCTGCGGCTTCACAAAACAGATATCGACTTATCACTTCAATGTGTCAGTCCAAGAGACTTCGACATCCCAGACGTTCAAGTGGGCAGCACAAATGAGGTTAACTAAGTGGGAATAATTCACCACACAACCTAAACATTTTTTAACACATTATCAATTAATTAAGGAAATTGAAGTTTTGGTCATATTTATATATCATTAAAAAGAATAATGCATGTACACTGATTCTAAATCATAGAAATTTGACTAGACAGGGATCCAATCCTTGTTGGACACATCAAGTCATACATTTACATAGAGAACAGATATTTCAACTTTAATTGAAGCTTGAGTCTCAAAGAAATGTAATTTGTAAACTAGTAGTGAATCTATCCAAAGTGCTGACACACACAGCTGCCTGTCAGTGAAGACAAACTGGGGGCGGTAGAATGACAGAAGGGTATGGTGGAGTGGCAGCAGAATTGACAACAGGCTGAGGAGGAGCTGAAGGAGGTGAACGGGAGGTCAAATGGAGGTGGGAATCTCCTGCCATGCTGGAGGTGTCTGTTATTCCCCATAGCAGCAACAAAAACAGGCTTAAACTTACAGTTGAACCCCTGACCTGCCTTTGACCTGGTGAGCGGGACAGGGGGAGGAGGACAGAGGGCGGGACGAATAGAAGGGAATGGGTGTGAAATGGGGGCATGTTGTTGTTTTGAAGTCCCTCCAAGAATCTGGAAGAGGCCTATAAAACAGGACTATAAAAGTGGCGCAGTCTTCCTCCTCAAAGTAAGCATTCACACTTTTACTACCCCAAACTCAACAAAACATCTCTTTACGAACATCCCTTCTGCAAGAGGTTATCACAGCCCTATAAGTTTGGTCGCAGAGCTACATCACAATATGGCCAAGTGCAACATCCAAATCACAGAAGCTACAATTTCTTGACAAAGCACTGACAAGCATTGTGATGTGACAGAGATTCCCAAGCCAACAAATAATATTCTCCTCCAACAGAAATCTTTTTGTTTTCAGTGAAAATGAGACGAAAAATCATAGTTCTGACTTTCACAATGCCAACTTAATCTGAACATGATTTATTTGCTGATTGATGATTTGTTTTATGTGCTGTCCTACTTGCTAAATTTAGCTGATAACTAATTTGTGTTCCAATAAACTGACAAATTGTCAAAGAACTGTTCCTTCTAACATGTGTGAGAGTCTTTAAGTGTGTTGAAACAGTTACACCCAAACTAGGTAAAGAAGAGCAACTTGTGTTCATGGTTGTCACTGTCGCAGGTAATGAGCTACATGTGCTTAGAAACTGAACCAGTTCAACTAAGAAATGTTCCGAAGGGAGGGTACTCGCAGTACCACCACAAACACAGATGTGACACCTTTGAGTGTGCTATTTTTTAAAGTGACTATTGATGTTATGTTTAAATTCATCTTATACAGAGGACAGCAACACGTGAGTAATCACATCCTCCAAAGGCAAAACAGGAACTATGGCAAACAGCTGTAAACCTTCTTCCCCTCCTTAGGTTTCCTTTCTGTGCCTGCTACATGTTAAAATACTGGATCAATCACCCAGCCCAGAATAATCCCTTTGCTCCACTTTATCACACTCAAGCTTGAAATAACAGTAAGCAGGACACAGATCAACAAGTGGAAAGGAACTGACAAGAAGAGAGAAATGGATGGCATGGGGAAAGAGATGGTTAGGGAAACATGGGAGGAAAAAGAGAGGGGAAAAAGAGGGAGAGAGGGGTCATGGGAAGGGTAAAATAAAAGAGAAAGTAGTAAAACGGTGTGTGTTAGTGTTGTCCTGATGCCTCCCTGCAGGCCTGGACACAATCCCACAGCTGTGCCTCTCCCTCTCAAACACACACACTCACATACACACAGAATATTTACAGTCTCCACCAAGCTGACCTTCCAATGAACCCAGAGAGGAGACTCCTCACAGGCCATGCACTATACCCATCCTGGCCCGCCCCCTCATAAACATACACACACACACACACACACACACTCATAAAACATGGACTGGCAAGAACGGTACAGAGAGGCAGCACACACAACAAACAGCAACATAACTCTCCCAGCACGCTCACACCCCTTAAACTTGCCAGTGACATGCAATTAATGAAAAAATACACAAGAGGTTAACCACAGATGTGTGTGCTTGTGTCTGTCTGTGTGCTGCCAAAAGGGATTCTACCTCCGTTGTCTGTCCTCTTGAGGGCTCCATCTTTGTGGGGACACAGCTCACATCTCTGTGGGTAAAGAGGAAACTTCAGGTCAGATTCAACAGGTCTCCTTCATCTGCTCAGAGTCGGGTTAATACTCAATATGACAAATGTGTCAGAGTGAGCTCAGCTGGAAAGACGTTCTGACTCGGGCACAAAACTTTTTCCAAGTGAGCACATACAGGGGGGACATATAGTGTATAAATTATGAGTACAGTGTGTGTGTGTGTGGTCTGTTACAGATCAGAAAGACTTTCATGTCCTCCTTTTTAATTTCTTTCTTCCTATTTTTCTACCATTTCTGTTACATGTCATGCTTCACAAAAACATATTTACAAACCTCTTAATTTGTTTCCCCAAAATACTTTGCAATGAAATATTTTCCCTATTAATCATGCAGTTGGTTGTCACTGATGACAATAAACTTTCAATTACCTCCTAATCTTATAAAACTGTTCAAACCTTTCAAATGTAAATACTCAATTGCCCAAAAGGCCTTTGTTAGACAAACCAAAATCACAAGAGACTGACTCCAAATGTTTATTTGATTTAAACCACTGAGTACAGGTTAAGAGAGAGGTGCCTTACTTGGCATATTGGAGATTTAGAAATATGGATGGACATTATTTACATTATCTTCAATTAAAATAACATTATGCACAGAAAGCAATATATTACTTTACTACATGTATATATCATTTTCACTTGAGAAGCCTAAGAATGAAAGTTTTATCAGATATACTTTTCAGGTAACTGTGCACAAAGTCCCTCTTTGTGAAAACCCTCAAACTCCCACACAGCCCAATGAACACTCTAATATTATTATTTTCTCTTTTCAATTACTTTTGTCTGAGGATATTTTTTTATTATCTTCACAGGATTGTTTGGTACTGCTAATGTTTTGTATTAGCCAGCTTCACAGCCTTATATATTGTTTTGTACATATATTTCTTTCTCCAAAATGAAGCTTTGCTGCTTTTCATTTCTACACACAGTAGAAAGTTAGGCTCTGTAAGATCATGTAAATGAGAGACCCTCCTTTCATCAGGTTTACAGGTTAGAGGAAAACCTAGTTAGCCTGCTAAACTCTGCCCTGCTCGCACACACCAAAATAAAAAACAGATCTGACAGGCTTCTGGATCAACAACTGCATATATTTGTATGAAAATGTTTGGAAACCGTGGGCAAATTCCATGTTTTGTTAACTTGCACTAAAAAATAAACAAGCACAGCCCCCACAGCAAACACATATCCAAACAAATCTTTCTTCAAATGTTGAAGCAGAGTTACATTTTTCAATTATCTAAATGACATTTGCAGTAGGGGTTAACCAAGTATATACCGGGCCAGTCATCTGATGTGATGTGTTTAATTCCGAGTTCAATTAAAAAGCGCTCTACTTATTTGATGCTCAGCTATTACTCATGAAATATAACCAGCCACAACTGAACACAGAGACAAACATATCCTGAAACAGCTCTAATAACAATATTGCTGATTTTCAGAGGTATTGCACCTGATACAGAAGAAGTTCTAATAAACGTCGCAATCTTATGGTCTTATGGTTTTATGATGACAAACATTCCCAGTTACCCAGGTATACAGAAAATGTCTCCATAGTGTACTTAGTTTGCAGTGATGTACAATCATAACAATAATCAGACACAGAATTAATTCATGTTCCATATTTGAGTAACGTTGGTCCTAGTGAAAACTCATTTCAGCTCCCACATTGTAAATATGACATTGTTCGCCTTCATATTGGTGTTTCTACGTTATGTTAAAGTTCACCATTCATCATAATAACGTGGGCTACAGTTCTCATAGGTCTCATTGAGCCAACTTGAATGCAATAACATGTCAACAAGTTCATTTGTTGAGCCCTGATTCAACAAGCAGACTCAAGTAATTTCATGCATGTCACTGAGGAGGGCAAGGCTTACTTTCAGTCTCAAGCCATGACTACAACTAAGATTACTGAAAAGTGTCGTGAAGCTGCCCCTGGCTCTGTTTCTGTTTCTTCTACAGGTTACTGTTACACACACAGACTGGCGGCATAATCCATGTATGTATAGTTCCTTTATTGCTATTGTATATACCGTATACAGCTATAGTACTCATGAGTGATCAAGTGGCCCAATGAATGACAGGTTTCCTATCACATGCTGTTAATGTGCAGTATTTAAATATATGAAAAACAAAATTAAATGAAACATTACTGTCTGTTGATGTTATGTCAGCCTGCGACTCTACTGTTAATTCTTACAGCAGATTAATGCATTTTAGAAACATTCCAAAAGGACGCTACAGGAGTGTTTCACTCAACTAGTACAAGCGAGGCTGTTTGCAATAAATACAGCTTCTTTGTTTATTCATTTATATATTAAAATGTTTACTTCATTACAATGTTGCTGGGAGCACCATGCACCTCGTATTTGAAGATAATGTTGAACTTTTCTTGTAATTATACTAAATTTGGTGTTGCGTCCCTTGTCTGTAAAATGTTTCCTGTGCCACAGGATATAGGCAGCATAAGGCAGAAATGTAATTTTCACACCATGTATGAGTACGGTGGCACGGTGTTCCGTCTATAAATAATGCTTATTTTCCCAACCAACACATCTTTGGTGATCTGCACCAGAGTCAAATTTTAACTTTATCTGTTTCTTCATTTGTTTCTCTGCCTTATCCAGATGTTGTTTTGCAGACTTTTGGTGCTGCCTTTAGCGGTCAGGTCCAAAAAAAAAAAAGATTTCACTCTGATTAAGCCTGAAAGTAGGCTCTGTTTGTGCACCACCACTTCTGTGACATCCCCAACTTTTTACATTTTTTTCATTACACAGAAAAAAAAAAAGAGTTGGTTCAAATTAACATTTGAAGAGAAGTCCATTTGAATACATGTTTGCTATAGGGGTTGTAATTAATTATTTTAATAACAAAATGAAATGTAGTGTTTATAATAGGGGTGGTTATGTCATATTGTATCCTTCACAATAATAGCGGTAAAAAATTTTTACCCAGGCAAAAATGAATATCTCGAGATTTAGAATTGACAGTTAATGTGTGTTAAAGTGTGCCAAACGTGTGTCGGGTTTTCCATGAAGAATGTTAAAGAGCCAGTGCTGGTGGGGGGCTGGGTATAGCAAGTGCCCCACAAGCAGGACGCTACAATCTCCTTGTTGGTGACGGGCTGGGTTGGTTCCGGCCGCCATCATTTACTGCTTCTAATTCCCCACTCGCTCTCTTTCCCCCAATTTTGTGTCACTATTCAGGCTGTCCTATGAAATAAAGCCAGAAAGGGCTGAAAAAAATTTAAATTATTGATCAATGCAGCAAAGTTACCTTTGTTTTGTTGCACAGTACCTCACTCACAAAGCACTTGTGTTTATAACACTAATTTTAGTATGTTAAAATGAATAACAAGACAGAACGAAATCAATTGTATTTTTTCGTAGAGAATATCGTTACTGTGAAAATTCTGAGAAATATTGTGATATCTCTTTTAAGCCATATCGCCCACCCCTAATTTACATCTGTCACTAAATCCTTCTCCACAAGGACAAGAGGAAAAATACAGAAACTCTTTAGCCAAAGATTTAGAGTTCGATGAGGATTAGTCAACACAACAGTTCAGGCATTAAATGTAAGACATGCAGGGCTTTCCAAGTATGTGTTCTTGTCCGTGCCTTAATATTCAAATGGGCTGGTATGATATAGACTGAACAGCTTAATGTTAGCAACAAATGGTATTCGCTATAGGCAGTAAACTGTCACCACTCAAACAGAGTTCATAAGAATTTTCAGAAAGTCTTTCAATCCAGACTAATGATAGTATTGCGAAATATGATGGTCACTAGTACAGACCAGAGCTTGTGGTCTTACAGGCAAGCTTGGGGCAAAGGACAGCAGTAAACGTTTAAAGTTTACAACAAAAACAATACTGTTCAACATCCAGAACGCCACCCTACATGTCTGACAATCCTGTTATTCCAGGAGTTCACTTGAATGGTGAATGGAGGCAGAGAGACTTGAGTGACTCACCACACGGGCTGCTCTCTCCTGAGATTCACACTTTCTGCAAAACCAAGGACCAGTGGGCACCTGCACAATGCCGTAGCAGGCTGAGGAGAAATAAAGGGGGGCATTTAAGAGGAGAGAAAGCAGAGTAAGTCATCACATTTTATACCACAGAATAAATGTACATATTCATAATGAAAAATAAAATGCACACACCACCCTGATAGTATCTGTACAAATATTACATTATATCTTATAAAAAAATCTTTTTTAAATATGCACCAGAAGGAAAATTGGTGATTACACTGATTTGAGCAATGTTTTGATCTGGCAGAGTGTTTAATACACTGGTGTTGTTTGTATATCACTCTGCTGACAGCTGGCATGGTTTGCCTGAGCTGCAAAATATTTTAAGCCCTTGGGACAATGGGAGAATTGCTGGTAATGCGCTAGTGATGTCAACACACATAAGCAACAGTGATAATCGTTTATGAGCTTGTTGCGCCATACATAAAGAAGATGCTTTCAAATGGTCCCAAATATTTATTCAACTCTACTACAAGGTTCTATGAAAATGATTGTCAGCTGAATAAACAGGTTTATATCGGAGAGAATATAAAAAATGACTCTGAAGGCTGCATGTGCAGGGCCACATGCAGCCTTTTATACACCCTGCATTGCGTCAATTCTTAATATTTTGATGCTTCAACTCCAAACATACTGTTGTTTTCACCTTGAGATACAGCATGACCACACTGACACATCTAGGTTGATGTAGATCCAAGCTGCAGTACAGGTAGTACTAGCCTATGTCAAACACCACTTGCCTAAATATCCCACCTTTAAACATTTTCAGATTATCACTGATTTAACCACAGTCCATAATCCAAAGTAATAAACAACTATAATCCAGATTTCTAAGAACCAAATACCCAAAGGTTACTGAGTTTAAATTCATTTGAACTTACAGCATTTCATCAAAATTTGGTTAGATTTTTGGAAAAAAATGGCAATTCATAGCACAGATTATAAATTAGACAGTTTTTGTAATATACACCTTTTGAGGACCTGGTGTCCACATATACGGACATCACATTTTGGGTCGTCTAGACCCCTATACTATATTTTTCTATACAAGACCATTATACTTTAACTTAGTGGTGGCAGAAGAGCATAATACATTGCAGGTTAAAGGTGTTACAGATTCATGATGACGAACAACATACCCAAGAAGAGAAATTAAAAATGCATGCCATGGGTCTTAGGAGACACTATATACTTTAAAATGTCACCATTTACACAATAAATGTTACTGGGTTGCTAGTGAAGAGATTTGTCCTGCGGTGCAATATGTGATGGATGTAGAAGGGAGGAAAAAAAAAAATAAAAAATCAAGTTTCCAGTAATAACACAGTAATGCAACAATGACAGTTTAGAAAGTGTAATCATTTACTCAGTAGTATAGAACTGTGCAAAAAGAAGGAAAAAAATAGATTCACATAAGGATCATAATTTGATTCAAAATCAATTCATTTTGCCCTTACTTTGCTATTGTATTTGTTGTTGGTGTGAATATAATGAATGATGAAATTTTTTTGAATTGCTTGTACTGTGTACAAGCAACTAAAAATATTATACACAAAGAAGATAAAATCTGCCTGTTAAACTTGAACAGCTTGTGTTGTCATCACTTAGATGCTGGATATTAAAGCTATCTTAATGTGTTCACAGCCAAACTGGTTTTTTCTTGACCGATTCCTGCTATACAACTTTTGCAGCTTCACTTGTGCAATTCTCAGCAAATGAAATCATTGCAAACACAAACGACTTATGGTCATCTGAATCATGCACCTCTACACAATTACAATCACATTTTAAATTGTTGATATTTAACAGACAAATAGACTGATGCAATGATTCTTCTGTGCACTGCAGTAATACACTTTTCTTGAACAGTGAACTATCTTCCACAATGTTTTCTCAACATCAGTATATTATCCTGTAGCATTTGTATGTAGTGCAAAATTTGGAGGCACTTGCTCTCTAATACCTTTAGAACTTTAATAATTAACCAAAGGACTTTATCCTGACCAAACCTGAAGGGTGTCATGTTCATACATAACATTTGTCTATTTTCAAAAACACGCAACACACAAAAGCATTGGATCTTCAGCTGTAATTTGCACTGATGCTTCAAGTCTACAGTGAGTGATTCTAATCCACTAAAAACTATTTGCCTGTAATTATCACAACACTTGCTTAATCTGAGGCAAGCGAACACAGCATTTTATAAATTCTACCCAACTAGCCGATCCTGAGAGAATGTGATGCAACATTAATGTGAGATATGACATATTATGGAGTAAAATCATAGTAAGTCACATTTACTCCTATAACTTTCCAGAGTTTGTTTGTTTCTGAAACTTTAAACCAATAATGTCAGAAACCTGAGTCAAGAAGATTAAATATTTGAATCTATACGAGTACCACCCTGTATATAACAATACGGATGTTAATAAATTTATTTAGAGACCTCAGGTCCACTTGGCTGTTCAAAAACAGTTACAAATTCAAACACCCTGACATACATCTGTCGGGGTTCAGAGTTGCTGACATTTCAAATAGTTGCTATCTCCTACTGTGTTTGCCAAGTAGACACATGGCCAGCTGTTAAATTTGTAAACACTGGACGTCATCATCTGAGTCATCCTGGGTAAGCACCGGCTTGGCAGCCCTGCATTACAGTTACTACTCTAGACGATAACATGCAGCCAATGGAAAACATTGTTTTTCTGCCCTGGCCTGTTCCAAATGTTAGCCATCCAACTTAAATACCACAGTCTGAATACGTTTCCCCAGTATTTGATAGGCTGTGGGCTTTGCCGGGCTTTCCTCCTGAACTTTACACATTACACAAATACCCCCCCCCCCTTCCATGTCCCACAGGAGAGCTTTTCTGACAGCCAGGGGATTAAAGGCATCATGACTGGAAGCCAAAGGCGCTGATTGTTGGTTTTTGTTTCTTTTTTTTTTCCCCAGAAAGTAGCTGCCCTGCCAACTATCGTGCCCAGCAGATTAGTGGTGGTCAGTCCTGCTGAGTGAGCTGAGCCTGACCCCAGCCTGCTCCGGTGAGGGCCGGAGGAGGAGGAGGCTCCAGACGGAGCTCCATAACCTTGCAGCAAGACAACGCTAACTGGTCTGACATGCTAACTGCTAACAGCTAGCCGAGCTAGCAGCACAGCTCACCCTGATGCACGGCGACGTTGCAGCCGTGTCCGTCGCAGTACACCAGCGGGTTTTCAGCCCAGCCTCTCTCATCTGAGCACACACAGCAACCTCCGATCATCTCCTTCATGTTACTCGTCGAGAACTCGTCGTCCGCCGCCAGACAACGCTCGCCGGAGACCATCTACGAAGAAAGCGGACATGCGGAAGAATACGACGGAAAGATAAAGCGAAACCTTCGCCGAGCACGCCCCTCTTTCCCCTCCCGCGCCGCTTTAAGTCCCACTCGCTCCAAATGTCATGTTTTAAACGTGTTTACGTCCCTTTTCGACACCGTATTTTTTCACCAAAACATCCACTTCACAGCGCGACGGTGAAGAGAGGGGGGGGGGGGGCTTCGTAGAGAACAGGAAATGCGTAATGACGCACGGCGCGTGTGTGTGCGTGCCCTCTGACAGCACGTAGCAGGCGGATGTGATCGGACGGCCGACTGCAGCGGTCCATGTTGGATCCACATGGCTGAGAAGGTTTGAAAGTTTGGAGCTGAGACACTTCACTTCATCTGATTCGGTGTCAGCCAGGAGGTCGGCGGAGAGGTGGCACACAGCAGGCTGAAACCAGCTTGTTTACAGAACAGATGGGAGTGTTGGCTGTATATTTTAAATTTGTTTACAGCAAGGAGAGTAAATCATCTGCTGAGTGAAATGTGAATTGGAGTTTGATATATAGCAGAGCATTGCAACTTTTAAAGGAAATGTGACAATTTCCTATTCTGTAAAAAAAAAAAACAGGTAATAATCTTGGTGTAAGGATGCTTAATTCCCAAAATAGCTACATTTGGAGTGGAAAGGATTTATGAATCTATTAGTTTATCAAATAAAAGTTAATTTACATCTTTTTTATACTTTTTTTCAAGCAAAAATACAAACCATTCTCTGATTAAAACTGAGATTTGCTGTTTTGAGGAATTCTGGGAGATTTTAACGTGCATTGCTCATTATCTTCATTATGAATGGGTCTGATTTTTCATATGACACAAGAAAATAAATGTCTGAATAATTGATGAAAATTAAATGGAAATCATCTGTAGCTGCACAATGGATAAACTGAGTGCACATTTGCATTCACAAACATCTTTTACTCATATATTTCAAATTAAGTAGACACATATTTCTGTAAGTTGTTGTAGTTGCTTTTTTTCTCCTTCACACATGGGGTTTTGATACAATTCAAATTTATTTTGCACTGCTGTACAGAAAGAAGCTACTTACTGTATTTCCACATCAGTATGTACATATTTGTAGTGATGCTACAAGCCTAGCAATTAACTGTCATGTTGTAATACATTGTTGTGTATTACAACATGACAGTTGTTTTTTTTTTTTTTTTTTCAGATGTCCTTTATATATTGTATACATCCACTCAGCAGCCCCTAATGACATAACAGTAGCTAGGTGATCATCAGAGAACAGAGCATCCAAGTACTGAAGACATAATTTTTCAATCTTTAAAATCACAAATGATGATGAAAGATTTTAGTTTGTCTGTATTTTGGGGGTTTTATAACTCAGTCAATTCATTTTAATAAATCAAATCATGTTTATGTATGATTTCTTGTCATTTTTAGGTAACTGAAATATTTTTTTACATGTCAATACATTAAAATGACAGAAGAATGTAAACAGTATGGGCATGGTGACTGCACAACCAGGAGAGTTGCAGAAGCTTTTCTTTGTAAGATGAAATATATTTGTCTTCAAAATATAATAAAAGGGTTTGAGAAGCTTGTTATAGGGTGAATATCTCCCTGTCTCCCTGACCTGTCAATATACACTTTTGTTTTGACAGCATCCCCATGCTCTTGCCAAAGATGCTCCAGAACACACACACACACAAATGCTATTCCAAGCACTCAGCTGCTGCTTGCATCACCGATTTCTCTGAGCGAGCTCCCGCTCTTGGTTTCCAGAGAAACGTAATGACTTGCCAATAATGTGCAAGAGCACACGAGCGTCCTCCGTGTAATATGGTGAGAGAGAGGTCCCTGGGAGTGCCTGCCCATTGTTTGCTTTAATTTCAAATTGCTCAAATGCTCCAGTCGACACTGGGCACTGCACTAAAAGGGGACGTGGGGGGGATGGGGAGCTGGGGAAAAGGAAAAACCTATTAGAGCTGGAGAGAACAAAGGGAGGCGAAGGAGGGGGCAGCAGTTGTGGAGGGGCCCATATAGCTACTGAAACACTGAAAATGGCAAATTATTTTTACAACTTGTACTTGATTAAGTCAAAGTCTACACGAATCATGTATAATGTTCCTCAGGTTGTCAGAGAAGAGCTTTCTGAGAAAGAAAATTGCAGCAACACTGGGTCCTTCCAGTGACTATTGCTGACCTCAAGGTACATATAGCACTCAAAGCTTTTATGTAATTTAAGGTATTCTATGACTATAACCAGGCTGTTTTGTGTATTTTTTGAAGCTTTGTTGGTAATACAGTATCTATCAAGTTGGTGTTTGGATGAGGTTCTCTGAATGCACTGGAGCAGCATTTCTATAGGTTTGGATCCATTCAGGAAAAAAAAGTTCAATTAATGCACTATATGATCAATACATAACCTGGTGAAGAAACATACATTATTTTTGCATCATGCAAATGGTGAGCTGACCGTGTGTCAGGGACTAAACTAACTGCAAATGTCTTAACACATTTTGCATCTGTTCTGCACAGTAGGCTGTCAATTTCAGTTACTGTCATCTCTGGGGATGTACAGTATAATTGCTAGACTAGTGCAAAGGAGCGGATAAACGAGACGTTGAAGCATAGTTTTTGGAATTCATTCTGGTCATTACCATTTTAGTTAATTTAACAGTATGTATGCATCGTGAAGACATTTTTCATTTGATACAACTTTACATTTAAAAAGTCAGTGGACACTCAAAATTAAGTTCTGGGTCTGGTTGTATATACTGGAAAAGTTTTGTGGTCTCTGTGTGTAGAATGAACAACATGTAAAAGAACCACGGAGTACAGAAGTGAACGCAGCCTCAGACTTGGATGTAAGATGCATCCTGACCTTATTTTAAGGCTTTGCATGAACAGATGCTGGACTTACTCCATTGCCTGTGAGTTATTTGCCTTTGGTTAGTGATGTTTTATATTGCCCTGTTTTTCCATATCTACTGAAGCTTTTTTTAAATGCTTTGTTGACATTTATAAATTACCAAAAAGACCCAGTTACAAAGAATGCATATTACAAATATTGTTCTAACATAATCTGAATTTACTTACTAAACTTAAACATCCCAAGTATGTGTGTACGTGTGTGTGTGTGTGTGTGTGTGTACATTCAGAGGGGACTAAAACTAGCAGGCTGAGAAGAATGTTTTCACACACTGAGCTCATAAGCTTCAACAAATGATTGCTGACAGGTAAGTAAAGGTCTTTTATTTTGAAGCTGTTGTATTGTCAAATAGATGCCATATGCTTGTTTTCAAATCAATTTATTTATGAGTAATGGGTATTTTTCCTGGGTGTCAGGCAGAATGTAAACTATCTATGGCCTGTAGTCCTTAGAAAACAAAATAAACAGCCGAACACTGTTTACGTTAAATTGATGTGTTAAGTTGACATGTTTGATCAGCTCTTACACAGTCCAGCCTAGCATATAAATTTAGCCAGCCATTATTCTTTGAGCCTAGTGAAATTGAAACAATGAAAACAGTGTTTCACAGACAAAGCAAGGAACAAGCAGTATCCACTGGCACACATTTCTCCTCTCTCCAAACATTTTCTGCATTCAAACATTTCTGAATTTATGTATCTAATTCAGTGCGTTTTGTTACATTTGCAAGTAACAACCCCAATAAAGGTCTTACGGAGCGTTTAAGTGGGCTGATATTCATTTAGGCAGTAATTATAGGATGTATATTAGACTTTATAGTATGTCTATGTAGAATCGACATTTTGCACGTCTTTTTAAGGGTTTGTTGGGGGTTAGGGTTAACCCTAAGTTAACAGTTGTAATGTGACAGACTGTGTATTCCCATCTATATCTTGTAATTTTCTATTTCCTGAAAAACAGTACGATGTCTTCATGACAGCATAGAAAAGGGAGAAGAAAATCATACTTACAGCTATTGCCCATAATGCGGTAATTTTAGATTTATTTATTTATTTATTTTATTTTCGGCGGGGGGTGGGCGTGGGGGGGTGTTGTTATTGATTTTTTGTCATTAACATATTATTCATGTAGTCTATGTCTTACAATTCTGGAGTGGAAAAGCGCAAACAATTTTAAATAAATGGATAAAAAATTGTGAAGTTGAAGACGCTTGAAACGGGCAAAAGCTCCTTTTCCTGGTTCTACTACATTCATGAGTTTGGTCGGAGTCTCTTCTATGGTCGGCAAGTAGCACAGAGGCGCGGTGAAAAAATACAAACAGTCCCAACAAGGCGGGGTGAAAGGTGAAGAGAGCCCTCCCCCCACCACTGTCCGCACACACTTCAGGCTCGGATTGCATGTAAAATCACATTCTCCCGGGGGTGGGTGGGGGGTGGGGTGGGGGGGTGGCGAGGAATTCATTGTTTTGGCATGGGGTAGTGGGTTTGTGTCATAAAAAGTCTATGCTCTTACAAGTGCCTGTGCCTCCTTGACCAAGTGTCTCCATAAAACTCAAAGCAAAACAAATGACTTTGGGCTGCAGGAGAAAATAGTCCAAGTGTGATTTGATGTGTGCTAGAAAACCGGACGGGTTCGGAGGCTTGTCTGTAGCAAAAGGTTTTGTGGCCAGCCATCTTATAAAAATGTATGAAGTTCCCCAAATGAACCGGTCACTGAAATCTCGTCCGAGAAGCTGGTCGTTGTAAAGAAAAGCAAATTCACTCAGATCTAAAGTCCATGTGTAGAAATTGTGTATTCTAGTCGATTATTGAAATTGAAAAAAATAAAAAATAAATAAAATAAAATAAAAAATAAATCTTTTTTTTATGAAGGTTATAATGTGCAAATCCGTGGAGGGCTGGTCGTGTGTGTGTGCATTAATGCTACTTGTGTGTGTGCATGTGTGTCCTTAACGTAATCCGTCTACCTCTTCCATAAAACGGTCTTTCATGGTGAAGTAGTGGACATTCAACAGCTATATAGGAAATTGCCAAAATGCACCATGCAGATTATTGTGTATTTATGAATATTTTTCATTTATTTGAAAAGACTATCTATTTATTTATTTATTTATACAGTGTGGTCAACATTAAATTTAATCACTTTAGTTACTTGTTATAATGGCCGTAAATTATTAGGGGCTGATTTAAAGACTAAATCAGGATAAACTTCACGAAATCGGCACATATAGAAGCCTCTCCTTCAGATTAGACTGAGTTCACCCTACACCAACTGCAGCCAACAGCGGACTCATTTATGTCTGCAGTCCAAGATGTGGTCGGCTGGGGCTTTTCCCCTGCACCAGCAGCATAACAAGCGTCTGCTGCAGGAAACTTCCACCGTGCTTTGAGGTCTCTCCCTCGGCCGGTCGGTCTGGTCCCCTCCCCTCTGGTCCCGGCCGATATCCAGGCGCAGGAGATGGGGGAAGAAGTGCCCTGTGGCATCTGGTGTATCCACAATCTGCATAACAAAGAGTCACTGATCTTAATTTTAGATAATCAAATATAGCCTATGTATATACATTAGGTTATTTTTACTCATTGAGGTTTTGTATGGTCCATAATTCAAATCCATAAAAAAAGATAATGGAGTCAGCATGGGGCATTCTTTAAGTCTACAGGACCAGTTTTGTTTTCCATGGTGTGTGTGAGGGATAAAAATGTTTCTTTAAACTTTTTGTCCTTTAAACATGTACATTGAACATTTCGAATTCTACGTCATCAGGGTTTACGCGCAGCACCCTCTTGTCTAACTGCATTAATAGCCAGAATAATTAATAAACGAAAACAAAAAAATGAATAACAAGTACCACTTGTGAAAATAACGCTTGTATCATTTTGTTGCAGGCGCCAGTTGTTTTCCGGAGATTTTCATGAAATTAGGCGGGCTCTGAAAAATGGAACGCACTTTGCGTCTCATCAACAACACTAAGACCTGTGTGATAACACAAAAAGAAAGTTTTGTCCTCACTGCTCCCAATGGGAGCACCAGTGAGACGGCGTTTATCTTCTATTTCTGACCAATCGCTACTTTGTGGAAGAAGTTGTAGGCTACTTATGAACTGTAGTTATTCAGATACAAATTCACACGACTGGTCAAGTTCGGATGGTAACTAGTTTAGGTCATAGAAGAGAGGGAGGTTAGCGGCTTCCACTGTAACACCGCTGACTGCTCTGTAAGTGATCAGAGAGAAGAAATAATCACGCATTGTGTCAAACAGAAGAGAAAGATAGATCCCTGCAGGGAAGAGACATGCAGTGATCAGGACGGAACAAGCCTCGACTGTCTGTTCCTTCCACAGACTTGTTCCCCCCGGGGAACTGGACCTCAGCAAACTGCCCCTCCTCTCACTTCACTCCGCCGCATCCGTGAAGCTCCTCGTGCTCCGTGTATCAATGCTGTCATACGCCATCAGCACGTGAAAAGCTGGTGCATGCTCGCAGATAAGAGCCCGACGTGAATGTCCCGGATGTATTTCAAACTGCGAGCAGGTCAGATGACCCAGAGGCCGACTGGAGCCGGGCTGGAAATAACTAAAACCAAAATGATTGCATGAGCAGACATAGATGCACCAACCAAGAACACTCGCGCGCGCGCACACACACACACACACACACACACACACACACACACACACACACACACACGGTCATTTCACTTAGTGTATTTCAATTGTAATGCTGAGTCCGAGATATTCGCAAGCAACAATTGTGTAATGAGTAACAGCCTATTGATTAAGTAGAAGATTTTGTGACTGACATTAGAGCCTATTGTAATTATATTATCGATTATTTGTAATTATCAGCCATTGTAGTAGAAGCTATTCATTTCGAAACAAATGTTTAAATGTTTGTTTTACACACCCAGGCACACACTATAGGTTTATATGCCGTTACATGGACTGAGTGGTCTGTAAATAAGTAAACAAGCTTAAAGTTGTGGAGTTGAACAAGCCCGGTCTTGAGTTGGCCCAGTCACATACAGCTCTGCCCCTGAGGAACAGGCCACGGGGGATTCACGTGTTTTACAGATAACAAAGAAAAAAGATAGCACTGCCAGTGTTGAAAAATATGGCTCAGGGGCAAAGCTTTGTGTAGGCCTACCGGTAATTCACACAATTAGTCAATATAATATACCACGTAGTTACATTATTTGGACAGCGTTGTGGGTGGTGGCCTCAACCCACGTTTCCTCTGCCTTCTGTGCTGCCTTTGCATATCTGTGTGTGTGTGTGTGTGTGTGTGAGAGAGAGAGAGAGAAAATAAAGTGTGCACGTGAATCCACAATGCGCGTGTCTATCTTTGTGTACGTGCGTGCCTGCTCACACGCGCATACTTCTGTGCATATTCCGCGAGTCATCGTGGTTTGTGTTTATACGTTTTCGTGTTCACAAGAAATTTCTATGTACATGCATGTACACGTGCGTGACACCAGACACAAAAAGAATTCATCCAAATAAAATGGCCAACTAGGTGTAAACACTGTGCTCATAATAGCCCAGAATCCGTGTCCCCACCATTTTATAAGAAGCTATACGTCGATGGTTAGATTTAATAACATATCAGCCTGTACAGCCTATGTGTACAATAACGTTATATTTTTATTATCGTTGTTCTTGGTAACATGGTTTTAAATTGGAGATCTTGGCTGGAGGTTTCTAGCTGCTAAGGCTTAAATACATCGTCTAGAAAATCTAATGGGAAAAGCAACCCTGACTCTGCACTTTCAGTCCAATCACTGTTGACGTTGTTTTACCAGGGCGAGAGGCAGGGTGGTTTAACAAGACTTCACCGGCTCAGTATGACTCCGCCAAATTCACATTAACTTCATCTGTGCGTTTCCATATTGGCTTTGATTTCATTTAAGCTACAATTATAACGACTGCACGCGTAAATGCACAATATATTGCATTACAGTATATTTCAGATTATCTTTCTCTCTTACACACACACTAACACACACACACACACGCGGGGCAAGGTATAAAAATTTTAGAGATGGCGATTAATTTATGACTACGTGGCCAGAAAAAATGAGTATAAGCCTATAAATTGTATGAGCAAATAATGCAAAATAAGTGGGCCATTCTTTAGGAAGCCAACGTGGAAAAATTCATATGGAGGAAAAGCGAAGAGCCAACAAAAGCAGATGAGTTGAGCTCTGGTGAGGGCAGCACCCGAAACGTGGAAAAGCAGCTCTCGAAGTGTAAAAAGCAAATGTCTTTGTTTAAGCATCGCTGACTTCACACACACCAAACCGGCTGAAATACCCGGAGAGTGGGGTCATTTTACTAGCAAACAATCGATTGCATATTGAGCCACTACCGCATGCATTTTGATGTGGACCAACTGGAACCAGCAAAAATACATTCCAGTCTTATCTTGACACTTTGCTGGCTCAGGTTTCCCGTGATGGTCGCACAGGCGCTGGGGGCCGGCAGAAATGTTATCAGCTCTTTATTCGGTCATTGAAATATGAACTTGTCATAACTGTATTATTTACTCAAACAGCGGAAAGTGTGGGCTCAACAGTAAACTATTGTAATGGCAGGGAGGAGGGGAGGATATCCATTTTTATTGCATCACCTGTCAACAGCGACCAATGGGCGCCGACTCTGAGGGCATTAATTGATGAAGGTGTCTCCAGATTTGCGCACCTCCCCTCTCTGTCATTTTATTTGTGGCTCAACCAGCAGCCAGAAAAGCAGCTGCATTTTTGCTCTTATTCCGTTTCTCTCTGTCTCTGGCTCTCTCTCTTTCTCCCTCCCCTCCACCCTCACAACTCCCCCCACCCGTCTCTCTCTCTTACTCCCTCTCCCTCTCTCTCTCTCTCTTCTCCCTGTTTTATTCCTCTGGCTGAAGCAGTGGTGTACACCTACCCCTCGTCCTGCTGCCGACCAGAGGGGAGTGGAGCCGGCAGAGGCAGGTAGCAACAGCCCCGGTTTGGTGGACGCATCCGTCGCATTTCTCCACCATGCCGGACCGGGGCAAGAGGCGACGAGTGGATGCTGTCGGCTCATTCAGCCCATTAAACACCGGCAGCTCCATTTAACTCCGCATGTCAAAGTTTACATTTCATGACACAGCAGCAGCGGCACTGTGGATGGATTAAAGGTATGAGCAGGATGTCTTGAGTTGGCGACCTCATGCCATTTGCTGGTAAATCCAAAAACAGCCTATACTGAGACTGACTACATGGATTATTTCATTGGAGCGGATATATAAAACATGGGAGACCTGGAGTGTGGCTTTGAGGAAATGCAAGGAGTCAGATTGGGATACCTGCTCATCAAAGGCAAGCAGATGTTTGCTTTGTCTCAGGTCTTCACCGACCTGCTGAAGAACATCCCCCGGACCACTGTGCACAAACGCATGGACCATCTGAAGGTGAAGAAGCACCACTGCGACCTGGAGGAGCTGCGGAAGCTCAAAGCAATAAACTCTATAGCTTTCCACGCCGCTAAATGTACTCTGATATCGCGGGAGGACGTGGAGGCTCTGTATTTCTCCTGCAAGACTGAGCGAGTGTTGAAGTCCAACAAAAGGAAAGCGAAAGCGGTGTGTTCCCCCGGGAATGTGGACGCGTCGTCGGGGTTCCTGCACGCCGACGCCGAGCTGTGGAAGGAAAAAGTTTGGTTTAGTTTGCACGGTGTCCCGGAGACTCTGGCTCTCCACAACAAAACGGCCAGGCGCAGAGAGCTGACTCCTTGCCTTACCGACTCCAAACTACCTCAATTTTACCACAAATCTCACGGACGGGATTTCCGTTCGGCGACCAAGTCCAGTCACAAACACTTTAAAAACTATGAAACTGCGAAAATAACAGGAAACCGCGTTACTTTGAGCCAAAGGCACACATTTTTCCGGAGCGCGGTGAGCCGGCAGCCGGTGGCAGCCATAGCTGCTCAGTCCAGGCTCTCGCGCTCAGCCGGCGACCTACTTCACAAAAGGAAGAGGAGGCGCGAGGGGGGCGGCGGCAGGGACAGCGCGAGGCACTCGTGGAGCAGAAGCAGACACGCGCACCACCACGCACCACCGGTGCTTCTCGTGCAGCCCAAATCGTCCGGTTCTCACGGGACCTCTTACGGGGCTTTCCACCTCGGGTCGGATTTCTATCTCGACCCCAGACCTCATCACCACCACCACCACCAGCATCACCATCATCACCACCACCACCACCACGAGCAGACTTTCCCGGAGAGTTACAGCAGCGACACCGAATCCAGCACCTACTCGGACCGGGTGTACCCGGACTCGGACTTCGGGTCCGGCTTCTCCACCAGCAGCAACTCCGGGAGCTCAGAGGAGGAAGAGGAGGGCGAGGACGACGATGACACGCAGTCGGAGAGTTCAGAGGTCAGCTCAGAGGAGGAAGAGAGCTCCTCTCAGTCCGACTCCAGCTCGGTTTCAAGCCGGGTCTCAATACAGAGCATCCGGTTCAGACGGGCTCGGGTGGGTTCTCTGGCCAAAAGCCTCAGCAGCAGTAAAGCATCTCCGCTCCTGCAGCCCACGTTTCACTACAACAACCAGCCACAACAAGAAAAGGCACACAGGACACTGGGCCACGGTGCCACTCCACAGGCAGTGGAGAGCAGGCAAGATAAACGGCAAACATGTGAATTTGTTTCTAGTGAGCCCAGAAAGGATTTGGGACCTTTACAACCACCAAAATTAAACTCTCCTGCCGTTGGGGAGAGTTTTTTCACCGAGTCCAAACGGGACGGGGCGTCTGAGGCTGATCCGAGCAGAGCTGATCCTGTCCCGGGACTCAACAGGGGCAAGGCCTACCACTCCACCCGCAGGACATCAGGGTTCCCCGCCACATGTCCCCCCGTACTGAGCGCACAGTGTGACCTGGACAAAGATGCCAAGCTCGCAAAGTGTGGCGATGGTAGAAGGGAGCCGAAAGCCATCAGCCTAAAACTGTCTACCCCGGTGAAAAAAATAAAGACCGAAGCGGAGGAACCGTATGTGACCAGCGTCCCCCACCCGGACAGCGGCAGGACAGCCAGGACACCCCCCTTCAACCTCCACAATGTGAAAGTTAAGGTGGAGGAAAGCTGTGATGAATATGAATACCAGAGCCAGGTCGCTTTATTTAAGTGTAAAGGAGATAAGGCAGAGATCAGCAACAACGGAGCCATCAAACCAGGGGACAGCGAGATTAAAGCCACAGAGAAGAGCCCCGATGTGGCCCCCAGGTCCCCATGTTGTCCTCAGGAATGCAGGAGCACCCAGGACACCCCATGTATGGATGAGCAGGAGCACAGGAACAAAAACAGCAGGACTCAGGCGATGGGGAGTAAGAAATTCCGAATTTCCAGGACTCAAATAAAACAAAACGTGCCTAGGGTCAGCAAGGCTGCCTCCTCCTCTTCCTCCTCATCCCCCTCCTCCTCCTCTTCTTCTACTACTACTACTTCTTCTCGTCCCGTTGGCTGCGAGGAGACATCCACTGAGGATTTACCTAGCAGGCGCAAACGCTGCAGCGCCAGCTCTGTAGTATCGCCTGTAAAAATGCCTTTCAGCCTGATGGCAAATTTCCCATCGCCGCCGTCGCTGGTTGTTGGCAGTGACGGGGATTTGTGCCCTGCTTATTCCCTGAACTCACTGAGGGGCCCCGGGCCTCCCCCCCTGTCCCACCCCGTGTGGAGGTGGCAGCCAGGCGGCCAGATTCTCCCTCCCCCACACGCTCACAAAACTAGGAAATACTGAGCTGGTTTCTAAAGCAGAACAAAAGCCCCCGCGGTGTCCATCTCCAACCTAATTGTAGCCCGAGTCTTAACGTGACTTCACCAAATTGCTCGAAACTTAATAACTATATTTTTTTCATCCCTCCTTTTTTTCTGTGAATGGATTTACATTCCGCCTTATTTTGAAGTTCGATCGATCGAGGGAAACCTACAAGAGCCCACCTTTTTGGAGCATGAGAAAACGCCCACAGGACTGTGAGATACCGCTCGTGGATTTATGCTGACAAAATTTGTGTTTTTTAAAAAATAAGCTGTCATCCATGAGCAACATGTAAGGTCCTAATAATTTGTTGATTCTATTTTTCCCCCTTGTTCTGTTTTTCTGAACTCGAACTTCTACTTCGCTCTTCTCTGCTCGACCTGTTGGATTGTATATGGTGCCAGAGTTTCAGTGGCTTGTGCTTTTGTCTGAAGGAGGAAAGGGGGTAAAAACGGAGAGAGAGCGAGTAAAAGAAATCGCAGCATTCCTTGGGATGAGGCTACTCGTAATCTAGCTGGGACTGAAGGGAAGTTTGATGGAGTTCACCTAAAGAAAAAAAAAAGTCAGGGTCCCGACTCTGCGCCACTTGGTGCATCTTATATATCAAAGCTGTGGTTTTTTTCTTGAGTGCTTGGCCACACTAGCCTGTGTGTCCCAGTGTCCAGAATGATTAAAATTGGTTTATTGGTGTCTATCTGTACATGCTCACAGTTAAGCCTTTGTTAGATTTGACAGGAATTTATTCTTGGTGCTTGTATTTTATTTTCTTTCTTTTTTTTTTTTTTGAGTGCTTGTCATCTGGTTTTCAATCTTGTTTTTCATTCTGCGGAGTATTTCCTGGTTCGCAAATGTGTGTGATTGTGCACAGACGCAGGCCCAGACACAACACAGGCCTTATGTACAGACAATCAAGCAGAATCAGGCTGAGACCGTCACAGGACGTTTAATCCCACAACAGACTCGATCCGTGTCCCTTCAGCTGCCCGTGGCCAGATTTCCTCCGCACATCACATTTGTGCCAAAAGTAATGAGTCTGTGTTTGCGTTCAGAGCACGGACATAAATCCAGAAAATGTAAAACACATACATATTGAATATGTCCGAGACATAGGCTGCCAGTGGAATGTGAATCTGGATTCACCAAGGGAGGAAACAGCAAAACAGCGTGAAACACCTTCTAGCAACACTGGCTATTCAGAAACAATGCGACAAAGCACAGGTGATAGGCTTAAATGCATTGCACTTTGATACTGTTGGGGGTCTAGTTTCAGCTTTAGGGGTCCTCTGCCGAGGCTGTGAAATGATGTCAGAGAGATCATGATCGAAAAAAAAAAAAGACTTGAATTCAGACAGTTTCATTTGTATGTAGGCAAAAAGGCCAAACTGCATTTGTTTTCCTGATCTTTGATGTGTGCTATATTTAGGATTCACCCATGTGAGTTTCTAACCACATCACGATCGTTTCCTACAATTCAATGTGCTAATTTCCGTGAAACAAATGTCGTTCATTTGCTCTTTTTAGTTCAAATCAATTATCTCGATTTCCTAAAAAAAAACTAAACAAAAATTCTAAACAAGCAACAACAAAAATCAAAACACGTATTTCCTATTATTGGCCAAGACACAAAAATTCCAATAATTTTTTATCTGAATTTATATATATACATATATATATTTGAAAGAAGTACATATATATTTATATATATATACTTCTTCCAAATATGTCTCCATCCCACATTGCGTTAATGTGGCTGCTCAGTGAATGTAGTGCCCCAGGTTGATTTCATACATTTAGCTGTAGCTCCTCCGACTTCACCGTGTGTTTCGGAGGAGTGGATCCAGCGGTGGAAGCTGTACCTACATATAGGGATTTTTAAGGAAATGAGTAGATGTTTTTAATGGGAGTGCAGGACGCGCTCTGCTAATTGGCAGGCTTTTCTGTCAGCGACAAAGAGAGGCCCAGCTTATGGCGAGCCAGATCACAACAAACCCAAAGCCCGTGAATGATGTCAGCCTCCTCACAAGCACAGCAAAGGGTGCATTCATTCAGAGGATTGTAGAAACTATTTAATGGGTGGTTGTTTAAAAAAAAAAGAGAAGGGGGAAATGTACAAAAAGGCGAGTTTTACTCAGCCTAAATCAGCGTGGATACATATGGTATATGTTTAGCCACGTTAGTGAAGCACCACTCTGCTGCCCTGAACCCACCATGGGCCTTATTTCTGAGGCAAAAAATGCAAACTTGAACTTAAATCCTCAGCCTGTAAACCGGCTATTTCTGAAGCTATGACACAAGCTGGTGTATGAGCAGGCTTGCAGTAAGGGGGGTGGGGGGGTTGCACCTTTTTTTTTTTTTGAGGGGGGCGTGTGTTTTGGGTGGCTGTGTGTATGTGTGTGTGCGTGTGTGTGTGTGTGCGTGTGTGTGTGTGTGTGTGTGGGTGGGGGGGCGGTCGCTGTGTTGCAAGAGCGAAGCTTTCAACCTTTAATCCGCATGTCAAAAGCATAGGCTGCATGGCATAGGAAGAAGAGGAATAGTCTGTGTCCAAAGCTGTGCGGGTTTTGCCCCCCTGACGCACCAGCCCATTCTCACGCAGGGCTCACAATACGCGGCTGAGGGACGGGGATGGTGGTAATGGCCTGTTGGGAGGGCCTTTCCACCATTAAGACAAATAGCTCTCTGACAGTGACGCTATCAATGTAAACAATTGCATCGTGCTGCAGCTAGAGGCTGCAGGCACTCTCCCCCGTCCTCCCCCCTCCTCCACACCAACCCTGCCCTCCTCATTCACTTCGCTGTTTTGATACAATACTTGAGGTCAGGTTTTTGACACGGAATTTGAAGTCACTGGTTGTTTATATGAGACTGAATATTTATTTTTGTGAATTTTCCGGGGTTTCTTGTATATTGATTTTTTTCTTTTTTCGTGAATATATACAGCTGCACTCGAAATGGAAACTTGAACGGTGGATTTCTGAAGCACTTTCCCTTTCTTTTTTTTTTAATTATGAAACATTCATTAAACGCGACTGAGTGTAATTGTCAGACTCTTTCTCTTTATTGTGAGGTGGACAATCTTTTTTTGTGTGTGTGAAATAGATTTCATTAAAGTGGCCTGAAGTTTGTGGCGGGAGAGGGCCCTGAAAACAAAGAAATGAAACAATTTAAAACTGTTCTCATGGGGTTTCCTTTTTCTGTTGTATTGTCTCTTTTGGGCATACAGCTGCTTTTCATCACTGATATATCCTCCATAAGTTTGTCATAAACTGTCCTCAACCCTTTAATTTACTCTGTATGATTCATTTAATGAATGTTAACGTTTAGGGAAAATTAGACAGTCCTTGAAATAACAGTTTTGTCCTGAGGCAAAGGGGGTTTCAGATTCGAAAGGAAATAGACCTTAAATAGATTGACAGCAGTGCTAATCCACACCGTGGACAGTTAACAATAGAGCTAATGATGACTGGTGGTAAATACCCCTGAAATCTGACCGCATACAGTATCTGCATGCTGTTGAAAGTCTCAAAGGAGAGCGGGATTCCCTCCCCGGTGTGTGTGAGGGCTGTGTGACGTACGGGAGAAGTGGTGGACCTGCGGAGCCTGCAATAATAACAAGAGGCAAACCGCAGTCATTTACGCATGCAACATTTCCAACCACTGCACACGAGGTTGCGCAGGCTAACCCTGGTCTCTGGTCTCATGCCTGAAACAGAGCGAAACCTGAATAAGCCGGACTACACATCACTCCCGCAGGGACACGGAACCTCTGAGAGATTCATAAAGCCAGCAGCTCCGCAGCCCGCATGAATCTGCAGGAAATGTGCGCGCAGACAATTTGTCGATTAAAGCATCATTATTCCCCACGATCAACATCCAAGCAAGATGTCACATACCGTGATGTTAGAGAAACTGGCTGTATTATGAGCAGTGATAGCAAAAGGGATCAAGGAGGGAAAAAAAATAAATAAAAAGAAAAACCACTCCTCACTCTCATAAGCTGTAAGCGCCTTACAGGAACATACACTCCGACCCAAAGTCTCCTGGCCTGAGTGAATATTGTGTGCAGGTCAGAACCAGGCTACTTTTCTAAGAAGCTTTGACCAGACTTGCTCTTTGCTCATTCTGCCACGTTTGAGCTGGTGTTTACCTGATTAATGGGACCGGGGTTTGGTCCAGGCCCAAGCCCCGAGGTTGATGAGGGGAGCCGGGGCTGGTGGGGCGGTCTGGCCCCGGCATGGCTGCTGCTGCTGGGGCCTGGAGGGGCCACACTGGGAGCAGAGACAAGCCATTATGCTGCTGCTGGCGTCTCAGGGTTAAATTCCTGTGCGGATTGGGAACCAGTAGACTGTAACTCCTATAGAATAACAACAGAAAGAAAATGTTAAAAAGAACAAAAGAGGCATTTAGATAATTTGGTTTCAATTAAAAAAAAGGCGTTTGGTGTTTTTTTGAAGAACCCAGTTTATTACTGTCAAATGATATTTATCCCCAGCTGGCCGTTTGGAGACGAAGTTATGGGTAATAGTGAGACACATGTCCCGTCGGAGTCAGCACTTTGCATTGATCTTTGAGACAATTAAATACACGGAGGACGATAAAAGCTGTCATGACGTTTTTATGTTGAATCATTCAGCTGTAAAATATTACTCTTCACTCGCCTGCTGACAAGGCCACTCAACAGATCATAATATTTGGGCGTGAATTTTGAACAAACAAAACTAATTTCTTGACGTGATGCAATTATGGGAGATTTTGTGGATGGTTTGGTTTGCATATTAATAAATACACAACTTTTCAGCCCTAGTAAAGAGGCACCTTTCTCTGAATCTCTCTCTATGTCTCTCTCACTGTGAATGAATTAGTGACCTGTGTTTTTGTGAAGAGCGCCGAAAACGCTCTGCACGATAAAACAGCGCTGCCTCAGATTAAACTGAAATTGTCAGATTGCATTCACCATTTTTTTTTTTTTTTTGCTTTGCTTTACATGCAACCTCAATGGTGAAGGTCGATGCCTTTCTGATCCACATCAACGTATGAAATAATTGAATGTTTTAAATATACGATTGAAAATAAAATACTGAACGATAAACAATGAAATAAAAAAAACCCTCATAATTAGTTTGTGTTAAACGGTGGAGAAGGAGAGTTCAAGGCGTTTAACTAGGAGAATAAAATTAGATTGTCCGGCCATTACTTAGAAAGGCAGATATGCAAAATATCTCACTGAATGAAATGGATACTAAATTTAGGAGGAGATAGTAGTGCTAGAAATTATAATGGTTGATAATGTGAACTTAATATGTGTGTTTTAACTGTGTAGCTTTTATTAAAACGCCGCGGGGGCTACAATCTATATTTAATGATATCAGTCAGTGTTAGAAGAGCAGGGGCTTTACACCTTTTCGCAGTAAATGAACTTTCAAAGTAAAGGCTCACTGCTTTAAAAAGTGAACATCAGGCTCTGGCCTCTCCGCCGAGACAGAGCTTCTGTTTAAGGTGTAAAACAAAGTTGGTGTAATGTGATGGCTGTGAGCTCACAGGGCTCCTCTGTGGGGCCCCCGTGCTTTTCCCGTTTTAAACACGAATTTATACAAGTCAGAACTGAGGAGCAGACTGGCTTCAAAGATCAATAAAACTGAACGTCCCTTCTCTCCTCCTGTTATTAATATTTTGACCTACTCGGGTTATGAGCTGCAGGCACTTTCACACTTCAACATTTGTGGAAGCACGCAAACTTTAAATTTAGTTTAGGTTCGACTACATCGTTTATAGGAGGTGTACTACAGAGACGGCTGCAGCATCAACTGCAGCAAGATTTTCATTCAGCTTTTTTGCAATCTTAAAGCCACACAAATAGTTTCAACATAACACATTCTAACTACCCCGCATAGACCAACAGCCTGTTGTTGTTGTTGCATGTTTAAGTATGTGATGACTGGTAATTGATCAGAATGCCTATAGGTCAGAGATATTTATGAAATGAAAACTAAATAGCGCAAAGGTCAAAGACTGGGTCCTCATATGATATTCATATGACCGCGCTGCAATAATGCACTGACACCCAGCACAAACAGGAAGTGGACATAAAGAATTGGAATCCAGTTTCTCTGCATCTCCCTGTCACCGACTATCTTCTGTCCCACATCAACGCTCTCTGCTGCGTTATATCTTCCAGCACCTCCGCACACATGAAGAAGGAAACAGCGCTGCTTCTGCGGGGTCCTGTCCGCCTTCCTCCTGCTCGGATGCGGGGCCACAGAGAGGGAGGACCGCCGGTTTGGAGACAACGATGCTGCTGAAACGTTTCCATTTCAAGCTCGCAGTCACTCCCCACATGATATGTTTGATAGGTTGGTACTGGACTGGCTATCACTGAGCGTCTCACAGGACTTTACAGATAGACATATTGTGTGTGCTTTTTAATGTGGAGAAATTCGGTTTAAGACAGAGAAAAGCTTGGATGCATTAAAGACATGTATGATTGTGCTTGTGTGCTTGCTGGTGTTGGAGCTCAAGCCCTCTGCGACGACACGGTTAAATACATAATATATAATAAAATAATAATGATAAAAAAGGTGTTATAAATCACGTCTGTATATAATGTGTACAAAAACAATACACTGACTAAAATATCTAATGGGCAAATGCTGACCAAACCATTGAGTAAAATATCATTATCAATGTGACTCATTTTTGTAGGCTGCATGTGTCAATTGCACTAACTTACTCTCCAGTTAATAAGTGATCTCAACGCGCGGAAAGACGGAGAGGCTGAGTTCTGGTGGATTTCCTTTGCCGGGGAAACTGCCGGGGAAACTGCCGGGGGGGGGGGGGGGGGGGGGAGGAAGGGGAAAACCAGCACCAGAGGGCTTCTGCTCCGTCATGGAGCTCAACTCCATTTGTAAAGGCTTTTCCGCGGACAGGAGACAGCCAGATGTAGCCTAATGGTGAATGGAGCATGGTGACTGGAGAAACTTCTGACACACATTCAATCAGTTATCAACAAGCCCGGTGTGGATCTGTGAGCTGTTAATAAGTCTTTGCTTATTTTTCCGGCCATTTTGCCACTTAACAACACATTTAGAGTTTTTCTTCCTAAAACACAAAGAAAGCCACCTTCTGTTTCCTGTTGGTCTATATGATATTCATAAAGCTCGAGGCTCCTATTACAGGTTTATGAATTAATCATACAGTTTAAAAATGCATAAGAAACTATTTAATTCAGAAAGTGTTTTCAGGTTCCAAAACTGGTAGTTTTGTGGAGATCTTTTTTTTTGTTTGTTTGTTTAGTTAAGTTTAATATAGAGACGATGCATTCACTTAAAACCGAAAATTTGATTATGCAAATTAAATTCATGCAGTTTTCAAAAACTCACACTAACACACAATGTGGAAAAAAAAAGTTTTTTGGTTGAAAACGATGATTTAGTCTGATGCAACCTGGCAAAAACTATATAACATGAAGATGTTAAATAAGAGGGAGAAAAAAAATCCGACCTAGATCTATTTGTTGCTCAAATTTTCCATTGAATAAATAATTTAAAACCTCAGTGAAAATGAATTATGTCTTTATAGTTTCAGTTATAAGCAGTTTGAACTACTGGAGTATGTAGGCTATAATAATAATTATTTTTTACTTGATTATAGTATTTTCTAAAATATGCATGAGTAAATTTGTGTTTGGATGGAACTACTGAATAATTTGCAGCAGCTTTTTCCAAAAGCTTTTAGAAATTGAAATCAGCCATTTAACTGAATCATGGCTTTACCTCTACACATAATTTAAAGAGAGAAAATTTTCAAATAATTAAAGCTAATAATAACCCAAATTTTAAATGCATATAATAATACATTTTCATTCAATGTTTTCATTTTTTAAGTAATAAAGACTAGCTTGGAAGGAAGTGACTATTTAAAGCCACAGATAAGTTGATTAAAATGTTCAAAGGCCTGAAAACTGATATCAGGACACTGGTTCTCTTTATAAAATGACAGGTCAGTTGAGAACATTACACACTATAGGGGAATTGAACAGGTCACAAGCAGCAGCGACCTTTGACCCCTCATACCAGGGACTTGGAACAAGGAACCCAAGTTGGACTGGGGGGTTAAATCCACCAACACCCCTGAGTGAGAAAATTTGCTGTACACACACTGATACAGACACAAATCTAAAATGTATAACAAGAAATGATCCGTCCTCCCTGCTGACGAGCAAAATGCTGGCCATAGTGCTGAATTTCAAACACTGACCTACTTGTGTTCAGCTCATGTCTTGTTGATTATTGATGCGTATATCTGTGCTCTGCTCTCTGCATAAGTCCAGAGATATGGCCACCTAGAAAACCTATATGTCAAACGTCAGACAGACAAAACAGCCTTGGTTTGCTGCAGGGGACACAGCCAGGAGACCTGACGTGTCATAGGCAGATTTATACATATGAGCGTCCTTTCTTCTCTTCTTCAAGTGAAGTTTCTTAAATTCAGTGGGTCAGAAATATAATAGGACACTTTTGGGGCTGTCTGGGCTTCAGCCAGATAAGGTTTCAGCCAGCGTTTTTCACCCACTTCTTTACATTTGGCATTCAGGGTGTGGGACAAAGGGGAGAGCTGCATATTTGGGAACCATTGTAGCTAATTCATTATTTAGGCCTCATTCTGCTATGTGTGGCCATTTAAATAAAAAAAATAAAAAGAAAAATTAGGAGAACTATTAAAGCTCATTGAAGTATGTTGTTGTGGTATTTCTAATCCTTTATCCCATTTTGCTGTACAGTGGGCCTTTTGCTATACTTGGTAGATGTAAAAAGTTATCATTTTCCTTTTGTGGGTTCACAATATGACTTTTATTTCTTCCATGTATGCCTTCCAGTGTGAGTTATAACTATTTCACTACTGTTTTTGCCTCTGCCATGTTTATAGTAACTTGATTGCTTTATGAATTTTTCAGATTATCAACAGATTTTCATTTTTAAGTAATTTGTTGCTATTTGTATATCATTTAAAGCCATTGTTTATTTCTTGATATTTCCTAATTTCAAATTTTTGCTTTCTTTCTGCTAAAACATTGTTCTGCTTCTTGGCACAGGGGATCTTGGTTAATAAATTGGCGTGATTGACGATTGTTTGGAGTGTAATCTGAACCAGCGCAGCTGATTTACCCCCTAGGGAAAACAGTGACAGAGTGCCATCAACTTTTATTTTTTAAGCATGATGAGGCTGCATCAGAGCACTGACATATTTTAAAAGGGCATAATTTATGCTTTAACAAAGCTTAAAAGATGCCTTATAAACTGTGTCTTATTAGACAATGTTGAAGTGATGCACTGTTTTTCTATTAGATTTACTTAATCCTCTTATCTATTTAAATCAATTTAAGGTGATTAACAGAATGTTTCCCATACTCTGCAGACATCCATTCTCCCCATGAGCTCTGGGAAATACAGCCAGAACAACTTTGTGTTCATTGTAACCTCCAAAACGCGTCCTGTGGGGGCCTGCAGGACAGACGTGTGGCCCAGCAGCTTGTAAATGAAAAGGTGAAAGCTCGGTACAAGGAGCAGATTTAGAGAGTTTGGGGCAAGGAACAATTTGGTAGCTCATCTGTGCTGCAGACCAGAGTTCGTTGAACAAGGAGTGTGCACAAAGAGAAGAATCAGGCTCTGTTCTACAGAGAGGATCATTGGAGACAGGTCTGAGGAGCTTTGGATGAAATGTTAATTCATTATCACTTCAGTGCCAGCTAAGCCTCATTAATTAATGGAGATCAAATGACAAGCACAGGATCCTTTATTTATGCTGAGACAAATGGTTTCAGTTCTGATACTTGAATTCATGTTTTAAATTATATAAAGTTGTGCCATGTATCAAATATGCAGTTACTACTTAGTAGGGAGTCTTGTTGAGATTAAATGGAAAAAAGGCAAAGAAGACTGAATTTATAAAATATCCCAAACAGCTGCTGGAACTGAGATGGACATGCTTTTTCAGAATCACCTTAAGAATATTAGATGACAAAAAATAAAAATAAAAATTAAAAAATCTCTGCTTCATCTACTATTAACTAATCTTTCATCAATTAATAAATTATTTCCTCTTCTTTGGTTAATCTTTTCTATGTTAAAGATAAAGTTGTCACTTTCTGATGTGGAAATTTGAAAGGATTATTTAATCTAATCTAGCTTTACTTATGTTTTGGCATCATGACATTACATGAAATTATCCTAGCCTGACTTGTATCAAAAGCTAATTTCTTCTTAGAACAATTGCCTTGAAATATCAAAATGCCAATATTTGAACAAAGAGGTTTGAAACCACAGCTAATAAATAATAAAAGTTTTGCCCAAAGTGCCACAAAAGCTGTTCAATGAACGGCTCAGATAAGACCTCAGGGATCACACCTGAACCTTCTTTTCAATCTGATCATTCACAAATTGTTTATTTGTGAGGAACGAATCTATTATTGCTTTAAATCTGGGGTGTTTTGCTCCGAATGATTCATGTGCATTTACAACCATCTGATTTGTGAAAAACTTTTGTGAAAATTTACTGCAGCCACCAAACCCCTGCCTGGATAAAGTTTCTTGAGAAAACATTGATAGATTAAGAAAAAATCTGCTGCACTAACGGCTACACAGCAGGCAATTTGTTGATATATTTCAGTGGTTAAATTTTGAGATCTTTCCTGATTATTTTAACAATTAATGAGCTAAACTCTTGAACTAAATTTGTAGAAGAACGTCCTGAAAAAAAATGGACAGATGCAAAGAGTTTACTTTAAATTATAAACCGGGGTGAGACGGAAAAGATGAGTCAGAACGAGACATACTGTCAAGTCTACTTTTGTCTCAAGTCATCAGGAAAGATTTTAAATGAAACTGTAAAGCCGGATGAAGAGGCAGAAAAGGTGAGTGAACAGTGGGCGTCATAAAGGAGAGTTTGTGTCTCATATCTGCGACTCCAAAACAAAATTAGGTGCCATATCAACATGTAGCGTTGATACCTATCCTTGTTATTCATCAACACGTGTTGTTTTCCCTCCTCTCTAATCTGACCCGTTTGGACAGTGTGTGCTCAGTGTCACTGAGCCTGAAGGATCCGGACTGTTTCCTCGGAAGGGTGCAGACTGGAGCCGCTTACAAAGCGTTTCGCCTGTTTATTGCCGCTCTCCATAACGCAGCGCCATAACGCTCATGCAGCTTCTCTTTTGAATATTTCGTTGAGTCGGTCGTTTTTGCTGATTGAATTGCTGCGCGCGCACGTTAACCCCGGAGCACGCGCATAACGAATTAAGCAGGTTATTCCTGTTAAATAGGCCCGAGGTGAGTTTTACGCAGCGCCACGACCGAGGTGCTCCATGTTGATAATTGGGGTTTGGAAGAAAAATGCATCTCAAAGTGTGATCCGAGGACCTCCAGGGGTCCCCGAATGGGCTCCGGGGGGTCCCGCAGCAAATAACGCATTATGTATAAGTTAAGTATAAAAGAACTGAGGAGTGATCTCGGTTTAATTCCCATTTGGTTTTCTGGTCTACCGCGGGTTTGGTACATGACTGTTTTGTTTTCATACATGCAAATAAACCAATAAAAAACAAAAATGCCAACATTTAGCTTTTTGGGAGGTTAATGTGATTTGTCTGCAAGTCTGCGGTGGTATTCACAAATCAGCCTGTGTTTTCTTCATGATGCAGTCATCTGTGTGAGGCCGAGAGCAAAGACGGAACGAAATCCACCAAATTTGCGCGTATTCCGTATAAAAAATGGACAGAGAAAATGTGTTTGATTCCCCCCGCTGTGCCCCTCTCTGCTACGGTCGCTGAGCTGACATGAGGCGGTCTGACTGCGCCCCCTGCCGGCCTGCAGGAGCGCAGCGAGGCTCTCTTAAAGGGGATGTCAGGAAAACCGGAAGAGCTTTTTAAGGTGGACCGGTGGAGTTAGCTGCACGATGAGGACGCTTTATGTTCTTTTACCAGCAAAGGGCTCACAGGGCAACATGGACTCAGACGAGGTTTGTCATCGGCTCCGTTGATTTTTTTCTTGCATTTTTCAGCTTGAGACTTCAGACTTCCACAGCCAAAAATAATCGTTTGGAGCTCAGATTCAGGCTGATCCTGTAGCAGGCAGCCGTACTCTTCTTCAAGCAAGCTGAAAAACACCACTTTATTGGATCACGTCTCCAGTTTCCAATTTAAAACGACGTTTTTGCAGAATCCCCGTGAATTGATGATATAGGTGGCAACTTGTGAACACAGTGAGCCGCAGCTGAGGGCCCTGAGACACACAGCCCAAACCGTGTTAATGTAACACGACGTCTTTGAAGCTTACTGTAAGAAAAATACTTTGTGGACTTTTGCGAATTAAAGCAAGCTGCCAATAAGCTCCCCGTGGTTTCATATTCAGTTTTGTACATTACATATTACAGTGTTCCTCCAATAAGCTGGGCTGGTGATGACCCGAGTTTGGCCCCTTCCAAAAAAAAATCTGACACCAGATTCTCACTGATACACATACACGCATTTGATGACTTTTAGCTGTTTTTTTAAGATTTCTGATATTGTTTTAATGCTGTTGAAAGAATAGAAACGAGCTTCTGGTCCTTAAATGGTCCATCCTGCTTCAGATGGGCTCTGGGACAATAACGAATCGAATAAACAAAGCTGTATCCTGAATGGCTTGACCTCGGTGTCACAAATGTAGATATATTGTGTAGATAAATAATTCTTCTGCTACCTGTGTAGTTTGACAACCTGTACCTGAAGCTTGTGGCGCATGGCCAGGTCACCGAAGGCCACAGGAGTTTATCTCAGCGTGAAACGGTTTATTGTCAAAAGAATTATTCTACAGGCAAATCCCTTAGTTATAACTGTGTATGTCCGGTTAAACTAACGCAACACATTCTGTCCTTTACATTGCTGTTTTCTCTTTAGATTTTTTATTTAACGTGGTCACAATTTTCTCCGATTCATGGAGACACATCATTTGGTCTTTCTGACTGAAGGACCAGCAGCCTGCGTCCCTTTGGACACTGGCTGGCGACTTTTGTCCTCACTTTGGTAAAAAATGTTTTAATTTTAATGAATTTATTTATTTTTTATTATGAAAGCAAAATTAAGTGTCGCAATGAAACTCAGGTTTAACTTTGAATGAACAAAATCGCACTTAAATTTTATTTTAATCCTCACTGCCTCAGCAGGAAAACTGTTTTACTGATCTGCTTGGTATGTACTGGACTGTTCAGTGAAACCAGCCCCCCCCCCCCCTTCCTCACACCCTGTTCTGTCGCCTGGTTTGCACACAGTGTCCTCTGTCCCCCCGTCCTCACCTCACGCACCTTGTATGCAGAGCTAATGACGTCACGGTCCGGCTCGTCCCCCGCAGCCTTAAAGCAGCGCATCTGTCCGTCCAGCTGTTCCTCTCAGCCTCGGTGTGTTTGCGGCCTTTGGTCAGCTCAGACATGTTGGTTCCGCTGGTTTACTCCTTCATTTCACTGCATCCGCTTTTCTGCGTCCGGTCGGAGGCAGCTCAGCCGTCAGGTCCCGACAGCCCGCCCTGGTTCGTGGGCTGTTTCACCGACAGCGACTCGTCCTTCCTCAGTCTTTACTCGCCCAAGGGTGCCCATGACCTTGACCCGGGAGCCTGCTGTGCGCGCTGTCTGGATGAGGGGTAGGTTTTTCAATCAGCTGCGGCTCAGCTAAAGCAGAAGAGAGAGTTCTTTAGTGAAAATGACGCTGAAAATCCGATTATTTTAATTAAAATAATGTAGTTGACAGTAATCTAGGTAGGAAAGTCTATCGAAGACAATGGGATGTCACCTGACTGGAGCCGGGCGGCACTGTGTGGTCCGTGTTAAATAAGCAAATAAAAACAGCATTCCTATGAATTCCCATTCTTTAATAGCTGTGGAGCTTTGACCTCAAGTTTTTATTATGACAGGGTGGGAGAGAAATTTCACCAAACAATTTCTCACATAAAATACTTGATATGATTTGAAATGTGATTAAATTTCATTGTAAAATTACAAGTATTAAAACTGGTTTTCAAAATGTGACACCCTGGCCTCCAGATTCAGTTAGATTGGCTGATTTTATGAAACGGAAATTTAATCGTTCCTTTTTGCAATAAAATGTCTATTGCTGTCAAGATTTATAGCATTTTTTAAAAGCAGGAATCTCCAGCTGTGAGTGAACACAGACATGTCAACACTAATGCATTAACCTTTATTTGCCATCAAAGGTACCAGTTTGCACTAATGATCTTTCAAAGTTGTTACTGTGGCAACCAACAGCCAAAGGGTTTGGCACTCAGTGAGTGTTTCAATGCATCATACAGCGGAGGAGAAAGTGAAAGACAAAGGTGAGAGACTGCAGCCTTTTCCTTGAACTCTCAGCATATAAGGTTCACAGCCTGATCCAGAGCTGACCAAAAGAACAAACCTATATGTTACCGCCTCCTCAGTGTCACTAAACTCAGTCTCAGTAAAAATGTTTTTGACTTCTTTAGGGTTTTATGGACCAGCTGTTATTTTACACCCACTGTGTATGAGTATCTGAGGCTTTTCCTGTTTGTCCTGTGCTGGGCACTCTTTTCTTTGTTTCCCAGTGGGCTGCACTTGCCCGTGGGAGGCAGACAGGGGATTGTGGCACTCTACAGAACTGAAGGGCCATTTCTCCACAGCATTAATCTGTCCTCCTCTGTAGACAAAGTGCAGGTTGGGAAGGCTTTTCAGGTGGAAGTTTCTGGGAACCTGGCTGGAAGCCCCAGCCAGCCATCAGGTAAGCTGCTACTGTATTTTACACAGGTTCACACGAGTCTTAAATTCAGACAGACATGAACTCCTTATAGTTACTTTATCACTTTAGAAATATCTTTCTTTTATTCTTTTTTTTTTTTTTTAAACTTATGAGTCAAAATACATTTTTTTACACAGTCATTTCCTCAACATTCATATTCTGGGATTGTAATTGTGCAAATATATTTTTTGTCTCTTTTGTTTTCCAATTTTTTTAAAAAGGAGATTTAACTTAAATTTGTGTCATAAATAATTAACTATATAATATCTGATTATACAATTATATCATATTATTTATTATTATGAATAATTAGGATAAAAATTACAGAGGAAGGAATGTCCAGGATTTGTGTAGTTGGTATTTATTTAAGTTGAAAATGTTCATTCATGTGCATCATTTTAATTATTTAGATAGTTATATTATTAAAATATCATCTGCAGCTATGTAATAAGTTTAAATAATTATTATGAAGGTATATTTTTCAAAATAATTCAATATGCTATTTTTATTGTTGTTTTTAATACAACTTGTGATCCTAAAATGAATGAGAAAATATTTAGTTTACTATACTGCAGTGTTTCCTTCAAAATGTCCTTAGGAGTGTTGTAGAATAAATTATTAAATTATTATAATAATAAAAAAAAAAAAAGAATTAATATGTAAAAAAAAGTATGTGGTATATATCAATATTTTGTGTTTTGTCTTTAAATGTTCAGGGCTTGGGAGTCTGCGAGGGCAGGACCTCTCTTACGTCACTGTGGACTTCCTGAACATGACCCATAGAGGTCAAAGTTCACATCATGTCAGATTGTTAGATGATGGTTCTTTTGTTGCTTCATCCGAGTGGATTTTGGAAACTCCAGGAAAATATGAAATTAGTGAGTCAGGAAGAGAAACTTTTGTTGATGATTAATACTTATTTACATAAAACAAAAATGTATATGACTGTATGATAAAACAGCCCGTCTCCCTTTTCTTTCTCATCTTGTCTTTTTATGTTTAGATGTTCGTGTCTCCAACCTCCTTTCCATGCTCTCCTCCACCCTCCATCTCTCCGTCTTGCAGCCCTTTCCAGATAGCTTGGTGATCTCTGTGCTCCATGGGCCCTTGGGTGTCCCATCCTGCCTACAACAAAAACAACAGCAGCAGCAGCAGCAGCAGACAGGCTCACACAGTGCGGGCATGCAAGCAGCATATCTGGGTGTTCCTGTCACACTGCAGGCATACATGGGTGAAACTCTGGCAACAGAGTTCTGTTGGTGGTTTACTCACCAAAAGAAACAGGAAAACAAAGAGGTGGTGGAAGAGAGAAAAGCTGTGAAAACAGTCTGCTCCCACAACTCTGAGTGTCTGACTAACATGCTGGTACGTAGAGCTGAGAAAATATGAGTATATTTGCAGTTTTTAACCATCACACAACATCCAAAATTCACGTTCTAACCTCTGTAATGTGCATTTGCTAGATAAGTGTGCCTTTAATGACAGTAAGTGAATTCATTATACTAAGGTGTGCTTGCTTGTGTTTATAGTCTGGCCTGTGATTGATTTGTAACAAAGAGCAGCACAAAGCTTACAATTCTTTCAATGTCAAGTTAATAATGTGCTTTGGCTTGAAAAGTTTCATATCATCATGTTTCAGCCATCTTCTGAAAATTCATAAATATATGACCGCATTCAAGATTTATGATCGCTTGGCATACATGGAGGATTTACTGTGGGTTGGGTGAGAAAATGTTAGAATAATTAAAATATGACAAATATCTCTTCAGAACTGTACAAAAAAATTCATTCATCAGATTCATCTGACAAATCGGACATTTAAATCTGTGAAATGCAACAATAAGTATTTTCAACGTAACTTTTAGTTTCACAGAGGTAAGGAGTCAACATGTAAAATTTAAAAAAAACATTTAAACCAATTGGTTCTTCTTTATAGGATTAATTCATTAACTCTCTAGCATCTTCCTGATTGACAAAGTCATAATAAAAATTTTATTTTATTATGTTGCTGAAAAAAAAGGAATTTTTACTGCGTCGGAAACATGTTAAAAAATACATTTTATTCAACTCATCTTTTAAGTCTGAATTCTTAATCCCCCCCAGAACTGGACCTTTGAAGCAGAGGGAGTTCACTCTGTGTCAGTGAATGCCTCCAATGCCAGCGGATGGACACAGCAGACAATTCATGTTGTGAGTACTCTGCTTTCATTCTGTGACAGCTACATTATCGCAGTATGGTGTTATTGATCAAATGATAGGGCATTAGATATATTTCAAAGCAACAAGGCCAACCAAAACAAGTACTCATCCACTCTTAGCTACAGGAGAGGAATATTTATAAAGGCATAAAAAAAGGATAATTTACTAAAACTGTTGTAATCTGTTTTTTGGATTAATTAATCCACAATTAATTGATTTGGATTAATATACACTGGATAAATTATTAATACTGGAAATACAGCAGCAGGGCAGTGGATGTGGGATTGAATCAAAATAACCTATTGTGCCCATGTTCACTGGTTATGCCACCTCATGCAAAAATTTAGTTCATGGTTATGTTTTTGAATAGCAATTAATTTCACTTACAGGCATGTAAATAACACCATAACATAAATCCATTGTTGGTTTCTCTTTCACAGGATTAAACATTAACAAAAATATCAAATGCGGCCACATTTAAATATCAATCCCACATTCATTGTGCCTTTTTGTTCATATCTTTTCTTTCAACATAACTTGCCCATATGCCCCTGCAGGTAGTTGTGCGCCCCGGAGTCTCTGACCTTAAAGTTTCAGTTTCAACAAAGCCTCTGAAAGCTGGTGAGAGCATTCCTGTAGACGTGGAGCTGCTCACCAACATGAACCACAACCTACTTTTTCTCAGTCTCACACTAAATGCTGAATATGATCACAACCATGAGCAGAGTGTCAACTTAAGCAGCAGACCGAAGGAAATCAACACCTACTACAGGAACAAGGACATCAACAGCCACAGCACCCACAGCAGTGACACCAATAATAATACAAGTAATGAAACTGATAATAGTGCCGCCTCAACTAACGCGAATAAATCTGTGAATCACACGGGAAAAATTACTCATTGGAAAAGAAACGATCATCAAGCTTCTAACTACGGTGACCATGAAAATATCAATCTCAATCGAAATCAGAGTGATTTCTATTGTTATGGAGACTCCCACTCCTATCTGCACCATTTAATCCCTCTCCATCTCCTCCATAACTTGAATCAGTCTAGCTGTCGTCTGCACATCCACCTTCACTGTGAGCTCCCCATCACAGCAGGACAGTATTACCTCACAGCCTCCGTCATGCCCACTCCTGATCGGTCATCAGTGCTGTTCTCCACTGTCCTGTCTCCGGCTTTAGTGGTCAATGATCATATCTGTGGCCTGAAGCCTTCTGGTAGATGGCTGACAGTGATTTCAACGAATACCACATTAAGCCTGGAGGTTACCAGCCATGGCAGCACCATGGGTTCAAGAGTAACTTGGACTTTTAGTTTGGAAAGTGCTGTTGTAATTAACAGGACAACTGAGGAATGGAGCATAAGCTTGCTTCTTCCGTTAGCAGGACAGTATAATGTCACTGTTAAGGCTTTTAACTTGGTCAGTAGTTCCTCCTTTCAAACACATATGCTGGCACAAGATGTAGTTGGAGAGCTGGTAATGATTGTTCCCAATGTGATCAGAACAAATCAGAAATATTCACTTTTTTTTCGTGTCACAGAAGGGTCAAATATAACTGTCTCTCTGCTGGTGGATAGAACATTAGTGTACAGAAACAGCAGCTACACTGCAGGAGAGGAAGCAGGGATGGTTTTGCTTTTCAACCACACCAGAACCATTGTGGTTGAGCTTCGAGCTGAGAATCAAGTGTCTTCTCAGAACAAAAGCGTAAAGGTCTATGTTGAGGGGAACAGGAAAGCATCATCACAAAGTCGAGTTAATCCGGACAGGCAACCTCCCACCAGTCAAAGTTCAGCTGTTACCCGGGGTGACAATGGTAAGGAATTACTTCATCCATAATGCATTTTCTGTGTTTGTGATGTCATTCACCTCTTGCTTGAGTCCGAATTCCAGAACTATTATCAGTTTCTATTTATTTATTTAATCTTTCAATGTTGGAGCATTTCAAATTGTGTTGCATATAATCTGTTATATGTTATTTGATATCTGTTTTGTCTTACCAGTGCAGATTTATGCAGAAAAACAAGCTTATCCCACAAATACAGAAATAACTTTCCTGGCCGTGGCCGATAAGAAAGACGTGGAGTTCATCTGGCACTTTGGAGACTCAACATTAGTCCGAACCAGTGCCAGGACTGTCACTAAAAGATACCGGAAACCTGGCAGGTATGAGACCGGAAATATAGTTTATATTTTTTAACAACGCGATATAAAAGGGTTTTCAAGATTATTTGCGCACTAAGATCAGTGTACAGACGGCCTGTGATTGACAAGATTTTTGCCTTTTCTCTTTAACAGATTGTTTAGTGTTTAAATAAATTAACCAAAGAAAGTAAATTTGTCAGCGCAAAAATAAAGACATTTTCCAAACAAAAAGGACTTTCATTCAAATATATCGAGTTGTGAATATTGTCATGCAAAAAGTCCAATGCAGAATATCGAGCGACTGGATTCGCAGCCCATACCTCCAGGTTTCGGCCATTTCCCTCATCCTTTCCTTCTTCAAGTTCGGACTCCGCTTCAATTCAATGAGGCCAAACGGACGCCATTGCAATTACCGCCATCATTTGTTGACAGACGCACGAAAAAGCAGGAAGTCAGGAACGCGCAACTGCTGACCAATCAGAGCACGCAGGGCTCCGAGAGGGAGGGGGGCCTTAAAGGGCCCTGAGCGCAACTCCGATACATACAGATATCAATAGACAGATAAGCACACATGCAAGAAAATGTCTGTTGGCTTGTTAATTAACTAACTACTCAAAACTCTCTTTAACATAGGTTTGATGTAGTTGTGGTGATGACTGATAACCACACATCCATCACCTCTGAAGTGTTTCCTCTGATGGTCCAGAGAGCAGTAAAGCTCAACAGGCTGGTCCATCTGGCCTCAGTCCTGAGGAATCAGACAGTGACCGTAAGCTGCCGGGTCAATGTTGGGGCCAACCTTACCTTCCTGTGGATCTTTGGAGATGGAGCAACGAAACTGGGACAGAGCACAGAATGGCATAACTTCCACAGGTGGGCTGGATAATCACTTGAGTTTAATTCATATTTAGAATAATGCCCCAGATATTTGTGTGGGACTGGTTGAATACTCAAATAAGTCAACAGTTTTCTTTTTTTTTAAGTTATTCAAGGGTTATTTAGGTGATTATATTCAAAGTCTTTTTTTTTGCTAATCCTTATTTAATAAACCGAAACAGTGGACTTAAAAGTGAAAAGTTTTCTTGTAGCTATCAGCTGAATTTTCCATGCTTAACTGTGATGTGTGTTTGTGACTGTGTACTTCTCTTGCATGTGTTCCTCTGTGCAGAACAGGAGAGTTCAGGGTTGAAGTCACTGTGTCTAACCTGGTCAGTTCTGCCTCGCTGAGCAGTATCATCTTCGTCGTCGACCAACCCTGTCAGCCTCCACCAGTCAAAAACATGGGTCCTCACAAACTGCAGGTAAACGTCCAGGATGATCATTATCTTAACCTTAATGAAATTAGAAAACCCTGTCAGAAAATGTTCCTGTTTCTTTAGGTGCGGCGAGATGAGGTCATCCATCTGGGAGTGACCTATGAAACGGAAATCGACTGTGACGTATCAGGAGGCCTTCATTACACCTGGAGCCTGTTTGACAGTGCAGGCCAGATTATCCATTTGCGTTACACAGACACACACAGACAGAGCCTCACACTGAAGAACCATCTTCTACATTATGACATCTACACTGCCATAGCCAGAGTAAGTGGCATAAAATGGTCATGAACAAACTGGCAAAAGAAACCATAATTTTTTAATAAGCTGGATAATGGGACTCTCTAAAAGAGCTGCCCAAGCTGTAAATGTAAGTGTGTGTCAAAATTAGATATGAGTATTACGCTAAATTTTTCTTGTTTTAATTGGAACATTTAATTTTCAAAAATTCTAATGAACTGGGATTTGATTCTATCGTCACAATTCCTCCACAGGTGCAGGTCATTGGCAGTGTCGTCTACAGTAACTACAGCGTGAGAGTTCAGGTGATTCCCAGTCCTCCTGTGGCTGTTATCAAGGGTGGAACCAACATCTTCATTAACACTAAAAAGACCACCATATTAACCCTGGATGGGCAGAGCTCTTATGACCCTGACTTCCCCATGAACCCACTCAGGTAGAACCTGTGACCTGCACTGAACCTATCAGCATTTTGCGTCTCTTTTTAGTTGTTTCACATCTCATTATGTTTTATGACTCTTTTGTAGACTTACCCGCAAGAAATGTTAAAAGTCATTTCATGCAGGGAAAAGACTTTTTCTCTGCATGAAACCAACTGCTAATAACCCTCTGACTCTGCCTTGTGGTGCACCTGGGGTAGTCGGTCATATTTCACCAGCCTGTGCTAGCAAATCTGGCCCAGACCCGTATCCAGCTCTAGTCAATCAGGTGTTTGCTCACGCCTGAAAAGATCTGACTCAGGATTGTTTGGAACTTAATATCTTTTGTTTTTTCTCATTATAGCTATAGCTGGACATGCAAACCACTCAGCTCGATCACCACTTCTTGTTTCAACCAATACATTCCCACATCCTCAGCTGTGCTCATGTTCCCTATTAGTTTATTAAAACATGACTTTGACCAGTTCCAGTTCACCCTTACAATATACAGTGGGGAGCGATCAGCAGCATCAGAAACCTTCCTCACAGTCACACCAAATCTGCTTAGGTAAGAGATCTAAAATTCCACTGTAACTTAGGTGTGTTTAGAGATATGTATTATACAACAACTGATCAAAAAAACAAGCCTTTCATAACATTCATGTTTAATTTCAGTCTCTATAATTTAAGAGCGGTACAGGTTAATGTTATGCACGTCCATTATGTCAGAATTATACCCTTCCTATTTATTACTACTACTATTAATACTTTGGAGGGAAGTCTGTCAAAACTTAAAGAACACCTGGAGACAAAAAAGCTTTGAATTCCACTGAATTGATTGAAATCAACACTGACCGTCTCATTTGAACCTTTCTGTAAATGTTTCCAATCCAGGAAGGTGTCACTTTATTGCTCTGGTTGCCAAGGCAACCAAGTGAACTGGGATCACTCATTCTCCGTCAGTACCTTGTGTGAGGATTGTGATGTTTCCATAAACCACATCCAGTACAGCTGGAGTCTGTACCTGGTCAATGCCTCCTCCAGGCCTGTGATGGAGGGTAAAATAAGAACAACTTGTTCAGCAAAGTTCAGTTTTAGTGGACCCATGTTGATTTGATGACTAATATTATAATAAACTGAGAAATACTTCACCTTATTCTAATTAACTCTGTTCTGTTGTATTCTAGTCCCATTTTGTTATGCAGCAGATCTTGGTGCTCCTTCCACAATCATCCAGGGTCCAACCAGTTTCCCTCAGACTCTTGGGACTTCCACCCTGCATCCATCTGACACCAGCAAGACTGTCCATCCAACACTCCTGACTGAGGTAACATCGGAGACTAGAGCCAGAAAGCGAAATCTAGGTCGAACTGACAGTGGGACATCATCAGCTGGTATGTCATTTAAATTCACTGATAACATTAATGGCCTGTGAAATGTTAACATTGTTAAAAAAAAAAACAAAAAAACAAGTAAAATGGACAGTTTATCAATTCTCTAACAGCTTTTCCTATTTGTCCCCAGGAGATGAGCCCTTTTATCATTTCCTAAGAACATTTTACTCTCCAGAGCATCACACATCCACTACAAACCCCCCTCTTATCTTTGACACCAGCCAAGCCTTATATTCAGAGCACTTTGGCCAAAATGATGTTATCAGTGAATTCCCAGTTCACTCTGACTCCTCTGCCGAATGGGGATTTTCTTTTCCTGTCCTGGAAAGTGGTGACCTGGCAGGCCATCCTGGTGAGAAAAAAATTTGGGGTCACTCAGAAACAATCTCTTTTAACTTGCGAATGCTCCCTCGCGTTAACCAGTCTGTACTAATCTTCCTGTCAGGTGTGGTTGACATAAATCAGGGTGATAAGTCCTGTTTATCTCAAAGCACAGCCAGGTGTCTAAAAATAAGCTAGAGAAACAGAAGAAGTTGTGGGCTGTAGTATTCAAATGAGTTGAACAATGTCAGCTGTTAATTGTATAAAATATCACAGCAGTGTTACCAAAAATATTTGAATGGAAACCTTAACAACAGAAATTTCTATTTCTGCCCTGCTGTCAACTTTTTTAATTTGTTGGGGTGAAAAAAAATAAAAACTTGTTATTAAATAGGCTTTTTATATACTTACATTTGTTTGTTTCATCTTTCTGAAATTTTTATACATCACCTTGTTAAGAAATGTTGTATATAATTGTCATTTTCTTTAACAATTGTCATTGTTATTTCTTTTCCTTCTCTTTATACTTAGATCTGTAGGCAGTGTAGATTTTTTGTGTGTAACGGTTTTATCCATTTTGTTGGTTTTACAGATTCAGATTACGATGTTCCCTTCCAAAATGCACAGGAGGGAGACTCAGGGATTTCAGCAGGAAGACCCACAGGTACTGTACATAAGTGTTGCCACTTGAATCATTATCAGTGTTAGAGCCCGTCCATTTACTTATGTGTATTTCCAGATGTGAATGATGAAACCTTCAGTCCAGAAATCGATGACTCACTGTCTTCAATGGTATTTGAAGAGGACGGGAGTAATCTGGTGCTTCCCAGACCTAATGTGGTGATCCAGGAGTCAACTTTGCTCGACTTGCCCCGAGACAGAGTAGACAGAGGCCTTTTTGAGTCCTACACTTCCACTGGTCATTACAGAAAGCCCACCTGCACACATTTATTCTCTCCACCACTTTGTACCTCAATCTTTAGTCATCCTCTCTCTTTTTCCACCTTCGTAGGAATTTCCTCCCCTCTTCTCAGTTTCAGACCATTCAGTCTGAGGCCAGGGAACAGATACATGCTAGAGTTCTCCGCCAGTAAGTTTTTCAACACTTCATTTTGAGAGAGTGAGACTTGAACTTACAAATCTGTACGGTCCTACATGCTTCCTAAATCTGTTAGAATATTTTCTGTTAGAAAATATTAATTCATGCAGATGTCCCGATTTCTTGTTTTCTGTACTTCTTTTTTTACTGGCTTTTAAAATGAAAGAAAACATTTGTTGAGTAATTCTGCTCTTCAAGTTGTCATGGAAGAGAAATGACTTGTTGATGGCCAGCTTTCTGGATGGGGAACCATCATTGTGGTGTTTGCAAATCCTAATCTTTTTGTTATCTGGTGTATTCAGAATCTCATCATAGTATTTTGGGCCGGACCCAGCTGTTCTTGCAAACGAAGCCAGCTCCAAAGGGCATGACATGTCAGGTGCAGCCACCCCGAGGGATGGAGTTACACACACATTTTAGCATCTTCTGCACCTCAGGGAAGGAGGTATTTCCTGTCTCAGACACTTACGCACATGTGCACACACAAAGATGTGAGATTTCATTCAGCAGAAACCAGCCATCATGTTTTCAGCTTTTCATTCCATCCTTGTGAGCATCAAGTCTGAGAAATTCCTTACACATTTATTAGGATGGAAAGATGAACCGATTTGTTGTGAATGCATTATCTCAGTAATGCATTCAGGGATTTGCTCAAAAATTTGCACAAATGTCCACTTGGATGCATTGTGACCTGGAAAAATATGTTTTAGCCATAATTCATACATTTGAATACGATCTGAATACTAATTATGGGACATTTAAACTCGAGTATCTTTAAAAACAAAATGAAATAATGACATTTTATATCCAAAAGTAAAAGTCAAAAGTCAACTTCATTGTGAAATTGTGAACATGTCCAACGTAAACACTTATGACCATCATTCAATCCTGTAAATCAGCAAAAGAAGATTGTGAGTGTTGTGGTAGTTTGGGACATCAAACCCATAATGGTGAAGTTTTATGTCTGTTGGAATTTTCTCAACTGTTTGATTGTTTAAAGGAGCTTTAATGCTTTCAATTGAGAGACAAGGGAAAGATCATTTCACTTGTTACTGCTGTTATTTTTAAAGTCAATTGAAAAGCATTAAACCTTTCTTTTCCTCTTTAATATTGGTATTTAATTGGTACACGCACTCATCATACTTACCAATCATTCTCTCCATTCACTGGTGTGTTCAAGGATTTACTGTATAAGCACAGCTTCAGGGTAGGAAGCAGAGACCTTAGGGTGCTGTACACGGGCAGAGATTTCCAGTACTACTTCAGTCTTCCTTCAGGTGACCCCAATGATGACTACAAAGGTAAACACACACAGGTCACACACAATAAACACTGGCTTATGACACAAAGTACACAAAAATACATTAACATGATATATTGTCGGAACTATTTCCTATTGATTAATTAACTGAAATAATATATTATCATTAATCCTCTAGTAACAATTTATACTGAAATCAGAAGCAGCACATTTGGGGCAGCGACTAAACCCTGTCCTGTCACCGTTCAAGTCCAACCAAGCTTCCCCAGAGACACCTCATCCCCTGATGATCCTGTTCTGGAGCTGTAAGTATTACCCATACACGTCATCATGGTCATTTCACGTTTTGGAGTTTTATGTGTAGTTTTATTTAAAGTTTGTGGTATTGTAAACATTTCTACATAATTGCAGCACAAAAGAGCTGAATAAATGTGCAGGAGGATATACAGGGATTTTATACTATATTATTCTCTAAAAAACATTGATAGATCATTTAGATGTGACTTTATGAACCTTAAACAAGCGTATGGTTACTGATCATTTAGGCTTTGGAATAAGTCAGATCTGTCTTACTTTTTGTGCCATGTGTTGTTGTGCTTGTTGGTAACTCCTTGTCTTCAGTTCTGCATCAGGTCTGAGGAACCTCTCAGCTGTGATGCGGCTCAGGAACAGTCAGGAGATTCGTAACTACATCAGTCTTCTCACCAGCATTTTAAACAGACTCAGCATGAACACGACGGCCAACACACATGCACAGAGACACTTGCGTAATGTGCTCATTGGCACTGTGTGTGAGCTGGAGAGCAGCGACCAGGTGTGTGCAGCCCACACTGCACTGACAGATTAACAGAAACTCATGTTAGGGCCAATACATTTTTCTCACTCCCTTTTTGGGTTTCTCAATCTCACAGTCAGATTTCAACTGTCTTTTTGAAACATTTAGTTTGCATGTCCTTTAATCTATAGGCATCGATGGTCGACAGCATCTGCATTCTCAAAGACCTTTTACAAGTCACAAATCAGGTGGGTTGATTGTTTCCTTTCATGGACTAAGAGAAAACTATCCCTCTTCCTTTTTATCTATTTCATCCATATCCTCTGTCGTTTTAGGTAGCATTAACAAGTGTAAGACAAGTGAAAGTTCACACCCAGACCATCTCTGACCACTTCTGGGGGTCCAGCACTCAAGTCCAGTATCATCTGGCCCACAGGAACCTAAACAATCTGATTGCCCTGCTCTCATACATGCTGCAGGCAGTTGTCACAAGTCATGACTCTGTAACTGAAATGGTCAAAACAGGTAATATAACACAGGTTTTAGAATCAGACTCACTCACAGGTGAAAAAATAAGAAATACTGGTGCCTTTATATATGGCTGCAAACCACCCTCGTCCACCAGTGATCAGGGGTCATCTGCATCAAAGGTTGCAGAGCTTGTTGTTGATATTCTGCAGACTGCGTCACAACTGATGCTGGTGAGAGAAAAACAAACACGTCTGTACATTTTGCCATGTCTACCCACACACCCTCCATTTATCTATCCATCCTCTTTTTTTCAGAAGTACCTTTTGTTCCACAAGGTCCAGGAGCACAGACTCTTTACAGATCTTGCTGCTTTATATGCCACATACCAGAACCAAACCTCCTCAGTCCTCAGCAGTGGCTCAACCACTGTCTACCTGCCTGCTTCTTTAATCCAGCTCCTGTTCCTTCATCACAGTGAAGACACTGAGAGCGGGCAGCATCAGCCATGTGTGCTCAGTGTGCTGACTGAATTCACAATCAGCCCTCTCACCTGTGCCCAATACCCCACACAGGTGAGAGCAGCTCATATGTGGACAGTGAATGATTCAGAGGAAAAGCTTTTATTCCTTCTGTTGATCCCCAGCTCAGCAGACCCATGGTGGACCTGAGTCTGTACACGTGCAGCAGGAGGAGGAGGATTTCTTTACGCTCCCTTGTTGTGCCAGTCAACATTGAGCTGAAATTTCCACCAGGAAATGTATGTTGCTACTTCATTTTTATGTAATGTGCAGAAAAGCAAAGACGCCCGGTGGATGCCATATTGAATTGTGTGCATCCTTGAGCCTAAAATAGTGTTACTTCTTCAGAGAATTTGAAAAGCACCCAGTTCTCTTTTTATTGCAAAGTCCCGCCTGCTTCAGATCAGCGTGAAGCCACTGATTCAAGGATTCATGTCCACAGGGTACCTTTAACCACATTTGTGCAGCTAATGCTCATAACAACAGTTAGATTATTGTGCTGGGCTAATTTCCATCTGTTGTGAATGCACGATGTGTTTGTTGAGATCAAAGAGTGACTCACTGCAGCATCATGTGATCACATCTTTGTTTTAGAAGAGCTCTGTGCATGAGCACATCCTCCTCCGCAGCCGTGTCCACTACCACAGCTTCAACATTACCCAAGACCACTTGCAACAGGCCATCCAACTGAGCGTGGTGTTCACGCCACCACCTGGCAGGGTGTTTCCCATCATGCTGTTGTTCAGGTAGACTTGCAGTAATGATGGCTGTTATTTTACAACCATCATCATCATCTGAAAGTAAGAAAATGTGACACAAACCAAAGAGTCTCTGTTGTGGCAGGATGTTTGAGAAGCCAACTCCCAGCATGCATCATCTGCGCCTCATTCACCACTGGGAGGCCACAACCATACGGCTTACTCTGCCCCCATCTTACCTTAATGGTAGAACACTTTTGGTTTCAATAATCAGTTCTTAGTTCTTTAAAGTATATATCAAACTGATGATCCATGAAAATCTAACTTTTCTTAGCTTCACTTTTCTTAACTTAGCATAGGTTACGTACCACAGCATTTTATACAAAAACTGTGAAGTCATTTAACAAGACTTTAGCAAGTGTAAAATGTTTTGTAGCTGCAGGGATTGGTCACCTGGCACTGCTGAGTGCTGATTTTGAGAGAGCACCCTGGCACAAGCCTCAGAGTGAGCAGATCAGCTACAGTCTCACAGCGATAAGCAGCCTGTGTTTGTCCTGGGATGTCCACCAGGGGGCCTGGACACATCAAGGGTGCAGGACACAGCAGGCAGACACAGACACTGCTGTCAACTGCAGGTAACTGACATGAAGACCTTGCAGAGATAAACAAAAACCCACACTAACATGGCATGGGACAGTAATTAATGGTTTTATCCTTTTGTCAGCTGCCACCAGTTGAGGCCGCTGACTGTGGTGCAGCACCAGATCCAGAGCAACCATGACACAGCTGATCTGGATCTGTTTCTCAGGTGACCACATCCTCCTTGACTGATGCACTTTAGAAAAGAAAGGAAATATTATTTTATTATTACAACCAAATGGCTTCTTTGTCTGCTCATTTCAGGTTCTTTTCATTGAGAATCAAACTATACTTTACTATATTATATTATATTATAACATCCTCCTGTGTGTCCTCCCTGAATTTCTAACACCTCAGTGTTTCCTGTGATCTGACTGTCCTGGGCGTCCTGCTGCTGTCTATGTGCTTTTACTTCCTGGGTTTGCCACTGTGTAAGAGAGCTGACAACATTTCTGAGAAGAATCAAAGGGTCTACTATCTTTCTGACAACTCTCAATTGGACTTGTATAAATATGCTGTAACCATCCACACTGGTCTCTGCTCTGCTGCCAATATGAGTGCAAAGGTATGGCTATCTTCACCAGCGCTGATGTTGATGGTGCATTTCCCCTCATTGATATAATCTGTTTCTTTGCATGTCAATCAGGTTTATATAGTGCTGTACGGTGAAGATGGGGTCTCCAATACAAGAGAACTACAAGTTCCAGGGTTCACTATGTTCAGAAGGAACTCTCGAGACACTTTTATAGTCCGGTAAAAAAAATCCTCCAAACATTATCCTGTGCAGGACAAAAATAAAGTGTAATTTTTAGTGTTGAACATGAAATCAGTAAACAGCGTAACAGTTTTTACTACATGGTACTACAAAATATGTTAGTCACTTAAAAGAAGCTTTCTTTTAAAATAACTACTTCAGTGTAATTTTTTCTCCTGCCCACCAGCACAGCTAAAAGCTTGGGCTCTGTGTGGGGGGCTCACATCTGGCATGATGGCTCTGGGCCATCCGCAGCCTGGTACCTCAGAGAGGTGGAGGTAACTGAGGTACGGATCCCATGTTTTCTGTTCATACATGTGCTCCGTACTAGGACTGACCAAGATGGCATGTTTTTATGTTATTAAACCAGGTGAACAGAGGAAAAGTGAAAGGACGTTCTTGGCTATTTTTTGGTCAGTGTTGGTTGGCCGTGAACAAGGGTGATGGTCAGCTAGAGAAAATGCTGCATGTTTGCACCCATGGATTAGGCTTTGTAAAGGTACGGCATTCAATTTTACATCTGACCACACAATCAAGCCTTTATTCTCTGCTCCCATGTGACTTACTGTCTCCACCTGAATCCTTGCAGATGTTGTGTTTTAAACTATCAAACTACTTGGCTGACTTCCACATCTGGATGTCCGTGTACAGCTGCCCGCATCCTAACTTGTTTACACACACTCAAAGATTTAGTGTGTGCCTGCTGCTGCTGTTGGGATATGGTTGTGTCAACACAATAATCATATCACAAATGAATGAAGAAGTAAGTTAATAGCCTTAAAAGTTCAAAAATATAAAAATGTGTCGTTTTAACAGCTGTTCTTTCGATTTCTTCTGCATAGTTGCCGTTGGAGTCAGGCATTTTCGATCTGTCAGCTGTTTCCCTGACAACAGGAGTACTAAGTGTAGTGGCAGTGTTGCCTGGAGCAACAATGATTTCTTTCCTGTTTCGACTCAATGAGGTCAAACTGATGAGGTCAGGAGTCCAACGTGCAAAAGACAGAAGGCCTGGAACGGACTGTTTTGAAGGTGAGATCTGGACTTTCACAGTCTCATCTCCTGTGTTTTTTACAGTGTTGTATTAGATTTGCTCTCAAAGTCTTAACTGAATGGATCCACAAGTTGTTGGAAACATTGAGGTTGAATAATATGTTAGTATGACAGTATCCCATAATAATTTTTGCAGATTTGTTCACTAAGCATTCATTAAGTGAATGTTCTGCTCTTCCACATCCCAGAGTTCCAGCTGGAGAGTCTCCTGAAGTACGATGAACACAATTTTATCTTACTGAAACCGTTTTGAAACTTTGGTTTGTTACGTGGTGCACTATCATGCAGGAAATAGCCATTAGGAAACGGATGCACTGTGACGCATATGCTCAGATAGAGGCATCAAGACAATTATTAGCTGGTGTTAAAGAGCCCAAAGTACCAAGAAAACCTTCCCCACACCGCAGTCACCACCACCATCAGTCTGGACACAAAGTTGTCAGCTTTCTTCCTTTTTGCATTATACCAACCTTTCTTTTTGCATTTGATTTCATTTGTTCCACACGCTCCTTCCTCTTATTGTTGTCCTTTCTCCCCACAGATGGTCTGTCAGCAAATGACAGCATACTCCATTTCTCTTGGAGCAGTCTTAAGAAGAGGATACAGGAAGCCTGGAGGAAGAAATACCAGGTTACAATTAGAACATCAATCTTTTTCTATTTTCCCTTTCTTCCTCTATGATTTTGTTCTCATTATTCATCCCTGTCTGACCGTTCTTTTTGTGCTGCAGGGCACAGACCAGCTCTCAACGTCCAGTACAAGTCTGGAGAAGAAAGATTCAGATAAAGAACCTTTTAGCCAACCAGATGTGATCATAATAAAGGAACACGGTCTGGCAGTAGATAGCAGAACTGGGCCAGCACTTCAGAATATGTTGCTGATTTCACAGGAGAAAAATGCAGATCAATCAGCTCGAGAAAACGAGTTTGTTTCAAGTGAAAGCAGCAAAGTTCGTGGACTCCAGAGAGATCTTTTGTCCTTAATGATGGATGAAGATGAAATTACTCAGAATGAGAAAGAATCTGGGGGAATGTTTTCATCGGACTGTGGCTTTGAAGAAGACAGCCATCACCAAGCAGCACTGGGTGGTCACAACAAGGGGCGCCACAAAATGGACAGACTGAAAGGAGGAAGAGTTGGACAAACAACCCAGTGGTGTCACTATCCTGCCTGGTTCATCTGTCTGCTAATGTCCCTGTCCTGTCTGGTGCTCTCTGCAGTGCTGGGAATGAGGTAGAAGTTATGTGATGGCATTGAATGAATGGCATTTCAAGTATATAAAGGTACTATGCCAGTATTTAAACTGTTAATACTGACTTTTGAGTGACTTTTGTATCTGTGTCTTTGGAATGTGTCAGATTTAGCAGAAGCAAAGTTCTGCTTTGGATCCACTCTCTTTTCTTCTCCCTGATGTCTTGCATCTTCTTCATCCACCCAACAGTGGTAAATAAATAATAATTATAAATAAAGATGAAATCCCTTTCCTCTGAAATGAAGTTAGTTTGATGCTTAGTGTTTGTAACATTGGAAACATTGTTCCTTTTCTTTTCCAGATTCTTATTGTGGCAGTGATTGTCGCCCTTCGGTACAGAAACAGACCAGACTTTCATACTTTCTCCAGAGTAGAAGGATTAGAGGTTATTAAACAGCCAGAGGAGCAGTTCAGCATGTCAGCTCGCCCTCAGGAGCGACACTCAGACCTTGAGAAGGTGATGGCCAGGATTGATTTCTCTTTAATCTGTTCCGTTGTTTTCCAATGAAACATTAAGTCAATTATTTATGATTGCCAGCTCCTCGCGGCTCGTCAGAGAGCTCGATACCTGCGTCTTGTGCGACCACCCACTTTAGCAGAGTTCAAGAAGACTCGTTTGAGGAAAAGAAGAGAGACTCTCATCCACCAAACCCTCAGGTGTGTCTTTGTTTGCAAAGGCAGCCGGGTGTATATCAGATAAAGCCGAATGAGAAATTTATTCTTTTTCCTTGTTTTCCAGGGATTTGTCTGTCTGTGTCTTCATGGCTTTCCTGATGCTGTGTGTAACATATGGCAGCTCAGTCAGTGACCATTTTCACCTCAATGATTCCGTTAGAAAACAGTTTATAAGGTGACGCTTCCTCACACTTGACTTCTCTGTCTCTTTTATTGAAACGAAATATTCCCAAATAATATTTTGTCGTTCAGCAGGAATGATAATAATTTTATGACCATACAAAAGCATGAGGACTGGTGGAACTGGACACAGACCAGTATTTTAAATCTTCTTCAGAAGAATACATCAGTCAAAACTGAAGTAAGCATCGCTGCTCACGTGATTAAAAGCTTGTGGGTGGAGTGTCAAGAATTGTCAGGCTCTGAAATGTTAATTTATCTTGACCACATATCCAAGTTTGTCCACTAAAAATGTTTAGGAAAAATATTACTTCATATTTTATCACTATTAAGCCTTGAAGTAAATATTAGTTCATGTCATTGAGCAGCGGTCACACATTCTGATTGGTGAAGTGACCTTGTGGAAGAAGGAGGCATCCAGCTCTTTCTCAGACCAGGTAAGTTACGAAAGAAGATATTTACATCAAGTACTCCACTATTTATTTATACTTTTTCATGGTTTGCAGCCATGAAACAGTGAAAACTACAGGTTTGTTTTTTATATTCTAATTTTTCACAAATTTAAAGAAATTAACTATAGTTTTCCAAAATAAAAATAAAGCAAGTATCTAATATACTATGCAATCTAAGAGGTGTATTATTTTACCTGTCCTATTCCTCATTCAAAAATAGATAAAGTAGACACAGGAATTCAATGACGAATTCAATGGAATTTCTATGTAGACTATTCAGAGAACAGATTTCCATTCTACTCCCAGCTCTAAGCTTCAATAATGCAGTTTGTCTGGAACACTGTACGAGATAAACGTGTCCTCATGCTGAAAGATGTTTAAACTCAGGAACCATAAGCAAAGAGTGGTGATGGCTGTGGTCAGTATGATTCAGTTTGATTTGCTGGGCTGAACTTGTGTTTTCTGTCTGTGACTTCTCAGTCCTTCAGTGGGACTCATCTACCAGACTTGTCAGGGAGAGGAACCCCCCCCCACCCACACATTGTCACAGCATCCTCAACTACATGTGGTCTACTGAGCTGCTACTCATGGCCAAGTACTACAGTCGGCTTAGGCCACACAAAGTGAGAGTTATAAATTGAGTTTTGCTGAAATTATTTTCAGGATAATTTCTTCTCAGATCTGTTGTTCATGTTTTTGATGACTACTCTCATCTTCAGGTCTGGTGCTGCATCCAAACTGAATTTCTTGGTTTCACATGGCTGGCTGAACCAACAGACGGTGGCCCTGAAGGTCCAGTTCACCATCTTCAGCCCAGCACCCAACTTGTTCACCACTGTGACCCTGCTAGCTGAGCGGAGCCCCACCAATACCCTGCTGCCATCTTCCAAAGTGCAGTCAGTTAGGGTGTATCACACTCCTTCTGTGTGGGACTATGTTGTAATGCTGTGTCAGGTAACTGTTCAATCACTTATTATCTTAAAATAACTTATCTTCCCCACCATCATACAGTCAGTCAGCAACTGAGCAAAATCTACATGCAAAAGTTTCCACAACAAAGTTCTCATAATTCGAGAGATTTGGTAACAACCTGAATTTTGTGTTGCATAATATTTTAACTCTGCACTCACATTTTCTTCGATTGCAGCTCCTCTTCTTCTTCTTGTCTCTGCTGCAACTCTGCCATCAGGTGTGCACCATGAGGCAGCAAGGGCTGATGGGATACTGGAGGACACCCTGTAATTGGCTAGAAGTGAGTTTCCATTTCTACATAAACACACAAGGAAAAGGAATAATGAGTAAAATGAGACATCCACTGACACAGCTGGAGCACATTCACATGCATTTGCACACACTTGCACACAGTCATGCAGCAGCGCAAACAAGTTCACAGTGACCTGGCTTAAAGGGTGAGGTAACCTGGAGCTCTTAAACTAACATTAACATAAAAAAAACAAAACACACACACACACAGAAAAAGTATTCAAAGGTCAAAACACACAGCAGGAAATTAACACAGAGAGAAATTTGTCTGTCAAATTCACAGAGTTTCCCTCTGGGATTTGTAAAATATTTCTGATTGTGGTTTCACATTACTGCTGTAAAAACAATTAGACCTCACCAGCACAGTGTTTCTGTCTTTTGCAGACCTCTCTGGTGACGGTGATCCTCGTGTACTATGTGTATGTCATCTATCGCTCCATTATTATGAAGAATCTGGTGGAGGTGCTGCAGAGACACAGAGGACAAGCTGATGTTGGCTTCTTGGCCGCCTGGGAACAAGTGAGAAGAGGAAAACATATAGAAAAATGTTTCATTTCAAATGTTTTCATTATTTATAGTGATGAGTTTGTTGTCTTAACATTATTAAGATCTGCTTTGTTAGAATAGATCAATTTAGGTTTAGAGGCAGAACACATCACCTTGTGGGAATTAAAGACAATCGCAACCTTTTTGGGTGATGAAAATGTTCCTGTTACTGCAGGATATTCGATCCCTGCATGGTGTTATCCTCTTCCTCCTCGCCATGAAGTGTGTGACTGTGTGGAGGGTGAACAAGACCATGACTACCTCTGCCAGACACCTACCACTAACCTTCTCCAGCCTCTTCTGGCCAACGGTAAAGACAAATGGTAGCGTGGTGGTGGTGGGCTTCTCACATGTTCATCTTCAGTTCAGTGCCACAGTTCGAGTTCCATCCCTTAACAGTGATAATAGTTGTCTCAGCCCATTTTAGTTAGGTGGGGATCCTCACTGACATAATATTTCTCGACAATAATCTAATGGTGAATTTCTAATATTATTTAAGGCTTCATGTATAATGTCTATGCTTTGAGTCTAATTAATCCAATTCTATCTTGAGAGACCTTCCTTAAAGTTTGGGAACCACTGCCCCAAGACTTGAGAACATTTCTTATTAAGGTGTCTGATTTGAATTGTGGATTCCTGCGCCTTACACTTTTCTAGATTTCAGTGCTGATCCTGTTGCTGGCGCTGTCCTGTGCAGGGAATCTACTGTTTGGTCAAAGCTCCTGGGCTTTCAGCTCCATTCGCCGCTCCCTTCACACTCTGCTTTGCCACCGCTGGGGTCCCAGAGCTGCCAGGGCCTTCCTCCTCTCCGAGCTGGATTTCTTCCACTGTGGAGCTCTTTATCTGTCTTCTACTGTGGTGTGGACAGCAGTGGTACATGTTCATTTTTCTTTATAAAAATTGTTGTAAGATACAAAACTGCAAGGCCTCACATAACTGTACACACATGGAACAACATGTGAGAATCCAGATCACTGTAATGTCCCAGCTGACATCTGTCTTTCTTGTAGGGGGTTGGTGTGTTTTCCTCATTGGTCAGAAGTGCCAGAAGATCTCAGAACAGGAGAGGCATGTTGGCTGTAGCAGAATTATCCAGCTACATCAGACGGAGGATTTCGGAGTTCACTGGGCAGCATGAACCATCGTGGATTGATCAACATGTGAAGAGCAGAGTGAGGAAGAGACTGTTTAGGCCTTTAAACTACAGATTATCAAGTTAACTGTTACATGTGACAGTTAAATATCTAATGTCCATGTCAACGTCAACCTAACTTTGTGTAATTAGTGTTTATTTTATGGCCATCTCATCCCACTAGGGATATGCTACAGTTCTGATCCTGTTCTTCCCAAACAATCTGCAACACTTTGTTTTTTCAGACTTATTACCTTGAAGAGTTTGAAATTTTAATAGACGAGCTGCTCTTCAGACTTGATGTCATGTCCAACTACCTGCAACACACGCTGCCCCTGAAAGCCCATCACTACATGGAGGAGAGTCCCAACATGGACATACAGGTGAGTCAACACATGCAGTGTATGTGCCCATATAAATACTTTCTGTACTGTGTGTGCACAAACACCTTCCAGATTGCCATCTGGTGTTTGGACGCTTTGTGATTCTGTTGTAGAATTTTTTGAGAAAACAAATGACAGAAGAGACAAGAGTGAACTATCACACAGATTCCAAGATCCAGAGAGAAACCCGACCTCCATCTTACATGAGCAGGTAATTAAAATGTGTCTATAGCTCAAGCTGTGCACTGTTCTTAAATCAAAATCAAAATATCATGAATCACAAAATGATAATAATTCTGCATGATGCTCCTCTACCAGGTCCAAGCTTGATTCACAGAGACTACATTCTCGACAACAGGGAGGCCGACAGAGAACCCCTTCCTCCTCAGACATTGTTTTAACATCAGATTATCTGCTGCAAACTGGAAAAAGATCTGAAGAAAATCAAAATGAAAGTGAGCCCCAGACTTACTTGAGGGGGGAAAACTGTCTTCCGCTCCCAGAGTCAGTGTCACTCAGCAGGATTTGGACAAAGGACGTTCTGGAGAAGCAGAGTAACCTGTGGACTAAAACAACTGACTTTAAAACTCAGGCCAACCATAAAGAGGTGACGGTGGAGGTTCTGGTTCACGAGGAGCCTGGAATAGCAGAGCCGGATAAACAGGAGGGTCTTTATGGCGATGACGGTACATGCTGGATCCATGCTGGAATATGAGATGTCTTCAAAATCTTTATTTTAAGATCTGCTCTTCTGTTAAGATGTAGAATATACACTGAACATACTATACACCTAAACCTCCTGAAACCAACTGAAATCTAATTTTTCATGTAGAGAAAATTATAATGACTTTGTGGTTGATTAGCTGAAAATGGAATTATGGTTTACAGAACAAAAATATGGCTTTAAATCAGTATTTCTAGTGTCTGGGTTATTTTGTCACAAAAAACACTACTGCAATAAGATTGAAAAAGAAAATCTGTAGTTATGCATATTAGTAAGTTAAATAAATCCATGTTACTTACTTTGTGGCAGCATGGTTGAGTCATTTCACAGCAAGAAGGGTCTGGGTTCGATTCCCGGCCCTGGGGCCTTTCTGTGTGTATTCTAACTTCCTCCCACAGTTAAAAACAAGTAAACACTTCAGCTAGTGACCGTGACTTGCCCACAGTTGTGAGCGTAGCTATGAGCGGTTGTTTGGCTCTGTATGCCGCTCTCTGATGACCTTGTAATAGGCCCAGTGTCAGCCCCCCTGAGCCCCTGCTGGATTAGCAGCATGTGGAGGAGAGCTCCTCTGTAATCTGTCATGTGAAGTCAAACACCATTCTGATTCTTTTAAAGCTAAAACAAGTGGGTCATATACCTAATGTTCAGTATCTATCTTCGTTTTGCATAGCGTTGTCAGAAATCCTGATTTATTCTGCAGACACTTTGACCCAAGATAAGCAGAATATTGATCACTTGTTAATAATTAGCGGACGCCATCAGATAGCGCCGGCCGGCGGGACTCATTGATGGAAAACGGCCGTCCAATAGAATCCTCCAACGTCTCAGCCCGAGGAATTGAGTGGCGGGCCGTGATTGGTGGACGGCCGGCGGTGGGAACCAATCAGGACGTGGCAAGTCAGACAACTTCCAGACGGAGGCGGCGGCCGCGGCGGCGCGTGAGAGCTGAGGAGCGATTAGTTTGTATGAAAGTGTGAAGCGCAGGCTCGGACCGACACATCAGTATTAAGTCGGCGTGTTGATGATACTCATCCGGTTACCGGCCCAGTCGATTAGCTGCTGCTGTTCCGGAGGAGGCGTCGTCATCGACAGACAATGAGGAAGGTGGCCCTGTTGTTGGTTGTGCTGCTCGGCGTTGCATATTTTACGACTGTTAGCAGATGCGAAGATGGTAAGTCTCCGTCGTTTCATAACTTTATGTGATTTCTTTTGGAGCTGAAGAAGTGCTGGAGTTAAAGCTTCCTCTTAGCGCGACGTGGTTTTAGCAAACTCGGGAGCTAAGTTGCTGTTGGTGCTGTTAGTTCTGTTAGCAGATAGCTAACGTGAAGGATCGGCTAGTGTCAACACACCGATATGAATGTGTCTTTGTAACACCATGACATGTAGCTACCTGTAAGGAGGACAACACCTGTCTGTTTTTGTGTGTCTGTTTGACACAAGATGTTACAGAGGAGGATGCTGCTGACGAGGACAGTGACGATGAGGAGGTGGACGAGGATGAAGAGGATGACACAGAGGTCAAAGAAGAGAACGGAGTGCTGATCCTCACCGACAACAACTATGATACTTTCATAGAGGGGAAAGACACCGTTTTAGTGGAGTTTTATGCTCCATGGTACGTTTGCTGTTTTGTCGTCATCAGCATTGTTAACATTGAAAATGGTTGCAGTCAAGATGTGTTGAAGCTTGAGTCTCATCGGAATAACACGTAGCAGAGGGGCAGAAGAAACTGAGTGTTTCACTGTCAGAGTTGGTTCCTATGCAAATTCTACAGGATGCCTTTTTTTTCACATTCTTGCAACCTCTCAAGCATCACAGCTTTCTTTTTTCTATCCTCTAAGGTGTGGCCATTGCAAACAGTTTGCCCCAGAGTATGAAAAAATTGCTCAGGCGCTGAAGGAGAACGAGCCTGCTATACCTGTGGCCAAAGTAGATGCAACAGTAGCCAGCGAGTTGGCAAGCAGGTTTGAAGTGTCAGGCTATCCCACCATCAAGATTCTTAAAAATGGGGAGGCTGTGGACTATGATGGAGAAAGGACACAGAAGGGTAGAGACTGTTTAAACCACAGCTTTTTAACAAAGACATTTTTTTAAAAATAAGTATTCATATGGTTGATGTCTGTTTGTTACAGCCATTGTGGAGCGAGTGAAAGAGGTGGCTCAGCCAGATTGGAAACCCCCTCCCGAGGCCACATTGGTGCTGACCAAAGACAACTTTGATGAGACAGTTAATAATGCAGACATCATCCTGGTGGAGTTTTATGCCCCATGGTAAGTCAGCAGTCTGTTCCTGATGAAACAGGTAGTTTTAGTGTCACGGTCTCTCAATGTAAATAAAAAAACTTATCGCTTGCCTGTTGTGACTGACCTGCAGGTGTGGACACTGTAAGCGCTTGGCTCCAGAGTACGAGAAGGCAGCCAAGGAGCTGAGCCAGCGCTCTCCTCCCATTCCTCTGGCCAAGGTTGATGCCACTGTGGAGAGTGAAATTGCCACACGTTTTGAGGTTACAGGCTATCCCACCCTCAAGATCTTCAGGAAGGGCAAAGTGTTTGATTACAATGGACCCAGGGAGAAATACGGTAGGTCACAGACTGTCATATCGGTCTTTACTGTTCTCCATGCAAACTGATGTTTGCATACACGTGGATCTGTGTGCACATTTCCTTTCTTTTCAGCAGCAGTGATGCACTCCTTTCACTCTCCCTGCAGGCATTGTTGAATATATGGGTGAGCAAGCGGGTCCTCCCACCAAACAGGTGCAGGCTTGGAAACAGGTGCAGGAGCTTATCAAGGACGGGGATGATGCCGTCATAGTCGGTGTATTCTCCAGCGAACAAGACGCAGCCTATGAGATCTACATCGAGGCTTGTAAGTAGTCCCACCACAATTTTATTAATAATGTATGTTTTGCAATTCAATGTCATCAAGACTGCAAATAATCTCCTAGCTGTTCTTCGCAATGATGCATTAAACATGCTCCTCTTGCTTGAACTTGTTTGACTGTTAATCGTGGTTCACATTCTGCTATCTATATTTTTCTGCCAAACTTTAAACTTTCTCAGCATTCTACATATATCTAACAGGCCCGTGTTGCTTGTCTGTCTGGCAGGTAATGCCCTGAGGGAAGACTTCACCTTCCGTCACACCTTCAGCTCTGAAGTGAGCAAACATCTCAAAGCATCACCTGGTCAGATTGTCATTGTTCAACCTGAGAAGTTCCACTCCAAGTATGAGCCAGCGTCCCACGTACTCACAGTCAAGGTACTGCCTTTTTTTTGTCAGCAAGAGGTTTTACTTTAAGGCCATTTTTTGTTTTAACTGCATCCATCTGAAAATATAATTTTCTGACATTTAAGAAAGGCATGTTTGAACTCCATGTTTATTGCTTAGGATTTGACATCGGTGTCAGACGTTCAGGAGTTCTTCAAAAAGCACGAGGTTCCCCTGGTGGGGCACCGGAAACCAAGCAATGATGCAAAGCGCTACACAAAACGACCCCTGGTGGTTGTTTATTATGGAGTTGACTTCAGCTTTGACTACAGGAAAGGTGAGTTTATAATTTTTTTTTTTTTTTTTTTTTTTTTTTGATCTGACTAATAAGGTTAGGGGTCATTTAATTTAGCTATTTATAAGATTGAATTGTTTTACCTTTGGCACAGTTAAACAAAAGTTGACTGAACTTAATGCTGTGAAGGCACATTTCCATTCACCAAGTACAACACACAACATTCCTATCAACCACAAGCTGTATTAAATCCAAAAATGTTTTATTAACAAAGCTCCCTATGTCATTCCTCCTCCTTTAGCTACACAGTTCTGGAGGTCTAAGGTACTTGAGGTGGCCAACAAGTTTCCAGAGTACACTTTTGCAATTGCTGATGAGGAAGACTATGCAGACGAGCTGAAGAGCCTGGGTCTGAGTGAGAGTGGAGAGGAAGTAAATGTGGGAATCTTGGCAGATGGTGGAAAAAAGTATGCCATGGACCCTGATGAGTTTGACTCTGATGTCCTGCAAGAGTTTGTTTTAGCTTTTAAGAAAGGTGAGTGTTTTTAATTTAAACTGATGTGAATGTTGAAGGATCACATTAAAGAAGCATGTTTTGTTTGTAAGGATTGTGAGGCCCTTTGACAGTGACTTTATTCTTCTTTCTCCCATACAGGAAAGCTCCAGCCCATCATTAAGTCTCAGCCAGTGCCAAAGAACAACAAAGGACCGGTTAAGGTTGTGGTGGGAAAAACTTTCGATGAGATCGTCATGGATACCCAAAAAGATGTCTTGATTGAGTTTTATGCCCCTTGGTGTGGCCACTGTAAGAAACTGGAGCCTGATTATTTGGCTCTGGGAAAGAAGTACAAAGGGGAGAAGAACCTAGTGATTGCCAAGATGGACGCCACAGCCAACGATGTGCCAAACGACAGCTACAAAGTAGAAGGCTTCCCCACAATATACTTTGCCCCAAGCAACAGCAAGCAGAGCCCCATCAAATTGGAAGGTGGAGACAGAACCATAGATGGACTGAGCAAGTTCATAGAAAACCATGCCACAAAACTACAGAAAAGAGATGAACTCTGAAACATTCTCTTGAACAGTGGCTAAGAACTCTTATTGCTCTCAGGCAGTCTTAGATGACGCTGACAGGAGGCCTCTGAGAAGGTGGAGGGACTGAAGTGGAATCAAACGGTGTTACTGAGTTAAGTGATGATTACCATGTTCAATCATCCTTTTTAGTTTCTGTTCATCTCGAGATTTGGCTTTCTTATGTTTCTAAAAGCATGTAAGCACTGTTGAAGATTTAAGTCTTTTTAAATAAAACCCAAAATGATGGCAGCTTTGTGTGCCAACACTCAAATGTGACTGTTACTTTGAATCTCTCAAGATGGAAGTGTTTTTCAAACATAGGATTCAGCTGTGAATACATTTAAGAGAACAAATATTAGGAATTCAAGTGTTTTAATTTATGTTTGCATTAATTTACACATACGAACAATTAAAAATTTGTGTTACAAATGGCAAATATCTGGAACAGGCAAGGACTACTTTGGGAGTACTTGGCCATTCACATTAACGTTGATCCATCTAACTTTATTCTATGGATACTCTTTAAACACTTGGCAAGCGGGAGATACACCTGCAATGTCTTTCTAACTAAATCTGATTACCAAAAAATTACTGGCTGTAAGTCTGGCTGGGTCATACGTTGGAAAAGTGCACCATGATAACACTGTTACATGTCGTATGTACAAATCAACACTGCACGTTTTCAGTTGTGAAAAGGAAGCTCATGGTTCCTCACGGTTAGTGTAAAACACTGAACATTTCTTATTAAAATCAGGTGAGATGTTGAAGTAGTGAGATGTTGCAGCCTCAGTCACAAAAAAGCACTTCAAGGTACAGGCACAGAATCAGTTTTTTGTCGAGGCAGTTCAGGATGGAGGATTCTTATGAAAACTCTTTTGTGAAACGCAGGTGAAAATCTTTGATCTTCTTGAGCACAAGCTTCAGCTTCTCAGTGGGTGGCAAAATGGTCATCCTGAACACACGAGGACAGGAAGAGGAATGTGAATTCCTGTCTGTGCTGTCTCAGGTCTGGTCAATTCAAACAAATGACAAACAGCCTGTAGTGAGACTGTCTGGAGTTGCTGCACTAACCTGAAGTGGAAGGTTCCCTCTCTCTGGCCGAAGCCGCTGCCTGGCACCAGACAGATCCCCTCCTCCTCCAGCAGCTTCATACAGTAGAACATGTCTGGGACCTGGCCCTCCTCCTACACACACACACAAACAGTTTTAAAACAAAATTATCTCCAAAGACAACTACGTCAGGCTGGTGTGCGGTATGTAAAGCAGACCTTGGCTTTGTCGATGGCCTTCTGAGGTAGACTGATGCGGGGGAAGGTGTACATGGCCCCCTGGACGGGGTTACAAGTGATTCCAGGTACTGTGTTAAAGATCTGTTCTGTTAGCTTGGCTTTCTCCGCAAGAGCTGCTAACACTGCTGTCCGCTCCTGGGGGGGGTTAAAATTGTCAGAGGTTAACAAACCAAACATGATCACAAGCCTGTGGTCACTCACACACACACACACACACACACACACACACACACACACACACACACACACACACACACACACACACACGTGACCCAATTCAGCTGCTGGATACTCCCAGTGTCTACTGAGCATGCACTTCCTCCACAAACTAAGGTTCAATTTCAAATCAAATCAAGTGAATTTATCTCCAGACTTTTCACACCAGTGTCAAGTTAAACCATCCATATTATTTCTAGTATGTATTGAATGTGTTGTGCTGTGGGTGGACTTACAGTCTAATAGCAAATGTCTTCCAGTATTTACATCCAGTAGCCCTTTTTTACCTGCCAGGTTAATATGACAAGTGATTGATGACCTAAACCAAACTGTGGAAACCAGTCTGCTTCAGAGTACAGGGTGGTGCCGTGTATTTGGGGGAGCCTTGTTTCTGGTTTGGATGTGGACTTCAGAGAATGCATACTTTCAAGTGTGTCTCATTGTGGGTCTGATGGCCACAAACATGACATAACGCTAGAATAGTATACAACCTACACATGCTATGTTTCTGTTTTGTCAAGAGGATCCTGTGTATGTGTAACAGAAACTACTGAATTTGTTATCTGAATTTTCACATTTGTCTTGGTACTGTGAGAGAACTGAGTCAATACAGTCTTTGTATACACAAAGTGGTGTGGCATTTTCACATATTTACTAAGTAAGTTCTGTGTTAACGTACACACAAGTGCCCGGATATGTGTAAGAGGTTATGTTTTATCAGACCTTCATAAATGTGGCGTAGGAGGGCTCATCAGGCTGAGGGGGGTTAACCACCAGGTCCAGAAGAGCCTGTCCAGGAACAGGGGGACACAAACGCACTGACACCAGTTTGGTGAGTTGAGCCTTAACCTCTGGGTCCATGTTTATCACCTCCATGTAGCCTCCACGGAAACCACACCTAGCAACAACAAATAAAGGAATGGAAAGTCAAACAGAAATGATCCAGAGTAGACATCAGACACAAGAACATAGTTGGCAGAAGTAATCAGTAGTAGGCCACTGAAAGAAGCTCTCTGTTTTCTTGTGAACTTAGAACTTTATTCTTGATTTCTGATCCCCATTAGTCACTGCCTCAGCAGCGACTGTTCTTCCTGGGGCCATAAATCAAATACACTGGAAAACTGGTGTCTCCTTCAAGTGGAGTAAGGATGCTTTTGTCATAATCGAATATTTACAAAGATGATGTTTGGTAGTACTTTCTCTATGAGATCTACTTTGTGAGATTGTATTTTCATTCTGAACAATGTTTCCAATTTACTAACACTTCATGTCACAGTGTTCACTAGTTGTATTCAGTTGAATTATCTTACTTATAACTGTTACTAATGCAAATTTGCAATGCAAACATAATTTTAGGTATTTAGGTTTCATTGCCACCTGCAGATGACTGTTGTAGGTCATTGAGATTAACAAAATGTAGAAAACATCTGATTATATCAGAATCCGCTCCTACTGATCAGGTTATCTTTAAATATGAATACAAAACAAAACTTTTATGTGTGGCACATGAATGTGTCTGTCTTCTATGTGAGTATGGCTACTCACTCTCCCATGTAGCATTTGGAGGTGGAGTGGAAGGAGGCCATCTCCACTTTGCTGGAGTACTCTGGCCCCATCTCGAACAAAACCTTTTTGAAGGAGTGAAACTGGCAGCCCTCTGCATACACATTATCCTGGTAGACCTGGGATGAGAAAATAGGGTCAATAAAAACACATTGAATAATTTAAATATCAGAGTAGTTAAGAAAAAAATGTTCAATGTATCAATGTATTGTTTGACTTTCCACACACTCACTTCAGTATGTTACCGTTTTTACATCCAGGATTAACTGGTTTTTAAAAAAAGTTCTCAATTCCAATGTATATAGACATCTACATGGATAGTGCTTTAATGTATTTTAGAATGAGAGGTATGTTTGTGTTATCATGAGTGAGAGGAAATATTAGCTGCTTACTGTAGAACCCAACACTGATGCTTTTAGAATTTTGATCAAATCAGCAATTGAAAAAACAAAACACTGGCTTCGCTCCACATCAGGTGAAGACTGAAATGCAACATGCATGAACAATACCCCACAAACAAAATGTTTATCAGTTCTTTAAGACAGAACAAATGGTGAGTGAAAAGGAAATGACTTATGCTAATTACTTCATCAGCCATAAGGAAGAGATTCTCCTCTTTAGCAAATCGGATCACATCTTCAATGCACTGCCTGCTCTGGACTTGACCTGCGCAACAGGAAGACCAGAAAAAAAAATATCTCTAAATCAATGTCTTCTGGAGATAAAAGTTCAACTCCATACTTGCAATGTCTCAATAACAATAATTGCAGTGACTGTTTAATTTCATATGAAGACACCACACATACCAGTGGGGTTTCCTGGGTTGATGATGCAGAGGACACGAGGATTACAATGCTGCCTGGCTGCATATAGGGCTCTCCTGAGCTCTTTGACATCCAAACTCCAACACTTGTCCTCATCCAGGTAGTAACTGATCTGCACCGCATCCAGCTCAGCCAAGGCGGCTGAGTACAGAGGGTACTGAGGGATGGAGATCATCACTCCTGTACGGTCCCGACCTTCACCGCTAACCAGCAACTTGAGGATGGTCTGGAAACAGACGGTGTTGTGAGGTAGAAGGAACAGAAAACTTTATGTTTACTTTTTAGCAGCATGTTTTACATTCATCAGAGATGCTGAATAAAAGGCTGAAATACATAACAGCAGAGTAAACCAACACGTTGACATGTAAAATGCTTGGTTAAAAACTGCAAGCATCAGGAGAGCCTGTACTTAAGTGTACAGGATAGGTTTCCTAAAACCAGAGGAAGCTTTATTGACTCTGACAAAGGTTGTTATAGTTTAGCCACAGATGTGCAAAGTACAGCTGAGTATATAATTAACAGACATTCAAGTCAAATCAAGAACACATTCATGGGCCAGTGTAAGTATATCCTCTGTGTTGCATTAAAATATCATATCAACTCATAAAACACTTCTGGGAAGTGTAGCAAAAGTGCTACATCAACACTTTTATGGGGAAGTGTCAATAAGAAGTCATCTAGTGAAAACAAGCATTACTTAGCAGAAGTTGGTGCAAAGTCTCAGACTGCACAGTAGCTTTAGTGTGTGTTTCTTACTTATGAGTCACTTCTGGCCAAGGTGTCTGCAAATTGAATGAATGTTAATTTGTGACTAAGTGTAACGCGTACCACAATGGCATCACTGGCCCCAGTGGAGAGGTAGATGTTATCCGGGTTGGAGGGAATTCCACCGTCTCTCTTCTCTATGAAATGTGCCACATCGTGTCGGATGCACTCAATGCCCTGGCTGGCACTGTAGGCCCCTAGCAAACAGGAAAATGAACTTGACTTCAAACGATCACCATTTCACTTTGCATGGACTCTCCAAATAAAGGATCGGTAAAAGCTGTGGTGAAAGTGGAGAAAGTGAACGCGGTTGGTGGAATAGTGGGGAGTTGTCTGACCTATACTATGACCTCCGCAGGCCTCCAGAATACGCTGAGCTCTTTTCTTGGCATCCTCAGGGAACTGATTGTCTTTCAGGAGTTCAGGATAAGAACACAGAGCCAAGACCTGGGAGAGGAAGACAAACAATCAGAACATATCTGATCATTAACCAGCATTCAATGGTTTTAGAATAATCCAATTTATCTACCCCATACACCAGGACAGGGCCCTAAATGGGACAAAGTGGCAAATTGCCTTAAGTTAAAAAATGGTCACAAAAACTAAACAGTTAGTTATAACATCAACATAACTCAAGCCTTACTCAGACATAAAGCTAATTTACCCATTTTTACATTCATTTAAATAAATATAAGTTCATGTGAACAATTCCAACATGTGTCCCAACTTTTGTTAATGACCTTCCAACCCCATCTGTAGCTACATAAGTAAAAAAAATCTGTGCAAACAGTTTCTAAAATCATTTTTCCCCTCTGTTTTAATTCACTGATAAAGCGTCAGTGTCAGCAGTCTTTTCTCACATGCATTCATAATTTTGAGTAATATCTGATCACAATATGCAGATAACCTAATGACTTGATACAAAAAGTGGACCAACCTGTCTGAGAAACGTGATTGGCTTCTGCCCCATTGCGTGGGCATCACCTATATTTGCCTTGATGACTTCTGTGAAAGGTTTCTTGACTCCCTAAGGAGATAAAAACAGATATGTAAGAAGTAAATATAGAGACTGTGGGAAAAGCAAAGAGCCGGCGATCTTCGGTTGGTGTTCTTACATATAATCACAGGCTTTAAAAAAAAAAAAAAAAAGATATGCCTGGACATGTAAAAGTGAGCAATTTTGAGAGAAACTCTGCAACTCTGAGACTCTGCAGGGTCAGTCTGTATGTGTAACCTGGCTGCAGGCCACAGACACCCCAGTGTTTCACATCTCAAAGGTTAACCCTTTGCATTTGTAAAGTTTAACATCATTTCCCCATTGAAGACACTCTGCTAAAGAAATGAAATATTTCAGACTGTTCTAATAACTCCTGTACACCATGTTTCCCACCCCTCCTACCCATGCTGTCAGCATGTAAATCATATCAGAGCCATGCCTGAACACTCATGCATGCATCTTCCCTCATTATCGCTCTTTTGTTTTGCAAAGACTAGCTGGAGTCTGGCTTGGCCTTCGGCTCGGGAGCTGCTGTTTGGACTCAGAGAAACACAAACCCCTCACTGTTTGTTGACCGGGTTTTTGACTCTAGAACTGCCAGCTCAAAGAGTTCACATTGTCTCATTTTATTCTTCAAATTTGTATTTGAGCCATTTTCCTCCTTCAGTCCACTCTCTTATTCCGTCAGCATGTTCTTTGGTCCTATTGCTTTGAACTAATTGGATCATGCTGGCTCTAGTTTGGTGTGTCTTTTTTACTTGACACAAAAGGCTGCAAATGTCACAATGGTGAATCAACCTTAAATAGATGAACATGATACTTGTATGGATTTTTTTAAACATATAGTCAAAACTAAGATAATTCCAAATTTCATTATTTGACAGAAATAGATGAAAAATGTGTGACTTTTGATTTTTAATACAAGTGAAGAGCATAACCATCTATACCCAGGAAAATGTGAGTTGTCGTACAGCTCTATCTCACATTCCCCTGAATTCCCTCTTGTATTTTGTTGTTTTCAGGGTATTTGTTGAAACCTGTCTAGAGTTTAAGAGTGTGTGAGTACAGACATGTTGAACAGGTACTGGAGAAACAATCTCACTAACAGAGCTGCAGTCACCTTTGTAAGCCTGTGTTTAGTTTCAGATTCCTAGTTTAAGTTGACTGTATGTGTACTCGTATTCCCAGCTGGGCATTAACTTTGTCTTTCATGTTATTCTAAAGAGATCAGTATATTGAAAACATTAACGATTACAGCAGCTCTTTACAGCAGCTAACCCTTAATGTAGGGCGGCGACACTCGCTGTAAAACTCAAGCTGAATACATGAACCTTGAAATGATTTTGTGTTCGTTACCAAATACAATGCCAGGCACAATGACACCTGGGACATAAGGATACATTTCCTTCTAACTGAGTCAAGATGATCCTTTCTGTGCCCTTGTGTGATAGTGAAAGTCAGATCAACAAGGTTTTTTGGGTTGGCATTAAGTCTGTTGTGTGCTGGAGTGGAATCCAAGTAACTGGATGAAGCGCATTCCCTTTTATGTCCTTGTCCGTGGCTGCTCTAGAGCTACAAAGACGCTGCTGTTCTCCTGCAGCGAAAGAAGCCAGTCGCTTCCCCAGCTCAATCTTTGAGTTCTCGTGCTCACTCAGCACCAGGCACTGATTACCCAGGCCAGACCAGTGAGCTAGGCCAGGAAACCCTGCAGGTCACTGGGCTCAAGGAGCCTGGGCTGACAAATGTTCTTAATTCACATTTTACTTAGTTATAGATAGAATTTGTAACATTCAGGATCATGCAATTAATCTGACTCAAAACCTAATTATGACAGGTTGCCAGATGAGATAAAACTAGATGTGCTCAGAAGATAATGAACACAGTTATCTCTACATTGTCACAAATAATGCCAACTTGCCAGTAGCTGAGATCCAAGCCTGAATTAGCTCGTAGCAGCGCAGGCACTGTCATGCCAGATGTCTGTGTAAGGATTTATAAGAGGCATCACCACACCAGCAAACTCAGGCACAAACACACGTGCATAAAATCTGCTGAGCCATCAGTAAAAGTGTTCCAGTCGCAGATCTGACAGGAAGTAAGCCCCCAGATGACCGGGCAACTGCTGCTGCACAAACCCTCCTGTCCTCACAGAAAACTTTTGCAATGTCATGTAAGACATAAAATTGAAACACACAATTTAAAAACAACTCCAGCTATTGCCCAAGACTATCAGCAATTTAGCTGCCCTTTTTCTTCTGGATTTAATTATAAACCCATATGATTCCCAGATAAAACAGTTATGGTTTTGGAGTAACAGTTATTCCAGTCAAATATTAACAATAGCGTTTGTTTTTGGTTTTCCTTCATTGAAGCGGAGAGAAAACTGGTGGACAACCAAGAACTTTAACAATTTGAGCAAAAGTGTGGCTGCTGTATGAAACCTCCCTACAGAGAAAGGCCTCGGACTCTGTGGGTCCCCACAGCTGCAGCTCAGTCCAATGAACTCTCTCCTTGTGGGGAGGAGGGATATAGATAAAGACAGGAGGACAAAAGAGGACACAGAGCATGTCCTCTCTTCTTATGTAATAACCCTCCACTTTATACGCATCTTCCTCTCCCACAATCCGGCCACCTCAGGCTAGAGAAGAGTGAAATGCACTCTAAGCCGGCTAGTACTGCCCTGATCCAACCCCAGCTCACCCCCGCACATTTTGTGTCTTGTGAAGAGTACGGTGCATCAAGTCTCCCTGTTCAACCTGTTCGTCCTTTCTTAGGAAATTGCTATTGATCAATACTACACTTAGACACACCTCTGTTATTACCCCAGTGGGGTGTAATAGGAGTTGTGCTGCATAACTGAATGTAAAAGTCACACAACAGCTGACATGCAGGGACTTTTAAAAGCTGACCTGCTGTCTGTTTCCTGGCAGCCAGTCAGAAGAGATGTCCATAACAAACATCTTTTTCTTCACACATGCACTTCTCCTTCCTCTCTTTTACATTCCCTTCAATATCTTAAGGAAACAGAGGAAGGGAACGACTTCTTTTTTTGCTTGGTGCACAGTAACTCGACTTTGTTAAAAAAAAAGGGAGAAATGTTTTGGCCAAGAGTTAATTTCTAAGATGTTTGGCTGTGTGCTGAAGTCAAACTCCAGCTGTTGAAGCAGCTGTACTGTTCCCTCGGTCTTGCGGTCTATTCATCTACCGCAGACACATGATTTGGTTTCATAAGGTCCGGATATTTTTTTGCTTGGTTAAAAAGAATACGGATGGAAAATTTGAAGTTTCACAATAATAAAGTAAAAAAAGAAAGACCTCAATAAAAACCAGACTTTTATAACATCAACACAACTTTTCTTCTGACCACACGTCTTTACCTCTCTCAGCTCCTTCTCTATCTGGACCGCCCGCTGGACTATGGGCCCCCGGACCGCGTACTCGACTCTCTTCACTTTGGGGTTCATGTTATCCAGAGTCAGCAGCTTGCCCCTCTGCGGGACCCCGTTCATCGCCTGTTGGGACATTTCGTTGTTGTTGTTGTTGTTGTTGCTGTTGTTGTGATGTTTCCCGTCGACGCCGCGCACTGCAGTGTGATCTGAAACACAGCAGAGGGGGGGGGGCACACAGTGACACCGAGCTGGAGCAGTGGCTGCCTGCGGGGGTGAAGTGAGCACCAGGTGGCCCTGGGACTCTGCTCTGCGGCTCCTCCGACTGGGCGCTTTGATCGTCGGTGTTCATATTCCCAGCCGGCCGCTCCGCCTCCGCTGCTGGTTGGTCGGATTTCCTCTCCCACTTCGCCTCTGGCCTCAGCGCTCCAAATGACACCTTCTAATGCTGTCGGAAAAACAAAACTTTCATGCAGAAACCCTTGACGTGCTTCAACAAGGAGGGAACGGACAAACTTTCAAGTCTAATAGGCAACTTTTATGGATGCCAGACGGACAAACCTATCCGTGCAAACAGATGGCAGTAAATAAAACGTGAACACGCTGTAATTAATTACACTATTAACGCTTTCCTAACCAAATGTTAAGTTCCCAGGTGACAGAAAACTTTTCTCCAGTATTGGAACTTTCACAGTGGTGAAATTCATTATTTTTCTGGGGGCCATGGAACACAACACTGACATGAGTTTATGCAAAGATCACCAGCTGACCAGCTGTTTACAATAAGAGTAAACAAAGGATGATGGGAACTGCATGAGTCAGAGCTCGCCACATAATTATGAGGGGCACCGCCCAGCTCGGTGCAGGATAGGCACCTGAAAGTTGCTCTTAAGTACAGTAATTGTGTGAACATATTTACACTCCATCAACGAAGTGAAGCATTTCGTAAAAACCTCTCCTACACAAATGAGCACATCTACACGTTTGTGTTTTGGATGAGATAAGGGTGTCTATCTTACAACACACCTCTGCACCGCTTGGGTGTGTTGCACTGAAATGTTTGTCAGATCATGTGGCCCTGCAGTAAGAGATTTTTGAGAGACAACCTTAAACTGAAAAGTTCATGTAAAAATTTCATTGGCGAAAACAGACCAACTATGACTTACACCAATTATGAGGGAAACTGCTTCCATTTGAACGGATGTTTCCTACAGAGCTGTGGTTTGGGTTAAGGGGAAACAGTAAATGAAACAAATGTGAGAAGCAGCTTTGCATGTAGATATGGAGCAGTTATACATCACGTTTAGCACTGATATATTTATATTCACCACACAAAAATCTGAGTAGTCAGGAGATATGATATCACACCAGCCCTCAACCTTATGAGGAAAGTGAACCGGCAACCGAGAGCAGCAGTGAATTGTCTCGCCCAGTTGGGTGAGAATGCAGAAGGGCAAGTTAGGGAAGGTAGTCGAATATCTCATACCCAAAAATATTTCACTACAAGTCTTTCGTTTGTGCAAGACAAAAAGTGGTCTCTCTGTAAGTGAGAGGGCTAAACAGTAACAGGGAGGACGTCCTTCACAGGGTGTAGGAGAGACATTTGATAGCTAAAACTAAGAGTTCATATGCAAGCACGTGATGTCCTGGTGACACTGCCGTGTCACACTGTATTTTGGCAGCATCAACCATCAAACCACCTAATTTTAAATGGCAAGTCGACATTAATCCTCCCATGAATGAAATGAGAATGTGAAGATTTGCTGGCAAGATCTCAGTTGGTCAGCACTCTGGGCTCACACTCTGGACAAGCAGGTTCCATTTTTAACATTGCTCAAGCATAACTGTTGCCAAGGCCACGTTTGACATGACAGGGTCAGTGTCAAGGGCTGTGATTGCATGCAAGAGCGTGTTTGGGCATTGAAGATCACAAGTCAGTCCAAACATGTAGAGTTTAAACAATCTAAAACTAGGGAGCATGCGTTTTCACTCGCTACCCAAGTTATGAGAAGTGAACTGTTTACTATGTGGATCATGTGGTGACCTGGCAGATGGTTCAGTATGAGCAGTGACATTTGAGATGTGCTTACAGTGAGAGAGAGAGCGAGTGTGTGATGTAAGAGCAAAACACATTGGGGGTTAAGATCGTAAAATGTGCAACAGCTTCATTTTACCACAAGAGGTAGAGATCCTCAGCACTTTAACATGCAAACATGTTAAAGACATGTTGTTGGCATAAAGACATTGTGTCTGTGGTCTCTCACGATGACGCTATAATAATTTCCAGGCTCAGTCATGTCCAGATCCACTACATAAGACCAGTTGAATTTTGAGGAGGGGGGGGGGGACCAAAAAAAACAAACAAACAAACAAACAAAACAAACAAAAAAAAAAAAAAAAAAAACAAGAAAATATTTTTGAAAACATTTTTATGTTTTGTTCTTCTAAACAGGGCTCAGTATAAATCATTAACAAAACTGAAATGTAATACAGAGCTTGGAGTGCATTGACAATTCATTAAATTTCAGTCTATGTCAAGTTATTTAATCCCACTGCTCATCAAATTTACACATGGGACTTTGTGCAAGTATTGCAAACCGTTATCAAATCTGCCACCTAAAGAAGGCACCAATCTTTGATAGACAACTGTAAGATAATTTACTTGGTTTGACAATAAAACTATCCCTTTCATATTTCTGGTAACAAAAATGTATCTTGTCGTCATATTTTTCAATCCTTATAGAACAATTTTTGCTTTCAACAAAGGTACAATAGCTGTACACTGTGATCCATATTCAGTCTCAGAATAGATAATGTGATTCATCCAGAGGATAGAAAAATAGAAATAAGTAGAAATAATGCTTAACTTGCAAATTGCACAATCACACGTTTTGAAATTTAGGCTCCTATTTGTGCACTTGAATAGAATAAGCAAAACTACATTGCAAAGTACTAAATACATTTTAAGCCCAAGGGGGGGAAAAAAGATCAAGCAAGAAAAATCCTTGATTCAATGTGAATTCTCAATAATCAATATAGTTCCTGAAGCTATCATGACTGAATCTCCAAACTGCAAAAAGCCTCTTGCTGAAAATGTAAATGTAGGCAAATATTGGTAACGTACCTTTCATTGCAGTCATTTGCTAGAGAGAATTTCTTCATTTACTTATTCATTTGAAATAAATCAGTTCATATTATTTAATGTAGATAAAACCTTCATGTGATTCTAAGGCTTTTTAATTAATCTATTTAAGCAGGCATATAAGCAGTGAGTAAATTAAAAACCAACAAAGTAAAGCAGATGTTTGCCTCTGACTGCAACACTGAAACTTGTAGTTCTCCTCCCAGTCACTGAATTAATCAAACCATGAAGATTTAGTAAGAGGCAGCATCAGGAAATATTGGGACCTTTAGTGTGGGGTGTAAAAACCACAATGATTGACAGAATGACAGAGAAGCACAGAGATTGCACTTTAGTTGTGTGAATAGTAGCATAGATCAAACCCTCATTGGCATGTGGCTTTAACTTCAGGTCTTCAGCAATTCATATCAAGTGCGTCTGTTTTTAAATGTTTTTGCCACTTCAGAGGTTTACATGTGCAGTTCCTCTAACCTGTAGGTAGTTTGTGTCTTTGAGTCAGGCTGTCTTACATGAGGCCACAGCAAGGCTCCTTGTTGGTAGACGGCTCCTCCTCAGGGGCTCTGAGTTTCAGCAGTGGAGGATCTCCGCTGGCTGGGGTGAAATACACCTGGCTTGGGGAAGCTACCTGCTCTGTCTGGAGTTCTGGCTGGGCCTGAGTAGTTGTAACCTCAACAACAGCAACTGAAGGCTCCTCCTCTGAGGGAAGGGGCATAGGTGGTGGAGAGGCAGGGTATTTATTGAGCTTGGCAGCGGCTCGCTGGCGTTTCAGGTCCGCCAGCGTGTGGTGGGATTTCTCTCGAGTCATACTGTCTGCCCCCTCACCGTCAGTAGACCCAGACCCAAACTCAGGTCCAGGTGCAGAGCTAAGCTGGTAAGAGGCGCTGCGTTCCATTCGACCTCCACCACTCCACAGCTCTCCAGGCACAGAGGCAGCCAGGGATACTGATGTCCCTCCATTACCTAGAGTGGACACTACTTTCCTGTCTGCAGCTTCCAGTTCTCCGATACGTAGTGTCGCTGCACCACCAGTAACCTGAAACAACATTCAACACCCATAGTTTGATCAGATCAAAGAAATAAAAATGGCTTCAACTTAAAGAGTTCATGCAGAAAGATGCTTTCTGCTCTTCCCCAGTGGTGTTACTCACCATGGTGGCATGCTGGTGCAGCTCATTGTCGGTTTGTCTATCCTCATCATCATCCTGCGGATCAGGCTGTCGGCCACGCTCCTGCCACACCATGGCTTCTTTGTGGTGCTCTCGCCGGTACAGACTGGAACGCTCGTTCACACTGACGCGACGCACCACCTTACTGTATCAACAGAAAAAAAAAGAGGAAAACCATAAAGCACTAAATTTCTCCATCTTCATGTCCAACATTTGACTCTCGCTCCCCTCACCCTCTACTGCCAGTACTAGAGGCCCGTCTCTGCAGTGTTCCCTTGTGCCGGTCCTGGCTTTTCATGATGGCTTCATGTTTGTGCTTTAGGTCCATTAGTTTGGCTCTCACCTCTTCATCCATACACACATCTGAAAAACCACCATCAACAAAGTTTAGACACTGAGGTTTGAAAGAAGAGAGGCTGATAACAGACATTTAAAGAAATCTATTTGAATTATTTGCTCCTTTTTAAACAGACTTTTACTATATGCAAGTTGGAAATTAGTATCATTTTAAATCATGATTAATTTGATCAAAATTTGCAAATAATTAGCAGCATCCTTATTTATCTATGAGACTGAAGATGAAAAGCGCTTTCTGGCGGTACCTAGTGGTGTCTCCTCCAGGACAGACTTAGTGTTTAGACTGGCTCCATGAGCAACCAACAGTTCCACGATTGGAATCTATGAAATACGTAAAAACAACAGAATACTATTAATGGGTCAGTCATGGATGGTGTTAGGTTATGGTTTGTTCTGGTTTGTCTGTAGCACTTACTTGCCCCCAGCAGGAGGCAGCATGTAATGGTGTCCAACCATCAGAGTCCTTCACCTCTGTCTGAGCCCTGTTCTCTAGCAACAGCTCTGCCACAGACATGTAGCCGTTAGCAGATGCTATGTGGAGCTGGGAAAGAAAACCCATGCAGGGCACACAAAATATTAAAAATACAAGCAAACCAAAATCCAAGGCCTCTGCTGTCCCCTTCATTCTCTAGACCTTTGTATTGCAGTATCAGAATAAACAAATTAAATTATTAAATTGATGTTGCAATTTCTGTCAAATTTTGTACAACTGTGAATGCCCACCAACACCACACAGAGTTAAACTCTCGGACCTTCAACATTTTAACTACACCATCCTGTGCAGACAACTTAAATTTCCCCCAAGTTTTTTTTTATTTGCATGTGTCCCTTTGCCTCACCAGTGTTGCTCCATTGTCGTCCTGAGTGTTTAAATCTGTTCCATTCTGAAGCAGAGCCCGAATATCAGCTAGCATGGCCATCTCTTTAGCCCCTCTGCATTCATCAATGCGGTTCTGAGTTACCCCTACACACACACACACACAGATAGGAACAAAGATATCTGATTACAGATGTAGAATTTTTTTTTTTACTCTTCATAGATTGGATAGATTTAGATTTGGTCTTCTCTTCATGACTGCTCTGCTAGTTCAAAGAATAATAATTATTATTCATCTAAAAAACCAACAAACCAAACAAACAAACAAAAAAAACCCAGGAGGAATTACTGACCCTGTTCAGCCATAACCATCTCCAGCAGCTCAAGGGTAGCCTCATCCTCACAGAGGTCATAAGGCATGTTGCCATCTGCATTGACTGCCAGCAGGTCAGCCCCACTAGAAGCAAACATTCAAAAATAGGCAAAACGAATTGGATTAGAGCACAACCTGATGTACAAAGCCACTCAAGAATATTCACACAGTAGAAAATATGCTCTGAGAATCGTGCTCCAGTGACATTTGCATTGTTTATGTAAACAAGATGGCCTGGCCAAGAAAACCAATGCAATATTTCTCATTACACAGTAGATTCTAAAGTATCATATTATTACTAACATATCAGTAGGAAAAACTTGCTTTAGGAGGAGAGATGCATAAAAGACAGGCACTGAAACAAAGAAAATATTCTCAAGACTCAAGTCATAGCCAAACTTACGCCTGAATCAAGAGCTGCACTAGACCCGTGTGCCCACAGGTGGCAGCAGCATGCAGTGGTGTCCATAGCTCACTATCACAAGCATTCACAGACGCACCGGCATCCAGCAGGCACTGCACAACCTCCACAAAGTCATCAATGCAGCACTGAGGACATGCCAAAGGTATAAATGAATATACATATGAATATAAAGACGATCAGAAACAACTATGTAACATATGCACCATAGCAAAACAGGCAAGAATGCCTCAGGACTTATGATAACTAATACAGTGGCTTGTGGAAGAGGAAAGATTTGCATGGCCCAGCCCTCTGCTGTGTAAACACCAAGTTTTCCAAGGGGAAGAGCAGAGTCTACTGCGTTTATATAGAGTTCTCTGTGCTCACAAACACCCCTCTCATGAGTCTGTAGTTGTATGTGTTAACTTCCATAGAAGTAAAAAAAATTACAAAGGTTCCTGTTTAATTTTAGATTTGCGTATTTTGAGGTCCCAAACATAGAGATCATATGGGAGTTGCTCTTAAATATGACTGCATCTGTTCAGGAAAGGAATTTAAGGTTCTCAAAGCAAGACAGTCGGAATAAATAGTCACTTAAGATAATTTTAAGTTCAGGCAAAATAAAGGCAAATAGTACTTGGCAAGCCCAAAGCTGACTGTACACAAGATAAACACACAAACACTGCACAAAAGGTGACCTGCTTTGTTAAAGAGAGTTAGAGTCAAACTGTAAAAACAGTATCACACTGGCTGTTGCAGGGCTGTGCTTACATAGGGTGATGGAGGAATGCATCTAAATAGCTTAAGTGCTAGATGTACATACAGTATGTGGTTTACATATGAAGCTTAGATGATTGATAAATAGATATATAGATAAATAAATAAATAAATAAATAAATAAATAAATAAATAAAAATAAAATAAAATAAAATAAAATGTATATGCACGAATGATTGACTGGACTACAAACTACTACTACTACTACTACTACTACTATAGTTCCAAATTTAAGAACAATACAGGAACAATTTGTTAACATGACTTTTCATACTCAAAATCCCAGACTTTGTCTTTGACACCATGAATTTTGGACTGTGTTTTGTGAAAAGACCAGTTGAGGCCAGGCCACACATGTCAAGTATACATTTTCCTGGTTTAAAAAAAAACAAAACAAAAAACAGTTGGTTTAAATGTTATAATAAATTGGTGCAAAATATTGTTTTTAACTACAGTTACACTGCATTGGCAACTCAGACAAGGGCGTTTCTGTACCTGATGTAGGGCTGTGAGTCCATCCTCGTTGACCAGATCTGGGCTGACACCACTATTCAGCAGCTCCCTCACTGGAAGCACAACCATATTTACACACAAAATTATGACCGGCCACCCAGGCAGAGTCCTCTTCACATAAGCATTACAACAGTGGGCACTTATCTGGCTTGTAAAAATAGATATAAAAATGACACCAGGTTAGTACGTAACAATGAATTTACCACCATCATTAGCCCTGATCATATAGCTGAACAAAGTCTTGGAACATAAAATGTCTTGACCACTACAATCAAAGTGTGAAACATCCAGTATGAATCATGCAGAAATAACTTTTATTCAACAGCTTCTATTTGTTGCTTTTTTCAGGGTGTCAAGCCAGTGCTCATGTCTCAGGAAAGGTCAACACCAAATCACACAACAGAGGGGACATAGTATTCTTTGACTTCCACAAATGATAATTTCTCCAGGTGGGGGGAGGGTTGCATTAGGCCAGTAAATAATAGCCTGAAAGCTGTGTCTTGTATCCCTTCAAACTTTAAAGCTTTCTAACTCAGCTGTTCTGTGTGTTTTTCTGTTTCTACCTACCCTCCTGCAGGTCATTGCGAGCTGCTGCATCTAGCAGGGTGATGGCATTGGGGAAAGTCACTTTTGTGGTGCGCACCTTCTTCTTATCTGCTTTGGCCCTTGACCCTCGTGCTGTATCCTTCTCCATCTGTATCCAAGCCTTAAGTTGCTGAGCGCGGCGCTTCTGGGCATGCTTCAAGCGTTCAGTGGCGCTCAGACGCCCGACTGTGGCCATCTCAGCCAGCAGCTCACTGTGCTCTGCTGCCATGCCAACACAACCACAGCTTCGCTTTGCTTCTATTCCTGTATATTATAATCCAAAAATATATTAAATCAAAGTTTCAATCTTTCAAATTTCTTATACACCTTCTCTGTGCCCCACAAAGACTCCTCCTGTCAGGCCAAACAGGCCTGTGGGAGAGCACAAGAAGATGGTGGGAAAATATCCTTTCATGAAAGGTGCAAAACCAAGCACGCAACTGATGTCTGGTGACAATAAATAAAATTATTATTTTTGTATTGTCAGGTGAGTAAATAACACATAAAATTGTTCCAATGTGTCTTTCCCATCTTTTAGATCACTGTGTTTATCTTGCCAAGAAAAAAAGAGGTGAGGGAAAGATGCCTGGGATTAATTGAATCCATCCAAACTGTCATCTGTAACCGATTGTCAGTTGTCACATCCATTTTGACGGTGGGTCTTGGCCAATGATCCACCGAGGGTAAGAGAAAGATAAGGAAAAGGTGGTTCTCCAAAGGCAGGGTCAAACCTCTCCACAACTTAAATTTTGCATTTCAACTACCAATTTAATGTGGTGCCAACTTTGTCCAAGACTTAGAACCAAAAGTGCAGCAGATTTTTGACAATCCATCGAGAAAAAATGTGTGCAGTAAGTAATAAATCCACATGGTAGGATTCACATAAGGTTTACTCCAGGTAACGGTGTGTCACAGCATTAAAACATCTCCGGGCAGTGTGTGGAGACTACTTCAAAGTCAACTTGTTGTAGATTAAGTTTTTGGCCGGTCTCCAAATTTGAAAGATGTGATGACTTCAGTGATGTGTTGCTCAATGACGTCTCTGTGAGCAGAGAGGAAAAAAAAAAGAAAAGGCAAGGAAAACGTGAGTGCTGTGTTACATTATAGTGTGGAAACACTGCTCTCCTGATCCTGTTATCTTTAACTCTTGAGATCCTTTCCCCAACTCCCTCCTTCCCACTCCACTCCTGAAGGAAACTTGAGCTGGAGGGACGCTTTTCATTAATGATTGACATTATGCAGCCGAAACACACTTTGCTGCCTCTGGCATACACACAAGGCAACGCTGGTATTATGATGTTATGAAAAAGCGGTTAAAAAACTACAGTGAGACATGTTTCCATGCAAGTACAAACATTGGTCAGCATGATCACTCATTACCTTTTGTTAACTTCTCCGTTCAGTTGCACAGCTCATACACACCTGGCTCCTTCCAGGTAGTTTATTTATTATTTAGGATCTGGGTATGTGAGCACTGAGAGGAAGGTCAACTAGAAGCACTCAGTGGGATAGAGACTGACTGACAAGACAGGGCTGCTGGGCCACAGAGCCACTGTACCTCATAGCAACTGTCTAAAAACATCGGAGGCCAGTCAACCAGAGCTCACCATAAATCAGCTGTATATTGAATCATAATGACCAGTCATTAGTACTTATAGGTCCTTTTTTTAAGTGCGACAGTAGATTTTATATGCTCCCCCAAGAATCTTTCAAAACTATTCAATTTGTCAATTTATGCTTTATTTTTAAATTTAAACTGGACTGTTTCTTGGTTTGGCTTATGAGTGACAGATATAAGGCCTTAGCAATCTTCAGCCATGAAAGAAGCCCTTTGTTAGAAAATATAAATCCTTGATGAGCGGTGACTTATTAAAAAGTAATCCTGGAATATATTCCACACAACTGTTACTTCAAGAATAACATATGAGAAGCAATACCAGCTATTATTTCTAGTTACTACAAAGAAATTCAAAAGAATAAATGCTATAAATGAAAGCCACTGGTCTCTGACTTAACCAACACTAAAACCTTAGTCATTTTGGGGGAAGTCATTTATTTTCTTCGTTTTGTTCCTTTACTATGCCCTTTTTCTATTTTTAAGATACCAAACCTCTCACCCTTTGTCACAAGTTACAATGTCAGGATTTCCTTAGACAGAGGTACTAACCAAACACCCCCTCATAGACTGTCTACTAGAAAGATCACTCATTCAAACAATACAAACAGGAACATGGACTTTGAATGCCCAGGATCGAAACACGGATGATGAATACTATGTTCTTTTACAACATAGCAGTGATCCAGAGGCAGATTTAACCTGCCTTCCCTCTACAGTAAAAGCTATGTTATCAAAAGTCCATGTTCAGGATGAAAGGTCGAGGAAAATTCTTTTATACCAATTCTCCTTAAGAAGCAATTAAGGAAAGGCCATATAGACTCAGTAACCTACTTTTGGTCAATCACAGTTAACAAATGAAACAGGGAACAGATTTTATGGTATTTTAAGGAGCTTTAAAGGGTAAAAGGATCGAAGAAACAGGGAAAATCCCTTCAGGAACTTAACTGCTGTATTAGTCAGATATTTCAAGGCACAATCTGAAAGATCATCCTTCTGTGTTGGGCTGAGGTTTTGTTTCTGTTCACATCAGTGAAATTCACAAAAAATGAGAGGGCGCTTACAAATAGACATAAACAGCAAAAACACCAATTATAATAGGCCTGCTTCATTGTGTTTTACCCTGTGCTTTTTAAATGTATTTATTTTACATTAGATACATATTTTTTTACAGACAAAATGATATCAATTGTTCATTAAAAAAATCCAGCCACATATAAAGCAGAGTACAGACTAGAAAATGGGCCATTGACAAAGCAGACAAAAAAAGCCATCCTTTTGTTCCCATCTCCATTTTCTTTTAGCAACAATCTGATGTTGTGATCATGACAATAAAACCAATTTACTGTGTTGACACCCAGAAAATACTCCCTTGTGAGACTGAAGGATCTGTACTGGCTTGACTCTTGAATTTTTTCCTGTAAATACACAGTCCACAGTGTGTTTCCTACAATGGACAAGCTGAGTTAATATGCTGGGACATTTATATGTCTATGTATATAATATATAGTACAGCTTAGTGTAAATAGTAATTAGGCTTACTTGTTGCATGATGTGATGTTTTTTTCACAGTAATGTTGGTAGATGTTAGAAGATTTACAGTTCTACTGCTGTCATCAGATCATATGGCAAAATATGGCATTATGTTGATGGGGGGAAAAGATATACTTAGGCTTAGGCTGCTGAAAGAGAAGGGGTATAGCATCAGCCCTCCTTAAAACACTGACCCACATTGGCACATTGAAAATCCAGATTAAAACATTCATTCCCTCACATGATACATTTACATGCACACCCACACAGTGAAACAGCACACTGAAAGAACTGGTCAGCAGTCCTATCAGAAAAAGGCAGACAATTATAATCTCAACCAAAGCCAATCATTGCAGGTACTGGGAGAACAGAGGTGAGCCTGAGACATAGTTTACTTTTGAGCCTGGCTGGTCCAGGTACAAAAAAGTGAGCGGTGCATCTTGACCAATTAAGGACACAGGCGAAAACAAGCACTTTTGTTTCCTGGCAGGTCTGCACAGCCCCACAGTCCAGACTCTGTGGTAGTGCAATAGTCACACTAAAAATGAAATAAATATAGTAAAACTGATGTAGCAGGCAGTAAAAGAAACTGTGGGTGATGCAAACTTAAACTGACAACCGCCTGATGTCAGGCTGTGAGTCTGTATCCTTACAACTTGTTGGTAAACATTCATGGTGAGTGAAGGCATCTTGAACAAGTGCAAAGCTAGCCACCACTCATACTGTCTCTACTCTTGGACTGGGGAAACCAACACACATGGAAAAGCAGAGTGCTGAGTTTGCTTTTTTTTCTTTTATAAATGTTACTCTCTTTCATATAACAACAGCCTTTCAGTTCAGTCGATGCTCTGTCCACATAGCGGAGATGAGTCTGTGAGCAGCCTCCAGGAGAGAGCAATTTAGGCCGATGATTTGAACAACCAAACAAAGTAAAAATAGGGTATGCTTAAAAAAAAAAGCAGGGTGGGGGTTGTTTACTGTCTTGGTCTGAGAGCTCTGCAAACTTGGAACAAGAGTGAACACCAAATGACACAATGTCAGATTAAAATATGTGAAGTAGGAAAACAGTCTAAGAATAATTTAATTAGAATTTTTCAAAAACATAATAAAATATTGTGTTCTTGCCTCAGCAATTTATGACCAGCTGAGAAATGCTTGGCCATTAAGAGTGGATGCAGAGACTGGCATTTTGATTGGTTAAGGTGATCTCTTCTTTCGTAAATTAAGCTCCTGCACAAACAGGGAATGTGGAATTTGTTGGTTGTTGAACTGTCTAAGAGCCTTGTGATTCTCTGAGTCAGACAGAGACCAGACAGATGGGAAAACATGAGGTGAAGTCATTCATATTGTAAAAATACAGCCAATACAGCACACATGTGAAATAAGACTACATTGTTTGGTTTACATCAATGTGACATTTGTGGACCTCTGACTTTTTCCACCTACCGACCAAACAGGAAGGGCTGTCTACAGCTGCTCATACAAGTAAACTCTCAGTCAACAGCTGGAATGAATAGACTACTGTGAAAACACACATCTACACACAGAAAAGCCAATACATTCATTAAATGGGTGGTACCTAAGTGTAATGGCCTGTGAATTTAAAAGAAGACAACAAAGCACACAACCAAAACATCGGGAAAAATCAGATCTTGTTTTGTGCTGCAGTAATGGTCTGGCATCAATGATTTTGCTCAGCCGTTATGTACAACCACCAGCCCAGTAAGCAGTTTGATTTGACCTGCAGGACCTTCCTGTTCACTGACACAAACAATGCTGAGTCAATACAGCTTGATGATTCGGGAATGATCATGCCTGCCAAATGACCAAAATTGCCTGCCAAATATTGAGAAAGGCTGTTCATTGTCAATGGTTTGTATGAGTTGCTTTATTAGTTGTTAGTAGGTCAATAAAGATAATAATTGACTATAAGATTTTTATTTTATTTTTTTTGCTTTCTGGGATTTTGTATAACATGCATTAAATTAATGAAGTCACTAAAATAATCTGAACATTAGTTGTAACCCTTGAAGAAAGGGCAGGGCAATAATGACTACAAAAGAGAGAGGGTGGGGATTTGGAAAAGTTTGACACATTAAATCCTGTCATGTGTAAAGGTTTGAGCTGCTCATATAATCACTTAGAAATCTGAGTAATGCTACAGAGTGGCAGGAGTAGGTACGGTGTAAAGGCCATTGGAAAAAGACAGAGCACACTAGGAATGGGGGCAGAGTTGTTAATATTCAAGCATTTCCAAAGATAACATACATCATTGACAAAAAGACAAAGCATTCAAGCTTTTTCTGGAAGACAGGATGTGGACTGAGAGGGCAAGAGATGTGGAGGAAAGAATGCAAAGGAGATAGGAGAATATGAAGAGGAGGAAGGATGGGGAGGAGACAACTGAACTAGCCTACTTCAACTCTTCCAAATGATGCTAAGCAGGATGTAGGGTCACATCATGCAGGCACATGGGTGGAGAGAGATAGAGGGATTAATAAAAGTTTAAATGGTGCTCACAGGATGAAATTATGCATTTATCTTCTACTTGCAGCATCTCTTTCAGTTTATCCTACAGACATGATGCCCAAGTTAAAAAAGCTGAAAAAAAAGGGGGGAATGTATGCACAAGAGAATGAAGAGCCAAATGCTAGCAAATACAGTTTGACCTTAAATAACTATTTGAGTCATTTAACCTGTTAAATTTATCATGAAGAAGGAAACTATGTTGGGACAGTTAATAAATGTTTTTACACATTACACACAGCATTCAGGACTTTGGTATCTAACAAAGCGCTTGTTTGGTTGAGATAACCTGCTGTTACTGTGACTGAGGATACAGACATCAAAACAAATTGAAGCCAAGGTGCCTCTGGTGGATCACGAGGATAACAGTCCACAATCAGAAAACAATGCAACGATTTAACAGTCTTTGTAATTTCCTCCTTGATCCAGAAAATGATACTGTGTGTGTGTGCTGTCAGCTTGAGAATCAAGAAGCCCACAATGTAATCTTAGGTTAGGTTGTGAAACCTGCAAGTATTTGACCATACATACTAAGACTGTTTGTCAAGAAGTACTTTGACCAAAGCCAGCCACAGTTTTGAGCTAGACTGGCAAGGCCTGCTTTGCAAGAACGTGACTGTACATTAAAGTTAATAAGTCAGAGACATTGTTTGAGTTGAATGGTTTGTCAACTGCAATATATGCCGAGAATATCAGTGAATTTAATTGATTTTCGCGCTCTCCTCCTTCATAGTCCTAAGAGACAGGACTTTTCCAGCCTTTTGTTCACTGCTTTGAGAATGAAGGTTGGGCGATGTGACTTCAGGTTCAGGATTAGGCCTGAGGTGTGCATCAATCGCTTTCCCTGTTTCAGTTTGAGAACTTTCTACAGCTCTCTGATTGATTGATTGATTGATTGATTGATTGATTTATTTGGGGGGGGCAACAAGAGAAAAGAAGTATGGGGTTAGGGTTAGTACTGTATTTACTGCTTTGGATCCCTTTGATAGTGGACTATGAGCTGCAGCCTGTAGTAAAGGGCCATGCAGGTCTTTCAGCCTGTATAACAATGATTATATTACGTTGTGCTTTCACCTGAAATGAGGCTGTGACATACTTAATCTGGCAAAGGGCTCACAAACAAACCCTAACTGTTAGATATTGATTGAATCCCTTTAATAAACGGACATTAACGCAGTTTTGGGCAGCAGCTGTCTGTCACCGGGGCGGATTAACTGAGAGGCAGATTAGCTAAACCGCAGACAGGATCAACAGGTGGCTGGGCTGACAGGTAATGTAAGCAGCTCGTTTAAGATACCTGGCTTTATTCAACAGAAACGGGCTAACACCGATCGCTTTATCCGACCCTTGTCAGCCTTCACTGTTATAAATGCTCTGAGCATCGGTCCGTTAATGTCCTGTCACGGCTAACCTGTTACCTTAGCCTCAGGTTAGCTCACTCTCCGGACGGACCGTCGCGCTCCAGTTTCAGTCCGATGGATGTTGTTTCCCCGCGGCGAGATTTCAAACCCATACGAAGCGAATAATGTGAGAGAGACAAACAAACAAGCAAACAAACAAGCAGCGTTACCTGTTCAGAGGACAGTCTGCGGCTGTGAGGTGGACTCAGCTGCGGTGCCCCGCTCCGGCTGCTGCTCCTGGCAGTCCTCTGGGGGAAAGCTTCACCATAACAACCGGCCCTGAGCCCTCCCCTCCCCGCCTTCACCTCCCCGCCTTCCCCCTGCTCTCGCCCCACCAGAGGGCGCCAAGGTCTGCATCAATGGTGCTCATATTTTAAGTAAAGAGACTGACATGTTGAAGAAAATTGAAGAAAAGACAAAAACTTAAGAAATAGAATAATATAAAACTGATAATAAATTTTTCAGAGAGAGGGGTTCAACCTAAAACCATCCTAACTTTAGAAAATGTAACTAAAAGAAAAAAGGGGATTTTTTTTTTTTTTTTTTTAGGATGAGGAATAGTCCAGTTTAATATTTAAGGGTTATAAGACTGACCAATACCTTGCCAAGGTGTAAAAACTGTCTTCTTATGAAGTAAAATGTAAAGGGAAGGTGTAAATGCAAGAAAGTTTACTTTTATTAGCTGAATCTATCTGGTTTGACTAAAAATAACTATTCAGTCAGGGTGTTTTTTTAATTTTTTGTGTGTGTTTTTTTCTCTCTCTCACACAATGTTCACAAAAGCCTGAACATATGTTTCATTCACATCCCTGTGATTAAACATTAAATTAACAGTCATCGCTCAGTCCAAAATGTGCTCTCTGTCAGAACACAGTTTGTAATACCCTGTGATCTGCTGACTTCTGCATTGAGCTGACCAACTAACAAAGAACTGACATCCCAACAAAGAAACATCTTGGGACCACAAGCTTCTGAAGAAATCTTACATGCGTTGATCCAGTGGGTCTGGACCTGAGTCTGGAGGTGAATATTTTAAACTCTGCATGACTGGATTTCATCAGATGTAATCATATTTTGGATAAACCAACAATAAGGCCCTGTTCAAGGCACCTTGGATCATGAATACCCTGAAGAGGTATACTTCTTAAAAATGGTGCCGTCTCTCAGGAACTGGAGATTGATATTAGCTTCTGTCTATATTTTCTGCCATAAATGTATTCTTCATCATCATCATTGGAAAAAATAAAAAACAAACAAGTTATATAAATGGCACTCTGGCCATGCTGAAAGAGTGACAGCTCAGTCACAGAAAAACTAAAATGAGTTTCCCCATATTAGTATGAGGATGCATCTTAGCACAGCTTAGAGGGGATTTGTTCAGACACAATAAACCCATGTGAACATCCTTGTTCTGGATTGTATCCTATTCATTTGGTTTTCCATTCTTCTCATGCATGACTCGCTAATCCAGGCAAAACCTATTGAGTAACACTCCAGCAGACAGGAAGAGATATCCTGACAGTTTGTATTTAAATCAGCATGTTTGGCACTGAGCTGTTGACTATGAGACACTGTGTATGTAAATCTATACATTCTGGATGAAGGGAAAGGGGTTTGCCTGTACATGTTTGGATTTAAAGACACCATGTATGCTTGAGGAGAGCTCCTTGCAGAACTGATCTCGGTATCCTGAAGTTTCTCACTGTGTTTTCAGTGAAACCGCTAGAGGGGGACAAACTATGTGACTGTGCATCTCCTGTGCAGCAATACGAATCAGAGAGAGAAGGGTCTCACTCGGGAAGTGACCTGCAGGTGAAGGAGGTCTGCTGCTCTCCATGTTAGAAAACACCTCCGGCCTGAACGAACCCGAGCACATTGGGTATCGCTGCAAACTCACGTGGTAAGTTTTCCCCTCACACAAGGAAAACACTTTGCACGACAATTATAATCAAACTGTCACTGATTATCGACACAGTCTCCCAGTTCCCCTAAACACTTGCTATTTAAAGCTGAATCCCAGAGAAACCAAATAGCTGTTTGGTATCATCCAAAGAAGTGAAAAGGTGAGGGTGAAAGTATTTTTCCGGAGAGCCTAAACTTCACATCATACAAAAATAGGTAAAATGCCACGCTTAAAGCTCTGTTGTGGATATTGCTAAATGCAAATGGCAGAAAAGTTGAAACTGATATCAGAAGAAATGTGCCTTTATGTCACCCTTGTGACTAATCTTGGTACAATCACTTAATTTAAGACTGTTGAGTTTCATTATCTTATCAGAAGTAAAATAGTATCCACCAGTGGGATAAGAAAGCTGAATAAATAACTATTAATTGGAACTCACTTTAAGAGGTCGATGTCAGATTTTGCCATGTGAGGTTCAGATTAGTTTATTGTCAGATTAGTCCTTGTTTGAGAGGTATTTTGAGGCAGTTTCTAACAGTCGGGGGGTGATAGCTCCTGTTTAAGGTGTGAATGTCCTTCCCAACTACAACACTTTGCAGCTTGTAAGCGCCAGAAAACCCACAAATAGTGTTGAATAGCCGCTGGATTTCCTCACATGCTAAACAGCTTCTTGGGGAAGACGCAGTCTCCAGCTCGCCAGTGGGGTTCTTTCTAATCCAACTTGTTTTCACTGTCTTGCTGGGAAGCAAAGGTTTGGACATTAGCACTGCGTTAACATGAACAAAAGACATACATTCCCGAAACTTAATCTTTCAACACTGAATACCATCCTGCAAAGTCCTGGGGAGGCCCTGCTGAGCGTACAACACCCACAGAAAGTTGCGCTTCTTTTTATTTATTCTGCATCTGCTGATTAATACCAATTTGTGAACTTTCGTAAAAATCAAATGGACACCTTGACTTAGATTAAAGTTGATCTACCTCAGTAATACTGGGGTACTTTGTCACAATAAAAAAAAAGAAAGATGTAGACTATTTATTTAACGTGGACTATTTGTAGCAATTATTCTTCAAGTATTGCGGCCGACAGTCTTATCTTTCAGTATTTGTATATTAGCTGTCCCTTATGTATATTGCTCACCAAAAATTGTTGATTGGATGTAAGCCTCAATCGAAATTACTTCTCTGCTCGAGCCCACCCCACCCCCACGAGATTTTCTGTTCGCCACTGCGCCCTGGTGTTACTCTCAAGAAGAAAGTCTGCAGTATTTTTAAATACTCATTCAGTTGTTATTTTATGACGACATTAAGAATAAAGAATACAGAATTAATTCCGTTCTGGGATGGCTCTAAACAAACTTTATCTGTGTTAAAGTTGTTGCCTTCCCACTTTACATCAGGCTGTCGTGCGTAAATCTCTGTAGCTCTGTTTCTAAGGCAAACTCACAATCTACGTTTTAAGTGACATGTTGATATTATCTTAAGGCTTATTTACAGTTTTGCCGTCTTCCTCGCCTCCCCTCCTTCTACAGTGACCCTGCCCAGTCCCCCTGCGGGGATGGGGGGGCGATCAGTCATTCAGCTCTCAGATAACGCGTCATTCTCCCCTCGATTACGCAGCGGGATTTACATGAAACTGTTAATTGTTTGCTCTTCAAATAGAGTCAGCTTGGAGCCAGCAGTCTGCCAGAAGTTAAGGACCGGCTCTTTGACCTCCCTCCCCCTCTCGGCGCTCCTGCTCGAACGTGCGGTCCGATCTTCCCCCTGGGTGATCAGCATGACAAAGCACTGGCCGGAGCAGAGCTTCTTGGCACCATCCGCTCTGTCCCACATTGGAGAGCTCCAAGACCATCAACTTGACTTCCAGAAAAATGCGCAGCAGAGTTTTCCAACCGGCAGTGTAACGCGGGTCTCCCCGGTACAGCACTGGACTCCCCATCCGGCTCCGATGGTTCCCCTGCAGCCGCCGCGCCTGGAGAAACCAGCTGCGCGCACCGAACATCTCAGCGCAGCTTTCATGGATAAAACGGCGCCACCGGGCTCATCGTACCACAACGCACAACAAGATGTGAACTTAAAACACGAAACCATCGGCCAGGACTCCTGGAGCACCGAGAGGAAGAAGAGTAGGAACCACGATGGAAAGAAAAAGAACTACCAGCGGTATCCAAAACCACCGTACTCATACCTGGCTATGATCGCCATGGTCATTCAAAGGTCCCCAGAGAAGAAACTGACGCTGTCTGAGGTAACTATGAGGACATGTCTTTAGTGAGAGCACTATGCTGTGATGGCTGTTTTAGGTTTATGATCTTCTTTTCATCTCCACTGAGACGGGGAGAAAATCACGTCTTTACAAAAAATTGTTGCTTATCTGGAAATGCCTACCCCCCTTTTAATAGCGTTGATAATACATGGACATTGCTACTTTAAAGTTTCTAAAAGTGACACAATCCAGTCCCTCTTGGTGACATTTCAGTGACCACCAAACCCCACCATTCTTGGTTTGCTTTGATAAGATTTGACTGTAGTGAAACCAGACACTGATCTGTAACAGGAAGGTGATAAGATACGGTCTATGGTAAATTCATGTCGTACTCCGGCCTGTTAGGTTCTGTCGACTCAGATCTTTTCTCTCTATATCGCAACTGCTTATACAACTTGTTTAAGTTTTAAGTAAACACACTGATTTATTTTTGTAATTTAATAAACATTTCAGTGAATTGTACAGCATGTGTTGCTGGCCCACACTTATGCAGTCACAGTATAATGACATTAACCCAATAAAGTAATGATTCCAGTGTGCATTTGGTTAAACTGTACCTGAATTGGGTCTGTACTACTAAAATAAACACTTCACATTCTCTATTTGTTGTTGGACCACACTATCATACCAATAACTGATATTTTTGTTTTGTTTATAGATCCTCAAGGAGATCAGTACCCTCTTCCCATTTTTCAAAGGAAACTACAAAGGCTGGCGGGATTCTGTGCGACACAACCTCTCATCTTATGACTGCTTTGTTAAGGTATGTGCTCAAAAACATTCAATGACTACTGGACATATTGCTACATTTTTACATTAATATGCAGCTTGCTTCGATGAAAGATAAAATTTGTAACCATTGACATGGTTAGTTGTGGAGCAAGGTGAGTATTGCCTGGTTGTCAGCACTCTTCTCACTGTCCATCCTCTGACTACCTGTAGGTGCTGAAGGACCCGGGTAAGCCTCAGGGTAAAGGGAATTTCTGGGCAGTAGAGCTGAGCCGAGTCCCTCTTGAGCTTCTTAAGAGACAGAATACAGCTGTGTCACGCCAGGATGAGACAATCTTTGCCCAGGATTTGGCCCCTTATATCCTTCAGGGACACAAACCAGAATCTGAGCCGACCTCTGACCCTGTGACCTCCCTCCCTCCCATGCGCTCGGGAAATCCCTCTCCACCACAGGAAGACTTGTTCCGGCCTAAGTTGGACTCATCCTTTGCCATCGACTCCCTCCTTCACAGCCTGCGACCAACAAGTGCCTCTGGGGATCTGGATGTGACCACCAGGGAGTGCTGGGCTGAAGTGACCCACCCACGGTCCTCTCCTCCTCCACGCCCACGCTACGCATCCTCTGCCCGAAGTGCCTCCGCCAGTTCTGCCAGCCCAGCCTCCACCTCTTCCTCCTCCTCTGATGATGAATGGAAAGGAGTGACCCTTTCAGGGAAGCGTGTTCCCCCTGATGGTGGCGCTGGGTCCGATGGTAACGAGGACTACAAGCCGCCGCTGCACAAATCAGCTAGACGGGAGACTGTTACACCTCCCTGGGAGCTCCCTACATCCTACGCCAAATATGCTCCTCCGAATGCCGTTGCCCCACCCAGCATGCGTTTCAACGGAGGTCCTTTAATGCCGCTGCATGGTGGCCTTCCTCTTTATGGCTATGGTAGCTCTCCTGTAGCACCTGGTCACTTTATAAGTCATGCGTATTGGCCCATCCTCCCCAGCGGGCGAGTTTCAGTCCAAGCACCGCCTCTCCTCATGGACCTAGACAACATGCTGCAGTCTGTGCCTCCAAATAAGAGTGTGTTTGACGTCCTAGTACCAACAAATCAAAACTCTCATTCACACCATCAACCACCTAATCAGTACGCCCTGCAGAACGGGCCTTCCCTAAACAGGTACTCTCAGTACTGACTTACTGCCAGTTAAACTGAGCCACACTGTCACTCAAACACGCACAGATGCTATGACACTCTCTTCTTAAAATGAGTCGCCATCATTTCCCCCAGTTCAAGTGAAGTTGATGTCTATGAATAGTATGTAAAGGATGAGAAACTGCACACAGTACTGTTGATAGATTCAACTTTTTAGCAAAAAAAAATGCAAAAACAGGGTTTTAAGTCTCCAAACTAGAAAAACCTTCTCTTAAAAACTACCTCAAACAACTATACAAGCAGAACTACCTCAGTCTTTCAGTTAAAAGAGTGTGTATTATTACAGGCTCTTTGCACTGCCAATGTTATTTGCACTGTCTTTTTTTTTTTTCTTCTAATTGGCAAGAATTTGCTCTTGTATATTGACTGTTTTCACTGGTGATTATAATGCTGGATTTTATCTTGAATTTCCCATTTGTGCAGAAAACTAAGAACATAGGGCTAGTACATATAGTAAAGCTGTGAAATTAAGTTTTTGTTTTGTTTTGTTTTTTTTTCCCCTGAGTATGTAAGTAGACGAAAATGTGTGGTTGAATAATTTCAATGACAACCACAATTTTCTTCAACATATTTAGAGTTTCAGTCAGTTTAGATATTTAAATGTACAGAAAAATTGTGTACTATGTTTTTCAGTTTGGCATAGGTTTTGTGAAGTTGTAATAGCATATTGATCTGGATGACGGTGCTACACAAACATGGCTCCATAATTTTCTTTTTGTTGCTGGTGTTTACTGGTGTTTTCTGTTGTGTTTACGAATTTGACAGACAGCATGAAAATGGGGCTCATTTTAGACTCAACATGGAAAAATGCTGCATGTTCTCATGACACACAAGATAATCTATTACTGTACTTGTGCAAAACTATGAGCGTCTACCTCAAACGTGTTTCCTTTGGACTTTGCACTGCCGTGTTATTTGCACTATTTTAATGTCACCATGAACATCTTCTGAAGGAAATTGCTTATAATTGTCAGCCTACCTTGACTAGTGAATGTTTTCTGTCCTTTGTCCTGTGGTCTTGTTAAAAGCTTTGTACAGCGCTGAGAAAAAGTGAAAGGTCAGTTTAGAGGTTTAAGTATCAAAAAATTTAGTTTAACAGGTTATGTAATAAAATGCTGGTTATTTTATTTTGAAATTTCTCAAACTACTTTTTTGTGTGTGTAATTTTATCTAAATCTTTTTATTCATGTGCTGCTTAAGTTTTAGCAGTTGGTAGGGTATATGATTTTTTTTATTATTTTTTTTAAACCACAGGAATTGTGACTATCTCTGATCCACAGTCCATGGAATCTGCGTTGGAGCTTCCAACAGACACAGCAGATTTACATCAACAGTCCAGCAGCCATCAGCCTCCTGCTGCTTCCTTTGCTGTGACCACTATCCCTTTATCAGTAACCTACGCATGCCTGCACTCCCTCACCATCTGAGCTTCTGCTCCCTGACCAGAGAGGGGAGGAAGAGACACTACGACTCCTTCCCCCCAAACACACACCCATTCAAGGTAGTACCGTTGGCACTCCCTCTAATGAATTTACATGTATGACTCTTTGTCACTCTCAGCCTTGCAGGATTGTTGGAGCCAGTAGAGTGTTATTTAAACACCTCCCTCCTTTTATGAACTGTATGAGGCAGTGTGACACTCACAATTTACCTCCGTCCGGACAAAAAGTCATATGTTTATGTAAAAGGTCTAAAAATGTCAATGAAACTATAACTGTAGTAACATTTTGAGTTTCTGAAAGTAAAAGCATGAGAAGTTTAAAACTGGAGATCTTGAGCATTTTGTCATTTGTCTTTGTGAAAAAGTTCTAAAGTATATAATATATCAAAAAGGGAGGATAGACCAGCTAATTTCCTAATTCAGTTGAACATTTAAATTCGAAAAAGGGATTATTTGTCTGTCCTTATGAAATAATAGAAGAACAGTGACCACTTTGTGGTGATAGATAAATGGTTGTTTCATGGCCTCACAGTTAGACCATAATCAGTGTAAAAACCTGAACAAATATTAATAAGATATATCATGGCATTTTTGGACAAGCCATAAAATAGTGGTTCTCTGAAATTGAGTCTGTAATATTTATTATGGAAATGGGACAAATAAAGTAGTTCAGTTATGCAACCGAAAAATGTCCATCTACAGAAATGTTTTTGGTGCCATATTTCATTCGGATAGATTTTAAAGGAATGTATTTGCGGGTTTTGCAATAGCTACAAAGCAAGTGTTAAAATTAGTTGTATACTTATCAGGCTTAACAAGACTTTTGATGATTGTTGATTTTAGAAGAAGTTACAATACATCTTCTGAGTAAAGTGACAAGACAGCCCAACTGAGCTGGGCTAGCTAGTTAGCATGATCATTTTAGCACAAGATAAAAAAAAGTGCTGCTTCTTACTGCTGAAAACATTTTCTAGACTGGTAGGTAAACACCTGCGTGTTCTAACATTGGCTATGTAGCAGGAGCAAAATTTACAAAGCTCATTTAACCTTTGCCTGCCTGCAGCAGGATCACTCTTCACTTCAGTGAAGCTTCACCCAACACAGCAGGAAGGACTGTTCAGCTGGATCAGACCATAGAGAAGCTGCTGGTATGAATCAACTGCCACAGCTTTGATAAATGTTGTTAAATGTTTGATTTTGATGATGTTTGGTGTTGAAAGAAGTTATTTTGGTTTCATGCATGATAGCCAGCAGGCCTGTTGAGTGTTTATGTTGAGCAACAGTCTTGAGCCCTGCTTGAATTTGTTTCTTTGCTGAATATTGATTTCATGTTAAATGGTAAAGACTGATTAAATATTATTTAGATAAATATAAAATATTGAATTGATGGTTCATGATAATGAAAATTTGCACTGTAATTTACAATTTTGCGCTTTAAAAAACACAAAAATTATAGTTAAAAGGATAAAAAGTAAATTGTTTAAATATTAAAAATGTATTTGACTATTTTTTTCTTGATGTTGTATATCTATGTTTCTGTTTGAAGGTTTTCAACCTAACATTTTTTTCCAACGAGCAAATGAAACTTGGAAAGAGGAAAGCTTTGTCCTGTTACATTATGGCTGACAGGCCATTTTTAAGTTTTGACAGCAGCTGAACAAATAAAATACACAAGAACTTGACAAATATCTTTTATAAATCCTAAATATATGACATTTCTTTGTGTTAAACATGTATAATATTGTAAGCACACAGTAAAACAGTGTTACTGAGAAACATTTTTCCCCTACAGGTGGCCAAGATGGCAGCAGCTGTTAGTACGAGTAGAGACATGTAAAATGTTACTAACCACCATCTGGGTCTGTTTGTCAGTATAATGAAAGGACTGTTGCTATCACTGTCTACTTTGCTCATTTAAAAAAAACCATCTTTATCAACGATCCTTACTTGTTTACTCCTCTGTCATTGTGCTAGTTTTCCTATAAGTGCCTCATCTTCTTCCCTCTCTTGCTCTCTTCTCATACTCCCTCCTGCGCCATTCGGTATTCAAATACACTGCCCCGCTCAAGGAAAGTCTCATTCAAGCGCCTGCGTTTCTGAGGTTTACTGTTTGTGTCGTCTTCTCTTCCAAATCCTCCACCTCCAGGGGTGTACAGGCAAAACATGTCCTGTTTAGAGAGACATACAGGTGAGGAATGACCTGGCTGAATTTTACACTTTATAGTAACTGAGGAAACATTAAGGGTTTCTGCCTGCACATCACAGCTGTACAACTGCACTAAAATCTATACATCATAGAAATCTAAAAGAGAAGAGTCTCTAAAATATGTTATCCAGAAATATACTTGGTTTAACATTTGCATAAAAAAATCTCCAAGGCTTCTTGTATTTGAGGTATCTTAAACCATCATGGTTTTTCTGATGATGTTTGTTTACAGGTCCACACATGCTGTCTTACCCCAGGCTCAAGGCTCACGCTGGTTTTGGCTCCCAGGTTGAGAAGCCTGCCATCGGCCCTGTGGAGCAGGTTTAGCCCTGCTGCACCATCCTCACCCCCTGACAAAGAGACAATGAGAGTAAATTTACATCGTAAAAGACAGTGAATACCAGCTACAAGGCAAAATTCGAAACCAATAAATAACCAAGCATTATGCAGTGAGAAAAAACATAAAAGTGGCTGGGGAAAACTTTGGAAAGCAGGTTCAAAGTCTAAGGATTTACCCTGGAGGCCATACGGGCAGGTGGATCTTCTCTCTGTCAGCACAGACAGAACCACTTTGTTCCGGAACAAAAGTTTTCGGATCACCCCATCTCCACCACAGTATTTCCCTTTACCTCCTGAGCCAGGCCGCAGGGAGAACTGCTCTAAAATCACTGGATACCTGAGCATCGGGCAGAAAAAGCCTGCGTGTCAACAGTATTACCAAAGCATAAGAATTGGACACAAAATCTCTTTTAAAAAAACTTAAACCCGTGTCCTACCTCTTCTCGAGAATCTCTGGGTCAGTGATGCGAGTGTTGGTCATGTGACTGTGAACGCCACTCCGCCCATTCCAGCTTGGCCCCGCCCCTGCTCCCCCAGCAACAGTCTCATAGTAGCCAATCTTCTCACTTCCAAATGAAATGTTGTTCATGCAGCCCTGATCGCAGGAATAATACAAAGAAATTTAAGCAAGACAATAACAATATCCCACCTAGGATGAAGACGAAAGTAATCAATAATAATTAAAACACCTTAAAGCGGTAACATATTTTTTCCCCGGCTTTTCTACCTGTGAGGCTGCGCACATCTCAAACGCCCTGAAGATGACGTCGACTACTCTCTGGGAGGTGAGAACATTTCCTCCGACCACAGCTGCATTCTGAGAAGGCTGGAGGATCGAGCCAGGGGGGATGATAACCTTGATTGGTGCAAGACAACCCTAGACATGCAAAATTAGGCAAATTTTAGAAATTTAAATCTATTTTAAAGCACAACCTGTTTTCTTAGACCCACACAATAGACTCCACAATGACGCTTTTTTACCTGATTGAGGGGGATGTCCTGTCCAACCATACAACGCAGGCAGTAGATGAGGGCAGAGAGAGTGATGGCCCGTGGGGCATTGCAGTTTCCCAACACTTCTGTCCCAGTCCCAGTGAAGTCAAACACTGCACTACCCTTTGATGGTAGACATTTTCAAGTCCATTAACACACAGTCAAGATAAAATATGAATTCTTTTGAGGAGATGCTTTCTGCTGACCTGCTCTTCATTAATCTGGACCCGCAGTCTGATCGGTGTCCCATCATCCATGAAATCCTCTGACTCCACCTCCAACAAGCCAGTCTGTTGCCGTCGACAACGTGCAAAGTCTCTCAGCATGTCTCTCACTGCCAGTTCTGCATTGCTCTGAAACATTAACAAACAAAGGCTGTAGTATCACAGCACCAGCAGTAACAACAGTCTTTTACATTTGATTCATGTACAGCAATACTTACCTGAATGTACCCCATGTAGGCCTGGACCACATCCAGTCCATAGCTTTCAATCAACTCCCCAACCAACTGGCTACCCCTCTGATTGGCTGCCACTTGAGCCCGTAAGTCTGACAGGTTGTCATGGAGATTACGAGTCCCAGAGCAGTCTGGGTACTTGGCCGGAGCCATTAGAGCTTCAGTTACCGCTGATATGGAGAAGCAGAGAAGGGAGGATTGGGGGAGAGGAAGACAAGAAGAAAAGCATTCGCATGGGAACAAAGGCAGAATAATATGAATGCAAGATTATATGACAAAAAAACAATCACTCCTATTACTTTTGCTGAATTGCTTCGCTCCAATGCACAGTCTCTGGTTTACTGTGGTCTTTTTATCCTTTGTACATTCATCTTGTCTATTCTTTTTATTGGTTTATTATTAAAATTGTGCTTGAGATTACATCTAGTGTTTCTTCTCATTAGTCTCACACATTCCAGTTCATCTCCTCATCTCTTACCCTCTTCCTGGAAGACTCCGCGAGTGACAATTTTGAAGGACATGAAGACAGCACCCTCCTGCTGAAGAGAGGTGGAATGGGGGGGCATAGAGCCAGGAGTGATGCCTCCAATGTCAGCATGGTGCCCTCTGCTGGCTACAAAGAACACTGCCCCACTCACCCCTTTTCTGAACACCTGGAGTGAGACGAAGGTGAAAAAAGGGAGTGAGAAAGGTTAGGAAAGGAGGACTGATAGTGAGGATGCAGAGAAAAAACTACAGGGACAGACCGGTGTGATGACTGTGAGATCTGGCAGATGGCTGCCACCAGCACATGGATGGTTACTCAGAATCACATCCCCTTCTCTCAGCTTGGATCCCAGTGATTTGATCTGCATTGACAAAAAACAGGGAAATATCTCAGCTCGATATCATTCTGCTTAGATGGGTTGTGTTGCTTCAGCACTACAACTTGCACAGCTAATCATCCCTTACTTGGTACTGAACAGTTTCCTGCATAGCACCCAGGTGCACAGGGATGTGAGGTGCGTTGGACACAAGACCACCGTCCGGGCCAAACACAGCACAGGAGAAGTCGAGGCGCTCCTTGATGTTGGTGGAGATGGAGGTTCTTTGGAGAACTCGGCCCATTTGTTCTGTTGAGCAACATAAGTGGAGCAAACTTTTAACAAGTACACAGGAATTTAACAGTGAACTGTACAGATCCGCTTACTCAAGTTTCCAACTAATAACTTTTCGCTTTTTTCTCATTCTCTTAATTCCACCCCCTTCCTCTGTTGATTTACCTGCTATGCTCATGAAGCGGTGTGAAAAGATGGAAAGCTGAACAGTGTTCAGCTCGGTGCCAAGAGCACAGTGAGGGTCAGAGCCTACAGTCAGGCAAACATCACCCCCCTCTGTCAGACGAGCTTCACAGCATGGCTCCACCAGGATGGTGCTGACAGAGGAAGGATATATAAGCATTCATGTAAGATGGGATGTTAAGTCAACAAAACGGGAAAACAAAGGCATTGTTGCAATTTGGAGCACTTTAAGAGCCAAATTTCAATGTCCTGAATTCATTGAAACAAATTAAAACAAAAACTAAAATATTAGATACTATAATAAAAGTTGTTGAAGTTAAAAAATAAAGTGGTAAATGCCTGCCTGTTCTTGTCAATGATGATGGCTGGTCCCTGGATGCTATGGCCACACGGCAGCTCCTCCCATAGATACACGCTGGTGTCCAGGTAACCATCCTCAAAGTAACACTTAGTCATCTACAGAGACCAGAAAGCTGTCCATGTTATAACGCTTTGATTAGACAGCAAATGTCCTTCCCAATATATTCAGTGGGGCATTGGTTTGTGTATATTATATATTATCTATGTAAGGTCAACAGCATGTGTGTGTGAAATGACTCCATATACCGTGACAGGCTTGGCCTGGTGGGATCCCAGCTTAGTTTTATACACTGATTTAATACCAGATTTTCCGCAACCCCTGACTCTGATGTCATCAACCACAATGGGTCTGTCCAGGATGGTGAATCCAAATTCCTTCAAATAGCTAGAAAGAGAAAAGTAGATGTGTAATATAAGAGAAGGAAAAACAAAAAAAAGGGTCAGAGGGATCATACAGAACACAGAGTATATATGTGTCAGCTCCAAAGTTTAATGAGTGTATCTCCTATGGAAAATTACACATTAACTTAATGTCTTTACACATTGCATAGTGAACAAGGCAACGATTGATGTGCTTTTGTGTGAGTACAGAAAATGTGACGTAAGTGAACAAATGAGTAAACATGCAGCTAACCGTTCAGTGAAAGCACTGTGGAAGTCTCCAGCTCTACAGGACTGGCTACTGCTGGGGTGACCGGCAGCAGTAATCATAAGCGCACAGTCTGTGCCCTCATAACGCAGGTGGAGGAAAACCTCAGTGGTTATCTGACTGCTGAAGACACCAAGAAACACAAGGTGTGCTTATGTCAAAGACTGCTACTAATATTGTTCAAATAATCAATCATTATTTCTTAAAAAAAAAAAAAAAGTATTTAATGAGTTCTAGTAACAATGAAAACAAAAGAACAATGAAAAAAGGGTAGATTCGTATGGCTGTGGAGACAGGCAGCTAACGGTGGAGCATGTTTATGAGGTCTGACCTGCTGAAGCCACGTGCACAGAGTGTGTCATGGCAGCGTTTAGATAGCTGTTCCACCCTCCGGTCAAGTTCGCTGAAACAGTGCTGTGCATATTTCAGTGAGCACGGCTCCTGCACCTCCTCCACCACGTCAGCTAGAGCCAAACCATAGGCCGAGAGCACGCCACTGTACCTGCAAAACACACACTTACACATTACAGCTAGACATACTGCACGTGAACATGGCTGCTGTCTTTTTTCTTGTTTTATTTTTTTCTTTTAGGTATCACCTGCAAACTTCCTGTCACACATCAACACACACACATGCAATCACAGTCTTTCTTACTTATGTATAAAGACAGTCTTCATCCCTAGGGCCCGGGCAATAGCACAAGCATGTTGGCCACCTGCACCTCCGAAACATGCTAACACATGTTGAGATGTATCATGGCCCTTAGCCTGTGGCACAGAGAAATATGTGGAAAAGAGAGAGAGAGAGAGAGCAAACAAGGGAGAGAAAAACATGAAACCAAAGATAGTTTCACTATTTCAATAACCTGGAGCATTAACTTTAATACCCATATTACCTGTGTCAGAGCTCTGATTGGACGGCACATGGCCTCATTCGCGACACGAATGAAACCCATGGCAACTTCCTCCACACTCATCTCTGGGCTGTTTGGCAATGTGCTGTTGTCTTGTTCGTTGGCCCCATTTGCACAAACCTCCAAATGAAAAAAAAAAAAAAAAGTAAATAAAGCATTAGCTTTACCGTTGCTCTCCATTTGTGCAAAAGAAATTTGAGCTGTATGAAATAATTCAGTAAATATTAGTGCCTTTGACTGGCTGGGAGACAAGAACAGGTTGATTTCTTCAGTGAGATAATTAAAATGCTTCATGGTCTCCTCCATGGACAGCGGTTCGTTCTCCCCAGGACCAAAGATTTTTGGGAAAAAGGATGGGAGGAGTCGTCCTAGGGCTAAGTTAGCATCGGTCACAGTCAGCGGGCCCCCTAGGAATGATCCACAAGGACTCTATTATAATGCAGTTAAAACAACAATGTCTCTCAGGACATTCTGTGAGAAAATGTTTAAGGACAACTTTGGAAAGCCCCAGGAGATAATATATAATGTGAAACAGACCTAACCCCTTCCCAACAGGGTACTTTCACAATAAAGCCACGTTCAAGTTTCTTGTTGTCAGAACAGATTATAGCTCCAACTAGGAACTGAGAGGCAAACCTTAGTCATATTATCTCAAACTTGGATCTCTGCCAGTTTGCACCTTTCAAAGCAAAGTATGATATACAATTCAATCTCACTTTGCAGGGCTGGATTTGTGATTGGATGAGTGACATTGGAGACCACTGGATGCATGATAATGATTTAAAGAGTGGATAAAACCACAGAGGACAGTTAAAGTGAAATGGGATCGTATAGTTAACCATCTACCTGGTCTTCCTCGACTGACGTACTCTGTTAGGAACAGACAGAAACTGGAATTTGCAATGGGAGGGCTGAGTAATGGTGGCATTACCTTTTCTGTAGCATGCTGGTCCTGGATGTGCACCTGCAGACTCTGGTCCAACAACAAACATCCCAGACCTGAAAAGTAAGCCAGGAATGTAGTGTAAACCCATGAAAGGATGGGAGCCAAATGAAAGAAGCAAAAGAAAAGGAAAACTTTTCACGATAATTCCATCAATCGGTTAGTTCATTGTCATGTCAGACACATGATGTGTTTACTGCCAATGATGAAGGAGTTGTGTCAGAGACTTGTTAATGTTACAAATCTCACATTAACACATACAAAGCTTCACTCACACTTATTGCACAGACATCACATTTCAACAGAATCTGTTACAGGTGGAGCAGGTTTAACTTGAAGTAGTTACCTTTCTAAGCTGCTGTTAAAGATATTTACTTGTTTAGAAGACAGGTTTTCAAAACATGTCAGGGCCACACACTAACACATCTCAGCTGACCTGAAGAAGAGCCGCGACCCTCCGCCTGCAGCTACAGTGTTTATATCCAGCTGAGGTGCTTGCAGGGTGACTCCAGCTGTGGAAGCCTCAAACACATGTTCATAATGGCCTGCATATCGGCTCACATCTGTAGAGGTTCCTGTAAGGCCAGACAAGACAAACCAAATCAGAAGGATGAAAAGAACATACAATATCAAAATCAGACAAGAGAACTTTTAGAAACTACTTTTGCTTTTTGTTTGAGCAGTAATTTAATATGATCATGAGCCTAACAGACCCCAATACAAAGTGGAAATATATAAACCATCAAGTGTAATAACATTCATCATAATTTAGATGTGAGGTACATTGTACATCAAAATAATTTAAAACAATAGCAGTACAGTCTGTGCACTGAGTTTCTTCTGAGATATTCCTACTCACCACCCATGTCAAAGCCAATGACAGGTTTATTCTCCATCTGGCTATAAGAGGTGATGGCGTATCCTACCACACCTCCTGCTGGACCTGACAAAATGGCCCGGGAACCACAGAAGTGTTCCATGGGAGTCAGGCCTCCATCTGACTGCATGAACAGCACATCCACATCCTGATGGCAGTGGGGAATAAGAGAAGTTCAGTGTTCAGATGAAAGAACGTCTTAGACTGAAAGCATTCCAGGCATAGTGTCAGGATTTCAATTTATGCTGGGCCAAAGTCATTTTAGCTGGGCCTGGTAGTGATTGAAATTTGTTGGTGTATCACTCTTAGTAATACACAAATTAATATCTTCCAATGAAGAGCGACTGGTTTGCTTATCATACTATAAAACTGTCACTTATTGTGGTAGCCTAACAAGTATATTTATTTACTACTCATTGAAACTTTGTTTTTACTATTTATTTTCAATTTCAATGATTAAAAATAATAGTCAGTCAGATATATACTCTTCAGATCATTTAGTACAAGTCAGTTGTACGAGTGTTTGGGCTCTCTGGTATGCCCACCCACAAAACTATGTTTGCACCCATCTACTGGAACAGGTGGAAAATCCTGCCTCTATTGTACATGGTGAAAATCATGAATGCTGCCTCTATGACAGGCTCAGTACTTTACTAAAGAAGATTTGGTTTGGTTTCGACAAAAAAAGAAAGGCAAACAAGTACATCCAATATTGGTGGGAGAAACACAGAACACACCTTTAGACCGCCCTTGAAGCCAGAGGTGAATCCTTTCAAATACTGATGAATTTTGGGCGTGAGGTAGGCATCAGCACAGACAGTGTAGCCCCGAGGTACTGCCCGCACCATGGGCATTACCTCACTCGACAAAGACACCTGGGTGAAGCCCAAGCTACGAGCCAGGGCGCCCACTGCTTTCTCATGGTCAGACCATCTGAAAAAGAGAGAAAGGGAATAGCAACAATGTGGAGACCTGGGCTCATAACAATCAATTATTTTTTGTTTGTTTTGACTGAAGATAACCTCTTTCAATGTTGTACACGTGTTTCTTCAACTGTGAATGACATTTCAAGAAAGAAGAGTGACTTGACATGAAGTAAAAGGAAGAATAATAGGCAGAAAAACACTCCATACTTACAGAGCGACAAACTGAAACGGAGAGGGGGAATTATAAATATGAGTAAACACTGATGAAAAGAAGAACAAGAGTAGTATAAGTCAGCGCTGACCCTAAAAGATTAGGCTTAGAAAGATTGCCGGTAATGAAAGACAGATAGGAGAGTGAAGAGTAAATAACACTTAAATAAATACACCACTTTTTGTGCTTGCCTGCAAGGACAAAAAGGGAGTATTACTACTGACGTGTACGAGTGCAGCAGAAGCACAGCCAGACTGGTGATGCCGCGAGACAGAACTCCCCTCAGATCTTTTTCTACCTGTGCAAGATCCAGCTCCTTCCACACCTCCAGAGAATCCCCAGTACTGCCTGAAAAACACCAACGCACACACTCAGTGGACTGCTACACACTCTACTTTTGCCACCACTGATAAACAGTGTGAAAGTGTCAAGGAGGACTTAATAGATGCATCTTAAGTCTTCCAGGGTATCAAAAATTATGAGCTGATTGGCAGTCAACATACAGTTTAACTGAGGCACATGGGAATGTAATTAGCTTTGTAAACACCATTTCAGGGAAACGCTGGACCTACACAATGTGGCGACAAACTAAACTCAAAGTGGACCAATTTGGCCAACTATTGAAACCTTGCTACAACTGCAAAGTAGAACATAGTTGAGTTTCACACCTGTAACAATACGTTTGGGATCTTTCCTGGGCAGCTGACAGCCATCTTGCCTGAGGATGATTCGCTCATCAACTTCTATTACCTCTTCATACAGCACATCAGGCACTGAAACCTCCTGATATGCACACACAGAAACAGGTTGTGGGAAAAAATACAGAGGTAACATTTGGAAAAACATCTCAGTTCATTCAAGTAATATAAAGATAAGGATGGACACATTGTAACATCCATAAGGAGGTTGGGTCTGCATTTGTAATTGACCCAGTGACAGAATTAAATCTTTGTGAGTTTGTCTTAGGTTCTACTCCACTTATTCATTGAATATTGAGTGCATTTCTGTTTTTAGGGTTCTCGTGTTCTCGGCCATCGGCTTCATAGACAAGTGACCAGTTCACCTAAAATATGGTGTAACTGGTCTGGGTAAACAAGATAATAACTAAACCTTATTTTGTAAAGACAATAAGCCTATTTCCAGGCTAATCATAAGCCCCTGTTACAGTTAAAAATTCATTGCAATGCTAAGCTGTTGAAATATGGTTGCTTTGGTATCTGTGGTCATGTGGTCAAGTAAACTCAAACTTTAGGGTCAAGTAGCTATTCTGGGTCTTATGCAAGCCGGTTCACATTTTAAGTGCAAACATTTAGGTACATAGTCATTATGTCAGAAAGATTACAAACCAAATCAAACAGCTTTGGCCTGGCTTGTGTGCCAATGTGCAGCAAATCCTTAAAGCCCTTTGTGACCAGGAGTGCAGTCCTTTCGCCCTCCCTCTCCAGCAAAGCATTGGTTGCAACTGTTGTTCCCATTCGTATCCAACCAATTAATGAGGTCTCTACAGGCTGTTCACGAGGAAAGGGTTGTCCTGTTTCCTGTTAACAAATATATAAATAAAAAACACATTACATCCTCTCGTTACATACATCCATAGTCCAAAGTCCACTCACAACTATCTCCACACTTCAGTCAACACCCTTAGCTTTCATGCTGTGAGCTGAAAACCAGTCAGATAATCGGAAAAACTCAAAATGAACAAATTAACAGCACTTTTTACTGCAGTGTTTTAACCAATATGGGGTTGTGGTTGGACTCACGTCAGGTAACTTTTTAGTAATAACCTGCATTACTTACAAGTCCTCAATCAACCTCCATCTGACCTCCTCTTAGTGTAAAGGACGTGCTTAAGTTTTCATTATTAATATTTCATAATGTTATTTATGTCATTTATGTAATTTCATAATGTTATTTATGTAATTTATGTAATGTCATATGTTATTAATGCATCCATCCATCATGTCATCTTACCTCCTCCAGGACTCTTCGAATGCCCTCTGTAGGAGCATCTTTGTAGTTCTGTGGGTCTCGTGACAGCAGTTTCAGGACTCTCTCGCGACCATCAGGCAGCCGGGCAAACACATCAGTGAAGGTGCCACCCCGGTCGATGGCAAAGTCGAATTTTCCCTCAGTTTCAGCCATTGTGAGAAGAAATAAAGAATCAGGTCCTTTGAATCAGAGTGGATTCTGAGACAATAGAGTAAGACAGCGAGTTAGAGGGGTAAAGGAACAGGTTAGATACCTGTTGGGATGGGGGGGGGGGGGGGGGGCAGAATTAATACTTAAATCAGGACAATCAATTGCACAACTGCTTTGCATTTTAAAGCTGAACATTTCTCCTCAACCACCAAGGACATTGACTTTTTCTTTTTTTCCCTCTCTCCTATTTGACATATGCTGCCAAGAACATACACATGCACTAAAGTATCTAAACATCCCATACGAGGCAACATTCAATCAGTAATTTGGTCTTCACCTCTTTTTATTGCCACATACTTTAACGTCAATACTATTTTCCCCAAAGTGTGAAAATAAATATATTATTTAAATGTACATATCACATGTGTCCACACGTGTAGAAGCTGTGTCTGCTGCTGTGGCTTTAAAACAAGGTGAAAGGGCAGAGCAGTTTTCACACAAGCCCGCAGGAAGCCCGCAGGAAGCCCGCAGGGGGATCTCCCATAACACCGCAAAGATAAAAGCAAAGATAAAAGCATCCTGGGCTCGGTCTGGGTGGACTGTTTGGATTGTTCCAGAGGTAACAGCTCTCTGCGCTGTCACATTACGATCGTCTCTGACTGAATACTTCAATGCTCCCATGCAGCTCAGCGGCCGTGAACCCGCAGTGGAAACGACCCCTTCACGGTCAGTGTGCACGGGATCGTGCACAGAAGCGTGCACTTCCCTGTTTTAAAGCACCTAAGACCGACGTGTTTCCTACCTGTGCGACGTGCTGGCCTGCCAGGAGCTTAATCTTTGCTAATCCGGTGGTTGTCAGGTTCTGGTCTTCCCTTGAAGAGGTCTGGGTGTCTGTGTGCAGCCAGCAGGGGCTTAAACTCCGCCCCTGTAAAGAGCCGGAGGTCTGAAATCCGAGTAGCTCCAGATGTCACAGTCCGCTGCAGGCGCACACACGTGTGGATGTCCAGCACAGACTCAGGTCACAGCGAGCAGCATTTTCAGTTTTTCGATATTCTGTGTCAACATTGGCATTGAGAGCATGGTACAGAGGAATAGAAGAAGCAGGTGTTGTGAAAGATCCAACAGAGACTTCCTGCTCATATCCAGAGATGGTTTCTTTGACTCTGTTCAGTCCTACCATCACTCTGTCACAAGCAGAATCAATGCTCAGATCAGTCTCTTGTAACACAACATCATGTTGTTACAAACCAGACAGGCACACCCATTTCAGGTTGACACTCAGTGGCAAACACAACAGAGGAATGCTCTTGAGATCCAATCTGGGATGGGACTTCAGTGTTTCCTCGAGGATATTTTCCAGCAGGCTCTCTGGGGAGCTGTGTCAGAGTAAACAAATGACACTTAACTGCAGATTTAACTTTTACAACCTAATTATTGTCTGGCCAGATAAAGATGGCTTGTTTTATTACAACCACTACAACCTACATTTTAGCCATATACAATGTCAGATAAAGGCTGAATGTAAAAAGAAAGAAAGAAAAATCTCTATTATATCTAACAGTTAGAAGGGTTGGGGTCTGGGGGTCCAGCCCATGGCACGAGGGATTAGGTCTCTGGGGGGGCTCTCAAGGGGTCTAGTCTAGTCTCTCTCGTCTCTCTGTGGGGGGTACAGGTCTTTGGTCTAGTTTCTGGGGAGGAAGGGTTCGGGCCTCCGGGCTAGTCTCTGGAGGGTTCTGGGTTCTGGTCTCTGGTATAGTCTGGTCTGGTCTCTCTAGTCTCTGTGGAGACCACACATTAATCGGCTCGGGAATCAAACCGCAACACTAACCACTGCTCAAGTCACCTCATACATTTATGTGTGTTAACCGAGACATGTTCGGTTGCCCACACCGGGACTCGAACCCATGACCATTAAGAGTTGTGGAAAACTAAGATTACACAGCAAAATAGCAAAAATGCTGGCAAATGTATGCAGTGTAATGATTTGATAATGGCCATACAGTTAACAAGATTAAATCCATTTCGCTTTCCAGCAGACTGTGGCAGCGAGGAAGACAGAGCTTAACGCTAACTTTTTCATTTTTATTTTATTTTATTTTTTTGGTCTGTGTTACTGACTCTGAATTGTTAGCTTTCTGGTTTATAGCCGAACCGGACGCTCATGTTTCTGTAGGTGCGGCATCAATAAGGAAGTGAAAGAAGCTTACTCCTTTCCCCATTTCTACGCCAGAAAGAAAAAAAACCCTGAATGATTTATCTTGGGAGATGATTTAGCTGCTCCTGCCTCCATCACACCTGACCGCCGTTGTCATCTTCTCGGGTTTTGGCGGGCAACGAAGCGCACGCGTCCTGTATGTGCGTCGCCATTTTTCAGTTTCTTTGAGCTATGCATCAAACTATGCACAAAGTATCTGTAAGTTTAAATGTTATTTATTGACAGTTAAGGCACAGCAGAACATCACCACTGCTGCCATTTGAACACAAGTTACAGTGGTTAATTATTCATGGCTTCTCAGTGCAGGGCAGTAGTGTAGTTGCGGGCATAACTGTGGTATTTGGAGTTGACCTTATTACTTTATGGTGAACAAATACAGCTGGTGAGGATACTTCCTCTTATCCTAGTTATGAAATGTGGAAATTGATTAACAAATTGATTCTGAATAAACAATAAGGATACAAAGTTTTCACATACAATTAAGAAAGCTGTTAAAGTGCCAGCTAAAAAAAAAAAAACATGTGAATCTTATCACTTTTGAGTTCCTAAATGGGAATGTCACCATAAAATATGCAGCTGGTCAGCAGTGCAGGAGAGATGTGGCCTCTGCTCCCAGCACTTCTTGTCAAAACCAGAAGGCCATCAATATCAAACAGAAAGTGGCCAACTAGTTTCACTTTGGATCAGGTGGTTGAAAACAAATCAGAATCAGTCCCATACTCATTTCAAAAATCCGTGGTGATAAGAAACACACGCAAATGCATTTTCACAGACAGAAAAATACAGTAAGTTTACATAACATAGCTCTAGTTCAATGCAGAAAATTGCATATCAAGGACACCACAAGGATTCCATGACTTTTCCCAGAAAATGTCATCATTAACACCCTGCTACAGCTTTTGTGCACAAGAATAAGGTCACTTCAGTTTAATGCTTCCTGGTATGCATCTACCAAAACAGAACAACACACCTTCATATTGCTACATCTGCAGTGCAATCTTTTCAAAAAGGCACCACACAAAAAAATTACATATTAATTTCCTGCATACTTCAGCCAAGGGCTAGACAATAGTTCCATGTAAATGTATATCTTGATAGAAAATGTTTGATGAAATGCAACCCATTTCCGATACACGTTATTAACAGCATCTGTTGCTGACCAAGGTTCATTATAGGGCACGATTGTCACTTAACTGCATTCAAGCCGAGCAAGAAGAGCAAAACGCAATAGGCTACATTGATGCGTACCTCTGACTGCCATACAAATGTCATTTCACAGGTCTTAAAGCAGATAGAATAGCTGATAAGAGAGGAAAGACTAAATCATTGGCGAGGAAATGGTTCAGCAATTGAACATCAGATAAACTTCAGGTTTCAGTGTGCTTCTAAATATGCCATAGAGAGGCCAACTAGCAGCGGGAACACATCAAATCTGTCCATGATCTGAAGCAGTTCACCTCCACAGAATAATCTGAGAGTCTGAAGATGAGGCACCATAGAGGTTTAAGACAGCCTGTCCCTAAAATATCGCTGCCAGCCCATGTGTTTTTGTTGTTACTCACTCTTTACTGTATTCTGTAACAAATCAACACTTTTCATATTCTTTATGGTGACCGAAGCAATTTTGCTATAATCTATTGACAAAACTAAGATTGCCACTCTATTTTGTAGTTTAAAGTTAAAAATATGAATATTGACAAAGCCAAGGTTTTTATTTATTTGATGGGGCTGTTTTGTTTGTATATGAAGGCTGATTACAAGTAAAGGGTTAACAATGTTTTTATATCCAAGATATTATATAGTTTTATAGTATAACATTTTGTAGAGTTGGCAAACAAATTTTTCAAAGGTTTCTAGTTACAGACATCCGTTGTGGATATTCTCTGTAATTTTTCTGTGATTTTTATAATGGCTATATCAATATTGATTGATAAATTTTGGTCATACCATCAAGTCCTACTACAACCCATACTCATCACCATGTCATCGATTAATACATGCTGAAGACTACTGTTAAATTCAGTCATTCTGATAACACTGAGAAGCTAAGGGCACAAACTATTTTGGCAGTAAGTAAGTAAGTAATATTTATAAATGTAACAACCCTGGATGGCCAGTTTTGGCTTTAATACACATTAAGTTCAGTCAGTCATACCCTTCTTCAGACTGACTGCTCTGGAGACTTTCAGTGGCAGTTTTGACATTTAGGATGGCATTTCTGATTGTTGACATTGCAGCGGCATCCTCCATTAGTGTCTCCAGGACCCTTGAAGAGGGAACACAGTAATCACAATCATTTGAAACAGGTTTCGAATATTGTCTTTCTGAGAATCTTTTTGCTTTGATTGATGGGTAATGCCACTATGTCACAGAAGTAAACCATCAAAATAATTCACTTCACAGACTGTGTTTCCAAGTCCAGAGGTTGCAGGAGATCATGCAGGCAAGTTGGAGAGAAATATATAAAAAAAAAAAATATATATATATAAAATATAAATATAAAAGATCAATTTCTTACCCTAGGTCCCCAGCGAGGCCCTCTGGTTACCCAGCAGATCTCGGTGTGACAGACAGTGCAGCGGAGCCAGTCACATCCATCCCTCTTCTGTACAATGATGCCACACTGGGGACAGTGCATTGCCTCCCCTGACTGCACAAGAGTCTGAGAGAGAAGGAGAGTTTAAGATTCGAGAATGAAAGAAAAAAGATAATGTATATGGGATTAGAAGTTGTGGTAGTTTATAGCATATCACTACATTTAGACATGGATTGCTTACAGCACAGATAAATTCACCTATATCTGTACTGATCACACTTAGAAACCATTCATTAGACAAGAGATACCACTTTCTTTTTCTTAACATACCTATTAAATAGGCCTATTACAGCTCACCTTGAGCAGATGTGTTGTCCTCCTGGCAGCAGAGTCATTTATAGCACGAGCTGCAAGATCATCCTGATACTGCTTACAGTTCATTCCCTCATGAATTGCCTGAAGAACCAAAAAGAACGGAGAATCCCACGTGTATTCAGCTTCAATCAAACTCTGCACAATAATAGAAACATTTCTATCTATAGGCAGAATTTAGCCAGAGGTCACCAGACCAATGAGAAAACTTTGAATGTTTTATGTGGAGTTATCCAATGGTTCAACATGTATTTCTAAATATGTAGATTTAATACACAACCCTGAACACACAAAGGCTATTACCCGTCTATATAATATATTGTAATGGCTTACCTTGCAAATCAGGCAGTTGGGTTTCCCACAGACGGGGCACTGGAAGACATTAACTGTGTCCTCGTACACACACCACCCACGACAGTCTGGTGTTGCACAGTGATAGCTGCCCTCACATCGAGACTCTGCCACTGACAGACCTCTCTGCAGCCAGCGCTCATACTCTTCTGCTGGCACCAACTGTTAAACAAAAGGAAAAAATAGTAACAATTGAACATAATCAATTTATGTATTTATTTTTTTCATCATCCACGTGCAGTGCCAAACTTGTCGTCAACTCAAACCCACCCACATTTCACACAACCCACTTGACATAGCTAAGTTTATTTATTAAGCACTGAGCAGCTTTGGCCATACGGCTAACTGAGTTAAAGGCTGTCCACAGAGAGAAAACAAACACTATGCTCAAAATAAATAGCACAGTAGCTCTGGCCCTCTTGGCTGCAGCTGACAGTGCAGTGCTGAAAGGACTTTTTCGTTCCGTATAAATGTATAATGGACAGCTTGATTTAAATACCCTGATGCTCTTCATATACCAATACACCAGTTAAATAATGCATTGTCCTTTAATTAGCTCTATCAGTAGGGCCTATTGATGTAACTCACAGCTCTGATCTCCCTCTCCTGCAGGGAGCAGGTACAGGAATATGTGTCATCTCTGTAGGGACAGGGGACCTCAGGGTCCTCACTCAACATGATGACTGAGCGTAAGCATTCTCTGGGCAGTCACACATACACACACAAAGACAATCAGTTTTCAGACATCACTGAGTTGTAACATAAGTTAATACATTTTATTGGACAGAGAGAATTGGCCATAAAAAAAAAAAAAAAAATTGTGTGATTTTTTTTTTTTTTTTAAGACTTCCCAGAGCTTCCTGAGTCTTACCTGCAAAAGCAGTGAAGACACTCTCTCAGCAAGACCCCCTCCCCAGGCTGCAGGTCCACATAGCAGATCTTACAGTCCACAGACTCTGGGTTGGGCACCACATCTTGGCCATCCATCATCACTAGCCGGGCAAAATTCTCCCTGCGCTCCTCTTCTTTTGCCTGAGATGAGGAGTGGTGGTGTTGTCAGGGTTAAAGATATGCTCCATTAACAACTTTTGTTCTCTTACAGGGTGACACAGACAAAATACTGTGGGCTAAATTTACAATTTTATTGTCAAACAAATGTACATGCATGCCCACACATGCAGACACAAACATTGTGTTTAAAAATTTTATTATCTGTTTCACATGGTATATACAATTAGACAGCGCAAAATTAATAACTATGACATTCAATTAAGTGGCATTAAAAAAGCCACCTGATTTAAAAAGTCAACAGTGATCATGATTATCCAGCCAGAGTGGTCAATACAAAGAATAATAAGACCGTTGTCATCAAAGCCTGATTGGTAATTATCACCACAGTAAAACAACTTTATTATTATACGTTTATATTATTTATCCTTAGTGGATTAAAAGGCAAATAATGGCCTCAGAAGAGCAATATTCATCTTCTTTGCCCATAAAAGCACACATTTTCATAAAAGCTAAATCATCTGGTGTCATACAGGTTCTCTGTAGTGGGATATCATAAACATGAAAAACCATGGAGATGTGAATGCATGATACCACCACTCATCACTTATGTGGCAGAAACTATTCAAGAAGCCTTAAATTGACTGCTGGGATATCGACGCATCTTATGTGAACCTATAATCAATTTACGAAGTGAAATATCAAAACCGTATACTTTCATTTCATGCATATATAGACGTGCATGGAAGCTTGTGCAGGATGATTTCTTCATCTAAATGTGAGTGTTTGAAGAGTTCATCAAAACGAAAAGTTTAAACTGGTGAATATGGAGTGTGTGTATGCCTGTATGTCAGTTTTTTTCAGTAGTCTTGGTCCAGGTTATACAGGAGTGAGTTGTTTTGAGCGCCAGCACTCCTTAGCACCTCTCTTCTCCCTTTCTCCTTCAAAAAGATAGAGACAGAAGAGAAGAGAGTCAACCTGAAAGAGCCTGAAAGTTTAAATTTGAATATGAGCTTTGAATCACCTTCATACTTCCCTTGATTATTTATCCTCATTATTATTTTGGCCAATTTGAAACCATGTATTATCAAGTACCTTTTGTAAAAAAAAAAAAAAAAGTGTGTTTTTTAGTAATTCTTCTCTGTAATTGTATTTAAATTATTTGACGTGTTTATTGAGCAGTACCCTTTGAAGTATAGGGCAAGATAATGGTAGGGGTGACAGAAATTGTTGTTGCATGCATGCATAAATGTGTATAATTGTGTGTGTAAGACTGTGGGTTCATAGCACATCATGTGTGTATTTCCTACCTGCTGGTACTGTCTGATAGCCTCCTTCTCCTGCTGGATTCGCCTGAGTTCCAGTGCATCAGGTTGGTATCCCCCTGGGATGATGTAGCTCTCAGGTCGGTTTGTGCTGCAGATCTCACAGCCCGGTCGAGTTGGTTTGTTAATATAAGTACAAGAGGGGCATGACCAACCCTGAAACACACACAGCACTTTCACTTGTGGCTTCATGCTGTCTAGTTGAACTTTGGTGTTTTTCTTTCAGTAACTGTTTTGATTTTATAACACACACATTTTTGGCATATCAGGATTATCAGAAGACATATTTCACCAAAGCATCAACATGTTTTAATATTGTGTGAATGAATGAACACTACAACATACTGCAATGACAATATGCAAAAAAAATGCTTCTGTGTATTACCTGGGGGGAGGATGTGTTGGGGCTCATTGCATCGAGTTGAGGCATCTCTAGGTTGATGAGATCTCTAATCTCACTGATATTTCCCCTCTGTGACCCACCTGACATTGGACAGTAAAGAGGAAAAACTGTATAAAAAAACTGGCATGTTTTGTGTCAGTGTGTTACACAGGCCTTGATAAATGTATTCTGAAGATATGCAAGCCCTCCTACATAAAAACTAATGTTTTTTTTTGCTTATTTGCAAGCAGATAAAATTGTAACATTCCAAGAAAATATGGAATCAAACAGAAACCTATTAAGTCAGCTATACAGTACAGAACTAACAATAATGTGATGAATTAAAGCATATTATTTTAAAACTTAAGGAAATAACCCAGAGGGTTTAGGATATTCATGAGCATTGACAGTGGCAGGAAACAAATTGTCAATCATATAATTACTTAGGCACCATGTCCATCAAACACGCTTGCATACTAATGTCCTCACTCACCAATGTTTTTACCACTATGGAGTCTAGGAGGCAGGGTGGTGTACGGCCTCTGGTCCTGAGGTGAGAGGCCGTTTGTAGAAAGGAGGGGAGAGGTGGGAAGTAACAGTGATGGAGGACTGAGAAGAAGGGCATTCTCCTGGTCCTGTTGGAGGACTTGAAGACTCAAGTGAGCATGACGGGCTGATAGGAGGTACAAGAAGGCTGTGTCACCGTCCTGACGAACACCATATGAGGCAAGCGTACGCTGGTTGGTGCACAGGCACTGGCCAATCACCCAGCGCTGCACCCGTGGGTGAAAGCCATACTCAAGAAACATCTGATGATGAGAGAGACGAAGAAGTAACACATTTTTCAAGAATAATAGTGATGCATGGGAGAGAAAAAAAAGGGGGAGGGACATTGTTCACATTTACCTGCTGTTTTAGGGCTGCAGTTGTCATATGTGGGAAAACTTTTACAGTGACGCAACAGGATGAGGAAGAGTCTTCAACTACAACAGCCAAGCTGTTGAATAAAACGACATACAGCAATAAGCCAATTTATAACAAACCTCATTACATTATCAACATCATTACCATTGAGCAGCAGTCATATTAAAATTAAAATAAATCAGGTCTCACTTGATTTCAGTGTCTTCATAGTTTACGGTCATGGGTTTAATCTTGAGTGCAGCATGTTGTTGGGCGAGTTTAACAGCAATTGCAGAGGCGGAGTGCATGTCACCTGCTTCTATGGCTCGGGTCAACTCTATGCAGTTTTCCTCTGCAGATGGATACATACATATACATACATGCATAGGAAAACACAGACAAGCCCACACATGTAAACAAACAGTACATGCAGGCCTGCAAAGAGGCTGTCTCCATGCTGCCAAAGAGCCAATATCGGGCTAACAATGGTTCAATGGATGAATGATAAAATGGATGAATGAAAAAAAATAAATAAATAAATAAAAATCAGTGAATTAGTCACAATGCAAAAAAAAAAAGAAAAGCTCAGATAATTTCACATCAATTTTCTCTCATAATTTCACATTACATTACCAGGAAGAAGTGTACACACCTGTTTGTTGCAAGGTCAATGTGCTGTGAAGATGAAGACCATCCAGGGGGGGCTGAGGACCATTATGTTGAGGGGCTGCTGCCAATGACATTTTTTTTAATGAACAAACCAATGTCTTCCAGAATCAGAATTGTTTTTAATGGCCAGGTTTGTGTGCACAAACACGGAATTTGACTCTGGTTCAGTTCACTCTCAGCATGCAAGTGTTTTTAGTTGGGAAATATAGGAAATATATACACAATGGCAACATCTAGTCTAAACAGTTCCAATGTCGACTTTTTGTTATCTCTGGCTAAAGGATATTTTTTAAGGAACCTGTATGAGACACTTGGATGAAAGGTCTTTCAGCTATCAGGCTTCTCTTCTTTGGCACCAACTCAGTATCAGTCTGGGGTGGAGATCAGGTTCAGGGTTACCCTAACCTTCGTCTAAGACAAAAGCCTATAAATAAAAGTTCTATAAAGAAAACAACTCTATAAAGAATTTGGCCTAGACCTGCTCTGTGTAAAGTGCCTTGATACAACTGTTAAGATATGGCCCTATGTAAATTAATTTTATTATATTTAATTTGATTATGATTTTGATTTGACAACACCAGGGATCTTACTTAATTTATTTAGCTAATTTATCTAAAACATAATTTAAGGTGATAAATTTGACCACAACTTCAGTGAGCAACTCCAGCTCTTATGAAGCCTAAAAATTAGATCAGCTGGAACAAAGGTGCCTGTGTCTTGTACCATGGAGCTAATTTGTCTGTTAGATGTCCCTTCAATGCTCTTATGGCAGTTTGTGTGGCAAACAAAAACAACAACACTGCTCATACAGACAACAAGCTCCTCATGGTTTAGAAGTTGTTTTTTATGGCTGTCTCAGACTGGTATGGAAATGTGGTCCTTTATGAATGTCCCACATCTATTTTAAAATCACTCCTCAGCTGGTTAAGTTCAGTTTACCTACAAAGGGAGATTCCCAGGGAAGGTTCCTACATCAGCACTTTCCACTATATTAAGGCAGTTGAAAAATAAGGCCCTTGGTTTGTGTTACAACTGTAGATCTTGAATTTGATGACTATCCGTGACTGTAAACTCTATAAGTTTTATGAAACCATATTGGCTATTAAATCTGGGTGATCACCAGATTTAGGTTTGTACAATGACATATATGGGAAATAGAAAAGTATGACATTATATAAGTAAATTAATAACAATTTCTTGAAATGCCCTCAAAGGAAAAATATGTTTGGTTACAGTGGTTGAGTCAGACGATAGTGATGTCACTAAGCATTTCACATGCCAGTGAAAAGCTTGTTTGTTCTCATAAATGAACCACTAAAGAGTTTAACATGTCAAGTTCATTGTGGACAATCTAAGTTCACTATAGGGTAAAATAATTCTACCATTTTACAATAAAAAAACTAAAGTGTCTTTTAACATTTAAAAGTGGATTTGAAAATGAAAAAATGAAAAATTCACAAGCATTATTTCATGAAAACGTCCAAGCTTTTTTGGTATCTTTCTCCTATGGCTGCTATCTCACAAATATGAAATAAATGTGAGAACTTGGTAAGGTAGATGACTGACCTCTATGTGCTTCTCTCAGTGATGACATAATGACAGTGGCCCACTCCTGGGCCTCTTGCTCAGAGCGGAAGTTAAAACTGATGCGATCATGTGGTGGTGCTGCCAAACTCAGCTCATGGCACTTTGGTGACTTCACTTCATAATGTACTGTCCTCAAATCAAACTCAGCGATGGTCTGGGACAAAAGAAAGCAAGTGAAAGGAAATGAAGTAGGGTGACATGGGGTGGTAACGCTATTCCAAAGTGACAAGTATGTTCATCATCATGGTTTGGTAAAAACATTAAATATTCCATTGTACCATAGCAAATTGAAAAAAGTTACACATTGTTATAGAATGTATTGAGAAAACATATAACAATAAAACAAATGTAAATGTAATTACAAACTGCAATCAAAGGAAAACAATAGGAACAATAGGAAAACAAGTCTTCACACAGAACTTTCCTAAGACACTAAATTGTAATGCTTCATACAGAGAGATGGGCCTAATATTTTCCAGCCATTGGTGAAAACACCTGCCAGCACCATATGCAAAAACCAGACATTGTGATTGCAATATGAGTCATTATTTCAGTTGGAGCGATTGTTTTCTTATTTCATATTCATTGGAAATTTTTAAATGATGGTGGGATTTTTTCGGGGATCTGCTACCAAAAAATAAGATTCGTTACATGTAGTCAAATTTGATTTGTAGGCTTGAAAAGCTCTGATGCACCACAACAACTGTGGTGCTTCATTCATGATGGACAATTATGTGGAGCCCTGTTTCACAGACCTGAAGTTTAGGTGGAAGGAGCAGGGGGGTCACTGGGGGCCCACACCTTCTTTCTTACCCCACGGCCTCCTCTCTGGTGTGTGCAGCCCTGGTCAGAGAGGGTTAGCAGCTAATGCTAATTATAAAGTTTGTTTTATTCCGCCATGTTTTACACATGAAGCCCTGGCGGGAGGTGTGGAGTCACATCCAGGCAATATTTGATGAGCACACACCGACGGCAGAAAACTCACCACACTCCGGCCAGTCCCGCTGCTGTCCTGGAGTGACAGGCGGAATTCCCCGGATTTCCCCGGGTCCATGCTGAGCTGGAGGCGGAGTGACTCATCACCTGCCCCCGGAAGACACAGCGGCCGAATGCCCGAATGGCAGACAGACACCGGGACCGAAATCAGGACGGTTCGGCAGTCCGGTTGTGCCGTCGAGGCTCCATAGTGCCCGGAAAGGGCGGCGGACTGGTCCGGCGTGTGTCCGGGGCTGTAAGTCCAACCGCCTGAACTCAGCGACATCCTGCCGACAGATTCATGTAGAAAACAGACAGTGTGGCTCGGCTGGACTCGGCTGGGCTCGGCTGGTCTCCTCGGCCAAACGCCTCACATCGTGTCCGTTGGACGGAGCTCAGCCTCAGCTGACAACAGGAAGCAAATGCTCCGAGTCTGACAAGAGTTTGGAGCGACTTCAAAAATACAGCCGAGCTGAGTGCCCCTTCTCTCCTCTTCCGCTTTTCGATAAAACTCCGTTTAAGGCAGGTTAACTGTTTCTTCTGGACGACTAAACTTAAAGAATACGCTTCTTGTCCAGGTTATGGAGATACTTTCATCGGCTACCAGTCACTGTTTATGTCCGTAGACTTTAACTCCGTACTGCGCATGCGTTGTTGGAGACTGACGTATGACGTTGCTATATTTATGGTTTTTTTGTTGTTGTTGTTGTTGTTGTTGTTGTTTTTCTTTTTCAGAAGTGTGACCCACATGTCAATTTTGGTCGACTGTATGTTTGACTTTTAACTAAAGCCAAACCTGCTGTTCATCAGACGAACGTTTTAAGTCTGAGGTTTCAGTAAAACACGTGACGATGATGTGATATGTATTTATTTGACCACAAAGGGGCAGCAACATCAAAGCATCTCAAATAAAAAGGTACTGCAGGGTTAATAATGACATTGAAATTATACATTTTGAGCAAGTAAAGCTAAGTTGTCGTAAAATAGCATTTTTATATGTTTTGACAGTGCTATTTCTATATAAAGTGAAGAACAAGTTTCCCTACTTTGTCTCCATCATAATAATATCATGTACAAAACAGTTTTGGGTTTCTTGTGGTATTTTGTCAGAAAAAAATGTATGACCTTGATTTTTTTTTTAAATATGATGTACAACATACAAAAATATGTAGTCCTAGTGTTAATCTGTCACACTCACACGCACACACACACACACACACACACACACACACACACACACACACAAACTGAATTAGCAAAACTTTTTTCAAGTTTTGCCAATTTACAACAAAATATCACAAGAGCAGTACAATCCACATTTGGAGTACAATAGGATTAACATTACTTGTGCACTCAGAGAACTCACATGATTATTTTCTGCTGCATGATGTCCTGATTCTTGGCTCTTCTCAAAATCATCTCTGAATCAAACCGATAGCATATTTGGAAATTTTTATTATTCATAGAGTATAGTTCCTCTCTGCAGCAGTAACCAATCAGAGCATTCGAACAGTAGTTATGTCATCACATCGTGGTCTGAGAAACATCCTCATTTCAAACTGGAGTTTGGCCTGCAGAGTTCCAGGAAATAGACACAATGTCACATGTAATTCAATACCTCCTAGAGGTTAGTTTCATAAGCCAAATGGGAGTTGAACTCACAATCCCCAGCTCCAGTGGTGGCCTTGTCCATTAGGCCAGTGGGCCACATTTAAGAGGTAATGTTAACAATTCTTTCTCAGCTTTATATGTTCTCGCTTGCATTTTTTGCAAGAGACAGGGCAAGTTTATGGTGCCCCTGAACAATTGCAAGCATTACGAGGCAAAGCATCTTAAGAAGCATTTATATTTTGAGAACTAGTACCATTGATGCCTTTTGTTCTGAATGGGAACTGAAGAGGAAGTCCAGTCAGTGACACTGACTGATGGTGACTTCCCTGCTCCCACTACCCAGAGGATTTTTTAGGAGAGAGCATAAACCAAACATGGCCAATTAACATCCCAACCCACACACTGTGTGGGTCACGAATTGTAAGGCAATTAACAAAATATACTGTAGCTGAAAATGGAAATGATTTAGACCACAAAGCATAGCTGGGCCAAGCTGCATATCATTTGGCAAGCAGGGTTTTCTCAATCAATAACCCATTTGTCAGGGCTCTGAGGTCCCACAACATCAATGAAGCATTCTGTTTAAACTTTCTATCTCCTTTCATTGTTATGTTTATGAATGAACACCGACTTGAAAGACATCCTCATCAAATGTGAAAGATTTTACTCACAATGTGCAATGAAGCCGTAAGCACAGCAGGTACCACATTCTGTATTCCTCAGCGCCTTCATTCACAGAGACACGGATGACACATCCAAGATGAAGCCATTCAATCAGGTGCTGATCAGACCATGCATGGCAGAAAATCACGTCATTTTACAGAAAATCACCATTTTACTGTACAGCATTGGTCAGTATTTGATTTTGTTATGCTATCATGGTAACATTTCCACTGCTCTGTCATGTATCTCGACTTTTACAGTCTTTCTTTTAGGCTGAGGGCTTACTTTACTCCTCAGTCCATTTGACTGGATAAAATTCTCCTTATCTTAACCTCTCTGTTGTCTCTCATCATTGTCCCCTCCTAGAACATGTACCACTGACATACACTGACACTGACACTTATTGTATTGTGTAAATTTTGTGCTCATTCCTGAATTTGTTGTAAATTATTAGTAATTTTTTTCTGTCAGCATTAAGCTCTAATGTTGTATTATTATGTGTAAGCAGGTGCTGTTTTTATATTAAATGTGTCGCATGCTCTTTGAATACTCAAAGTAGCTGCAGTATAGCTTGTTGCATTTATAATTTGGGATTTTGGAGCTGGCCATTACTAAAAGACAGGTTTAAAAGCCTTCCATTGACAAGAACCTGAGGTTTTTGTAGTAGCTTATTTGGTCATGTTTGGTCCCTTTTCAAGCTGATTGATTAAAGTCTCATCAAAAACCACCCACCACAGCCAGTGTCTGACAGACCTACTTCAGCTGGTGGGTCTCCCCATGTTCAGTAATTCAAACTTGTCTGCATGTCATTGACTTCCAGATGGATTACTCTTCTACGTGACAGACATCAGGAAAAGTCCAAAACCAAACCTCCTTTGTCAAAGAGATGAGGGGGTTTAAAGAATGGGAGGAGGGAAGGATGCGAGGGGGTGGATGCATCCTGTAGTCTGGGATCACTGTGTGTGACTGACGCTCTTCATTCATCATTCACTGACCTCACGGCAGCATGGATATATAAGCTGGAGCACACCTGCTCAACAATAACAACTTCAGACCTCTACCAACTGTCTTGGTGTGTTAACAAACTGTAGGGTAAGAAGTTGATATTTGGAGATTAAATATTTCTATACATTCAGATTCAAATTAACTAAACTCAAGGTAAGATAATGAAGATAACTCTGGCTGATGTGTATAGATAATCATCTTATGACCTTTATCTACCTCAAGTGGATTTGTTTTAACTGTGTGACTGCATCACTAGTGCGGTGAAGAACTATAACGATATCTATGTTGATAAACAGATCAGCTTTACATGGTTTAATCCTACTTTAGTGTCAGCGCTCTTCAGCTTGATGATGTGATACTGTCCTCTTTAGAGCCTTGAGTGACTCCACAGTATGCTGTCTGGGAGAGTGGCTGATCTTCGGCACTTTGTCCTGACGAGCCGCTGGCTGCTTGCAGTTCTGGCTCTGTTCCTGCTCCTCTCCTCCAGCTTCAGCAGCGCTCACAGCACCACGGTGGAGCACGACTTCCACATTGTTCACAATGTCGACAATAGAAGTAAGTGTTGACATCTGATTTTTTGCATTTATTTAAATCAGATTGTCTAAAAGTTGGTTAGGGAAATTGGACAAGTGAAAAACTGAGCAGTAAGATGTTCGGGGTTTAACATCTGTTTGTGACTTTAATTGTGGGTTTACATTGATTGACTTTTCCTCTTTTAACTTCACTTATTTGTAGCTTCTATTCAACATCTCAATCATTTTCAAAGGAAAAACTTACTGAACTTTTAATATTACAAATCAAATTTCTGTTAATCTCCAGTGACCATTTATCAGACCTTAATGTAACGAGAGTGTAAAAATAAATGCTCAACTTTACATTATTATTGTTAACTTAATCTGCTGAGTATGTTATTTTATCACCAGTCACATACATGGTTTGGTTACTGATGTGACATTTGCCTTATTAATTTGTGCTATATTTAGCACACAGCTTGACAACTTAATATTTTGACGGTATATTATTTTAATGCCTATAGTAATTGGGCTATGGTACACAATACATATTGAAAAGTATATTCATTTCAAATAAATATAAATTGGAAAATAATGTTGTAGTGGTTAGAAAATTTTTTCAGAAGCAATGTAAGTTTACATTAATAAGAATCTAAATTCTTACACGACGCAGTCTGAAGTAAAACATGAGCTGCTAAAAATTGATTTTTATTTGACTTTTGAGGGATTGGAATACTACACAAGTAAACAAAATTAGCAAGTATTGTTTTTTGTGTTTACATGTTTTGGGAAAATAAAAAAGTAACTACTGTGAAGTCATATTGATCGTTTTGTTTGCACAAATTTTTCCCCAATGTGATTTTTTTTTTGCTGCCAAACTGAGTTATTAATATTGAGCACATGCTATGATTCATGATGTTATGAACTTGTGCGTGTGGTCCAGGTCCAGAGATAGACCCATTCTGGTACGTGGGCCGTGGTGTGAGACCCATCGGGCGCTTTGGGAAGAGATACAGTGACACAGTGAAGGCTGTAGGCAGCGGAGGGATGCAGCCTGTTGTCAGGACGCTGGAACTGCTCCTCAACAGCCAAAGAGACAAGGAGACCCCCGAGAAAGTGCTGGATGGTGAAAATAGGCATTGGTTACCGTGACAGCAAGCTGTTCTCCTTCCATCCACAAACGCTGAGTTGTCTTTATTTTTTATTTTAATTGAGTATTTACCTTTTTCCTCTTAACTGTACTTTTCTCTATTGTCTGCTTAGAGGCATTGGTGATAAAGTAGGCCTACTTCTCCAATTGTATCAATAAATAAACATGTATTGTATATTGATTAATAAATAAGGATGTGGTGCTTATGTGTTTATCCCCAAAAAAGATTTTCTTTCAAAAGAGGAAGCTTTGCATTTGAAATTTTATTCATTTCATTATACATTTTTTTCAGAGTACTGTGGCACATGGAGAATTTGTAATTTTTGCACGTTAATATTTTCCCCAACATGTCATATGAACTGCAACAAACAATTGCACATAAAAGTGAATGGCCCGCCTGTGGAGATGTGCACAGTGAACCTCTACGTAGTCATTCACACTGGATTTAAACAGGAACAAAAGTTAGAATTCTTTTAGCCGTGTGGCTTTCATTATATCTGATTATCTGGGACACAGTTATAGTAGAAAATTAGATTTTCCTGTGTGAATCCAGCCTTACAAGTCATGACAACTATACACAGTCTCTTGCACACAACACTGAAAGATTGGTCAACTATCATTGGGCAATACATATATTATTTTATATCATATCCATCTTTTCACACATATACATATATTAACAAATTCTGTGATTATTATTATAACTTTTTTTTTTTACATTAGAAAAATACAGGACACCGATGATTGGACCCTTGTGGCTGTGCTTCTCATGGGACATTTTACATTAATTTGATAAAACCAGAAACATGCTTTTTGTACATTGACACCTCTGGAGAACAAGATTGACAAAAGTACAGGATCAGTGTGCAAAACCAGAGATGTGAAAGGCTGGGATGAAAAGGTCACTACTAGAGGGGTCAGAGCGTTCATACAGAAGATCATCACACCTTTTGGTTCAAGCAATCCAGCAGGAAAGCCCACCCTGCTCTTTAAACTGTACCCACAGCAAAAACTTTGACAGCTGCGCGCATGGCTAACTGATGGCTAAGTGATGTCTAACTAATGTGAATGGTCATCGCATAAAAATAAAGGAACCCAAAAAAAACAAGAGGCAGTATTCTCAAATCTAGGGTTTAAGAAGTACAAACATACCAGCCACTCCTAAAATGCCTGTAGTCATTCATGTTTTTGGAGCATTTACCATCATCGTTACCGGCAGAATATCAAATGGAAAATGCAGACACACTGAAAGCGCTTTGAGTCATCACATAGGATATGGGTGACTGAGGACGGCTCCTTTGAGGAAAGAATAAAGCCTTTAATTTGCAATAGTACTTATTTCAGTGGTATTGCATAAAAATGTTCATTAAGTACAAAAATAAATTGCTTGTAACAAAATCATGGTTCCATGTCATTTGTTAAAAAGCCTTTCTGACTTCATTTTGTAAAAATCTTTACAAGATTTTCTGAATGCAACATAAAAGTTCAGACATGACTCAACAAAAGGAAAACATGAAGACACCTTTTTGTTGAAAGAAAAGGCCACAATATTTTCACGTAAACAAAGAAAATGACTTTGGGTTGAAGAATACTGCATTGAGAGAAGGATTTTAAAAAAGTATCAAAAATGAGAATGTTTTCTGAGAAAGTGCAGAATGTGAGTTTATATCAGCTTTTGGATGTGAAGCTTAACTCTATCTCAAGATCATACCATACCCTCTTTTTTCTACAAATGAAAAGGGGGAAAAACTACTAGCTGGGCCAGGGTGATGTTGTCTGAGGAAGAAATTTTGCTGATTTCATTAATCCTCAACTAACGCTCTGGGTTGGAGAGAAAAAGACCATTTATATATTTTAACAGCCCAAAGCTGGAAAAATATAAGAGCACAAATGTGGCTTATTGGAGACAAAGTGGATTCATGTATGCAAATCCTTCATGTACTTTGAGATTGCCTATTAAATAAGTTTTGATTGGACAGGAATTCACAAAAGATTAAATGTAATATTTATGATTTAAATACCTCTGAACTGTGAGACGTTTAACCTGGCTCTTGGTTCATTTTTGAAACAGAGGACAGATATAAAGCCACTGATTGCCTTTTGGCAGCAAGTAAAAAATGTACTACTAGAAGGTGATTAAACCCAGCATGACCCACATTAACAGGTAAATACTTAAACTGAAAAAGTGGAGTTACTCTTTTAGGAGTCAGAGAGATTCTAAGTTTGGAATAAATTGAACTGAATTTTAAACTCAATATGAGCTGAATTTAAATTAATAATCTCATGACTGGAATAACAAAAATTTGACATCACTTGGTTCTTAAGCTATATCATATATATGTACATGTTTCTAACAGAAGGGTTAAGGGGCATATATAAAAATAAAAGTCAATATATGATAACAGTGAGAGGTGAAAGAGTGGAGTATTTATAAAATGATGATTTTGGGGTGTGTGAGTGAATACAGATATGTGCGTAGACAACACCTTTTTAAGGACAAGCTTAATAAGAGGTAGATGTGCTCTTTTAGGAGGTGAAGTGTTGGTGAATGGAAATGTACCTGAAATCAAAATATTGGCCAAAAAGTTCTACTTGACTCTTGACTTGCTTCTTTTTATACACATTTATACACATATAAATGGATAAGGGCTCCCTCCACAGCTCCACAGTTTCAATGTATATTCGCTGATGTTGCCCTTTCCAAATAAAATAAAATGAAGACAACTCAAACCAGACCTGAATGTCAGAACTACAGGTTTTTGGTGAGCTCAGAATGGGGTTGATATTTCGGGAAAATATTATTGTAACTGTTTCATTGTTAGCTCCCAAATTAAGGCTGTAGTGTAAGTTGGTGTACTAATCTGATCTGACCTATATTTCATTTTCTAAATAAATGGGCAACAACTGCTTAAGAAAAATTATCACACCATTACAGTTGGCATTTATTTATGGAAATACATTGCTTGCTGAGAGTTACACAATCAGGCCAACACCACTCTCAATTTTGGACACTAAAAAAAGAGGTTAATGTCAGAAACCTTTTAGCTTAATTTAGTTTAAATACTGAACGTGGGGTAACAGTTAGTCTGGTTTTAGTTTGGCTGTGTGGCCTGCATATTTATAGTTTTGGCTCACTTTCACACTGTCATAGCAGGGAGCTGTTGTTCAGCAAAAAAGCTCTGAAACGCCACTGTACACATCCTACCCAGCTCCTGACATCAAACAGTTAGAGGCGAGCTGGTTCATATAGTGAAGCGTTTGACAGCTAAAGAGCCAGATACAACTGTGGATATACAGATAAGTCTGACTTTTATTCTCCTGACCTAATCTTAATTAGAACTATGGTTACTGTGATTAGCTGTAACTGCAGACCATGTGAATGAGAAACAAATCTGAGCCATTTTTGTTGTCCTTGTTTCGACTATTTGAGCAAACAAAAATTAGAATAGGAATGTTCTCATTTAAATCATAAGCACAATGATGAGAACATAAAAAAAGGTTGCACGATTCTTTTAACTGGTTTGCTTTGAGGGTATCCACCATGATTGACATTTCTCACTCTGTTCAGTTAATTATTAGATGCTGGGCAAACAACTTGGCGCTGATAGCCTACTTTATAAATTAAAATTGAAATTTTTTAGCAAAATGCATTGAAATGGTTAAAATGTCAAAGGTGCTACAATCATCCCTAATATGAGGATTACCATTCCATAGCTTTATGCATTTGTGTATGTGTCTGTGAGTGGAGGTATGAAATGACAATCATCCAAAAAAGCTCTGAAGGGGAGGGGCAAACATTGTGATAAAACTCCTCATGATATATCGTTTGGCGAGAGAGATGACGCAGTATAAAACGGCTCAGCCTCTTTTAGGAACACTGAATCACAGAAAGTTGCACATGATTTTTCCACATCTTCATTGTACATTAAATCACAATACTCTTGCAAACAGATAGAAAAGGAAATTAGAGTTTTTTTTGTCTGTTGTCTGTACAGGTATTCTTTTGGAGTTGGATCATGAGGATTGCAGATTTTAAGGCAGAGACACCAGCTGTCGAGTCATCCGTGCTTGATGCAATTTGCACGTAGTGAGAAGAAAATGGAGGATAAAGTGGAAATACAGAAAAGCCATTGCTTTTTTGGGGGGGGGGGGGGGTCACACAGAGCGGCTGTTGGTCCCTGCTCAGCTGGGAGCTGGAGGCGGACGCTGGGTCAAGGCACTGGATGAGAACGGCCCCTGTCCCTGGGGCTCTGAAGTGGCCCTGAGGGACTCGCTGTGCTGCCTAACTGTCACTATTGACGAAACACTTTCACCTGCTGCTCTGGCTCCAACTTTTCTGAAATGCAAGACATCCCGGCATTAAGAAAAAGCAGCATTTTTTACTGGAAACCTCCAGCAGAAAGTTTGGGTTTTCCAGAAAAAAAAAACGGAAAAAAAAAAAACCAACAAAAAACTATCAATCACATATGATTCAGACGGTTCACCTACATCTGAAATATCAGTTTTCATGGACATATATTTAAAATAGGCTTTATGACAGATTGACAAAAAGGGCACTCTCAGCTGGAATCAATGATATCATTAAATGTCTTGGCCACTGATTTTGCCTCATTGTCCAGCATGCTGTCTTTGTAGCCGTGATGGAGCTGAAAAAGCCACCCTGAATCACAGCTTATTGTGCTGAAGCTGGTGAAGAAGAAATAAGACAAAGGAATATAAGAAAAAAGCCTCGACAGAAAAAGGCCATTCACTGGCATGAAAGGGAACCGACTTCTTGTTGGTTCATAAAACAGCCTTATCTTCATGTACTGTGTGTGATTCCATTTGGCTGTGTTACATCTAATGGAGCTTTTCAGCTCCTTGGTCCCTCTCTGGCAGATGCATTTACTTCTACATCCATTCAGCAGCCAACCTCTTCTTTTAGCACAAAAACACAAAATGCGTGACGTTAACTGGAAGTGAATAAAAATGTGTCCTCATCCCTGTCATATTCTCCATCTCTAGCCGTTTCTCTTTCATGCATGCACCCACACGCACATGCACACACACACACACAGCATGAGTGTATATGAGGCTGTTTATTGGTTAGGAGAGTGCAGATCCAATTGGTGTACTGTAAAACTCAAGTATTTTTGTTTAATCTGATGACCATTGAATATTGAGCAGTATCTGGGTAGAATAGCACAGAATTAAACTCCTTCCACGTGTTGATCGTTACCTCAGCTATTTTAAAGTGAAAAAGATCATTGTCTTTTTCAATATATATCGATACTGGCTTATTTTGTCATGAGTGAACATAACCCAACCTGTAGTTTTTCTAATTTGATGCAAGATCCAGGCAACATCATAAATGTGAGTTCAGAAAGAATCCACCTCTTAAACCAGATGCTGGAAATGATTTACCATTAATGCTGATGCCTCTATTACACATCAGAGGGCAACTTGGCTTTGTTTTTAAATTCAATGTAAATCTAATTTAATGAGTATAAAGAGTAAAATGCACTCTTTCATTGTAAACGCTTACAAAACATTTAACATATTCTCACAAATGTTTATATATTTAAATACGTTTTCTGATGGGGAATTGGGGAATGTTTGTCAAAGTTTACATGACTTTTTTTATGTAATAATGACATTATTACATTTTATTTATTTAAGCTTGTATATGTTTTTTTGTGTGTCGCCTACTTAACGGACGTCTTATTTGGTACCTTTCAGTGGAGGTGCTGGGAGCTTTCTTCGTTGGTGGCGTGATGAATCCAGAGTCTCAGGCTGCAATTACAAAATATTGTATACTTAATGAATCAAATCAGATTTATTTATATAGCATGAAATCATAACAAAGTTACATCAAGGCACTTTGATTATAGAGCAGGTCTAGACCAAACTCTTTCTAAATTAGAAACTAGAAAACTCGAAGGGCAGGGGGATACCTTGGCTCTTGGCTTGCACTTGAAGAAGCGATTGCAGGCAGTCACATTCAACCCAGCTGTTTTCAGAGCTGATATTCTGGCCTCAATGTTTGATATCTTAAAAGAAGGAAAAGAAACAATTTATACAAAAAGAATCCATCACAACATTCATCCAAACCAGTCATCCTTATTTTGTTTTAGCCAGAAGATACAATCTTAAGTTGACCAAATATTCAAAGTTTCAGTTGGAAGAATATGGTGCCATGATTTAAGGACAAAGCTGACTAAAAATGAAAATAGTTGTAAACAGAGTAGAGAAATGTGTCTCTTTCAGTACCTGTAGTTCAGATTGCTGGACCTGAGCGGCTGCTGTGGCCACCTGGTCCTCCAGGAAGGCCAGCTCTGTGTCCGTGGTACCACTGCTGATACTGCGAGCACACTGCTCCAGGTCCCCCAGTGCCCCCTCAAGGTTGTACACAGCACCAGCAGCCAGGTACACCTGCATGGAGAAAATGACCCAAATATTTAGTTCACATTAAGAGTGATTTATTAAGTCATTTGAGCATTGTGTGTCGGGTTAGGGTTAGAAAACGCATTGTGAGGTTAAAACATGAGGCTGCAGCTGTGGAATATCTCACATTCTCCTCCATCTTGGTCAGCCTCTGGTCCAGCCTGCGGGTCTCCGAGCTGCTGGAGATGGGAGAGGCACTCATGGACTCAGATGGGGTGTAGCTCTCACCTCCTGCCTCACCGATCAACTCTTCTGTGGCATTCAAAACCTTCAGCACCTCTGTGGTGATGCTGCAGAGCGATGCTGCCGAATACTTCTGCTTCATTTAAGGACACACACACACACACACACACACACACACACACACACACACACACACACACACACACACACACACACACACACACACACACACACACACACACACACACACACACACACACAGTACAACAGTCAGTGGATGACATGGGCCGTCTAGTCTCCAGAAATGAGAAACCTTTTAAAAGGTGAAGGAAAGACTGTGTGAGGAAACATTGGCAAGAATATAAACACCACATTAATGGCAAAACAGAGTGGAAAGACACAAAATAGTAACTAGGAAGGAATGTAACAAAATACAATAGTGCATTTTAAAATATTTAGGAGAGGCACAAAACATTTCAAAATAAAATGAATAAAAGGAAACAACAACAAAAAAAGCATCTCAACGCCATGTGTAAAGTTGTGAAAAGAACATTGTGCAGGTGACACATGTTTTCACTGTCTCTCCTGTCTAATAAATTGTTTTGTCAACATGCGAATCTGCACGTCTGATCTGGAAGACAAATTAGAGGTAAAAAAGGTAGTAGGGAAGAAGAAGGAGGAGAGAAGGAAGCAAAGAAGGCTGAAATGAAGAAATGATTGAGTTTTTGCTTTTTAGTCTTTAAACATTTAATAAAAAAGTAATAAAAAATATTTTAATGTGTTAAAAATAAAGCTATAAACTTCCAAAAAGTTGTTTAATTTTTACAGGTACACTTAAATTTATTTATATATTTATTCTTTTTTTTGGAAAATGTCTTCAAAAAACCATCTCAATTATTTTGTCTATTGCTATCCAGTTTAAACTGCAGAAATTGGTTCATCCAATTTCAAACTAGTTCCTGAGTTGAAACTGTGTGTGACAAATAATTCAGTGTTGAACATGTCTGGCAAAGAAAGCTGGAGGTTTTTTTCTGAAGAGATGAAAACACAGCAAGAAAATGAAATGGGAAGCAAACAGAGACAGATATGATTAAATAATAAATGAAACACTGGCTGTAGCTTTAATCAGTGGGGTCGGAGGTGTATTGATCCCTCTGAGACAGACAGAAAGGGTCTGTTTCAGCTGGTGACTGAAGCGACAGGCAGCGTTAGTAAGTAGCAGAAGAGCACCGAGCTACAGAGAGAGGCCAAGGACCAAACCTCTGATCTTTTGTTTAATCATCATTCAATAATCTTAAAAAGACTGAGCAGCTAAGATGGAATATCAGAGATGTTGACTCAGACTGCTGTTCCCGCCCACTCCAAAGAACCAGTCACTGCGCAGATCAAACAGTCTGACACATACATGGCTCACTGATGCTGATGTTGAAATGTACGAATTTACACAGCATGGAGAAAAAAAAAAAAAAAAAAATCAAGCATGGTTCCACATGAAGAAATGTGATGCTCTGTCCTGGGATTCATTTTCTTTTTTATATTTACAACCTGATTGCTTTGCTTTCAGACACAAATTCATACATTAATCAAAGATGTATTGTACCCTTGTGAACAGACTGAGAGAGAAAAATGCCGGCTGCATCTGAAATCCCTTTCTTTGTCCTGCAGCAATAATTTTTGCATCTATAAAACAGAATGTGGCACTTTTTGAGGATTGTTTGAAAGACAGTGGTCTGCATACAAAGGACTCTACATTTGTACGAGGAATAGGACATCACTAAATACAGCAGAAATGTAACATACTTGTGACTTTAAATTCAACTGATAAATAGAGTGTGAGCAGTTTTAGACTCAGCTATTGATGAAACATCATTTCAATGTTTTGTCTTCAACAGTCCTGCTGTCAAAATTGATCATTCAATGTGTTGAGGACTGCTTAACACTTAAAAAAAATGGTACAAAATACATTTACACAGAAAGAAACATGTATTCTGCCGTGTTTTTATTGACTGTTTAAGGTGAGCGAAAGTGGGTAATTTAGACGGTTCAGTTCTTTTAAAGCATTCAGAGGAAACCAACACCGACACAGGGAGGAAAATAAAAACTTAAAACAGGAGGTGCCCAGCTGGCCATCTGAGAGCTGTGTCTGCCTGCACCTGTTCTCCAGTCACCAAGTCTGCACCGCCCCAACTTTCCCAACCTGCTTAGATTTAGTTTATATTGACCTACGATGTAATTCATGTGATTAACTGAGTCAATCACATTATACATTTCTGGTAAAATACTGATGGAGCACCATCTCCTGTTCGGCACATGGACCTCTTGGAATTTGTTTCTGTGAAACGTTTTTGTTTTGTGAAAATAATTTACTTCTTCTATCTGATATGCTGATGCTCAATGCATTTAAGGGAGTATGTGATATTTAATCATTTAATTCAACCAATACAACCAGCCACTAAGATTTTCCACTTTTTCCAGTCAAAAAGAGACACACCGACGGCCTCTAGTTCGGTTGCATCCTGACACTTTGAGGTTTTCGTGAGTGGAAACTTTAAATTTCTCCTTTCTCCTCTATGTTAGATAACTTCCTGTATGAAGCACACAAAGCTGCGATTCTAGAAAACAGGTCTTTCCATTTATTTTAAACAGCTGACAGCAACAACTCCAAAACGAATTAAGTTATTTTCATAAAAGATACATACATATAACATATTCAACCCAGTTGGAGCATTCTTAACATGTGCACACAACCATTATACAGTCAGCGTGTCTACAAATGAGAGGTAAATTCAATGCATTTAGAGGGAACAGACCTATGCATGCATGTGTGTGTGTACTGAGGATGGGTGGGGTTTCATTAAGCATTTATGAGATCTTGCACATGATTCCCTGGCTCTCTAGCTTAAATCTCACCTGCTCTAAGAGAGAAGAGAGCAACTGAAGCCTCTGCTGTTGCTCCAAGTCACTCTGTCCCTCCTGACAAACACAAACACACACACACACAGAAACACACAGCCATACAATGACAAACAAGTACAAACAGGGAAAATACAGGATGAGGGACAGAGGACAGCAGCGATTATAACCCAAACACAAAGTGATAAGATGAAGATAAGTAAACAGGACAAAAAGAAGCAGAGCATAATCAGAAGGCAAACAGAGAGACAGATGACGCAGCTCTATCAAAGCGGAGACAAAGGCAGAGTGTAAGCAATGGGTACAAATGAACTCTGGGACTTTCTCTGGACCTCCTTACCTGGTTATCTGACAGCACCCCCTCCTGGGAAGAAGGTGTAACAGCAGGCGAACTGGAGCTGGAGGCACATCTCCTTCCTCCTGCTCCCTTCTGTCTGGCTTCCTTCTCCATTTCTCTTTTATGTTGCCTCCTACTTTGCCTGTCGGGCTCTCTTTTAATTCCTCCTCTTGTTTGTTCCTGATCATCCACGGTCTCTTCCAAAGCCTCCACTCCTTTTTCTATCGTAATCTCCCTCATTTTCCCTTCCTCTCTCACTGAGGGACTCTTTATTAGTCTCTCATTTCTTTTCATCTCTTGTCTGTTTGCTTGATCCACTGTTTCACTTGCTTTCTCTCTCACTCTGTCACTTGCCCTCTGCCTTTCCCTTTCGGTATCTTTTGGCCTCGTCTTTTCTCTCTGTCTGTCACTTTCATTATCTGTCTGTTTGGTCACAGGCCACTTTGTGCACTCTTCCTCGGATGAGCTGCTGTCTTTGCTGTTGGCACGGTTCACCAGCTGGTTGAGTCTGGATCGCAGTTCCTCTTCCAGAGGGTCTTCAGGCCCTGAGCTGCTGGCCAATTGCTGGGACTCTGGAGCTAGAAAGTGAGACTGAGGGGGGCTCAAGGACGCTGAATTCGGGGCAACTGTATCCAAGTCTTCTGGGTCTGGTGTCATGACATCTAATTTGAAGGCATCCATCGCAGCTGAGGCCACTGGCACGGTGTCTGGCACTGGCTGTTCTTCACTTAAATCCCTCTTCAGCAGGGCATTGAGCAGAAAACCACTGTTCTCCTTCAGTGGAAAGACAATGAAACCAGAACTTCACAGCATATCAGCCATGAAATATATAAAACAATTTTCCAAGAACTATTTGCTGCCTCCCACTGATAAAAGTATATTTTACAACCAGCAATGCAAGATTGTTTTTCTTAGGCATATGTTCACTCACTAATAAAATATTTGTGATGGTGTACCTGCACTATGGGGTAGATGGACTGTGCGTGGCTCTGGCCTCCAGGCCTGCTTTGCTCTGTTGAGGGCTCTCTCTTACTTTTTCTGCGTCGCCGTGATTTCCTGACAGGGTCGCTCTGCCTCTCCTCTGCCTCGCTGCTGTCTCCCATCACCTAGGAATAGTAATTGAAGTGGTCTGAATACATTTTAACAAGTGTGGTTGCTACAGTACCTATTGCACTATTGCTCCATATTTCATGGGGACACATGTTGACTCCACTCCATCTGTCTGACAGCCACAACAGCAGCTAATGCTTAAGAGTGTAATTTGGGTTTCTTCGAAAAACCTGCTTACACAATGATCCATTGGTAGATTAAGGCTGTTATATATGATAATTCTGCACTTAGACAGGCCATTTTGCTGCAGGATTAATATTTTGAGTAAATTAACACTAATGGTTCTTCATATTTACCATTTTGAGTAGTGGCATTGGTATTTTTCTTTAGCAAAGGATGTGCATAAAATAACCTATGAATTTATATATTTCATTACATTTGGAATTATTTATAGTAGGGTCGACCTTTCACATACTTTTAATACATGTATGTAGATCTACTGTTTTTTGGACCAACCTGTGAGATAATGACACACAAGTCAAATTTTCTGCAGTTGACCTTCTCTGACAACAAGCCTAGAACAGAATAAGCTTACACCAAACTTTGTAATTAACCATAGTTATATATTTAGACAAATGACCTTTGGATTGAAGTTCACATCCAGGGCCTCTGAATGCAGGGGATAGGGAGCCAAGTTCTGGGGAAGGTGTTGGTGGTATAAGGGCTGGTGCTGAGTGTGCAGGTGTGTACTCGGGGGTCCTTTCTTCCTCAACAAGTTCTGAGGTGTTTTTCGAGGGCATGCAGATAACACAGAAGAAGCCTCTGAGTCTGAGTTAAGCGTCTCTGTGTTGGTGTACTGGCCGGAGGATGGAGAGGTGACAGGCAGGTGCTGGGTGTACGTCCACTCTGGGTCGTGCTGTGAGTCCGTGTAGTAAGTCTCATCAGACAATTTACGGCGGAATTGCCTCAATGCTGCACCCCAGCCGCCTTCATTGTCCTCATCGGAGTCAGATCCCATTTCGTCGTAAGCTGAAACGACGCCTGACTCCTTTTCAAGCACGCTAAACACCAGGCTCTTCCTTTTGGTCAGCAGGCTGGGCCGGGACAGCTGAGAGCTGTGAAGTGCGATCCAGTTCCCGTCTGGACTCTGGAGCACTGAAGATGCACCTGGATGCACATGAGTAGACAAAAAAAAAAAAGTTTTACAGTTTTTAACCCACCTGTACTTCATATAACAACATTTGAGGATGCAAGAGCTTGACCCATTCAAGTGACAGGCTTAAAGAAGAAAGGTTCAAAATACAGCTTTGAGCTTTTTTTACAGCTAATACAGCTTTTGGAAGTGCAAGCTGTATTAGCAAGAAATTTTGAAAATGTCTCCAAAAAATGTTGCATCCTTGAAAGAAGGATTTCACGAGTTGCAGCAACAACTTTTTGGCATCAGGAGAAATCAAATAAAAGCTTCTCAGTCTATATATTTACTGGAGTTGTCCAGGCGATCAACACTCTTCCAGCTGGGCAGAGATGTGGCCTTGGCGTCCCTCTTCAGAGAAGCGTACTCCTGCAAACCACCGCCTGCTCCGGCGCCCTCCTCGTCTGGACCTTTCTCTGGGGAGTCGTCACTGGTGAGGGAGAACGCTGACTGAGACCGCTGTACACAAACACACAGATAGCAGCACACAGATCTGGTCAAAATGTCAGAGAGAAAACTAAAATTGAAAGATACTTAAATTAAGAAGCCTTGAATGTTGGAAATGCCTTGGAAATGTAAAAAAAATTTCAGTCAAAGACTCTCCAGACAAATAAATACTACAGGGGATCAGTGGCCAGGAACAAAATATTAGCATAATTTATTAATTTTTCAGAAACTTATCTGAAGTATAAGAGTAGAACGTAGAGTGAAGAAATACACATTCATTAAGAGACACTACCATTGTGTCTTGTGAGTCATAATTTCCATCAGCAGGTGGAGCTAGAAAACAACTAAAAAACAAGCCAGGCAGGCACCTAGACAAATGCATGCATATGTGACTGTGTGTGCATGCGTGCATGTATGTGTGTGTGTGTGTGTGTGTGTGTGTGTGTGTGTGTGAGAGATGGGGAGCAAGCATTTAATGGGCAATATTTAGGCAATGCAGGCAGACAACACTGGAATTTGACTGGTAAACAATGAGTGTATATATATGACTGCTTTTATTGAGTGAGAGTGTGTTTGCAGAGCGCTGATAAACAGAGCATGTCCCCTGGCAGGCTGAGCAGTTGAAGACGATCCCATCAAATTTCACAGGACTTTGATCTTCGCTGAGTGAGACAACAGGAAGCAGAATGGAGAGACCTGTGGAGTGCTGCTTTGATGCCTCTCTAACCTCTCTAACGCAGGATGATGTCAAATCTCCATGAGTCCCTGCTGACTAGTAGTGTGAACTACTTTCAGGATATGCTGCTGAGTTGTGTGCGTGTCCTCCTTTGTGAACTACTCTGAGTTTGTTGTACGTATTGCTGTAAAAGTTGACAGATTTAAGAAAGATATGAATTGATGTATACATACAAAAAGTGAAAAAAAAAACAAAACAAAACACTGAAACAACAGAAATATACAAACAAACAACTGTAAAATGATCATTAACCATACACATTTGGGTAGAATTTACTGCCTCAGAGATTATTTTTCTTAAAGAGCTCTACGAAGGACAAACTATCCTTCAAATCTGTCCTGGTTAAAACTCTACTCAGTTAAATCCAAGAGATATTACATCTTAGCACAAAGGATAAATTACAAATGAGACAGACTCACAAACCCATGAGTTCATTACAACAACTTCCAAAATACAATCAAAAAAACAATGTGAAATGGAACAACATTCCCAATCTGGCAAGTCATTTTCTTTCAGCCACAACATTCCTGTGTTTTCAAACCTGGCGCTGTCACACTGAGACAAAGACCGGTCCAACCAAAGCACAGGAAGGGAACATTATACTATATGTGCCATGAAATGAAGGGAGGAATAAAAACACCCTTCTGTAAAGGTCTTCCGCATAATCAAAGAGCAAATCAGCAGTGTTTACACACTAAATGGCTGCATCATATGTATCTCAGACTCTGAGGAGTTGGGAGTGAAAAGGTCACTTTACCCAGAGGGAGTTGGGTGTTTTGGGGGGATCTTGTGGTCCTTGTGAAGAAGAAGCGTGAGGCTGAGATGGAGAGGGCAGTTCAGTGGGCTGAATCAGGGGCTGAGGCTGAGGCCAGACAAAGTCATACTCAGTCTGCATCTCTGAACGCTTCCTCCTCTGGATGATCTGGAAAAAAACGGAAGGCGCAGAAAAAGGTGGAAGAAGATGAAGTGAGAGAGTTATGAGAACAAAGAGTCAGCTTTATTTAAATAATTAACAATTGATTTTTGGAGATACGATGTCGCAATAACCTAAAAAAGAGAAAAAGTTAGCCAGAGCAATCAAACAAATGCAAACTTTGTCTCCACTTATTATGTGCATACAGATGAGGAGATATGATTAAAATGAAAGCAGTTTTTTGTACATGATATCTGTTGGAATCTGCATGCATTAAAAATTCAAAGACAATTCAAAGGGCTTCTCTCAAATAATACTGTAATCTCAAATTACAAAGGACTTTCTGTGTTTCTCTATCACTATTCAAAAAGGGAAAAGTGGTCTACTGATCCGTCAGTCAGAGTACCTGGCATCCCCTTTCAAAGTGCATTTACTTTTGAATGAGGTTAAATACACACAGTGCTTTTGCATAAAAGTGCAAAAATAGGACCATCTTTTATTCAACCTACTTTTTGTACAATAGTTGTTGCAAGTTCCTCTATGAGCTCTTCTTTGTGGTCCCGCAGATATCGAGCCTCATTCTGCTTCTCCTAAACACAAACGTGCACCCACACACACACAGAAACACAAATACATTCAGTTCAAAGCAGCTGTGAATTACCAGGGGAAGGTCTGTGTCGACGTCTTAGCCAAAAAGCGTGACTGCATCCTGCTGATACTGACACTGAGAGATAGAGCCGAGAGGAGAGGTAAGAGGCTACGGCAGAGACAGTGGGGTTAGAAAGCAGGATGAAATGGAGGGAGAGCAGAAGAATAGACGGATTCTTACCAAGCTGTCGCTAAACTCCTCTGCCTTAGCAATGGCCTCTTCTATAGCCTCCTCAGCAACACGCAGGGCGACTGTGAGAGTCTCTGCCATACTGTGTCCTGATATCACACATACAGCAAACATAAACATCTGTGAAACATGTACACACACGCAGGCTCCCTTTCATTCCACATCACACACACCTACCCTTACGTTTTACCCAAATAATACCAGAGAGCAGAAAGAAGGATTCCTGCAAAGCCCTGTTGATGACTGGTAGATATTAGATATTCATGGCTCCCTGAGGATGGATCCTGATGACTTTACTGATTCCAAATGATCTCTGACTGTTCCTCTACCGCCTGCATGAATTTGAATTTGTATTTTTAAGTAAAACGGCTCATGGACTTTCCATCTATTTATTGCCATGAAACTGGGTGCGAATATCCCTCAGGATGAATTATGAGTGATTAGATTTAGCCTGCTAATTTAAGCCCACTCACCACCATGCTCAGAAATTGCAACAGCTGTGGAAAAATAACTCTTGGAAGCAATCAAGGTACTTGAGGCAACAGGACGAAGCAATTATTGATACCAAGAACATCACACTCTAAAACGCCACCTAACAAAAAATATGATGATCGATATCTGGAGCTGGGTTTACTTTATCTGGCTCAAGTGACTTGTTCCAGACTTATAAAGTAAAGAAGTGAGAGCTAATGACAACATGTAGCCTGTGTCAAAGGCTACAAGATATGAATGGCTACAGTATAGAGCTGGCTGTGCAGACCTGCATGATTTCACTTTTGATGCACCCAGCTTAGCATCTGCGCATTACAGCACTTACTCTGACTCACACTTAGATCAAATTGCTGATTCTGTCTTCGCTTTCAACCGTTGGCCGAAAGAAAATGTTTTTTGTCCGTGCCCTCTTACACACCAGGCACAGTGTATTTGTTTGTGGGCATTTCAACAGCTGGCATTAACTAAATGGCAGATCTTGATCATTGCATAAACAACCCAGAGTTAATGATCGCAAAATAAATGAAATTAGACACAAGCATGTGTTTCTGAAATTGTTGTCAGTGGTGTGTAGATGGCAATAATTTGGTGTGTGTTTAGGTGAGAAGACCTGTCAGTGGGTTTATGTGTACAGTGGATTTGTTTTTGTCCAGGTGTGTGAATTGGTGTGTGTGTTTGAAGCTTAATGTTAAAAATTTTCAATTAATGTCAGTGTTGTAATGGCCTGATTAAACCAGTGTGAAAAAGATTATCTAGATTATACTGCAATTATTATTATTGACATTTTGAAGTTAAAATGAGTCGTCTGAACTGCCCGTCATCACTGAGTCTCTAACCTTCACTCTGCTTGTAGAAGGCCGAGTCGCTGCCACAGATGCTGCCATCATTGTCGTTGCCAGTGCTTCCCTCATGAACACTGCTTTCTGAAAAATGAAAAGAAATGAAGCTGTCAGTCAACACCCTTCACGCCGCTGCCTGTCATTGAAAAGTAAATATTCTGCTTGTGTCATATCATATAATGATGTAGCTTCATACATTTATTTGCACTGTTACCACATTAAAAGTAGGTTACACCACCACAATGGTACTAAACCCCCCCCTTTTTTTTTTAACTCTTCATCAACAGTATTCCCAATTTCATTTTGTCATCCTGTCCAAAGTATTATTTTGTTTTTTGTACTTACTGATTTTCTCTATTGTGTATAAACAAAATATGGAGGAAAAAAACTAAGTGATAGTTGAAAGAAAATCCCTTATCTCCTCATCATCTGATAATTCCCTTTGCCTTTCAAAAAAATCCCATGCTGTCACTTAAAACAAGTGACTTCTCCAGAATCTCTGAGAATTTGCACCATGTTGTGTATTTTTGTATTATTCATCTACAGCTCCTTCAGGCCAAATCTCTTGTGACTTAGTGCTATATCTGTGTAAGTATCTGTTTCGAACACCAAAACGAGAACCAAAATGGAAATTTTGTGATAACAATTTTTAGACATCTGTTATAAGAGAAGGGGGTGGAGAGAGTAAACGAGCAAAGCCCAGAGAAGTTGTAGTTGGTTACAACTCCCCACCCTCCAAACCACAGAGTCCCTTAGTGGCCCATTAACTCCTGTTAGTTCTCCCTCCTGTGCTACTCCAAATACTGTGTCCTCTTCATCAGTCCAGCTTTAAAAATGAAGAGATGTGCAGTTTATGAAGAAGACAAACCACCATACGGAACAGGAGAGGGCTTTTTCCAGACCACAAATGTAGACTATGAAGCCACTGAAACATCCTCTGGGTGACCGTGGTCCAGGTATACACTGCCATCATCCCTTGGTCACAGCCTGTACTCGCTCTCAAGCACAGATCTAGACACCAAAGCACATTGACTGAAGTTCCACCTCTATTCCTCAGTTTAGCTCATTTCCATCCTTCAACCAGTGCCAAAACCAAACCCAAACCCAGGCCCCGTTCCAGGGCTTCGGCCCCCGCTGCTGACAAAACACAAAGCAACAAACTGTATGACTACCATCCTTGGCCCGTCTCCTTGCCTCTGCCACTAATCTACTCAACAGGGTCCTGTTGCTGCTCCTGCTGGACAGGCTGCAGTCGCTGGTTAAATGAGCTCAGACGTTAGAAAGCTCCTGGTGGATTCTGTGTGAGTCAGGTTTCAAATAACTGCAGCCACTCACTGATCACTGCCGTAGGTAAAACTGGAACACAGAGTTGGCTGGCGCCGACTTGGTATTTGCCTCAAGTGTAAATACATATATTTAGCAAATAACAGCAATTCACTCAAACTAACAACTACATAAAAACATCATGTCAGCAACAGGAATCCAGTCAGTACTGTCAGACACTGTTATACTTTCAGGTTTACTGCCTGGTGAGCTGCTGTTTGTCACGGCTCTCTGATGTCTCGGTGCAGAGCCCGTACGCCAACAATCACAAACTCCAACATCTGTTTTGACATACAGTGACATGTTGTAGGTCAACCAGAAAAAACAAGACTTTCTATACATATCCTACAGGCAGGAGCTGCCTTTACAGTAGCAGCACCTCACGTGGCCTGAAGGTGTGTGAGGTAAGCATCCACTTCGAGGAGCAAACACTGAATTTAATGTGTGTGTGTTATGTGTCTTCGTTTAAAAGCCTTCCCAGTCACAGCTCAGCATTACAAACCATTAAACACTCCAAGCATAGTCTCAGAGTTGTTTCATTCTGCAGCATTCAACAGAGCTGTACTGTTCTCGCTTGGTTAGAGTTAAATTATAGTTTCTGGCAGTTTTGCAGGGAACAATAGAGGGGGAAATAACCTGCAGCAGCCCAGGACAACGTATACACAAAAGGACCGCTGTCGGAGAAAGTGCGCTGCCTTGCAACAATTGCAAGCAGACAGGCGGGAGAGCAGGTTCGGCAGAGGCTCTCACACACGCACAGTTAAGGTGACACACTGACACTGACACTGTCGCAGGCTACAAAACCTCTGAGGACTGGACATCATGACAATTTATACCATGCCAACAACAGCTCAGTACTGTTTATATACCAATGTCATCCTCTGTCACAACAGTCTGTCAGTTTAACATGGCCATCTGTGAAAGGGCGGCCATTACTGTCACCTGTCAGTTATATGGACACAGTTGGCAGCATGTGTGCGCTCATCCTCAACAAATTAGGACATTTATCTGTGCAGCGCAGTCTGAATATCACCTTATGCTATCATTACTTTGTCAAATGCAGTGGTTGAACACATTTCTTTTGCTTTTTCCACATCTAGAAGTAAAAACATACTCAGTTTATGATGCACTGGGAGCACTGAACTTAAAAGTGTTTACATTGCCAATTATTTTATAAGGTTAATATGGCAAATGTGAGCAAACAACACAATTTAAATATTGAGAAGACACTTATTTAACACAGCTCCTGTACTGTCCTCCTTTCTCATAGCTCTGATTCGCTGTCTGCCATAAAAATCATAGGTATAAGACTTGGCTTTTCAACTGCTAAACTTTCCATCATTTTCCCCAGTTACAGTCACTGCTGTAACAGTCAAGAGCAGCTGGCTGGTGCATCTCAAAACAAGGCTTATTTGAGAGGTAAGACTTCAAATTTGCTGGCGAATTCAAACCAGTGTGTTGTAACACGTTAAATGTTCTGCCGAGCTGAATGAAACTAGAGACAAGTTAGTAATTCTTTGAGGATTTTTGATTATAAGTGAGTCTCTAGAGATTTATTTGCATCTTTAAGTATTGATTACCTATTGATTATAGCAGTTTTAAATAAGGAGCCACAATAGTTCTATCACTGGTTGAATGCAATGTTTCCTTAATAAATACAAAGCAGCTACAAGACAATAACCAGTGAGACACAACACACTGATGCATCTGTCATTAGCTGGCCTGAATGAGACTGCCTCATCATTACAGAGGGGATGGAAAGCATGTGTGTGTGTTTGTGTTTGGGGGGGGGGGGCATGCGGATATGTAATTCCAGTACACTCGTCCTCACATGCAACTTTCATATTTTGTGGCCATGACCATCGTTTCCCCTTTTTTCCACACCACTTGCCATTCAGCCACTCGGGGGAATGAAGGATGGTCGCACTCGATATCACCATAGAAACTGCAGATATGACATTGGCAGCCTGTGTCTCTAAGTGTTTCTTAGTGAGTGTGCATATGCGTGTAGTCTGTGGAGGAGAGCGGGAGAATCACATTAAAAGAAAGTGCAGTCAAATTATAGTATGTGTACACATACCTGGCAATAAAAACTACTTCTGATTCTTCTGAATCTGATGTTATTTCTTTCTTTTAGAGTTTATGCATAACTGAACAGCATGTTTTGAAAGAAAGAACTAATGTAAAACAAACTGTACAAAAAAAATCTTTTGTTGTTGTGTTCCAAAAAACTTGAAACTCTGCAATGTGGGGAATTATGTAGAGCAAAATAACTAAAATGTCATTGAAAGAGAATATAGAGAGTGAGTGTGTCTAAATAAATGAGTCAGTAATGCTCCACTGCCAGAAGCAGTAGGAGGAGAAGGAGGATGGAGAGTCCAGACGATTTCCTTTCAATTACAATGAAGCATCTGGCAGAACACAGAGTCTGATAAACAATGTCCTCAGAACAACAGCTAAACCGACAGCACGTCTGTTTACATCATAACAGGCTTGGAAATAGTGGTAAGTAAAAAATCTTCCACTTGATTAATTTGTCTCTTTGATTAAAGGGATAAAGGTTTTAGTAGAGATTATGCCATATTACATATTTACATACATCAAAAGTGAACTACAAGACAAATCAAGTGAAGCTTTCTTAAAAATTCAACTCTTTATAATTGCTAGCTTTATAATAGCTTTGTGTCTCTTTCAAGTTCAAGCAATGGAAGCGGAAATTGAATGAAAGAGAAAAAATGTCTACGATAACTACCTATAGTAGTATTTCATTTATGTAGTGAAACTAATTTCACCTGCTGGCCACCACGTCTCACTCAAGAGGAGCTTTTTGCTTGGGCTTATCCATCTAATGCATGAACCTGGCCCAGAACAAATGCTGCTGAAAACAAGTTGGAGCAAGAAAAATGTTTACCATGCAGTCACTGATGGATGAAAACGGCAAAGCCATACGATCCACCGCATAGAAGAAATAGGTATAACATGTAAGTTACAGTGTAAATAAATCAATCTAGAGCAAATTTTGTATTATTTATTGTATAATGATTGTCCAAATTCTAAGGGATTGTCTGTGCAACCCCAAAATCTCCCTTGACAACCAAAAGAAAGTTTTCCACTCATATGTCCGTAAATTATTGTACACGCTATGTTTGTTTGCATCAGTGTCATTACCACATAAAAGGGTCAGATGCATTCTTGACACCAGAGATGTCTGAGCCCCGTGGTTGTTGCTTTTTGAAAACAGTGGCTCGGAGCCTCTGTTTAACATTCTGCCCTCCCATCCCTCCGGACGGAGCTCTGTACTCTGAGTCACCAAGCCTTCAGCTGAAACAACACACAACAGAAATGAAACACCCCAATATGTGTCTGAAACACTTGAGGCACAGCACACTAGATTTGCTTTTCATCGTCCTACGAGAAACCCTTCAGTGCATCAGGTCTCTGTATTTTCTTACAGAGCCATGGTGACTTTTTGCATTGCCCTGGCACTGGCTGTCTTTATTAGTTACATCGACCCTTCTGTACTTTCCTTTACTGTTGAGGGCTGAGACAGTTCATGGCTATGCAACCACATGGTGGACCAAAGGATCACACCAGCTCAGAGAGCAATACTCAGTCTGCTTGGCATAGGTACATTTCCTAGATTCTAAATATTTGTACAGCTCTAGAAAAATATGAATGCATCGGGGATTATTTATCAGACCTTGGCTGTCCCAACTGAAATGGTAAAATTTTAAATCAGCCTGTTTAGTGTAGTGACAAAAATTTTAATTTGTGGCAAAGAAAGGTAAGATTTCAAAGAACACCTTGAATTACAAAGATCACAGTTGTGCTGCAACAGCTTCTGCAGTGTATACTTTATCTTTTGTGTTTACTTTTGTCATTATCGAATTGAACAACAACTATTAACATCCATTTTCAGCCAAAACTAGTTGACGTCAACACAGCAAATGGACATAGAACCTGATGTGCCACTTGATTATTTATAGAAATTTGAAACATACCCCCTAATTTACTGCAGGTCTGCTAAAGCACACGGAACTGAATAAGTAATTTTGTGTTATTTCTTAATAACAAAAAGCTGCAGTAATTGAAGAAATGAGAAGAATCGCTCCTCTGAAATTGGTCTAGTCAGGCTATAAAGTGCATTGTTGTATCCACTTATCCAGAATCCAGAATGCAAGTTTGGTCTGGTGTTATTAATATCAGATAAAGGCGAGCACAATAATGCAGACACACAGACAAACATGGCCATGAACTCTCTTCATCATCATGCTGAAACCGCAGAAGAAGCCACAAAAAAACTTCTAAAGCAGAATACTGCTCTGCTGTACTGTTTCTTCATTCTCAAAATTTTAACTACAGAAAGGAATATTTGAAGGTCATAATATTTGAATATTTCCTAAGTCACTGTCATCTTTCAGTGTAAGTAGGAAGCCTCCCAAAGACATTTGGAGGGATGTGACAGCAAACACAAAGGGCAGGAAAAAAAAGTGGGATAACAGTAATCCCCCATTTGAAATGAAAAAGATTTAAGTGTCAAAAATAAAAAATTAAAATAAATCCATCATTCTTACTTTTGATACTTCAAAGCAGACTCATCATTTTGCATTTCATAGCAAATTGTACAATGCTATGCTGGAAAAACAGATAAGGTTGAAAGAGCGATATTGAATAAATCAGAGTTCTGATTTCCAGTACTGGCCACTGTGCTAAGACCCATTTATCATGTGAAACAAACATAATACACCTCAGGTGCATGCTTTGAGAAATACTCAGCTACAGCATAACATATGAATAAAGTCTAAGAGATAAGGAGAGAGGACAGTAATATCTGCTGTCCTTGGTCACTAATACAGATTCTCAAATAAAACACGGTCTTAAAATGACACTTAAAAGGACAATTTTTGATTGATTCCACTCTTGTCCCTGCAGAGTAAATATGATTAAAGCTGGCTGGTCAGCTAAGTTTAGTATAAAGACCAGAGGGAAACAGATACCTTGGCTTGGCCCAAAACCAAACAATTTTACCTAGGAGCATCTCAATAGCTAACTCATTTACAAATATGCCAAACCCATAAAAACCCACAGTGTAATAACAGTCTTTTTTGCAGGAGGTTATGTGCCAGCCATATTTCTGAGCCAAATGTAGTGACTTCTGGAGTCCTGCTGTCACCATGAGGCTGTCCAGCAGATGTCACTCCATAAGACCACATGTCTCTTTAACACTTTGGCTGTATGGATCATTTGGAGCTACTTGAGACTTTGTGCTAAGCTACACTGAATGAACATGAGTGAAGCTTCTTACCGACCGTGAGAATAATATCAAACCTACAGACAGGTCGATTCCAAGTGACGTAACCGCTACTGCCCACTTCCACATGCTTTTTTAGAATTAGCAGCATCAAGTGTCAAAAGTTTCAAAACAGCAAAAAAAGTGAGGCAGTGTCACTCTGGTTAGTCTTTATCTGGAGGCTACGGACAGTAGGCTTTGTCTGTACCTCAGCTTGATGATAAATGAGACCTCTCTCTGCAAGAACCACAAAAGCCTAACAAGTATGAATCTATTCCTTTGCATGCCGTGACTTTTGAGATAATAACCTTACATATTGATTTTCTTTCTCAATTTAACTAAATTAAAAACTTGAACAGATAAGAAATTAGATTTTATCAATTACTCTATTTTAATTTTAAAAAGTGACATGCTCCATTGCCTTGTTTCACTTGAAATAACTGTTTACCTGCTGTACATATTGGTTTGTATCATTTCATCCTTTCAGAGGCATGAATTGATAATTCAACAGATTTGGATCTGTCTTTTGCATTTGTTAATCTCCTGGATGAGGAAATTCAGATGGAATCCTTACTTTGTCTTTTCTGATATGTCAACCACTGGTTTTTACATTTTGTGGTCACCAGTGTCTGCATCCATGTGAAACTTTTATGTCCATCTTGCAGAGCGACACTCTCGCTTAGATCCACGGGAGATGATGGACATGATGGAGGTACAAATTGCTCGCTACGTGTTCACTTCCTGTTGGTTTGAAGGTCACACATTCTCTCTGGAGTCATGATAAATGTAAAGCAGTCCTATCTGTCTCCGACTGTCGTGTCAGCTGGCATTTCAACACTCATCTAAAATAGGTGTCACAAGGACATGCCAGTTGGTACTAAATTAAAAAAAATGAAAAAAAAAAAAAAAAACCTTCTTCACAGCACAGCAGACTGTATGTCACATATAGATGGGTAATGTTCGATGAGAACGTTTGACAGCACGGAGAGACAGCACCCATTAACACTTAGAGACTTTCTGGGCTACATCATAATAGTTATTTTTCTAGTAAGAAATTAGATGAGGAGAGATGGTGGAACATCAGTTTGTTAATGTGCAACATCTTAATCTAATTTAATTCCATTCACAGTCTTGTAGTGATTTACTTGCTGAACTAAAATCTCATTATTTTCTGTTCAACTGACAGCACAGAAGCCTTGATATACATAATGGTAATCTTTTGCTATTATAAACCTGTCAATATTCTTGACATATCCTTTTATCAGTTGCAAGAAGGGTTTTTAAAGGTATTCTCATTCCAATACTTTTACAGTCATATTTTGACAGCTGCAAATTCAGGTTTGTTTCAATACTTCATGATCCTTTTTGATTTATATACAGTGACATGGGCGAGTAAGGGATCTGAAGACAAGATATCGTAGCATAAACGTTCGCCAATAAATCTGGGATTTCCCTCAATGACCAAACAGTATCTGATTGGAGCTTAAACATCCAGATACACACAAGCAGCATACAGGGCTCACACAGCATGCTATATCCATCATCATATGGCAGGTCAGTGAGTATTTGAGAAGCAGAAATGGTCTAATCTGCTGGGCTCATGTGGGCTGGGAGACCAAAAGCCGAGTCATATAATCCTCTTCCCCAGATGATGTAAAACAGGAGGGGATAGGGTAGGAGAGGAGAAGAGTGGAAATATAATGGAGGACTATAGAGAACTAGCGCATGTGGAAGTGGAAGAGTGTGTTTGTGGTTGTTGTTTAGAAAGAGACTCACCTTGTCCACTTGCTCACAACAGTGCAGATAGTACAGAACAGTACAGATCCAAACGTCTTTGTGTTTAAGTAATAACAGGCATTCATTTTACTGGCTTTGTAAACTAGTTACATTGTGATTATACATTTCTTTCCCTGCAGAGTAGGGGGCAATTTTTCCCCATAATTATTAGGGTATTAACTTTGTCCAAAATAAACTTCACTCTGTTATGGTCACAGTGTGATCGTCCCTCTTCTTGTTCTCATCCAGTTCCTGACCTGATTTATCCCCTCTGTGCTCTCTTTATTCCGTTAATCCCATGCACCAAGGTTTGAAATAATGCTCAGTAGTCAGCCGCGCTGGCAGACCGATCTCTTTCAGCCGCGTCAAAACAATGTTATAAGGGGGAGGAGGGGGAGGCTGCATGGACACACCACTGCTGTTGTCCGGCACAGGAACAATTCACTGAGGACACAAAGTGGCCTGAGCCACCACGGGGATTAACTGGCAGAATGAATCCACGGGGCAGCTCACATCACCACTGACACACTCACACTGAAGCAACACACACAGCTTTCCAGCACACAATATTTTCAAAATAATACTGCAGCCATGGAATAAAGTGGTGACCTCGAATCAAATACACACTGACCAAATACGTAAAGAGAAAAATCAGGAAAATACAAATAGTGTGTTCAATCATCCACCATGTACTTAAACCTTCAGATGTGTGTCTGTGTGTATTTATCAGTGGAAAAATCTCTCTTTTTTCAAGCCAGTGATTCAGTGAAGGAGCTAGAGAAACACACAGTGTGGCCGGTCGTTTAACAAAGCAAACAAATGAGCAATCAGGTGAGCTCGCCTGTGATCATTCTGTGGTTATGTTCAGCCAAAACCTTGCATTTCCTAAAAAGCTATTTTTAACCTTATAATAATACTTCTCTGGCCATATCAGCCAAATTGCTTTAATCACAACATGACACAACATTTCGTGGAGACTGGAGGCAGCTCTACAGTCAAAAATCATCTGGAGGAGAATAATGAAAACAGCTTAAGACAAGCAACCACAGTGGGGCCATGTGTGTGTCTGATTAAAAGAAAAGGCACATGGATAAAGTTACCTGGAAGATCAGAGAGCGCTCCTCTCTCAATAATGTGCTTCCTATACAGAGTCTTCAAAACCTTGGCGCTGCCGAACCTCTTAAAGCGACTCTTCACATTGTTATAATACCATTCAAGGGACTGGGTTCTCAAAATCCTGCAGATAAGACACAAACAAGAAAGCGAAGAGGAGAGATAGAGAAAGAAAAATGACATTAAGTCAGAAAGAACAGATGGCAAAGAATCTGGAATCTCATTATAATTAAACCTGGCTCATAATTTACAGCTCCAGCTAAGGCTTTCATTCAGCTCTGCATCAGTTGGGCTTCGTATAATGATTAAAGTTTTAATAACCATGTATTATAGACTCTGCTAACAATTTTAAGAACTAATGAAACCTTTTTTAACAGTGTATGTTAAGCGTGGGCAGTCTAACAACTATAATTGATGTATTATTACTTTTTGATATGAAAAATATTTGGCTATTTAAAGACATTTAGTTGTGTCTTCAAGTTATCAGAAGTATTTGGGTACAAGTCTGTTGTGCAGAAAGCACGCTGGCTGTTGTGTGTATGTCTGTGGCGAACACTTGTCTTTTCTAAATGACATCACATCATTTTCCAGGCTTTTCCCTTTTTCATGGTGTTGAACCCGTGAGAGCTTGAATGCCAGCCAGTCAGACCTCAGGATGGACCAGATGATTACATAAGCAGAAATTCATAACAGGGAGGGTTATGAAAAGCTCTCAGAAAGTGTTCCCTGTGCACCAGTGTTGTGTTGGATTGCATGAAACTGTGCCAACTTTCTGTTTAATCTTGCAGTCACTCACTTTGCTGTTTCATGCCGCCGTTGTACATACAGCAAACACAACACAGAGATTTACTCTGTGAGGACATTGCAGAAGCACACATTACATTGATTATAATTTTCCATATGTTGGGCATAAATGTAAAAATTTTTTGTTTGCTCACCAAATATGTTTAAATTTCATTATTTTCTTTTAATAAAAGTTTCTCCATTGATAAACCTTTCTCAAAACTGATGAGGATACAAACACAAATGAAAATGTTTATTCACATATTGTTTTCATGATTTCAACTATGTGTGTGTTTAGACATTTTATCACCAATTATAGCTTTCAGTATCGTAGAAGTCTGTGGCACTTCACATGAATCATTAATTAATTACCAACTATACCAATAAATGTATTATCTGCTTTGAAGAGGAATCAGATCTATACATATAATTTTATGTATACGTGTAACCTTGAGAGCTGAGGATGGAGACGTGCCCTCTGCATATGTAATTACATGACCAATGTGTCACTGACCCCATCTCTCTGATTATAAAAGAGGAGGGGGGAAGTCCAGGCATTTCAGAGTGTGTACATGTTGATGCTCCGGCTGCTGAGAAGACAGGCCATTGAAGAAGAGGGTGAAAATAGCCATGCTAATAAAGGGATCCTAAGAGTCCCTGAGGCGGCATGTGCTGCCACATCCCTCCTCTCCCTCCCTTTACACCCCCTTTTCTCATTGGATTCATTATCCACCGCCTCTATCTGCTGGGCTGCTCAATGGGCTTCACCTCCTTTATTTCATGCCACGGTCCTAGTCACTCTAATGGTGGATGCTGAGCACCAGTGAAGAGGCCTGAGTCTTTTTTTTTTTATATATATATATATATATATATATATATATATATCTATTCTTTCTTCTAGGCCCAAGAGAGGAAGCACAGAAATGAATCTTGAGAAGCAATGTGGCTCCAAGGAGGCATCACACATGGAGGAAATACAAATAGGTTTCATTCTGCACTCTGAAATGAGATCAGACGACATGAAGCAAGCTTTAGGCTAAGATATAGTGAAGAAAAAGGTGACTGCAAGGGTATGGTGCTATCGTTATTTGTGGGGAATCTGAATTGACTTTCAAATTAAACTGAGGCTTTGATCATGCATGCTGCTAAAGCAGTAGGATTTAATCGTATTTGATGAGGCTGTAGAAAATAATGGTAAGGATGCAGTGTATGCATGCAAGCCCGCTATGGTGGAAAAACTACCTGTGCTGTCATTAATCTTGATAAGTTGCAGCACTTTTCAGGATTAGTGGTGCTGGTGTGCTCAACGTAGTGCTTGGAGAGTCACTATTCAATCAGACTCAGCCGTGAAAATTGGAACTTAAATATGTGCACAGTTGTTTTTGGGTCAGTATTCTCCTTTGAATCTGTACTTGCATCTTGAAAAAAACTTTGCTGTCTCACTACTTAAAATTCCAAAATATTACTCACAGTTTCTTCTTTCTTTTTTTTTTTCAAAAGACAACTTTTCAGTACGTGACTGAGCTTGAATGTCTCATGTAGATTTATTTTAGGGGCTTACAAAGGTTGATTTACATTATAAACCGTGAACATCACTTCCCACAGTCAAAGCTGAACCTAATATGTCATTCACCTTCTGTCATGTATATCCATGGCATATCAGTTTTGGACAGTTCTAGTTAGGAGGTATCCATGTTCCATTGATTGTGTCCATCCATGTTTTGGCTTCAGAAATGATTCTTGGCTTCACAATAATGCAGTGCTCTCTTTCTACTCTGTCCATCGACCACATTGGCAGAGAAACAGATGATAAGTAAATACAAATTTCAGTAGAGACAGCTGTTTCTTTTTATGCCAACTACGCAAACTTCTTGAAATTAGCCAAGATTCTCCTTTTTGAAATCAAGAGAGAGAGAGGGATTTAGGACGGCCATCTCGATGAATGAAGCATGACATTGCGTGATCTGATCTAAAAGGGAGAGGAAGATGGGAGGAGAGTGGAGGGGATAAGCAGAGGCTTTCAAGAGAGAGCAGTACTGCTGTGTGAGCTGCTGCATATACGCATTTGATAATGAGGTTGGGAGATTCCCTGATGCTTGGCTCCTGCATGAATAAGTAAGAGGGATTCCTGTGGACGGTCTCCTGACATTGATTCTACACTTCCTCCATCTCTCCACTTGCCTAAGGTCAGCTCTGCATGCAGGCTTACGGCCCAGCACCCCCATTTCATATCCTCTTCTTTGCTCGATGGCCCTTTTGCCCTCTGCACTACAGAAAACCAGTTAGCACATATAAATGATGTCTAAATAAAATATATAGAATAATATTTTGAAGGAGGGCAATAAAAAGTATCCGAATTTGCTGAGTTTAGCAAATTATAATTAACTTTCTGAGCCCTGACTTGGTTAAGCCTCTGCTGAAGCTGCTCTAGAAACATGACTGAAGAGCAAAAGGAGAGGATTGAAGGGTGGTTGCTGACTTCAACAGAACTTCTAATAGACTCTATTCTCTTCTGAAGACTTGCAGAGTCACTGTTCTTGTTAATAAGCTTGTTCTGAGCTTCAGTATTAGATCAAAGTGTTCAATGTCTGGGGTGTTATAACCTTCTAATTGGAAAGTCTTAATGAATGAAGAGCTGAAGAAGTTACATCTCATGCTTGCTTCCTTCAAATTAACTCTAATATTCTGCACCATGAATTAAACTTTCCATATCCAAAGTAAAAATCTAATTTTATGCATGGAAGAAGACAGTACAGGAAAACTGAGGAAATACTACCGAAAAGGTTTAGTTCATACTATGTCAGGTTTTTCCTCCTTGGGAGTACTCCCAAGGAAGAAAATCAGTCAACAAAAAACACTATTATTCAGAAGAAGGCAGATTTTAAGTAAAGAAAGCTTCTAGAAATGTCATTCAAAAACTGGATAAAGGGCCTCCACACCTTCCACATGTGTTGATAATGTTGACAAAGTTACACTGTACACATGAAGTCAACATTGCCCTCATTTCTCCTCAGGATCAGTAGTCTGGGGTTTGAAATCATTCAGCAGACACACCAAAATGTATCTTTATGCAGATGATGTGTTACTGTGCATGCAAGGCACAGTAACGGCTTAAAGTTGTTAGTGCAGAACACCTACAGTCTTCTTTAACAACACAAAAACTGGGTGCAAGGTGTGAGATCATACTTGGCCCATCCCCGATCTTTTACACAAACATGATTTCAGCTGAGCACAGGCCTGTTGAAAAACAACCATTAACCATTGCTTCTATGGCCATTAAAATAGGCAGAAGTATGGGAATATTGATAAATTCATCAGCCTCCCTCGGTTACTCCTATTATTTATTTCTTGAATGCTGTGTTTTCTATTTTTTTTTCTACAAAATTTCTCATAAAACACAGATCACAGCTGAACATACATTCTGAAACTCATTATGCTCAAATGAAGGCGGCGACCCAAATGAGACATTGTATGCTGCTCACTTAAAAGATCAATTAATTTCAAATGATTGTTCTTCTGCCAACAGAGAATGTGTGCCCTTAAAGTTGCTGTATGACCAGCAACTACAGAAGTGCAAAGCATTTGGGGTAATGAAATGACCAGGCCTCTGTGACTGGACACGCATTTGCATGCAGCATGGGTCCACTGCAGTTCAATTTTTGGCAATTTTGATATCGTTTCTGGTAAAGTGCAACATTTAACCTGGGGAGCTACTTCGTGTTCACCGGAAGGTTTTCTGCTACATCGTGTGACATGCACTCCCTTAACCTACATCTCCAAAAAGTCTAAATTTAGGAGACGCACAGCTCAGGGCAGCGGTCAAGCAATTTAGTGTACCATCTCTCCCTCACACTGTCTTTCAAGATGTAGAGCTGTCATCTTTACTCTCTCCCTCTCTGTCTATACCTCTGTCTCTCTGGTCCTCTTTATCACCCTACTTTCTCTCCAGGCATTTATTCTGTCAGGGTGTTACAGATAAATGTGTCGACAGCCAGGAGAGCCTGTAGCAAAGTGTGGATGACTGGAAATGAGTTATATTGGGACAAAGTGCTCTCAGACAGAGCAGGGGTGGAGGGAACAAACTGAATTACAAACTGCTCACACAGTGTCTGGTTTCCGAAAGAACTAGTTTTAAGGGTTAGGCTGTCAAACCTACAGTATGACACTAATGCCAATGTTGATTTTATGCTGCGTCAGTTAATAAATAAAGAATGGGATTAGAGTTTGACCCTTACAAATACAATCGATTTCTCATTTCCTATTATAAATGTCTACAATTATTTTTGTGGATGAAGGAGAAAGTTCAGTGAACGTGGTTTGATTTCAGAAATGTGAAAATATCCTTTCTGAGGTTATTAGACTTGATATTCTTGCACCATTGCATCACAGCTCAGCAACAGATAAATGTAATAGGGGAATTAAGACAGTTCCCCTCATTTTTGTACTCATGTACTCAAACATTATCATCATACTTCAGAGCACTTCTTGAGGATTGCCACTTTAGTTCAATTTATGAATCATTTTATCCTCTCACAGAGTTAAGTCCTCAAGAGACCAAACAAAAATTTGAGGATGGTATTCGTTATAAAGAGGATGCTGTAAAAATCTTACTGTCAGTTTGAAATTATTCTTCAATGCTGCATATAAACCGCATTACATGCTATAATTTTGGGATACCTGGGACTTTATTTGATAATGATGAGAGGTACATGGTAAAATATTTGCTCATAAATCCAAACCATTGTTCCCAGCTTACTCTGTCAAATGCCCATCAATGGCTCATTTTGAGCTTTGATGAACTGAAGCCTGTCTTGTATTTTCTGCCAACACGAGTACATAAAAACTGCCCATGAAATGGAAAAGATAGACACTGAGTTTGAAAAGGAGCTGTGTAAAGAGAACAACATTTCCAAAATATAGAAAACTGTTCCTGGAGACACACTGAGAGAGACCTCACCCTGGATTATTACAATGATTTCAGCCTGAGGGTGCCAGCGGGTCTAATATCTGAGTGGCACATGGAGGAAGGAATCATCCCAGGCTGCACCATCTCTGTCATGAAATCAGCTGTACCAGAATCCAGACGCAGATGTCCAAGGCTATGATCCACCAACTAGGCCTACTGAGAAGCTTGAGCTCTCTTTGGATACATCTACAAGCTGGGCCTGAAACTAAAATCCATTGAGGAGATCAAGGTCTTCTACATGTTTCATGTAAATGGATCACATTCTAGACTACTTTCTTTTTACAGAGGAAAAACATTTTTAGACTCATCTTGCCCAGTCTGGAAATTAGCATGATTGTAGTAAAATTTGCATCATCAAAAGATGACTCAATTCAAACTATTCTAGAGTGTTTATGCAGCAGTGTTATCCAGCATTTGAGATAATTAGGTTAGCTCTCCAAACAGCTGGCCAGATGCCACACTATGTTGTTGTTCAATGGCAGATGTAGGTCATTTTAGGATGGAGGGCTGTTTAAAATGATGATTAAATAGAGGTCACTGTGAGAACAAATATTGTGTTAAAAAAAATGGCAACTTCACAGGTCAGCTTTATATAAGGCTATTGTATATTATTGTACAGAAGTTCAGCTTGGATCTATGGAACATATGGAAAAGTGAGATAATCTTCTCTAAGCCTCCTCCTTCTGCACAGCCAGGGCACCACATGGGATTTTAAGGGGAGCGTGAGGAGAGGGAGAACTCTACAGCAGCCCGGCAAAGTTTTTCTCCATCTGAATATGCTGCATGGATTTTGGATAATATGAACTGCAGCTGCCTGCAGCCTTTATCTGAGCAATTATATGCAACAATCAAAGAGCCAACATGATGAGAAACTCAAAGAGGCAGACTAATTTGTTGGATATATTGTGAAGGAAGGCTTGTAATGGGAATTAAGCCTGGATAAAGCAGCCTCACTGCCTTTCAGGAGGTTTTAAGGTCACAGTTGAGATGGGACCTTGGTTTTATCCCCTTTATGTCATCAAACACCATATAATGAAAATGAAAATCCACTGAAATAACAGGATTTTACAGATTACACCGGTGCACAAAAAACTTGATCACACACTCTCTGATCTGTGAGTACCAATATACCCAGCTAAACCATATTATGCAAACTATATGCTAAGTAATTATGAATTCAGCTGAATGTTTTCTTTATAGAAAATTTGAAAACAGTTAGTAGACAATGATAGGAAGGGGCAGTGGGTAAAAGGTCATTAACCTGATTCAAACCTTTGGCATTGAACACTAGTCGTTTTAAGAAGAGGACAAACGGGACAAGGGGGTCGAAGAAACTGAGGCACCCAGAGCACAATGCACTGATGTGTCAGTCTGTTAGGGAGCAGAGGGACTCAGCCAAACAACATCAGTCACCTGTTAGAGATGGAGGACAGGAGAAAAGCAGGGGGAGCAGAGGGGGCAGGGAATTGGAAATCCAGACAAACAGGGAGAAAGGGCATTTGTTCCTTGGAATCTATTTATAGACATTTGTTTTCAAAAGCCTTCCCCAGTCTATATAATCCTTGGGAATCTATCTTCAGTGGAAAAGTGGGGGAAGCAGAGAGACCATCTTTGGCCACAGTTGCTCTTTTAAGATCTCTTTGAGGGTGTGTGTGTGAGTGTGTGTGTGTGTGTGTGTGTATGCCTGATAAGCCAGCTGTGAAAAGAGCAGTTTTTGTTTTTTTTTTTTCACTGAAGAACACAGTGCTCAGGAAGTGGATGGAGGGTTACAGCTTGAGACATCAAGTTTGGACATTTGCCACATTTCAAGTTGCCACATTTGTGGCAAACATCTGTCTAAATCTCTGACCTATACTGTGACCACAGGAAGTTTAAGTATAGATACATAAGAGTGAATCACTTTCTTTTTGCATGATGCGAATTTGTCTCTAAAGCACTTTCAGCCTGAGGAGGAGCAAAAACACTCCAGATTAAAAAGGGTGCATTTGTGCTGCAGAGAGAGTTCATGACCTTGGCTTTAAAGAAATCTCTCATTAATGCCCCAGTGTCATTTATAACATGAGCCGAGCTTTAGTGCTGTATACACCAGAGAGACCACGTGCGGCGGATGATAAATTTCTTTCACCAACGCTGAATATTTGCAGCATTTTAAGAACAGTGTTGGTCGTCGAAGAGGAAAACATTGCGATACTGCATGTTGTTTCTGAAATGTGAATTCAAAGAAAGAAAAAAGAATTATGTGAAGACTCAGAGAAGAACATTACTTCACCATCATGTCTGGATCTTTTTATGAACAAAATGAATGCCACTGCCCCAAGAGACCTCTGTTTTCCTCTCATAAAAATTAAGACATTTTGATGGCAGAAAACAATGCAGCGCCTACGTGAGTATTTTGTCTGTGACTGTGCAAGCAGAGCCACATTCTCCAGTCTCTGGAGTGTGCTTTATTGGAAAGGCAGCCAAAATACAGACCGATCAAGTTAGCCAATTCATTGCATTCCATCTAATTTAGGGAAACCAGCGAATGGCATGTTTTCCAAACAAGCCTCTGGCTGCCCTTGTCCAGGGAGCAGTTCCAATCAAGTTAGTCACACAACACCAACCAGGAGACAAAGATTACAGCTGAAACAGGAGGTTACTGCTACAACTCCTCTCTTTGTTTTCCCACATGATGTCAGTATCACTGCCTCTCTGCTGTTAGGCTGGATCTCTACCACCTTGTTCTCTCTCCAAACAGCCTCCAGCAAAGTAGTGTATAATGCTAAAATATTATGTTTACACATATACAAACAGCTTTTAATATCTGAATTTAAATAACAGGAAAGGAAAGATGTGTCAAAATAAACACAATTTCCCCTCAGTCATTCCTACATTAGGTTAAGGTTTATTTTTACCAGACAGGAAGTAAGTGAAGTATAGAGCAGTTGGATTGAAAAGCTGCTCTTACACTCTTACGCTCTTACACAGCAGCGGACCAAGCTCCAGTGCTGGAGTACGTGCAACAATTTTGGCAAAGTGGTCATGCACAGAAAGGCAGATTGTGTCTAGCCCTCAAAAGCTTTTTGCATAACATACTAATTGGACAAAAACCACTAAAATATTTCTGAATAACGGCAGCGAGTGGTCACCATATTCAGCATATAAATTGAATACTACTTATGAGCCAGTCTATGCTCTGTCATAGATGGATGCATCACGGGCAAAAATGGTAAAACCTAAAAACATTGTGACAGATTCCCTTTTCAGACCCATGCAACCAAGACAAAACACGGCTGAAGCTCTTTGAGATCTCTGCAAACTTGGAGACAAGATCCAGCTGACCTTAGCACAAATGAAGATGGCAATGATAAAGAGGATTGGTGGCTGAGTGAAAGGCAGATGTTTTCACCATAGTTATACTGATGTGCTGTTTGCAAATTCAGATCATGTAAATTGATCCAATTGTAGCTTCTGCCAAATGTGGCCAAACGTACGTGTATTATTCAGCTGTTCTCGACACATAAATGAACTAAAGTTTGCGTAAATGGTCTCCATGAAAAACAATGCCAATACACCCCAGCAGACTTTCTGGCCTGAGATGACACAGCAACTTGGCCTCACACAATGACAAAGTGGTGATAGTTTGAGTTAGGCAGCTGTAAATACAACGATATCCGATGGTTTGCAAAGACACGGACATCTTTCTTTCAACAAAACTCAAAATTTCAAGATTTGTCGTTTGCATTGCTGCCCAAAAGAAATTGGGTTGTATTGATTCATATGAAGAGTAATTATTCCTGTTGTGTGCCATGGCTGTGTTTTCTAAATTACACAGCTAGACTACAAACTGCGATGCTGCTCTCATACAATGTTTACAATTTATGATCATTCCTCTGAATATTTCTTCATTTCCTTCATCTGACACATGGCATCACATCTATTTTCTCAATATAAGGGCAGTGTCATTGGACTGAAAGCACATGGCTGTACCTGAGCTATCACACACACACACACACACACACACACACACAGTGGCATAAGCAAACATCACTCTGCCCAGCTTAGTCTGGCAGACAGGGCATGGGAGACGGATGATGATGAATCATTGATGCTCAGTACACAGATCACAAAGACAACAAATGCACTCCCACAGACACACACGCAGGCACACTAGACATGCATGCACACAAACACACATTTATATCTTCTGCCTTGCTCTTCCTTCCTTTCCCATTAAAGTGTTGTGTTTTTCTCTGCTCCATCACTAATTTTGCAGTGACAGAGACAGATGGGGGGATTGAAGCAGCTCACCAACAGATGAGGAGTAATCTCCTACTGCCTTTTCACTTTGAGTGGAAATACCAGTAATGGCTACTGATGGCCTTTTTGTTTCTGGCTTTGACTTTTCTTCCTTTTGTAAACATCCTTCTAGGCACTTTTGTCACCTCCATGTCCTCTCATTAGCCTATAAAAGTTTAAAAGAGGCTTTCAGTTTCAGAATGATGCAGCAGAGTGTGACAGAATAAACCAATTTGTGATTAGGGCTGTCCCAATCAATTAACTGCCACACAAATAAATCCAATTAATGATTGAATTGTCTTTTTCTGATAATTTTATGCTTCTATTATAAGCCTGAAAATGGTTTAATAATACATATACTCCTTATGAAGAAGAGCCATTAATTGGCTTTGAACAATGGAAAGTATAAAAAAAATACACTTTCCTTAGTCTTTATAAACAAAAATTGCACAGGGGAGATAAATAAATAACGGAAAATGGAAACCTATAGAATAAGTGAAATCAAGCATTTTGAGATAGAGTTTATGGCGCTAATTCTCCAGTCATGTAAACCATTGTAGAAAGACGTCATTAAAAACAGCACCAGTCAAACCACAAATGGCGGAAAATGATAGAATATGATGCAGTGATGGAAATATGACATTTCTGTTAGTTTCTTCCAGCTGTTATTATCCAAATGAATGGAAAAATTTTTAACGAGCATGCAAAGTGATTACAGGCAGCAGAAATGATCGCAATCAGGCGATCAAGTAATAACTGTGACAGGCCTATACTGAATCTGTCTTGTGGCAGTTTTAAAAACATTGTGTTTTTATGTAAATGATGCTCGTTAAACTGACAGTGTGAGCCTACACAGCTGTCTTACTGTGATCAGCCCAGAGATTATGAGACTGTACTGAAGGAGGGTGTGAGACGGCCATATAGGCAAAATACAGCACCATCCATCGACTAATGTCCCCATTTGACAGAAAACTCTACCATGCATAGCTTTCAGATCCCAGTGCCCCTCTTGCAGGAATCTACCTCCATGCAAGTGGAAAAAAGTTTGCCATAAACTTACGTGCATTACATTTTGGCCTTTTAATGAAAACCTAATTAAAATAAAACATCCATCGACAGGAGCCTGAAGCAAAAGCATCTCATGGCCAAGAAGCGCTGCTATAAACACTGTTAAATATAAAAGTCTAATAATTCCAATAATAGCTGAGTACAAGGACCACACAGTGTGACATATTGAGGGGAATGTATGAAATCATCGAGCTCATTTGGATGACCGGGGTACAACATGCTGTTTCAGCCTCTGCATTGCTGGTGTTCTTATTCTCACTGAGCTTTGATCATTCATAAGAAACTTCGCTCCTGCTTTTTCAAGCCAGTGCGTGTATATACAGGCCTACACGGTCCTCCCGACTGGGGCAGGGGACCACTGCATTATTCATACCAATGCCATCACACTGAGTAATCGAAGCTGTGGGGTGGAGGGGTGCATAGGCACTGTCTCTCTCTCTGCCTCTCAGTAGAAATTGTTGTGATCATTGTCAGTGACCTCTGAGAGAGATCAGTGCAGACATCAAGGTGATCCTCTCCATCTAAAGAAAAGCCAATACTGAGAAACTGGGGAGACCCATGACATGTAGCTCCTCTGCGGGCTGATGAGTGATGATGCTTGTTAGTGAAAATATAACATTGCCAGCTACATGCTGAAATGAACATGGTAGGATTTATTGCATAAATTTTAGTCATAGTCCAGCAAGAAACAAAATTCTTGCACAATATTTGTGTTTGGGATGCATATCATATATATGCAATATAGATGGTTTAGCTCTTGGGTGAACCTTTGTTATATGCTACCTCTTATTTTCCATTTAACTTAGTCTCCTTTTCTCTCCATGTTGTACAAACTGCATATCATATCCTGCATCACTGAAAGAATGTTATTTTGCCTTTGATATCTTAACAAAGCCATCAGAGGGACAGCTGATGGAAGTTTCTAATTTTGGTGTCATTATAAACTAATTTCTTATTGTGGAGAAATCTCCCCGACAACTTCAATTGGGTTCTCTCTTGCTCTTTCTTTCACTCTGCTTTATGGTTTAAATTTTCTTTGTGCATTTAAAATGATACTGCAGCGAGGCATTACTGTGCTATTACTATGACATGCATTTAATCTCTCACTATACATATTTAACCAAGTTCAGCTGTGTGAATGATGTTAAGCTCTTTGCATTTGATTGAGACTCCAGACCTGCTGAGTGAATTACTGAAATGACCGACCTCATATGATTTCCATCATGACTTTGAGCTGTTTATTCAGACATGAGAGTGACATGTTAAGTTGCATTGATGTGAATTCAATGAAGTACAAATCTGCAGCGGCTTAAGAGCCACCAGCTGTGTGCAAACATTATATTTAGCTGGATACGGTATGTTTGCATGTACTGATGTGTACAACTATTTTAGCATATCTTTTGTAAGTACTTTATTGTGTATGAGTTAATGAGTTAAAATACGGCAAAAAAAAATTATTCAACCGCACAATGGAAAATTGCTTGGTTCATGTTTATCTATGCAGTGCAGCTCAGAATTCTGGTCTGGGTCTTGTGGTTTTGCCTTCTGCAATCCTTATTGGATATAAAAAGGTAAGTGTATAAAATGTAAATATAAAAGCTAGAAATCTGACGGTAAAGTTCCACTAACTGAAGTGAACGCCCTGAGGGAGGACTATAAAGACTGAATAAATCTGTAAAGAGGAAGCTGGTATTTTCTATATGATACAGATGTGTGTGGTCAGAGTACAAAATTGGTGCCTTTTATGCGATCACATGAGAGAAGTACAGCAAAGACGTGCTGTAAGTAAGTGTTATGAAGTGTGTGCGCGTTGCAGCATGTGGAAGTATTGAGGAAAAGGATTAGCAAGTATGAGTTTACCCAAAGATGTGTTTAGCCCACACTCTGCCTCATTTCTTCCCTCTCAGCTTGTTTGTCCTCTTGTGTCTTTGTCAGTCTTTGTGTTTGTTTGATTCAATCTTTGTGCTCAGATTCCTGCGTCCGTTTGTGTTTGAATATGCTCTTTTCAGCTGTGACTTTGTCCGACATGCTGTGGTGCGTCTCTGTGGCTGCAGGTAGCAAAGATTTGTGTGTTTATCTGTATCTGTCTCAGGTCCTGACACCAGGTGGAAGCCATTACGTTGGTGCATGTCCACTGCAGGTATTTACCTTGAGTACATCATCTCAAACTGAGAAGGATGAGGTGGGGAGGTTCAAAGGGAATCATGTTATCTGAAACCAGTTCACTCAAGATGTTCAGAAGGTGTTGGGGTAAACTGAAACGGAGCGGGGGGATGTGCATCCTGCAGCTGTTTGTTGATGTAAAAATTAAACCCCCACTGAAGACAAGTGGGAAAGGGACCAGAGAAAATACGGACCTTCATTCAAAATTCATGAATCCATAAGTCAGGCTCAGTGGACTGGACCAGTCACCAGTCCATCACCAGTCCACCACTGGTCCAAAATGTATAAAATGTCAAAGTTTTTATTGAAAAACCTTAACAAGGTACCACATTCAAAAACTCAAATCAGTTGTCTTTCAACCATTAACAAATTAACAGGTTGGTTGGTTCATGCTATCACTGTTAGTGTGTCTGCTAACAGTTAGCAGACACACTATTAAACAATACTGGAGAATCTGCTACACAATTTTGCGCATGTACATGCACAATCTCTCCTTTCATCCCAACACAATGTCCCTTTCAAATAATAACCACAAGACCAAGACTTATAGTAGCACATTTTTCCTCGTGTTTCTGTATTTTTGCTCTTACGTGGGCTCTCAAATCGGATATGTACAGAGTGCATCACTTTGTGCTTGCATGTGTGTACTAACTGGTGCATATGCATTTGTGTGAATGGGTTGCTTTGATTTCCTCCTATTGGCAGCCCTGATATGAACGGCTGCTTTGATCCTGTGTGAATCAGACAGCATCACCCATGATGCTGCTGTGAACAAATAGCCTGAAAGACAGAGACAGAGAGAGGACTGGATCCAGGTTTTCTATTGTTTTGGTTGCCGTGGGCCCCTGGGTGTTTCAGATGAATTGCAGCTTCGTGCAGGAATATGTCATGCGAACAGCCTTATACTGATCCTTCCATGTTTGTAAGAATGAATGTATTGTGTTTTTGAGCATACACAGTTTTTAGTTAAAGCTAGTTAAATCCCCCAGTAAAGAAACGGGTCTACAGCAAAAATGGTGGCGGGGACGTGGAATCCTGTCTGTTGTTTATTGGAAAACTAATTTCAGCACTGAGGAAATGACAACAGTGTGAAATGCATCCAATCCTGCTCTTTTTCTTGTGTGTGTCACAACTAGCCTATCAACACTAATTATGGAATGTTCCCAAGTTTCCCCTTCTTCCTCAAACAGATGGTTTTAGGAAGAATTTATGAATATATTAATTAGCCAAAAAAAGCAAAAAACAACATTTTCAGCTGCATTGCCAAAGCTAATGGCTGAAAAGGCGATTTTGAAAATATAGAAGGAAAGACAGGAAAAATATGCAGCCTACACACTAACTTTGATCCACGGGGGCAAAGATACAAGTATAAAGGGAGCTGGCCAGCAACAGTCTGCCAGTCCCAGAAGCTCATGAGGTACAAACTTAATAACATCAGATTATTTTAAACAAATGAGATCAAACAGCACTCCTCATTCAGGTGGGAAATCATGACTAAACAAGGTGAAAGGAGTGCAGTCAGCTCTGCAGTGAAGCACCGACTAAGCCTCATTTAAAGCACTGAAAAATGGGAGAGGAGGTGCAATGAGACAGGGGCCTGGAGCAATGAACAACCGCTGATATGCAGCAGAGTGAGGGAGGGAGGACGAGCAACGAGGGCATGTACATACACACCATCTGAACTCCCTCTAAACTCCAGCAGTACACGGAAAGTGGGATACGGACATTAGCATATTCTACTAATTGTTATTCATTTACACGGGCTCTATTTCCCACAGCATGGGGTCTTTCTCTGAGATGTGTGCGTTATATTTCTCAGCAAGTATGTGCATGCATTTCGAAGGCAACTTGTGATTATTCACAAGCCCGCTACAACAAATTTTCTTAATGTATGCAAAAAAAAAATAATAAATAAAATAAATATACATATATACACACACACACACACACAGAGACAGATCATCATTGTATAAATTAAATTACATATAAATAAAACATATACAAATAAAAAAAAAAAAAAAAAAAAATATATATATATATATATATATATATATATATATATATATATATGAATATATATAAATATTCATCTAAGTAATAATAATTATAAAAAAAACAAAACAAAACCCAACAACATCCACCACCGTCTTTATGATTATCTACAAAAAGTTTGGATTGTGGTTTTAGAAAAGACTTCTAGAGGTTACTGAATGAATGAAACTGTAGACCACATGGAGTACAACAATTACTTTAAGTAATCCAAATGGATGATTTGACTGGGTACTGTGACATGTAGCCCCAGGTGCCATTATGAATCTCCATCTGCTTGTGAGTTAGGGCAGTAAAATATGCTCCTTGATTTTATCAAGGTGTGATATGAACGTGTGGTGTTTGTAGTTCTGTGCTTTTAAGAAATGATGCACAGCATGATGAATTTGGCAAATACATAGCATATACTGCCCCCATTTATAACAGTAAATTAAACCACACCTCTTTATGTTTGAAGTATTGATTTTAGCACATCAATGCTTTAAATAAATACTTGAGAAGTAACAATCCACTGTTCACAGAATATAAAGATGAACTGGGATATTGGAAAGAAAACCAATATTTCTCAGTCATTAAATGGGGTTCTTGGGTTGAAAGGCAGAGAATGTGCAATGTGGATGAAAATCCTGTCGAGCCATTATCTTCTTTCATGCTAGATGGAGTTCAAAAGATGGAGACAATGAGTGAGGGATGAAGTTACACGATGGGAAGAAAGATTCATATAAATGCAACACTTTAGAGAGGTTTCTATTCAGAAGAAAATGATTATAATTTAGGGACATAAAAGTTTGGAGAAAGACACTGAACTGAATTCTTCATCAGAGAGCAGAGATCCACTTCATTGATGTGCCAATCATGCCAGCTCACCAGGATATGAGACCTAACTGCAAAGTGGGGCGTCTCCCATGCTGGATTCATTTACGATAAATCACATCTGCAGAAACAGCTGCCACAGCCCTCGGCCAACAACGCCGTGAGAGGAAGAGTCAGGGGGTGATCGAGAGTCAATATAGACATTAAAATTTCTATGTGAGTAAATCAGCATGCAGCGGTTACTGAGTGCCCAGGCCTTTCCTTCGTAACGTTTGGAGATGAATCCAAAGTGGTGACCTCAATGCAGAGCTCGTGTTCTTTAGCAGCAATAATAAACTGAATCTGGATGACACGTAGTGGCAAATAAGTCTGTAAGACCTGTTTTGACCATTTTGGATAATCCATTTGTCTTAATTTATATAACGCATTTAAATGAAAACCAAATCTGAATCCTCTCACTTCTGTGTAAGGAAATGTAAAGTAAAACTATGGTAATTACTTTTTTGGACATCTGTCCCTTTACAACATTAACAGAGCAGTCTTCCCCTCAGCTGCTGTGAGGACTTTTTGAATGGGATTAAGTGTGCAGACAAGACACTGCACATAGGTGGAATAACAACTTTCTGTAGTGCGGAATGTTACAGAGGACAGTCAGATTATGAAGATGTGATTACTGCGGAAGGTCGACAGAGAAGAGGCTCCAAAGAACAGATCCTGTGATCAGACAAAGCTTGAAAACGTATTTGTTTTACAGTTGAGTTCAAATCTCAGTCTTTTTCATAAATGGCTTACTCCACCTTTAAAGCTGGCAAAGTCTTAGGAGCTATTTTTAGTGCTTGCCCACACAGGTACTGACCAACCAGAGTTAGTCAGTTGGAACACTTGGACCAGAACACCAATATACATGCTGCTATCACTATTGAAAAATATAATACTTGAATTTAAAAAACTAATGAAAATAATTGATTTCTTAACATAATCTTAATTAAAGTTCAGTCATATAATTATGATGAACTATGAAATTATAATGACTTCCAAATCCAAATAAATGATGAGGAGTTATCAGTTACTGACAGACTGTCCCAAATATGTGCCTGACGTTTTTATGGCTCTCTAAACTGAACTCAGAGTGAAACACATCGGATGTACAAACATTAACGGGTGTTGGGCCACTACAGGACGTACAGTGAAAGTGTTTTGGGGTGTAATTTCATACTGCTTTACTTTATGGTGAACAGTTCATGTCTCCGCTCTCTCTAACCCATAATAAAAACAAGCGATTTAGCTTCTGTTCTGATCCACTTGCCAAATTACTGCATAAACCGATTTAGGAATCATGAGATTTCCAATCACCTCAGACCTGCTGCCTGAGCACTGAGCCACAAATGACCCCTCTCACGTGGAGTGCTCCACCACAGCAGCCCGTTTCTTCAATCACAAAATGCCAGGAATTACCCACAGCTATGCATCACCAAAACTGCGTGTGTTGCTTCAATGTAATCCCAAGTTCTCCGCTGACCTGGAGGGGACGCACACCCACACCTACAGAGGAGGCCTGGCAGCTGGATGCCTATAAGTGAATCAGAAAACTATAAATGACTAAAAGAAATAACTGCAAAATAACACACAATGACATTCCCCCAACAGGAATTAACCCACCGACAAAAGGGAACATTCAAGGTTTGTTTTTTGTATTCGTGTATCTATATACGTGTGCACTCGCATGTTTACCTGGACAGCAGTGATTTATCAACGGCTATAAAACCTTCACAGAGGAGCATGCCTTCTTGGGACACCAGGGTCACACAATGCAGGCACACACACACGCACGCACACAACATAGACACACATACATATGTTCTGCAACCACACGGGGATTGCTTGAAGGATGGGGGGGGAAAAAAAAAAAAAAAAAATCAGCAGTAGGTCATGTTCAAATAAACAGCAAGTAAAATTCAAGGTTTCACTTAATGTGCGCCAAGTATTGACAACCTCAGGACCTCCAGGAGATGTTTGAACCCACATAGCCACTGTGGTCCGTTTACATTTACAAGATGCTCCGTTTGTGTGTCTGCTGTTGTGCTTGACTGTGCATAAAGTGCAAAATGCCGTCCAGAGTTATGATCGACTGGTGGCTCCAGTGTCAGCTGGGCTGGACACGAGACAAGGCCGCCTAGAGATGGAAGGAGAGCGGGTGATTAGTGGCTCTCCTTCCTGCGCCTGCAGCTTAGTTCAGCTGCACTCCACGCTCTTCAAGCTGTTTCAATTTATAAAAAGCCTCCTGCAAGTATTGAAGTGTTCACACACCTGATGTAGCCAATTTCATGGGCTCATTAAATAGTTCTTTATGAATCCTGGGCACATTTACATGTAGGTAGCTGTGACTGTGAAATAAATAATGGTTACACATATCAATTTTCTTTCCTTGTAATGTTTTCCTTTGTGATTTAAAAGATCCACATTGCAAATTGATAGCACTGTAGTATGAAGTATGAGATGGGAGACTTGCATTCCTCATCCACTAAATCTTGCGGCTGGCGGTTTTGGCTCTTTACTGGATTAAAAAAAAAAAAAAAAAAAAAAAAAGAAAAACAAGGAAAAGGCCTGCAATCCATTGACTCTGGAGCTTCTAAAAAGCCAACTAAAACACAGAGCAAACAGGCAGCAAAAGACACAGACATGCAAATGCCTTATTAAAGCTGAAATGTCGGTGGCAGTGTGTACACACGTTTCATCTGCAGCCTGGTGCCATAGGGCACACCCTTCCTGTCTTAGACAAGTCCTGCTCAGCTGCACTGATAAAAATACCCCTACATGGAGGACAGAAAAAGATAACACTGTGATTCTCTGCTTCTCCTAGCTGCAGGCGCTTGTCTGTTAGCAGCAAGTAAGTTCATGTTGTGTGTAGCACTGGTGTCTTCATGAACACGCACTTACTGCTGGTGTTGTCCGAGATTAATTTTAGGTTGTAAAATATACGAAATGCAAATGGGAACAAGAAAAACATGCCTGAATTCAGACTTTTGCATGGACGTCTTAATATGGGGTCATGAAAAAGGGGTTAAGCTAGACAGAAAGTAGGGGTGGGAATCTTTTACTATCTCACGATTCGATTCCGAGATGAGATACCAGACTACCAGACCCCCCTCTAGAGACCCCCCCCCCCCCCCTTTTTTTTTTGGAATAAAAAGGAACATATCTGTTCCGGGTCACTAATAACGCACCCCCCCACCGTCTGAGTGCTAAGTGCTAAGTCAAACGAGAGTCACTCACTGAGCTCAAGACAAAGAGGTTGACTATCATGTGCTTCAATGGAGATAATCACTAATTAGTGGAAAACCAAAGAGCAAGAGGATAGAAGAAACGAAAAAGTTTACAGTGGATTTGATATTTCCACCAAAGTAGTGGAACATATGTTTCATTGTTTCATCGTTATGTTTTTGCTTAAATGTGTGGAAGCATTAAAGTTTTCAGTTGTAACTGAAGAAATTGTCTTTATTTCATAACTGAAAACACTGTCTTGGGGTTAAAACGTTAAAAATTTAATTCTCAAAAATTAAAGAAAAAAAAAAAGGGAAAAATTAAAACAGAATTTGTGAAAAAATAAAATGGATTTTATAGGTGTCTAGGTAAAAACCAAAATGAGTCCAAATCTTCGCCTTCAACGAGGACGGCCCTGTCAATTACCTTTTTTTAAATTGGAAGTAATAGCCTGAAGACGTCAAACATACTGAATTAATGTGGAAACTACAAAATTGCATATATATGTATGCACATTTGTTAATAGAAAAAAACAACAACAAATAAACCCATTTTCAGACAGTTAAAAGGCAGGATTTATTAGGCTAAAGTCAGTACCTCTGGGGCCGTTAATGCCGTTGATCACTACCTGGATTATCTCTTACTGAAGATTCTGCTTTGCGACTAACAACCTGTCCACTGATAATATCTGATCCTCTTCATTTCTCCTGCTTACATCAAGAAATCAAACAGCATACTTATGGTAGCAGCTCCTGAGAAGGTGACAAGGGCTTTGGCTGCTTGTAACTATAAACGAATCTGACATCCATGTCATATCTGTGAGTGTGTGTGCGTGTGTGTGCATGAGGCTGCAGTTAGACAAACCACTTCTTTTCGCAACATTTCCAAATGCTTTTACATGCTTGTTAGCTTGTGCCCCAATGCCCCCAAGCTTGGCCCTTAGGGGACGGCAGCGTCATTGCAAAGAACCGAATTATTACATCTGGGCTGTTTCTGGGAAACCATGTCACCACCAGAGATCGCACAGGCTCAGATTTAAAATACTACATTTAATGTCAGTAGTGTGTGTGCATGTCTGCATCTATGAGGATAAAGAAGTGTGTGTTGCTCTTGGTTTGTATTCAGAGGCCGATGTGCTTCCGTGCATGAAAAATTAAGTTTCCCTGATTAAAATACCTAAAAATTAATCTAAGGGGGAAAAAAAAAAAAGCCATTGTATGAGATAAAAACCCTACATGAGTGTGTATCCATGTGTGCATTTCAATGTGCACTTGCTTTTGCATGGGGCTCTCCCGTTTGTGTGTTTGTGTCTTCAGCAGATGCAATAATCTGCTCGCAGTCATGCTTTAGGATGAGATTATGAAGCCATAAAGTGGTAAAGAACAGTCTGTCACTTTGGTGTATTGCTATTCCTGTGCACAAATTCAAACACACATACGCTGTATCTATAGCTTAAACATTCTGTGGCCTGAGGACTGTGTAGGGAGGCACCCAGCAGTTCGTTTCTGCAGATTAAGCACAGAGAAATGCAGTAGCTCAAATGTAAATGCGGAAAAACGGAGATTTCATTAGGTAGACGAGGGGCATGACAGAGAGAAGGAGAATTAGAATGTTCTGCTTTTCCCCTGAACGCTTCCCAGACCGCTTTGGGTGTGAAGCCAAAACAAGACAAAAAAAAAATGTGTTTATAGTTTCCACCTTAAATGCTTAGACTCCTCTGATCAAACCACTGGTGTGTGACGGCTGTGTGTGTTACAAAGTGTGTTCTTCGGTGGGGAGTGTTGGCCCACAGTTTGTAGACCATGGGCTGAGGATGTTATAATGCCAGACTGCAAAGAGTAATACTTGTCCCACTTGCTCCGTTGGCAGAGCTTTGTTTGGTGTGCATGTATGTGCTTTTAAAGAACTAGAAATGAATATGACAAAGCTGCTGAATCACTTGTCTCTCTTCACGTACCATCTGTTATCAACACGTCTCAAAACAGTGGGTGTCTTCATTAACGAAGCAACCGCCCAACAGCCGTATCCGTCTCAAGTGCAGCTGTAATTACAACATCATATAATCAATGCATGTGCTCTCACATGTCTGTTTGTTTTCAGGTATAGGTCCTCCTTGACACACACACGCATATCTATACATATTTATGCATGCCCATCATCTGAGAACGGGTGAGTTTTGTGTCTGTGCGTGTGACGATTACAAATCTGCTTTGCCTCGACTGATCACACTTTGTGAGCAGCGTGGCCGTGCCACTGTGAATGTTGATGGACAGCTGGTCCGTGTGAGTGAGATCATTTGGCAGTCTGTTCCCACATGAATTGATACAGCATTTAGATTCAGGAGAATTCCTTCAAAAAACCGACTTACATGAAGGAAAAAAAAAAAAAAAAAAGAGAAACTGATTTGATATGAATGAATTTTGTGCATTTTTGTCAACAAGGTTTTTTTTTTTTTTTTTAATTGATGTGGACTGAGGTTGCATTTAATTTTGTGTGTTCTCTGCTAAACACAGCATAAATAATAATAAATGATAGATTCATTACAATTGTATTTACTTCACAAAGCAGGAACAACCTTTAAACACATCTAAAATGAGAGCTTCCCTCCTTGATGTGGTTATTTTTCAACAGCCAATCACACAGCCATTTAGCATCAAATCAATCCCTTTCCTTTCCCATCCAATCCACACATTGCTACAAGAGACTATTAGCCATTTCCAAAATAATGATTTGGGGCTTCTCTTGTGCAAATCACCGTTCCAAATGACATGACTCCACCCGCAGAGAGAGTAATTCATCCTAAACCCAGGTTTAAGCCTGTTTAATGCGCTAATGAAAAGTGTGGTATTTATGTGTAGCTGGTAGTCAGCAATGTTGTGACATCAGGCCCATCTGTGACTCAGTCTAAGCCCCTAATGAGAAAATTACTGAGCCCAAAGTGCACGCGTACACACACACACACACAGTAACAGAAAGGAGGAGATGGGAATGCGAGAGGAGAAATGATCGATGCAATTCTTGCCACCTCTTTTGACTGCCATCATCCTTCTGCCTCTCCCATCCCTCCTTCCTCTGGTCTCATCTACCAGGGCTCATGGCAGCGGGTCTAACTCAATACAACATGCAACGAAAATCAATGAAAGACTGATGGAAGACTGATGGAACACACCCCACCTTTGCTGCCCAGACAGACAGAGCTTAATATTCATCCAATGGTGAGTCTGGGCACTACAACAACTCCCGAGGCTTTGGAGAGACATGCATGCATAAATGGCCTTAACAGACATATGCACATGCACACGCACACAGAGTTCATTCGTAAACATGGCAAGCTGTAGTATATTACCATGCCTCTTCCTCTCTCTTGAATTGTTTTCTCTTGTTCTCTAAATCATAAATGTTAGTTCCCTATGTTAGTGTCATATTCACTTTGTAAGCAGCCATGTGAGCAACCCAAAGAAAGCAGTATTAAATAAAAGCAATCAACAATACAGATATTTTCTACAGGAAATAGGAGTCATGTGCCTAAAATCTGAACGCTTGAAGGAAACCTAGCAGATGCTTCCATATTCAACCTCTTTGCCTGCCTCTTTTCTGCCCCTGCCTTTGATTTTTCCCTTAATGAGCCAACATATCCTCCCTCCTTTGCTGTACAACTAGTAATGATGGTGAAAAGGCAGGAAACTTGGGCTGAAAACTATTCATTTCATTACAAATGGGGATACAGTTGAATTTAAAACAGTAGTAAAATGAAAATTCATCCTTGCAGCACTGAGTCCATCAAAGTCCGCCTTTCCCTTCATTCATTCACTTTTCCCGTCATCTCCATCTCTCCCGGATCCCAAACACTCTGAACCTGCTCTGCTCTTGTTCTCCTCTTTCCCCTCTTAAATGCCCCATTTGTTTTTCTTCACCACCACTTCTCGTCTTACTTTAGTGTCCTCCAATCAATCAATTCACACCCTCTCCTGTGTCCCTCATCTTCATTCATTCCTTTGCTATTACTCTTATCTCTCTGCCGCCAGTGCATGTAGGAGCACACTAACCTGCCCTTCTGGCATGCAGAGCAGAGCCAGGCTTTGTCCCTCTTGCTGTAGGTGGAGCAGGTCTTGCAGACGTTGTACTGACAGTCCAGGCACTGGCGCTTGGGGTTGAGCAGGAAGGTGAAGGGCGCGCAGCAGCGGATGCAGCAGTGCTCGTTGAAACGGTGCTGCTTGGAGAGGATGGAGCATCTGCTGCCTTCCTCCGCCAGCTCCTGCTTCATCTCACTGAAATCGAGAGAGAAAGGGAGAGAGAAAGAGAGAGAAATGACGGCAGGGGGAGGGGGAAGAGAGCGAGAGGGTGGTGAGCGCCTGGTGGAGAGGTAGAAACGTAAAAACAGCGGAGGACGGTGATGTGGAATAATTGAAGAAGCTGTGGCAAATGAAAAATTAAAAGGAGAGGTAGGGGTGGTGTTGGTCATAACACAAGAGAAGGGGGTCACTGGTTTGGTGAAAACATTTGCCCACTCCCCATTTCTTTCGCTCTCCCTCTTTTTCACTTATTTGGTGGAATTAACGTGATGGCTGACATTTCAATTTGGGAGGACCTGTCATTCCGTGTTTGCCCACATGAGTCAAAACACAGCTGAGGAGAGGACAGCGTACACGTCTCCCACATTCCCCTGTGAGAAAATGTTGCATGTGTGGTTGATCAAGGCGTTATGAATATTACAGTTTGCTGCTCTTTAGTTCTCCTTCACTTTTGCAGTTAGAGTCACACTAATCTTCATACCTCAGAGAATTGCTCAGACTAATGAACTATTGGGATTATAAACTGGAAAACCTGACCAAACAGTATAAATAACAGTATAATATTCATAAATTACTTCAGCGATATGTCGTTTATAACTTTTTAGTTAGTTAATAAAAGTCTGATGGAAAATTAAAGAGACAGGTATAACTTAAGATGGGCTGCAAATCAGTATTTTGACCAGTAAATGATTTTTTCAATCTGAGGTTTGCTACTGCGTGAGTGTGTTTGTGCATGTTTGTAATCAATGTTCACATAATTTATGTAGCTTCATCATCCCCCCCTCCCTGTAGAAATTGTGCTGACTGGGCATTGCACTACAAGCACAAGCTATGATAAATGATGTGCTGTTTTGCATTCATATCACAAACCTTTCACCATCATTGCATATTACGTACACTTGTGTCAATTGTGTTTTAAAAGAAAATCCACACTAAGGAGGAGCACTAAAGTAACACATTTATCCATGTTTACACTGTCATCCATCAGTTGTCTTTAGGTGTGAATGGAGGCTGAGGCGCAGAGGGCGAACTGTTGCTGCTGGCAAAGTGTGAAAGGGAGTTCATCTCGACTGCGTGGTGAGTAAATTATTTAAGCTGCTCCTCTATACACTACACACACCCAGGTTACGTCCTGCAGTGCTCTCACTCATCCTGCAGACGCCATATGTAGTGTAGGCTAACAGACGTGCGTGACACCAAAATGATCCTTTAAACTGGAAAAACAAGCCAACCCAAACATGAGTCACACAACACACTATCAAAATGTACACAAACGCCCCCTTACATACCAAAGATGTGTCCCCACTTCCCCCCAAGGAAAATTAAACGTATAGCCAAACAGTGAACTGAATGCAGCGTAATGGGAATTTTCTGTGTGTGTGAAACGAGTGGGGGCACTGCAATCTCCCACTTCCTCAAATTATTAACGCTGCTCCTCAAGCTCCTCTGCTGCCTCACTGATTGCTTTTCATCTGCATCATTAGACACAGCATATTACCCATATGAACAAACCATTTCATATACAGTATTATGTGAGAGTGGGAGGCAGACAGGGTTGAAGGGCATTTGTTTGCATATGAAGAGATACTGAAACAGTAAAAGTAGTTTCATACTGTTCATAGACATGCAAGGTCAAAACTGCTGGGAAATTAAAAGAAATTAAAATGATCTCCAAGAAGCAATTTACATAAAGGAAAGACACTTATCTGAGCTACATCACCCAGTTCACAAAAACATCCAAAGCATATATCTCACCGAGGAGGAAAGACTGTACAGTATGTGCAGCTCACATTTGTGTCAATAACTCCACGAGGCCATTGCCTGGAAATCATTTCCTTCAGTGCTGATTAGAATCGGGATCCATTTTCTCACTCTGTGTCTCAGATAGTAGTTTAATGAATAGCTCTCTTAGATGACGTTTAGCTCTGACCATTTAATTAAATGAGTGGGTGAACTTCCAGTTATATGAAAGCACAACAGCGGTCCTTCATGCCTGATGTCCTTCTGAATTAGCTCACATCTCTTATTGGGACATAGACACCATTGAAGCGATGTTAGTAGATGCACGTGGATTGCCAAGGTGCAGGAAAGCTACAATTAGCTCACCTTTGTAACAAGTCATTGCTTTTCATGACATAGATATATGTAGTTAACCTACTTGTTTTTAAAATGGCACACTAATAAAGAATTAGAGTAAATCTACAAATTAAGAATAAATGGTACAATAAGGTGAGCAATTAAAGAACCTTATGGGGAGAGTTTGATTTTGTATTTTTTTTTTGATGAGTCTAGGTCCATAATTCACATTGAACCTCTGCTTTTATGCCAACATGCTGTGCAATTTGAGCTCCATCTGCTGATGAAGACCATATGATATGGACAGGTATTAAACAGACTCTACAAAGTAAATCGTTTCATCTATTTTCACGTTGGATGTACCAGGTGTGACAGGGAACAATTCAGAGCATTAACATATTTTTGTTTACTGTACACAGATGTTATCAACACTGCCATTATGCTGTGTTTAAGTCAGATGGTTACGCCTGCTAACGCACTGTTTAACTCTACATGGCAAAGAGAAGCAGACTCTCAGTTATTGATAAACTTCAGCTTAGCAGGATGTTGGCTTATGGCCATAGCAGTTGTGAAAGAATTCATATATAATTTAATAACTATGTTAAAGACATTAAAAATACGAAGCAAAACCAAAACTGTTAGTCACAGTCATTTGACTTCTCTAACAATGGTTTAGTGATGGTCAACCTTAGAGCTGCAACTCATTATCTAAATGAAGGATGAATCAGTTAATATCAGTACAATGTCACAAAACTGACTAAGGATTTTCCAGAATGTGGAGTAATGGATTCAGCTGGTTCTTTATTTCGACCAACAGCTCAAATGAAGTGAAAGTATCGTTTACAACGATATAAACTGAAAACCACTTTCCTTATGTAAATGTAAAAGGTTTAGCTTTTTTTTCTTTTCAATATCAAACAGTTAATGAAATGTCAAAATAATTGCATAATCTGTCTGTTGACTAACTGATGATGAAATAGTTTCTTCAGAAGCTCTGAAACTACATTTCAAAACCAAATCATGTCTTTGCTTCTTTGAGCAGCACAGCCCTAATGAAACATTACTGAGCACACAGGGAGAGTAAAAGGTACAAGTTCAGGGAAAACAGAACTTTTATTTCCATCTTGTTCAAAATGAACAAATGAGACTCCATTTATGTCTGCAGTTTGGATTGATAGAAGACCAGTCAAGTGATTAAAAATTGGAATGAAACTTTCTTTCAACCTCAGATCAAAGCCAATTTGTTCATCTGTGTATTGGCTGAATGCAAGAACACAGAGCAAAGTTGTCTCCACGCAAAGACAATTTCATAAATATGAAAAGCCTGAGTCAAAGGCAAACATATCCTTGGGTAGAGCACATTTATGTGGTAAAGGGCTCCATATACCACCTCATGGGATTTAAACCTGTTAATTATCAAATGATCCTTGAGTTTCTCATGAAGGTCAGCATGATTCATTGCGGTAGCCTTGGACAAATTAGAAACCACAAAGAGTTTTGTGTATGCTGAAAGTTTACAAGAGCCCAAACTCTTAAATTGAAAATGATTGATTTTGTTCTAAGTCAGTGCAGCATATGAGCTGTGGTTACAGTGGGTTTGAGAGGGAGCAGGGCTCACACAGCTGAATATCAATTAATTTTGTAATTTAAAATCAGGGCAGCAGCATGATATCTGAATTTAATGATATGCAGTGTATTTCTGACAGCCTGTCTCTCCTGGCAAATATTGTTTGTGCTGAAGATCTATTAACTCAGTTCTCTCTCATCTCTCATTTTCCCATCAACTCTGCCCTGCTTCTCCTTCTCTCCCTCTCTGTCTGCTGGCCTTCTATTAACATAGTCATTTTACTGCATACCCTCATTTCTCCTCCTACATACTGTCCATTTCTCTCTGTCTCATCTGACAGGCAGGCTTGCGTTTATGGGTGAGCTTGAAATATGTTATGGCCAGATTTGTGATCAAGATAATGGTATTTTGAGGTACAGCTGCTGCTTGGCTACAAAACAAAAACAATGGCAGTTTTTTTAAAAATGATGCATCGCACTTCCAATAGCTGTTGCCTTTTCAGTGCAGTGCTTAAGAATTATGGCTTTTAAAACTGATTGAATTCTAACCAACACATAAAACTGTTTTTTATAACAAACTAATGGACCTAATAAGTTGTTACTAGTAACCAGTTTATTCTTGTGATGAATATATACATTTGCATTTTATGCTGTGGTGGAGGAGGGTCCATCATCATTCTATATTTCCATTGCACAATGTAAGTAATGTTTGCACACAAAGAAACAACACACACACACACACACACACACAGGTTTATTTATGGTTCCAAGTGTAGTATTCAGTCAAAATTGTATCGGACAATAGTGGAAAATTTATCATAGAGGATAGAGATTATGTTTTTCATCTTTATAACTAGTCATAGTTATAGACACTTCCCTCTCGTTCAAACACATCAACCTAATAGTGCTGCAAGAAAAAGCTGTCAGGACATGACTGTAGTCAATAGAATTTGTCTTTGGGTGGAAGTGTTTGGGTAAAACTTTATGGTCGTGGTGTAACCAGTAACCCCCAAACTGGGGTTATGCATCACTGTCAAACTATAGAGACTGGAGAGAATTCTACAATACTGCCGACATATCTGTGGTTGAATGATATATTATATCTGAAATATCTCCCTTCTTCAAGTTAAGAGTGTCAAATCTTAACAGAAGGTCAGAGCATATTCCTAGCAGAGCAGGTCGAGTATTGTACTGAAGGTACTGGAAGTATCACTCCATCATTGTCTTTACAAGGCACAACAGAAGTCAGTAGTCTTGTGATTATTCTGGCGATACAGATAACTGAATTCCTAAGCAGCACATTTAAATGAAAACTTCACCCCTGAGTAAAAGTTACTGCATACGTTTAGGTTTTGTGACACACAGAGAGCAGTGCTTTTTATCCTCATGCATGAGGGATGGGAATTAGTTGCTGAGCAAATACGGAGCGGCAATTATAATCTGAAATGGGATAAATCAAACCTCATTTGCATATCAAACTTGCTGTTATTAGCATTGATTTGCACTGCACATGGATTTTTCAGCACAGTGGAGATATACATTTATGTACTTAACTTCACACACATACACACACGGAATATACTATAGAACACCCAGTATGGCATGCAGGGCAGGGCTTTTGTTGTAAATGGTATGACTTAGCTCCTAGACGTCCAAGACCGACAATTAAAATGAATAAAAGATAGAGAGAGCATAGCATACAATAGTTAAGGCAGAGATGGCCATGTTGTAGTGATGTTAACCCAGTCTCATGCCAGCTGAGGGGAGGATACTGGAGAGAATGAGCATACAACACACCCAAGAGTCTTTGAACACCCCCTTTGATCTGCCTGCTGCAGTGGAAACCCACAATACCAGCATCTACTGTTCCCCAGTGCACCAGTGAATCACACACCCCCAGGACAGAGGGATGTGAGAGCACACCTGGCTCAGGAGTGCGATTGTGCAGTGAGTCTAAGTGTGTGTGTGTGTGTGTGTGTGTATTTATTTATCTGGCTCGATGTGTGTATTCAAGTGTACAGGAGCTAAATGCACTTGTTTATTGAGAACTGTTTGGAGGCTTTTTCAGCTCATGAGGTGCTTTAAATTGAAAGTGCAGTTTCAAGTGTTAAAATGTGAATTTGCTCTTTCTGTCAGGGAGTGTGTACTTCACTAAGATCATTGTGATAGATCGTTTTCTGCGGTCTTTGACCTCAAGTGACTCATTAAAAACACCCTGTTGGTGTATGTGTTTCAGTAAGTGTGTGTTACATGTGCATGCACGATTTCCCGTCCTTAAACACACTGTGTGCATTACAGCTGGAGGAATATTGAAAGACAGACTGGAGCACATTTTGTCTCAGTTGAAGCAATAAATATGCATTTGGACCCTGACTGGGTGAAGGCGAGTTGCACAGTTCATCTGTCCTGATAGCAGATCCGAGAGAGCAGAGAGAAACCCTGTAGACAATCTCAACTCTATGTCTCCTCTGCAATGCAGTGGCAGAACGACACGTGGGTCCTAACTTTCTAGGTGGAGAGTTTCAGATGCTCCTGGACTTATCGGCAAGCTGTTGATAGAGGTGCAGATGCGCAGATTAGTAGAATTAATCATCAAGCACCTTCACTTATCTAGCAGAATTAATAAATAAATCATTTTAGACTTGACAATGCAACTTTTTGGAATATATAACAGTATTTCAATACAACGTTGAGCGTGCCATGAGAGATTTGACCAACAGCAGTTGTGGCCAACTCAAACAAGTGGATCTGATAATTGCTTCAGGGAATAGAGTAATTTCCTTTGATGAGTGCCATCTGAAAAGCGATTTGAAATGATGGAGCGAGACAGAATGATCATACATCACATACATGGAGAATGTCCACAAATATATTCATGAACAACAAAACACAGAATTATGTCTGCAAAGACAATTTACTTCATCAAACCCCAAGGAGCCAGAAAGTCCCTTCAGCAATTAATATGTTAATTTATTGTGGTCTTCATATTATTTTATTGACTATAGTGTAATAGCACATTAACATTTACAAATTAGTACAAATTAAAATTTAACTGAGGCTGCTGGAAATGCCATTAGTTTGGCAGCTGTGTGGACATCCAGACAGCCCCGTACTGCCATCACTGGCACTAAACTGCTGCTGGCTAGAAAGTGACTGTAACCAGGTTTTGGTTTCTCAACCCTGACCCTGTCTTTTGAATCTACTTTTGGGCCACAAGGCATTTTTATTCATATAATTCTGAGGGATTTAAAAAAAAGAGGAAAAAAAAACTTGTTTTAAACATAGAGCTCAAAGTTCTTTGTATTTTGCAGAAGAATTTGGCTAATTTATACAGCATACATTATTAATCATGTTCATTTTTCAGTGGTGGCCTTCATCTACTGCATGAATAAAGTCTAGCTCTTTTTTCTCTGTTCTACTGCGTCTCCCTGTCTCATCTGTGACATATTCTTAATAACACAGTGATGAATGACACAGTGGTTGCTTTTGATACACAATATGTCCTCACATTCTTGAAGACCAGCTGCCTATCATTCTGCAGGGACAGCACATGAAGCTCAAGGTGACCACAGCAGAGGGTGACGTGATGCTGCTGCTGCTGTTGCTCTCTCTTCCTCCTGCTTTCCTGCTCATTTAAAAAGGACTAAGATAGCTCCTAAATGTACACACCCACCCACACCCACACACACACTCGCATCTCAAATACTGTGGCAGCAGGGATAAAAATCCCAGAGGTATGCTATTATTCTATATGTCTGACCCAACCGCTCCCTGAGTGTGACAGCTTACTGCTGATGCTAGTCCTCGTGTATGTGGGTATATAATGCAATATATTGCACTATATGCAATATATTCGCTGTCTTTCTGCACTCTCCGTCTGGAATCCAAAGCAATTATTTGTGTTCCCTCCTACTTGAGCACACCAAGCACAGACTTACTGTATACTAAATGTGTAGAAGAAGATCTGTGCCATACAAGTGATGCCTGGGGTGGGAGTGCCTCTGAATGGAAGCACCCACCTCTCTAACGGCACCCCTCTGCAAGTTGCTCCACAGGGACACATTCTGTCAGCATCACCAAACAGACAAAAAGACCTGCTCCGTCTCTTCACATACATCACATCAGCCCTGCAGGCTTTCCAGGCCGCTGAGCTAAGAGGCATATTAGTAAACAATGTATCATAAAAAAGAGAGAGAGAGAGATTTATGATTCAAGCATGTAAGGATGAACGGATGAATGCAGACATGCACACGTTTTTGACACGTGTGCTGTGGGGACACTCATGGACAGTCCAGCTCCGATGATCACAGAAAAGGACAACAGACAGATAAGGCTGCATGTAAGGTTGATATTACGGTTTCCCAATCAATTTGGTTCACTTAATTTAAATGGTATAGAATAACTGCAGTGATCCACGTTATTTAACGTTCTATTTAACTGATTAAATCTTACGGGGAGCATTTCTGGCCATCTCCTCACACAGGTGATGTAGCCAAAGATTTTCTCAGCTCAGAGAGATAGAATTGTCAGTATTAGTGTAATCTGATCATCATTTGAAAACCATGTCGCTTTTTCCAACTTACATTTGGTACATATATAAACGGGTGATGTTACAAAAGCATATGCATATGCTGGGAGTGTTAATATTGACATAGCCAAATGTATTTTTAATGCAGAGTTTACCCACAGCTTTACAGTAACGTCAGGTCAATTATTAAGAGATAAATGCATGAAAAGAATCAATTAGACAGAGCTTCCAGGGAGATTATCCGGCTATCAGCGATTTAAGATAATGTCACGCTCACTCATTTTTAATTTCTTTCCTCAGTTATATCCCCTTCACTACTTTCAGAGCTGTGATACCATCAGTCCAAGCACGCAAGTATAAGTTTGTGGTTCATACAATTCAGCTATGGCGTACTGCCCCTCTCTGCTCTGTGGGTGCATGGAGAGTGTTGAGCTTCTTTACCCTCCCTCTTCCACATTTCCTCAAGCTCATATGAGGCTTAGCTCCGATGGGAAGACTTCTCTCTGAACCAACTTTAGTTGGAGGCAATTATCCAACAGGCCAGTAATGAGCCCTCACTTTGGGAAAAAATCCAAGTGAAATGTGTGTTTCACTGATAACGTTTCAAATCAGAATAGCCTGCATTGCAACTAAGAGATGTGAACGAGGGAGAGATAAAGACAGAGAGAAAATAATGTGCATAGACAGTTTGCAAACTCAGCAAGGTGTTGAGATAATTTAGTAGTTAAGCAATTCATGTTGCATTTTGATATTATCGCTTTGACCCTTTAATGACTTATTGATGAATTAAAGTGAAAGAAAGCCATATTTAATTAGACCATTCTTTGTCTGCAACATTTATTTCCCAGAAAAAATTAACTGCAGCAATGCACAAGATTTCATCTGGGTGAAAAAGACAGATTAAACAGGAAACGATTAAATGACTGAATATATGTAAGGGAGTTGAAAAGAAGCCATTTGCAAAAACACAAATTTGATAAACAAACTAAGCTGTGTGGGTGCATTATTTTAGTATCAAATCTTCTTATATCATCAAACAAGCCATTGCCACTTCCCTCTTCATTCATCCCGTCATCCAATGTCTTAAACTGCATCTCAGCTTAGCAGCTGCAGCGTGTACATGCCACAGTAACAGGAGCAGACTGCTCTTTCATCAGCCGAATAATCTTTATTCACACAGGACTATTGAACCAAATGTGCCAAGATTGCAGCTTAACTGTCAGCCACACCAAGAGATGCCCCAACTGAGGAGGGAAAAAGGGAGTGGGGGGATGGCATCAACTACTGAGCACACATCCAACACCACCACCCCTACCAGGTGGGAATTAACTGTTTTTTGTTGCCAGAAGCGAATCATGTCAGCCTCCAATAATCTACATATTTGAAACTGTGTTTCTTAAGCAGTGAGACAGAAGTTAGGGAAGAACCTGTGACTCAGCAAATGCTATCATGCATTTTTTTCCTTTGCTCTCTCTGCATTTCCTAAGACTCTAGTGCTATATAACTCGGATGACAGCTTTATTTTCATATTTGCATCCATATGTTTGTAAAATTCCTGCTGAAATCTTACCCACATCTGCAAGCGTCTTATTTTTCGTCTAACCATAATATTATCTGCAACTGTGCGACACAATGTTTTCCATGGTGCTGTTTTCACTGTAGTCTCTGAATGCTGGGTGTTAGAGGATGTCCTGCTGTATAATAAGAGGAGGCCTGGGACAGCCGCCAGGGAACAAGTGGCTATTTCTGTGGTAACAAAGACACAGAGCTACAGAAGAGCGATGTTCAGTGAATTCCCCTGCGATGAGGAGAGCTGCATGCTGGGGAAATAAAGAGGAATGTGCGAGGAAAAGACGGACAAAGAGGAATAATTAGGGCTGAATTAAACAGAGGAAGGCAGGGAGTTATTTTTAGGGAGATGCCAATTCAATTACAGGGGAAAGGGGGTTTGGTTGGGGCTGACATAATGGGAACCCTGCTCTCTCATACTGACCATGGCTCCTGATCTTACTGCAGGTAGCAACCATGTCTGTGAGTGTATTTGTGTGTGTGTTTCTGTGTGTGTACAAGCCAAAGCATCGCTTGCATGTGCTATATCAGTGACAGACGTGACATTTGTCAATTTTAAAATTCCCCACATCACACAATCTCACTCTCTCTCACACACATCGGCTCATCGTTACACATGGCCTCGCACTCTGGCAAAAGCAGCAGGGCGGCACGTCGACTCCACATACACAGCTACAGGGACTGGATCAAACACACATAGCTTGGGGGTGACTGATGGTCGTGTGACACACAGCCTTGTGGTTCATTTTCAAGTCCACAGGGAGCCCCAGAATTGGCAATACAGAGCAGGGAGGCAGCACGGTTTATCACTACCAAGTGTACTTTGCATGAGTGCTTCGATACAATTATAAATCCAGTGAAGCTCTACTCGCAAATGAGCGCTTTATGAGGAAGTCATGATGAAAGAAATGCTGCAGAAAAGATTTAAGTGATAGAAAAAAGGAGAACATAATAAATAAAAGGTAAAAAAGAGCAAACAAACTGCTGGAATGACTGTCCACAGCATACTATAGAAAACAAAGCAAAAACAAACCTAATGCACTTCCCACAGCTGGCAGACATGCATTGGTTTATGATAATACAGTGCAGGTGGCAAATCAATAGTGTCAACACAACAGACTGACTCATCCTGTGCATGTCAGGCTTTATGAACTTGAACAAGACTATTCACATCTGCATTATACAAGGAAGTGAAAAGCATTACGGAAAGATATCTATTCACATACAAAACCCCAACACAAAAGTACTTGTGTCTATTTCAGTGGCTCAGTCAAAACTATTATACATACATATACACACTAATAAGAAAGGTCATCTACGGAATAGATCTAACAATATGAACAAGCAATAATGTGTAGCTCACATACACAGGCTGACAGGAGTTTAGGATCTTTGTTATGGTGACACGCCGAAGTTGGAATACAAATAAATCAGATTGTAACACTCAGTTTTATGAGAGTCTGAACTGATGAAAAAGCAGTTTTTGATGCAGTTTTCCCTCAAACATTTTTTTCTCCTCTCACATTTTGAATCTTAGTAAATGACTTTAACCTTGTAACTAAGTGTTCTTAAAAGTCCTGCTGTGAGCTGCAATGAGCTCTCTCATGTTCATGTGTCCTTAGATAACCCAAAAGAACAACTCAGAAATACAGTGACCTCAGTTTCACCACACCCAAACACATTTACAGAGATGCACACACACACACACACACACACACACACAAAAAATACTCTATTTACGATATCTGGACAGCTTACAGGGAGTCCAGACCACACTGTGGTCTTGTCCTTTCAAGTCATGGACATTCATTTCCAGAACAGTTATTATTTCCTGAGGCACTCTCACCAATAAAAAGGTTTTTTTCATTTTAGATGGAAGTGCGCAGACAGAAGTCTCCGTGTAATCTCGCACTTACACAACAATTTACACGTAGACACAGTGTTCAACCAGCTCAAAACACATGCTTACGTGCATGCAAAACACTGCAATCAACAATCACATGAGTCAGGCCCCAGGGAGTCCCAGAAAGAGCAAGACAAGCAGTGAGTGAAGTGGAAAAGAAAAAAATAAATAAATAAATCGCACACTATGTCCTTGCTTTGATGACCTTGGGATTGTCGTAGCCATTGAGTTGGGTGGCAAAGAGCAGGAAAGAGATTTAGCTGGACAGGCGTAGCTGAGGCTGGTGTTGAATGACTGGTACTACCTGGGATATTATTGCTAAATGAAAGGTGCTGAACCAGAAGTGCTTTGCTCCAGCGGTTACTGCATTCCCATCAGAGTGGACTTTCAGCAAAGACATGCACACTGATCCTATGATATGGATGGACGGACGGGGACGCGGACACGGACACACACACACACACACACTCGCACACTTACGCATCATAGCATGCATGTCACATAGCTTACACCCTTTCCACATACTCTGCAGCTACAAGCCACATAGAATAACAATGATATTGCATTCTGCTGGAGGCAAAGTACGCCCATCCATTACAGGATGGGGAAGGCAGCCAGGCATCTATTTCTCAGGCATTCAGCTACAGAGGGAAACTGCCCAGTTGCATAAAAGCACAAACGCCTGTCAGCTTAAGGCAAGAGTCATCAGTGATTGTGAGGATTGGCAGAGAAGGTAGCACTTGTAATTAAGCGGTAAAGAAATGTGTTGTACTGTATGTTACTATCTATTCAATATATTTCGATTCCATTTATTTCATGTATTTTTTTTCACCCTGTCATGCTAAAACTTTGCCTGCATCCTCTTTTTTTCAGAAGATCAGAAATCTGTTCTTTCCCCTCTGTATCTGACAACATTGTCAGAATAGGAGTGCTGGAAGTTGCAGTGCAGTTTAGATCCAATAAAATATACATGTAACTATACGAAAGATTTTTTGGCCATTTGGATCTCAACTCTATTTTGAGGCAGCCTTGACTCTGGGTTTTCCTTTGACTTGACTCATGATCTTGACTGAAGCTGCAGAGCGAGGGGTTACCCTGGCCTGTCATCCATTCAATAACTCAATTTAATGAAGTAACAAACCCCAGTGACAGAAATGACAGAGCCCTGACAATCCATCCATTCCCCCTCATTGGCAACGTGACATTGACTCATAGGTCACACTGGAGCTTATGGCTTTTAGGAGCTGACAGACAGACACCAGCTTGCATACGGGAGCCTCTGTGTGTTTTTTTCAGAGCAGTAGACAATGTCAGCAGTTGCGACTGAAATTACAAAGTGACACATACATTCTCTACATACTTCAATAACCAAACAGGTAGTAGCGGCTCGTGCCATAGCAGGACTTAGCTAGTTAAATAATATCCAGCAAGAAATCAAAATGTCACAGTTCAGTTGAGAATGTAATATACGGAATAACAGTAATAAATTACTCACAATAATAGGTTGTTTACTTTAGGATTATAATGTAAATAGAACGACATTAAAACTTGAAGTAGATGCAGGAATAATGCTTGGCTAATGTAGTAATGGGATGTTATTTCCTTATCAAGCTATTTTTATAACCATTTTTAATGAAACATTTATTACAGTAACCAACAGAAGTAATCTCAGCCTCAATCTACCGGATGAAGGATAACGACGTACTCTCTGCCTCATGCACACACTCTATGCACACTGCCATGGCACATCACTTGAACACGCAGTTGAGATCCAGGGCTGGCAGATCGGAGACTTGGCAAGCAGTCTACTCTAGTTTACTCTAGTTTGTATGCAAGGGCATGCTGCGTGTTTACTTCACCATCAGCAGGTGACAACCTTCACAACCCCAACTCTCAAATGAACAGACAGGCTTGATGGCAGCCATTTATCTCCGCATCTGATTGCTGTTAGCTTTCTTCCACTGCCAAGGAATAGAGCTTTGCTCGAAATGCCAACAACAAAAAGTGACACAAAGTGAAGCAATTGCCAGGTCGTCTCTCATACTTTTACATTATAAATAACGTCTTGGTACAACTAGCAAAATAAATGTGCTATGAGGGCTCAGTTTGGCCAACATACTCCTCTCATCCACCTCCTCAATGTCAGTCCAGAGAAGAAGGAAACAACCAGACACAGCAAGAAAGGAAAGGGATTAAGAAAAGAAAAGCACTTGAGTGTTCAACAGTCACTATTGAGCAGTTAAGTATCAAAACTGGTGAAGGATTTTGTACAAAAGAATATAGTTATTCACAGAAGACTTCCTAGAAACAAAATAAACTAGAGAACTTAGAATGCATGCAGTTTTCAAAGTAGCCTCAAAACTGTCTCTATGGTCATTCCTGCTACTGCGAGTGTCTCCTGGCCACACACACACACACACACACACACACACACACACACTTACAAGGATGAAAATAACAGCGGCCTTGGACTGTCACAGTAGGTAAAAACAGGCAATGAAAGGAAAAAAAAATAAATCAAAATAATATCACACTTATAAAAAGCAGTTAGCAATTTCAGAGTGTGCGTATTGATCCAAGCTTTTTATAATTCAGTGGAGTCTGAGAATGACAGTGACAGGAGCCTTCTTTCCATTTCTTATGTTCCAGCTTTGGAGAGAAGCTGTAGAAAACAACACAGCTTGTAAACAGACTGTCCTCTGAATGCATACAAAGAGTCTAACGTAATTAAAACTGTAATTTCAGCAAATACTGCAATTTTACAAATAAAAACACTCAGAGCTGATTGGAAATTTGAAATTAACAAATTTTTTAAAAGCCGGCAAACCAGTCCTGCTGCCTCTTCATCAGTTTCTTTCCACATTAGAGTTACAGCTGCTGGTTTATAACATTAATTGAATGGATCTGATACATGATCAGTGTATATATATATATATTCTTTAAAAATTGCAAGACCCTACAGTGGATTGCAAGTTTGTGTGTGTAAGTGTGTCTCTAAAACTCACCCCACATGTACATGACAAATTGTTCCCTCGAGTGCTTCGCAGATGCTAATGAGGATCAAGCTGCCTGGCATAGACAGACCAAGAGAAATATGGGCTTCCACCAAGGGAAAGCTCAAAATGGTTTCAGACACGGTGTATAGATCAGTTTCTGAGTTATCTAACCAGGAACGGGCTCAAAATGGACACGTCTATTGAAGCATGACTGCAGATAAATCAAGCTCTTATCAGCCATTTCAAATGTTGCCAACCACTTTGCAAGGAAAATCAATGCTTTTTCTTTTCTAGATGGTACCTGTCTTTAAAATCCTCTTAAACAGGTTTATTCTTTTTGTCAAATTAAAATACTCTATTCCACTATCATGTTAGCTTATTTGCTTGTGATTTTTAACATTAATAATGTTTATACCAGTGTGTTTGTTGGTTATGAATCAACCCAGCTTGGTTCTGTCTAATGTGAGAAACACGAGAGGAAGGAGGGAACAAAAGTTCAAATGAGTGAAATTGGTGTGTTCTGTAAGAGTTGTTTTTCTTTGCTTCTAGTGCTGAGATAAACTCATCACGCTCTGGCTTTATTTAAAATGCCAAGCTATACGGAAGAAATGTTATATCCTTCTAACAAGTCAAGGTTCAGGGAATAGATGTTGGGAAAGAGAAATGAGAACTTGTTCATGGGAGCGTTTTCTTTAAACTCAACTGTTTCCTGCTTTCTGCATTGCCAAGACCAACTAATAATTCTTGGTTTCATATCCAGCAGCCAAAGTATGATCTTTCTAAGCAATGCATGGTTATGGACAAGCTTCACATTTTCGGGAATATGAGGACGATTTGCTGGAAAGATCGATGCCTCTCTTGCGTATTACAGCAAGTAAAAAGAGACAGCTAGCGTGGAAAAATAAACACTTATTTTAATGGAGTAACACTGATCATAGTAGTTTCCCCTGCTTCAAGTCTGTAGGAGTAATAGCCTAGTAGCTCGTATTAAAAAGAAATGTGTATGTAACCTCACCTACATTGTTACAGCAGCATACTGAGTGTGGTGGAGAGGGGTTTCCATTGTCCTGGGAGTAACTGTGATGACAGGTGTTGAGAGGACAGCACTGCTGCCTCGGGCCACAGACAGAGGATGACAGACACAGATGACAGGGGACAGTCACCAGGAGACAGTGAGACACAGCAGGACTTGGTGGGGGGGGCGGGGTTGGAGCAAATATACAGGGATTTCCAGATGAAAGTGGTCAGAGAGCCGAGAAGAAAAAGGATTATCATTTGGGAAGAGTGTGTTTGGCCGTGTTTGTGTGTGCACAACACACATGGATGAGTCATAGCTGGATGCATGCTGCTCTGTAACAGTCAGTGGTGAAAAACAGTCCAACAATTTTGATTCAAAACTGCAAAGGAATAACGTATTAATGCTCTAACATCGACCTTCCTCCCAAAACATGGCCTTCCTCTGTTTGTGTATCAGTAGACAACTGTGCCTGTTGTTGGGATAACATGCAGATGAGCATCTATGCACTGCAGCTTAAAGCTGAAGAAATCCTTATCTAGACATTAATCCCTACATTAACTCAGGCTTAGCTGCTGTGTAATGATACCTTACTGGGTACGAGCATGTCAAATATAATTTCAGGCTGGCATAAAACAGAAAAATCAACAGGTAATTACTAGATGAGACCTCTGCATAATTCCGTGGTCTGAGGAGGTTATAAACGTGCTGGATGTGACACAGAGGAAGGAGTCTTCATTTCCTCTGAAATATGCAATAAAGGAATGTTGCGACACATATGAATGTTAAGTGTTCATACGTGTCGGACATGCTGATGAATCTTAATCCTACATCTCCTGACACTTGGAAACAAAGCCAATTAGCAGGTGCCACTGTTGTTATGGCAACATGATGTGACTGACAAGGTGGCATAGGTAAGAGTTGGAGATGAAGTGAGGATAATTAAGGATTATGTTTTTCAGATTCACACACACATATTTTCCCCCTGCTTTAGTGTTCCATTGATCTATTTAGGATTTTACTCTACATACACACACGCACGCACGCTCTGTAGTGGTGGGCTGTTACTCTGTGAATCACTGCTACATTCTGCTGCTGGGGCTACACTTGTGTCCCACATAGTTTGATTCACAAGGCGCTAATAGCCCCTGTAACCCTCTCTACTGCCCCCTCTGAGCTCTCACACACTTCACACCTCTGCACCAAACTATGAGGTCCATTTTACACTGTCCTCTTCCCAAACCAATGAAGGCAACAGGAAAGAAAGGAAGGAAGAAAGGAAAATCGTCTTCATTGAAGTGATGATTGATGATTTTATGACATCACTAATTCACTTTCATACTTAGTGCTCATACTGATGTGTTCATACTAAATATGGGGCTAACCATAGCAACCAATCGGCTTAGCTAAATATAAAGGCATGGTGTTAAAGGAGCAAAGTCTGAGACATCTCGACTTTGACTATAACATGGTTAAAGCGCCAAAAACACTGAGTCCTAAAAGAGCCAAAATTCAGTCCAATCATGTTTTTCATTAGACTCTCATTGCTGCCAAATGCTCATTTCAACCGACCTTTGTGTAATTTTCAAACTTTTATTGAGAAACTTTTCTCAGAGCGAACAAAGCTTCTTAAGAGTTATAAAAGTTTTTACAACACTGCTTTGAACAGAAGAGGCAATTCAGTCAATTAGACTAGTGTAGTAGTCCCCATGATTCTAACATGCAAAATTACTGCAGAGGCTCTTTACACAAACAAGATCCAACTTTATATGCAGTGGTAAACAGATTTTGTTGCAATGGGACCAAGCAAGGCAAGTGCATTCCCATTACCTGTCACATTTATGTAATCCCACTATGTTTCTTTGAAGATAGAATAGCCAGCATAGCATCGTTTTATACTAACCACTCAATTCGCATTCAAAAAAAAAAAAAAGAAATTATAGAACCGAAGTTTGCTTGGAACATGTCACACCTCTTTGACATTGTGACAAAGTGTCAATAAAGCTATAACATTAAATTGTACTGCAGCTTACGATATCCCCAGGCTGCAATAACTGTTAGAACGTAGCTGTCATAATTTAAGTCACGATGAGTGTATGGCAGGATATGTGAGGCCCAGAGGATCTTGTGGTAAATACAATTTGTGTCACTGCAGCTAGCAGCAAGTACAGAACAATAAAGTATCTGCGGTTATCCCAAAGCGATGTCGTAAAATGTGATTGTAATTTAGGGAAATAATTTCAGGGGACAACTCGGACTCCAAAAGGTGCAAAGAGAGATAAGGAAGGAGACAGGTGAAAATGAAGGGCAGAGAGAGAGAGAAAGAGTGGACAAATGTTGGAGTGTCATGAGCCTATTAAGAGTGGATGGACAGCTTTATTGTGCATTTATCCATTCATTATCGCATTATGTCCTGTGATATCGGGTACAAACAAGGCTAATCCCTTCATTCATGCGTTTCAAAGTCAATGCCACAGCATCCTGTCAACAACTGAACAAGGCTTGTTCTCTAATTTTTGAATGTTATGCCCTTATCTGCTCAGTAAATCACTTGTATGTTCTGTAAACCACATCTCTTATTCAAATGGCTTCATAAACACTGCCACCATAAACTGGGGGGTGGGATAATTATTGCTACTGAAACATCAGTTTGAGTTGCTAATACAAAGTGGGGCCATAAATTACAATGCAGCCCAACTATCTGAGCCTCTACAGCAAGATTTCCATCAGGTGGTAAATATAACTTTTTCAGTGTTACCTTGGGAACTGGCACGAAAAATAAAAAATTGCAACTTCAGTGCTGAAGTCATGTAGAACCCAACAGGAAACAAGAACATGATTCATAATTTAGTAACATAATATCTAGGCCTCTGTTGAACAGACCCCTAGGCTCTGCCGGGGTAAATCATGCAAAAAAGAAACATGAAAGTTTTTCCAGAGTTTGCCTAATTTCCTTATTACAGATTTGATCATTTTTTCTGAGTTATATTGTTAGTTAATGATTCATATGTATGATTTATCTTGGCTTTTAAGAATTGGTTGTACAGCATGTACAATCAATGTCTAGAACCAGCTGTTGTGACACCAAACTAAAACCTTATTGAATTTTAAATTTTAACTCTAAAAGAAGACACATTAAAGAGGATTTAAATATATAAATCAGGCTGCCTGTCATAGATGAAAGTTCAGTTCTTCATTTATTTCCTGACTAATTGGCTATAAAACTACAATTGGCATACTATCACATTCAGAAGTTGTTTTAGGGAACATTTTCTATTTTCTCCATATCTATGAGAGACAGAATATTAGTATTCAGTGTTATTTTCGGGGCCACCCGATAACGGCATGGGCTGAAAACAGACAAACAGAAGATGCATCTGACCATTGGGGAAATTATTCACAGATCCTAAATGCACCAGGATGACAGAACAATAATTGCTTCATCTTAACTTAAAATGAACTCTGTAATTTGTCTGGCAAACGCACACACAGAAAGTACAAGCCGAGAACATCATGACAATTAGGATGAAATTTAATATGCCTGTTAGAGAAATACAGAGTGGAAAGACTGATTGTAGCTGTGCTCAGTAGGAAAAGGTTTGTCTTTTAAAAATATGCATTTATTTAAGGATTCAATGATGCAGGATTAAATGTCAGTAGTTATTAATGTGAACAATGGGAGAGGAGGATTCTGGTTCTTCAACATTAGGCAAAGCTGGGTAACTGCCATGAAGGATAATATTACAGATAAAGATTCAAATACATGTCTTATTGAGGTGTTCAGCCTACAGGGATAAATACATTCAGTACACGACTAGAGCAAAAAATGTATCTTTGATTTTACATAGAAAAAACACATTCCGTCAGCTGCATTAATGAAACTTGTTCATCATGGAGAAAAAAAAAAAAAGAGTGCAGCACTGCTCCTCATTGAAAACAAAGGAAAAAGTAGCAGTGCCGAAGGGATCGGTGCTATGGAGCAGACTGGTCCTATATGTTCACATTATGTCTGACGCATAAATAAACAGGAGTAAAATCTACATGGTGGCAGTCCTGCTGCACTGCAGAGCAGTGACCCAGGCCTCCCATGTCACACCGCTGCTTACAGCGGCACAGCCAATTTAACTCCACGCACCCAGTGAGCACGCTGCTAAATCAGTGTTTAATCAGTAGAATGACAAGCTCAGCTAATTATTGCTGTCTTGCTCCTCCACCACTCCTCCTCATCCACATCCTCTTTGCTCTCGTCCTCTGTCAACCCTTTCTGCGGTGTGCTGCCTGCTCAAGTACTCAGGCGATGAATGCCTATTTCAAGCTACGCTGTCGTCTGGAGCTATGTTAAATGAATGTTGTCTTTTGGCCAGCTAATTTTTGCAATTACCCTGTACAGCTCAAAGATACCATTCACTGCCTCTTTGGATTTAAATGAACGGAATGTCCTGGCTCTGCTGTAATAGTTGACTTCATATGAAAACATGGTGAAGTTTCACTGGATGTCTGCTGTAGTTTTTCTTTACATACAAATGGCATCAAAATGCTTGAATGTGTTGGTGTTTGCCATTTAAGAGCTCTTCGAATTCAATCATTCCAGCACAAAACTGAGAATCCTAACAAATTTACAAATCTGTCTTATCTGCTTTCAGCAAGATGAACACACACACACACACAAACAAAAACTGCGCACAACCAGAAGAAACCCTGAGTTGATTTAAGAAATGGTTCCTTGAAATGAAGTTTGTGTCTTTGTGCGTGTGCCTGTATCTGTCTGCACACAGAGGAGCTAGGAAATGAAAGTAGTGAGACATTATAAGCTTTCTGATATCCTCCAGAAGATTCTCTCCCTGAACACACAAACACACAAGCATACTTGCACAACTCTGTAAAGCATTACAATGACTGTAAAGTTATAAAATTTTGCAAGGTGACATCTCATCTAACCCAAAACTATGCAGCTGAACCTAACAACAATACACAGATTTGTTTTTCATACAGTGATAGTAATGCCTAATAACCACGATTATATTAGCATAATCACTAACAAGAATAAACCACAAGCTAATTAGGCCAAGTAGGAAAAAACTGGGCACCAGAGGACACTAAAATGTGCAGTAGCAGCTGAAAAGAACTAATCAGACCTGTAATTACTTGGTTATTACTTACACTTAAAATTCTAATGTTGCTATACACTGTGCATTCAAAGAGATACAATAAAGGCAATATAAGGCACCGAAAATCCAAAAGGGGAAAAAAAAATTAAAAATTACGATTTCAATCAACAAAATCTGAACTTGAATTTCATAGTGCATTTAAACGGAGGCTTGTCTCATATAATTAAACATTGGATTGTTTTGAAAGCAAATCTTGCCAGCAATGTACTTTTTAGAGCAGACTAAGATTGCATTAGGCTTGAATATAGTAAAAAAAAAAAAAAAAATCTGATTCGAGAGTGTGATTCAAAAAGAGACTGGCAGAAATGTGGTATCACTCAGTTTAGACTGAGGCCTGTGGTCAGCCAGTGGGACCAACCAAGTGTAGCCTTGTGTAGACAGTCCTGCCTAACACTGACAACATGGACAACAGTGCTCCCTATGGGCACAAGAAAGAAAGTTATTTTCCAAGTCTGCTCACAGATGAGAGGGCCTAAAGGAAGAATTTAAAATAGTTTCGTATTTTATTTTCTTACTCACTGTTTCTTAATTAAGGAACCTCTTTACAATGAGGGAAAATGGATAGCGTGAGATGAATAGGCCACTTTTCATTGAGAACCAAACTGCCACCAGCACAGTCTGGCAGTATTAGGAGAGCAATATGTTTTTTTACTGTTCTGGCTCGACTCCAGCACTGTGGATTTCTAAAAGAAACAATGGCTTTAGAGTGCTGACTTTCAGCTCTAAGGGTGTTTGGGCTGTTCACGTCTATATTGGGTGAACAGTAGGAGCAGTACTTATACCCTTAGGAGGTGTACATAAAAAGGCCTACTGTTTTGTTGCCCTTCAAAGGATGTGGATGGAAACAGCCTCAAAATAAAGCTGAAAGTCAGCACTTTACAATTTTCATTCTCGCCTCTCAACTCTGCTTGAGTCAGTGACAAATTCATCTGGAATACTTAAACACTCACTCTACATTATGCTTTTATTATGTTTTCTACACATAGTAAACCCACTTACAGAATGTATTCTTTACCATTTTATCTTCTCTATCCAGCTCACGGTCCTGCCTGGCAACCCCTCGGTGAGCAGTCGCAGGGCCCCATCAACATATCTGGGTGAGCTTCTCACAACCTGGCAACCGAGCAGAGCAGCTGTGCGACCCTTAATGCAGACGACACAGCCATAAAACACAATCAGCCTCTAATAAAACAGAGGGAATCGACAGAGTTGACTTCTGCTCACCCTCCACAGTCTCACAGGCATGATAGTAAAATCAGGCTCATATATTCATTGCAATTACAGACATTGGGTTTCCCTAAATGAGAAAGAGAAGTTGGTACAGCCAGTCCACATGTCTCCAGATCTCCACCACTGCTCTCCTTCACCTGGCCACAACTCTAATTGCAGATGTAGTGCTTGCATGGATCCAGCACTGAAGTAATATGTACCAGCAGCAGCCCAGGCTCAATCCACATACACTGATATACTGCACAACCCCGATGTTTACAATGGCTGAATACTACAGGCAGAGTGATGGACTACAAGCAAGAGAGCTAGATGTATTGGACTGGCTTTAATACAGCGTACTCAGTCTGTAAAAATGGACTACCAGTGCTGCCAAATCCACCATCATCCACAAGCAAAAAGGGAAAACTGAAAACAGTCTAACAGGGGAGGAGGGAAGAGAGAAAATCAGTGACCAGGTGACAGCGGTGTGCTTTTCGTCCAATGAGTGGTCCGGCTCCAGTTTGACCTTCCCACTGTGGTGTTTGGCCACATAGCTACATCTTTGTGCGCCCAGAAATTTTGTTGTATTTCACAGATGATAATGTGAGTGGATGGGTAGATTATGACACCAGAGGAAGGACAGCAGACACTTTCAGCTGGGTTTCTGCTGTCCAGGCCATCAGAGCTGCATTCCCAAAACACAAATTCAATAAATTATAAAGCAAGAGGTCACTCCTAATCAGTCCTTCGTAATCAATCACCACAAGTATGTCATGACATATGATAAAAGAGTAGAAGCTGTATCTAATTCAATATGCTCCCAGAAAAGGCCCTCCGTCTGTGCACTTAATCATAGTTAGAGATAAAGCCTGCTCTATGTCTTCATTTTAGTATCACACACACATATGAACACACACACACACACACACATAATCAGCAACCATCTACACAGCTGCTCTAACAAACAGCAGCAGCCTCAGTTAATGGGCAAATCTCAAAGCATCTGCATCTCCTATGTCTCATCAAGGGCGTACGAAAAACATCCCCCAACGGTTTGCCTCTCCTCCTCCCTCCTGTCTGTATTCTCTCTCTTAACCTCTATCCCTCCTCCTGCCTGTCCTTGCAGTCACCACTATTGTCCTTAATAAACTGCACATCACAGATGGACCTGTCCTCCTGACAGGTTCAGACAGTGAAAAGCTCAAAGTATATATTTTGCGGGCCAACTGCTACGAGTATATACATTACATCTGTTGGTAAACCAGAGAATAAGCCCAAACACTGAAAACTGGATTTGGAGCTTGGGGGAATGTTAGTTAGTATATCACAGGTAGGTGCATGTCTTGGGACTGTGGGAGGAGGTTAGAGTATATGGAGAACATTAACCACCCCCCCTCTATGAGGCAATGCTGCTTTACTTCCACAGAAGTTGGTTACACTATTTGGTTACAGAACAATCCTCAAATCTGATGACACATTGCTCATTTTAGCTCACTGACGGATCGCACAGCCCCATAAAGTAACTTAGTAGCATCTGACTTTTTGACACATCCATATATTTGAGTAAGCAAAGAACTATTAGTTTTAATCATTGTTATGATTAAGCATGAAGTGCAAATGTATGCACCCCTAACTACTGTGAGAACTACTATGCTGATCATGAGTTGCACAAAATACCATGAAAGAGGAGCAGCAAAAGCAGTTGTAGAATTACAATCAGAAATTAACACAACAGCTGCTAGCAAAGACAGCAAGGTCAATAAAGATTGGATTTCATGATCAATGTTGCTTTCACCACAGGTCAAGGTTGATAAAGAACATTGTTGTTTCAGTCTCCATTCATGCCCATCCCGACAGTCAGACAATACACAGTCTCTATATTTCCAAATTTACAGCAGTCTACAACAGTCTGCAATTCAAGCCAGCCTTTCTTTCCATTTAAACCATTGTTGATTTTTTTCCCCTCTATTATTTTCCAGATGCAATAGGTAAAATGGTTAAATATGGTGACTCATTTACTTGGCTGCTACCCAGCAGCTAATCCAGGGTACAGATTAAAAGGTTTCTACAATCTGCAATGAACTGATACCAGCGATCCAGCACAGCACTTGAGAAAGGAGGATCCACATGTAGCCTGCCGGGTTAGTTGCCAAACCAACAGTTTTATCAGAAGACATGACTCCTGCAGTCATTAAACAGAGGAGGGCAAGCCAACCACAGCCTCGGCTGTGACTCATAATTTCCAGAAACCAGTGATTCAAGCAGCCACGGTTCCCCTGGGAAGCACACTACTTGAAAAAAATGACCACTTGTGGCACCCCCCAAAACGATGAAACAATAGAGAGTGAGTGAGCTTTTTTTGTTTTTTTTTTTTTATTTAAATGATGGAGCATATCAGAAAAATTATAGGTATTCAAGCAAACATGAGGGAATCTCAATGAAGGTTTAACTCACCACCTTTAATCAGAGTGAATTAAGAAAAGAAACTTTATTGCAACTCTACATGAAGCAGAAAATCCAATGTTCCCACTTGGAATACAAAGTCATGAAAATCTATCTAACATGCTTTGAACACATCTTCATTAAAAAGACAATATTGACTGACTTAAAAGGTTGGCGCCTCCTCCTCTCACCTCAGACCGCAGTAATACTTAATGTGGTGATGCAGATCTTTTGGACGTCTTTATACTGTCATTATTGGCTTGTTTTGATTACAAGTCATGGATGGAGGCTTCATGCACGTCTGGCCAACTGAGGTCCAACGGTATGTTGTTTAGAATATGGTAAGAGATTTCTGCTTTACCAAACACCATTCACTGCCTCAGATATGAATTTTCATATAACAAATACATTTAAATGCAGATTTATGTATATTTCGTATAATTTTCTTGAAGTTCATATGATTTCTGCTTTGATTAGAGGGCAAAGACAGTGGTTAGTGAAGTTTCTAACAATAATACTTTACGTTAGACATCTTTAATTTGGATAAGCTGGAGTTAGCAATGACTGGTATGTCCTTCTCTGTATTTATTCTGATTGTGGTTGAAAGGTCATGAGAAGTGTAGGGAGAGATGTTTAGTTTTCACAGAGACTGTTTCAGTCGGGCTCCAAGAAAATTGGAGTTACAAATACCTTGAGACTCATTAGGTTTTTGTTTTTTTTTTGAGTTATTTCAAAAGAAATTATGGGTAAAAACAGAAGAGAGAGAACCAGCTCTTCAGTTGGTGATGCAACTAAAATGAGACCACTATTTTGTTGTCAATGTATATAAAAAGGCTTCAAGAGGAAAACAACAGAAACAAATCATTCCCATTATCACTAACGCACACTGCGTCATCAAAAGACCTCATTTAAACACAGCATTGCTGAAGGCAATTTTTATAAAGTGCTTTACAGGATGGCTTATTATCCTAGAACTATAAAAACACACAAGGAGTTCAAAATAAGCACAACCAAAAAAAGTGTCATAATAAAGCAGGAATAACAAGATGCATAAAATTAACTAAACTACAGAAAATATAAAAGCAAGATTAAAGTGGGCTGAATCAAAGCCCATAAAACTAAATAAAAGCATTTTAAGAGGTGATTGGAGTATAGTCCATGATTCCTATGAGGGTGAGAAAAATGGGCCTTCATTTTAATTGAATAAGTTTTCTGACTTTCTTTCTATAAGCACATATTTGTAATATGACATTTGGAGCTATCAGCTGACCTGTAAGTGCTGAGAGGGTGGATAGAACAAATACTGCAAAAACACACAGTGCTGTCATGACAATATTGACTGTAACACACAGACACACTTCCCTACTTTATGACAAACGGCGGCATTATGTTGTGTTGATTGATGGTCTATGGGAACAGTCCTGGAGAAGATATCGACCCTGCCCATTACACACACACACACACACACGCACACACTAGAGCCAGTGAAAGAGAAAATGAGGATTGATGGGTGTCCAAAATAAATCAGATAAGGCTTTAACATGAGGCAAAACATCCCACTGCCCCACCCTCTGCATTTATCTGTTGGCCCCTCATGACTAATGACCACGACTACAAATGAGCCTCTCGGTCTCGCCTCCAGGATACAGGACCATCTCATCAATTAAAGCTGTTGAACTTTGGGTTTAAAGACGCCGCAACAATTAAGTGGATGGAGTGCAAAGCTCACTGAGACAGGACAGATTACTAACACCAGCATTTTGCTGAGTCTCTCTACTGCTCCAACACTGATGGTGTGACGAGACATGAACTAACTCACCTCTGCTGGCAGCAGGCCTTGGCTGATGCATTGCATAGATCAAGAGCTTTCAGAGGGAATTAAGAATTTTCTTGCTAATTGGTCCACAGACTGAGGCATGCTGTTAAGCCCCGTTAGTAAGGACAATGCCTCTTAATCTTTCAAAATCTGCAGCACACTTATATACCACATATATTTTAAACAGATCTGAATGAGAATGTCTGATGATTTCTTTATATTTGGATTACAAAACAGATTAGATGGTTAAATAGACACAAATACCCATTTTAAAAGAGCCTCATCTCCAATCCCTCCACCAAGTTTAGTGCAAATGAATTCAAAATTTTTTGCCAGTGAGTAAACTGGCAAATAATCTAGAAGAAATGGGGGAAAAAATGAGAGTAACATACACCCCCCCAGGCTATTTTAAAACTATAGATATACATTAAGTTTATGTCTTCAGCATTACCATACTGAAATGTTGTGTGTGGGTGACAGAAGAAAACACACTTTAACAAAAGAAGAAGACAACTGGAACAGAGGAAGAATAACACCTGAATACAGAAAGTTCAGTGAATTAAACAGTACACAGATGAGACAAAGGAAGAGTGGGATTCAATTTCTGTAATGAGCTCCACTGCACCTTGTACAGAGTACTTTCTGTCGGTATCCTGAATCTGTAATCCCACAGAGGATCCTTTAGTTTCTCTTATTCAGAAATCTCATAAAGGCAGTCCCCATCTGAGACTGTGGGTAACCGACTGTGTCTGAGCACTTGAACCATGCCTTGATGCCAAACCCCTGCAAACAGCACAAACCCTTCAAATTACCACGGCTGGCGAAGTTCATTCACTTCGGTATCGCACATGAGATAAGGCCAACGGGATGAATGAGTCTTGTGTTTCTTGGCTTGGCCATAATGACGAGCCAGACTGGGCGAGAAAAGAGTGGCAATTATTCAGACAAAGGAAAGTCTTCCTGCTGTCTTGCCAACCATCAGTCAGTCCCCCTGGATGGTAAGCAGCTTGTCCAATATTGACCTCTATCTCAACACAACCTCGCAACTGCTAATGAGGATTTATAATGCTGGAGTGCTAGGACATGATGGCTGAATGGAAAATGGAGAGGAAACATCAGTTGCTAATTTAAAGATGGGAATGTGATACAAAGGATAGATTCAGGGGAGCATGGGTGAGATAACATGTTCCTGTTTCAACCAACTATTTTTCTCTAACTCAAAGTGGCACTTGACTTTTGGTTGGCAGCAATAGAAACAACTGATTTCCTGGACAAATATATTAGTTAAAGGGTCTGTACAGTATTATTCCTCCCCCCAATGACTCTGGTGGATATATATTATTATTATTATATTATTATAGGCTACAGGTAAATTTAGAAGAATATGAAGCTGAGCAGTGATCTGTTAACCTCGTATGACCCTCAGTGAGTAGAGACTAAAACGCCACTTGCACATTCATGCAGGCAAGGTTATCGAGGGAAGACCTATTGATTCAATCTGCTGGAAACACTAAAGCGGTGTATGAGCTGCGAAAGAGAGTGTGCCACAAGTAGCTGGGGTGGATTATTTTTCCCTATCTCATCAGCTGATCCAGTGGGCTCAGCAGTTCCCAAGGACGGTGGCGCTGTGCAGCTGCTGATCTGTCACACTCAGGGGAAATCAGAATCTTCCTCTATCAGACGCCGTAAAGCACCGTGTGTTTGGGACTCAGGGGAGTCAAAGGCACGTACAACTGATGTCTTAAAACAATCTGGATTTGGTTTTAGAAAGCAGCAAACTTTTACGTGCAAGTAAAATTTTGCCATGTGAAAAATTATCCATATGACTGATACAGTTATACATACTCCATCAAACCAAATTTCTATGTTCATGACTGGGATTTCATATGAAATATTTCAATATATTATACAGCCTAACTGATTTTAAAATGTATCTTAAATTTGATTTTGTCATCAGGAAAGTGGAAAGTCAATTTATGACAGCATCCATAAACACTGATAACTGTTAGTAAACACATATTTAATAATATATTATTTTAGTTTTACCTTCTACTAGTTTTATGAAACACGTATGGGGAAAAAAAAAAAAAGTCTGACATCAAGAGTTTTGCTTTGCATGTTTGCTTCCTGTAAAAAATGTGTGTTTGTGTGTGTGCGAGTAAGTGTGAGAGTGAGACTGAAATACTGAGCACAGCATGCGCAAGCATGCCCATGTATAATTAACATGGTCAGAGGGGCTATATTTCTGTCTGCTAATCAAAGTTTAATTATATTAAATATCATCTACTAAGGGCCATATTAAAAACTAATTAGAAATCACAAAGTCTGTGGCAGCTGTAAGAATCACCTCAACAGCCCCAAGCACATGAAAGCAAATTACAGGATAACCACGCTGATCAGAAGTCAGCACGGAAACTCACACTGTTTCCATATGCTTCAAAATCCTCAGTGCTCAACAGCACTTTGTAATTTGGAATCTCCTTTATTACAAACAGGCAAACTATTTGAAACAAAATGTATTCATGCGGGTTGTCTACATTGCATAAATCTGTTAACTTTCCTGCCAGCCAGTGTTGTGTTAGCACAAAAATAGGCCACAGTTAACATTGAATAATTCCTTGTTTTTTGAAGCAACTCTAATCATCAAAACAAAAAGATTTGAAATCAATCAGACCAGCAGGTGTGATGCACTTATACAATTATGTTCTGCTGGTACTGTACCCATTGTTATAAAGTAGGCCATGAAATGTGATGACTCACTGGTGCTGGTACTACACCTGCCAATGTGGCTACAGAGATGCGTCCTTCCTGCTCACTGTGCACAAACACACATACACACTGAGCGCTGATGAGATCAGTGTGTACATTCACAGCACTTCCACAGCAAAAAAAAAAACAAAAAAAAAACAATCCACATCAACATGACTCAGACAAATATCCCACAACAATAACACAACAGAGCTAATCCCCAACAAAACGGAACCACAGCCAAGAGCGCACAACTGCCACAAAAACAGGCAGGCAAGACTGAAATTAAGTTCATCCAGACCAGCTTTCCTGGCTGCAACGCAAAAACACAATCATGCTAAAGATAGATGGCGGTGAGGTGATTAGCCCCATAAAGCTGTTTTATTGTTAAGAGTTTTCTGCGAATGTGAAGCGGGCTGTTTCATGTGAAAGAACATCACATGTTAACATAGGACCCAACACTGGATTATGGCACAGAATAAACACCTTAGACAGAGAAGAAAGGAATAATACATGTCTGTTTACACAATGGGGCTATTCAACAACCATAAAGCTGCACTCCACTAGCTACATGATTTTTGGATTTTTGGGTCATTAGTTCATTGGTCTGGGAAACCGGCCTCAATAAGAGGGCACGTCATCAAACCACTCCACAAGAGATTATTCAATTTTCTCCAGTTGTCTTCTGACTGGATTTGGAGGAGAAGTGTCATCAATCATGTTTGGGTTAATTGGTGACTCTAAATTGTCCATAGGTCTGAGTGTGAGTGGTTGTTTGTCTCTGTGTGTTGACCCAGAGTGTACCCTGCCTTCGCCCAGTGTGACCTGGGACTGGCTCCAGCATCGCCTGCGACCTGGAAACAGATAAGCAGTAGATGATGAATGAATGAAGATCAAAACTAAAATCTGATGTGAGGCGATGAAAACATACCACCTTAGGCCTGACATAACTTAGCGCTCTGAAAGTGGAGGTTGATCTGTTCCCCATGTAGCACTGCTTGAATAGAGAAAATGGAAGTGCAGCCCCAAGGGACTGTCCTGTAACAAAGGGCAAAATCCTCTGGCTGCTTCTGCCTTGAAATCCAATTACACCAATTTATCAATTGCTTTGAATAAAGAGTCATTTGGGGCCGAGCAGAAACTGGTTGACTTCTATCTTGGTTCAAAAATAATATTTGGATTTTCAGGGTTGCCCTCGTCCTGGCTATGTGTGTATGACTCCAGACAGAGTGGCAGAGGGATAAATACAGGAAGAAATAAAGGTCAGCGCTGTTCTCTGATCTCCCTGTGTGACTCCTGCACTCTTTACGTACCTTCATGTCACATTCACCAGCATGAAGTGACATAAAAAAGAAAACCTAAAACCTTTAAATGGATGCTACGTATATGACTCACTGTAGAAACCTGATGACATAAAAAAGGCACAGATTGAAGCACAGTAAGGAGGGAAGGCTGCATTCTTGACCAGGAACACAAAGAAAAGGAGAACTATTACAATAGAGAAAGAATGACAGCCCACAGCACCACAAATCACTGAGACAAATTACCGAGACCTTTTACCTTATTCAACACTCAGGCTGAGCCTTTCATACGAAGGATATACCTGTCACAGAGTTTTAAAGTAAGCCTTACAGGTATAGTCGCTAGCTTATCCATTGGAGGATGTGCCAGACATGTTTAAAAGGGTTTTTTTATTTTTTTTTTAAACTCTGTTAACAAATTACCCATAAGAGTCACCATTACTAGAAGCTTCATCTTGTCAGTTCTCACAAAGAGACACTGGTGGATAGCTATTTCTGTCTACGAGCATTTCCAAGTCTGTTTCCCTTGGGAGTGCTTGTGCTGTTTGTTAAGTAGAGCTGTGGCGGTGCTCCCCTGAGCTTCCTGCTGCTTCATAATGAGCCTCTCCAGCTGGATGGCCACTGAGACAGAGGAGGCCAGGGGTTGAGCAGCTTTCCTTCTCTAATTGGTTGAATCGTACTTCCACCCTTCAGTACTGGAGCAACAAGGAGGTGTTGAAGATTTATCTTCATGTTCCGAAAATGTTACACAGCACTTGAGTTAAGGGAAGAGAAGACCGTCCAACGTGTGATATAACAGGGACGACAAAGGACAGCTGATCAAGAGAAAAAACTGTGGTGTAACATAATGGCTGCCAGTGTAAACAAACCAAATCTATATGTAGGGAATAATAAATAAACAAATGCATTGCAGACAAAAATATATGGGTATGCTTGTATGTGCACACACGTGGACACACACACTACAAATGAAGACAATAGTTCAGTGCACACACAATCCATCCATCCATCTTCTACCACATGATGTCTTTGGACGGTAGGAGGAAACCCACGCAGGCACGGGGAGGAGTACAGAACATACACCCATCGAAAAACTTATTTAAATACATAAAAAAAACCGAAACCCATAATCACCAATCAGTCATTAATAACATTGCTCAAGTCCAGATCCCTGGATCTGCTGGACTCTAATCCAGCTAACTTCAGTCTCTGGCTGCACTTGAAGCACAGTGAGTAATAACTTATCGAATGATATCAGTTCAGTAGTAAAGCACCCTGTTGTCTTCTCACAGGTGCCACTTTCAAATAACTGAACAATCTACCACAAACCTCATCTACATTACTTGAAGAACAATCAGTGAAACTGCGAGAATAAATTCACAGCCAATATGCAAGCTACTTATTTAGAAGGAACGTGCTCATTGATCAAATTAAGAATCTCCCAGCAGGGCTTTACTTCGTAAATTGGGGAGAAAATTATACTATAAAAAACAATTTTCTCTGCAAAATATAATTTGCCAAAATCCAAAATGGTACCAAAAAAAAAAGGTACACAAATAATGACAGAGAAAATGCAAATGGTGGTGGCCTAGAATTACTACTATTTACCAAACATGCAGAGATGAAACATATGAATAAGGGCAGTTAAACTATAAAAAGATTACTAATAAGTGTGATGGGCACTATTACACACTTATTACAAAATGCAAAAAGAAAAAACTGCAGAACTGCAACTAATCCCAGTTTGGGGGAAGAAATTAATCTTAGCTGATACTTGTGGGGCATCTAGTAAATATTCATGCTTACCAGACTTGAACCACTAGGTCAGGTCTGATAAGTCATTTAATAATTTACAGTTTGGGAGACGCAAGAATATGGATGTGTGTCATCAGCATAAAAGTGAAAACTTTTATTAAGTGCCAAATTAAACTCAGTGGAAACCTGGAGATGGAATACATATTTCAGGGGATCAGCATTACACAGCTCAGTAGTGGCCAATGAAGACCATCTTCGTACATCTCTTCCTGTACAGGGTGAATAGATAAAGAGCCATACAAATGTCCTGCAAAGTTAGCTTTGGCAATCTTTATCATGTAAAATCCAAATGTCTGTGGTCAAGTCCAGTAAAAACACTGTTAATCCTGCTGTTAATGTAGTCTTGATCTTCTGGACAATTTCAGCCAACAAGTTTCATTTTGTTTGTTGTAAATGTTGAAATGTTGGAATGTAATATAGAGTATTGTCATAAAAGTGCTAATAGGTGATAAACAGACTGCAGTTGCCCTCAATAAAACTTAAGGTGACCTTAAAACAAAAAACAAACCGATTCTCTTTAGCAAGCTTTATAGATATGCATCTTTTTTTAAAATATTCTTTTAATTATTTATGAGACAGAAGGTAATATTAGTTAGGCATTTCAATATTTATTATTAGTCAGCATGGGGGAAAATTAAAATGAAACACTTAAGCACCGACTGAGACTTCTAAATATCCCATGAATCCTTCAACAGGGTAATTTACAACTCTGCAGGGCTGACTTCATTCAGGAAAGAAAAACAAATGTCAGCCATGCATAGAGCAGAAAAAACCTCATAGGAAGAGTGCTTCCTGTGGAAACACTCAGCTACCATCTGCTGTAAACAGGCTTTCATATTCCTATTCATATACTGTAAACCGTCAAGCACCTTACATTTAAAAGGCAAATGAGTGACCGATTGGGACTGAACAGTGGACGCTGAGTGGTAAGAAAATGTCCTAATTTTGAACTCTTGACTAGCTGCAAAATGTCACACAAACAATCTTCCTTTATTTAGCAACAGTAGCAGGTTGTGATTGATGGGGGAAGAAAAGAATCACACTAAGCATGGGGGCCTAAAACTGACAAAGGACATGTCTGCTTTCTTACGATGAAATAGAGTAAGAATATTAAGTACTACCAAGTGTTTTACTGCTTTGAATCTGACTTGAATGCACTTATTTTATTAGTCCAGTGAGCCATTGGAATGCAGTGAAATGAAATTAGTTATGAGTTATATGCTCAATTTCTAATGTTATAACATTAGAAATGGAGCAGATGTACACTGTTTTTCCAACAAGGCAATGTTCATTCATATAACCACAGTCTATTGATTTTGGTTGCAGAGTGGAAATACTAGAAAATATAACTGAAAACACAGGGATGGAAAGTGGGAAAGTAGAGCTTAAAGTGGATACCAGTATGTAGTTCACTCTGACACCAACTAAATTACATCCAGAATAAATACTAACATTAGGAAAAAAAAATGGCAATTATTGAAACAACAAAAAGTGTTGCAAAAATAATTTTTTTGGGGTCAATCAATTAGATTTACATATATTCAAAAATATATGAAAAAGGGCAATTTTTAAGAAATATAATCACTATTTCCTGTATACATTGCTGATGTATAAACTAATGGCAAATGTTTAAACTGGGGTTTTAATTTTCACTTCAGTAAAATTATAAAGTACTTAAAAGGAAAGTTGTACTTGAATGTATTACGCCTTAAGCTTAATTATAGGACTCAATTTATTTTTTCCCCTCACTGAATCAACTACAAAAAGAGAATATAAAAGTGCAAATATTATTGCTGCTGCGGAGCTGAAAAATCAAATAGATTTTCAGGAAGCAATACTTAATGAGGCAAGACAGGGGTATAAAGGCAAAAACAGAAAAATGTAACAAGTTTGCAAATAAAGAGCATGAATGGTTTCATGAAGAACTGTTGTAATTACATCAACATTAATTGGCTCCTTTTTCCACCGTAAACTGCAGCAATAATGTCCTGAGAGGCATAAATCTATGTTTGATAGTTCATGACAGCTTGGTGGGAGAACATTTTACAGCCCATTAATTTTTTTCTTTCTCAGAACTGATTCTGGGAAAAAAAAAAAATACTCCAGTTTTTAGCATCACAGACCAACGGCTCCTTTCCTGTTTGTGAAGAAACTTCGTTAGCTCCTCAGAGCACATCTACGATGTTTTGGGCTTGAAGTAAAGCAGCCTAATCGCTCATGGCATTCAGTCAAGAGCACAAAACCACCAAGGATCACAGTTCAAGTCTGAAGAAAGACATCAAGCTCCACAACAAAATAACTGATGCTGGGGCCTGTTGAGCAGGCAAAAGAGAATACTTTAGTTTCCTTAATTATAGGGTACAACCACACTTAAAATGAAGTACAACAGCAACATATTTTGGGGTTTTATTTTGTGACATTAGATACACCGGAGGTTTAAAACTAAAAATTCACTGCCGTCCTGCTTATGTAACCACAAATTTAACGGCCAGACCCTCCTTTTGAGGTCTGTCACCACCAACCTGAATCCCCTCTGACCACAGGCTGTCACAGGGTGCGGTGGGTGGGATGCAGGGAGCAAAGGACAGGAGGCGAGGAGAAGTAACAGGCCAGCACTTGTCGCATGCTAAGTGAGAAGCTGTGACACCGGAGCAGAGCCCTGAGGCCTGGCCCGACTGAACCCCACAGACCTGACAGCCCACAAGCTTAAAACACCAGGCAAGCATCTTCTTGGTTACAGCGCGAGACCACGTAGAAAGAATCCAGCGCAAATCTCCAGAGTAGATGAGTTTAACCCTAACCCTCTTTCAATCAGATGTCACAACAACAAATTTCATGTACAAGCTCTGACAAATAAACAGAACATTGTGAATTATGAATGGCATCCAAAGCCTTCAGCATGAATAAACACTGTACAGACAGCAGTGTCTCAGCTTACAGAAATCTTGATTGCAAATCCCAGACGATGTCATAATAATCACTGCTGGACTTTTTGTTGGAATGACTAAAATTCACTGAGTCGGTTGAAATCTTTAACGCCAGCTGATGCTGATGTTGTTATGCCTCAGTAACAGTCAGGGCTGTAGGCATTGTCTTTTCCGCTTGTCCTGGTTGTCTGTTCTGCTCTCATTATATCTTGACAGATTAACTTCACTTCATTTGGCATGGACAGTCACTTGGACTCAAGATTTAATGGACTAGTGTTTTGTTGTTAAAGGTCAAATGCTACTGTTTCCTAGGAAAATGTGTTTTTCAGCCATAATGTTTTGACAGGTAAGGAAATTGATAGCTTGACATATCTGTCGTACCTATTTACACTTCCTACTAATGACCAATGTCTGAGTCTGAACTGTCAACTAAAAGCCCAAACCGCATAAGATACAGCATCTTTTACAAAGATTCTTCCTCTTTATGAGGCGTTTTCATAATAAAATCTCACACCATAGCCAGCTACACCAGAATATCTGATCGTTTCTGCTCAAGGCAAATGTCATCATCTCATCTCGAATCACCATGTGTGTCAAATGTGTGAAAACACATGAGAAAATGCTGGCAGGGTAATTCCATCTCACCTCAGCCTCTCCTCCTCCTTCTTTCGCAGCTTCATGTCCCGCTGGACTACTTTCAAGACGTGCTCCGCCTCGTCATCCGTCAGGCCCGACAGGTCCAGTTTCCGGCCCATCGTTCCCGGATTCACCACGCTGAGCTGCTGTTGCTGCTGGTTGAAGGCAGGAAGAGGACAGACACAGGAACTGCTGCTCTGGAGGCCGAGGCTGGAACAACCCTGGGAAAGAGACACAGATGGGAAAATTTACAATATATGAATTTGTGGAATCAAGCCACTGTTTTTAAGCCTCACATTAGCCCCAGCATTCAGACTATCAGTATGGCTGAAAGGATTCTCATACACCGGATAGTCACATTTATTTATGGCTTTAATCACCCTCTATAAGCCAAGACACAACAACATCAATAGGCCTGTGGCGCAGCTGCTAATATAGAAGCAAGCTGTTTCGAACAGAGATCCATCATAAGAGGTACACCGAAGAGACATTATTTCACCATGCAAATAATGCTGAAATGTTTGCTTGCATGATTTGTGAACAAAATATATTGTGGCGCCATGCAGTTTCCTGCCTGCAGCATGAATCTCTATCTGAGCTTCTGAAAACTGAATGAGGGCATATTTCCAAACCAAAAGTGTAGTGGCTGGGAAGATTTTTCTTTTAACTGTTTAAGGTCATTGCTAATTTGATATTCGAACAAGGCCCGGAAGGAAGAAAATAAAAGAACATTTCCAAATAATGTTACTTTGCTTCAGCACGGTGGCATAGTGGTTAGCACTGTTGCTGCACGATAAGAGGGTCAAGGGTTGGTGGGGCCTTTCTGTGTGGAGTTTGTATGTTCGGACCCACTGTCCAAAGACACATGTTTGGGTTAATGGACTCTAAATTTTCCGCAGGTCTGAGTGTGAGTGTGAGCGGTTGTCTGTCTGTCTCTGTGTGTTGGCCCTGTGATGGACTGGTGACCTGTCCAGAATGACCCTGCCCTCACCCTGCTGGATTTGCTCCAGCACCCCCCGCGACCCAGAAACGGATAAGCAGTAGAAGATGAATGTTAATTTGCTGTCCTATTAGTAAGTAAGTACTTTTGAAGTGCTCTGATATTTTTTATAGTGCCTTATGGCGATTTCCATGCCATTTTAATGAAGGTTACAATTGGCATCTACTGTTGGAACTGATTTAGAGAGGTATCTTTATCTGGGAAAATGGAAATAGTATTTAAAGGAATCAGTGAAGCTCAATTCAAACATACACCTAACAGAGGCTGGAGCATATATTTGTTTCTGTTGAGTCTAACCATGATGGGAGAGCACTGGCAGTGGAGTGAGCACTGATGACTCAGAAGGCCAGACAATTATGTTGGTTCTATAATTGGGCCAATGGCTTCATTGACAGAGTACTTTCACTCACTTATCACTCACTGTCATGTCGGATAGGGGCCTGTACAAGGGCTGACACTGTCAAAAGTACGATTAAGTATTATCTTTAAACTTTAAGAGTACTATATTCTCTATGGATGCTACAACACCAACCAACACAGTAGTTGACTTCGGTCCCTGTAATGCACCTTTACTGTATGGCCATTATTGTGTAGCCGTAAGGGAAAGAAATTATTCAGGCCTTCTTTTCATGGTGATTGGTGTCAAGGTATCTGACTACTGTATCTGTGAGTGTCTGAAGGTTTAGTGACAAACAGTCCTGGGGGAGGGGGGTCAGAAAAGACACTGTACAAACAGCAGATCCACTTCTTACTTGTGACAGTTTGCAAAGAGATGTACACAAACGTGAAGAAATGAAGGCGCACACATCTATGCATCCTTCATCCTCCTTCAACTATGGCATGAATGAGCTTTGAGTCTATGACAGCAGAGTGTGGCCTGTTTCCAACAGAACAATCCACTTTATGTGACACTGATTTAAAACTCCCACAGCGCTTCAGTGCTTCCCCAGTTTGCTCACCCCTCACGCTGGAGATGAGTTGTAATGTTAACAGAAGACAGTCATGGTGGAATGAGTTAAAAAAAAAAAAAAAATGCTGTAGCTACACATTTAACAGATTAAATCTGTCTTTCTTTCAACCAACAACCCCAATGTGGCGTGCGATTGCCAAAGAGCCATACTTTTATCTAGACAAGTTTCCTTTTATAAAAGTGAACCTGACTCTTAAGTTTCTACTGTTCACACAATCTTAATTTACATGTGAGCATATGTCAATACATTTAACTATCATAAAAATCTCTCAATTTCTATCTGCACACAGCAGCTACAGTAAAGTAGAATGAGGTTTAGTGAGAGACTGTGGCTATAGGATTGTCAGTAAAGTCGTATAGGCACCAGAGTTTCACAGGGAAGTCTCCACACCTTCATTTTCCTCCCTGAGTATAAGATAGACTTAGCAGCTGTGTGTGAATTGTCCAATACAGACATAATTACGCAATAAAAAAGACAACATATGCATTTTGGATACAAGCATGTCATGTTCAGGTGCCGTATTTGTTCTGAAATAAGATAAACCTGAAGCCATGTTTTTAACAACAAGTTCACCAAGATGGTATAACCAATAAAACAGTTTGATTCTTACATCTTTTGCTCTGAAACTATCATAGTAGTGATTAATCTCTGTACAGCTATGGGCAGGGAATTATTGTGATTTCCATTTGCTTTATAAATTTACAATTGACTACATGTACCATTCAGCCACGTTTACAAGAATTAGTTTTTAAAACATATATTTAACTAAGAAGCCATCAGACTACAGGAGCAACATGTTAGGACTGTGACTTTAAGTGCTGAGAAAGAGAGAATGGCTTCAGAGGGAAAATGGGTCACACTGATGGATTTCTCCAGAGAATCAAAAGGAAACCTGTATTTTTCACAAAAGGCATAGCATGTGCATCAATCAACCACTTTCCAAGTATGTATACACCGACACCAAATCATCCCAAGTACACACAGAAACACACAACATCCCACATCATGCTGCAGAGCAGTCGGCTCTGCCTTTGTCTATCACCTCAGAAAGGTAGCAGAGGATGTGCTAGCTGACGACAAGGCCCTGTTGGAGCACTAAAAGGGCAGGTGCAGCCAAGCGCTAAATGAACTGCTTGTTTTAGACACTCCATCGGATCGGCGTTTTGCTGCAGCCAGAGGGAAGGAGATTGAGAATGGCTTTACTGAAATGACTGTTTGGACTAAAGGTGACGGTGGTGAAACGACTTTGCATAACTGCATTTCTAACTATTTGTGGGGGGCTGCAATGCAAATTCTACTGAGGTCGTCCTTTTAATGCAGTTTATAATATGTACAAAGTAGGTCACACACTCTGACAGCCTTTCTTTGACTCTTCGGGCCATTTCCTCTTCTGACGACCACATGACAGCTGAAACATAGGTGCTCATGGTGCTTTTACAACCTGCGATGTGATCACTGTCAGGATGACATCAGGGAGATTTGTTGAGAGAGAAGAGAAACCACAAGGATGTGGAATTTAGATGTAGCGCAGCTCTCAGTTAAGGGCACATATACTGCAGTCAGGATTTCAATTCCACCAACTGCTCCACCATCTGAATGACTGTTAAGTAAGAGGCACAGCACATCGTGTGAACAGGCCTGCGATTAGCAATGAATTTATAAGAATATCAAACAGGCAAGGAACCTTACTCACACTTCACATCATTGAGGGCAGTTAGCAGAATGACAGCAGATATCACTTATAAAATAATATTGGTACCCATCTAATAGCTTGCATGTCTCGGTATGCAATTTTAAGCGGTAAAACCTTTTTCATCACCACTCACACAAACCTGCCATGGCTATGATGGATAGGGATAGCTACAAAATAAAAAACAAAGTAATGTCCCAATAAAAGTTAAATGAGCTTTTCTATTGCCATATGACCAACGTTGGCATCAACACATTTTGGTGTCGTCAGTAATGCCTAGCTTACCCTAACCCAGGGCAGACAGAAGGCTGCAGGAATTCAGTATCCAAACCTGACAAGACTGATAAACCAGGCTGGGGTAAGTGGTTGGCATGTGAACATCAGTAAGGAGAAAAGAAATGATAGAAATAGAAACAGAGCAAAAAAGGTGTTTTGACTGGTGTGTAAATGGCTTTTAGTGGTAATGTTGATTGTGTAGCAAGATCAAAACTTAAAATGGCACCTTTTAAGTCAGACAGTCAGTGTTCCTGTGGCCTGTATATTATTTTAACACGTGAAGTACACCAAACCATGTCAAACCGGGATAAGGACAACATGATGTTGTCATGTTTTTGTTTTTTTTTTAATTCTGAAAAATGTTATGTATGTATCAAAATTCCAATTAGTACCAGCTGTTCTAAGATGATGTACCTTGAGTGTGTGACAATTGCCACAAATGGAGAGGAACCCTTAATCTAATTTCTGATGCTAATATTTGGACAATAGGCGACTGTCAGTCTGTTATTGCCTTCTAGGTTTTTGGAGCAGAGCAGACCCACCATTGATGCTATTAGCTCCACCTGTGCTCCTCCTGTTATGACAAGTGAAAGTGTTGCCTGTCAAACAGGCCTGTTATTTAAACATCCTTACGACAATGGAGTGCCCATTTTATATCCAAAGCTTTACCAAAATAAATGGATTCCTGTAATCCTCTGTCAATGTGGGCTACAAAATTATGGATATAAATGATTCATACAAACAAGCTTGGGTTTCAGACATCATCATCAGCGGCCTTTTAAACTTGCTCCATGTGACTGACATCATATTTGGTGAATCCACACCAAATCAAGACTCACTTTTGCAGCTGTACACAAATATTAGACAATGGGATTATTCAAAGTGTCTCTGGAGACTCAGTATAAATAAGAGCCCTTCATCATTTGTCACAGTTTGACATCTACCACTACCTGCCCAATTACAGCTGTATGCAGACCAAGAATGGGGGCTGGCTGATGTGCGAAGAAACACATATGCTGCATATTGTAAATGCAAACACATTTTAATCTTAAGTGTTAAAATGAAAACAGATGCTGATTGAATCTGCTTCTGAGTCAGCGTGCATGTGACCAAATGCTGAGAACTTTTCTTACACAAATACTAAGAATAGGTTGTAATTCTGGAGGAATGAGCTCTATTTTTCCTCAATTAACTACTCAGAAAAGCAAACTGATTCATCCAGTATGTGGGTGAGTGTATTCACTGTGTCGCCCTATAAAGCCTCGCAAGATTAGTCCACCTGGTATTGTGCTGTCAACAGGTGACAGTCATCCCCACAGAACAAAACAGCTGATATAAACTGCACTGAGCCCAGTTCACCTGCCTGCACAGCAGCTCAGAGAGGCTGCCAAATACGGATTTGCAGCTTGCATTCCTTTGGGGTAAAGGTTTCCTGCAGCCATGGCTCTGAGACAAAGCAGCCAAAAAAAAAAAAAGGTGCTTGTGTCTCTATTCAAGGACACTTCTGTGCTTTCTGAACCCTTTGCTGCAGCCTGGACTGTGTCGAGCTGTGAGACACATTCACCTGATCACATCCACCTCACATCCCGCTGACATGCCGCATTTTTCCTCATTGGAAAGCAGCACCCACTCATCTCAGTCAGACTGCCACGCTTGCGGGGACTGCACCGATAACATTCGTGCAAAATAAATACTAATAGTAATTTAAAAAATAAATCCGTGGTGACAAATGTCAGCTTTAGCACTTGCTTGGACTGTGACTCCGGTGAGCTCTGGCAGCAAACGGCGGCTGATCTGGGGAGATTTTCAGACAAACGCGTGTTTTCTGGTTGTTGTTGTTGTTGTTTTTTTTTTTTTTTTTGTCGTGGCATAAAGGTGTGCGAACACGCACCGAGCCTTTAAATCTCACATCCAGAGCAGACACCTGACACCGAGGCTCAACATAGCCGAGCCTCCATGAATTCCTGCTCCTTGTCACACACTAACATTCACCAGGTGAGCTGACGTGGAGAATCACTTACACGGGATCAGTGGGTGCAGGATGACCGCCAGTTACAATCTCTTTCACGTTATCCCAGATAATGATAAATAAATAGAAATAGAAAATAAAAAAAAAAAAAACAAACAAGAAGACGAGGAGGGGTGCGCCTCCCGCTACACCTGCCTGTCCCCCGGACACTTTTGGTTTGCCTGCCCCTCCGCAAGCCGGTCTATTATTTTTTTCCCCCAAAGCAGCAGACGCCGGAACCACTGAATGGGTGATCACGAGGTATGTATTACACGGAGGGGAGGGAGGAGGGAGGGGAGGGGAGGGAGGGGGAGGGTGGGATTGGCACTTACCCCCGGTTCTTCCTGGTTTCATGGTGACAGAGCGCTTTCTTCACAGATCTGTGGGGGCAAATCTGCGGGTAGGAAATAGGAGGTGGTCGAGTCTGTTTCAGTTTAAATCCATTTTTTTCCTTTTCTGATGGTACCTGAACTCTAAAATTGGAAGAGTAAGATGATGATGATGATGAGGAGGAGGAGGAGGAGGAGGAGGAGGCGGCTCTGTGTCGGTTGGCTTCTCCATTCATAAAGCCAGACGCAGCGTAATGAACACCAGAAAGATGAAAACATGCAGGTTGATCCAGCAGCAACCTCACAAATTCACCTGAAATAATAATAATAATAATAATGATGGTGATGATTATCTAATTCATTCAATAGTTTTAACATTTTTTCTTCATATTATATGAAAGATAATAAAAACTCTGACGTTTACACACATAAAAATACCATAAAGTCCATCTCTGACACATTTTAATAATTTTTTCTTAATTCATCTGTTTGGCTGAGCAAGTCAAACACATTCAAAACATCTGAACTTAAATTCTTCTGAATAGCAACTGTCTTCCTGAGTTGTGGTCTGGCAGAGCATCAAAGATGATGCAGATCAGAGAGCTGAGCGGAGAAAGTAAACTTGGCTGTTTGTTCTCTTTATTAGTGCTCAGCCTTCAGGGGAAAATGCTGACAGCGCGGCACTTTCTGAGCTGTTGTACTTGCTCAGCAAGGCAAATTTTGGCAAGATAAAGAGCTCTCCTAACGCTGCAATTATAGGCTGCTTTGTAGAGAGGATAAATCAAGATGAGCTGATGTTTTCTTCATCCCAGGTCTACTTAATGTTGTATTTTACGGTACTGCCAGGAAAACAGTTTTAAGTCGTATATTCTGTATATTAGATTCTGCTTTCGCTTACAAAATGCCTCCATGAGTCACTGTGATCCTAAGTGCCCTGCTCAAGTCACACCCTTAAACTACATATTATATTTACAGAGTCTTTGCCATGCTGCTGCAGCAGCAAGTCCTCCTTTCAAACACAGATAAAACAAATGAGCTGCAAATATTTAAATCCAGGGAGCACACAGTCACTAAGTAAGTGCATCTACATGCAACGTAAAAAAAAAAACAAAAAACGTGATCACAAAGTTGACGTATAGATCAATTGCAACACTTTTCATTCTAATATTTAATATTTACCTTCCTGTGCCAGGTCATCCAGGTTTTTTCCTCTTTGCTATCATCCCAAGCCTGCACAGAAGAAGAAACTTAAAACAGGTTTAGGCACACTGGGCCACGAACATTTACTGCTAAAAGATAAATGGCATCTTTTAGAATAAGTGAGAATATTTCAGATTCAAATCTAATTGGGTGTTGTTTGTTTGTTCGTTTTTTTATGATATTCAGTATTCTGAAGCCCAGTGTAGAAAAATGTGGTTGTGGCAGTAATTGCTGGAAGGTCTCAGCCCAGGATTATTAAAATCTTTAACTTAGCAAGTTAAAGCAACTTGGCAAGCAACTAAGCAAATTTGACTGCATAGCGGATGTTCAGTGATGCAACTTAAAATGAGTATGCTAATTATGGTTGAGTGCTCATTGCTTGGGAGGTTTAAATAACACATGTCTGGCCTGGTAAACCTCTGTTTTACTTGGTTTGTCTACAAGTTTCCCTTGAGGAAATTAACTTTTTTTGTATTAAATATAGCTGCATCACTTGGGCTGCCAGTAGACTATAACAACAACAAAGGCAAGGTGGAGGGAACTTGAGGCTGACTTTTTTTTCCACAGACTTTAATGAGAACGACCTGCAAGCAACAGAAGGATGAAAGAAAAATGGAGCAGTGTTTGCTATCAGATGATATGAAGAAAAGAACATTATACAGCTCCTTTAAGGCAGTTTGCATTGTAGGTCAGTACATAGCTGCAGTGTGAATCTAGGTCATTCTAGGGTTCCACGTCAGCAGCCTCCGTCACAAGCGTATTTTATAACTTTTAAGGCAACTGCTGGTCATATATATGCAGTGAGTAAAGCTTATTCAAAAGCTTCATGCGCCAGTAATTCTGGGTGTTCATGCTTCATGCTCTGCTGCTGAGTCACTGGCAATATGACCCTGCATTTACATCTGCAGCTCTGAGGTGAATAAATTTATGATCTACTCAACCTGTGGCTTATTGTTGGCCTTTTCCTATTTCCCAAAAGACAACATGCAGTAGGTTTTGATTACATTTGTGCCATGGGTTTTTCTTTTAGCTTGTTACAAGGGAGCATGTGCATTTGTCCTCTTTAGTAATCCCATGAAGCTCACACATGGGAACAGAGGGAATATTCATGTATTCAGTAAGAGCCGTGTAAAAATGCACTCAGCAGGTCAGCATGGCATGCCTTGATACGTATCAGCAAAGATTTTCTTAGTGTGGGACGCTGCAACTTCTGTCAGAAAGCTGATTGCTAGATTGTAAGATTATGTGTGCCAAGGAGAGCAAAATATTGTGGACTTTCTGACTGTATTACAGACTGGAGGTGCAGTGATCCAGGGCACATGTGCATAATGTCTGTAGGTCCCGTCTGACTCGGTAGTCTTGTGTTTTGGAGAGAGATTATAGCTCCCCAGCCTAAATGTTGGCTTTGAGGTTATTTTCTCTGTGGGCTTCACTGCACAATATATGATCTCGTCCTTCAAGCAAATGTCAGCCTTCAAAGCTACGCAAATGGTCCATGAATCATAAATGTATGATAGCAGCCAATGCAAGCTGATTCATGGATGTTTTGTAAGTGAAATTTGTAACAATGATTCTTTTGGAAGGGTGACAATTTGTATTATTAGTATAACTTTTTCTAAACAGCACCACCCACCAGTCAAGTATTTGCCCACTGGACAGACAAGATAGAGGAAAAAACAGCCACCAGGGGGCCTCCAAAATGTGAACTGCCATTCACTTGTTTTGTCCCACAGTTGTTATACACTAAATTTGGTGAATAGTGCCAGATAGACACATTAACACCAAAAAAGCAGAAAAGACAAACAGACATATAAAAAAAATCTACTTTTAGGGTGATACTGAAATGCTTGTGGGTTGTGTCAAAGAAATTTGTAGAATGAGCAAAAATCCAAATTGTGCTCATTCTACAAATTCCTGAACATATATCATGATCTTATGTTTAGGAACCAGTCCGGCATTTTACTGAAAAGACTGATCTCTCATGTACAATCAACTCTATAAAACACAAATGGTTATACATGTTAAACAAATCCAACAAATGTTATTATTGTACAGTCATTGTTAAACAGTAAAATGTACACATTTCTGTAATTTATTCAGCTATAAAGTATTAATGGCCTAAAATACCACAGACCTTGGGGTCAGATTATTGATTTTGGATTAAAGTGCCTGAATTTAATGCCACCATAATGTGTCTGATAAGCCTACTTTCCGTCTACTAACACTAAGACAAACACCGTATTTCTCTCCCTGCACTAGTGTAAGCTTGCTTAGTCTTCAGCTTATGCCGTTTAAACATACATTGTCTAGTATCTGTCAGTGACGAGGTAGAGGTGAAGCCTCTGCCTACTCAGCATGACTAATTGCCCATAAGTGGCTATTGCAGCATTGGAAACAAAGCATCACAAATACCAAACAAACATAGTGAGTCATTCCATGCATTGTACTGTTATTCATAGCAAGTGGTAAGAAGAATACAAGGTGTAAGGATAGGGAAAAAAGCACATGCCTGTTAGACGTAACTGGATGTGGCATTTTTTATATGTATATTTGATAAATGCTTTTTAGAAATCTCCAGGCTCCGTGGGGCTTTGATGATGGAGTGGAGTCATGAAGTCATTTCCCCTCTTTCAGCTAATAAACAAGCACTAATTGTCCTCAGGGTTGAGTAATGAGTTAAAGTAGGAACTGAGGAAAATCGCATCCATGATGGAAAACAACTGCTTTATCTCCTGGATACGCTGGGCAAAGCTACAGCTATGACCATCAGAACAGTACAAGGATGCAAACAGCCAAAGAAAGATGGAACCAGTTTGCTCTGGCGCTGAAAAATACCCGCAGAGCAGATGTTCATTAAGACTGATTTGCATTTGAACACGAAACAAAATGCAACACATTAGTATGGCAGTATGCGGAAAATAAAGTATAACTGTCTGGACACGAAGCTGCAGGGAACACGGGGCCAAAGCTTTAAAGTTTCTCAGTGTCTGAATGTTGTTCTTTATGTGGCAAATTCCCATTTGATGTTGGTTTTCTCATTCTTTGCAAAGCTTTTTAGATTAGCACCCACTCCTAAAGATGTTCCTTTGAGCTTCCAGTTGCCCCAAACTAATTCTTTCCTCTTCCAGTGTTTGGAAACCACAACATATTGACAGTCTGGTCAGTCCCCTTCCAGACTATATTAGTCACACAGAACAGAAGCCTGCCCTCGGCCCCGCCGCCCCCGACTCATTTTCACCTGTTTACACAGGAGGTTTTTTCTTTAAAGCCACTCAGGTCTGTAGAACATTTCTATGACAGGTCTGAGATTCAGCAACATTTCATGTTTACTCATACGACAGGCGAATCAGCACTTCAGCCAAGTGTATGATTTAAGCAGCCAATGAACACACTGAGAAATATGACTAAATGAAAGGGCTCGCACTCATCATATTTTCTATTACTGAGTCAAAAGATACATTACATTATTCCCCACAAATCTTTCAACCCCAAAGCATACTGTTGTCATTCTAATGATGCTGAGGTCGTAGATTCACAGTGGACTATGTGTTATGTAACAGGGATCATTATAAATGATAAATCCACAGAGAATTATCATTTGACTTCCTCAATTCTATGAATCATTTTAGCATCTTTCAACTGTTTTTTCTTACAACCCACAACATGACTGTTTTGGTTCAGTCACCACTCACCTGTATAATTTCTAACAGCAGCTGGTTAAAGTTGAAAACCTCTGATAAACCCACTATGTTACCCGCTCAGCACCAAAGAGCAGTGGGGCATTTAGACACTACCATCGCGGCGATCTTATAGGAGCTGGCAGAGATAAAATGCCATCTAATACCAGTTTTGAAATCGGCCTGATGTGGTCAAGTAAAATGATTTAGACTTCAATTCATCCTGAATTCATGAATGGGACTATGCCTATGAGGCTGTATCTGGAGGAAGATGTACCACATCGTTCCCGTGAGACTAAACCTGACCAGCCCTTGTCTCACCCAGATACACGTATGGCTGGCTCTTTCCTCTCGTCAAAGGCTTCAACCCTATTTGGCATTGTTTGAATCCAAGTCATTGCTGCCATGGTAACCGAAGCAGAGAGAGGATGGGATATAAATGAGAGATAGTGAGAGGGCACGACCCGCACTACGTGACACTCTTCCATGATGTCATGCTTGGTGTATTATGTCTGAAAGAACAATGACCGTTGTGTTGTGATAATGACAGAATAAGTCGTATTTAATTGATATGAATTGAAGTATAAATATAAATGATTCCACAAAGATACAACACATATATGATATGAATATCTTTACATCTTCACACAGTTTGGAAGTTATTCTTCAAAGAGTACATAAAATAAAATGGAGAACTGCTTGGCAGAATAAGCCGTTGGAAGGTTTGACGCCACGTAAGCTCAAAGAAAAGCCATCTCAGGAACCAAATCTGAGCTGACCAATCAAACTAAGTGAAATTTATTCAGTTTATGTGACTTCACCTGCAAATTAAGGCTATCAAATGCAATGCAAAGGAGCCAAGTAAGCCTGAAAGACCTCTTAAACCACAAGATTCATTTTGAAGGCAGAGACGCCATCAAGAAGATTACAGTAAACCAATTGCATTTAGGGATTGGCAGTTTTATATATCAGCAAAAGCAGATGACTATTTTCAGTATTGAGAATAGACATATATTTTACCCAATATTGATGTTCCATCAGTGTCATTTGTTTGTTATAAATCATCTAAATTACAAATACATTTGTGTAGTTTTTAGTTGAAAATTTGGCATGTTATAGCATGTCACCTTTTTTAAATACAGTTCAGAAAAATATTTGATACAATAAAAACAATTAAACAATTAAAACAACTGTAAAAAAAAAAAAAAAATCTTTAATAAAATTACCCCAAGAAACAGAGAGTGCTTTGGAAAGCTTTCTATTTACAGAGGTGACATGTTATAAGGTGTATCTCTCTTTCAGTCTACACTGTCTGTCAACGCATGATGAGTGGAAACCCAATGTTTCCAACCTCAAAATGAATTATGGCATCCATATTTAGGATTTCCAAGATATCAAATCCATTTCAAAGTAATAAAACGGTTCAATCCAATAAATCATGATATAAACAAGAGCAGCAGAGGAACGTTATTTCAGCAGTGTGCTAGTTTCTTGAAATAGAATAATCATTGACTCTTTATTATATTAGAGATTCCTACTATTTCAACACTGTGTTTATCCATTTGAGATGTCACAGAGCCCCCAGATACACTACCTTTTGGTTTAATTGGTTATCTACAGAATGTTTTATCTTCCTGGGAGCTTTGATGCCAAATTGATAAGCTATGGTAATTTGTAGATGGGTCAAAAACTGCTGTGGGAGTAAAGCAGTGTTTCATCGCTCTAGTGTGGGAAAATGAGGGCTGTGATTGCTAAGTGCCTTTTTACTCAGTGAAATATTGTGATGGGGGGGACAAATTACCTTGGTAACTGATGATATATTTAAGATTCCCTTTGAGTCAAATGAGCACTCCTCTGCATGGACTCCTAGCCAAGGACATTCTGTAAATAGAAAGGGAAATTTAAGGAGCCAGACAATAATCCCTGTTTATTCAATGACAAATACACAAATTGCAGCAGGGTGGTCCTGTTTTTCCTCAATCCTCATCCATGGTCTGCCATTGTTTCCAAATGAGAGGATTGAAAGCTTATTTGCTTTTTTTCTCCTTCACAACTTTAACAAAGCTCCTGCAGGAGGAGATTGTGCTTTAGAGGAGTATTTATTTGGAATCTGACCTTTAGGCCTGTCCGCTTGTACAGACACAACGGAAGAAGGTACGTGTGTGCTAGTGTCAGATTTCTCAGGCATCATACACACATAACATGCCAAATGAAGGCTTCATTTTTATGCACACCAAGGATAACTGACTGCTGTATTATTGTTTTGCTCATTTGGAAATGTCCCCTATGCACTGCAAGGGTTTAAGTAAATCTACTCAGACTGGCTGTTATTGTTCTAGTGTTCACAGTCAAATGTATAATCCACAGATTTTTTTTCATTTATAAAGCACTGAGCCTTATGAAGCGCCGTCTGCACCGAGAAGACCATATGACTTCTTCCAGTATCTACAATGAAGGTTATGTCCGCTTCTCCAATGATTTCACTGTGTTCACTGGAAGACTACAAAATAAATTTTACAGAACACACTGCTGCTTAGAAAGACATGCTTAAGTAAGAAGGCAGGAAATGATTTGGAGATGTTGCAATGGGCAAAAAGGTTTCCTGGAGATTTATGAGTCTGCTATTAAACATACAGAGACAAGAGAAAAGGAAGACAGACTGCAGGGAAATAGCAGGAATGACCGGAGTCATTCCGGTCAACACAGCAGGACATTGATGTGTCCTTGTTTGCTAGGATTAATAAAGTTAGTACATGGGTTGTTTGGGGTTTATTCATGCAAACGATGAAAAGGAAAAACAACCTTTGCTGTACTTTAGGCTAAAGTTAACTGGCATTTACATTTTATGCGGCTGTTTCCTCCAGCTCCCAAGCTTTATGCTCATCTACAGTGTCTCCAGGCTGCTGAATAAATCGATTTCCTCTAAACTTTCCCTGAAAGTTTAGCGGCCCAAAAAAACTTTTCCCATTTCGTAGATTCCATAAAGTAGTTACTGCCTATCTGCCTCCCTGTTTTCTCTGTCAGACGCTTAGTGGTATCACTATGAAATAATAGATGAAGTTCTGTGAGAAAATGAGAGAACTCTTCAGAAGGGGAGTGGATGGTTCCATTATATGAACCAAAATAACTCACAAATTGTATCAATGAAAGGCGAGAGGGAAACATTCAGGATTTCATTTTGTCCATAGTACTGTGACAGTGAAGGCTGCTGTAATAAAATATGGTGGAGGCAGCTGATATAATTGGCAGGGTTGCCGACTGCCCTGCAAAATAATCCCATAATTAGAAACTAAATACTGTGTTCTGCATTAAACTGAGACACACTTTGTCTCATATATTAAAGAATGAATTCAAATTCTTTAACCTGGTATTTATCAGAGATAAATGCCAGGTTGGATCCTTAGAGGAGGGCAAATAACCGTCTTCTAAGAAATTCTCCTATTCTGCCTCAGTCTCACTGACATGTCATAGTCAAAGACACAAACAGAGAATGAGTTTCTCATTGTGGTCCTGACTCACGGCCAGTGTAACTTGGCCAATAATTGTGTTGTTTTTGCTATTTTTCTACATGGAGCTTAAACAGAGGAAGCTTAGAAAAACACAGCAGGAGGCAAAGCCTCTGGAATCAACCTGGTCACTGGTAACCAGCAACCACCAAAATACAGATTGGCTATACTCTGTTAACATTTCCTGCAATTGTACCATTTGTTTCATTTTACCCTCACTAAAAAAGTATCAAGGATTTGGCTTGATGGCATGATAAACCTGCAAAGTAGCTCAATAGTACTGACTTTCTATCTTTGAAGCATATTTTAGGTCAATTATCTGCTCAGTGATTTATATTCCTTTCCTCTGCAAGACTGCACCAGTGATTTTCAGAAAATAATTCCAACTTTAGTATGTGAAATTCATTGCAAACACCTGCGCAACTTCTTTGCCAATAATCTTTACCAGCAGCTAGCATCCAAATATTTGTATAACTGCCATGTTTTGGAAAAAGTCAGCATTTCTGTGTCTGGTTTACTAAATATTTTCCATCAGTCATGTTTCACTTCTTCACATCTTCCAACAGGAAAACAAGTCGATATAAGGAACTCCAGGTATGTTTGTTTTTGTTAGTTTATGCTTGTAGAAATGCTGACAACCAGTGAGTTAGTCTGACTGATGTTTCTCTTTGAGACAAAAAATATAAACAAATAATAAAAACTCTGATTGGATGTGTGCCAAACAGTTCTGTTATATTCAAGCATTCACTGTGTGTGTACTGATTTCAGGTCAGATTGTGTTCAGTGTTTTTTCATACAGCATCATCCCCATATACGGAGGCAGCAGTTGAAAGCAAGCTGCTGATGAATGTCACTTCACATAGCGAGGACGGCTGAGGAAGACTGCGGATGGCGATTTCATACAGTTAACTCAGTAAAATGCTTTTAAAATCGACTTCAAACTTGAAAGTCTTGATTGAATAAAGGCATATGGAGTATGAAATAACTCCTTCACTATTATTAATGTCTACTTTTTGGGCGCAGTGTGGCTGATGTGGGGCTAATGTAAACATATTAACTTGGTGACATGACAAGTCATCAAATATATCTTTAACTAAAGCAGTAAAAATGAAATGGCTGGCTTGCCTGACATGATTGGACAAGTTGTAGACTTGAGTCCATCTTGAGTTGGCTGCCAAGAAAAGCAGGGCTTTCTGTTTTGAGGTAATTTCTCACTCATCCCTTCTCTCATCTCCTGATGAAACATCCCCTCCGTCATGTCACATCATTAGCCTGCAGCCGTGCAGCCGGTGGTCTTACTTTGCTACAGAAGTTTCTGCTGAAACGCCAAACACATCTCAAGTAAAAAGGATAGAAGGGCATGTTGTATGAGAACAAAGATGAATTACTGTCTTGCACTCAAAAATGTGACTCACTGGGAATTTTTCAAAGACATAACAGATGTTTTGGCAACTTCTTCACAAACCTTTCAAGTTTGTAAAGTAAGAAAACATACAGTACATCACTGATATGTTAGAACAAGACAAAGTGTTGCATGGGCTTGTTATGGACCAGAAACAACACTTACATTTATTTCCATAATCTTTACGGCCTTACTTGTTTCCAGTCCTGGTGGTGGGCAATTCCTCCATGACCAGAAGCCTGAGGCTTAAAGACATTAGATTCTCTTCTCTCTCGATCCCACTCATTCTTTCCATCCTGTAATACACCTTGAGACAGGATGTCTATTCATGTACGATGTGCCTCATAAGGAGATGCACGCTTTATGGTGTGCCACATTTTAAAGGCCATATAAACTTACCAGAAAGGAGTAGTGCCCCCCCCCAACATGTTTACCAGATAATGTAAAACATATTATACAGTTTAAAGAGAGTGGAGTGAAAAACAAAGTGTCTCTCTGTTTTCAGACTTTTAATTCACAGAGGATTACAAGTAGCCTCCTGAAGAAGACAACCCACTTATGACAATATTTAATCTACTGTCTTTTACTGTTATGATTCAATTTCTGAGCTCAGTAAATACATCCTCAGTTTGAAAGATGAATTGACAGTTTTGATAACGGCTTTATATTCCTCTGAGCAGTCTGCTGAGGAATAATTACTGTAATTCTAACAAGCTTGCTGAAGTGTTTGAATCAGTACAGTCACTCTAGATTTTTGAAAGCACGAGGAAAGACGTTCATCAACACTGAGGTAGAAGACAAATCCACAGCATAATGCAATATATCTTCTCAACATTACATGAACCAAACCATCAGTTTTCATTTGTTATGTACAAGTTCAACAACATAGTTTCCTCTCCCCTCACTTTCTTTTAGACACACGTAGGCACTTACACACTCGGTTTTGGCAGGAGTAACCATGCAGACATAAGTGGAAAATTGCTTCAAACTCTCTTTGGGTTGGGATAGTGGGGTAGGGGGAGACAATTTTTGAAAGGGGAGGCCCCTCAAGATATCTGACATGTTTCTGCAGCACCACAGGCCACTAGCTGGCGCAAAGCACAGGCTTGTGGTGGGCTGTTTGTCTGCGTGAAGCTGGCATGGCCTCCAGTTCCCCTGCATCTGTTCCCCATTAGCACAGCCGAGAGTATAAAGCAGGGAGCTGACGGGGGCTGGGAGCAGTCTGGTTCTAGCTTGGATCATGGGGTTTACTATCTGGCTGTGCGTGCTCTGCCTGCAGGCAAGCCTGCTGTCACACGCCCTCGACTGCTCAGGAGCGACTCAGGGAGAGTTGTGTGTCAGTGGACAGACCGCAGACGGACAGGTAAGAGATGCACTTCTAATGGAGGTGATAGTTAGGGAAGGCAAAGGGTGATTATTATGTATCAGTCATCATCTGCTGTGATACCACAGGGATAAGTGCAGCCTGTTTGAGTCGATTTAAATGTTGTTTGCTTGGACCAAACTACATAATGACTCAGCCTTCTTGCAAACGAAAGTGAAAAGAATACGAAATAGTTTTCCTTGGATGAAATCTAAACAGCATTAATGTGATGACAGCTGGCAGTGAAAAGGGGTGTTACATTTTTTAGTTTAATTTTCAGGAAACTGTATGTCTAAATTCCTCAATATTACATTGAATGTACAAAATAGTTCAGACAATTTTGTCAGCAGTTTTTGTAGCTAAAATCTACATCTCCACAGACTCCACTGAAAATGTAAAAAATTTCAAATCTTATTTTTAACCAAGATATGTAATTGGAATAGCTTTAATAAGTAAAATTGTCCTATTATGATACATTAAACTCTCCTTACGAACTGCTTGCAGTTTAAGTTTAGATGACAACTCACTTACTGGTTTAGTAAGTGTTTGCTCAGACACAGTATGGTCAGTGTTTAAACAGAAGCGGGGTGTCAGAGGAAGCCAGTAACTCTGCTGGAATGTAAAATGTAAATTCATTCAGACTCTTTCGAAAGAGGCTCCTGTGATGATAACAGTGGTCAAGTGTGTTTCAGGATGGCAGGAGACGTGTACAGTCTTTCCCTGACCTGTGGAGACGTATAATTTTTCTTTTCTTTTTTTTTTTCTAAAAGAAACAAAGTCTCATTGTAATGGTTTACGCAGCCATAATGCCTCTGCACCAAAAATATACGCCTCGGTGGAACAAATTCTTCATGTGGCTCCCGGCTGTTATACTTTAAACTTGTGGTTAGGCATTTTTCTGTGAACAGTCTTCATGTTCTGTCCAAAGTAATCATCCTCATCTGGACAACTGATTCAACAGCTGCAGGAGACGAGGGGAGCATTTTCACAAACACATGAAAGACATTGAGTTGGGACTTCTGTTTCATCTCAGGGAGTTTGTGCCACATATGTGCTTTTCTGCAGCAGTTATTTGTAATGTAATTACAGCATGCCCAATTATAAGCTTCAAATGTGGTGGGAACTAACTAATACCAGAGGCTGTGTCTTTTAAATTTGCTCCATTTGGTTTGTCTGTCCCACCAAAGTCACTTGTCTTGGAATACATGAAATTAGTAATTTATGGGAGTCGTCATCACGCAAAGTGCACAACAGCAAAAACCCAAATGGACTGTGGTCGGTTTTGATGCTCATCTTTACCACACCCTCACACATACGAAGCGTACCATCCAATTCAACGAGGGCTTTAAGAGGAGTTGAAGAATTATTTATTTTAATTGCCATGAAGATATTACCTGATTTATTTGAGTCAGTGGATGACACCCAAACTTCAGTGTCTCTTTATGCCTTTCTATGAAAAAAAAACACACACTGTGGTGACATTAACTATGCTACATTATAAATCTACTTGTGAACTGATAAAATCACCAAGCACTGACCCTGTTCTTTCTCTTTCCAGCATGATGATCAGATACAACAGAGAACACTTCCATCATCTGAAGGACTGGTATGTGCTACTGCTTAAACTTTACACACTTTACAAACTATATTATCATTACCTGTTTAGACAAATCATGAATTTACTGAGAGAAACAAATACAAGTTAGCCTGCTGCACTTCATGCAATGCATGTCCCTTTACAGCTTCACTCACAGAGATAAATGCAAGCAAATCTATATTGCGAGTATCCTTCAACTCTGAACTGTGCAGTTGTTGTACTACAGCCACTTGTATAATATCCCATCCCTTGAGACTGAAAACTGAACCAATCATCAAAATGTAGGTCAACAGCAATCACTTCAAGAATTTTAAACCATATCCTATCCCAAATAATTCTAAGGTAGCTATTCCATATCTAAAGTAGTCTGGAAAAAGAGAAAGGGTGGGAATACATTATACAATACTGGAAAAGATAATTGAATTCCCAAACTTATGCAACTTTGGATGGGGAAGGGGGGACCCCGAGGCATAGTGCTGTTAAGTTTACCACAAAGTCCTAATTGGAAAACTTAAACCTGCTGTTTCTCAAAGTGACAGTCCATTTATTAGGAAAACAGGGGGATCAATAGTAATTCGTTTATGCGAGGATCAATAGGAAAGGGAGGAAATTGTGAGTCCACTGACTATAATAATTTTGCAGTTTCCTCTCTGATGCTGCCGTTTCCCAAATGAAGAAATGTAGACTGAATATGAGGAAGATGGAACAGAGCAGGAGAAAAAGGATGAGACTGGACAGGATGAGAAAGGGAAGGGGCAAACAGTGCAGAACAGAGAAAAGAAATATTCCACAAAGTCTCCAGCTCACATCAATGTACTGTATCAAACAGAGAGAGTTGTTGTTTCACTTTGTGGTTGTGATTATCTCATCCTTGTAGGTTTTGTTCAGACGTAAGAGACAGTTGGAGCGAAGGGGTCCCACCCACCTGAGTCACTCCACCCTGCCAGGGGCCATCTCTGTCAAAGGCTTTCCAAACACTCTCATCCAGGTAAACTGCTCTCGTTAGTCACACAGGAGTCATCGACTTCTATTTTCCCAAGGTCCAGTGAAGTTTTAGTCATACTTCATTAGTCCAGGATGGATGCACAGAAACCACTTTACTGGCTCACTCCATTTCTAAAAGTACCATATTTGACCATTTATGTTAGCATGGTGATACACTAAGAGCATTCCAGAAGCATGAGCTGGGAAGTCCGTGTTTTCCTAATTAAATTGAATGGATTCAAATCAAGCACACATTCACAAATGTGTGTAGAGGTTGTATAGGAAGATAATCATCCCCTGTTCTTTGGTTTCTTAGGCTGATAGGTCCAGGCGACACTTGGTTCAAGCTGGGAATAAGAAAAAGAAGCGTGTATCTCGTGTTGGCTCCTTCTCCCTCCTTAGCAATAACAACAAATCCCCCCCCTACAGGTAAGTCTCCATGGCAACCCCTGAGCAATGCAACAGCTGGAGCAATGAGGCCCGATGTGCAAGCAGAGTTATAAGGCCACATTACTCGGTTATACATTTGTAAATTTAGTGTAGTGGCCTCTATAATCTTTTTGTTTAAATGGATGTTTCATATAAGGGAATCTTTTAAGGGAAGGGTTTTGAAATAACCTCATGCAACACGCTGAAAAAAGGTTATATCCTCCCAAAATAAAAGTCTAATACTGTTATGAATGTTATTTGCCTTCCAGATCACCAGAGCAAGGAGACAGGTGAAAGCCGAACCGCCCAAGAAGGGGAAGTCAGGTCGTTCGGAGCTTTCTCTGTTCTGGTGAGTTATATAATGTTCTTTCTCATGCACACACATTTCCAATACTTGGAGCATATTTACATGATGATGATGTGTTTTTTGTGCTCTCCAGGGAGATCCACAGAACGAAGAGCAGAACAACAGAGCTATAAGGAGCATATAGAAGTTGTGCTATAAAAATAAAATGGCATTTCTCATTCTGAAAATAATCTGAAAAAGGGTTTGCACCGAATAAGTGTGGCTATATTTTACCCAAAACATGTAAACAAGCTGAAGATTGGTGTTAAAAATCTGACATTTGGAATAATATCTTTGATGTTGATTTTGATGTGTCAGCCATTACTGTTTCAGTTGTAAGCTATCTCACATTTATTAGCCAGTCTGCACTTACTTTTATTTACTATTTTATGTTTCTAATATATTCCTGCATGTTATCACAAAGGAGTCCATATTAATATTCTAGTATGGCATTTTATTGTAACCTATTTAATCATAGATTCCTTATGAAGATTGGGGGTATATTTTGCAGAAATATTTTTTGTGTTACTGTACCAAGTTTTAAAAAAAAGTTTAGTAGAGACATATGGTGTAAGCGTCTTTAAATACTTTGCACTTTAAGCTCCACTGGAGTCTTCTCTATAAAATTGGATGACTGTTCTTACACTCTGAGCTCCATTAAGACATTAAATTGTATAACAGTTCTTGTAGCAGCTCAGTCTTTCCCTCACTCTTTTCCAGAGTAACATTTGTCACACAAGGGTCTGCAACACGGCCGATGACTGTTTCATTAAATTAAGCATCATAAGACTGAAACACCACTAAGTTCCTAATTACATATGACAGTTGATATATGTAAAATGCATGGCTGGCAAAGGTGGAAGGAAGTCAAACCAGCAGGAACGTCTTCCTCATAAAGGGACCACTAATCTATTTGCATTACAGTAGTCAGGGGCAAATAGTCTCTGTGTGTAAGAGTAAGAAAAAAAAATCTAAATGTAGTTCAGACCATCTGTTTCAGGAATCAAACTTTGTCTATTTAAAAAATTGTGTTTTTATTTCATTTGGCCAAGAATGGAAAAGTAGTATGGTCTGGACCAGAGGTTTACTCTGAGTACTTCTCCAGGACACATACATCAAAATATGTACGAAGTCTGTGATTTGATCTTTGTCGATTCCTCTGCATATGGGTTTCTATATATTTACAGCACATCAAATCAAACAAAAAACCTGGTTACTAAGAGAAAAAGGAATTTACTGCACTGACTACCTTTTTATAATACCAAGGCCTTACCAGGATCAAACAGAGAATCCCAAATCACGTGGTGAGCTGATGAGGAAAATGAGCCTGTGTAAAAGTAGGAGGCAATCTAGGTGAATGGGATGACTCATCCTCTGCTCATTTAGTGATGAAAGCCCTCTGTTCATTGCGTAGGTACACACTGTCATTTGTATGGCTCTATGGACATAAAAAAAGGGAAAAGGAGAAAAATAACACAATATGTTATTTATAAACACAGCATTTTCCCTGAAGCACATCATTGTTGCCTCTAATGCTTTAGCAGCTCACACTGGGAAAACATAGAGAAGTGTGAAGTCCTGAGCTGGTCACCCATCATCAACCTGGATATTCTGGGTATGAGGAGTCTTGGTGATAAACCACCACAGGACACCATTCTGATTTCTCTGAAAGAGTGAGTCGCATGAAAACCATGCGCCTGTCTTTCTGTTTAGAAACAATAAGAGGGACACAGCTTCAGCTCATTGCCTTGCCATCTCACACGTATGCACACACTGCTCTGACAGCTGCCAGCAGGATATCGCTGACTGACTGAGCGTTGGGCTAATGCATCCTGGGAAACTCCAGTTTGAGAGCCTGATGGAGCAAGGAGTGCATCCCAAAGTTTGTATCAGCAGCAGATCATGCACAACACACCAACACTTTATAAATAGAAATTCAGCCATAAAAAACACTTGTCTTCTGGAGATCTCTAATTTTAATCAAGTTTTAGTCTTTAACCTGAACACGTGTCACATTTTGTGGTCAACACACAAGTAGTCCTTAAAGGCGTATTTCAGTCATTGCGGTTGTATAATGGTGTGTGGCATTGTTTCCACTCTGCTTTGGGTTCACCCATTTCCCTGAGAACAAAGATGGTGATAATAACTACTAACCAAATAATTTGGAAGCCTTAAATCTATAAGCTTGTGGCAGGAAGCGGCAAAAGCAAAGTGATATGCAGGATTTCCCATAAAAGCTCAGTCAGGTTCACAGTCATGTGTAGTTAGTGGCTTCCAGCTAACATCCGTTTCAAGCTGTCGTAACCACCACATAAGTATTAGTCTCTTACTGACGGGGGCATTTGACCCCAAACAACATGCAATGTGGGAAAACACAGTCACAAACAAGAATATGCAAGAAGTGAATAGAGGTTTGTCTGTAAAGTGAGGATTTTCAACTATATATAACCTGAGGGTTATGTTTTATAGGCAGAATAATTCAGCTGACTGCAACCTTCATGTTTATGGCTTTGACATTATTAGTAATAATAACAATGGAGCCACCATGATATTTTTTCGTCAGGGAGCATGAGAGCATTGCTAAAAAAAGTTTTTAACTAAACATTGGTAGTCGGATGTCCAGATATTAAACAACCCCTTAGGAAAATTCAGTCTAGCTCCAGACTAAATCCCCACCCACTGATGGCTGTCTTCAAGCTTAGGGAAGCAAAAATACAAATAAATAAATAAATAAATAAAATAAAAAATGAAACAAACAAATCCCAAAAGACCAAAACAAAACATAGTGTTAGATTTGTAGAAGAATGTGAATCCAATCTTCCAGGCCAGCAAGCTTGAATCATGAAAACTAGTGACAGAACAATGGTGTGTGATGATATAACATGGCCCTGCAGTTTCCGTTTGACATTTGGGCAAATATTGATTTGGCTTCTTGCCGACTGATTCTACATGAAGCTACCTGCAGTTCCGATAAATTAGCCTAGCTCAGCTAACCTAGCATTGGAAAGGTTTCACCATGTTCCCAGTATATGTCAGCAAAGTTGGAAGCCATTGGCTTCTTATTTAGCGTACAACAGTATAATCATATTGTTTTTTTTTAACCCACAAAAAAACTCACTAAACTCAAATGGAACTAATTTTTCCTTTCACTATTGACATATGACTTTGACTAATGAAAAACGTCAGCTAGCATCATAGGATCATCTGTCGATGTAATTAAATTAAGTGGGTTTGAGAAACAGACTCTTGGCTTGTTTTATAGTCTGGCAGCTTTAATCATGCCTTGAAAAATATTGTATCAGACTCTCTGTAAGGTGTGATTTATTTGTAATTGCACTCAAGACAAGGTATCCCCGTCTGATTATTAATGAAATGGGTGTCCTCATCTATTCTGATTCCACTGACCTCAGACCATGACCTTGCGTTCAAGCTCACCTTGGCTCCTTCTCTCCATCTCCTGCCACTTCCGATCGGATCAGATAGAGGGCGTTGGCTCATTTGCTCGTGTCAGTCCTCTCTGGCCTGAAATCACCTCGTCCAAACAGTCTCCCGGACTCTGCCTGTCAAAACTTCAAACTGCTGTCACAGCAGCCCGGACTTGTCTCACACCTTTGGCCTCTGATGAAGAAAAGCCAGAGAGGGACAGAAACAGAGATGCATGGGTGATATATTAGACTCCTCTGCAACGTCAGGCAATATATCAGCCAGCTGACCTTTCAATACATATGGCAAGAGAATGTTATTTATGGGCCGATGGTGAATTCATTGACTTTTCAAATCTGTGTTTGTTTATTATAAAAAGTGCGCACATCCAGAGGCAGTTTGCCACTTACAACCCCTTCATTTTGTCATTAAAACATCAACGAAATGTTTCTGACACTGCTGGAATCTAATTTGCAACAAAGTCTGAAGTCACAGACTCAAATGACTTCTTTATAACCTACAGTTAAAATGAAATGTTGATCCCGCAGTGCACATTGCAGCAAGCAGACTGAAAACTAACAAAACATTACAGATATCTATGCCTTTGCTAACCATTTCCATTGGATACATATGATTCATCATTGTAAATTTTAGGAATTGATAATTAGGTGTTTTGTAACTTAATAGGATTTTTGTTTTGAGAAATACATTCATATGAAGATGGTTAAGCTTATACCAAAACTTCAAAACTTCCACCATTTATCTTTGCTAATCGGGAGTCTAAAAGGACAGGAAGATTATTTTTGCAAATTTTAGCCTTTGGCCACAGTTAGCACAAGTTGCTCTCATGGCATATCTACCTAAATAATCCAATACAACACATTTGGCTATGACAGGAAAATGACATTAGTGGCCTGTTAGGTCTCACTCTAAGTGCAGCAAGTTGTCTCCATTTCAAAAATGCTTCATCAATATGGACACATGCATTTTGGGAGAGGGGCACAAGAATATGCATACATGTGTAAACAGTCTATCATGAATATGTATTTCCATTGTCTGAAAAAAGCAGACATGCAGACATTTTTAGACCACTTGAATAACAATATAGTGAAAGGTGATTATTGATGATAAAAATATACTACTTATCCCAGCTTCCCATTAAGCCATTTTAATGGGTGTAAACAAATGAAATTTTTATAAGTGCTGTGGGAAGATTTTATTATCTTTGGAAAAACTCCAGCAAACATTTTTCTATGCTCTTTGTGTGAGGCTCTTGGCACCTGCTTCAAATGGAACAGACAGATGTGCAATCTTCAGAAAGTAAATAAACACATTGACCACAATCTTTAAATACTTGATAAAATTCCAAACACCCAACTGATATGGCAGAAGGATCTACATCGGTTTCACCAAAACAACACATTGGCAGCTATTGTCTTGACAAGTGCAGCATCAGGAGTGCCCACATTTTTCACTATGACTAATTCATAGGTAGTAATTGCCTCTCAGTTTGCCATAGAAATGTTTAATATTGACGTAAAAGCTGAGCACTGAGATGAGGAGAGCTGAAAGAAAAGAAAAAGGATTTAACCACTTCTATCAGGGAGAGCAATGCAATTCATCTATCCCACTCCTCCTGAAAATGATGGATGTCTGCTGAGTCACTGCCACAGGCCAATCTCTGCTCTATTCACTACATTAAAGAAGAAAAAACTGCTGAATTTGACCCCCTGCCCACTATATAGGTCCAAGGAAATCTGTTTTTAAGGAAATACTTGCAGACAAGATAAATCAATTGCATAAAAATAGATTAGAATTAGTAGGGAGAACTCTCCATGAACTGAGTAAGAAGCATCTCCAAAAACTGTTTAGGAATTGGAGGTTTGCTGCCAACAAAGCTGAAGCAGTCTTTGATCAATCTGAATTTATAACCTGGAGCAATTAGGTCGCACAAACAGGACAGAGGAATAAGAGAGAGAAACAGTGAGCAGAAAAGATGAAAGGATACAAGGCAGATTTAGGTCAGTCTCAGCCAAACAGGCCGAAACGTTAGCTGTTGCTCTCATTCGCCTTTCTCTTTGGTATGACACAAAGGTCACTGTGGTTCTCTGAAGTGGACAGGGCTGTCAGTGAAGAGCAGCAGAGGGAGTCAGGCAAGCAAGGAAGGAATTCCAATCAGTCTGACGCATTTAGATGGAGCCGCACAGTTGAAAACTTCTTATAAAGGCTGTGACCACCATAACCCCTCAGAACTGAAGAATCATCTGAGAGGGAGGGATGAGCAGGCTGGAAAAGGGCAATGTGGGCTTAGATGGTACATGTTGGCTGGAAAGAACATGCCACCCTCCAGCCACCACTTCATTGACTCTGTAAACTCTGTAAGCTGACAAAATTACGCTCTGCAGATGAAAACAAGGGCGGAAAGGAAGCCTATCCTCCGTTACATTCCTCAAGGGCAGCAGAGTAATGGAATCTGTGGGCCGAAAAATATCATGATTACGTGCAAAAGAGCAGCATAACAAATTAGGTCATTGTCTCTTAGTCTAAAAACCACTTCAGGGACTTTTTGGTAGAAAAAGGAAGGAGAAAAGTTTGAAGTTCTCAAAGAACCCTGCCTGCACTTTCATGCCATGTGCAGAAGTCAATCTAAGAGTTAGAAATGGCAACAAAATGACTTCTGATTACTGGGAAGGATTAAGGCTTGTGAGGCAGCAACCCCACTGAGGGAAAACCTCAACAGATTTTCATTTCTCCTTTATACCTGCCCCGTGTCCATATTATCTGCCTGTTATGTGTATAAAGCTTAGCAAACTGAAAACTATATAAATTTCAGAAGACATAATTCAAGTACAATAAAGAATGAAATACCAAATGTTCTGTGGGTCAGACATGAAGGGTGTGGAGGGTGTGGCAGACAGCAGAAAACTCAGAGGGAAAAAAAGGGTAGAAATAAACTTTTGTGGCTATTTTGACCACAACTTATAAACTTTTGAAAGTTTAATTCCAAGTCCATAAGGTCTGGTGGGTGTCAGCCAGGGTAGAAATATATTAATATTTCATGTGGGGCTAAATCTCTCGGTGAACATTATGAAAGAGAGTGAGAGAAAGACAGAGAAAGGGGGGGGGGGGGCTTATTGATCCCAGAATGTGGTCTCACTTTGGATTTTGAATTCATAAATGGATGAATCCAAACAGCAGTGTGGGTGGTTCTTTCAAGGTCCTCAGGGGACAATAAATCATCAGTTACAAGTACTGTAACTTCGCCTGGGCCTCTCTGGATCAAAGAGCTCTTTCAGCATCTTGTCACTCAATTGTAGGCTACTCCACTTTTAAGCGTAAGGGTATATGTACTTCATAATCCGGTGTGATCCCAGAGATATCTGTGAACAGGCCGTCACCGTTTGGTCTTGCTTAACTTAAGTATGACAACCAAATCAACAAAATCTCAAAATAATATGCAATAATATGCATTACGCTCTTTTAAATAACAGGATCTCATATTTAAGGCCACCCACGGGGTGTAAAAATTTTATCTAACTGCTTAATGGATCTGGTATAATTTCATCATAAAACGCTTAAGCACAAAATAAGATTCCCCTCTTGTCCTTGCCCGACATAAAAAAGTTATACTACACTCACTCATGGAGGATTAATAAAATATTTTAAAACTATACAATCAAACAACTATTATGCACAATTTAAAAATAATTATGCTGTATTTTATTGCTTATTTATTTATTCTGTTGTGTTTATTGCCGTAACACAATTTACCCTGGTAATAAAAACAACGCTTGCTGGAGATTGCCCTCTTGTGGTTATATTCTACAATGCACCATGATCTTGACTTGCAGAGCAATGACATTTTCTTAACACCATCTTTTTATGTTGATTGGTGGCCAGATGAGAAAAAGAACCAGTTTAGGGCTTTAGAAAAAAAAATCAATTGCATTTCAGAGCACAAAACGTTGATTTATTACTGCGAATGTGTTGTAGATGTTAACCAATAGAGTCTGGTCATTTTCAAGATCCTACAACTGCACAATGCAGAAAACACTATTTGGATCATTCAAGCTGTGTGACATCAATCAATATAAAACGCAGAGGCTGGTTCACAAGAGGTCTCTGTTGTCTCAGGTTTGCACTAAAACTGTATATTGTATTGTAATATATTATACACAATGTGCTATATTTCATATAATACAGTGGATTCGACCGCTGGCAACTTCACTTACTGGCTGGCAATTACTTGGAGATTCAATAAAATGTGTGTATACCATTTTATATCATCATGTAGCCTTTAATATATACTACATTTCCATCTGAACTGATGTAAAAACAACCAGGCAGTCTAATTAGATTGCAATATTCCAGGGGAGCTTTAAGCCTACTTAAAAACTATCAAGCTTGCAGTAGAAGAGTTATGTGAGTCTTTGTTTTTATTTCAACAGACATTTGCCTTTGAGATGTGGAGGGCCTGAGACGCCTGGTTGTCCTCTCTTGTTTCTGTAAGCTCTGCTGAATCCCCACAAAGGGAGATGTTGTGCCGAGCTGACTCCACTTGTTCTAATGCCTTGTCTCTCTCCAGACTCACCGCCGCGATCTGCTTTAAAACTGTCAGGTATTTCTCAGTCATCCGCTTCACAGCTGGCTTGTAGCTGTCACACTGGACCTTGAGCTTTCTTATGTCCCCGATGAGCCGGTTCCTCTCCTGGACAACATGCTTATGCTGCAGCCGATAGAAATCTCTGGCTTTCCGGGCCTTGTCTAGAGTCTTAGCCGCAGCTGAGGCCGCCCGTCGGTACTCCTCCCTCTCCCGCTCCGCGTTTTTCAGCTGGTTTTCCAGGCGCTGGTTGTCGGTGTACACTTCCGGTACGACCCCGACCTGCTCTGCATCCACTAGTCCTTTGTGCAGCATCTCAGTCCACTCGGCCTGGAAGCAGTCAAGAGTTTCTGTCATGCCTGCCTGGATGAGAAAGTTGCGTAAAAAGTCATCCACGGCTTCCGGTTTGCGTGTATTGATGGTGCCGGGCCCGGAGGCAGCCCGAGCGCTGGCCTCTGCCCGGGTTTGAATCGCTTTCACGGTCGCCTCCAAGCTTTCTTCTCCTTCTGTTAGACTCCAGTCGTCTTCCAGATATACTTCTTCATATTTGAAATCATCTTTACTGTCACTGTGAACAGTCTCGTCCTCTTTCTCTTGACTTTTCTTAGTTGCGCTCATTGCTTCGCAGCACATCCAGCCAGAGCAAGTTTTGGACGTTGCCACGGTGATTTGGACAGTTAACGCGAGATTTCACGAGTTCACGTTAGCCCAAGCACTCTAGCCGTCATCAAACAAACATGGCGGACTACCGAGAAGCGCCCTTGGCCACTCGTCCTAAAACATTGGATCCAAATGAATACTTCAACGTTTCGCCGGATCATAGACGTGCCGAACAAGAGAGGGCGGCCATGCGGGCGAATCTGAAGAGGCAGTACCAGACGCAACTCAATAACCCGCACAGAAAAGAGCTCATTGTAAGTGGCCGTCTGCTCAGCTAGCAATGTCACCCTTAAAATAGGCTTTGGCTACCTACTGAGATGCTAACGGCAGGCTGTCAGGAGCAGTCACACAAAGCTAAACAAAGACAGTACACTGTTCACATGTGTTCGTCTGCATATCTTAATTGGTGGTGAGGGGCAGTATGTCGAGAGTGATGTCCCCCTTTTTATTTTTATTTTTTTGTGGGGTTGACTAAATTTTGAGTACTAGCTAGCACAGGCTTGCTATCGTGTTCATCGTGTCCAAATAACAAGGAATTGAAATTTTAAATGCTAATCATCTTTCTGTGGCATTCAAGAGATTATAGAGTGGATTATAATTTATCAAGTGCTTCACTCTTACGACATAATCTAAACCGGTTGTGTTAGCTAAATATTCAGCTCCTCAGTTTCACCCTCTTACAGATGGTTAAATTCTCATCAGTGAAAAATTATTGGCTAATTGAAAGTCTGTCAAGTTTTTATCAACATTTTCAGAATTTGTGCATGTTCCACTGCTTTTCCGAAACTCATAGTCTTGATTTAGTACTATGTACTCAAAATATTTAATTTTGTCATTTTATTTCTCTACAATATAATTCTGCTTAAATGTGATTTCTCCAATTACGTTACTCATATAAGCTTTTCTCACAGCAGACATGGTCAGTGTGCTCTAACACAGTAAAAGGACACAACAGTTATTATGACATCTTACTTTTTGTATGCACTTCCATTTTGTTGTCTTTGATGCAGCAAATAATTTGTATAATTTTTTTCCTATTTATGAATTTCATGAAATGTGTTTGTCTATACAGGAAGACCCTGCACTGACACGCTGGGTCTATGCACGTGCAAACCCCTACTTGTATTTCAAGGCCTCATACAAGACGTCTCTTTTGGGTATGATGTTTGGAGTTGTGCCTCTCATCTCCCTCTACTACATCTTCAAGACTGACAGGGTATGACGCTAAATAAAACACACCCTTTCCCATGACTACTATTTTTTTTTATAAATTACCTGACTGACCTGTGGGTCTTTACAGGTCTCATGTAAGTTTTTGGTATTATTACATAGCCAATGTTGGCAATAAAGCTGTTTGATTACTTGTCTAGTGGAAATGTAGAAAGTTTTCAATTCACCCAGAGTTGTCTTAAGCAAGGGAGAGGCAATGGTAATTATGACTCCTGTCCTGCAGTCGTCTTCTTAAGAAGTTAGATGAGTTGCATGTTCCATACCTTTTCATAATACTTCTGTTCATCATGTGAGACAGAGGAACTAGCGCTTATATTGTTAATGTAACAATGGCTGGAAATCTTTGAAATCCACCTTTATCATCACCTGCTCCCACCAACAAAAAGATTCAGGTTTAATATCTACGCTACTTTTGCTAACGGACATGCTAATGCGGCAAATAGATATCAGTCATGGGCACAACCCTTGCTGAAATACTGTACTTATCCGCATGACTGTTTTAGACTGGATATGCACAACAACACACGCATATTTCAAGGCCAAGAATATTGAATTGCATATTGTTGAGGTTTGAGCCCTTTCTCTCAAGGGCACCATCGTGCTGCAGGCATCTCCATTTACCATCCTGTCCTGCCATTTTCTTTTCAGGGCATCTTTCTACTGTAATATAGACAAAAATTAGCACAAAACCTTTGGTCAAAAATCCATGATTTCACCTGATATGAATAAGTAAACAACTTAATATTATTGATTTTCACATTTTACATGCTACAGCAGGCAGCATGGTGGTGTAGTGGTAAGCGCTGTCGCCCTACAATAAGAAGGTTGCGCGTTCGGTTCCCAGCTAGGGTCCTTTCTGTGCAGAGTTTGCATGCTCTCCCCATGTCTGCGTGGGTTTCCTCCCACCGTCCAAAGACATGCATGTATAAGTTAACTGGAGACTCTAAATGCAAGCTTGAGTGGTTGTCTGTCTCTGTGTCTTGGCCCTGTGATGGACTGGCGACCTGTCCAGGGTGTACCCCACCCCTCGCCCAATGTGAGCTGGCATTGGCTCCAGCAGCCCTGTGGCCCGGAAACGGATAAAGCAGTTGAAGAATGAATATGCTACAGTGCTAATATGACTTTTACTAGCTAATCTGATGCTATTATCCCACACTTTACACATATTTTTGTCTAAAAGAAACGTAAAACGTGATAGACGAAGGGAATCATAGCTCTGAAAAGCTTTTTAGTTGTGGATTGGGACTCATTTCCTTGTAGGTGCATGGTTGATCTCGTTTTCTTTTTTGTCACAGTTCCAGTTACATTAGTAATAAGTGCTTCATTTGAAATGGTGCCTTTCATTTTTCTCCCCATTGTCACAGAGATTCACCCTCGAAACCCTCACCAATAGAAAATCTAGCCAAAATCCAGTGCAATTGTCACACTGCTGGGCAATCATATCTGCCTCCCTCTCTCTGCCAGGAGTAAGAAAAACTGTCTGAAAATCATGAAACACTCAATCATAAAAAATGCAGCTAGGAAAATGTCCAGAAGGTGAGGTGAGGATGTTATGACTTGTTACTGTGGAAATTGTACTAACTCATCATATTTGTCATCTGTTTCACAGGACAGGAAAGAGGAGCAGATTAAGGCTGGAACCCTCGAGCGCAAGTTCAGTTTGTCGTCATGAGATTTGATGTATGAAGACCTGCTGTATGCTGTAGTGATGATATCAGTCTGTGTAATTATAAATAACCAAATAAAATTATATTATCAAAAACAAGTGTGGCTTTGAATGATTGAGTGATAGGAACAAGACACATTGTCATTTAGCCATTCAGACACTTGGCAAAAACTAAAGCACAATAATATTAAAGCCAATTAATTTAGCGCATACTTAATAAGTGAGATTTTTTTTTTCTTTCTTTCTTTACTTATTCTGTGTGCTGGCCTGTATCTACTGATTTTTCTCAGCTGCTTTGCTGGAAGTTCTTTACTCCTTGCATTAACACAAATAGTCCAAAAGTGTGCTTTTATTTGGATTCTAGTCATGGGCATACCTGGCCAGGTCATGGCTCATCCCTAAGCGGCAACGGATATTAGTATTCATTTTCTTGTTGGATATAATCTATAGGGGCTGACTTCATGCAGTGTCCTTTACAATCACTGATCAGTTTCACAAACACAACACAACACAAATTTACACAGATAACGTTATATCATGTCGTACTTAGCCGTCCATTGTATAATGCAAGTTTTCATGGGGTGTGTGGTATTATTTTTCAGGGCCAGTAACTGCCCCTTTCTGTTTCTGATAAACTCACTCCTTCCTTCTCACCTAATAATGATTGCTGCAACTAAATTTGAGCTCATGCTCTGTGGCACACTTTAGTGCTTTAGTACCGTCCTCCATCTTCATAACAACTGACAGTTAATTGTAAGTGAGGCCACACAACAAAAGCCAAAATGGAGGATTATTGCATTATAAGGTAATTTTATAATCTTGTTCATGCAGTTAGCCTTATTCGGAAGTCACAGGTGTACTTGCCATTGGTGCACTGAGCTTTTTTTGTGGTCACGAGTATGTTAATCAAAATTTTGTTTTGCAGTAAACAAAGGTGTGCTGGTGTCTTTTATCTCCAAACCGTTAGGAAGAATTACTTGCCAGCATGACTGGGCATCAATCTAAACAAATAACCTAGCTGAGATTTTTATTTCAAACATGAGAAACGGCAAATAGCACAACTTTTGTTTTTTATTGTGTGATTTCAATCATAGTTGGCTGTATAAACAGCTGCTTCTGTATTTCTCAGTCAGCAAACCTAATCAAAAAGTACAAAGAAAGCCAAGTTAGACTAAAATTGGATTGCTTGTTGTGATTTTTAAGAAAGCCATAGTAGGACTTTTCTCTTCATATAACAGTACTGTGCTGTGTAATTGTACTGTACAATTTCCTCTGACTTACTATGTTTCTATAGCTGGGCTTCCAGTTCGGGTTAAAATGACTGCGTAGAGGCTCCCAGCACTGGTAGTAGCTCTTGTCAACCCTCTGACATGTCTGTAGACCCCACTTGGTCACAGCCATACTGAAGGATGACTCAAACATAAAAGCCTGAAGGAAGAAAGAGACAAAACAGACACAATTTCATGATGTCTTTCTTACGGCCAAGTATCTTCTCTGGTTAATGTCTTAATCATTTTTACCATGGTGCCCTCAGCCCCCTCTCAGGTTGCAACTCAGCCACGCTGTTCTTCTCGAAGCAGTCAGCATCAGGACCGTGTGGGGTCATAATGCTGTGGAGGCTGGCCCCTCCTGGCTGAAAACCCTCTTCTTTGGCCTCATAGTGGCCTTTGATCAGACCCATGAATTCACTCATGCAATTACCTGAAGTCAGAAACGGAGAAGCTGTAACACAGCACTGGGCTGGGTATGGTTTGCTGCACAAAGAGTAAGTTGTGACACTGTCTTCCACTAGATGGCCTTATAGCTCTGTGGTAAAGACAGACAAAAGATGCTGTGGAGGGGCCTCAGCTTAAGAGTAGTACAGCAGGTGAATGGTTACTGCCCACTATCTTGACAGAGGTTGAGTAAATGGACATGCAAGTTATGGCTGATCTTTCTCTTGCTCAATTATCCCCACTGCGCACAATTTGCACAAATCCAACCTCAGCAACCCAGCTCTTAAAAATATATTCAATTCTTATTTTCCTCCAAAATATGCCCACGATGTGTGTGTTTCTTTGGACTTACGGTGATAGTATGGAGGACGGAAGGTGCGATCAGCCACACCCCACCGTGGGGGAAGATGACAAAATCAGCAATAGCCACACCAGGGTGTGGATTTAGCAGTCAGCACCGTGAAGATAGACGGATCCTTTTGGCAGAAAGAGAATGTAATGTGGTGAAGGATATGCTGTATTCTCCAGTGGGATCAATAACAAAATTAAGCAAGAAATGTAGGCAATATGTATATTCTAAAACACTGTGAGTGTGTCTGTAGTGTTGTTATTATTCTCACCGCATGGTCGAATGCCACACAGTTGATAACCATGAAGTTATTCAGGTTGTATTTATAAGGTGTGTAGTTCCCGTGCCAGGCAACCACATTGAACGGAGAAAAATCCTACGTGCAGAGCACAGAACAAAACAAATAAAATGAGTCTACCCCAGCTACAAACACAAAAGACTTTAAATTGAGCTTTTCACAGGAAAAGGGAACAATGAATAATGTCTTTGTAATCTTAAATTCCCAAAGAGACTACTTCTTGACATAAAGAGAAAAAAACTGGTCATAATGAAAAGGGTTGATTGTGAAAAAAGGTGTACTTCTTTCATTCGTTCTTCTCTTTCATTCCCCCTGTTCTTTGTGATATGAGGCTCCAGGTATTATGGGGTAATTGGCTTCACAATCAAACTTTCCCAAACTTTGAGCATTTTGATGTTCGCAGCAACGTAGTTACGGGGGGAGCAGCGGTAGCAGTGGGTGCAGAGATATTTCTTTATCTTGATTGTTAAAACCACAGCAATTTTATATAGTTTCTCTGTTCTGATAATGTCTCTGCGAAAAAGACATTCAACAGGAGCGCTAAAATCAATACAGTTCATTACAACTCAAGCTGCCTCCTGAGTGACCTCTAAGCTCCCTACACACACATGAACAACTGGAACAGACTAACAAAAATACTTGCACACATATTCATATGTACACACGTGTATAAGTAAGTTCACACACATGACTTTCAACACCAGACGCAATCTTACACACACTCTAAATGTACTGTAGTCGACACAAAAGGCCTTTGGGGAACCCAATCCAGGTAATTTCTTGGACATTCATCTGTGGTAACTCCACTACATTGGATTAAAATGAAGGGGGGAAAAAGGAGAAGAGCAAGCACTTGCACACCATGCACACAAACACAAACATATTGGCCCATTCAAGCAAATAATAAGTTAATTTGAGCAATTTCAGCGCTCTGCAGGGGAACAAAACAGCAGGACCAGAAGGGAGCAGCAGCATCTTCCCTGAGATGAGGCTCGCGTCCTTATTTTCTTACCCCTGTAGCCTCACCTTCCAGGCTCAGGGAAGGATGGACACCAGGAGAAGCATGTGAGGTGCAGCCTGCAGCTTCCACCTCTGACTTCACACACATGACAGGGGACACATCCTCAAATAGAGGCAGCATGATGAAAAATGTTTGTTTTGCTACAAAAAAAGACGGAGTCTAACCCTTGTGTACTTCGATGAATAAACAGTGTGGTTTGACATGGTTTCCACGGTTACAACCCCTCAACCCTCACCCCTGACAAACCCTCCTCCCACCTTCTCCCTGTCTGGGTAAAAAACCTGTAAGACATTATGTGTCGATCCAATTATGTGCCTAACGGGACATTTCTGGAGGGGGAGGATCATTCCCCGAGGGAAATATGGGGAAATTAATGCTTAAATTGTGAAAGGTTTTTCCTACAAAGCAAAGCTTCACGGGTACACTGTCTGTAACGCCAGAATGCTTTAACTAATTATGAGTGATTAAGACTCATAAGGAGTTGAGGCGGAAACCTGCTGAATGGATAACAGCTAACGCTTCCATATTAAATCATCAGGGATGGCAATTCAATCGGTGGGAACAGCTAATGATCATATGCCTCACTTGGGCAGTTTCCTGTTAGTTATTGTTGCGGTTTGATGGTGTTTACTGAAGCAAACACAAACCTAAATAGGGTAATAGGGCAAGCGTGCCATACGTGTGGGCCCCTGTCACACAATGTCTGCGTAGATGTGCGAGTGCACTGACACACAGACTGAAAAGTCACAGAAAGAAATACCTGTTGACAGGCAAAGAGCTTTCCTTGGTACTTGTTGATGACGGTGTAGCCTGTGGCCACGGTGCGATCCTCATACCAAGCAACAGGACACAGGAAATCTCTTGGGTTAGCCAGTCCATTGGCTCCTGCAAAAACGCACACACAATATAATATCATAATAATAATAATAATAATAATAATATAATTCACCCTGACAGAAATATCAATGTGTTTACTAAGTACTGAACCACTTGAACTACTAGACTCTAGTAGTTGTTGACCAAATTTGTAGATCATAAACTCCTGTAGCCAAAGGAGGATATGAGGCAACAATGGGACAAGCACAAAGAAAGATGAAGGCATCACAAGAATAAATAGATGTGAACAAAGACTACACATAAGTAGAGTCAGAAACATTATATGAACACTCACCGATGGGCCCCAGGTCAGGGAGTTCAAAGTGAGCTCCATACACCTCCAGTATATAACCTCTGGTTTCTCCGAACACATCCACACTGAAGCGCATTCCTTGCTGGAGAAAACACAGAAGAAGTGTTGGTGAGGGACACACAGCTTTATGGCCGACGTTTGGAAAGATACTGGTGTGCTACAATCACAAATTCTGGTGGTCAGACTGTACATCAAACCAATTTCCACTGTTATTCATCGTTAGGGTCACATTGGAAAAGTCCAAATTATATATTTCTAAATATGGAAAGTGGGGTGTGGGGGCAGACACAATAGTAGATTTCTGTTAAAACGGAGAATATGAAAAACATAGATCTCACCTGGATGACACAGATCTCGTTCGGCTCCACCATCATCTTCCCAAACTCTGTCGTGATCAAGATCTCACCCTGCTGGGGGACTAGCAAGACAAAAACACAAAGAAAGCAAGAGAAAAAAGAAATGCGATGGAGAAGAAGGACAGAGGATTGGGCTATCATTGCTCTGGTGATAGATGGCAGTGAAAACATCAACAGTCCTTTTCCTCACCAATCAAAAAGTCTCCATCTGAGTTGTTGAAGCACCTGAAATGGAAAAAAATTGAAGAGCTCAGAAACAATCAACAAAACATTACCAAGTTTCTTTTTTTCTTTTCCTTGTGATATTTGAAAATACATCTATTTGTTACATGAGGGGTCCAACTGTACACAAATACATCCTGACCTGTCTACCATGGACGTGTTGCAGGTATAGACGTGGATGGCGATGCCATTGCGAGTTTTTGCATCGCCTGCACCGCAGACCGTGTGCAGACCCTACAACAAACAAAATGTGAAATTCCCATAAACTGTCAATCTTAAAGGAAACAATAATGTGGGGTTAAAAAGACACTTACGGCCACAAAGTCCACTTTCTTCTCTGTGGATTTGGGAACGATAAATGGAAGCCATCGCAGCTGTGAGAGAAACCTCAGAGTGAGAATCGACTTAGCCAGTGAATACAGGAAAATGAAGGAATGCATCTCTGAAGCACAGAGAAATGTTAAAGAACCTGAAAACCTCAAAAGGAGATATCATTGTGTGGGCATTACTCAGGGTTTAGCTGGATCTAAACGTGGCTCTTTTGCTTCCATTGCCAGCAATGATCAGATCTGATGAAACCATGACAAACATATTTCCTATGATTCAGCTTACCTGAGTTTTGGATTTAAAAGACATTTTTAAAAGTTCACATCACATTAACAGTTACTTACAGTGCAAGCTCAGCATCAAACTGTTTGTATTCGTCTAACTCTCTCAAAACCAATGGAAAGCAACCTCCCTTTAGCTTCTATCACTTTTATTCCTGCAGTTAAATTTGCATGCTAACCAGCTAGCCCCTTCCCAGTGGACTGTTTGGCAACTTCTACCTTTTTTTGTTTGATCCCTAAAAAACTAAAATTGTGCCAGTATGTAGAAAGCTGTTTTCCCATCACCACACTTTACTGTAATCTAAGATAATACTTTTCAGGGGCTTGCCTTGAGGCAAGATTTGGTGAGCAGTATTTCTTTCCATGATGTACCTGGTTAGGATCAGGCTCCACTTCATTCCAGTTCTCCGTTAGGTTCCCACATGGCACTGCGGTAAAAGGCTTATGTTTGACAGAGGGGAGGATGCGGTACAGCCAGCTGGAAAAAGAAAATGGACCAGTACAAAGTTATTCCTAATGTCGAAGAGCCATTTGGTCTAAGTGGACAGATGTGTGTCAAAGAGACGTGGTTACCCTTATTGGCTGGCCGTGGGCAGGTGAAGGCAGAGCCAGAGAGCTGCTCAGCGTAGAGCCCGTAGGGACAGACCTGAGGATTGTTCTGTAGAATATAATATACTGTGTTCAGACAGGACGTTAATGTTATACACTGTGTTGTACTGCGGAGGAATAGAACTGGAAGTCCTCTTCGAAGCACAATTGTGAACAAACAAATTCTTCGAGGTTTCATTTTTCAACAAAGTCGACTTGTGTTGACATCACCTTGCATTGTTTTTTTTTGTTTTTTTCAGCGACATAAAAATCAATAATGATAAAAGTGTCAAGAGATGTGAGTGACTTTTGCTTCCTCACTTCTATTGACAGTTTCATCATCGCCAGGCTGGAACTGACTATGTGGCAGATTTTTAGATTTCCCAGTGAAACGCGGAGGAGTCACAGCAGCTTTTGGTTGGTTAAACCCCTTGTAACTCCTACGGTGTCTCATTAAGTATTCATGCAATCCACTTAAGCACAAAATCAATGAATAAATGATCAAATTAACGCCAAAATGAGCCCTGGGGGTGTGTTGTTTTTTTTTTTTTGTGAGCTACCTGTCCCTCAGGTAATGATCCAGGACAGCGAGAGTCTTCAGAGGAGAACTCATTGCCAAAGCCGCTCATGTACTGAAACAAGCAGACAGAGAAACATTTAACATTCATGGGAAGTTAAAGTGAAAAATAAAAAATACACCACGCAGCTTCATTGTAATGCAGGATAAATGTGTTCATGCTGGTTATAATTAAATTTGAAGGCTTGTCATTAAGGCTTGTCTTTTTGTTAATTGTTGTCATATTGATTCACATTAGATCTATGATAAAACAAACTGCAGTTATGCCCGATTTCCCCCTCGCAGTCATCCATTATTTTTGTGTTATAGAAACAGACTAATTACACTAACATCCACAGTGCATTTTGTTCCACACTTTTTCTTCTTAATTATGAGATTATTGTTCCACTATCCTCTTTACTGATCAGCAGCACCCAGTGTCTTCCCATCACTGGAAAAACAACAGCTTGGTACAAAGTAAAGAAATCTTGCTGAGTCATTGTTAGTCAGCACAAAGCATGCTGATGGACAGGGATGGTTTCCATATGTGGCATTGATGTGTCTGAAGTATTTGGGTAAAAAAAAAAACATTTTGGAAACTCAGAAGATCTTATGAAAATGAGTTCACATTGCAAAGTTCAGCAACGTTTACATTGCGTGAATAATGTTAAAGCTTTTATAGTCATATAGTTTTAGTCATAATTACCAATGCCTCTCAGGATGAATACAGCAGGTCACTCACTGTAAAACTGTGACATATGAGCATGATAACAACGCTATTATCATAATAATAAAAAGACTTTCCGGTTTTGTTCTTTTGAAAAGAATGCTTCACTCTGAAATAAGCTTGAGCTGCGGCTGAGGAATGTCAGAGCAC